>NC_139162.1:56034471-57274246 GCF_964270905.1 Leucopleurus acutus
GAACCTCCGTTTCCGGTCTTAGCCAGCACGATGCCCAGCACAGAGCGGTACCCCAGACGGACTGCTGTCATCGGTTTATCGATCTCCCAACATGTATTGGTTACTATGTGCCAAGCACCATTCTAAGCACCTCACATGTGTCATCTCCTGCATTCCTCACATTCCTTATTATTATCCACATTTGATAGATGAAGAAACTGAGGCACTGAGAAGTTAAGAAACCAGAAGAGTTCCCCCTCCTCCCCCAACTAGTAATGTGGAGGCAGCGTGACCCCAGAGCCGGGACTCGGTGACAACACCACTATAATCCTGCACGGAGACCGAGGCTGAGAAAGGAAGGGGCATCCTCCATAGCACACAGCAGAGCCACCCCAATGAAGACGTACCCCCAACACCTGTCCCCGGCCCCAGGAAGGATACTGGCCACCGTGAGGATGGTGCAAATGCTGCAGAGGAGCAGACGGAGTGGCCCGATCCAGGGAGCCCCGGGCTGGGGCAGGCTCTTCACCCTCCAGAAGACAAGGAGCTGCAGCCAGAAGTAGAATATTCCCACAAAGAAGGCGAGGAAGGCCCCCATTAGGTGCGTGGCCCGCTGGTTCTTTTCCTGGGAGAGGAAGGGAGCAGAGTTGAGGGGCAGACCTGTGGGAGGGAGAGGGCCACGATGCCGTGCGGGGAGGCACCAGGACCAACTCCACGGACTGTGCTTGAAAGCTGCCATACCCGGCGAATGGCTGATTGATTAGGTGCATTGGCTATTGACAGCTCCATGAGGCCAGGCATTTATTTAAACCTGCTGTTCACTGCTGGGGCCTCCATCCCTAAAGCAAGGCCTGGCACATAGTAGAGCCTGGTAAAAAAAATTTTTTTAATTATTTTATTTATCTATTTTTGGCTGCATTGGGTTTCGTTGCTGCGCACGGCCTTTCTCTAGTTGCAGTGAGCAGGGGCTACTCTTCATGTGGCACGTGGGCTTCTCATTGCGGTGGCTTCTCTTGTTGTGGAGCGCAGGCTCTAGGCGCGCGGGCTTCAGTAGCTGTGGCACGCAGGCTCAGTAGTTTTGGCTCACGGGCTCTAGAGCGCAGGCGTGGGTTGTGGCGCATGGGCTTAGTTGCTCCGCTACATGTGGGATCTTCCTGGACCAGGGCTTGAACCTGTGTCCCCTGCATTGGCAGGCAGATTCTTAACCACTGCGCCACCAGGGAAGCCCAAGCCTCATAAAATATTAGTGGAATAAATCCTTCGTTCTCAACCTGGGTGGAAGAGAGCAGATTGTTGCCACCAAGGGGGTAAAATTGGTTCTTGGAGGGTGAAAAAATATTAAATGTTACAATGGTTTCTGGCTTACAGATATAGTATGTATTATATTAAAATGTTTTCATATTAAAAACTCCATGGCGGGGGTGGGGTGGGGTGGGGGGACCTTCCCTGGTGGCGCAGTGGATAAGACTCTGCGCTCCCAATGCAAAGGGCCTGGGTTCAGTTCCTGGTCAGGGAACTAGATCCCACATGCATGCCGCCACAAAGAGTTTGCATGCCACAGCTAAGGAGCCGGCAAGCCACAACTAAGGAGGCCACAGCCCACAACTAAGGAGCCCGCGTGCTGCAACTAAGGAGTCTCCCTGCTGCAACTAAGACCCCACGCAACCAAATAAATAAATATTAGGGAAAAAATAAAATCTTCATGGAGGGAAAGGATGATTAGGAGAAAATGTCTAAAAAAGTCTTCTGGGGACTTCCCTGGCAGTCCATTGGTGAGGACTCCAGGCTTCCACCGCAGGGTGCTCGGGTTGGATCCCTGATCCGGAACTAAGATCCCACATGAGGCAGGGAGCAGCAAAAAAAAAAAAAAAAAAAAAAAAAAAAAGCTTCTGCGGGGGGGATATAATAATTAAAGGAAAAAATTAAAGAAAAAAGGTTAATGAACACAGGAATACATGATAAGTGAATGATTTGCTATGCAAATGTCATGGGGAATTTTTGTTAAGTTGGAGGCAGCCTCTTGTCTAAACACCCTGCGGCTTCCACGGCCTTTTGGCGGGAGAGGTTTGGAATCAGACATCATACTGAAAAACAAATAGATAAAAAATAAAATGATAAAATAAATCAATAAGATTTCTCCTATTACTAATCCATTTATTTATTCTACAAATATCTACTGAGCTTTGTGGCTAAGAATGTGGGCTTCTAGAGTCTACGAATCTGGGTTCATCTCTGACCACCAGGAACCGGCTGATAAAGAAATATCTCCGTGGGATTTGACCAAGAAGGACCTCCCTGGAGTTCTTGTGGAGATGGGTTAAAATAACCCTGCACAACGTATAAAGCTAGTGCCTTCTACAGAGAGAATACTCCATCGATATGGCAAACATTAAGAATAAGTGGGGAATTCCCCCGCGGTCCAGTAATTAGGACTCCACGCTTTCACTCCCCAGGGCCCCGGTTCGATCCCTAGTTGGGGAAATAGGATCCAGCCAAGCTGCGCGGTGCGGGGTGGGGGGCGGGAGGGGGAGTGAACTGAGAAAGTTTTTTTTTTTTTTTTTTTTGCGGTACGCGGGCCTCTCACTGTTGTGGCCTCTCCCGCTGCGGAGCACAGGCTCCCGACGCGCAGGCTCAGCTGCCATGGCTCACGGGCCCAGCCGCTCTGCGGCACGTGGGATCTTGCCGGACCGGGGCACGAACCCGTGTCCCCTGTAACGGCAGGCGGACTCTCAACCACTGCGCCACCAGGGAAGCCCATGAACTGAGAAATTTTATTATTAAATGGGGCTATGGCAGTGAATTACCCCAAACTCCTAGGGGTTAACGGAATGATTACAAAGAGCCTCCCACGAGGCCTCTATCTAGAGACCAGAAAGCCCTCCCTCCACGGCCCGAGAGCCACAAGAGAAATACAAGTCCCAGGAGCCCGTGCGGGGACCAGCCCCCCAAACCAGAAGCCAGCGTCCCGGAGATGCTGGGAGTTGTAGTCCCAGACTCGGGCGGGCAAGAACCTGGGCTGGCCTGCTGCGTCTCACCTGAAAATTGCCCACTATGGAGGTGCCCAAGGTGCAGAGGAGCCCCGTCCACAGGATCAGCTGGTTAGGCCACTTTCCGACCCCCCAGTCCCGAAGCTGGTGGTAACGGAGAATGCAGGTCCAGGCGGCTGGGAGGAGAGGGAAGTGGGCGGGAGGCCCGAGTCCCAGACTCCTGGGTAGGGGCTGGGGGGTGGGGTGGAAGAGACTGTGGGTCCTGGAGTGAGTGCCCAGCTCCTGGATTTGGGGGAGGAGGAGGCTGGGTGCCGGGGCCCTCTTGGCTGGGTGGGGCTAGCACCGAACGAAGTGTGCGCGGGAGTATTTACCCAAAGCAGCTCCCAAGTTGAGCACCTGGCTGAAGATGCAGCTCTGAGGGGGGCTATTTCCACATCGACTGGGGGAGGTAAAGGGTCATCCTGTAGCTCCTCAGAACCAGGACCCCCTTCTTTCCTCCCTCCAGAACCCCCCCAACCCCAAGCACCATAACTACCTGATATAGGGGAAGCCTTCAGTGAGGTTCACAGCCTTGTTGGCCACAGCAAGCGAAAAACTGAAGTCGAGGAGACATCAAAGAGAGTACAGGGAGTTCGACGAAACTTTTCTTTCTGTTACGCGCAGAAACCGGACTTCTAGCTCCCCCTCCCTCAGACCCAGGGGCCCAGGGCCCCAGCCCCTCCCCCCTCAGACCCAGGGGTCTGGCCCCCAGCCCCTCCCCCCTCAGACCCAGGGGTCCGGGCCCCCAGCCCCTCCCCCCTCAGACCCAGGGGTCCAGGCCCCCAGCCCCTCCCCCCTCAGACCCAGGAGTCCAGGCCCCCAGCCCCTCCTCCCTCAGACCCAGGGGTCCAACCTGCCTCTAACACTCACACGGTCCAGATGCCAGCAGTAGCCCAGAATGCCAGGAAGGCAGGCAGCAGGGACAGGTATCCCCACATGCTGGGGTCTGCAGGGAGAGAGGGGCAGGGACTGAGGTCACGACTTTATCTCTGTCTCGAGACTTTATCTCTCTGTCTCTCTCGGGTGAGCAACCAGCCCTAAGGGTACAGGTGTGTCATATTGTGGCCACCGCCCCTGAGGCCTCCATTGGCTCCCAGGCATAAGTAATGGGCAAAGGTCCGCTCTAATGAGCCAGCTGTCTGCTTGGGAAACATTCCCTACCTTTTGCCTAGTCCTTTGTCCTGATCTCCTAGTTTCTCTTAGCTGTCCTGCTCCCACCCAGATTCTGAGACTCTCCCAGCCCCTCCCTGCACTTCCAGCTTCTGGACTCCCCCCGATGCTCTCCTGTCCGGGCTCCCTCTGCCTCTCTCCAGCCTGGGACTGGCGCTGCGTGAGAGGTTTGGGGAACATGGCTGGGTTGTGGGGTGGGACTGTCGGCATTCCAGCAGAGGCAAAGACACCGTCAGGCCAAGAATATGACCTCCACACTCTTCAGGACCTCAACCCCAAACTGCCACTTGCGGTCTCAGAACCGAGCAGGCAGCACCTTAGCTTCCAGGGACCCCTAGCTTCCTTCCTCCCACTTTATAGCTTCAATGTTCAAACTCCCAGCCCTTGTCCTCCTCAAGACCCAGAAATCTGAGCCTCTAGCTCTCTCCACCCTTCCTCCCTTGGGGACCCAGAAGTCCAGGCCTCCAGTCCCTTCCAGAACTCATGCAATTGTTTCTAGCCCCTGAGGTCCATCCTCCCAGCTGTTACCTCCTTGGGGACGGAGAATCCAGACCTGCAGGTGCCTGCCCTTCCGAGTGTAGTTTCTGTCCTGAGGCAGTCGGGTGTGGGACCCTGGTGACCCTTCCTCCTCCCCCCACTGGGCTTCCCCTCTCTCTTCCTCTCTATCAAGCTGGAGTTCCCCACAGGCCGGGCCTGAGTGGGAAGGGCGATCTTAGTGATGACATCTCCATCGGAGAAACCTCCCTCCCAGAAAGCGACTGCTTCCTCTACCTGGACCGTTTTCTTCTCTCTCCGGCAGAACAAGCCTCAACTTCCTGCCTTCCTCCCCTCTTGGTACTCAGGTGTTTGTGTCCTAGGCCCCCTCCTGCTGCCCCAGGACCCAGGAGTCCAGGCCCCAGCCCCTCCTCCCTCAGACCCGGAAGTTCCAGCCCCTCCTCCCTCAGCTCCCCACCTCTTTTTTTTTAATAAATTTATTTATCTATCTATCTATCTATTTATTTATTTGGCTGCATTGGGTCCTCGTTGCTGTGTGCGGGCTTTCTCTAGTTGCAGTGAGCAGGGGCTTCATTGCGGAGCACGGGCTCTAGGCGTGCGGGCTTCAGTAGTTGTGGCTTGCGGGCTCTAGAGCTCAGGCTCAGTAGTTGTGGTGCACGGGCTTAGTTGCTCCGCAGCATGTGGGATCTTCCCGGACCAGGGCTCGAACCCGTGTCCCCTGCATTGGCAGGCGGATTCTTAACCACTGCGCCACCAGGGAATCCCCCTCTTTTTTTGTAATTGAAGTAAAATTCACATAACATAAGATTAACCATTTAATTTTATTATTTTATTTTATTTTATTTATTTTTTGCTGTGCCACGTGGCTTGTGGGATCCTAGTTCCCCAACCAGGGGAGTGAACCCCGGGCCCCTGCAGTGAGAGCGCGAGTCCTAACCACTGGACCACCAGGGAAGTCCCTCACCATTTAAAATTATACAATTCAGGGGCATTTAACATATTCACAATGTTGTGCAACCACCACCTCTATCTAAGTTCCAGAGCTTTTTCATCACCCCAGAAGGAAACCTCGTACCTATTAAGCAGGCACTCCCAATTCCCTCCTCCCCCAGCCCCTGGCCACAACCAAACTGCTTTCTCCATATATAGATTTTCCTATTCTGGACATTTCATATCAATGGAATCATACAATATGTGCCTTTTCATGTCTGGCTTCTCTCACTGAGCATGATGTTTTTGAGGTTCATCCGTGTTGTAGTAGGCAGTGCTTCCTGCCTTTTCATGACTAAATAATATTCCATCAATGCCAGCTATCTGGGGGCTCAAGGGTCTGAGACCCACTTTTCTCCTCCTCTGTGCTGCAGGATTTCCAGTGCCCCAGCAACTAGGGCCTTCAGCTCTCAGGTTCCTTGTGAGTTAAAAAAAAAAAAGCAGAGAAACAGACAGACACTATGAATATTTCTTGAAGGAGGAGGCCCAGCGATCAATCAGGAATAAGATCTCTGCCTTCAGTGGGTTCCCAGCCTGGCGGGCAGACACACACGGATCCATGATGAGAAAACAAGATGTTCCAGTGAAGGTAGCACAGTGCATGGGGGGCCCCAGAAGAGGAAGTGGCTAAGTAGCAATGGTGGCCAGTGTGCGTTTGGTTGCGGGGGACGTTTAGGAAAGTCTGATGAGCCACACTTAGAGGATACATGCAGGCTGCAGCAAGGCCTTCTCAGCAGAGTCCAGACGGTCCCTGAAACCAGGCACCTGAGGGTTGAGTGCCTTTGTTTTGTCGACTAAAATAGAAATGCACAACCTGAGAGCTGTGAGTTTCAGTTTTATTTGGGGACATACTGAGGACTGTGGCCCACCAAACAGCCTCTCAGAGAGCTCTGAGGAACTGCTCCGATATCAGCATCTATGTGATTTTGGGGAAGGCGTACATGCCGTCAAGCACACGTCTCTGTAGAAAGTTGCTGCTACTCACGAGGAACAGATACCTTAGTTAATGACTTTAGTGCTTTTCTAAGTACGAGAAGATGTAAGAAATTGGGTTCATAAAATCTTCTCCTGAAAATATCTAACTCTCTGAAGGCCTGTTCTGCCAGCTTTCCCAGAGCACAGAGTGCCTCATTCCAGATCCCTGCCTTGAACACCCTTCAGGGTGTGTCGAAAGTGAGTAATTCCAGTGACTAATGACTCAATCCTTGTAGAGCCAAGTGGAGAGCGACATTCCTTAGTAGGCAGTCTGCTGGGTTACAGACTGTGGGGTCCACTAGGAGAAATGAGCCGGGACCCAAAGCTCTCAACTGCCGTAAAGGTCTTGGATGTTATCCTGAGGGTACTGGGGAGCCATGGAAGGTTCTTGAGCAGAGAGGACTGAGAGGAGCTGATGCTGGTGGTGTGTAGATATGAAAAAGATATAATGATAGTAACTGTTACCCCATCTTACATGTCAGGCACTGCCCTATGTACTCCATATGGGTTAACTCACTAATTCTCATGGCAGCCCTAAGGTGTCATTGCCGTAATTATGGACCAGATTCTCTAATCCTCATGAAAGTAGAATTCCTGGTTTCGTTTTCTTTCTTTCTTTCTTTTTCTTTTCTTTTTTTGGCCACATGCTTGTAGGGTCTTAGTTCCCCAACCAGGGATCGAACCCGTGCCCTTGGTAGTGGAAGCTCGGAGTCCTAACCACTGGACCACCAGGGAATTCCCAAATTCCTGGTTTCTTGACTCACTCCTACATGCTCCCCACCACACACACACACACACACACACACACACACACACACACACAGCCTGGCGATCCTGAGGAAAAAGCATCTGGAATAATTCCAAACTTCACACATCTAAGTGATACCCGAGAAGATCCAGAGCTTTCAACTTGGCAAGACTTGGGTTCGAATCCCACCTCTGCCATTTAAGAGCTGGGTGCCTGTGGAGTGTCCTACAGCTGCTGTAACAAAGTACTACAGACTTAGTGGTTTAAGACAACACAAATTTATTAGCTTCTGTTTCTGGCGGTTAGAAGTCCAAAATGGGTCTTATGTGCTGCAATCAAGGCGTGGGCAGGGCTGCGGTCCTTCTGGAGGCTCCGTGGGAGAATCCATTTCCTCCTCGTCTTTTCCAGCTTCTAGAGGTGCCTGCATTCCTTGGCTCATGGCCTCTACCTCCCTTTGCGTGGTGGGAGGTGCTTCTGTCATCACACCCCCCTCTCTGCTTCTCTGATTCTGATAGTGACCCCTCCTTCATTTGTAAGAGCTCTGCGATTACGTTGGGCTCACCCACATAATCCAGGAGAATCTCCCCATCTCAAGACCCTTAATTTAATCTGCAAAGTCCCTTTCACCATGTAACTACCGCCAACACATGTCCTGGAGATGAAGATATAGATATCTTGGGCGGGGGTGTTATTCTGCTCCCACAGGGCCCTTGGGTGGGTGGGGGGGGTGTCTCAGTTTCCTCAGTCTGTAAAATGGGGCACATCGTACCATTTGGGAGTCTGACTGCCTGGGTTTGGGTCTCCGCCTCTGCCTCTTGCTGGCGGTGTGACCTGCCCCAAGGGCTTCCTCATCTGTGAAATGGAGATAAGAATAACTAGCAGTGTGGAATTGCGGAGAGCATGTCTGACACGTGTGCGTTTCTTTTTTTTTGGCCGCGCCGTGCGGCTTGTGGGATCTTAGCTCCCCAACCGAGGATTGAACCCGGGCCCTCGGCAGTGAGAGCACAGAGTCCTAATCACTGGACCGCCAGAAAATTCCCTGACACCTGTGTGTTTCCAAGAGGTAGCTGCTGTTCCTGTTGCCCCTATCTGAGTGTTCATGCTCAGAATCGAGTGAAAACAGAATGTGTGGTCCGCCTTTGATGGGTGCCTGGCACGTGGCTATAGCTCAATGCAGGACGCTTCCATAGTTTAGCTGCCAGGGGCAGGAGGGGGAATCAGAGTTCCTGGAATTTTGTTTTGTTTTGTTTGCCATTTAGCGGCTATTGACTGAGAACCCACTGTGTGCCAGGCACTGTTCTAGACGCTGGAGATACAGCGGTGAACAAGCAGACGAAAACTGCCCTGGTGGAGTGGAGCTCTAGCAAGTTCTCATGCCTCTCCCCCAACCCCACCAGTGCCCTCCTTCCGTTTCTTAGAGACCCCTGTCTCAGCCATGGCTCAGCATCTTCCTCCCGAATCCTTCCTTCCTTCATTCAGTCAACATTTCCCTGAGGTACCTGGGTTCCCAGGACTGCTCTGACCCAGCCGCTGTCCTCGAAGGGGGTCCGTGTGTACAGGGGATGTGTGCCCTAGAGCCCTGAAGGAGCCCAGGGGAGGGAGGGCTGGATGCTCCCTGCTGCTCACTCTGCCAGGGAAAGTGTGCCCCCAACCTTGCCCCAGCTGTGCTTATGCCTGTCTGATTCCTGCTCCTCTTTCAAAAGGAAGTAAAGATGCCAACTCCCAGGTGCCCCGAAGCAAGACTTCCCCTTGCCCTGCCCTGGGCCTTGGTACCCACCTTCTTGCATTGGTACAAAGGCTAGGCTTACTGGTGTCCCTCTGGTGGCTGTTTGATATCCTCAGGACATCCCTGAGAGGACTGGGGGAAGGGGGACTCCAGCCTGGTGGGCTACGTTCAATTTGGGAATCAGGCTCCTCCCACTGTCCACTTGCAGGCTGGGGGCCTGGAATCTTCCGGATCCTTCCAGAAACAGGCTGCTATCCTGGCTCAGCTGAGGGGAAGAGGCCATGGTCTTCCTCTTGGTGAGATGATATTGCAGTTTCACTTTTAGGAAACTGCTTCTGCTTGGTGGTGGGAATCGTTTTCCCCAGAAAAGGGAACCTGCCCGGGTAGGGGATGAAGGCCTCTAGGGATCTCTGTTTTCTCAGCTGTAAAAGCAAGGATCATGATGGTGCCTGTGTCATGGGGTTCAGGAGTGAGTCCACGCAAGGACTTAAAACAGTGCCTGGCACATAGTGAATGCTGCATAAAGGTAGGTATTCACGTTGTGGGGTCCTCCAGGTTGTGTTCAGAACTTCTGCACAGCGGGACTTCCCTGGTGGCACAGTGGTTAAGAATCCACCTGCCAATGCAGGGGACAGGGGTTTGATCCCTGGTGTGGGAAGATCCCACATGCCGTGGAGCCACTAAGCCCGTGCGCCACAACTACTGAGCCCGCGAGCCACAACTACTGAAGCCCACGCACCTAGAGCCCGTGCTCGGCAACAAGAGAAGCCACCGCAATGAGAAGCCCGTGCACCACGTCGAAGCGTAGCCCCTGCTCGCCGCAACTAGAGAAAGCCCACGTGCAGCAAAGATGCAAAGCAGCCAGAAATAAATAAATATAAATAAATTTATAAGATAAAGATACAAATAAATAAATTTATTTTTTTTAAAAAAAGAACTTCTGCAGAGCCTTCTGCAACCCTGAGAAGTTGTGCAACTCTGTAGGGTAGGGAGCTCGAGCTCAGAGCAAGAGGCTTGCTGTGTCCCTGGGTCCTCCAGAAGGCAAATGCTGCTGTGGCGTTAGCAATGCAAGAGATTTATTGGGGGGGACACCAGTGAAAGGTAGAGGGGAGGGAGAAGAGGAGTAGGCGGGGGAGTCGGTCTGCCACCTATAAAAGGAAAGGGGGGAAGGAAGGTATATTTAGGAAGAGCTTGAGACCATGCAACTCAGAGAGCTCAGCCCAACGGGGAGATGCAGAGCAAAGATGCACGGCGGACAAATCCATAGGAACAGAAAGTAGGTTGGTGGTTGCCAGACGGGTGGGGAGTGATTGCTTAATCACTTCCTTTCTGGATGGTGAAAATGTTTTGGAACTTGATAGGGGTGATGGTGGAGTGCAGCGGTACCAAATGCCACTGAATTATACACCTCAAAATGGTTAAAGTGACGAATTCTGTGTTACTTGAATTTTATCTCAATTTAAAGAAAAAAAAACAAACAGATTGCCATTAGATGAGTCCCACATTGGGTGGAAGTGGTCAGGCCCCAGCACGGCCCCCACCCCTATGCTAAGTCATTGGTTGGGGGCTGCCCAAAAAGAATCTGGATCCAAAAAAAATAACAGTTGCAGGTACTGCAGCTGGGAGCTGTCAGCCAAATGCAGTCCTCACAGTTGAGTAAGTTCTTTATTGAAGGGGGATCCATTTTGGCTGCCATACTTCCCAACGTCACTGTGGGGAGCTGGGGTCAGAGCTAAGGTTTGTCTGGTTCTAAAATCTGGTTCTTCCTCCTACACAGTTGGTGGGAATGTAAGTTGGTGCAGCCACTATGGAGAACAGTATGGAGGTTCCTTCAAAAACTAAAAATAGAGCTATCATATGATCCTGCAATCCCACTCCTGGCTATATATCTGGAGAAAATTATAATTTGAAAAGATACATGCATCCCAATGTTCATAGCAGCACTATCTACAATAGCCAAGACATGGAAGCAACCAAGATGTTCATCAACAGATGAGTGGATAAAGAAGATGTGGTACATGTACACAATGGAATATTACTCAGCCATTAAAAAGAATGAACTAAAGCCATTTGCAGCAACATGGATGGATGGACTTAGAGAATATCATACTACGTAAGCCAGAGAAAGACAAATATCATATGATATCGCTTATATGTGGAATCTAAAAAAAATGATACAAATGAACTTATTTATACAACAGAAATAGGCCCACAGAAATAGAAACCAGACTTTTGGTTACATATACACACTACTGTTTATAAAATCGATAACAAACAAGGACCTTACTGTATAGCACAGGGAACTATACTCAATATTTTATAATAACCTAAAAGGGAAAATAATCTGAAAAAGATTATATATGTGAAACTGAATCACTTTGCTGTACACCTGAAACTAACACAACATTGTAAATCAATTATACTCCAATAAAAAAAATAAAATAAAATCTGGTTCTTTCCAGTGTACCATGCTTCTTCCTCAAATACCCATATCCAGCCAAACTTCCACCCAAACCACCCGTTCATCTGTGCATATGTTCTTGCCTTTATGCATTTATCCAACTAGTTATTTACCCACTCATGCACCCATTTGCCTATCTATCCAACCATAATTTCTTCAGATATTCTTCCAGCTCTCCAAAGCTCCATCCATCCATTCAACTATCCATTCACCCACCCCTATGTTCTTTCATTCTTTAACCCATTCGATCAGTTCTCTGTTCCTGTTTATCCTACAATCCATCCATCAATCCAATCATCCACTTTCCCATTGATCCAGTCCACTTAATCAACCATCTATTAGCTTCCTATGGCTGCTATAACAAATTCCCTCAAACCTGGTGGCATAAAACAACAGAGCAGAGTAGGGGGATGGCTGCGGTGGGTGGGTGATTCCAGGCAGGGCTGTCGGGGAAGGTCTCCTGAGGAAGTGATGTTGCAGCCAAGACCTGGAGCAGGTGAGAGAGTGAACCCTGTGAATATCAGTGGGCAGAGCTCTCCTGGCAGAGATAAGAGTAGGGAAAGACCTGGAGATGCTTGGGACTTCCGGCTTCCAGCAAGGAAGCCAATGGGACTATAACAGAGTGAGCAATGAGGAGAATAGTAAGTGATTAATCAGAGGAAGAATGGAGGCCATTGTAAGGACATCACATTTTAATCTAGGTGTGTATCCATTGCCTGTAGTTTAGGATGTCAAAAAACATTTATCATCTCATATGGTTTCTGTGGGTCAGGAATTCAGGAGTGGCTTAGCTGGATGGTTTTGGCTTGGGGTTTCTCCTGAGATGGCCGTCAAGCTGTGGATGGGGTATAATCCTATGAAAGCTTGGTAGAGACAGGAGGACCGTTTCCAGGGTGGTCACTCACATGACTGTCAGATTCAGTTCCTCTCTGGCTGTTGGCAAGAGGCCTCAGTTCCTTGCCCTTGCCTCGTGGATGTCTCCATAGGTGGTTGCCATGACCTCTTGACATAGCGCTGAGCTCCCCCAGAGGAGTGAGTGATCCCAGAGCGGATGGTGTCTTTGATAACACAGCAATGGACATGCCATCTTTTCTGCAATATCCTGTTGGTTACACAGCTCAGCCATGTTCAGTGTGGAAGAAGCTACACAAGGCATGAATCCTGGGGAAGGGGGTGGGGTGCAGAGTGAAGATCCTCTTGGGGGCTGGCTACCAGGGTATGAGTCCGTTGCAGAATTTTGAGCGGGATAATGATGATGCTATAGGTAGAGACAGATATATAGATAATTATGTATATGCATGTGTACATATGCATAGGTATGTATATATAGATATAGGAATATGTGTATAAATTAACATAGTATGAATACTTATATTTTATTCTATTATTGTATACATTTTGTTATTACACAAGTAATACATGAAAACAGAGAGACAACTCCCCACCAACCATTTATTTTTTTCCAGCTTTATCGAGGTACGACTGACAAACAAAAACTACGTATATTTAAGGCGTACACCATGATGGGGTTTTTTGTGTTTTTTTTTGCGGTACGCTGGCCTCTCCCGTTGCGGAGCACAGGCTCCGGACGTGCAGGCTCAATGGCCATGGCTCACAGGCCCAGCCGCTCCGCGGCATGTGGGATCTTCCCGGACCGGGGCACAAACCCGTGTCCCCTGCATCGGCAGGCGGACTCTCAACCACTGCGCCACGAGGGAAACCCCACCGTGATGTTTTGATATATGTATACGCTGTGAAATGATCACCACGATATCAAGCTAATTAACACATCAATCACCTCACATAGTTACCATCTTTGTGTGTACGTGGTGAGAACACTTATGACCTACTCTCTTAGCAAATTGCAAACGTACAATGTTTTATTATTAACTGTAGTCACCACGCTGTACATTAGACCACCAGAACTTATTCATTTTATAATTGGAAGTTTGTACCCTTTGACCAACCCCCGTTCCCCCCTCCCTGTAACCACCATTCCACTCTTTGTTTCTGTGAGTTCGACTGTCTTTTGGATTCTACGTATAAATGAGGTCATGCAGTATTTGTCTTTCTGTGTCTATCTTTTCTCACTTAGCATAATGTCCTCCAGGTTCATCCATGTTGTTGCAAATGACAGGATTTCCCCCTTCCTCATAGATGAAAAATATTGCAATGTATGTATACACATCTTCTTTATCCATTCACCTGTCCACATACACTTAGGTTGTTTCCATGTCTTGGTTATTGTGAATCATGCTGCAATAAACTGGGGAGTACAGATATCTCTTTGTGATAGAGATTTCATTTTGATATATACCCAGAAGTGGGCTTGCTGGATCACGTGATAATTCTATCTGTAATATATATATTTATATATATATTTTTTGGCCGAGCAGGGGCTACTCTTCGTTGCAGTGCGCGGGCTTCTTATTGCGGTGGCAGAGCATGGGCTCTAGGGCGCAGGCTCAGTAGTTGTGGCGCATGGGCTTAGTTGCTCCGCGGCGTGTGGAATCTTCCCGGACCAGGGCTCAAACCCGTGTCCCCTGCGTTGGCAGGTGGATTCTTAACCACTGCGCCACCGGGGAAGTCCCTATTTCTAATTTTTTGAGGAAACTCCAAATTTTTTTCTCACAGTGACTGCACCAATTTACATTCCCAGCAACAGTGTACAAGTGTTCCCTTTTCTCCACACCCTCCTCCCAATCATTTAATTTACACACACATAAAAGTAGATATCCCTTTCCCCTCAAAATATGATCATCCCGAATTTGCTGTTTTATAGCACGCTTTCCCCCTTAATAAGTCACGTGCCACCTTGAGAGTTACCAAGCCCACCATATCCCTCCAGCAAGTGAATGACTGCTCTGAGGAAGCCACCTGCAACACAGGTGTCTTCTAAGGCATGCTTCTCATACGTTCTGGAACGTCCCAATCACCAGTCTGGGTGATTCTGATTTAGGAGGTCGGGGTGGGGTCTGAGATTCTGCATTTCTACCAAGCACCCGTGGAATCCTGCTTGATGCTGCTGGTCTATGGTTACACTTTGGGCAGCAACATCCTGAAATGATTAATTATTAAATATTCGACCAGCCTCTCTCAAGAGGCTGAACCTTGGAATCTATATTTTCACTACTTTCTCTAGGTGATTCTTTATTATTTTCTCTCTTTTTGTTTCTTGGTGGAGTTTCTTTCTTTTTTGCCGGGGGGGTGGTGGTGGTAGAATATACATAATGTCAAATTTGCCATTTTAACCATTGTATTTATTTATTTATTTTTGGCCTCACCTCGGGGCATGCGGAACTTCCCCACCAGGGATTGAACCTGTGCCCCCTGCAGTGGAAGGTGGAGTCTTAACCACTGGACCACCAAAGAAACCCCATTTTAACCATTTTAAAGTGCACAATTCAACGGCATTATGCACATGCACGATGCTTTGCAACCATCACCGCTCTCTAGTTCCAGAACTTCATCCAAAAAGGAAACCCCATGCCCAATATCAGTCACTCCCCATTCTCCCCAGCCCATGGCAATCGCAGATCTGCTTCCTCCCGCCCCACACCGCTTTGAGGCATGTGTGATCTTATTTTCCCGACCAGGGATGGAACCCATGCCCCCTGCAGTGGAAGCAAGGGAGCCCTAACTCCTAGACTGCCAGGGAATTCCCCAGATCTGTTTTCTGTCTCTCCAGATTCACCTATTCTGGATATTTCATAGAGATGGAATTACTCCATATGTGAATTTTTGTCTCTGGCTCCTTTCACCCAGTATGATGTTTTTAAGGTTCATCTGTGTTGTAGCATGTGTCAGAGATTTATTCATTTTTCCAAGGTGCCTCTTATGTCATCTGTGGGTCGAGAACCAGTTGGATCCTGTCCGGGCAGTGTAGCAGCAGGGGTTGAGAGTACAAACTCTGTAATGTGGTGGCCAGTTACACCTTCTTGGAAAACCTCACTCTGCTCATCTGTAAAATGGGGATAATAACAGCCCCTCCCTCACAGGACTATTTGCAAAGTGACTGGAGTGTGCTAAGATCTCAGCAACTGTTAGGTACTATTGTTCTTCCGTCTTGCGAATATGCTGTAATCGGTCCAACCAACCTCCTACAGCTGGACATTACGGCTCTTCCTATTTTTCTGCTTTTTCAACAAATGCTGAGACAAACATCTTTAAATATTTTAACACTTGTCCAGTTATTTCTTTAGCATAAAATCCTGGAAGTGGCATTGGCGTGTTAAAATGTTATTTGTATTATGAAATATTTCTGACACGTAGAAAAAGAACAGACAGTGAATACAATGAACTCAGGGCTTCCACCTCCGGGCTTAAAAAACAAAAAAATTACAAATAACAATGTCCTGAGTAGCTTTCCTGGTTGCATCCCTTCCGCTCTGCCCACAGAGGTCGCCACTGGGACTCCCCCGTCCCTTATCATACCCATGCAAGTTTGTGTATAATTTCATGCGTCCACACACAACCCCTGTTTTATGTGTTTTAAAACTGCGTGCATTCGACTATGTAAACTTCTGCAACTAGCAGCATGCTTTAGAGTTGTCCAGGTTGATATACAGAGTGCTGGTTCACCTACTTTCACTGTAGTATGGTGTTCCCCTGTGTAAAGATACCATGATCCGTTTAATTCATGCCTCATGTGATGGACATTTAAGCCGCTTCCAGTTTTTCACCCTTACGAACACCACTGTCGCAAGTATTCTTGTGCTTATTTTTTTGTTCACATTTTTGAGAATTTCTCTAGGGTGTACACCCGCTGGTGGAAGGTCTGCACTTTTTTTTTTTTTCTTTCGGTACGCTAGCCTCTCACTGTTGTGGCCGCTCCCGTTGCGGAGCACAGGCTCCGGACGCGCAGGCTCAGTGGCCATAGCTCACGGGCCTAGCTGCTCCGCGGCACGTCTTCCCGGACCGGGGCACGAACACGTGTCCCCTGCATTGGCAGGCGGATCCTCAACCACTGCGCCATCAGGGAAGCCCAGGGCTGCACTTTTAAGATTCAGACCTGCTGATAGGACTTTCCCGAATAGCTGAGTATTTTTGTTGTTGTTGTTTTTTTAAATTAATTTTTATTGGAATTTAGTTGATTTACAGTGTTGTTTCAGTTGAGGTGAGCTTTTTTTTTTTTTTTTTTCGGAACGCGGGCCTCTCCCGTTGCGGAGCACAGGCTCCGGACGCGCAGGCTCAGCGGCCATGGCTCACGGGGCCAGCCGCTCCGCGGCATGTGGGATCCTCCCGGACCGGGGCACTAACCCGTGTCCCCCGCATCGGCAGGCGGACTCTCAACCACTGCGCCACCAGGGAAGCCCCGAGCTGAGCTTTTTATAGGGTCCTCTCTGCTTGCTGGCTCCCCTTCTCCGGGTGAGGCTGCATCTCTTCTCCGGAGCTATAGCCATCCTTATGGGGGTGGGGGTACCTGGGTTGGGGGTGTCTCCGAGCTGGGGATAGTCCCAGCTGGGGAAAGAACAGAGGGTGGGAGCCTGGAAGCACGAGTGAAGGACACCTAGGAGGGTGTTAAGGAAGACCCCTCAAAGAGGGACCAGTGTGGTCCTTATTTTATAGATGCGAGCCTGAGGCCCAGAGACGGCAAGCCAGTTCTCCAAAGTCACAGAGTGAAGGATTGCAGAAACCAGCTTCATACATTCATTCCTTCAGCACAAATTAATGAAGCACCTATTCCGTGCCACGCATTGTTCCAAGAGCACAGGATATACAGCCGGCAACAAAACAAAGACCGCCTGCTCCAAGTGTGGGGCTTATTATTCTGGGCGTAATTATGATGAATTACTAATTATGTTTGCCTCTAAGACTGGAGCAGAGGGGTGATCTCAACTGTGGGCGTGGGGGGGTGCCCCATGGGAGCTCCCCATGAGTCAGGGCTTTCTTCAAAGCCCCCACCTATCAATCTCCTTCTTTCTGACCCTTTCACCCACAAAGTGTATTGTGGGTACTCAAAATTAAACAGGTTATTTAGGGGAAGAGAAGGTGGTCTAGGAGTGAGGAAGAGAGCGAAAAGCCCTTTGTACCGGGCAGGGTTGTCAATAAAGTTTTGTCGCCTTGGCAACCGCTGGCCCAGACAGGCGGGGGGGAAGGAGGTGCGCGCGCATTCACCCCCCCTCCCGTCCTCCCCTGCTTTCTCCCTCTGGTGGTCGAAGGTTTCGCCACAGAAAAAGAACAGGGAGGTCGCGACTCTATGGTGACAGGCGGAGACCTTAGCCAATGGAAGCATGAGTCGCTCCAAGGCCAACCAATCACATACGGGCTCTGGAGCAGGCGGTACCCGCCCTCTTTCCACTTGGACCCAAATAACCCGACCCAAACCCGCGTTTCTCCCGGAGCGACGACGCTTTCGGCCAATGAGGGCGTCGACTTTGGGCCGTGGGCGGGGATACGTCTCCATGGCAGCGCCGGAAGGACAGCGGCGGCAGCCACTGGGTGCAGTTGGCGGCTCTCAACAGCAGCGAGGGCGACGCGGAGTTTTTTAGGGGCGCTGACCGTGGGGCGGGCAGGGAGGGGCAGAGCGGAGTCCGGCCAACGGGAGCGGCGCAAGCTTCAGAGCGACTGAAGAGTGGCGGCGACCTTGGCCAATGGAAGGCCGTGACGGCCGTTGCGAGGCGGGCCCGGCTGGGCAGACGGGAGGCGCGGCGACCGTGTCTGAAGAGAGCTGGAGAAGGCTGTGGGAGGTGGTGGCAGCCGCAGCGCGGGCGCCTGAGGAGGAGGAGGAGGAGGAGAAGCGGGTGAGGGGCGGCGCGGGGCCCGACTTCTGAGCCCCCTCTCGGCCCCCGCCCCGCGCCGCCTTGGCTCCCGGTCGTCCCCAGCCCCGACTGTCCCCCTCCCCGCCCGGCCCCTCCTCGTGTCCAGGCGCCCACGTCTCCTGGCCCTTCGGCGAGCCTCAGGCTGCTCTCGGCGCCCAGCCCCTTTCCTGTGCTTCCTTACCCAGGCCCCGCTCTCGCGCTCCAGGCCCTTCCCTGGACCCTCAGCTCGCCCCCTGACTCTACACTCCCCTCCCTGGGTCTCAGGCCCTTCTCCTGCACTTTCCCTGCCTCCCCAGGCTCCTGTCTGCTTCCCCCAATTTCCCTCTGGACCTCAGGCCTTTCCCCTGGATTCTCACTGTCTACCCAGATCCTTCCCTGGAGCCCAGGCTCTCTTCTCGCGGCTCTTCTGTGCTCCTCCCTGGATCCCTAGGACTTTCCCCTGTCCCTGTTTGCTTCTCCAAGCCCCGTTCTGGAACCCCTAGGTCCCCCTATACCATCTCAGGACCCTCCCTGGACCTCCAGGTCCTTCTCTACTTTCGTTGGACCCCTGGTCTCCCTGCTAGCTTTCCTGGGGTCCTCCCTGGATCCCCAAGCCTTCCCGCAGCCCTCGGTCTCCCCCGCAGGCACCCCCGCCCCTTCTCCCTGCCCCAGCTCCCTCCCTGTGGTGTCCGTATTACCCGCTTGCCCCTCTGCAGCTTCCGTTCAGTCCCAGCGCCTTCCCGCAGCGCCCCCTCTTTATTTTTCCCCAGCCTGCGTGCCTTCTCGACCCCCTTTCCCAGCTGCTCTAGCTCCTGATCTCTTTCCAGCTCCCCTTTCCTCGCCGTCCCCCATCTGCTCTCCCTGAAGCACCGTGGTGTCGGTGCCCACCAGGCCCTCTGCAGTCGGGGTTAGGAGGCTTGTTTTGTTTCGTTTTGCTAATGCCCGTCTTTCTCCTCTTTTTTTATGGGCCTCTTCTGCCTCTCCACACCGTTCCTTTTCTCTCCCCCCCTCCCCCCGCTTTGTCCTCTGTGCCCCTCCCTCCCCCGGAATCCTTGGAGAGAGAGCAGGTGCTGGGATCCTTCCTCTGCTCTCCCTCCCCTCACCCGCCTCCGAGTCGGGCTGCCTGGGGTTTCACCCAGAGCCTTCTGAGGACTCCCAAGGGCTGCTGGGGATGAGGGTGGAGGCCAAGGCCAGGAGAGAGTGGGGATGGGCAGAGGAACAAGCAGTTCTGGTTGGGCAGGAAGCCTGGGCTTTTTCCTTGGTGAGGGCCAGAGGTGGAGCTGCTGGGTCCCCCTTGACTTCCACCTCCTGCAGGACTAAGCCTTTAGGGTTATCCCAGACTGCCAATTAATCAGCCTTCCGTGAGCCAGTTGGCACGTTTGCGTGTGTGTGTGTGTGTGTGTGTGTGTGTGTGGTGTGTATGGGGGTCCTGGGGAATCTGCGTGTGCGCACAGGGTCTGCGAGTGTGTGTGCACGTGGCGGGGCTGTCATAGGTGGTTGGAGGAGACGCAGCTACTAACGATGGTGGCTGGCATTTCTTTGGGGATCTCCCCATTGTCAGAAGCACTTGTTGCATTTCATCTTCACCGAGAGCCCTGTGAAGTCAGTATTGCTTTTCTCCCTGCTTTATAGATGAGGAGACTGAAGGGCTTGCCTAAGTCTCACACAACCTAGAAGTGACATAGAGCAGGCACACGCCCGGGGCACCGCCCCTGCCCCTGCCCTGAGCTCTCCACTCTCCGCAGGAGGCAGCATGGTGCCTGGGGCACCATGGGCCCCGACAGAGTGACAGCCAGGGAACTGTGTGAGAATGACGACCTCGCCACCAGCCTCGTCCTGGACCCCTACCTCGGCTTCCGCACCCATAAGATGAACGTCAGGTGAGGCGACCTGGGGGAGGGCGACCGAGGGCTCGGGACCCCTTCCTTCCACTGCCACCCCTCAGCCCCATCCTCCTCTCAGCTCCGAGTGGGGGTGGGGGTGGGGCCTGGGAAGGCCCAGAGGGAATAGGCCAAGGCCCTGGGACCCAGGCGTGCCCTCTCCCCCAGCCCCGTGCCCCCCCTGCGGCGACAGCACCACCTGCGCTCAGCGCTGGAGGCCTTCCTGAGGCAGCGGGACCTGGAGGCTGCGTACCGGGCCCTGACGCTGGGAGGCTGGATGGCCCACTACTTCCAGAGCCGGGGCCCGCGGCAGGAGGCTGCCCTCAAGACCCACGTGAGGGAGCCCTTCCCTTCCCTCCCCTCGGCCCTTGTGTTCTCCCCGTCTCCTCTGCCTGTCCTGGGTCCTCCACCCTGCCGGGCAGACCTTCAGCACAGCTCCCCGGGACTCCCTGACTTCCTAGCCATTGGGACCATCTGAGGCAAGGCTCAGAGAATCCTAGGAAAGGAGAGCTGGGGGGCCCTCTGAGATGGAGTCTAACTTCTTCATTTGACAGATGAGGAAACTGAGGCCCCGAGAGGGGAAGTGAGTTCCCTGAGACCACACAGCGAGTCAGTGGCAGAGCAGGACTAGAACCCAGGAGAGAGGGCCGAGGATGACCCTGCCCCATGTCCTCACCCTGCCACCCCTCACCTCCCCCAGATCTATCGCTACCTCCGAGCCTTCCTGCCTGAAAGCGGCTTCACCATCTTGCCCTGTACCCGTTATTCCATGGAGACAAATGGAGCCAAGATTGTGTCTACCCGCGCTTGGTAAGAGGGCAGAACATGCCTCCCAGGGCCCCAGGCCTGACAGGAGGCATCCCTCCCTGGGGGCTGCTGGGGGAGGAAACCCCCTCCCTTCTGGAGGAGACTGGACACTCGGGACAGGGCCATGAAGATGTCTGTGTTGAGAGAAAGGAGGCCGGGTCTGGTCCCCCAAGACCCTCCTGGCCCACCACGGCACTGCTGGGAGATGAGATCCCCTCGAGACCCAGGCTCTCTGGGGCTGCCAAGAAAGGACTGATCTTGCACCCAGGGCTGTGCTGTCTTTTTTTTCATCCCCTCTGGAGCCCCTGCTGCGTAGCAATCGCTGCTCGGTACGGGGCAGGACCGTGAACAAGAGGACCCTGCCCACTGCTCACATTCTAGCGGGGAGGCAGGCGGTAGCTGAGTGAGCGCACAGGGCTGACCACAGCTGCTCAGTGAGTCCTGAGCCTGCCCGGGAATTTTGAGAGTGTTCCTGGGAGCCAGGCCTAGGCTGAGGCCCGAAGGATGAGCCAAAGGGTCTAGTGAAGAGTGCGGGGGCGCCTGTGGGGACTTCCGGGCAGGACTGGACTGCGAGAGGCCGAGGCAGTGGGCACTGGACGCTGGAGGAACCGAGAGCGGGAGAGGATGCGGGTCAGGCTTTCAGGAGGTGGAGGGTGCCGCGCCTGCGCAGGTGTAGAGGCAACGGTGGGTGAATTTCAGATTTGGGAGCTGGAACGCGGTGGCTGGTGCGTCCCATCGATTCTTCCCGCCGGAGGCCTGGGATGAGGGGCCCCTGTCCCCAGCACTGGTGGTCAGGGAGGTGCTCACAGACCCACCACCTGGCTTCTGGGCAGGAAAAAGAACGAAAAGTTGGAGCTGCTGGTGGGCTGCATCGCAGAGCTGCGGGAGGCGGACGAGGGGCTGCTGAGGGCCGGGGAGAATGACTTCAGTATCATGTACTCCACCCGCAAGCGCAGCGCTCAGCTGTGGCTCGGCCCGGCCGCCTTCATCAACCACGGTGGGGACGAGGAGGGGGCTGGGGGGGCCGGAGGGGGCAGTGGGGGCGGGGCCGGGGGCGGGGTGGTGCGAGGAGCCAGCGGGGGAGGGGTTGAGCCCCGGCTCTCTGGCTCGCTGACCCAGTTCTCTTCTCTCCCCGCGACCCCCCAACTGGCTCCAGACTGCAAACCCAACTGCAAGGTGAGACCTGGGGACCCCCGTTCGCAGGAATGGGCACGAGGGAGGGGCTTTCTGCTCGGCGAATAGCCAGAAACTGTCCCGGGTCTCCCCGTCTGACAAAGTAGTTTCCCACCCCTGGCTGTGCAGCACTGGCGCTTGTGCGATTGTCAGAGGAGGGAGGGGCTCTGGTTAAAGTCACACTGGAACCCAGGCTGCCACCTGCTGGCCGCATTCTCCCTTCTCTGAACCTGGGCGGGGGGCTGGGCCAGTTTGGCGGGAGTATGGTGATGGGGAGACACAAAGTGCCCCTGCCTGTGCCATGGGCCCCGGGCTTCCCAGGGAGACACCCACGGCATCTGTGATAGCAGGAGGCTGGGGAGGGCCTCCTGGGGTGGGGTCAGAGCAAGCGCTGCCCTGGAGGACAAGGACTCTTCCTGATAGGAGGTTCCGGGAGGCCACCCCCCACCCTGTGCAGCGTGTGGAGCACAGAGCAGTGAGAGAGAGGAGTTGTGGGGAGGTGGCCCCTGTAAGGCCTTGGGTGTGCACCCTGCCAAGTGTGGGGCTCACCTGGCCGCCCTTGGGACCCCAGGGGTGTGGGGAGGGTTTGAGTCCTGGCTCTGCTGCCCTGGCCCTGTTTTCTCGGATGGGAAACGGGGAGAACTTGCCTCCTGGGACAGTCGTGAAGGCTGGGTGTGTGTCAGCGTCCTGTGACTCTGCACACTGTTCCGTGGGTTTCGGGGCACAGACGCTGGATAGGATGGAGAGTCAAGCAAAGCTCGGTGAGGTGGGGGTCAGCCACCACGTGGTGTGGAACCGCAGGCTGCATGGAAGTGACGCTGGAGCCAGGCGTTGAAGGAGGAGTAGGATTTTTCTAGGTGTTGAGGGCAAATGGGGCCGCTTTAGGGCATCTCAGAGGGGAGGCGCCACACCGGAGAGCGAGGAGGCACAGTGGCTCCCGCCTCGTGTGTCAGCATGAGCTGGGTCTGCCCCGTGGAGGCTCCCACGGGGTGAGTGAAGGGGGCTTGGTTCTCAGAGGCCCTGGTGCCGCTGCTCTGGGAGCTTCGGGGGTGGCCCTGGCAGGTAGCCTGGGGCAGAGCTGCGTAGGAGGTGATGAGGGGCAGCTGGGGTCCCAGGGAGGCAGAGAAAGAGGACGCCCAACACTGCCCGCTCGGGAGGTGCCGGCCGGTTGTCCTGGCGTCAGGCGGGTGGGCGGGCGGCCAGGGGCACTCCCAGGTGTGTGTCAGGCTAGGATGGACAGATGGGTGGGCAGGCAGATGGATGGATGGATGGGAGTGCTGCCTCTCCCAAATGGGGAGCTTGGAGTCAGGAGCAGGCAGGCGAGAGGGGTGGCGATCCTGGACTGGGGCTGCAGGGTGGACACAGGCCTCGGGGAGGGCAGGCTGCAGAGCCAGGCAGAGGCGCACATCTCGGCCACTGAGGTGCAGGCTGGCAGGGTGTGTCAGAGGAGCCCGAGAAGGAGTGCTGGAGGGAGCAGTTCTTGTGCGCACTGCCAGAGGCTGGTTAGGTCATGTCCTACAGGGAGGGTGGGAGCCAGCAAAACGGGGGAGGGTCAGGGAGTGCATGCTGAGGGCAGGCCCTGGGCAGGGCTCTTCCCCAGGCTCCCGGTGCTGCCCATCCTAGGGGGACCCTTGAGGCCAGGGTGCCAGCCAGGCGGGGTGGAGCCAGGCCACCCCCAGGACAGGGCGCTGAGCCTCCTGGCCCCTAGTTCGTACCTGCAGATGGGAACGCAGCCTGCGTGAAGGTGCTCCGGGACATCGAGCCAGGGGACGAGGTGACATGCTTCTACGGCGAAGGCTTCTTCGGTGAAAAGAATGAGCACTGTGAATGCTACACCTGCGAGAGGTGGGGATGGCCTGCAGGAAGGGACACGGTCCCTGGGATCCTGGGAACCAGAAGTGCATCCTCAGGGCCCACCCCTCCCTCCCTCCTCATTTCCCTTCCATCCTTAGGAGAGGCGAAGGAGCTTTCCGACTACAGCCCAAGGAGCCCCTGCCGCCCCGGCCCGTGGACAAGTATGAGCTCCGGGAGACGAAGCGGCGGCTGCAGCAGGGCCTGGATGGCCCCCGGGCCTGTGCCCACCCACCCCCGCTGCGCCGGGACCTGTTCTGCGGTGAGTGTGGGGCGGGGACCCTGTCCTGTTGGCCTGTCTTCATCAGCTGCTCCCCCAGCCCCAGCCCCTTCTCTGCCCTCCTCTCGTCTTGTCCCTCCTGGTACCCCCACTTGGTCCCCCAGACAGGACCTCACTCCTGAACATCCTCTCTTCATCTGTCCCCCTCTGAAGAGCATCGGGCAGGGGTGGGGGGGGTGGCGGCTGGCCTGAGGAGGAGCTCTTCCCCTCTGAAGAGGCCCTGCTCACACAGCTGCCCTTTTCTCTCCCCACTCCCCCTCCCTTGGGCCTCCACAGCTGCCTGCCAGCCCCTGCGCCCCCCGCCCTGCGGCGCCCGCCCCGATGCCTCACCCCTCTGGCTCCAGTGGCTGCCTCAGCCCCAGCTCCGGGTGCGCCCCCGGAGGCGCCGACGCCCCCAGCCCCGGCGGGCCCCGGCGCCCCCCGTTCTCCGTGCTGCCCGCGTCTCCCTGCACCGATGGGGAGGCTGTGGCCCCCACTGCTGCCTGCGGGCGGAGGCCCTAGTGGCTCTGGGGCCGGCCGCCCGTGCCCGCTGGGCCCCCCAGCAGGACTGGCACTGGGCCCGGCGCTACGGGCTGCCTTATGTGGTACGTGTGGATCTGAGCCGTGTGGCCCCGGCCCCGCCTGCCACTGCCACTCCCGTCCCCGCCGGGACCCCAGGCCCCATCCCCATCCCCAAGCAGGCCCTTGCCTTTGCCCCCTTCTCCCCACCCAAGCGCCTGCGGCTCGTGGTCAGCCATGGCTCCATTGACCTGGATGTCAACGGTGATGGGCCGTGACGGGCTGGACAGGGAGGCCCAGGCTGGGAGAGGAGGGCGTCCCTCCTGGTCCCCTCTGCCCTGAGTTCTCAGTAACCGACCTCCAGAAGGAGCTCTTGGACCTCTGGGAGGGCGTTGACTTTCAACCCCAGCACAGCTCTGACCCCCGGGGCGGGTTGGTTTGGACACCCCCTGGGGATCTGACCCCTGACCCTTCGTGACTGCTGACCCCTGAGCCACCCCCATCCTAGCAGGGAGCCCTGGCCATTGCCGCCCTCCCACCCCAGCCCCAGCCTCAGGGCTGAAGGAGCTGTTCCCTCCCCACCCGCCTTCTCCTGCCCAGGGAGCAAAGCCATAAGGGGTGGGGGCCGCCCCGTGGCTTCTCCAAAGAAGCCCAGGCCTCGGGAGGAGGTGGAACTGACATGGGCTGGCGTTCCCTAGACACTGCCCTACAGAGGGGAGTCAGTGTGCTCTCGGCTCTGTGTCTGAGGTGGGGGGCGACGAGGGGGCGGCCAGGGGCATGTCCCCACCACCCCCGTGGGTCTCAGGGAGGCCGGTGCGACCTCATCTTTCTCATGGTGCTATCCCTGGTGCTACTGGGCTGTGGGGGCTCCCTCCCCTCCCCCACGCCAGAATGGGGTATGTTGGGGGATTGGAAGCACTTGAACTTTCTATTTTATTTTATTAAAACCTTGTCATAAGCAGTGCCCTGGGAAGCATTTCATCTTGATTTACATTTTGAAGTGATGTCCGTTGGGAGGGTGAGACCCTCCGCCTTGTTGGGGAGACCAGACCGGGAGGAAGCAGCCCAGACTTTGGGCCCTGAAAGCTTTGGAAGGGTGGAAGGGCAGTGGGCTCTGAGGATGGCCGAGTACAGAGGCGCAAACTGTGCTCATAAAGAACGCTTTCAGTCCCATCTTCTCACCCAGGTGGGGAGTCTCCCCATTTTTCAGATGAGATTAGTGAGGTCCAGCAATTAGAGTGACTTGTCCCGGGTCACCTGGGGCCAGATCACCCTTGTCTCAAGTCAGAGCCCCTCCCAGATCTCACGTGTGTCATCTCGGTTGGCCTGGCTCTGTGAGGCCAGGACAGTGAATCTTCTTGTTTCTTCTGATCCAGTTCAGTTCTCAGTTCTCCAACCAGGGATTCAACCCGGGCCACAGCAGTGAAAGCCCAGAATCCTAACTACTAGGCCACCAGGGAACTCCCCCCATCGTCTCTTAATTCTCACCTCAACCCCCATTCTACAGAAGGAAGTACTAACAGCTGACAATCAGTGAGTGCTTCCTGGTACCAGGCACCCGCTGCAAAGCGTCTTGTGGATATGTTTTTTTTGTTCATTGAGGCCTCACAGCCATTTCATGAGAACAAGCCAGGAACGTCTGAGGGTCGTGTGTGGGCTGCAGGCCCCAGTTTATCTCCTCCATGTCGACCGGCCTTGGAAAACTTTACCCTGGAGGCTGATGAGGCCAGGCCATATGCATGAGGGACATGGGGGTGCTGAGAAGAGGGAGTGAACACACATGGAGAGGCTGCAGGAAGACTTGGGTGGGCCAAGGAGATGGCCCAGGAAGGGGCACTTCCACAGTGGACCTGGGGGTGGGGGTGGGGACAGTTCAAAGCAGGTAACTTTTTTTTTTTTTACTTTAAAATTCATATTATTTATGTATAGCCTGCTTCATCCCTTTCAGAATGAGAAAATGTGTCTTTCTTCCATGCAAATCCTACTGAACCCTCCTAGTTTTCTCCCTCAGGTTAAAAATGAGGGAGAGGGCCTCCCAGTCGGCAAGTGGTAACGAAGAGAATGAAGAGAGATGGTTGACACAGTCGCTAAAGAACTTGTCCCTCTAGACAAGCAGAAATTCATGGCTTCTCGGCAAATATGACAGCAGAGTAAGGAGGCTTAGCCTGGATGGACATTGGAGGTTCCGAGAACCTCCTGGAATCCTATTTCAAATGTAGTAACTGCATATTCACAGGCGTGTTCTTGGCGCAGAGGGTTTAGAGCCTTCATCCAACTCTCAAAAGTGTCTGGAACCCAAAACACAAAGATTAGAAACCAGTGATCGGGGTCTCTCACTCTCAACACTGCTGCTGTCTTGAGCTGCTAATCCTGTGTCACAGGACGAGGAGTGGCCTCTCAGGCCTCCACCCACGAGTTACCAGTAGCATCCCCTTAGTGGTGACAGAAATACCTGTGATCATTGCCAAATGTACCCCTAGAGGTCAAATCCAGCCCCCAGTGGGAACCACTGGGCTAGAGTGACAGGATGACAGGGAAGGAAGACCTCCGGGACAATAACTACAGCTGACACTGGTCTCAGGTTCTGTGCATCTGGCATCAACCTTCACAGCAGTGCCACCAAGATCACCCCCCTGCCTTTGCAGGTAGTCGGAGGGCAGGCACGTCTGCCTGAGGCCGCACAGCTGGTACGTGGACAGAGCCCGCCTTGCTGCCAGGTTTCTGCCTCAACCACCAGGTAGATGGAGCCCCAACCACGATAGGGAAGTGAGAGGAGTGTGTGTTGGGTCCAGTGAGCTGGCGGCCCCTGGGATGTTTGGGTGGAGCTGGGGCTTGGGAACCCCAGGGGGAGGGTCGAAGGGTCAAGGCTCAAGCTGAGAACCCCGTCATACACTTGGGGGCCAGAGCAAGGAAACGGGGAATCTGGCTGGGGGAGGAGGAGGAGGAAGTTGAAAGAAACGGGAAATAATTACAGGCCAGAGTCTCAGGAAGCCCCGCACTCTGCAGTGCCTTCCCCAAAGCTTTCTAAGTTCCCCTCCTTGGGTTACTGGGACGGCAGGGAGCCAGGCAGGACATCCCAATCCTGGATCCCATTTCTCCCCTTGGGGGAGCTCTCTGATGCTTTTACCCTGTGCATGGGGCTGACCAGATGCCTGCAGGAGCTCCAGGGCCCTGTTGATGGTGTTGGTCATCCTGGGGTTGCTGATCCAGGAGGGCAGCTGACGACCAGCCACCCCCACCTCCAACATGATATTGGGCACCAGAATCAGGCCGACATGAGGACTCTGAGTGTCTCAAATTAGTTACATAGACAGAGAACCCACACACCCTGAGGACGGCTGCACTGGACACTGTCCTGGCTTGTGACACAGCATCACCCTCCCCACGGCCCTGTGAAGTCTAGGTATCGTTATCACTGTATTTTAGGTGAGAAGGCCACAGTGCAGAGGGCTTAGGAAGTTTGTCTGGGGCCACAAGGCTGGCAAGCTTCAGGGCCAGGACTTGAACCCATTCTCAGAGCTCAACCAGGCTCTGAGATCCTTGGGATGGGAAAGAGGCAGACACCAGAGGGGAGGCTGGGACCGTGCCCACTGGAGACTCAGGGCTTGTTTCAGCAGTGGCTTCCATGGGATGGGGGAGTGGGTGGAGACGAGGGCCAGAGCAGTGCCTGGAGGGTTCATGGAGCAACGGGTGAAGGGCACCGAGTGGTTTTGTGATTTTGACCGGGAAGCACCTGACCCTTTCAGTAGACTGGGAGGAAGGAGCTGCAGAGGGAGGGGAAGAGGGTAAGTGTGCGGTTGATGGGCTGGGACTGGGAGGGGGTAGCAGGGAGAGGAGGAGGAGAGCAGGGATGCAGGTTGTGAGGAGGGATGGGGAAGTCAGTTTCCTTTGTCCCGGGAGGCTGTTTCGGGACAGTGAGCTTGACATTGGGGGTTTCAGGATGTGGGTGGGCGAAGATGGCCCAGGAGCCTAGGAAGAGGTGTTCAGAGCCAGAGTTTGGGGCCTGAGAGTGTTGGCCCAGCCAGCTGGAAGTGAAGTGGGTCTGGCCCTGCCCTGGGTTCAGGCATCCATAGGGCAGTGGTGGCCAGAAGGGAAGCCAGGAGTGTAAGAATGTCCCAGGAGTGGTCAAGGGATGGTGGCAGGGATCCTGGCCCCAGAGGGAAAGAAGGGGGAACTGGGAGGGGCTGCTGGCCCACAGGGCGAGAACACACTGCCAGCACTGGCGCTCTGGTGAGGTCGGGAGGCTGGCTGTGGCTGCACAGGTGTCAGGCCTTGTGCTTGGATGCTACCTGGATGACCTCACCAAGTGCTCAGACAGCCGCCAGCCCCATTCATTCGGTGACTCAGAGCTGCCTGGACTGCGTGGCATCACGGCTTTCCTTCTTTCCTGCAGCAGCGCCACCTCTGTGCAGGCCAGAGGTCTGCAGGTCGGGGGAGGTCACATGAACGACTCACCCCCTCCTGTAGCTTCCAGCCTGTCTGTCTGAGTCCACACCCCATGCCCTCATTTGCCCCTCTGCCTCTCAGGTTGTGGTCTGAGAGAGGGGGCCCGGGGCCAAGGTTTCGGGTGGGGCCATCCTGGGAGATGGCACATCTGGGGTGTGCCCTGGGTAGGGGGATGAGGGCAGCATAGAGGGGGTGAGGGGAGTGGATGGAGCCAGTTCTCCCCTGAACTTACCCAGCCGCCCCCCCATCATTCCACCCCTCCTGAGAATGGGATTTTGCACCATCTCTGTTGACAGCTGGGGAAACTGAGGTGACGCAGGTCAGGAGGTTTGTCCAGGGCCACCCAGTAAGTTGTCGTATGATTAGTAATAGCCACCTTTGAACCCTGGGGTTGAATGGAGACCTCATGAGATCACTTCAGGCAGAGTCTGGGGGTCCAGGCTGCCCCAGGAGACTGACAGCTTCAGGCAGAAAGTCAAATCCACCGCCACCCTGATGCCCAGGACTCATGCCCATCTAGGTCAGGCTAGAAGCCCCAGGCTCTGAGCTCTGTCAAGGGTCATTCCTCAGCCTGGCTCGGGGTGGGGGGGAGGGGGGGAGGGAGGTGGTTGGAGAGGTGACATTTTGAGGGGCATCTGGAATCAGGATGAATCTCAGCATTGTGGTCCCTGAGCTTGGCTGAGGGCAGGCCCAGAGCCCGAGTGGGGCGGGAGCGAAGAAGAATTTATCCTGGAGCTCTGAGCGTCCTGGAGGAGCTCGCAGTCAGGAACGGGCTGGCAGGAGAGACTGAAGTGACGTGTGTTTGATCAGAGGAGAAAAGGCTGCTCCTGGCTGTGGACAGGGCGCTCCAAAGACCTAGGGGACCAGCACAGAGCACCCTGTTGGGAGGGGCTCATGTGATGGGATTGGGGATGTACTGGGAGGGATGTGGAGTCAAAGGGGACAGGGGAGTGAGGGAGTGGTGGCAAGCCGGGAAGGGTGGGGAGCAGGGGAGGGAGTGAAGGGGTCAGCGCTGGGTGGAACTTGAGATGGGATGGAAGGGGTGGGGCAGGAAGTCCAGGAGCCAGCTGGGGAGGTGGTCCAGGAGGGGAAGAGGATCCTGAAGGCGGAGGTGGAGGGAGGACTTGGGTGACAGGTAGGTGTGAGGACTGAGGCAGGAGGACCCTGGAACTGTCCTGGTGGGCAAGTGTTGGGACTCAAAGAGCCAAGGGAGACCCTGCTGAGAAGAGACTGCTGCCTGCTGGAGGGGGGAAGGTGGGAAGGGGGTGGGAGCGGGGGGCTCAGCTTGCTCCTACCCTGACTGTCCTCCCTCCATACCAGCCCTGATGGAGCCCAGTCCTCCCTCACCCCTCCCATGATTAGAACCAGTAGTGTTGGCTGCAGGGCACAGACAGGGAGGATCTCCCGACGCCCCCGTGCGCACCTCACTGACCAGACATTAAGAAGAAATATCAGCAATAACATAGCTTTATTTGTAGCTTAAAGATGGGGCGGGGTTTGGGGTGGTGGGGCCCGGAAGATGAGAGAATTGGGGGTGATGACACTGATACTCATCCCTCGGAGAAGCCGCCCTCGGGCCGTTAGATTTTGCCAGCGAAAGTCCCGTCCTTGATCTCGGTCCAGCGCTGCACCTGGGGTGGGGGGGGTAGGATGGAGGAAGGTGGGGAGCGGGCGCTTGCTCAACTCAGCCGGCCCATCCACCCTCGCCCGGCCCGTCTGTGCGCTGCCCCTCTGTCCGCTCACCCAGCTCATGGGGCACAGCGCGTGGAACACGCGGAAGTAATACTCGCGGGGCTGTGTGCTTTTCCCGCGGCGCCTCATCCTCTTGACGCAGGGATGGTAGTCTGCCGAGTGGGGCGGGGGGGGGGGGAAGGAGCGGGCAGGTGGGCGGGGTCGCAAGCACGCCCCGCCCCCTCCACGCCAAGGCCGCGCCCTTCAGAAAGGTCCAGCTGCAGACCCGCCTCCTCCCCGCAAGGCCTCGTCTATTCCGTCACCCCACCCTTCCGTGACTTGATCGCACGCCTCCAGAATAGGCCCCGACCTTCCACTGATCGGTCCCTCCCTATCATACAAGGCCCCTCCCCTCCCAGGTAGGTCCCGCCCCTTCAGACCGTGGTCCACTCCACCTCCCACCCCAACGGTCTCCGCCCCCGCGGCGAGTCCAGGACCCTCTCCTCGTCCTCAGGTGGGGCGCGCCCCTTCCTGCCTCCCACCTTCTCTCACCCGCTCCCCCTAACTTGGCCCGCGAGGTTTTACCCAGCAAGTTCTGGTAACAGTTACGGGTCTGGTTCTGCTTGGGGAAGCGCGGGTCGAAGGGTGCCGTTGGCCATCTCCCCTTTCAGGGCTTTGGGCAATCAATACCCAACATCCACGAAGGCGGCGTCTCCTGCGGGGAGGGATGGGGTTCTGTGGGGCCTAGGGGGCGCCCCTCGCTCCGACCCGCACTCAGCTCCTGACCCCCACCACGAAACCCAGCCCCCGTTCCCACCCGTCCTGCCCTCACCAGGCTGATGTCAGCAGGTCACTGGCTCAGTTGTGCTTGTGGCTCCGTCCGGGGACACCCTCGCTTCTGAGTCTCGAGGGTCCCAGCCCAGGAAAAACACGACCCTCCCGGTCGGATTGGCTGGGACCCCCGGAGCCCCAGCCAATGGACGCCGTTGCGCCGTTGCGTTGGGACGCGGGGCGGGGTCGGTGTGGACCCGCCTCCCCCGCCGCGACTCCCACCTCCGGCCCGACACCCCCACTTGGGGCAGGCGCTCACACACAGGCACCCGGGCGCTGCTCTTGCCGAGTCTCAGGCTCATGCTTTTAATCTCTGCGAAACTGGGCCACCACGCGGGCTCTCCCTCGACCCGCCCCCCGCCCCCCCCAATATACAAAGATATAGATAGCTCTGGTCTCTACCGGAGAAGGAGCATCCCCGCCCGGCCTTTTCAGGACCCTGATTCTTACAGTAGAGGTGCACAACACCTAGGGGCCTGTGAGGAAGAGGAAAGAGACAGGGTGGGGTCCGGGCTCCTGGACGCCAGCGCCAGGTATAAGGCTGATCTGCAGGGTTCAGGGGCTACCTGGCCCCGCTGGGCTCCTCTGGACACTTCGGCGACTGAGGTTGAGTCCCCCGCATCCCGCTATTGAGGCCGCTGGGAACCGTGCATGCTGCAGAGAGAAAGCCAGAGAGGGCTTTGCGGGATCGGCAGGGAGAGAGTAGTAACTGCTCAATAAATACATGCTGATGGGGGGCAGGGGGCGTGGTCCTGCTCCAGGGCCCGCCAAGCCTGAGCTGGAATCCACGTTTCCACCAGTGTCCCTCCTAGGTTTCTCTCCCTCCTGCCTCCTTAATATCAAGTCTGACTCTGGATCCTTTGCCCCAACATCCAAACGCACTAATATCTCTTTCCTCTTAAGAAGCCCTCTTTTGTCCCACATCCTGTACCAGCTTCCTCTTCAGGTCCCTCCTCCCCTTCCAGCAGATCACTTGGAAAGAGCTGGTCTACTCCTTCTCTCCGATTCCCCTCTTTACATACATATGTATGTATACAAGTAGTGGGAAAATACACATCCCATGAAATTTACCATTGTAACAATTTTAAAGTGTACAATTCAGTGGCATAAATTACATTCATAATGTGGAAGCACCACCACTACCTAGCTCCCAAGACATATTCATCACCCCAAAAGGAAACCCCAAATCCATTAAGCAGTCACTTCCCGTTCCTCCCATCCCTTGCAGCTTCTGGCAGCCACCAATCTGCTTCCTGTCTCTTCGGATTTGCCTCTTCTGGACATTTCTTGCAAACGAAAATCGTACACTGTGTGGCCTTTTGTGTCTAGCTCCTTTCGCTCAGCCACATGTTTTCAAGAGTTGCAGCATGGTGATCCACTTCCTGTGCTCCCTTAAGCCTGCCCCACTCAGGTCTTCGTCCCCACCAGGTCACCTCCTTGCTGTTACATCCAGAGGTCCTCTCTCGTCCTGTCTTCCTTCACCTGCTCGTGGTATCTGACACGGCTGCCCTCACGATGCTCCTCATTTTCTTCACCTGGTGTTCAGGATGCTGTTCAGTGTTCACTCTCTGACTATGGTTCCCCTTTCCCTAAACACCTTGGCCTCTGTCTCCACCTGCAGTCACTCGCTGGTGACCTCCAGTCTCATAGCTTGCAGCAACCATCCATTTGCTGATGATTCCCCAAATCATTCCAGACTCATGTGTCCAGCTGCGTACCCCGCATCCTCACCTGACATCTCAGAATCAAGATGTCCAAAATGGAGTTCCTGATCTTGTCCCTGACATCTACTCCACTCACAGCCTCCTTGACTGCTGCATCTTCCCAGTGGCTCAGATCCCAAACCTCAATGCCATGTCAACATGCCCAATCCACGAGCTGATCCGTTGGCTCAACCATCAAAGTATCTCTGGAACCCCACCACTTCTCAATACCTCCATTCCTTCCCCTCTTGTCCAAGCCACCATCATCTTGTTCCTGCGTCATTGCAACTGCCTCCCCACTCTTCTCCCGGCATCCACCCTTCCTCCTCTACCTTCTCCACACTTCAGCCAGAGAGAGTCCTTTCTAACATACAGCAACTCCAGCCGTTCTGCTCAAAACCTCCAGTTTGCTCAGCATCAAACTCAAAGTACTTAAGATGGCCCCACATGATGGTGCCACCCTCGTGACTCCTGTGACCACAATTCCTACTCTGGGCTGTCCTGGAGCTCCCTCTTGGTCCAGCACATCGTACACATTCCTGCCTCAGGGACTTTGCAGTGGTTGTTCCTTCTGAAGGGAACGAATTTCCCCAGATGTCCACATGGCTTCCTCACTCCCCTCCTTCAGATCTTTACACAAATGACACTAGCTCACTGAGGCCCTCCCGGACCACCCAATCCAATACTGGAAGCTGCCTACCCCCACTCGTAGCCCTCCCTACCCTGCTGTTTGCCCGGAGCCCTATCAGCTAATAATGTACAATATAATTACTGTGGATTTTATTGTCAGAGTTCCCAGCTTCAGCACTACTGATATTTTGTGGAGGATCATACTTTGCTGTGGGGCACCATCGCGTACATTGTGGGATGTTGAGCATCGTCCCTGGACTCTACCCAAAAGATGCCAGGAGCACCCCCTCCCCAAATTGCTCAATGCCATGTCCATAGTGCATAGAATGATGCCTGGCACGTAGTTGACACTCACTATACACTGAGAGCACAAAGGAAAGTGGAAAAAGAAGGAATGATCCTCTCTACCTCGTGGATAACAGAGTTGACAATACACGTTAGCTGTCACCCCAAATACCTGGGCGAAGGAGCAAAGATGCCCACTTCCTCTATCTTCTCCACCTTGGAGGCCATGTCCTTCATACTCTCAATTTCCAAGAGAGTGGGCAAGAGAATCTCCAAAGACGACCTCACTGTGGCCATGGGGCACTGGTCCGGCACCCTTTTGGGCTCTTGAGATACTCTCCTGGGCTGTTGGGAGACCCTGGCCTCCATCTTTGAGACAGGGGTGAGAGAGGTAGGAGACTCCGTTACGTCCTCCCACCTCGCTGAGGGCAGAGAGATGGGAGTCAGGGAGGCAGCATTCATCTTGGGGCTGCTGGTGGCATGCTTGGGGAAGGGGGACGCTTTGGAAGGCCCCTTTGGGTCCCGGGGCACCTCCTCCACCTCCGCCCATGGATGCGTGTTCCCCGTCGCCCAGGCCCCCAACTGTGGCTGCTCCCTGACCACCACCGGCATCTCCTCCAGCAAGGACACCTTGGTGGTGCTGAGGGGTACCGTGTCCATAGTTGGCATGGCAGACCCCTGCTGGGTTGAGAGCCAGGAGGGCAGATTGAACAGAGCTGATCTCAAGGAGGGATCCTTGGAACTGGCAGTGATCATCAGCTTGGCACGGGTGAGCCCTTCCACTGAGAAGGGCCCGGTCTGCCCCTGTGAGGCTTCCTCGTTGGCCAGCTCCTGGGTCTTGATCCACTTCTGCTGCTGCCCCACCTCCTTGGATTTGAAGCCCAGCATGTCCAGAGAGATCTCCTCCTTCATCCTGCGGACTTTGTCCTTCAACTTGCCCTTGCCCTTCAAGCCATCCGCGGTGACATCCTGGGCTCTGCTGACCAGGACTTCCTCCTTCTCGGTGGTGGTGAAAGGCAGCTCCAGGGATGTTTTCTGAGTCCTCACCTCTACTATGTTTGTTTCCTGGGTGCCCATCAACACCACGGCTCTGGCTTCCCTTCAGGCTTGCTTTTCTCAAGCACATCTCCTCCGTGACTTTCCGCAGGCAACACGCCAGTGGTGGCAGGGTCCAATGTCATTTGGTATTGGGTAGGTAAGGTCAGAGCCTTATGGGACAGGGTAGGTAGGAACACAGATTTCCTGTTTGGAGCAGGGGGGGATACAGCCTTCGGGGGAACAGCAAGTGTATACGCGGCCTTCTGAGATGGGGCAGGCGTGGCTGGGGCCTCCTGGGGAGCAGCCAATACATGTGTGGCCTTCTGAGATGGGGCAGGTGTGGCTGGGGCCTCCTGGGGAGCAGCCAATACATGTGTGGCCTTCTGAGATGGGGCAGGCGTGGCTGGGGCCTCCTGGGGAGCAGCCAATACATGTGTGGCCTTCTGAGATGGGGCAGGTGTGGCTGGGGCCTCCTGGGGAGCAGCAGGAAAAGCTGGCGCTTTCCGGGATGGAACAGGTGCAGCCAAGGACTTCTGGGACTGGTCAAGGATGAATGGAGCCTTACAAGAGGCAGCAGGGATGGCTGGGGGCTTCTGGGAGGGCGGCGGCCACAGTCTCTGCACGGAGTCCAGAGGCCTGGCCTGTTCGTTGCACCTGTGGAAGTCAGGAGGGTAGGCGGCTGGGCAGAGGGAGGACGTGGACAAGGTGCTGGCCTCCGGTTCCATCAGGTCGTCCATGTCCTGTTGCCACGGGTACATATGCAAGTGATCACAGGAGCCCAGCAAGGGCATTTCAGGGCTGTCCTCTGAGATACAGAGTGAAGGGGTTTCAAGTAAACCTGCCAGGCATGTGGCCCCCTCAGAATCAAAGCACCCCTGTAGGTAGATGGAGGGGAGGGGAAGGATGGTCAAGGCCAGTGGAGATGCTCAGACCCAGGCCCCAGCCCCTCCCCCCTCAGACCCAGGTATCCAGCCCCTGTTCTCTCCCCCCTCAGACCCAGGGGTCCAGGCCCCCAGCCCCTCCCCACTCAGACCCAGGGGTCCAGGCCCCCAGCCCCTCCCCCCTCAGACCCAGGTATTCAGCCCCTGGTCCCTCCTCCCTCAGACTCTGGAGTGCAGGCCTCCTCCTCCTTCAGAGCCAGGGGTCCTGGCCCCAGCTCCATTCCTGGGGCTCCTGTACTTCTGGCTTTTGGTCTTGGCACCCTCTCGAATCTAGAACCATAGCTGCCCCCAGGGGTCTGTGGGGTCAGGGCCCACCTGGAGATGCCACGTGGCCCGGGTCCATGGGGGGCGTGTGGAGGGTCCTGGGGGCCCAGGAGGTGGCGGGCTGCCGGAGCAGGTTGTTGAGGCGGATCCAGCAGTCAAACAGGAAGCTGACCTCATTGTCAGGGGCGTCCAGCTCCAGGTAATAGCGGCGGCCCGTGACCAGACGCAGCTTCAGGTGCCAGGCAGACAGGTCGTGGACGTAGAGGTGGGCCAGGTCCAGCGGGATCATCCTAGCAGAGGCAGGAGATGGAAGCGGAAGAGCAGGAGATGGGGGCGAGGTGGCAGGGGATGGGGGGATGGTGGCACCTGGTGAGGACGAGGCTGGAGCGCTCCCTGCCCGCGGGGGGGCTAGGCCATCAGCAGGATGTCTGGCAACACCAGGCCTGGCAGGGAGGCGGCCACGCCCATGGTCACTCGGTTGGTTCTGTGGTGCACATACACTGGGGCCCCTCGACTGGTCACCTGGGGATCCAGGGAGAGGGGCTGGGACCACTCCTTTCTCTTATGCTCCTCTGGCACCTCCACACAGAGCTCCACTCCCCAGCCCCCCAGCTGCCTTGTGCCCTCCTGGGCCTAAATCCCCCAGCCCAGGGGGTCTCCCTTCCCTCCTGCCCCTCTCTGCCCCCAGGGCACAGGGAGCCAGGGACCTGGACAAAGTTACTCTCGAACATGGGCAGCGGGCGGAGGGGCAAGTACTCGCCCTTCTGGAGGGTCTTCTGCAGCTCGCCCAGGGTGGGGACCCACTTCAGGGGGCCCTGGAGTGGCTCCCAACGCCTGATGTTCCAGAGCCGGTTCATGATGGCTGCAGAAAGTGTCGGTCACCCGGGACACGGAGGCAGGGTGCCAGCCCCCCAGCCCACCGGCCCCAGCCCCTCGGGCTTCAGCGGTTCCAGAGGGTGGAGCTTCCCCAGGGCTTGGACATGGCCCTGCAGGGGTGCTCAGCCCTGGCCTGGGGGAGGAGCCTTCGGTGGTGGAGGAGCTTGTGACCTCATCGGACACAGCTGCAGCTCTTCCTGGGAAGTCTCCAGGGGCCTTCAGCTCCCTTCCCCTCCAGGAACCTGTCCTGGAGTCTTGAGGGCTGGGGTGGGTGAATCAGAAGCCCCTGCTCCAGACCCAAACTAAGGACGACCCGGGGCCCTGGGAGGGGCCGTCTGGGATGTGGTAAGTGAATAATTAAACAAAAGGGTTTCTGACTCTTAATAGGGGAGGCCTGAATTACAGTCCCAACTTGCCACTGACCCATCTCTACACCCTGGGTAAGGTCTATACCCCCAGGAGCCTCAGTTTCCCTGTATCTAACTTGTTTGTGTCCGTGGCAACAGTTGCTGTACATTGGTTATAAAGAAAGGGACATGAGGTTTGGAATAAGCCAGACCTTTGGCAAAATCATATTCTGCCTCTCCCTAGCTGTGTGGCCTTAAACGACAGGCATCCCTGAGGAGCCTCAGCTTCCCTCATCTGTAAAATTGGGGGGTACTGGAGGATGCACGGGATCTTGTAAGTAAAACCCCACACTTAAGGCATGGCGCAGAGCAGGCGCACAGTGAATGGCCATTCCTGTCGCCTTCTGAGGGCTTTCAGGGCGGGGGGTGCTGATGTTCTGTCATTCTAAATATAGTGGTTATTATTTTTTCATGTGTCATGCAAAATACATGGTCATTGTAAAAATTCTGGAAAATATAGAGAAGCACAAATAACAAAAGTCACCCACAATCCCACCCCCACCTTGTACCCTGAGGTGGCCATAGTCAACACTTTGGTGTATTTCCTTCTAGGATTTTTAAATAATCCATGGATTATACGTATCTATACAAAATGGGGATCACACAGTGGTTTGTAGCCTTGTGGCCTGCTTCTTCTATGCCTAAAGCAGGCTCTGTAGCATCCCTCTTCATGGCTGGTGTACTCCATCACATGGATGCACTGTCATGTATATGACCATCGCCTACTGTTGGACATCTAGGTTGTCTCCAATTTGCTGTTGTAAACACTGCCGTAATGAACAACCTTGAGCCTGCAGCCTTGTCCTGTACTAGTACTGTTGGTCACAGGGTAACCTTCTGTAACTATCCATTAAATATTTATTTATTGACTGTGAGACTAAGAACTCACAGTCTCTGGGGGACTGATGGTTCCTCTACTTCCCTGTCCACGGAGGGCCCCCCAAGGACCCCAGCATCCAGCCCCTGGCCCCCAGAGAAATCACCTCTAAGTGGATGTGTATGACAAATTTAATTCCCTCTTCTCTATCTCACAAAGGTTCTCACATTTTTGAACAAAAACCCAGGCCTCCTTTTCCCCTCCCTCCCCACCCCAACACAGAAAGTAATTGTTTAATAAATAATATATGCTCCTGCCCAAGCCGAGAGGGGTGGGGGTCAGGGAGACACTGTGGCAAGACTTCTTAGAGATCCAAGAATCCGGGACCCCAGTTCCCTCCTCCTCAGGGACCCCCGAGTCCACCTGCCTCCCACCCACCCCCTTAAATAAATAAGTATAAATAAGGCACAGATGCCCCCCTGCCCAGGTCTCCTGGAGGGATCGTCTCTAACTAGAGGGAGACAATGGTGAGGGCGGAGTCCTCTGGCTGCCACGCCCCCAGTCCCGAAATAAATAAATAAATAAGGTCTGGCTTTGAAGGGCGCTGGTGGCTCTCGGTGGCGGGTCACAGCCGAGTCTTCAGCAGTAGCAAGCCCCGCACAGCCCAGTCGAGCGTCAGGTGCAGCCCCCCAAGGATGGCATGGGCCGCCCGGACGCCTCCCCAGGGTGAGGCCGGGGGAGCCAGGGCGGGTGCCGGTGGGTCTGGGGGCGCCTGGGGCAGGGCCAGGCGGGACATCTGTCAGGAGAGGACAGAGGGTTAACGTCAGGCCAGGGGTGCAGTTAGGGTCCGGGGAAGCGGGAATTTGGAGCCTGTACTGAATCAGGGTTGGGGAGGTCCAGCTTGCTTATTTCCACTGTGTCTCTGGCCTGTGAGGTGGGGTGTCTGGGTTGGGAGTTCTTCAGGACGTTGGGTTCAGAAAATTGAGGCTGGGGCCAAAAGGTGGGGGTCTTAAGGCTGGGGTTCTAGGGCCAAGTTCAGAGGGCTGGAGGTGAGGTCTGTAGCAGCAGGGCCAGGATCCTGGGGCCGAGGTCTTAGATGTGGGGTCTCATTGTAGGATCAAGCTCAGGGACTCATGTGTGAGAGGTGGGGTCTCAAGTCTGGGGTCTCAGAGCTGAGAGTTGGAATTTGAGTTCCAGGGTCTTTGGGGTCACCAGGACCAGGAACCGGGGTCTGAAGTCTTACAATCTCAGGGTCTTGAGTCTGGGGTTTTAAAAGTCAGGGTCTTGGGGTCTTAAGGGCTCACAACCTAGATCTGAGCTCTTGGGGACCCAGGGCTCAGGGTCTGGGGTCTTCTAGTCTGAGATCTCAGGGTCCAAGTCCTTGAGATCTGAGGTTTGCAGAGCCAGGGTCTGCAGTCTGGCTTTAAGTCACGGTGCATCATCTGAGGGTCTGGGGTCTTGATGTGTCAGGATCTCGGGGCCAGGATATGGGTGGGTCTCAGGCTCTGGAGGCTCAGAATATCCTGGGCTTGGGGTCTGGATTCCTCCTGTTTTGGGACCGGGGTCTCCAGGTCTTGGGGTGAGGGTTTGGATTCTCAAACCTTAGGGCTTCAGGATGGGAGTCTTGGAGTCACAAGACCATGGGGTTTCCGAGTCTCAGGGTGAGAGTTTAGAGTTTCCAGGCAGGATTTTGGAGTCTGGGGTCTCAGGGACACAGGGTGAGGGTCTCGGAGTAGGCCTGAGGTCTGGGGTCCTGGATCTCAGAGCCAGGTGATCGTACCAGGAGCTGCAGCCGGCGCAGCAGCCGGTCCAACCGGGCCTGCAGGGCGCCTAGATCGGGCTCCAGGGTCCGCAGGGAAGGGCCTCCTGCCCGGCGCAGCCACTGCACATGCCTCAGGTAGGAGAACAGGTCTGCCCGCAGCCGTGTCAGCACTCCCGGGAGCTGGGGGACGGGCGGGGTGGGGGGTGGCGTCAAGGAGCACCTGGCACCTGCCCACTCCAGCCCCTAACCCCCTGCACCCCCTTCACCGCCCAACTCCCACCCCTGCCCTTACCTGCAGGGCTCCCAGCGCCCCCGCACTCATGGCCAAGGTGGGGAGGGAATCCAGGTTGTGGTCTCCGTCAGCTGGGAATTTGTCTCTCTTGGGGGGAAAGAAGCCGTGAGAGGGACCCTGCCCAGCTCCGGGGGTCGCTTCATCCCCCACCACGAGCCCCGGACTCCTTTCTCCCCCGTCTCTGCCACCGTGGTAGCCCAGACGCCCTCCCCGTTCTCGGTCTTGGCCCCAGCCCATCCCCTCCAGGCTCTCCTACCAGCTGTGCGGCCAGCTGCCGAGTGTCCGCCAGGAGAGAGCGGGTCAGGAGGACGGCGCTGTCCAGCTCAGCCCGAGGGTCTGGGGAGGCCCGTGGGGGGCCAGGAGGTGGCCCCGGGGCAGCAGCTCTACCTGGCCACAGGCTCAGCGCGACCAGGACCAGGCAGCAAACACCTGAGGGAGGGAGAGGACAGAAAGGAGGCTCAGGTCCGACCGGGGGGTCTGAGGGAGGAGGGGCTGGGAAGGGGGTCCTGAGTCCCAGGGCGGAGCGCCCAGGGCACGTCGCAGGGCCTGGGCGGGTTTCCCTCTCCCTCTCTGGCTCTGGTCGCCCCGCCCGTCGGAGCAGACGCGCCCCGGGGCGGGTAGACGGGCCGGGCGTCTCCCGTCCGCCCCCGGACGCCGGAATCTGGGCCCCGGGGCGGGGCAGGAGGGGGGAGACACAGGCCAGAACCTGCCCCCTCCCGAGGCTCAGGAGCCCAAACCGGACTGAGAGCAGGGGAAGGAGACCTGGACAGAGGTCCGGGGGCCTTGACCCCTCCCCGGGAGACCCCCGCGTAGGCCCCACCAGAGTGGACCGCGGAAGGCCGGGCCGCAGCGCCGGGGATACCCCACAGCACACCTGGGCGGAGAGAGGCAGAGGCGCGGGCGCGCCGGGCTCACGGCGGGGAGAGAGGGACCCGGCGGTGCTCAGCGCGGGGGCTCCGGCCCGCTCCCTCCGCGGCCGCCCATCCCCCAGCGGCCCCGCCCACCCCGCCCGCCAGCCAATCAGCGACCCCCGGGCCGCCCCGCTCCCGCAGCACACCCCCAGCCCGCCCCCTGGGCCCTCCCAGGCCGCGGTCTGTCCGCCCGTCCGTCCGCATCCGTCTGGCTCTCCTGTTTCTGTCTGCACCCCTGTGTCTCCCTCTGTCTTTCCTCCCCGTAGCTGGGGTCGGTGTTCTGGGCTTGCTCTCACCTCCTTGGCCTCTCTGCCTCAGTTTCCCTCCCGGAGCCTCTCTGTTGAGGTCCCTGGGAGTCTGCGTCTCTCGGTCCCCGCTGACTCCCTGGGGGTCCCGGGCCCTTTGGGATCACCCCCTGGCCTTCGTCTGTCTCTGTCTGTGAGTCTCCATTTCTCTCTGCCTCGCGCTGCCCTGCCGGTGTCTCCGCGTCTCTGATCCGTCCTTTCATGTCTCGCTCTGCCCGTCCCTTCTCTAGGCCTCCTGCTTTCTCTGAATCTCCTTCCCGCTCGCTCCGTCTCCGCCTCCCCATTGCTCCCTCGCTCTCCTCCGTCTCTCGGTCCGATTCCGCTGTCTGTCTGCTCCCCACCCTTCCCGCCGACGGTCCCTCCCTCCTTCCTCCCTGTCCCCCCTCCAGGAGCTTGAACCAACTTACTGTTCATGTCCCCACAGGGCAGGGGTTCCCCAGGGCAGGGGGCAGGGGGCTGGGGGCCTTTAACCCTTCCCTGTCCGCTGCCGTGGGAGCCCTGGGGGTCAGCTGGGCCTCGGCCTGGGGAGGGGAGGCATGTGCGTGTGAGCAGCGAGGGCCGCGGCAGTGAGGGAGTGTGTGCGCCTGGGGGGTTATATAGGGGGCCGGGGCGGGCGGGCGGGGGGCAGGCGGCAGGGGAGGGCGGCCTGACACATCCTGACTCACCCTCCCTGCCTGCCTTTTCCATTCCGACGGAGCCGGCTGCCTCGCAGGGCTCACGCCGCCGCGCTCGGAGGAGGGCACGGAAGGAAAAGTTGGAAAAGTTGAAAAGGGAAAGGGGGGGTGGTCGGAGAGGGGCTGGTGAGGTCATTGGCGTCCCCTCCCTCCACCTCCTCGGCCGGCCGCCGCCGCCGCCGGGGCAGACACGCGCAGCTCAAGAGCTGGGGCCTGGCTGCAGGGTGGGGGTCCGGCTGGACCAGGACAGGCAGAGAGATGGAGAGGCAGGGGGTGATGCGGACGGGGTAGAGGTGGCAACGGGACCACAAGACGCAGGCCTGGGGGGTTGGAGGTGAGACGGAGAGAGACTCCCAGGGACAGAGAGAGATGGAGAGGCCGAGACCCAGGCAAGGAGGTAGAGACACACAGAGATATGGGGACATGGGACAGAGGTAGAGAGTCTGAGGTGCAGAGATGGAGACAGCCAAGGAGACACGCTGCAGAGGCAGAGAAACAGGAGAGCAAAGTGAGGTTTGAGGGGCACGATGAAAACAGCAGGAGACGTCTGGAGAGACCCAGAGAGACCCCCAAAAGGAAAAGGGACAGAGACAGGCATGCCAGAAAGAGGGGAGGCAGGCGGCAGAAAAGAGATACACAAGGCAGGGTGACAGAGATGGAGAAGTCCCAAGGGGCAGAGATCCTCTGAGAGATGCCGATGCTGAGATGACGAGGACTCAGCAGTGGGGACTGAGAGAGGGGGGGCCTTTCTCCAAGAGACACGTTGGAACATGTTGAGAGAGGACCAGAGGCAGAGAGACAGGGACCAAGAGAAAGAGGCATCGAGACACCCAGTAGAGGTGAGACCTCGGGCACATGGCTTCACCTCTCTGTGCCTTGGTTTCTCCATCTGTGAAATAGGGATACCCCGGGCACGACCCCCTCCCAAAAGCCTGTGTGAGGATACAGTGAGTTCACGCCTGTAAAGCACACAACCAGCTCTCAGTAAATGCGAACTATTGCTATTCTCACCGTTGATTTTTATTAACATATCCAGGGAGACGGAGGAAAAGAGGGAGCCCCTGGGAGAGATGGAGATGGTGAGACACGGAGAGAGCAGCTGGGATGGGTGGGGGGAGCTGGAGACCAGGACAGGGCAGGGAGGACACCACGCGGAGAGGTGGAGAGGTGGAGATGCGGAGAGGGGTGGGAGCAGGGGTGGGAGACACAGACTCAGGGGGACGGTGGTGCCAACACAGATGCACACAGGGAGTACCAGGCACATGGTGCCAACACAGATGCACACAGGGAGTACCAGGCACCAGGCCCCGGGGATTCACGGCAGAAGAGTGAGGGACCATGACAGGAACCCAAGTCCCCAGGAGCACCCCAACCCCCAGGATAAGGGTGGCAGAGAAGGGTGGAGGGTAGTGAGAAGACAGAAGGTGACAAGGACTTCCAAAGGTCTCCCCGCAGACACCCCTCCCCCTCCCCGCCCCTGAGACTGCTGAGCTGGCAGGGGGGCTCTGAGGATGAATGCTGGCTGAAGTCCTCCCCCTCCCATCCCCCACCACTTGGGGGGGCAACTGCTCAGGTCCCCAGGGAGGTGAGGTCACAGCCCCCCCATGGTGGGACATGACCTCATCGCCTCAGGTAAGAACTCCCTCTGCCTCTCTGTCATGGCCACCCCTGCCAGGGCCCCCCAGGGGCCCTCCCCAGCCCCTACTCATGCTGGGACCCAGGCCTCTGACCACTGGGTCTCCGCCCCTCAGGGGGCCTGTTTCCGGCTGAGTCAGCGTGGGGGGGCCCAAGGCTGCGTCAGTGAGGGGAGAACTGACGTAGCCCCCCCCCCAAGACCGGTGGGGCCAGCCAAGGTGACTCAGGCCACCAGTCTGGGAGATGGACTGGCCTGAGGGGATGGGGGACTGGGCCTGGGCCCAGCCTGAGAGCCACAGTAGGGATCTGGTGATGGCAGCCCCTTCCACCTCGGGGGAACCGGGGCTGCCGGCCCCAACCCCATTGCTTTCACCTAGGAGTCCAAGAGCCCAGCCCCTCCTCCCTCAGACTCAGGAGTCCAGACCCCCAGCCGCCTACTTCCTCAGATCTAGGGGTCCAGCTCTCAGCCCCCTCCTCCCTCAGAGCCAAGTGGCAGGTGTCCAGGTCCGAAACCCTTGTTTCAAGAAAGGTAGAGAAAACTTGTGGCCATTCTGCAATTTGGGGAGTGCTCTGTTGGGGAAGGTCAGGGGTCTAGGCATGGGTCATCAGTCCCCGACTAGTGACAGTCCCCTCGGCCTGCTTCGGCCCTCTCGCCCCGGGGATGCGGGGTCATCTTTCCTCACTGTGGCAGCAGGAGGCCGGTGGGTGCAGGACAGGAGGGTGGGGGTTACTCAGGACTCCTGGATCTTCCCCAGGGTTGGGGATACTCAGACTACTTCTGTGGAAAGGAGAGCAAGAAGGAGAGACAAAGACAGAGACACGAGTAAAGAGATGGAGAGGCAGGGTAGGAGACTCACAAACAATGACAGGAGATGACTGTGACAAACAGAAAGAGACAGGAGCACAGAGGCCAGAGTGAGAGACAGAGATGCAAAAAAAAAAAAATTGTGACCCATACAGACGCAGAGACAAGCTCAGGGGTGCAGAGACAAAGACTGGGGGTGACACGGAGCTGAGACTCTGAGGGGTGACAGCCGTGGGGGGAGATGCCACTGGGATATGACGGGGGACCCCAGGGGGTCCATGCTCATGTGCTGGCCCCTGGGTGAGGTGGAGCTGGCTGGTGTGAGGTCAGCAGGTCCAAGTCTGTGTGTGTCCGTCTGTCTGTCCCTGGGGGGTCCTGTCTGGCCCCTGGGGGGTGACGGGGCAGGCGGGCCGCAGAGGCGGCCCAAACCTGTCATTAGTGGTGAGGGCCGTGACGGCGGCCCCCCCAGCCCCAAGCCGCGGTCCAGGGCCCTGCGGCCCCGCCCCCCCACCCCCTCCTTGATCCCTGAGGAATCCCGGGAATTGGGAAGTGGGTCCAGATGATGTTGACACAGGAAACGGTCAGCAGCTGCCCGGCCTCAGCCCCACAACCCCTCTGACCCCCACCCCCGGCCCCCTGCCGAGCCCCTCGGACCTGTGTCATCTCTGACGAAGGCAACCCTGGGCCCACTCAGCACCCACCAGGATGTTTACGGGAGATGGGTAGGACGGGAGGCAGCCTCAAAGGGCTTCTTGAGAAATGGGGTCTGGACTCCTGGACAGCTGCCCTCAGACCTAGTCCCCTTCCCCCTCCTCCCTCAGACCCCGGGGTCCAGATGCCCAGCCCCTCTTCCCTCAGACCTGGGAGTCCTGACCCCAAATGCTCTCTTCCCTCTGATCCAAGTGTCCAGACCCCCAGCCCCTCTTCCCTCAGACTCAGGATCTGGGCACAAAGACACACCGCCCCAGGAGAGCTGAGTCCCCTCCTCACTGGCTGGAAAGCTGAGTGGAGGTTCAGGGGAGAGTGAGGGATCATGTTCCCACCCCAGCCCCCAAGTTGACCTCCTCCCCCACCACTGGGGTGGACCAAACCAGAAGCTTGGGGATCCCAGTCGGACCCATTTCCCTGTTTGCAGAGGGGGAAACAGACCGAGCTAGAAGGGGCTCCCTTCCCATGAGTCCCCTCTCCACCACCTGGGGCCTCAGACCTCTCGGATCCTGGCCCTCCCCATCAGGAGGCCTGGATGCCTTTGGGACCAGGGGACTCTGGAGCAAGAGCTCTGGCCTATGGCCTGACCCCCATTTTCTCATCGCCCTCTTAGGTCTCCTGGTTGCTAGGGGGCCTCCCTAACAATGGGGCTCAGTGAGGTCTTCTGGGCCTCAGGCCCCCTGCCCCTGGTTGCTAGGGTGAAGACTCCCTGGCAACCAGGTCTCAGGAACCTTTGGGTCACCTGGAGCTGCCTTTCAGGAATGTTTACTAAGCAGAGGGATTCCCTGGCAAGAAGGTCTCGGGGTGCCCACTCCCTGGGTCCCCTGGTTGGCTGGGAGGAGACGTCTTAGACTCCCACCTGCTTTCTACGCAGGTTGCTAAGGAGGCTCTTCTAATGCCAGGGCCCCATCCCACCCACAAGGCCCCTTCCACCTGGTTGCTAAGGAAGCAACTCCCTAGCAACCAGGTGTGACCAGGCCAGTGTGACCCCCCCTTCTTTCTTCCCAATTGCTAAGGGGGCTCCCTAGAAATAGAACTTAGAATTTTGGGGGCCAGCCGGGCAGGCGGGTGGGGCGAGCCGGTTGCTGGGGTGATGGCCTTCAAGGTCTCTCCCCACAGAGGCCCCAGGAGCCTGGGGAGGCGACATGGTGGGGTCTGGGATCCCTGCTTTGGGCCTCTTCCTGCTAATGCAGGGCTCAGTAGGTGAGGGGGCTGATGAGAGGGTCAGAGAGCTGAGCAGAGGCCCTCCTCACCCTCCATACAGCCTCCCAACACCGCTCTTTTCTTTCACAGATGGGAATGGAATCCAGGGATTCTTCTATCCATGGAGTGAGCAGTGGAGGAAACCCTGGGTCCCCTGGGGATAAGGAGCCCAGACTAGACTCTTGGGTCTAAAGGGAGGAGGGGCTGGGGTCTGGACCCCTGGTCTGAGGGAGGAGGGGCTGGGGGCCTGGACCCCTGGATCTGAGGGAGGAGGGGCTGGGGGCCTGGACCCCTGGATCTGAGGGAGGAGGGGCTGGGGGCCTGGACCCCTGGATCTGAGGGAGGAGGGGCTGGGGACCCGGACCCCTGGGTCTGAGTGAGGAGGGGCTGGGGACCCAGACCCCGGGGTCTGAGGGAGGAGGGGCTGGGGGCCTGGACCCCTGGGTTTGAGGGGGGAGGGGCTGGGGACCCGGATCCCTGGGTCTGAGGAAGGAGGAGCTGGGGGCCCGGACCCCTGGGTCTGAGGGGGGAGGGGCTGGGGGCCCGGACCCCTGGGTCTGAGGGGAGAGGGGCTGGGGGCCTGGAGTCCAGGGTCCAGCACGAAGTAAGCACTAGGCCGGCAGCCCCAGAGCCTGGTTTGGGGTCAGGCTCTGTGAGGAAGCTGCTTCTCGCGTTGGTCCCCAGGCTGTGAGGGAGATGTCTGGGAACGGGAGAGCTGTGGGGGCCAGGTGGCAATTGAGAACCCGAATCTCTGTCTGCGTCTACGATGCTGCTACCGCAACGGGGTCTGCTACCACCAGCGGCCGGATGGTGTGTGCCGGGGAGCCGGGGCCCCTGGGGGGGGGCTGGTGGCAGGGACCCCTCGGTCTCATGGCTCCCTGCTTTGTGCAGAAAACATGCAGAGGAAGCACATGTGGGCACTCGGCTGGATGTGCGGAGGCCTCCTCTTCCTGAGCTCCAGCATCTGCCTGTTCTGGTGAGTGGGGTCGGGGCTCGGGGGGGCTCCCCTGCCCTGGCGGGCGGGGCCAGGTGGACGGCACAGCTGAGGGTGTCCCCTCCCTGCCAGGTGGGCCAAGCGACGGGATATGCTGCGGCTGCCGTGGTTCATGAAGGGCAAGTGCAACCTGTCCCAGACCGTCTCTCTGTTACCCAAGGACCGGACACCGAGCGAAAAGAAGATGGCATCCATTGGCAGCATGCCCACAGAGGGGGCCCTGGACATCTCAGGGGGCACTGATGAGGAGGGCACGGAAGGGGGCGAATAAACGGAAGCAGGGGAGGAGGAAGATTAGGGGCACCCCTGGAGGGATCCCTCAATACAGATATAGCAGAGATGCATGGTCTCTTTTCTGAGAAACATGAAGCAGGGGACGGATAAGACCCGGAGGCAGAGAGAGAGAGAGAGAGAGTGTGTGTGTGTGTGTGTGTGTGTGTGTTTTGGGGGGTGCCTGGGCTGTGATCATGGAGGGTGTGAGCTGACGGGCATCTGGGGTCCAGGGGTAAGTGGGGAGGATCCGAGCTGAGAGGGACTTGGGCTGATCGGGGGAGGCCTGAGCTGGTGGGGGTCCTGAGTTGAGTGTAGGTCCTGGGCTGTGATTATGGGGGGTCTGGACTGAGGGGCTTGGGGTGAGTTGTGGGTGGCCTGGGCTGGGACTGCAGCTGGGCTGGGGGGACATGGACCACCGTGCCCCTCAGCTGTCCTTCTGCCGCTGCCTGACAGCCTCTGCTGCCTGCCCTTGGGATCCTGCCGCCCTTGGGCCAGCAGGCATTTGCCTTGCTTCCCAGAACGCCGGACGACTATAGCTCTCAGACTCCCTAGTGGTGGCACGGAAATTTTCCTGGAACTTCATTACAGTTGAAGACTCATCGTGCTCAGTCCTCTTTCCTCCGCCCCTCCTTTCTCAGGTAACAGAGCTACTCCAACCTACCCTCCATAAGTATGTCCCCAACAAATATCTTGCAAGTCTTCATCCCTCTGTCTGCATCTCTGGGGACCTCAAACTAACAGAGGAACCTGGGCTGAGGGAGGTCTGGACTCAGGGGGTGGGTCTGGGCTTGAGATCCTTGCCCCCCACTCCTGTCCCCCTCCATGAGGCGACAACGTGAAGCTAGGCTCCTAGGTCCCCAAGGGCTTGGGCAGCCCCTCCCTCACCCCTGCCCCAGTGCCGTCCCTCTCCAGACAGATATGAAGCACAGTGAGGCAGAGCCCTTTATCCAGGGGAGGATAGATGGAGGACAGGTAGGCATCCTGGCAGCCAGATGGCGATGGGGCAGCTGCACATCTCCATCGTGTCCTGACAGGTGTGGCCATGCGTTCGTCTGCAGGAGGGAGGATGGGGTTAGTGGCTGCTCAGGACCCCTGCGTGTATCCCTGCATCCCAGGACCACCACCCAGGAGAAGGAGCCCTTTCCTCCCGCTTCAGTCCCTCACAATTGACTGACGCACTTGCTCATTGGCTCCTTCATTACTCCGTGCCCTGACTTGCGGCAGCGACTGTGCCTTTAACTCACCGGAACTCAGTGGTACAAGGTGGGGAATGAGAGGCAAGGAAAGGCAGAGACGGAGAGACTTACACACAAAAAAGAGAGAGGGGGAGACAAATATGTCGAGGGAAGGATAGAGGCACAAAGATAAAAAAAGACAGACAGACACAGGGACAAAGAGAAAGACAGGCAGAGACAGAGAAGATGAAATGGGGGGAGAAATGACATAGGATGGGTTTGGCTCTGCACATCTTCTCAACTAATTTTGGTCCCAGAGGCAGAGAGAAGTGACCAGAGCCAGGACCTACAGGACCCTCTGTTAAAATTCCAGTTCTCTGTCCCTCATGGGTTGGAATCACCTCACCCTGCCATTATGGAGTCCTGTGTTTGGACAGGCCCGTTTTCCTTCTAAGAGGGGCCTACAGGCCGGTCAGCTTGGCCAGTTTCTGGCAAGTGGTTCTAGCAGCAGAGGTCTACCCAGCTGTGTTAGACTTCTGGGCAAGGTAAAGTGTTCCCAGGGGTAATTTTAACCACAGGTGGTTATTTCTGCATTGTATGCCAAATTTTGTGTTAGCTCATGCTTCATCTATGCATAAACTGTTTCCTCATCTGAACCACAGAACATAGCATATGATTGGACTATTTTCAAAATTCTCACAAAAAAAGGGTATATTACTGTCCTTCTGGATGCATAGAAGGAAAGTTAATTCATCACCTATAAAGAATGTCTTAGGGCATTAGAATTTAATTCTTTTATGTAACCTCCATTTGAGAAACTGATTCAGTCACTCATCCATCCATTGTTTCACTCATCCATCCACCCACCCACCAACCCATCTATCCTCTCATCTATCTACTTACCCATCTGTCCAAACATCCATACAACCCCACATTCACCCATCTACCAGCATCAATCCCACCATATCCATCCATCCACCCACCCATCCATCAACCAATTTATCCAACCATCTAACCCTCATCTATCCATCCATCAATCCAACTACAGCCACCCATCCACCACCTATTTATCCATCAAGCAATTCATCCATTTATCCCTCTATCCACTCACCCATCCACCTCTCCACCCACAACTCCATCCACCCATCCATCCATCAATCAATCTATCCATCCACTCATTCATCAACCCAATCCATCCATCCATCCATCCACCCACCCACCGGATCCTCAACCTCTGACTTCCTGAGTTCACTCTTCGCTGGGGCATGCTAAGAACAAAGACACCAGGGACCCAGGCCTTACCCTCCAGGGGCTCCCTGTTGGGTGGGAGAGAAGTATCAGCACACACACATACAACACACAGTGATACAAGCAATAACAATGGTCACTCAGACAATGTGAAGACCCAGAGAAAGGCACTGAAGTTCAGTTGGATCTGAAGACACCTGGTAAGTTTTCTGAGTGGAGTGCAGACAACAAGGGCACCCCCAGTGTAGGTGAAGGCATGGACAGAGGCCAGTTGGTGTGAGACAGCCTGGCCATCGTGGACTAAGGGAGGTCATTCTAACTGCAGAGAAGGCAGGAGATGTGGGGCTGAGATGTGGCAAACACACACATAGCGAGTGGCTTGCATTTGACCAGAGGGCAACAGGGAGCCACAGCAGGTCTCTGGCGGAGGAGTGCACTCTGGAGAGTGCAACAGGTACCTCCCCTTTGGCAAGAGGTGGCACCTTTTGGGGCCTCAGTGTCCTCCCCGGGATGGGGATAGTAATAGCAGTGACCTCAGAGACTCTGTTACCCTTGGAGGATTAAATGGGAAGTAGGACTCGGTGCACCTGGGGACTGGAGCACAGGGACGAATAATCTCCAAGTGTTGGTGGAGCTAAAGGTGACTCTCCAGCCCTCACGCACGTCTGAGGGCAGGGTCTCATTTGTCTCTCCTCAGTCTGCACCCATGCCAACTGTCTCTAGGTCTTCATCCTCTGGGTCTCTGCTAGTTTTTGCTTCTCTGCCTTCCAATCTTGACCTCTACCTGTCTCTCTCTCCCCATTGTCTCTGTCTCTGCACCTTTCCCTCTCCATTTCCATCTCTCCTTGATGTCTCTCCATCTCTCCCCTCTGTCCTTCCCTCCCTCCCTCGCACTACCTCTCCAGCTCTCCGTCTGTCTCTTCATCTCTCCCACTGTCCTTCAATCTCTCCCGCTGTCCCTCCATCTCCCCCCTGTCCCTCGGTCCCTCCACCTCTCCCCTCTGCCCCGCCCCGCTCCCCGCCTCCCCGCCCCTCACCTCGGGCTCACTCTTTGCTCGCACACGCCGCCCCAGGCCCGGCCTCGAGCGCGGCGAGCTGCAGGCGCACGCGGCGGGAGCCGGTGGCGGGCGGCTGGGGCGTGCGGGCGGCGGGGCGCGCTCCCCAGGAGCTGGGCGCGGCGCGCCGGCCGGCGGAGGAGGAAGCCGGCGCCGACCAGCGGCGGGAGAGCTTTCGCGCGAGGCGGGCGAGCGCCGAGGGCCGCAGGCCGTAGTCGCGCTCTAGCTCCTGGCGCGAGATCTCGATGTTGCCGGTGTACCAGAGGATCCAGCCGAGCAGGCTTAGGAAGACGAGCAACGCGCCCGAGTAGATGAGCAGGTCGCCGAAGTCGCGGCCGCGCACCTGCAACTGCGCGAACACGCCGGTCAGCAGCGCCGCCATGCCCGCCACGTCCATCGCCACGGCCAGCAGCAGCGCCAACCGGCAGCGGCCCAGGCCGGACGCGGGCACAGGCGCGCCCGCCGGCGGGGACGGTGCGCCCGGCGGGGGCCCCTGCGAGGCGCACACCGCCGACACCGTCGCCATGGACCTGCTCCACCGCAGCGGCTGGCTCCGACGGAGAGCGTTCCGCGTTCCGGGTGCGGCCCGGTCCGGGGCGGGGTCAGGGGACTGCGCCAGGTGTGCCCGGCACCCGCCTGGTCACCTGAGCTGGGCTGGGTGCGGACGGGCCCGGCCCGAGGGCGCCCTGGCCCTCAGAAGCCGATGCTGGGGGCAGCTGGGCGCACAGATTAGTGCGGCCCAGGGCCCCTGCATCGTAAGGAGCCTGAAGCAGCGCATGGTGAAAATCCGGGGGGCTCTAATAGAGGCAGCAGGGCAAACCCCAACATTCCTGTTTGCTCAGATTTCTCCTGGGGCCTCTGGACTGTCAGGACTCGTTACGGCGAAGTCCAAGGGCACAGAGATGGGCCAGACAAGGCCCCTGCCCTCAAGGAGTTTCTGGACGTAATCACAACTCAAGGTGCCCTAATGGAGGTGACATAAAGCACCGTCATTCCTTCTGTTCACTTGGAGTCTTTCCAGGCCCTGTGCTGGTGAGGCTGAGGACTCAGAGGTATATCAGGCGAGCCTCCTGCCCCTTAAAGAGGACCCTGACAACAGAAAATAAACTTCCCTAAAGTGTAACGGGTGTGACATAGGGCGGAATGGAGGGGGAGAATAGGGCCGGAGTCCGCGAGGCACAGGAAATAAGCTGGGCGAACAGGTATGCAGGCCCTAAAGAAACCAAGACCTTTCCCAGGCAAATCTCTTTTCCTCCAAACACACCTCGCCCTTAGAGGAAATGGGTGGCAGTCTGCGAGAAGGGTCCGCCCGGCTTCTCTCTAGACTCGAAATAGTGCAGGAGCTTAAGAGGACCCTGGGGAGGGCGAATTGAGAGGGAGCTCCCGGGGTTAGCCGAAGGTTTCCGAACGTGGCCGAATGGAGACCGAGTGTTTCCGAAGAGATTCGAAGCGGGCATGGGCCAATAAGAGGGAAGCCGGCCGCCCTTCGGAAGAGTGTTTCCGGAGAGTTCCGAAAATGTCCGACCGAGCCTGCTGCCTTCGTCGGGAATAGCCGAGGGTCTACGAAGAACTTGGAAGGGCCTACGAAGAACCTGGAAGCACCCGAAGTCCCTGTGTGGTTTAAATAGTTCACGCACTAACAAGTTCATTCATAAAACAAATGTTTATTGAGCACCCATCCTGTGGCAAGCTCTGAGTGGCAATATTGGAGAGAAGCCGTTGAGGAAGGGGACTTGGGACTTCTGGAAAGGGACACACTCGGAAATCCAGCCGTGGAGTTCCGAAAACACACGAAGGGCCCTCGGAACTGTACCAATTCCGCGTCGAGAACACGCCCTCGGGTTCCCAGCCGAAGAGTTCCGAAAGTCCCCGAACGGTTTGAGATTGACTGGAGGAAATAGCCGAACGAGCTGCCTCGGAGGCGGGCGGAAGGAGGCGGGGACAGGCGACGGCGCGCGCGTACCCTGAGAGGAAGCGGAAATGCGTGTTGCTATTAAAGGCGTCGCCCCGCCCCCCACCTGCCTCTTTCCGTATCCGGCCGTCGCCACGAGAGGAGGTGAGTTGCGTCCGCGTGACCGCCTCTCGCGCCTGCCACCGGGTGTCTGTGCCCCTGCCTGCCTCTCTCACTGCGCCTCTCGCGCTCTTGGCTTCACCCCGGCCCCGCCGCCTTAGGTCGCTGTGGATTCTCATTTCTCGTCCCCCGCAGTTAGTCTCGGCCGCCCAGGTTAGCGCCGCCACCTTAGGCCGCCCAGCCCCGCCTGGCAAATTTCTAGGCGCCCTCGGCCCACGCGGTGCTCCCATTCGCCAGGTCCCCAAATGCAGCCTTCCTCTGTTGTCCGGCGTCGGCCTGCTGCGCCCCTGACGTTTTCCCGCGCCCCTTTCTCCGCAGCTGCCGCCATGTCCGCGCATCTGCAATGGATGGTCGTGCGGAACTGCTCCAGCTTCTTGATCAAGAGGAATAAGCAGACGTACAGCACCGTAAGCGGGGCCCCGACGGCTGGGTCGGAGGGAGGGACCTTTACGATTGTTGTGCCCCCTTCCTCTTCACGACCGCGTTGCGTCCTTCTTCCCAGGAACCCAATAACCTGAAGGCCCGCAACTCTTTTCGCTACAACGGGCTCATTCACCGCAAGACTGTGGGCGTGGAGCCGGCGGCGGACGGCAAAGGGGTCGTGGTGGTCATGAAGCGGAGATCCGGTGAGCATTTGCCCTGGTTGGGCCCAGGCAACAGATCCCCATCCGGGGCAGGGGGCTGTAGTTTTTTACTGTCGGGCCGCGGGAGTGATTCTGCTATTGAATGGAGGATTCCTGGGGTCAGGACGTTTACCTGGGGGGCTGGTTCCTCTCCAAGCTAGCCCACCAGGTATGTGAGCTTATCATCTAGAAAGTGGAGAAATTAAAAGCACCTGAAGTCCGCTGGGTGCTTGTCAGGGTTAAATTACAGGGTTGCACGGTTTGATGATGTTTTCAGAATAAATCCTTGAAGCAGGTGGAAGTCTGTCTCCACCGGTGGGAAAATTCAGGTAAACAGATGGGGAGCCGCCTTCTGGCTCCCGCATAGGAAGTGACAGCTTGGGTCTGAAGCAGTAGTTTGGCTCCCATTCTGGCTTCAAGGACTCAGAATGGGGCGCTCAGCATCCCACTTCCCTGTGTCTCAGGCACAGACAGGCTCTTTTAGACTCTTAGAGGAGGTCAAGGGGAGGCAGGGGTGTGTCTTGGTAATAGCTGAGTCATGGTACCACACCCGCAACACTTTTGTTTGTAGATGGGCAGTGGGTTTTAACAGATAGGAATGAGCTTTTTCCCGGATCCCTGATTAGGACCGGTTTCTCTTTGGGTTCTGAGCCCTGTGTCCTGTTCACTGACAGCAGCAGCCACATCTGCTGCCTTCTGTTCTCAGGAGGAAGGCGGTTAACCTCCCTTCCCAGAAGCACAGACCCGGGAGCAACCAGTTGTTTATGCTTTTGGGCTTCTCAGGTTCCCACACTCTTGAGAACCCTGTCTGGTGCGCTGGGTCCCAAAAACTTTGCTTTCCCTTCTTGGATTGTTGGGTGGCTTTTCCTCGGCTGTCAGGAATCTGGTTGACCTGAGGAGGTACCATGGGCTCTCCTCTGGGGTCAGAAGGCTAACATCAAATCCCCAGTATGGTACAGGGACCTTGGCATCTGGGGGGAAACCCAGGAGCACAGGATCCTAGCCGGGACCCCATCAGCTCTTTGGCACAATAAAGGGGGTGTTTTCCTTTTTATCCTGGGCAGGGGAGTCCAACTCTACTTGTGCACAGGTGATGGGTAGGTGTTTTCCCCAGGACTCTTCTTACCCTGGTCCTCCTGTGGCTCCACATCACCCCAGCCTCACAGCTTGGCGTTTTAGACACTTGTTGCTGAGCGGGTAGCTAGGGCCCAGGAGGGTGCGGAAGGGAGAGGAGCCAGAGCTGCTTTCTGGGGAGCGCTCGCCACCTGGTCAGCATGGTGCCAAGTGCCCACCTCGCCCAGGCTCTCCTTGGAGTCACACAACTGTGCATGGGACCTTGGGCAAGGGAGTCCTGGTCCTTTTGCGTCTGCTTCCACTTCTGTCCAGTGAGATGAACAGTGTTGTGTCTCAGGGACAGGCTGGGGAGGAGACGCCTATACAGGTGCAGGGCCTGGCCTGTGGTTGTCCTCGTCATTGTCTTGTAAGTTGATGCCTGGAGATGGGGCGGCCTCCCAGGCTCACACAGTCAGGGCACTCAGGTTCTCTGGGTGGGATTGTGCCCTCACCCCGGGGGTGGGCACCAAAGGTCCAGACCGTCTGACCCCTGGGGCTCCTCATCTCCCCACCCCACCAGGCCAGCGAAAGCCGGCCACTTCTTACGTGCGGACCACCATCAACAAGAATGCCCGGGCCACCCTCAGCAGCATCCGGCACATGATCCGAAAGAACAAGTACCGCCCGGATTTGCGTATGGTGAGTGGGGGCTGGAGAGCTGATGCCAGGTGGTGGAGGCAACTACACAGTGGGGACCCAGGGAGCCTGGCCAGTGCTGTGAAGGACGGCCCTCTGGTGACTGGAGCTGGACCTGCGCTCTGGGGAAGAGGGAACGTTGCCCATCTGGGAGGCATGTGGGGGTGGGGGGCACAGCTGGTGGGGTGGGTGACCTGAGGCCGCCTCGCCTCCCAGGCTGCCATCCGCAGAGCCAGCGCCATCCTGCGCAGCCAGAAGCCTGTGATGGTGAAGAGGAAGCGGACCCGCCCCACCAAGAGCTCCTGAGCAATCTGTCCCCTTCCCTAATGCAATAAAGCTGTCAGCTGACTTGCCGCAACCTCCTTGCCTTCCAGGCCATGTCCCCAGGGGCTCCCCTACCAGCCGGCAGCACACAGTCGTCCCAGTGTCTTGAGTCTGGAGGGACCAGGTCCAGGTGGGGGAGCTGAGCCCCAGCTTTTGTGTGTGTCCTTGGCCCATCGTTTCTGCCCATCACGGAGGGCTGGCGTTGGTGTGAATTTTTACATTCGACGCTCAGAGGTGATTGTCCAGTACCGCAAAAAAAGGAACTGCAGGTTAAGTAAAATCTAGAATCAGCATGATCTCATACTCTGCTGATGCATGACAAAGCTTCAAGAGAGACATTAAGTGGAAATTTTTGATTTTTTAACATTTAGTCTAAGGTTCGTGAGGGGTGGGCATCTAGACCAAGGGTCAGCGCACCTTCTGTTTGTATAGTTCTGTGGCCTGTGTCACAGCAGTGTTGGCAGTGTGGCCTTTGAAGGAGGAAGCATTTACAGTCTGGGTCTTTGCTGTCTGGGACCCCAGCCTCTTCCAGCCTGAGGCAGGCTGGCCCTCCCCTCCCACTGTGGGTCCTGGGGCAGCTCGGCCTCTCCAGGGGGCTCTGCAGGTGTGAAGTGAGCATCCTAGGACTTGGGGGTGGACAGGGCCTTCAGCATGCCTTGGCCTTTGGTCTGGGCCCAGAACTGCACTCACGGGCACCAGTGCAGCTCCTGAGTCCAGAAGCCTGTGGGACTCTGTCCACACCTGGGAGAGGGGGACATAAGCTGCACCCGCCACCCAGGAGGAAGGTGGCAGCCTCAGGCTTCCTGCCAGTAGGCATGTCCTTAAACAGCCGTTTATTGGCGAGGAGCCCACCTGGCCAAGTGTTTCTGCCTCCTGCTGCACTGGGGGTGAGCCCAGCGTCCCTGCAGCACCGTCCCTCACCTGCTTCCTGTTCTCAGCAGGTGACTGCCCTCCCCACTGCCCTCAGCTGCTCCTGACTGCTCCAGCGCAGCGTGTCTCCAGCCCTACCCCAGGCTGCACAGCTCTGTCTCCTCAGAGGTCTTTTCTGACCGCTGGGTCTAACGTCGGTTCTCCTAGTTGCTTCCTTGTGTTTATTACAACCGAGACGTGGTCCTTGTAGGCGCTGCCACTGGGCACCTGCCTGGGTCCTTCTGCCAGCTCAGCTGCTAGCTGTGTGGCCTTGGGCAAGTAACTGGAGCTCTGCCTCTTGTCAGAATTAAGTGGGCTAAAGCAGCGGTCCCAAACCTCTTTGGCACCAGGGACTGGTTTTGTGGAAATCCATTTTTCCAGGGACTGGGGGAGGGAAATATGGTTCGGGCAGTAACGCGAGCCATGGGGAGCAGCAGATGAAGCTTTGCTTTCTGCCTCTCATCTGCTGTGCAGCCCAGTTCTAACAGGCTGCGGACCAGTATTGGTCCACGGCCCGGGGTTTGAGGACCCCTGGGTTAAAGAATGCAGGTAAGTGTGGTAAACAGCTGTTGGTGTAGCGTTTTAAGCCTATGACAAGCTGGATGGCGTCTGTAACTATTCAGATGAGCCTGTGGCGTGCGTGTGTACACACATACGTACGTACATGTACACTTGAGGAGTGGCTGTTTTCTCTTGACTACCCCAGATGTGCCATGAAGCAGGTGTCATCCCCGCCTTACAGATGTAGAAACCGAGGCTCAGATGGGTAAAGGTCACCCACATCATTGCTCCTGGTGTGTTTCCTGTGCACCTATTATGTGCCAGCCATTATGCCATGGGCCAAGGGTTCAGGTCTCTGCCATCCTGAGGACCCTGTGCAGAGACGACAACCCTGCCCCCACTTCACAGCTCTGTGCTGAGGCCCAGGAGCTCCACACACCTGGACAGTTCCTGACCCCCTTCCCACCCTGCTGCCCGCTCCAGCCTTCCTCAGTGGCTGTGAACGTGATCGCTTCCTGCCAAACCCTCTTCCTCTCCTGGACCATCCACCCTCGCCCCACTGGGGTCTGTCCTCAACCCAGGTGGAGTGGTATCCTTAGTTCCAGGTGGAACTTAGGCGACTTAACATCTGCTCAAAACCCTCCCACGGTTCCCATCCCACTCCGAGTGAAAGGCAGCCCCCTAGCCTTGGCTAGTCGGGCCCATCTTCACTCAGATGCCCAGCCCCTTGCTGTCCCCCACAGAACGCGGTTCTGCCTGGGAGCATCTGCACTAGCTGTTCCTCTGTCTGGAAGGTGCTTCCCCACAGGGAGCCAGGGCCTCTTACTCTCACATGTTGCTGGGCAGTGAGGTCTCTCCTGACCACTTGTCCCCTTTGGCCACCATCCAGGTTCTTAGTTCCCTGACCAGGGATCGAACCCGCGCCCCCTGAAGTGGAAGCACCAAGTCTTAAACTTCGGACTGCCAGGGAAGTCCCTCTTTTGGCCACTCTTAAAAATCAAAACCCACCCCCACACCGGCTTCATTTTTCTCCACAGCACTGAAGTCCATCTAGTGGGTGTGTCTTGTGAGGCAGTACTTAGCCTGGCACCCCAGCACACCACATGCACACAGCGCTGAGCATCTGCTCACCCACGTGGCGGCCGGTCGTCAGATGGTGTCCCTCTCCCTGTCTGCCCCAGAGCCCTGCTCCTCTAGGCCCTTAGCCCATGTGGAGTCCGGCTGGTCACCGGAACCCCCAAGATAACTACCTCCCTCTGGGGCCTCAGTTTCCTCCTCATAACACAGCCTCACTCGGTCTCTGGACCTCTAGCCCTGCGGGTGGCCAGGCCATCAAGGGTGGCTGGGCTGGGGACGCCATGCCAGGGGTCTGGGTGGCACTTCGGTGAGGGGGACCAGGAGAGGGCTGCTGGGAGGGAGCAGATCTCAGCTGCCCATCTCCCTCCTGGGGGAGGAGAGCTTGGCGGCAGGTGTGGTTTGTGTGGGGGGCTATCTATGCACACTTTGTTTTCTCGCAAGTGATGTATGTTGGCGTGGAAGTTGGAAAAGCAAATAAAGAATACAAGATTTAAAAAATCATAACTACCCAGACACATCATAGTAAAAACACTGAATCTGGAAAGCGTGAGAAGAGCACCTCACGTGCAAGGGAACTGCAGTAAGACTAACTGCTGGCTTCTCGACAGGAACAGGGGGGCCAGGAGGCAGTGAGATTACAGGCAAGTACCCAGAGAGATGCCCGCACCCTTCCCGTCCCCCACCACCCACAGCATCCCCCTCCAGTTCCACATCTGCCAGTTCCTACGCTTGCGTGAGTCACTATCTCTGCACCTCAGTTTCCCTACAGATGAAACAATAAGGTTGTTTCAAGCGTCTGATTCCTCAGGGCTCTGCGATGCAGAGATCTTGGTTTAGTTTGCTGCTGTTGTCTCCAGTACTAATCCGGGGAATGTCTGCAGAGAGTGTAGGGCGCACCCTTGGCAGCTACCCCGCACAAGGTCACTCCGAGCAGTGGAAACTCAGGGCTGAGACGTGCTCTGTTCGTGGGAAGGACTGGCCTTGATTATAGTTCCATCTTCACGGATACCTCAGATACATCAGGGCTCCATCACTTCTCAACCTCTGTGCCTGTGACACGTGCATATGAATAGACCTTACTTCCTAAGGTCCTTGTGGTTAAATGTGCAGAAAGCTTGTAACATGGCCGGCCAGGACAAGCCCACAAATCTTCCTTGCATGAATGAACAGTTTATTATAAATTATCTTGAGCAGATGGACTCAAAACAATCACAAATGTCTTCCCATGTCTATAACTATTTGCACACAAAACAATGCTCGTGTTTTTCCGAGCACTTTGAGGACAAACCCACACATGCTAGTGCCCGTGTCTCCCAGTCCACATGGGTTCTGTGAATACACCGCTGCGTCCTCTGCTGCATTCCCTCCAGGCTGTTTCTTCCCAGTCCAGGAATTTAAAAATCTCTTTGTTTTTCTTGTAGTCATTTGCTGTAATAAAATCTATTCTTTAAAGTCTTTAATTATGAAAATGACATGAGCACGTGGTTTGGAGACATGCGAGGAGCCCAGGATCCCAGCCCCGGATCCGACGATGCCGCCTGGCATGTGGGATCTTAGTTCCCTGCCCAGATATTGAACGCGTGCCCCCTGCGGTGGAAGTGCAGAGTCCTCACCACTGGACCGCCAGGGAAGTCCCTTGTGTTTCATCTTGAAAACTGTTCACAATCATCCACCTGTGGGCCTTGAGCACCCCAGGCCTGCTGAGTTCACCCTGACTGTATGTCACCCCCGTGGCCCTTGGCCAGGTTCTCACAGCAAAACCAGCACGTTTGTTTCAGTACCTTCGCTTAGTGTAGCATTTATGGAGGAGATGCACCCAAGGGTGGGGGGGGGCACTATTGTCTTCACGATTTCTGTGTAACCCCAGAACTGTTGTAAAAAAAGTCTTTTAAAGATAGACTAAGATAGTGTTCGCCTCTCAGGTTGAGAAACACCCAGAAGTTGGGTAAAAATCAAAGTGCACTTATTAAGGCCATTGTGGGGGGGATGGGCACACTTATGTCACTGACAGCGTCAATGGGTACAAACCCACGGGGAACAGTTTGGCCATGTCTGTACAGAATTACAAATGAATGTGCCCTCTGGCACGGGGATGTCACTTGAAAAGGTTGACTCTGTTCCTTGTGTGCCGTGGGATCCATGCACAAAGGTCATTCCTTCCAGCTCAGTGTGACATACATTAGGGCACAGCTGAGGGCAGGGAAGGGCTGTGAGTGCTGCAGGACAGATGGCCAAGATGTGCTAAGTCAAAAAACTCAGGTGCGACGTGCTGTGTTATACACAGATGAAACGCTGGACGTAAAAGAATATGGTTTATGGGAATTCCCTGCCGGTCCAGCAGTTAGGACTCCACGCTTTCACTGCCGAGGGAGCGGGTTCAATCACTGGTCGTGGAACTAAGATCCCACAAGCAGCATGGTGTGGCCAAAAAAGAAAAAGAAAAAGAAAATATGTTCAAATTTGCTTACGTTTGCATAGAATTTCCCCAGAAAAATACACAGGAACCTGCTGACACTGGTTGTCCCTGATTAAGGGAATTGGGTGTGGGGAGATGGGAATGAGAGGGAGCCGTTTCACTGAAGAAGCTCTTGTTAACTTTAAAATTAAAACAAGTCAAGTCTTTGCTTGCTTTTTTTTTTCTTAAGTCTGTTTTTTGAATGGGTAACATGCACATGGTATTCCAAGCTCTCCTTTCTTGGGACAGTATTTGCAGGAGCTAATGTAACCTTCTGGAGGCATTCGATGAATATGCAAGCAAATACACATCCTATTATTTATTTTTGTCTGCGTTGGGGCTTCGTTGCAGTGCACAGGCTTCTCATTATGGTGGCTTCTCTTGTTGTGGAGCACAGACTCTAGGCAGGAGGGCTTCAGTAGTTGTGGCATGTGGGCTCAGTAGTTGTGGCTTGCAGGCTCTAGAGCGCAGGCTCAGTAGTTGTGGTGCACAGGCTTAGTTGCGCCGTGGCATGTGGGACCTTCCCGGACCAGGGCTCGAACACGTGTCCTCTGCATTGGCAGGCAGATTCTTAACCACTGCGCCACCAGGGAAGTCCCACATCCTATTTAAAACAAAATTAAAACAAACAACAGAAATGGTAGCGTATCTTGTACAGCATTGGCATGTTGCTCTTTCTCACATATTTTGGAGATTGGTCCATATCTCAGTGAGCTTCTTCATGTTGTTAAAATTCTGAAATATAGCAGACACAGAGAAAAGCACACAAAACACATTTATACACTTCCCTCATGGGCTCCCTACTGGCTAGAGGTAACCAGTATCCTGAGCTTTAGGGAAACAATCTTCTTGCTTTTACAGCTTTACCGCCAAGGTATGTGTGTTTAGCAGCACGGCTTGGTTTTGACGGTTTTGGAATTGTGTGCGAAGGCATTCAGACTGTGGGTCTCCTGTGACTTGCTTGTTAGGCTGATGTTGTTTTCCACGCTGCTGGAAGTAGTGATGGTCCACTACTTTTGTGTTGTATAGTATTGCTCCTTGAATATACAAGCATGTTTATTCTGCTTGCAATTAGGACAAATGTGGTTTTGCAGCCTATGGTACATGTGCAAGAAGGCTGAGTAATGAGATACTACTGCGTCCCCACGTGACTTTTACCATTTCACGCTCCTGCCAGGGTCGCCCTGTGGACCAGGAGAGTATCCGTGGCTCTGCATGTGGCGTTGTCAGATCTTATCATTGTGGCAAGTTTCACGGGAGCATAGTGGTCTCAACTTGGGTTTACACTGCACTTTCCCCATCACTAGTGATGACGGGAATCTTTGCATGTGCTTGGTAGTCTTTGGGATTTCCCCTTTTGTGAAGCATTCGTGCAAATGCTTTTGCCAACTTTTGTGTTGTTTCTTACTGATTTGTAGGAGCTCTTTATACATGTTTGGATTTGTCCATTTCGATTGCATACAACCCCACTGACTTGTCCCACTGACTTGTCTTTCATTCTCCTTTAGATAAACAGAAGTCCTTGATTTAAAAAGTTAAATCAACTTCTCTTAGATATACTTTACACAAAGTAAAATACACCTATTTTAAGTATATACTTTATAAGTTTTGACATAATTATGCACCCATGTGACCCCCACCATAATTGGGATCTGGAATGTACTCATCACACCCAAAGCCTTCCCACACCCCTGTACACTTTATCCTACTTATCTCAGACAGCCAGTGATCTGCTTTTGGCCCTTAGTGACTAACTTTGCCTGTTCTAGAATTTCATAGAAATGGAATCAAGTATTTTGTACTCTTCCGTATATGGCTTCACTCAGCATGTTATTTTGTGTATCAGTGTTTAGCTAAGTAGTATTCCACTGTGTGAATTCACAATTCCTTTACTCATTCATCCATTGGTGAACATGTGGGTTATATTTCCAGGCTTTGCTGATTACAAAGGAAGCAACTGTGAAAACTGGCATACCAGGCTTTCCTTTCTCTGTATTTTATGATCATTTTTGACACTGTGTCCTAAGGCCCGGCACAGAGCCTGACAGAGGGCGACAAAATCTTTGGCCTCCCCATCTGTGCCTTTGCTGGTTTCTGCCAAGGCCGACCACTCCCTACTCTCCCACCAGCCGAGAACCCCGACACTTGTCCGGGTCTGCGGCCCTTACCTGACCCTCCATAACAGTCCAAGAGGTACGACGACCAGCAGGTCTGCCCTCCTGCAGATGAAGGAACAGGGCAGGGAGAAGGGCCATGCCACAGGGGTGCATGCAGGAAGCTGACCTGCGCCACCGGGTCTCCCACCCCCACCCCTGGAGTGAGGGCAGAACCTGTGACCACGCTGGGACATGTTCCTGCAGTCAAGTTATCACCCGGGGCTCATCAGCTTCATCTAATCAACTGGGTCCCACAAAAGGGGGCTGTGGGGTGAGAACCCTGGCAGCTTCTAGGAGCTGGGGATAGCCCCAGGCCCTATGACCCCAAGAAACTGAATCCCGCCAGCTTTGAGTTTTAAGAGGACCCGAGAAAGGAACGTGCGTGCCCAGTGGATCCTCAACTTCACTTCTGAAACCCGAGCAGCGACCAGCCCGTCACACCAACTTCCAACCAACGCAAATTGTAAGACAGGTGTCTCCTTAGGCCTGGGATTTGTGATATATGATACAGAAATCCACAGGAACATGTTCTGTTGGCTAGAGCGGGATCAAGTGCCCCAGCGCACGGCAGACAGACGGAGCTCCCACACCCACTGCCCGGCCACTATGCCCATTTCAGGAGAACAAGGGCAGGAGAGATCAGCAGCAGGCCCGTGCCTGGCACTGCACCCCTCAGACAGAGGGCGTCTCTGACTCCAACAGGAGGCCCGCTGAGCTGAGAGACCTGTGCTCAGCCCACGTGAAGACTCGGGCTGGGGCGCCCACTGCTCAAAGCCAGGGTGGTGGAGGCAACAACAGCTGCTTTTCCAACTTTATTTAGAAAAACAAATCCAGGTCCGAGTGCCCCCGTGCCCTCCCCCACCCCAGCCATAACTTAAATAACTTAGAGACAGAGTTGGGGGCAGGTGGGTGGCGGGTAGGAGAGGGAGGGAGGAGAGCCCACTACAGCCGCCGCAGCGCCCGCTTCTTGTCCGTCTTTTTCTTGGCTGCCAGCTTCTTATCACGCTCACCCGCGTGCTTCTTGGCCATGGGCCCCTCGACCCCTCCTGGGCCCCCAGGGGCCATGGGGTCAGCGGTGGAGGCCACAGCCCCACTGGCCAGGGACCGGCTGGCCTCGGCCCTGACGCTGCTGGGCCCACCTGCGCCCCCGTGGATCTCTGTGAGCAGGCGTGCGCGGGCGGCGTACTCCTCGTAGTTCTCCAAGAGCAGGCGGCCCGCCTCCTCGTTGAGGGCAGACTCGGGGTTAGGGTGGATCAGCAGGCACTTGATGGTCTGTGGGGAGAGCGCCAGGGTCAGGGGGGGCCGGTCCCCCAAGCCTCACACGTCCGGCCTTGTGGCCTCAACTCCCAACACCGCTCCCCCAGATGGCACATGTGTGCAGGCACCGTGATCAGTGACTCGCCCCAGGTCATTCAGGAAGTGAGGGGGGACTTCCCTGGTGGCATAGTCATTAAGAATCCACCTGCCAATGCAGGGGACATGGGTTCGAGCCCTGGTCCGGGAAGATCCCATATGCCGTGGAGCAACTAAGCCCGTGCGCCACAACTACTGAGCCTGCGCTGTAGAGCCCGTGCTCTGCAACAAGAGAAGCCACTGCAATGAGAAGCCTGCGCACCACAACGAAGAGTAGCACCTGCTGGCTGCAACTAGACAAAAGCCCGTGCACAGCAACGAAGACGCAATGCAGCCAAAAAAAAAAAAAAAAAAAAAAAGGAAGCGAGGGGGACAACTTAGGAACTAGCAACTAGACAACTAGCTCTACATTACACTACAGGAAGATGCTTAAAGCTACAGCTATCGCTGGCTTTCACAGGAATCTCAAGGGCAGAGGCACAAATCCTGGCTGGGCAAGCTGTTAATACCCAAGAGAAAGGCACCAGGGCATAAACAGAGACTGATGCCCGAGGACAGTCGAGAGTGGTCCAGGAAGGAAGTGAGTCTTCAATATTCCTTAATCTGCCCATTTTAACTGCAGAGTAAATCGAGGCCAAAAGGTGTGACCAGCCAGCCCCCAATGGACCGTTCTAAGAGGAGTCTACCCAGACAGCTGTGGCCCCTAAGCCGTGTTTGTTTTACCTCCACTTTGATTCTAAAAGGGAACGCAGAGCACCCCAGGAACCCAGAACTTGTCTGGCCTTGAGCAGGTGAAATGCTCTCACGTGTAAATGGGGGCAGTAACAAGTACTCCCCAAAGCACCTGGCCCAACACACGTCACTGATAATCATGAGGGACCAGCATCACACCCTAATTCTGACAACTGCACCCCACAACCAGAGGCCTGACTGCCCGCCTTTCCCACAGCTGCCCTCCCATGGCTGAGCCTGGCCTGGGCCCCGCACTGCAGGCCCTAGGGATTGTTGGGGACACTTGGGAGTTATTCTGTGAGATCATCTCTGGTGTTGCTGGCAGCCACCACTGACACTCCAGGGAGAGGAGGAAAAGGTTTGGGGTCTGTTTACCTTGGTGCTCAATCCTCCCCCGGGCCCTGCAGGAAACCCCAATTCCCCATCCTCCCTACCAACTGCCCCAGGGGCTCATTAGAAATTCAGTGTTTGTTTTTTTAAATTTCACCTTGTGGGAGGGGTGGAGAGGCATCAGGTGACCTACATGCTTTAAGTGGCCTATGGGGACCCTGGAGCACCAGAGTAGTCTGGCTGTCTCCACCTCAGCTTGGCTGAGGTGGGCCTGGATGGTTCTCTGCGGGGTGGTCCCTACTGCACGATGTGCAGCAGCTTCCCTGTCTCCACCCAGTAGGTGTTGGTAGCACCCCCAGGTGTGACAATTAAAAATGTCCCCAATGGAACGAAACCACCCCTGGTTGAGGAACGATGGAATGACAATGGTGACGGTTGTACAGCTGTGACTACTGAAACACCAATGAACTGTACGCTGCAGGATACTGGAAAATCTATCTTCGCCCTAACCAGACGGTTGACTTGTACCTGTCAGAACACCGTCCTGCTACACAAACCATCACTTGTTCCACAGCAAAGGTAGCTGGGCACTGCCAACCCTTCCAGAAAAGCTGGAAATCTGGATTCTTATGTAGAAGCCCCAACCAATTCAGTGTTGACTTTAGAAGAGAAACAAGGCTCCGTGGCTTGGACATCACTGGGATGCGTCCAGGAGGGAGGCCCAGGCCCAGGCAGAACTCACCAGCAGCACGTGCCGGATGCCCAGCTCAGCTGTCCAGTCCCTCTTGAGCACGTTGACGCAGATCTCACCATTGGCGCCCACATTTGGGTGGAAGATCTTGGTCAGGAAGTAGCCCTTGGGCGGGGAGGCAGGAAAGTCCTTCCCCAGCAGGAGTTTCATGCGGAAGAGGCCTCCGGCATATGGGGTCCCCTCTGGAATGCAGGGAGGGGGACAGTGTCAGGAGGCGCAGGCCTTCCAGGCACCCCCAAAACCAGTCTCCACGGTCTGGCTGCGAGGCAAGTGCCCCACCGCCTCCTCCACCAGACGGGGGGTTCTCGAGAGGAAGACAGGCCCAGGTTCCCAGGGGGCCACAGGCACCACCCCCAGCTCAGAGTAAACCCCCTGACTGGTCGTCCCCACCCACGGATCCCTCTTCACTCCCAAGTGAAGGCACAGCACACCCTTCCCAAGAGGCACAGACACACGTGCCCACTCAGCTCCTAGGAAAAACATCTATTTGGAAGCTTCTCAGGCAAATGTCAGGACAGTTCTGTCCACTCCGTGGTCTTCCCTGCCGCAGCAAACACTGGGAGTTGTTCCAGACCCATGGCTGTTCCTCATGCCCCAGCCCCCACGTCCCACCCATCATAGCCTGGGCAGCTGACCTCCAGGTCCACTCCTGAATCTGAGCCCACCTCCAAGTCCAGCGGAACCACTTCTCTCACCTGATGGATGCCCATGGTCAGCGGCTTCCTGACCGGCCTCCAGATTCTATCCCCACCCTCACTGAAGTCAAAGTGAAGTCTGAAGCGACCCACTGGCCCGGCTTTAAACCTTCCAAAGGCTTCCTTTCCAAACTCCTTTAAAAGAGGTCTACAAGCCCTAAAAGATCTGTTCCCTATAAGCTTCACAAGTCTTTTTTCTTCTGTTCCTCAGGAAGGCTTCCCTGACCCCCTCCCCACAAGTTCAACTCCAGACTAGGTCCTTCATCACACTCTTCACTTATAAAAATTCAACTAATAACTTAAATGTAGTGCACGTGAAACAACCTGCTAAGCCACTCTGCAAGATCAAACGGTCCCCTGTAGTTATGTGGTTATTACTGTTATCTCCCTGAAAGCCTGCATTTGTTCTCTGCTTGGTCCCCAGAGAGCCTAACACTGGCGGCAGGAAGGAGTTTGAGATGATCCAGCCTCCCCTCCAGGCCTTTGCTGACACTTCTCCCCACCTGGCATCCTCTTCCCAATCCCACTTAATTCCTACCCATACTTCAGGATGGAGGAAACACCCAAACCCAGGTAAGGCCCCATTATATGCTCTCCTGGCCCCCAGAATTTTTCTCACAACACTTACGGGGAAAGTATATACAATTACTTGTCATTTCTAGTGTCCTGCCCTGCGTACTGTGAGCACCATGTGTAACAGGTGTGCCTGTCATGTCTACCCTTGCGTCCTCAGGGTCTGGCAGTCCACCTCACAGTGGGAGCCTCCTATCCTTGCTCTAAGATTGACGGAGATCTAGGAAGTGCACCCCTCCCTCTCATTCCCACACTCACCAGGGCCCTCGATGGTGACCTGCAGGTCAGTGAGGTCCTCCTCATTGGGAAAGACCTTGATACCATCAGGTGGGTCAGCTGTCAGTGTCGTCACCTCCTTGTACACCAGGCGGATGATATGGGGGGGCAGGTTCTCCACGTTGGAGTTCTAGGTATGGAGACAAGGGGGTGAGCCACGGGCAGAGCCAGGGCCTGGTGCCTCCTGCAGGATCTAGGATGCAGTGGCACCCTAGTCTTACTCCTGCAGTCCCAGGCTGTCAATCACCCCGAGCTCCCAGAACCCCCAACCCAGGATGTTTCAGGCGACCGCCCCAAGCTGATCTCCCACTAGAAATAGGGCGGATTGCCGAGGGCTTGCGGATGACTCCACCTTCCCCAGAAGACCCCAAAGCCCGCTCGTAGCTCCGCAAGGTCCCCGAATGATTCCGGGCAGGCCCGAGGCCTATGCCGGTCCCCCTTCCCCACCTAATCTTGGTTAAGACCACCCTGGAAACCCCAACTCGAGCCTGGAGACGGCGGCGGAGCGTCGTTGTTCCCGAAACACCCACGGGCGGGCCAAAAAGCCCGGAGCTCGGCCGGGCCCTCCCCTCCCGCCCCGCCCCGCCTACAGGAAGGCCCCTGGGCCCATCTCAGGCCCGGGATACCCAGGTGGGCCCTCCAATCCCCCAAGCCGCCCGCGAGAGGCTCCTGAGACCCCGCCTCCTCCTCTAGGGGGGGCCCAACCACCCCTCCCGGGCCTGGACGCCTAGCTCACCATGACTGCTGCCGGCCGGGGGCGGGTCCCCCCGGCCCCCTTCCTGCGCTCTCCGGCCGCCGGCCGGGGCGGGGGGCCCAACTGCTGCCGCTGCGGCCCTAGCGAGGCCCCGGCGGCCCCGCTCTGCTCCCCGCTGCCTCCGACGCCCGCCGCGAACCGCACCGCACCTCCACCCGCCCCCAGTGCCCGGCCGCACTAAGCCTGTTGCGCGCGCACCGCCGCCCTTTTATATCCGCCCACAGGCCGCGCCCCCTCGTGGGCCCCTCTCGCCGTGCCTCGACCCGTGACGTCAGCGCGCACAGCCCTCGGCGTTCGACGAGCTCGCTCCCTTCCAGCAAGCTGCAGGCCGAAGTTGGGGAGGGGGCGCTCGGCGGGCCGGCCAATGGGGGTACGCGGTGGTCGGGGAGGGATCCGGGAGGATGGAGTGGCGGAGAAGGGGAAGTAGAGTGGGAGAGGACGTGAAGGGCGACGCGACCGCTGATTGGCCCGTTTGAATGAGACGCTGGCGCACGCGCGCGCCCCGACGCCCAGGAGATCACTCACGCGACTAACGGTCGGCCGAGGAGCCTGGGCAGGGCGAAGGGAGGTGGGACTCTGGCGGTTTAAAAGGACGATAGAAGGCGCGCCGGCCAATAGGGGCGCGCAGTCGTGGAGTGGCGTCACGAGACGCGCGCGGGCCAATCCTTGACGGAGAAGGCAGTACGGGGGTTGGGGGGGCGAGGGAAATGGAGAGCGACCAATGGGAGCCTTGCCTAGCGCGGACCCAGGCGCTTGCAGCCAATGAAGTTCGTTGATTTTTGTGTATGCAAATGAGTGTGCGCGGATGCCCGCGCCCCTTCCTCAGCCGGGAGTGGGGGTGGGCGCTGGGAATCGTTGTACGTTTTTCTCCGAGGCGCCATTTTGTGCTGAGAATGACCTGTGACCTGCGTGGTGTGTCAACCCGGCGCTGAAGGCTTAGACGCCTGGCCGTCCAGTGTGTGACCTCTGGCCCCAGCCAGGCTTCAGTCTCCTCCTGTGAGGACTGTGCCCGAGAAAGAAGGAAGAGCCCCCAGGCCTTGTTGAGGGCCTGGCCCTGCCTGTGACTGACAGCGGCCTCCCGCCAGCCAGGCCTCGCCGGGACTCCCTTTCCCTGTCTGGTGAACCGGCGCAGAGCGCCCCGGGCGGCCCATTGTAGGCGCCCTGAGAGCGGGAGGCCCGGGAGCTGACCCGCCTCCTCGGCTCCTGTGCGGTGCGGCCGCGGCGCCCCCGTCAGGCCCTCTCTGCCCTGGTCCCGAAAAGACTCCTCGGGGGCCCCAGCCTCTGGAACAGGGGCCAGGAACGTGCAGAGACGCCCACCGCCGTAGCCGTGACTAGTCTGTGGCAGATTGGCCGCACGCGGGCATCCCGCGCGCCTCGCCTTGGGTGTTATCGCACCGGGTGCAGAGGAGTCCGGCCCAGTTAACACCCAAGAACCCTGAAGGAAGAGGGGGGTCAAGTGACGTGCCCAGGGCCTCCCCCTCCCCCACTTGGGACATGGCGGAGGTGGTGGTCAGACTGAGCTGTAGCTCAGAAGTCCACTCAACAGACGTAACTGATGATGGTCACGAGAGTGGTGGCGATCGATCGGTGCTCGCTGGGCAGGGCAGGGCGCTGCTCTAGTTTCTTTGCATGCTTCGTCTCATTGAATCCTTGCCACAGCCCTGTCAGGTGGATGTTATGATTCCCCTCGGGACGCCCTCCGTCGTTCAGTACGCTTTTATTTTTGAGCACCTATCATGTGGTAGGCAGGATACTCTGGGGATAGGGCTAAGCATAAAAGGGACAAAATCCCTGCGCACTCAGGGAGCTGACGTCTTCGTGGGGAAGCCAGACAGTAAACAAGTAAGTATATCCTATGATGTCAGCGAGTGATAAAGACGTAGAGGAACAATCAGGGCCAAGGGCCTACAAAGGGAGGGGTGGGGGTTGCTCTCTGACCTGAGGAAGGATCACTTGGGCTCCATGCGGGAAGGTCTAGGGGAAAAGCATTCCAGAAAAGGGAACAGCCCATGCAAAGGCGAGGCGAGGGGATCGCGCTTGGTGTGTTTGGGGCGCCACCAGGAAGCCAGTGAGGGTAGGTCGGAGGGAGGTGCCTAAGTCCGAGAGGTAAGGGGGGGGGGCAGCGGTTACGTCTCTCGCCTCTGCCGGGTGGGCGGTGTGTAGTCTTCAAGCCCTAGGGAGCCATTGGAGGCTTTGACAGGGCCGTGGGCGGTAATAGAGAGGGAGGCGAGCAGGATGGTGGCAGTGGGGGTGGGAGACGTGATGGGGATCGGTGACGTCGACAGGACCTGAGGGAGAAGGAAGGAATCGCCTGCATCTTAAAATTGGGGTCAGCAAACCTCAGTAAAGGTTTTTGATTTTGCGGGCCATCAGTCTCTGTCCCAGCGTACCCAGTTCTGCTGCTACAGCCCCGGAGTAGCCAAGCCCATGTGCAGATGTAGGGGCTGGCTGTGTTCCCATCAGCCTTTGTTTACAGAAACAGGCAGTGGCAGGGGTTGGACCTCAGGGAGGCTGCTCTTTACTGACCCCTGAAATCCCAACAGGCCCCACCCCTGCTAAGAACTTTTCAAGAGCCCTCAACACACTGCGTTTCAAGTAAATCCCAAACGCCCATGAGATCCGTAAGTACACTCTCCCTGAGGCCCCCTTGGCCTCTTTCTGTCTGTCTCCCTGCTATAAGCCAATCTCTGCCTGACCTGAAGTAGTTTACACGGGAGTCCCCTGTGCCAGGAGAGCTTTCCTCCTCCTCTGTCCTCCTCATGGCCTAGGCTCACCTTAAAATGTCACCTCTCATGGGACTTTCCTGGCAGTCCAGTGGTTAGGACTCCTCGCTCTCACTGCCAAGGAACTGAGGTCAGTCCCTGGTCGGGGAACTAAGATCCCACAACCTGTGCAGCACGGCTGGAAAAAAAAAAAGTCACCTCTCAGAGCAGCTTCCCACCTCCACTCCCATGCTCTGTTTACTTCACCCTCGTTGATCTTCCTGGTCCATAAGAATTTATTATTTGCTTGCTTACGTGTTTGTCTCTGTCCCCCGATGAGTACAGCCCCAGGAGCACAGGGACCCTGTTCTTAGACTCTAGCAGAGTGCCTGACAGATCAAGGTGTTTGTTCAGCAAGTATTTATTGAGCACCTACTGTGTGCCAGGCACTTCTGGGTGATTGGGATACGTAGGCAAACAAAGATCTTCGCCCTTGTGGGGCTTACTGTGGTGAGAGAAGACAGACACAGAAGTGAAATGTAATAAATAAATAAGATACATGGTATGTTAGGAGGGGGCAAGTGCTGTGGAAAAAGGGAAAAGTAGAGCAAGGGAGGGGCTCGGGGTGCGCCAGGTTGTGAAGTTTAAGCCAGGTGGCCAGGGAGGCCTCACCAAGCAGGCATCATGTGAACACAAGTTTGAAGGAAGGGAGGAAGTGAGCCATGTGCTTATCAGGGAAGAGCATTCCAGCCAGTGGGAACAGCTGGAACAAAGGCCTAGCACGTGCAAGGAACTGCAAGGAAGCTGGTTTGGTTGGAACAGAGTGGGCAAGGGGGAGGGTGTGGGGAGCTGAGGTTAGAGAGATGTATGTGTGGATGGAGTTGGGGAGCCGGTATCATTCAGGGCCTTGAAGGCCGTGGCTAGGACTCTGGTCTTGTCTCCCGGGGAACAGGGAGCAATGGCAGGGTTTTGAGCAGCGGAATGCTGGGGTCTCACTCTGACTGCTGGATGGAGAAGAGAATGAAGGGGGATGAGGGCGGAAGCAGGGAGGCCGGGGAGGAGGCTGTTGCAATAACCCTGAGAAGAGATGGTGCTGGTCATCAAAGAAGATATATAAATGGCGAATAAGCACATGACAAGATGCTCAGCATCATCAGCCATCAGGGAAATTGCACATCAGAACCACAGTGAGCTACCACATTACACCACCAGGGAGGCTATAATCAAAAAGTGAGATAATAAGTGTTGGGGAGGATGAGGAAGATAGGAACCCTCACACAGCTGGTGGGAATGAAAAATGGTGCAGCTGATTTGGAAAACAGTCTGGCAGTTCCTCAGATGATTAAATCTAGAGTTACCATATGACCCAGCAATTCCACTGCTAGGTATATACCAGAGAAATGGAAACATGTACACGTGAAAAGTCATACACAGATATTCATAGCAGCGTTATTTCTAATAGCCAAAAGTGGGAACAACCCACATGTTCAGCAACTGGTGAATGGATAAACTAACTGGTATTTACTTACAATGAAATATTATACAACCATAGAAAGGAGTGAAGTACTGTTATCTGCTACAAAATGGATGAACCTCCAAAGCGCTACGCTAAGGGAAAGAAGCCAGTCACAAAGGACTACATGTTGTATGATTCCATTTATATGAAATGTCAAGAACAGTCAAATGCATGCAGACAGAAAGTGGATTAGTGATTGCCTAGGACTGGGGGATGGAGAGTTGATAGCTAATGGGTAGATTTTCTTCTTGGGGCAATGAAAATATTCTAAAATTGTGATGGTATAGATGCACAGCTCTATGAATATACCAGAACACTTTAAATTGGTGAGTTTTAGGTATGACATGTGAGTTATATGTCAGAATAAAGATGTTATTTTTCTAAGAAGAATTTTTAAAAAATACTGAGATGGGAGGAACTGACAGAAGGCCAGAGGGGTGGAGAAAGAGGGAGAGAGAGGTCTGAAGGAAGAATATTCTGAGCCAGTAGAGGTAGGTATGGAGGGGCTAGGCTTGGTAGAGCCCTAGGGAGCCAATGAGGAATTCTCACCGGGACGTGTGAGTGGATTTGGTACTGATGTTGAGATTCTGGCTCAGGGCTGCTGGGTAGAGACTAGATTGGAGGACCCAGAGTGGAAGCAGGAACTCCAGCAGGGAGCTGGTCATGGGTTGGGCTAGTGTGGTGGCTATGGCCGAGAAGTGGGCGGATCTGAGAATGACTCAGGAGATGGCCTAGTGATGGGCCTTTTGTGTTAGTTTGGGAGACTGGAATCTGCAGGGGATGGGCTAGGGGAGGGCTGTCCTTACTTTCCTAAATATTGGAGACCTGGAAACTTACTTTTGCTCAGTGAAACCCAAATTGTCCCTTCGGCTTGAATTCTAGCTTCAGAAATTAATCTTCATTTCTTCTGTTCATCTGTATTAAATCACTAAAGAAATACATGCTTGGAGGGAAATTCACACAGTTACTGCAGTGCAAGAGGTAAAAGTAGGAGGTGCAGCTCTCCAGCTCTCCTTCCACTCCCACATTCGCAATCCCACCCCCTCAGGTACCCGCTGTTAATATCTGGGTGTCTTCTTCCCCACACTACTTGGACGTTTACATTCCCACACATCCTCCCTCGGCAGCATGCACAGCGGTCCTTGATAAGAACACGGGAGTTTCTAGCATTCTCCAGGGTGTTTATGCCGGTCCAGTCTGTGGCTAGAAGCTGCAGTGAGCATCCTCAAACGTTTACCTTTGGGCAAAGGTGTGAGCTTTCGGGCTTCCCTGGTGGCGCAGTGGTTGAGAGTCCGCCTGCCAATGCAGGGGACACAGGTTCGTGCCCCGGTCTGGGAAGATCCCACATGGCGCGGAGCGGCTGGGCCCGTGAGCCACGGCCGCTGAGCCTGCACGTCCGGAGCCTGTGCTCCGCAACGGGAGAGGCCACAACAGTGAGAGGCCCGCGTACCACACACACACACACACACACACACACACACACACACACACACAAAGGTGTGAGCTTTCCTGAAGGAGAAATTCCTAGAAGTGGAATCTCAGGATCAAAAGAGCATGAGTGTTTGCAATTCTGCCAAGTAGCCCTTGGCAGGGTTCTACTTATTTAGATCCTCACCATTAGGCTCTGATCCATTCATTCAGTAATTCATTTAGAACCAACTATTTGCCAGGCTGTGTTTCTGTGTGCTTGGGATACATCAGTGACCAAGACAGGAAGCAAGACACCACCTTCCTGGGGCTTCCATTCTGGTGGGGAGACAGATAAACAGTAAGCACTAAACCCAGGGTGGCCAACTGTACGGGGTTGCCCAAGATGCTGGACTTTCAGTGAGTGCCAGCACTGGGAAAGTCCTGGGCTAGTGGGTAAGAAAAGCTGGTAGTATAAAAAATATTACTATAAAAATTAGAGCAGTTAAGGTAAGGAGGTTTGGGAACACTGGGGGGAGGGGGGAGAATTTTAGATGCGGGGAGTCAGGGTAGATCTTCATCGAGAAGGAAACAAATATTTAAAGGAAGCGAGGGAGCAAGGTTTGTGCTTATCCAGAGGAGAAAGACTGTTCCAGGCAGAGCAAGCAGCCGATGTCAATGTTTTGATGCAGAAATGAGCCCGAGTATTAGCAGGCTTCAAAATATGTGCCAGTCATGGTCAAATGTGCCTCATCTTTAATCGGCATTTCCTTTCTTCCCAGTGAGGCTGAGCATCTTTTCATGAGTAAATGCCTCCATCTTTATTTCTGAGTTCACAGTCTGTGGTTGCTGATGTGTTCTCTGCCTCTTAGTGGCCTTAATATTTTTAAGCAAGTTGACTGTAAGGCTGTGGTAGGTAATTAGCAAGAACCACTTTTCCTTTGTGCCCCTGAACAGAGGTTAGAGCTCTACGCCAGTGGGAGGGGCCCGCATTAATTGCTAAATATGCCTGCAGTGGATCAGGTGCTCCCTCTAGTGACAGACAGCAGCAATGAAACGCGTTGCTCTTATCCCGCTCCAAAAACCCTAGACGGCAGAGCACAGACTTTCATGTTGGACAAAAACAAACTTTAGGGGTTTCCCTGGTGGCGCAGTGGTTGGGAGTCCGCCTGCCGATGCAGGGGACACGGGTACGTGCCCCGGTCCGGAAGGGTCCCACATGCCGCGGAGTGGCTGGGCCCGTGAGCCATGGCCGCTGAGCCTGCGCGTCCGGAGTGTGTGCTCCGCAACGGGAGAGGCCACGACAGTGAGAGGCCCGTGTACTGCAAAAAAAAACACAAAGCAAAACAAAAAAAAACAATAGTAACTAGGGGCTTCCTATAACGGCCGTAAAACAGACACCTCTGATGCACATCAAGATTAAACAGAATAATGCCTGATGCCGGCAAGGGTGGGAGCAAATGGACGTTCTCACATACGTGGACTTGGCAAGGCTCTCGGAACTGCATCTTGGCGTTGTGTAGCAAAAGTCTTAAAAACGCACCTCCCTCCGACCCAGAAGTTCACCCTCCTGGGAGGTCTTCCCAGGGAAAAGTAAGTGAATGCTCCCCATGGTGTGCAAAAAGATATTCCTCAAAGTATTGTTCATAGTATTGAGAAATGGGAAAACCCTAAATGTCTGGTGGTAGGGACTGGAATAAAAATTATGCTGCTGCCTGGACTCCAGAAACATGTGTCATGAAAGAGACTGAAGAACTGTTCAAGTCCAAGGATCCTCGAGAGACACAATAACCAGATTCGACACCTAATCCCGGGGTACCAGGGACTGAAAAGAGAACTGCTCCAAAGGACAATACTGGGACAGTTGGTGAAACTGGAACATGGACTTCATCAGTGTTGAGTCCTTGCTTTTGATAACTATACTGTGGCTGTGTAAGAGAATGTCCTTGTCCTTCAGAAATGTCCCTTAGGGGGCAACTTACTCTCAAGTGTCTCTGAAAAAAAATATATGGGAGGAAAACCATAAAGCAGTGTGATGAAATGTTAGCAATTAGTGAATTGACAAAAGCTGTACATGAGTTCTTGGACTTATTCTTGTAACTTCTGCACGTTTGAAACTGTTTCAAAATATAAAGTTGAAAAGAAATGAAAAGAAAAAAGAAAGGCACATGCACACAACATCTGGTATAGATTTCAGAAGTTTGCAAGCCCGCCCCCTCAAATGCCGGTTAAGAATAGCTGCTCAGAGGCTGTATTTATCAACACAGTGGAGTTGCAAATTGAGCAAATGTTAGGTTACAAAGGCGAAAATGCTTATGCCAGATCTTATCCTTGACTTGCTCAACTAAAGCACGGTACATGTGGATCAGATTGCTTTCTTCATGGCTGAACAGAAATGAAGTAGTTGACAGGCACATAGAGGCCATGTTGAATGAAAAATACATACGTTTAAGCCTTGGCATTACAACTCAGAGTGGAAGCTAAGCACTTGCATGGGAGGGGAATGAGACTCTAGTCTCCTGTGTTAAGCTCGCCCTGGGCATCTGCTCAGTTAGGAGAATGGCAGTCAAAGCCGGCACCATTGACGTTTACATTTAGACTTTATTTTTTTAAAAGTAGGTAACGCATCTACAAAAAATTCAGAAGTGCAAGAGTGTACAGCAAAAAAGCCACCCAGTTCCCCTCTCCACAGGCAAGGCACATTGGCCGGAGTAGGCTGCACTGTCCGGCAGTAACAAGCAGCCCCAAAGCCCCAGTTGTTAAAGCAACAAGGGTTTGTATCTGGCACATCTAACATCTGGGAGGCAGGGAAGTATGGTCCTAGTCTGTGCCCAGGAGGAGACTCTCTGAGTGCTCAGTGATCCCATACTTCGACACACTGCATCACCACCCTCCCTCCCCACCCACCCCCAATTTTCTATAGACAAATCGCCAGCACAAAGAGGCGATTTCTAAGAATGGTCGAACAACCCTTACACACACCACGTGGGGCATTTCACCAGGGATCCAATACCAGTACTTGAAGGCATCACCCCCTCCCACCCCACTAACCTACGGTCAAACAGATGGACCTCTGCAGGTGAAATCTAGCCGGTGGTGAACACTTAACTGCACCAAAGGGGGGCAGGCTTTCTCAACCACAGATCACGCTCCTTCCAGCAAGCACTATCCTGTGAGGATGGTTAGGTTTCATGTGTCCACTTGGTTGGCTACAGTGCCCAGCTGTTGGTTCAAACACAGCCCAGGTGTTGCTGTGATGGTATTTTGTAGACAAGATGAACACCTACAGTCAGTTGACTTTGAGTAAAGGAGATTATCCTAGATCATATGGTGGGCCATGTTCAATCATTCGAAGGCCTTAGAGCGGAAACTGAGGTTTCCTGGAAAAGAACGAATCCTGCCTCAAGACTGCAGCCTCGAAAGCCTGCCCGAGTTTCTGGCTGCCTTACAGACTTTGGATTTGCCAACCCCCACGGTCACATGAGCCAGTTCCTTAACAGGAATACACACACACACACACACACACACATACACACACACACACACACACACACACACACACACACACACAGGTTCTGTTTCTCTGGAGAACCCTGACTGATATGGAATAAAGTCTAATATCTGAGAAGCAAACACTTAAATACACTAGAGAGGAAGGGGTTTTCTTAATGATAAAATCAATGCTGAAATGCCCTGCACACACAACCCAGAGGTACGAGCAAACTAATGCTTTGATGTAATATGAGTCTGATATTAGTAAACAAACACTTAGATGCTCCTAGAGGTGAGCTGTCCTAAAGTTCATAAAACCAAGCCTTAGAGGCACTTCTTGAGACAGAAGGAGGGGGCAATTCTAGTCATCACTATGGAAATATTTTAGTGCACTGGGTGGGAGGAGAGAGGTGTGGAAAATGATTCCCAGTTATCATAAAAACTGACATTTAGACTATTCTGTCACACCCCGTTATGGGTTGAATTTTGCTCCCTGCCCACAAAGATGTTGAAATCCTAAACTCCAGGACTTGTGAATGTGACCTTGTTTGGAAACAGGGTCTTTGCAGATGAAATCATTGGGGTGGGCCCTAATCCATGATGACTGGTGTTCTTATAAAATGAGACATTTTGCCAAGGAGACACGCATACAGAGGGAAGATGATGTGTCGAGGAATGCCAGCATTGCCAGCAAGCCACCAGAAGCTAGGAGGGAGGCACAGACAGATTCTCCCACACAGCCTCAGAAGGACTCAGCCCTGCCAACACCTCCGTCTCAGACTCTCAGCCTCCAGCACTGAGAGAGAATACATTTCTGTTTAAGCTGCCAGTTGTATGGTACTTTGTTACTGCAGCCCCAGGAAACTAATGCAGATGCACACCCCCCCCCCCCACACACACACTTCAATGATGTTCAGGCAAAGAATTCAAATATAAGGAGGCGCAAACAAATAGAATCTGCAAACAAATGCTTACCTGCTTAGAGGGAAGAAACTTTCTTAGGAAGAAACTAAGGATTTGAAGGCATCTTACAGTGCATCTCCCCATGCCTGACTCCTCTCTTGGTGACAGCTGGAGCAGCCCTGACCACCTACCTGTAAAGACACTTAGATGCCCGCCTTCCTTGGCCACAAAGGGGACTCCCCAGTGACCTGCAAATGCGGAGATGGAAACCCATCCTTTCCCGACAGTATACTTGAGACCGGGGATCAGGAAAACATCTGTTTATTCAAAAAAATACCAAGTTGCAGCTCGGCTGGCTGTCCTCACCAAGGAACTGGGGCAAGAGTCAGGTGTTGGGGGGAGGAATAGGTTGGGTAGGGATAAGGAAGCAGGCAGAGCTTTGGAAGTTCTTTTGGTCCAGAATTGATCTTCTTTCTGTACCGCCCTCCACTGCCCCCTCACTGGAATGGGAGTGTGTGTGTGTGTGTGTGTGTGTGTGTGTACGCACAAGCCTGTGTATGCATTTATGAGGTGGTGGGGGCTGGTGAGGGAAGACTCAGATGGCGAGGTCCCATCTCTGGAAGCATCAAGGGGATCTGGCAGGACATGCCCACTTCCTCACTCACCTCGAGACCTCTCCCTACTATGGCTTATTTGAGATAAGAGGTCAAGGCCCCAGGGTCAGGCAGCCTGTGTCAAGTGAGTGCGGGGAGGGGGCAAGATACCTGGAATCCAGGCCGGGAAAGAGCAAGTTGAGGGGGGCATACAAAAGCTGAAAGGCCCCGAATCCCCCAATTCTGGGGGCTGGAGAAAGCTGAGGGCTCCTTGAGGGTGGTGAGCAGAGGGGAGGGGTCTGGGAGGGGCAGGTGCCCAAGCTGGCTCCTTTGGGGGGAAGTCACAGTCTGCCATAGGGATACTGGGCGTGGTGAGGCCCTCAAGGGGATTGGAGGAACCCAAAGGAGCAGCTGTAAGCGTGGAGTTGAAAAACTGGCAAACTGGCACTGGGGCCCTGGTAGATTGGGGGTAACCCCTCAGTTTCCTCAGTGTGGTGGGAGCTGAGGGTCAGTTATCTGCCCCAGGCTCCTGATGAGAAGGGATGAGCTGAGGTGCCAGGATTTGTGGGGAGAGAAGAAAGGGAGGGGGACGGCCCAGGGGAGGGAGAAGAGGCCCCCGCACCTCGCCCTGGGGGCTGGGAGAGGGGGCCTGTAGCCCTTTGAGAGTGGGGGAGTGGCCGCCCCAGAACATGGCTATGTACAGAGAGAATTGGGGGCAACTTGTGCGCAGGGCGTCGGGGAATCCCCGACACCCCAGAGGCTCCCCAGTGTGTGAGGGGGAGATGCAGGAGAGAACGCTGCTTCTCTGCCATCTTGGGATGATGCAGAGCACCACCTCCCACCCCTACAGGTGGCACTGGCAGTGGCCGTGGCTCTCCAGATGTGCCTGCCCCACGACCAGGGCAGCAGAGAAAACCATTGAAGGCCTCAGGGAGGTCGGCAGGTGTTGGCCCAGCCCAGGGGGGTCTCTAGGGAGAGTTTGGCCCAAGCCAATGGAGTGCAGCTCTGGGTGGGGATCCAGGTAACAGGGATTGGGCAAGGGACAGTGGTATCACCTGAGGACTGGAAAGCCCCCCCTCTGGTGATGATAAGAGGTCTCTTTGTTGACCCTGTCACCGATCAGATGGGTGGGTGAAGGGCAGTTATCAGGAGGGACCTGGATACCCTCATCAGGGGGAGATGGAGGACTGACCAAGGCCAAGTCTGTGGTGTGGTTGATGCAGGCAGGCGTCAGCCTAAGTCAGGAGCATGGCAGTGACATCATCAGGAAGGGCCAGAGTATGATGATGTCATCAGAGGGGACCCCATCCCACTCCATTTTTGAGGGAACGGGAAAATGATGTGTATTGTGCTGGTTCCTCTTAAGGGAACAACTGTAGGTGACCCCAGAAGACAATTGAAATACAGCTGTCGTACAGCTTGGCTCCCAAGATGATGGATCCTGGAAGGTGATGATACATGGTTGAAGTGGATCCTGCTAAATGACATCATTGGGTGTCCTGGATCCTGGGAGATGATGATGCCATGGTTATGGTGGATTCCAGTAGATGGTGATACCATGGTTGAAATGGATCCTGGGAGATGATGACACTAATTGGGTGTCATGTGTTCTGGGACACCATTGACTCATGGATGCTGGGAGGTGGTGACATCACTGCTGAGTTGAATCCTGGGAGGTGATGACACCAAGTCTGTGGTGGATCCTGGGGCATGCAGACATCATGGTTGAAGTGGATCCTGGGAGATGATGACACCACAATTATGGGGGACTATGGGAGATTGTGGCATCATCAGTTTTAGTGGATCCTGGTAGAAGATGTTACCATCAGCTCTAGTGGATTCTGGAAGGTAATGACACCGTTGGTCATGGCGGGTTCTGGGAGATGATGACGTCATCAGCTGTGGTGAATCTTGGGAGATGATGACACCATGGTTGTGGAGAATCATGGGAGATGATGACATCATGGTTGTGCAGAATCATGGGAGATGATGACACCATTGGCTATAGGGAACCTTGGGAGAAGGTGACACTATAGTTATGGTAAATCCTGGAAGAGAATGATATCCTAGTTATGGTGGATCCTGGGAGATGAATACACCATAGGTCAAAGGGAATCCTGGGAAATGATGTCATCATCAGGCATGGTTAACACTGGACCCCAGGTGCAACTTACCACCAGGAGTGGTGGAAGTCTTGTGGTGCTGATGATGTCATCAGCTAGATAAATAGCAGGCATACTCCCACCTCTCCCCACCCCCCAACAGGAGGCCAGGACTTTGTTTACAGAGGTGGTGATGTCTGTAGTTACGGCAGAGAGAAGTAGCGCCACCTGTGAGTCCCAGGACTCCAGGAGCCTGGTGGGCCAGAGTGGCCTCCGTGGGAGCAGAAGCCAGTCTGGGAGTGCTATCCTCCAGGAGTCACACAGGACCCGTGGCCCAACCACCCTTTAGGTGAGGTTCTGGTGGAAATCCCGCAGGGCATGTCTCTAGGGTCAGGGGAAGGAGTGACCAAGCCAAGTCATGGTGGGACAAGGCAGAAACTCTGGTGATACCATTACAAGTAATGGCCTTCCAGAGCAGGCAGTGTCTCTGGTGATGACATCACAGCAGTGGGGCAGAGCCTCAGCTGGGGCAGGGCCACTGCCAACAATCCACAGATGGACTGTCATCTGTGGCAGAGACCTCTCCGCCGGGGCAGCCTCCCCAGTGAGGACACCCCTAGATGACACCTCAGGACAGGGCACTTTCTCTGGTGACCCCCCTCAGGATAGTCATGGACTCTGAGTGTGCCCTGCCGTTCCGGGACTTGGCAGCAGCAGTGGAGGTGTCTCATGGCGTATGTAATCTCGGAGCAGGCAGAGTCTGGTTGTGACATTGCAGAAGGGGCCTCGTCTTGGAGATGTCCCCAGAGTGGGCTGCCATCTCTGCTGATGACATCACGGAAAAGGCACAGTCCCTCTGACGACATCATAGGGCAAGGCACCTTCTCTGGCGATGGCATCACAGGAAGGAAGCAGAGTCCCTGTGATGATGTCGTAGAAAGGAGGCCTTATGTCTAGTGAGGACACAGCTGGTGAGGCTCTTTCCCCTGTGATGTGTCCCAGGAAGATGGCTTTGTCTGTAGTGGTGACAAAGGCATCTTCTTTGGAAGAAAATATTTTCCTGGTGATGATGATGTCAAAAGAGGCCTTTTGGTGCCAGAGATGACATCATAAGGATGAGATTTATCTATGCAGTGACATCATAGGAAGGACTCTGTCTCTAGGGATGACGTCATAGGACAAGGCATTGTTCCTCTTATGACATCACAGGAGGGAAGTCTTTGTGATGACACCATGGAGCATAGATGCCTCTAGTGATGACCTTAAGGGTGGGCCTTTTCCTCTGTGATGACCTCATGGGAAGGAGGTTTTGTCCCTGTGGTGAACAAAGACATTTTCGCTAGTGATGACCTCACATACAGGCCTCTTCCTCTGTGATGACGTCATGGGAAGGAGGTCCTGCCTCAAACTGTGACATAGGAGGAGGGGTCTCATCTGCCGTGACATCGCAGAAGGAAGCTTTGTGTCAGGTGATGATTTCATCCAAAACAGTGTCCTTGGAGGCAGCCCTCCCGGCCACCGCAGATCTGGTCCCAGGCCCCTGGCGTGTGTTGGGGGATGCAGGCCGGGATGGGGGCCCCAGGCTGCAGCCCCCAAGCCCCTGGCCCGACCTCAGACAGTCAGACAGTCACCTCATTCTTGCTGGCAGTGCGGAGGTGTTGGGGCAGGTGATGGCCGGGGATGAACTGCAGCTGCTCCAGCGTGCCCTGGCGCTGGAAGGGCGGCCTGCGAGACAGCGTGCCCCCACCTCCGCCGGTGTCTGACATCCAGGCGGGCTGCGGCGAGCCGTGCAGGCCGTGGTGGTGGTGGTGCGCATGCAGGCCGGGCGGCGGGGGCAGCCCGTGCAGCGGTGTAGGGGGCCCCCCGGGCCCCAGCAGCAGGTTGGAGTGGGAGGCGGCCAGGCTGGCGCGGGCGGCGGGCTCGGGGGGCAGCACGGGGCTGCGGGGGGGTGACAGCAAGTGCTCGCGGCTCTGGCGCAGGGCCTCGGGGGACGACAGGAGCAGGTGCTCCTGTGACACGAGGCGCGCGCGTGGCAGTGTGAACTCATAGCGTGCCCGGCCCCCGTCGCCCAGCAGGTGCTCCTGGGACATGACGCGCCGTGGGTTGGGCGCGGGCGCCAGGCCCAGCTCCTCGGGGCCACCCCAGCCTTCCATGCGATAGCCGCCCCCTGTGCCAGGTCGCCGCAGCGCATGCAGGGGCAGCGTCCCGCGGGGCATCTCTGCCAGGTGCCGGCGCTTCAGGTAGGCCTCGTCCAGATCCTTCTCGGCTGGGGGAGAAGGGAAGAAACCACAGAGGTGGGTCCTCAGCCAGCCCAGAACGTGCTCCCTTCTCTAGGGCACCCCCCACCCCAGGAAGACCCCAGACATTACCTGGAACTTCCTGGTCATTAGCCTGGGCAGGGGCACAATTTTAACCAGTCAGAACAGTCAAGCTAGCAGAATGCAGATTCCCAGGCCCAGCTTGCAATGCTGCGATCGTAGATGAGGGGGGACCTTTTTTTTTTTAATTGCCTGGGAACATCCCTTCTTTTGGGAGTAGAACCCAACTCTTGCTTTTGAGGAACCACTTTCCCTTCCCTTTCATCCTGTAGCACGTATTTTTCAAACTTGGAGATTCGACCCATTCATGGGTTGAAAAGTCAATTTTGTGGGTAGGGACCAGCATTTGGCAAAATGAAATAGAATAGAAAATTATCAGAAAGTGTCCCATAATAAGAGAATAAGGGTGAATACCATTCACAAAATTTTTATTTCAGTTGTGTGTGTTATTGATATATTAACGGATAAAGTGACATGATATCTGGGATTTGTTTTGAAATAATCCACCAAAAGATGGGGTGGAGGGAGGAGAGATTAACAAAATGTTGTCCATTGTTAAAGCTGGGTGAAAGGAACATGGGGCTCATTTTACAATTCCTCTACTCTCGAGTGTGTTTGAAAATGTCCATAATAACAAGTTTCAAAACTTTACTGTAATTTAGAAATGTGCCAGTGTATGTGGGTCTCATGGGACACAATATAAAAATCCTTTCTTACTGTGGATCTCCGTTTAAAATGTTTGAAGGCTACTCCACTACCAGGGATCGGCCACTGACCCAGAAGTGTCCAATCAGAGTCACAGTGATTGGTTTTGGGACAAGCATGTGACCCTTTTTGGCCAGTGGGATCCAGGCTTGGGAATTTTGCTGGAATCATTGGGAGGGACTCTTCTGGTAGAAGTGCCCTGAAAATTCTCAGGACAGTCTTTGCCATCACAAGGGGAGATTCTATCTGAAAATGAAGCCAGCCCACTGTTCAGCAGAGCTGAGAGATGTAGAATCCTGGAGACAGCTTTTGAGCACCTGGGTTCAGCCACACCTGAAGCTTGTGGCACATAGACTTTCTGTTATCAAGCCAGCATAGTCACCTTTTTTTTTTTTAAGTTGTATTTCTGTTCATTGCAAATACAAGTCCTGATGAATGCAACAGATCTTGGGGAGAGGACCATGGGTTTGCATTTTCAAAAAGCACCCCAAGTAATTGTGATACAAAATTACCTCAGGTAATTCTGGAACAAACTTGGAGAAAAATCTAAGGCGGGAGCGGGGTATCTAAAGCTTTAGAAGGCGATCGGGTCACTGTCCATTGTCCTGAACCCAGGCCCTGACCCCGCCCCATCGCCCAGGTAGCTCCCCTTCCCGGGACTCACCCAGCCTCTTGAGGGAGGAGTAGCGGTTGAGTTCAGATTTCACAGCGGCCTCGTAGGACGGGGGCAGATGCGAGAGGTTGTGGAAGGACCGAGAGCAGGACAGCGTGGAGTAGTGCAAGGAGGGGCTGGGCGGCGGAATGGCCCGCCAGTCTGGGGCAGAGTGGCATGGCTGGGGTCAGTCCAGGCCCTCCTCCCTCAGACCCAGCAGTTCTGGCCCCCAGCCCCCTTAGAGCATTAGAAATCTGGAATCCCAGCCCCTCAGAGCTGCAGCAGTCCAAGCTCCCTGTGCTCACTCCCCCCAACCCTCAGGTGCTCTTTGCTGGGGAAGGAGGAGGAGGAGGGGCAACTGGCATTTTCTCAGCACTCCTTGTGTGCCCCGCCCCAGGCTAGAAGGGACGCACTCCATGCAGCTTCCCGCAGACCACTTCTGGCATAGAAATGAGGAAACTGAGCCTCACTGGGTTACCTGGCTGGACTGTGCGGACAGGCTCCCAGGGTCTCACACCTGCCCTATGCTGGGCACCTGGCTCCGGCTCAATACAAGGGTGGGAAGGGAAGGAGCCCTGCCCTCCCCGCAGCCCCGCCCTGGTCCATACCCAGAGTGGCAGCGTGGTGTTTGGGGCTGTTGACGTTGAGGTGCAGGTAGTTGTGGTGCAGATTATCTGTGGGGACCAAGAGGGGAGGTGGCATCACTGCCATTGCCTGCTCCCAGCTGGCACCGCTGTCCTGGTCTTGTGGAAGGATCCCCACCCATGTCCACTTGGTCCCCAGCTCTGGTCCCTCCTGCTTACTGAATCTTTGCCCTGACTTGCTTCTCCCTCCTGGATCATCAAACCAGCCTTCTGGCGAAATGGCCAGCCCATCTCCAAGATCAGCCCCACTGCAGTACTTCTGACATGTACACCTGCCCCTGTCCCTCTGCTGCTCGAAACTCTTCCCATGTCTCACCATCACCCATGGGACACAGTCTAAGCTGGGGATGGCATTTGAGGCCTGTGTGACTTGTCCCCAACAGACATCTGCAGCCTCATCTCCCATCCCTCCCCTCAAGCCATACTTCTCTCTGATGCCCAAATGGTCCAGCTCAGTTCTGCCACAGGGCCTTTGCACATGCTGTCATGCTGTTCTCTCGGCCTTGAATCCCTTCCTCTCCTTCTTTGCCTGAAGACCTCCTACTCACCCCTCAAGATCCAGGTCAAATGTTTCTTCCTTATCACTACTATTCAAACCCATCTCCTCCCCTCCGTTCCTGATCCCAGATCAAGCCTTGTCCTTTACTGCCTGGATCATCATGCAAGCCTCCTCTGGAGCCTTCTTCCTCTCATCGATCTTCCTTCATATGGGTTCCAGAGACATAGTTCTTCCACCCACTTCTGACTTTGCTTCTCCCTTGCTCTAAACTCCTCCATGGCTCCCCATTGCCCTCAGGACAAAGGCAGAGCCACTCAGCTCAGCCTGGTACTCAAGGCCCTTCCTGAGGTATCTGCCCACCCTCTCCTCAGCCTCAGCTCTGGCCACCTCACAAGCTGTGCTCCAGCCACTCAGAGATCCTCCTGCCCAAGAAACTCCCCTCACCCTCCTGGCCACTGCTCAAACATCATGTTCTGAGGGAACTCCTCCCCCTCACACCAAATGAGACCCTTTTCAAACCTCTTCCAGCTACCTGGACTTCTCCACTGATGCACTCATCATAAACTATAAGAATAACAATAATATGAAATGAGTACTGTTACGATTCTCATTTCATGGATGAGGAAACTGAGGCCCAGAGGAGCGAAGTCACTTGCCGTAGGTCACAGTGGTAGAGCCAGGATTTGAATCCAGGCGTCTGGCTCCCAACAAATTCTAATTCAGTTACCAAGTGAGTCCTTGTGTGTCACTGGCTGTTGGGTGGTCTGACATGAGTTTCTCAAGTGCAGGGGTTGAGAATGTCTAAATCTAAATCATCCATCGTAGCACCCAGGGTTCCCACCCAGGGTGCCCACAGGAGGTCAGGGAGGAGGTCTGGCTCACTGCAAAGTCCAGTGCATTGCCCAAAACAGGTGTCGGCCATAACGGTTCAGGGAAGGCAGAGACAGCAGGCTGTGGCTAGGGGCAGGGCCTGGGCAATGGGAGATGGAGCCATCCGTGGAGGGCGGAGCTACAGGGATGAGGGGTGGGGGCAGATGCAGAGGCAGCAGAGGCGGCAGCCGAAGCCCCACTTCTCACTCACCGAGATTGCTGGGCTTCACGGTGTTGTAGAGGTTCTTGGGCGTCCTCGGGGGCATGCTGTCGGGACCCCCGACCCCCGGGGTTAGGGAGCTGCTTCGTGCCCGGTCCGGGCGGGTCCCAGGCCCCGCCTGATGCCTCAGAATGTCCACCAGAGCCCTAGAAGTGGCAGAGGGATGGTCAGTGGCCTGGGGACTGGGGCTGGGGGTGGGGAGAGGGAGGGCGCAGGCCTCTTTCCCCTCTCCGTTCTCACCTTTGGGTGTATCCATTAGCTCAGCTCGGCTTCTAGCCTTTGGCCACGCCCCTTGCTAATATCAATCTGAGCACCGCCTGCCCCAAGGTCCCTCGGACCACACTTCCTGCTTGAAGCGCCCCTTCCCCTATGTATTTGGACCCTACCCCTTCTGCGGTCCCTCCCACATCGTCCTCTCTGTGGCCCTGCCCCACCCTGAACCTGGGACCTCACTCTGTTCCTTTTGCTGCCTTCCCCATGGCAATAAAGGGTGCTATGTGGACCCCAAACCCTAGAATCACCCTTGACTCTTCTTTTTCTTTCCTGCACGGCCCTTAGCAATCCTGTGGATTCACCCTCCAAAATGTATCCCAACTCGGAGCACTTGTCACCACCTCTGCTTCTACCAGCCCCATCTCTCACCATTATTGCCACAGTCTCCAATTGGTCTCCCCATTTCTGCCCTTATCCCTTGCAGTTTCACACGCACAGCCCAGGGATCAGATGGTGACACACGGAGCTCAGGGCTCCCCCATCACACTTAGGATAAACCTGGCCTCTGCCTACTTCTGTCCACCTCCTCCTCACCCACTGCACTGCAGCTGCATGGGCCGCTTCGCTGTCCTGCAAACACTCCACCTTAGGGCCATTGCACTTATGGCTTCCTCTCTGCCTGGAATGCCCTTCCCACAGATATCTGCTTGGTTCTCTCTTTTCCTTCAAGTCTCTGCTCAGAGAGGCCTTTCCTGACCACTTCGTGTAAAACAACACTGTCCCTCCCATTCACAACTCGTTATGCTACTTTATTTTCTTCACAGCAGTTATCAGGATCTAAAAGTATATTGCACATGTGTTTCCTTGCTTACTGTCTTAATGATAACGGTAGCCAGCATTTACTGAGGGCTTACCAGGTACCAGGACTCAACATGAATTAACCCAGGTAATCTTCATTACAGTCTGAATAGGTGGGGAACAATTATTAGGCCCATTGTACAGACGAGGAAACTGAGGCATAGAGAGGTTTAAGCAAATTCCCCAGGGTCACACAGCCTGCAGGCAGCTGACCTGGGATTGGAAACCAGGTTTACTCCTCAGTGCAGGGACTTTGTTTTGTTCACTGCTGTGTTCCCAGCTCCTGGCTCACAGAAAGTGCTCAAGAAATATTTGTTGAATGAATGAAGGCCCGAGCCTACCCGGTCACTCCATAGACTGCCACTTAAGTCACATATATTCTCATGTCCCGCCCATCTTTCCAAGGCATTGGCTTCTGAGCTCCTGGTGGCTGCCTCAGGCTCTGGCCATACTCCCTGCACCCTGCCGCCCCCCCCCCCCCACCGGCCCCACTCCCTGATGGCTCCACCTCCCGTGGCCCCGCCCCCGCCCCCGCCCCCAGGTTTCCCACCCTCCGGCCCCAGAGCACACACACCTGGGTACATTGATTTCCCGGTGCGCCCTGGGCGCACGGGACGCCTTGCTGAAGGCCACTTTGGCGCCGACGCCCACGGCCAGGGCGAAGCTGATGACCCCGCACACCACGTAGGCCGTGCTGCCCCCTGGGCCCTCGCCCCCACGCCCCCCGGCGCCACCCGCCCGGCCCCCTTCCATCCACCCGGCCTGGCCGGGCCCGAGTCCCCCGCCCGCACCCCCGGCGCCCCCGGCGCCCCCGGCCAGTGGCGGCGGCGTGGTGGCCCAGCGCGGCGTGTCGTAGTTGGAGCAGGAGGCCTGCGCCAGGCGCATGTGGCGGTGCTCGCAGCAGAAGCGGTAGTGGCAGGTGCCGCAGCAGAAGCGGTAGGAGCCAGTGCTGCAGTTGAAGGTGGCGTCGTACTGGCCCATGACATCGTAGTAGCCGTGGCAGAGCTCGGCAGGAGGGGGCGCCCGTGCCGCCGCGCCGGCCGAACTCGGGGTGCTGGTCCTGGTTCCGTTGGCCCCTGGGCCCGCCGCGCCCCCGCCGCCGGTCAGCGCCCCGGTCAGGCGCCGCAGGTGCGCCAGCAGGGCGGGCAGCGGGCCCGGGGGTTCGGTGCTTGTGGCGTTGGACGGGCGCGCCCCAGCCTGGCCGGTAGTCGAGGCCAGGAGCAGGAGGGTCCCGAGGAGCAGGAGGGCCGGCATGGGGCAGCCAGGCTGGGGGGAGAACCGAGGCTGGAACGGCGGGCGGGAGAAAGGTGGCCAGAGGTGGAGAAATGTGGAGATGGGGGCCGGAGATGATGAGGAAGGCAGGGCCAAGGGAAGGTAGAAGGACGGAGAGGCACAAACCAAGAAACAGAAAAGATGGAGGGGACATGTATGGACCCAAAGTTGGCAGTCCCACGGGACAGTGCACGGTGATGGGGGAGCAACAGGAGGATGTCCAGACACCGCGGAAGGAGAACGGAAATGATAATGGCAGAGAAAGATCAGAGCGAGTGATGAGTGGTGGAGGAAAGAATGGGAAAGTCGACAGTGGCATCGGGGGTGCGAAGAAATAAGAGAGGTGGACAGAAACAACCAGAGGAAAGATGTGATGGAGGGAGAAGAAACCATGGAGGCAGGTGAGGGAGAGAGGGCAGAGGGGAAAGCCAGAGGTGAGATGCAGGTGAGGGAGGGCAGAGGTGGGCAGAGTGAGAGGTGGGCAGAGTGGGGAGGAGGTTGGGATGGGTCAGTGGGGGACCAAGGGAGGCAATGAAGGGAGACACATGGTGGGGTGGGCGAGATGGGAGGAGTCGGGGAGATGGGGAAGGAGAGAGAAAGAAGAGCAGATGGGGAGGAGAGAAGGAGAGAGAGAGATTGGAGTTGAGAACCTGAGTTTATAGACCAGGAGGTGGAAAGAGGGAGTGCAGGGTTTCTCACCCTGGGCGCTACTGTCATCTGGGCACAGAATGTACTTGCTTGTGGGGGCCCATCCTGTGCATTGTAGGGTGTTCAGCAGTATCTGCTGGATGCCAGGAGCATTCACATTCCCCCACATCGTGTTAACATAAGATGCCTCCAGGCATTGCCAAATATCCCCCCGGGGGGCACGTTTGCCCCCAGTTAGAACTGCTGCCTTAGACCCACGTGGCCCGCAGTTTCCCCAGTGCTTATTTCTCTCTTGTATTTACGTCTGATAATCAAGGGATCTTGAGCCTCTGTCTCTCTCTCTGTCTCTGTCTCTCTCTGTGGTCTGTCTCTCTCTCACGCACACACACACACCCATGCTCACGGTTTCAGGTCTGACGTGTCTCCTTGCACAGCTAGAGAGTCAGGGCAGTAGTGGTTCATCCCCCAACTCCACCATGTGCCAGGTGCCTGATACTGGATACACCTAAGTCCCCATGTGCCTCAGTTTCCCCATCTGTAAACCAGGGGTAAGGATGGCTATCACTGGGTGGTTGGAAAAACGAACCGATTTCATATGTGTAGAGAGTTTAGGGCAGTGCCTGGCCTAGCGCAGGTGCTATACTTATAGGAGGGTGAACAGGATGGGAGGGGCCAGATGGGACAGGTGCGCCCAGCTGTTTTGTATGGCAACAGGCTGGCAGGAGGGGTTCCTTCAGCAGTGTTTACTGAGGCTGGGGATGCAGCAGTAGATGAACCGCAGGGTTCCTCCTCTGTCTTTATGGGGTTTGCCTTCTGGTGAGGGGAAAAAGCCAGTATGCAGACACAAATTAATGGGATGCACGTTGAAAACTGTTATGAAGAAACACTAAGAAATTATGGAGGCCATGAAGAAATAAAAGCAGTGCAAGGAAGTGGGAGAGAGGGTGGGTGGGTGGGACTAGTTTAATAAATGTCGTTTGGTATTATTTTTATCCTTTATTCCTTCCCATTGAGTGAACATGTATCTAGGGACCACACCATTATGAAAAACTGCTGGGGCCTGGGATGGGGAGAGGGCTATGGGAGGCTGCACCTGGGGCCTCAACGTTCCCTTTTAGCTCTGCTCCGGCCCCTCCCCTGAGCTCGCCTCCAGACTGCCTGCTGGATGCCTCCACTTGGTGTTTAACGGGCATCTTAGAAGTGCCTTGGCCCACACTCTGGAAAGCAGATTGGCAGTTCCTTAAAAGTTAAACATAGGGTTACCACATGACCCAGCAGTTCCACTCCTAGGCATATGCCCCAAAGAATTGAAAAACATGTTAACACAAAAACACAAATGTCCTTAGCAGCATGATTTACAGCAGCCCCAGACTGGAGACCACCCAAATGTCCATCGGTTGATGAATGGGTAAACAAAATGTGGTCTATCCATTCAATGGAATACTATTCAGCCATAAAAAGGGATGAAGCACCAATACATTCTACATCATGAAGAACCTCAAAAACATTAAGAGAGAAAAGCCAGACACAAAAAGTCACATATTGTATGATTCCATTTATATGAAATGTCTGCAATAGTCAAATCCATGTAGACAAAAGCCGATGAGTGGTCGCCTGGAGCTGGGGGCAGGAGGGAATGGGGAGTGACTGCTTAATGGGGGCAGGGCTTCCTTTCAGGGTGAAGAAAATATTCTGGAACTAAATAGTGGTGGTAGTCGCACAACACTGTGAATATATTAAATGCCATTGAGCTGTACACTTAAAATGCTTAAAATGCTAAATTTTATGTTATGTGTATTTTACCACAGTTAAGAAACAAAAACCAACCAACAAAGGTCAGGTGATGTCGCAGTGCCCAAGCAATGGTGCTAGGCTTTGAACTCAGGGCACCACCACCCACAGAACATGGATGCATTATCCCACACAGAGAAACATAGGTTGTCATGCACACAGACACACCACTTCTGAGAGTGACACGTGTGTGGCGATGTGGATTCCTTCATTCATACGAGGGCTGCCACATATGGTTGGGCAGGTTGTGTACTGCACAAGAGGGTCTGGCTGAGAGGCTGGAATCCAGCCGCGCTCTCCTTCCTAAGAATGCAGCTGGTGGGGCTGCATCCATCTGTGGGAAGGGGTACCTTTTCAAACACATGCAAGGGTACCATCTGTCTGCTAAATCATAGATGCTAGGGAGCTGCATTGGGCTGGGGGAACCTTTGTCTCATCTGCCCCGCAGGGGTAGCAGTTTGCCCTCTCAGTCCCTGTGCTGTGCCAAGCCTCTGGCTGGGCTCCATGGACAGAATTTCTCCCTCTGCTAACAGAGTCCCATTGTCCCTTCCAACTTCGCACACATGCACAGAGCCAGGGAAACGAAACTCTTGGCCATTGACAACTCTGGGGAGTGAGGCAGGAGGAGCAGAAGCCTACATCCCCTCCAACCCAGCAACACACACACACACACACACACACACACACACGCACAGCCCCTCGACCAGTGGGCGTCCTGTAGCCTCCTGTCCCTGCCTCACACCTCCTGATGCAGGGCAGCACCTCCAGGTGGGGAGGAGACACACTGCAGACACAGCAGCTGGTCCACACACAAGGATACAGAGGACCAGTTCTTCCTCTTCCTCACACAAAACTATACACAGACACACAACAGAGCTTATATACACACAGTGACACAGAGCACAGGACACCCAGTGTCCCAGACACAACACGCAAGGACACCCAATGTCATCCTGGCGGCACACCTGAGCCTCTCTCCTCCCCAAACACACAATACAGCTCCATGTGGACACACAATCATGCATTTCTGGGCATTCCCACCCACAGCACACAAGAGTCAGACACAATCTCAGACACCTTGACACACTGGGACCACACACAGCTCCAGAACATGGCCAGGGACCTGCCCCGGCCAGCTGCACGTGGGCACGCAGTGGCACACATCACAGCCCACAGTCACGCAACCTCATAGGCACACACACCAGTGAGAACCCAGTGGTGGAGAGTCTGGAAGCAGGCATGTGGCCCTCCACCAGACACACCCAGACAGCCCCCCAGCACACACCGGAAGGCACACTCCTCCTTCACAGCTGGAGAGGAATGCCCCCCAAACCCCGATCTCCCTCCCCGCACCACACACACCTAGCAGCTCAGGGCCAGAACCCAGCACCCCAGCCCAGGACCTGAGAGACAGAGATGTGAGGACAGAGATCAGGGGAGCCAGTGTGAGGAGGGGTCCCAGAGCAGGCCCCACTCGGTCCTGGGCTCCCAGAGAAGCCCCTCCCCCACCCGCTCCCCTGCAAGCGCTGTGCCTCACAGCCCCCCCACCCCCCCTCTCCTGACCCTGCCAGCTGGGCTCTGGGGGCAAGGACTGCCTTCTGAGATGCCTGGCAGCAGAGAATGAGAGCTAGAACAGGGCGCGGGGGGCAGGGGGAGAGAGCCCTCGGGGTGGGGGTAGAGGCCCAGAGAGAAGAACAGAGACCCAGGGAGAGGGGAACAGAGACTCAGGGAGAGGGAGACAGAGACCCAGAGAGAGAGGAACAGAGACCCGGCGAAAAAGGGGGACAGAGGCCCAGAGAGAGAGGAACAGAGATGACGAGAAGGGAGTACAGATAGCCAAAGAAAAGAGGACAGAGCCCTGGGAGGGCAGAGACCCATAGGTCGAGCAGTGACGGGGTGGGGGTGGGGCAAAGACCCAGAGGACTGGGGATCAGAGATTGAAGGACAGAGAGAGAGAGAGAGAGAGAGCTCGAAAGAGAGAACCAGAGGAGGATAGAGACCCGCAGAGGGGAGGAGACCCAGAAAAAGCCGGAAGCCCTGACCTCAAGCAACTGGGTGCTGGAGAGGGGTCCGCAGGTGGCAGCGGGGTGGGGGCTGAGGGTGGGCGGTGTCCGAGTGCAAAGGGACGGCCTCCTAGGAATATCTGGGGTTGAGGGTGGGTTTGAGTTAGGCATGTGGAAGAAGGCGGCATCTGGGTTCCGGAGGAGGCGGACCCGGCTGGAGGGGAAAAGCGGAGGGAGAAGGGGAGGGGTCTGGATGCGGGGGCGGGGATCCCAGTTCCGGGCGGGGGAGGCAGGGTGGAGGGATCCAGCGCCGCCTCCGGCTCGCCACCTGGGAGGTGGGAGGTGGGATGGAGGGAGAGATGCGGACCCTCCCCACGCCCTCCCAGCGGCCCGCCCAGGTCCCTAGGCCTTCCTGTCTCTTATGTCTCTGTCTCTGGGAGTCTCTGCGTCTCCGTGTCCTTACCTCCTCCCGGGACGTCGCCTCCCACCGCCTCTCCCTCAGCCTGCCGGCGGATCTCTCATCTCTATCGGGAGGTGCCCTGGGTCGCGCGGCCTCTCTGAGCCTGTCTCTCTCTACGTGTCTCATCGCATCTCTGCATCTTTCAGTCTCTGTCCCAAGTCTCCTCTGTGTGCCAACATTTTCTCCTTCCCTCTGCCCAGTCTCTGTCTCTATACATCCTGTGTCTTCCCCGTTTCCACATCCCCATCTCTCGCTACCTCTTTGACTCCGTGTCTCTGTCTCTTTCCTAGGTTTGCTGTCTACAAATCTCTGTCCCTCTGAGTGTCTCTGTGTCTCCCCCCGACCCCGGACCACCAGTCTCCCTCCCCGGGCCCCCCACTCTCGCTCAGGCTCAGGTTGGAGGGGCGGGGTGGGGGGGCGCTGCGGCGGGAGCTGTGTGTTCCCAGCGCAAAATAGACTCCTGTTGCCATGGCGACGCGAGCGCGGCCTCCGAGACGCGAAGCTTCAGGCTGGGGGGTGAGGAGGGGGGGACACCTGGATCCGAAAGGCGGGGGCCGGGGGCGCCGGCGCCCGGTCCCAGGGGCTCCTGGAGGAGGGGGGAGGCAAGGACTCCTAGATCCCTGCGGAGAGAGGGGGTGCTGGGCGCTCTGACCGCGGGGTCCGGTGACCGGGACTTCTGGGAGGGGTCTGGGATCCAGGGGCGGGGGGGGCTCTGTTTCCCCAATTGGGGGCGGTCTGGCTGAGAGCTCTGATGCCTGGGTCCCTGGGGGACTCAGATTGCCTTCTTGGGCACCCAAGGATGTGGTGGGGGCGGGGGGAGGACTAAGACTCTGAAGGGGCTGAGGGGCCCTGACTGGGGGGTCCGTAGAGTCCCAACTCCCAGATTTCCAAGGGGGCTGCAGAATTCTGGGAGCCCCTATGTGGATCCCCGGGCTCCTGCGTCTTAGGGGAGCAGGGACCACTCAGATGAAGCTGTCTGTCCTTCCCATCCATTCATCCATTCATCCGCATGCCTGTCTCTTCCTTCCTCCCCGTCCCCAAGTCCCTCGTGCCTCAGTTTCCCCCTCCGCACCGGGGTGCGGTCACGCTCACCTCACTTTCCGGATGCGGGACCCTGGGGGAGTCGGGGGTGGTGGCGACGTGGGGGGCCGGCCAGGGGAGGCAGAGCCAGCGCGTGTCTGCGAGCCAACCCGGCTGGGCGTGCGCGCGCTGATAGGGGGGGCGACCGGCAGCGAGTTGGGCGACCCCGGGCCGGCAGTTCTTTTCCGTGCAGATGCGCGCCGGCTCCGGTGCAGATGTGACAGTGGCCAGCCCTCGCCTTTGCCTCGCGCCGGCTTGGAGTTGAGAAGAGGCACCTCCCCCTCCCCACCTGCTGGGGACCCCTCTTCCGCCACCGCCCGCAGCCCCCAGTCGCCCCCGGGATACCCCCCAAACCCAAGAATGGTTCAGTCCACAGTCACATCAATGTTTATTCTCTGAGACCGGGTCCCACACAGCCTGTGACACTCCCTCCCCCTCCCCTTGTCACCCCTTGAAGTGGCCCGGGGAGGGGGGGCCGAGCCCCGCCTCCAGCTCGACTCAGCCAACCCCCGCCCAGCTTCCAGGAGTCTCATTTGCATTTCCGGGAGCTGCCGTCCAATGGAAAAGCGGCACCCACATCCCCTGCTGAGGGGGCGGTACCCCCGGTGGACTGCACCACTCTTGGGATCCAAGAATGGGGGGGAAAGCGCTTCCAAGGTCCCAGGGACGAGAAGGTGGTCGGTCTCCCCTCAAGGCAGGGTAGGGAGTTCAGCGGAAGAGGGGGTTCTGGCCATGGAAGAGGCCCAGCAGCCCGCTGTCTGGGGCGGGCTCCTTGATGATCTTCTGGATCTGTAGGGTAGGGGTATGGAGTCAGGAAGCGTCAAGGGTTCTCATCCCCATGACAGATCCAAGGGATACTTCTCCATTTTCATCTCCCTTGCCCCCTTAGTAGCAACTGGCCAAACCCACCATTGCCTCTTCTCAAAACTTTTCTTGGGGCCTCTCTTTCACCATAGCCACCAGGGTTAGCACCTGATCATCTGCCATCTCGGTCCACCTTGCTGACTTGGACCACTAAGGGTGACCGACTCTTTCCTGGGGCTCCTTGTCTACACATGCTTCTTCTTAAGTAATCTCACCTCTCTTATCCCTCAACTCTCAAATCCAGCCCGCGCCTTGCCCCTCAACTCTGGACTCACTTATCCAGCTGCCTCTTAGATGCTGGTGGTCACCTGACCTCTCAACCTCATTGCCGCCACCGCCACCCCCATCAGTAGAGAGCTTGAGCAACTGCGCTCAAGCCAGATCCTCTCTCTGTGCTGCCTTTTCACACCTTGCACCCATCAGCAATCCCTGTCATGCTAACCTGCAGAGATTAAAAAATGGAAATAAGCAAAGCCTGTATCCCCGCCGCTGCCTCCACCCTGGTTTCCCCCCTTCCTACCACATATCCATTAGCCACCTGGCACTACACATAGATCTGACAGTGTCCAGCCCCCCTGTGCAAACCCCCATGGCTGCCCCTCCCAACCCCCACCAAAATCTTTGGGAAGGCTCCGGCTCCTCCCTGCCTCCCCTCCTCCCACACTCAGCCTGCACTCACCGTGCCCCGCTACCGTTCCTTGAATAAGTCACGTTCAGCCCCACGTCCAGGCCTTTGCCCTAGCTGTCCCCTCCGCCAGGACCACTTTCTGGATGACTGGCTGCTCCTGCACTTTCAGGTCTCCACTGTAAGGCCACCCCCCAGGAGGGGCCTCCCAGCTGCCAGCCCCCATCTTATTTCTCACACATTCTACATGTTCCCTCCCCAGCTCCAGGCCACAATGCGAAATTGAATACAGACTGTCTTTTGCTATTGCCCCTGGACCTGCCACAGTGGCTGGCACATAGTAGGTGCTCAATAAATGCTCAACAGAACTAAGAGGAGGGGAAGGGGCAGACCTCAGAGGGCTGGGAATCTCAAGTTCGGGCATGTCTCGTTATCCTAAGGGCCAAGCAGTGGCCCTTAGTGGTGTGAAGCAGTGGGGACTACCTGGTCAGACCTGGGTACTAGGAAGGCCACTCGGGTGGTGGGTGTGGAGGCTGGACCTCAGTGCCATAGACTGGAGGAGAGGGTGGCAGGAAAGGGTCAAGGGGCTCCCATCTACAGGGCCCCTGCTGGACTGTTCTCTCCCATCTGCCTGGCTCCCTCCCATCTCTACCTCACTCTAAAATCACCTTCTTCCGGGAGGCCTCTGGACCACCTTAGGCAACCCCTCCTCTGCACACCTGGCCCCCTCTCCTGCTTTATCTCTCTCTCCAGTCCTCGTGGCCAGACAGCTTCTCCTTTCATTGATTTATGGTGTTGACCCGCAGTTTCCCCCCACTAGAACTTAGCGCCCCTGGAGGCGGCAGCCTTCTGTGTTCCCGGATGTATCCTGTGAATATGTGGTGGGTGCTGAAAAGATATTTCTCGTTTGCACAGGAGATGGGGGAGGTCAGAGTGTGGGGCGTGGGGGTCAGTACCTCCTTGAACCGGGGGTGGGTGGCATCACCCACGAGCTGCAGAATGAGCCCTTCGCTGGTGGAGAGGAAGGCGCCGCTCTGGCGCATCCGGGACAGCGCCACCAGCCGGTCCACCTGGCTGCGGGGGGTGGGTGGGGGGTGCATGTGTGCATGCGGTGTCAGTGCCTTGGTCTGGACACCCAGACACCTGGCAAACTCGGCAGGGATCCCACCCCCTGGTTCTTCCTGGGTGCTCCAAACCCATCCCACATGCACCCCACCCCTGAAGGGACCCTCTCACCTGCGGGAGGTGCAGGCGTCCACCACCACGTGGACCTGCAGCCCTTGGTCCAGGAGGTCCAGGGCTGTGTGCTAGGGGCAGAAAGAGGTAAGGGCTACCCCCAGACAAGAATAGGGATCCTGGGTGAGTGATTGGGGAACCAGGATGGGGATGAGGGAGGCTCAGATCAGGGCAGGAGGTCCCCAGATTACAACGGGATCCTAGGCAGGATGGGAGCCCCAGGTAAAGAGAGGGATCCTTAGTGAAGGTGAAAGTCCCAGGTCAGGAGGAGAGTCATGGGTCAGGAAGGGGAGGATAGAGAGTTCTGGGTCAGGAAAGACACCCTTTTTAAGTTGGGGAGGTCCCAGGTGTGAATGGAGGTCCCCAAGGTTCAGTTGCGGTCTCACCAAGATGCAGGCTTGTGTCTCCAAGCCACAGAGGAGCACAGAGCGCAGCTGGGGCCGCGCATCCAGCTCCTGCTGCACCGCGGGCACCATGCTGAAGCAAGTCTTGGACCATGGCTGCAGACCCTCAGCTCCCAGCTCGGGCACTGTGGGGCCCAGGCCTTGTGGGTACTGCTCAGTCAGCACAACTGGCACATCCAGGAGCTGGGCCACCTGGGTTGGGGTGAGGAGCAAAGGTCTGAGCCCAAGGAAGGGGCCGGAGGCCCAACTCCTAGGTCTGAGGGAGGAGGGGCTGGGGCCCTGGACTGGTGGGTCTGCGGGAGGAGGGGCTGTACCTTGAGCATGCGGGCAGCCACAGAGACGATCTGGGGGAAGAACGAGACATGGCGGAACTTCTCCTGCATGTCGCACAGGAAGAGGATGGATGATCCAGGGATGATGCGTCCCAGGCCGGGCCTCACAGCTGCCATGTCCTGGGGTGGGCAGAGGGGCTGAGGGAGTGGCATCAGGCAGGGAGAGGCTTCTCTGCATGTCCAGGGTCCACATGCTTACACCCCAGGCTCCAACTGTGATCCTCCCCCGACCCCCAGGAGGAAACCGAGGTCTAAGTAGTGAAGTGTCCTGACTGAGGGCCCACTGCCCATAGCAGAGGGAGCAGGACTTGAGCCCCGAGGCAAAAAGAGCTGCATTCTCCCAGCTGCACCACCTCCCTCCTTCATGGCCTGGGGTCCCTCAAGTCTGACTGCCTCCTCTGAAAAGCAGTTTACCCGTGTGGAAAACTCACCAGCTGAACCCCCTTCCAGGTCTTAGAAAGAAAGGCTGGGGTACCTGTGGAGTGGAATATTACCCAGCCATAAAAAGGAATGAAGCAACGACACAGGCCACAGCGCGGAGGCCCCTCACCGCGATGCTCAGTGAGAGAGGCCAGTCACAGAAGGCCACGTGCAGGAGTCTATTTACACGGAATGCCCCAAACCCAAAGCGGCTTCGTCCAGAGACAGGGAGAGGGTTGGTGGTGCTTCCACCTCAGGGCAGCGGGGGTGGGGTGGGGTGCGGGGGTGTGAGGAGTGACTGAAAAGGGGTACAGAGTTTCCGTCTGGGGAGATGGAAGTGTTCTGGAACTAGATAGTAGTGATGGTTGCCCAATATCATGAATATACTAAGTGCCTCTTAATTGTACACTTTGAAATGGTCGAGATGGTAAAGTTTAGGTTATGTGTATTTTACCACAATTTTAAGAAAAAGAAAGAAAGGGACTTCCCTGGCAGTCCAGTGGTTAAGAATCTGTGCTTCCACTGCAGGGGGCATGGGTTCAATCCCTGGTTGGGGAACTAAGATCCCGCATGCTGCGAGGTATGGCCAAAAAAAAAAGAGAGAAATATAAAAATTAAGAGGTGGGGGACTGGTAGAGCCACCTGGCCAGCAGCCCTTTTAAAGGGGAGGACACTGAAGCCCACGGGAGTCCATGAAGGCCAAGGTCCTGTGGGGACTAGAGGGGTGACTGCCCCTCCCTGCCCCCGTCAGAGTGAGCATCTGGGCCCTGGCCACCCCAAGTCTCACATGTCCCAGCCCATGTACCCAGAGGCTTGTGTCCCTGGGTGCCTGAGTTGCTAAACAAATGGGAGTCCTGGCTTTTGTCTGCAGCTCCCTCTCTCTCTGCATGTTACTCACTTATTTGTTGATTTATTTAGGAAACGGAGACCCTGTGGACCCAGCGGACCCAGCGGACCCAGTGGAGGGCAAGCCGGCTGACACTCACTCGGGGGAAGTTTCAGTTGCTGGCTGGTGAGTCCCCACAGGTGTCTATGATTATTCTTTAAACTGAACACATCTACCACTGAAAATGTTTTCTATGTGTGACATATCTAAAGTTTAAAAACTAGTGGATGGCTAAAATGGTGAATTTTATGCTGTGCGAATTTTGTCTCAAAAAACAAATGGAATGGAAACTCCCTCAAAAACAAAACCACACTGAATTAATTAATTGCATAATTACAACTGTGACCAGTGCTAGGATTGCTAGGGAATCTAATCCATCTTGGCAGAGTTCTCTCTGAGGAAGAGAGAGGGAAAGAAAACAACCTTTTTGAAAACACAGAGCTGACCCTATTTCTCAGCTCTCCCCAGGGCCCCATGGCTTCTCTCTGTCCTCAGGACTACGATGTACCCTCCTCCCACAAGGCGCTGGACCCAGACCTTCCAGCCTCGGTGGCCAAGTCCCACTTCAGGGCCTTTGCCCAGGCAGCTCCCTCCACCTGGAGTGCTCTCCTCACTCCCATTCCCGGCTTAGCTCTCCACGGGACAGGAGGGACAGGGTCAGGTGGGGGCGGGGGCGCTGGAATGTCCAGAAGCCTGTGACAGTGACAGGAGTCTAGAGTGAGGCAGAGCTTCCCTGTGGGCTGTAGGAGCGGGGACTGCAAGAACCCCTAGGGAGAACCATGTGCCCACATTTCTCAGAATTACAGATGCACAAACCCTGTGACCCAGAGAACTCACTCCTAACTATCCTAAGTATTTATCCTGCAGACATACCTGTGAAATGACACAAAGTTATTCATTACAGGACAAGGTTATTCATTATGGGCGTCTGCCCAGAGCAAAAGAATAGAAATAAATCCAACATCCACGGTTAGGGTACTGGTTAGATAAGTTATGGTATATCCATACTATGGAATTCTTTGCAGCCAGGAAGAATCACAAGGGAGATCTTTAAGTAACAACGTGGAAAAGTGTCCAAGAGATGTTAACAGTGAAGAAAAAAAAAAAAGCATAATAGTGTGTATAACAATGCTCCCATTTGTGCCAAAACGCAAGAAGAAAAAAAGTGTAGGTACTGTTCCAATCTGTATCTGCTCTCTCTGGAAGGCACATAAGGAACAGGCTCCTTCTGCAGGGACAGGCCTCTGAGGCGCAGAGTGTGAAGGACATTTGATTTTCACTGTGTACTAGTCTGTTCCTTTTGAATTTTGGACAATGTGTAACAGGTTGTCTAGTCAGGAATAAATACAATACAGTAAAAGATTTACATAAGGCAAGAACCCAGCAAAACCAACCTGTAGCATTAAAGTTATGATAACAGTTATCCTTGGGCGGCAGTGTTGAAGGAGGGGGTGCAAGGGGGGTTTCTGGGGTGTGGGGGACGTTCGGCTTCTGGATTTGGATGCTGTTGACACCAGAGCGTTCTCTTTGTGAAGTTATTTGAGCTGTGTATCTGTGATTTCTGTTTTCCTACATATGTGATATACTTCCATAAAAAGTTTTCAAAATATACAATAAAATAGGGAGGCCTCGCTGGCCGCGGTGGGGCTGGACTGGAGGTGGAGGCCAGGGTGAAAGTGGGGACTGCGGTCCAGGTGGCCAAGGGTGAGGCCTGGGCTCCAGTTCAGGCAGCGGGGACAGAGCGGGGAGGGGGCAGCTGGGCCTGGCTGTGGTCGGAGGGGGAAGAAGGAAGATCCTCAGGTTGCCAGTGGTCCGAGGGTGGCAGGTTCCAGGGACTAACTGGGGACCTGGAGAGGGGAACTGATTTGGGGGAGAAGATGAAAATGTGTGTGTGTGTGGGGGGTGAATGTGGGGAGGGGGTCTCGGCTGGAGACAAAGTTGGCGGTACTCTGGGTAAGTGATGAAAATTCAGAACGCAGCTCGGGGTGGAGGGAGCCCGAGGCCGGAGGAGGAGCGGCCCGAGGTGGGCGGCAACCTGAGGAGCGAATGGGGCTGTTCAGATCCCCATGTGGCCTGGGGAACCCGGTTCTGCAGCCGAGACTAGCTGGCGGTGTGACCTTAGGCAAGTTTCAGCTCTGTCTGAGCCTCAGTTTCCTTATTGAGGAAATGGGAGCCAAACCCACCCACCACGCAGGGGTGACGCGGAAACTTGGTAGCGAGGGCGGAAGCGGCCCGTGGAGAATTCGAGCCCCTGGCTAGCCAATTCTGGAGGGCCCAGGCAGGAGCCCTCCCCCGGCTGTCCTCCACCAGCAAGGGGGGGAGGTCTGTCCCCCCGCAGCGCCAGAAGGGCCTCATCAGGAAGGCGCCGGGACGGGGCCCGGCCCGTCCGCCGCAGGTGAGGCCTGTAGTCACTTACCTCCCGCAGCCGGACTTCCGCCGCTCAGGCCCACCCGCGGGGTCGCAGGCCTGGTAGATGTTTCCCAAAGCCCAGACACTTGGCCCGCCCCCGGCTCCGCCCTCGTCCCGCCCACCAGGGCTGAGCCGCCCAATAGGCACTCGTCTAGCTCTGCTCAGCCCCACCCCCCGCTCCCATCCAATCCGCAAGCGCCGCTGCTTCTCCCGGGGGGGGGGGCTGCGTGTGGGCCAACTGTCCTTCCTGAGAGCGTGATTGGCCCGTCAGGGGGCGGGAAAGCAGCCAGTCTGACCAATGGGGAGTCGTGACAGGTGTGAGTGGCGGGCTTAAGGCGGAGTGGCGCGGTGGGTACCGAGAACGCGGACTCCAGCTGGAGAAGTGGGTGAGTCGCCACCTGCCCGGCTGCCCCAGGGTCGAGAGGGAGAGAAGGAGAGAGAGAGGGAGGGGCTGTGCCCAGGGGAAGGCCTGGGGTTCGAACCCTTGCCCTTCTGTTTAGAGACAAACTTAGCAAAGAGACCCAAGCATTTTCCTGGAAAGGGTTAAAGGCGCGAGGAAGCCAAGAAATCCCTCCCTCTCCCCGCACGTTCGTTCTCTGTGCCTCAGTTTCCCCATCTCACAGCACCTGCCTCCTACGGTGGTGTTCGTAATATTTAGACTGTGTTTGGAAATGGGGTTGAAAGAGATGGAGAGTGAACTTGCCATCAGGCTTGGAATAAAATCTAAGCTACCCCCAATTCATGGTGTGCCTTTGTCAGTCTCTCAACCTCACCTCTTACCACTCTCCCTCGTCTCACTTCACTCCAGCCATGCTGGCCTCCTTTACTGTTCCCCCAACGTCCCACCTCAGGGCCTTTGCACGAGCTGGTTCCTCTGCCTGGAATCCCAGACTTTCGCAGTACCAGCTCCTTCTTGTCATTCAAGGCCCTCCCTGACCACCCTACATCAAGTAGTCACCTGATCAGGTCGCTGTTCTATTTTCTTCACAGCACTAATGCCAATCTGAAATTGGAAATTTATCTTGTGTTTAAAAAAATGTATGGATGTACTCATTTATTTTCAGTACCCCCGACTTTACCCCCCGCCATGAGAACTCCTCGAGGGCAGAGATGTTATCTGTTTTATTCACTGCTGAATCCTCAGCACCCAAACCTGGGCCTGGCACATAGTAGGCACTCAACAAATCTTTGGGAATAAATAAGACGACACCAGACACTAGGCAGAGGTGAACCAGGGTAAGAGGGAGCTGAAGGGACAGTTGCCAAGGAGGTGGGGTTGGGAAGAAAGAAGGGAGAAGGTGGGGGAGGGAGAGCGTGACCCCCCCCCCCCGAAGGGGCTGTGATGGGGGCACTGGACCTGGGAGAAGACCCATGAGGCTGTGGTCAGAGGTGGGAGTCTGGGCTTGGTTCATATTCCCACAGGCTGCCAGGAGGGTAGTGGATGGGACAAGGGGCTCCTGGAGGGGGCGGTGGCTGAAGAACTGTCACGGAGGGAGGGGCAGACTGGTTTGTCTGGGAGCCTGGGCTGGGTTGTGATTGGGTGTCATGGGGAGCGGGTCCCCCAGCCTTCAGGGATCCTCTGAGAATGGCAGGCACAAGACACCTCTCACCTGCCCACCCAACCTCCCTCAGGAGCTGAGAGCTCATTCCCTCCCATCCCCCCAGGGCATGCAGGGTAGGGAGCAGGGGGTCATAGAAGTGTGGGTCCTGCCTCAGGTCCGCCTGGCCCAGCACACAGTGGGACAGGTCAGATGACGCTGAGGGACACTCTGGGGGGACCACAATGTCCTCAAAGAGGTCGTGGGTGGAGGCGTCCAGGGCAGCGAGACTTAGGCTGGGGCCAGTGGGGGCCACATCACAGGCCACCCCCAGGAAGGGGGATGGAGGTGGTGGAGGTGGCCTTTGGGGTGGCGGTCTCTGGGGAGGTGCCTCCTGGGACAGGATGGATATGGCCAGGCGCTGGGTGGCAGCTTCGATCTTGGCAAACTGCCTGCAGAGAGAGCCAGGCATTAGCTGGGTGACCACGAAGGACTCCTCTCCTATCTGCCATCCCAGGAGTGATTTGTCCCTTCTATCCCTCCACATTTTTCTTCTCTGTGCTAATGTCTCTGCCCCTGGGTCCATTTTCATGAGTCTGACAATGTAATCTTTTTAACCCCATTCATAGGGAAGCTCTGAACAGCTGTGGGGTTTGTGCACTGCACAAGGCAGCACATCTCGTCCAACACTACGCACATTTTTGACATTTAGATTTAATATGACTATATTCCAACATGTAAAAGTAAAAAATGTCTTAAGGAAGGGGTGCCTTTAACAAAATTTTCACACAAAGGTGCACTGTGGGCTGGCAATGTGACTATAACATGATGCCCTGTGGATTCTACTGCCTAAGTAGTTATGAATCTGCATCTCCACCAACCCTCTCAGTATCTCAACTAACCCCTGGTTGGAGTCCCCACCTTCCCCCACCTGGATGACTGTAATAGGCATTGCATGGGTCTCCCCCCAGTATTCCTAACCCCTCAGTAACAATGCAGACGGGGGGCTTCCCTGGTGGCTCAGTGGTTGAGAGTCCACCTGCCGATGCAGGGGACACGGGTTCGTGCCCCGATCCGGGAAGATCCCACATGCCGCGGAGCGGCTGGGCCCGTGAGCCACGGCCGCTGAGCCTGCGCGTCCGGAGCCTGTGCTCCGCAACGGGAGAGGCCACAGCAGTGAGAGGCCCGCGTACTGAAAAAAACAAAAAACCAAAAAAACAAAAAACAAAAAACAATGCAGACGGATCTCACAAACTGTTAGGGGCTGAACTGTGTCCCCCTGAAATTCATATATTGAAGTTTTAACCCCCAGGACCTCAGAATGTGACTGTATTTGGAGACAGGGTCGTTAGAGAGGTGATTACATTAAAATGACATCATCAGTATGGTCCCTAATCCAGCAAGAGGAGATTAGGACACACAGAGGGATGACCACGTGTGAAGCCAAAGAGAGAGGCCTCTCCCTGCCGACACCTTGATCTTGGACTTCAGCCTCCAGAATCATGAGAAAGTATCAATACACTTCTGTTGCACTAGTCTGTAGTGTTTGATTATGGAAGTTCTAGCAGGTTAATGCAAAAACATAATGTTGAACAAAAGCGGTGAGTTAGAATAAGTGGATACGTGACGCCATTTAAATAAAGTTCAAAAACAGGCTAACTCAGTCGACAGTGAGAGAAATCAGGATGTGTGGTTCATGGGAAGGAGGTACTACCAGGGTCTCTGGGACAAGGAATGCCCTGTTCCTGGATCTGAGTGTTGGTTACGTCAGTGGGGCCCCTTTGGGAAAATTCATTAAACTCCACACGGTTGATGTGTTCATTTTTTTGTACTATGGTAAACTTCCAGGAAACGGTTTATTTAAAAATGTATCTGAGGGCTTCCCTGGTGGGGCAGTGGTTGGGAGTCCGCCTGCCGATGCAGTGGACAGGGGTTCGTGCCCCGGTCCGGGAAGATCCCACGTGCCGCGGAGCGGCTGGGCCCGTGAGCCATGGCCGCTGAGCCTGCGCGTCCGGAGCTTGTGCTCCGCAACGGGAGAGGCCACAACAGTGAGAGGCCCACGTACCGCAAAAAAAAAAAAAAAAAAGTATCTGATATTGTATGACTCTGTTTATGTGAAATGTCCAGAATAGGCAAATCCCTGGAAACATAGAGTAGATTGGTGGTTACCAGGTGCTGGCGGGGAGGGAAGGATGGGGAGGGAATACTAATCGGTACCGGTTCTCCTTTGGGGTTGATGAAAATGTTGCAGAACTAGGTGGAGGTGATGGTTGCAAAACATTATGAATATACAAAATGCCTCTGAATTGTACACTTTAAAATGTTCAAAATGATGAATTTTATGTTATATATATATATTTACATTTATATTTATTTATTTAATGTATTTATTTTTGGCTGCATTGGGTTTTTGTTGCTGCACGCGGGCTTTCTCCAGTTGCGGCGAGCGGGGGCTACTCTTCCTTGCGGTGCGCGTGCTTCTCATTGTGGTGGCTTCTCTTGTTGCAGAACACGGGATATAGGCGCGCGGGCTTCAGTAGTTGTGGCGCATGGGCTCAGTAGTTGTGGCTCGCGGGCTCTAGAGCACAGGTTCAGTAGTTGTGGCGCACGGGCTTAGTTGCTCCGCGGCATGTGGGATCTTCCCGGACTAGGGCTCGAACCCGTGTCCCCCGCCTTGGCAGGCGGATCCTTAACCACTGCGTCACCAGGGAAGCCCAATGTTATATACATTTTCCTATATTTAGTGAGAGCTGCCTCTGTGACACTGTCTTTGATGCCAAGGAGGATAGTTATGCTCTGAGTGCCCCAGGGAAAGTTTTCAGTAATGGGAGGTCAGGTTAAATGTCAGAGGGGGTGCGGGGGTGGGGGCGGGGGACTGATTTAAGATTCATAACAACTACATGCCACGTATGGTCCCTGACCTGAACAAAGTAAGGATAAATGGTGTTTAGGGCTGAAGAGTCGTGACATTTATGATTTACTTTTAAACTTATTTAAAACATATAGATGAAAGAAATAGGCTAAGATGTTATGGACAGTAAAATCTAAGTGATGTTACATGAGGGATCAATAGGCCAGTGGCTCTTAAACTTCAGTGCACAACAGGAAGGACACCTGGAGGGCTTGTGGGAATGCTGGTTCCTGGGCCCCCGAGTTTCTGGGGTGGGGTCCAAGAATTTGCATTGCTAACACACTCCTAAGTGATGCTTAGGTGCTAGTGGTGCTGATCTGGGGACCACCTTTTTATTTTTTATTTTTATTTTTTTTCGGTACGCGGGCCTCTCACTATTGCGGAGCACAGGCTCCGACGCGCAGGCTCAGCGGCCATGGCCCACGGGCCCAGCGGCTCTGCAGCATGTGGGATCTTCCCGGACCGGGGCACGAACCCGTGTCCTCTGCATCAGCAGGCGGACTCTCAACCACTGCGCCACCAGGGAAGCCTAGGGGACCACCTTTTTAGAACTGCTGCATCAGACAACTGTCTTGACTTTTCTGTGGGTTTGAAAAATTTCACAAAAAGTTAAAATTTCATAGCGTGGGTGGGAGGGGGTTCCTGAGGGAGCAGGGCCTGAGCGGACCTGGAGGGAGGAGGAGGGCGTGGTGGGAAGATGCTGAGGAGAGCTTGTCTCTGACCTGGATCTTCCTAGGCTGAGCTTGAGTGCTGAGGGGAATGTGATTCAGAGCTACCTGGGCTGCCCTCAAGGCCACTGGTGGGCAGCCTGTGTCCCTGGGGAGCACGTGGTAGAACGGGGCATGGGGGTGGGGAGGTTGGGATGCTCTAGCAGAGAAGCTGGCCCTGGGGAGCAGGGAGGACAGACAGGGAACCTGGGAGGCCAGAGGCTGGCATTATCACAGGGTCCAGATTGGGGGGAGGGCTGAAGATGGGGAGGGGTACTTGAGCAGAGGAGGCTGAAGAGGAGTTGGGAGGCCAGCTCTGGAACACAGGGCTGGACCCTGTTTGGGGACATGAGTGTTTTCCTCTTCAATGGTGTATGTGTGTGTGCGGGGTGAGCATTCTGGGTGTGGCCACAGCTGGGCATCCTGGTGGAAGGTGGCTTGCAGTATGGGGGCAGTGTTTAGGCTGAACCGGGCTCCCATTTACTCAAATTTGGTTCCACGACCTCCTGAGGCACAGTCCTGGGCTGGCTGGGGGGAGCCACCTACTTACAGAAAAGCAGGTCCTTTGGCAAGTCACTTTACCTCTCTGTGCCTCAGTTTCCTCATCTGAAAAAGGAGGATTATAAGAGCACCTACCTCCTGGGGTTACTGTCAGGGATTAATGAGTTCATAATCACTGTAAGTGAGTACGGGGAGTTAAAACTGAAGTACTTAGAACAGTGCTCGGCACATATTAAGTATCAGATAAATTTTAGCTACCATCATCACCATCATCATCACCATCACCATCACTATCATCACCATCATCATCCTCACCATCACCATCACCACTATCACCATCATCCTTATCATCATCACCATCACCATTACTATCATCATTACCATCACCATCATCACCACCATCACCATCATCATCACCATCACCATCACTATCATCACCATCACCATCACCATCACCATCATCATCCTCACCGTCACCATCATCCTCACCATCACCATCATCATCACCATTATCACCACCATCATCGCCATCACCATCATCATCACCATCACCATCACTATCATCACCGTCACCATCATCATCACCATCACCATCATCATCATCACTGTCACCATCATCCTCACCATCACCATCATCGCCATCGCCATCATCATCAGCATCACCATCACTATCATCACCATCATCCTCCTCACATCATCACCACCATCACCATCATCCTCTTCATCCTCACCATCACCATCACCACTATCACCATCATCCTCATTATCATCACCATCACTGTCATCATTACCATTATCATCCTTACTACCATCATCACCATCACTGTCACCATCACCATCACCACCATCCTCCTCCTCATCACCATCATCATCAAGTCCCTGAGATGCTATATCCAGGCAGGACTATAAAGTGGTCCAGAGCATGGGCTCTGGATTCAGACTGCCTAGGGTTGTATCAACTGTCTAGCTGTGTAGCCTTGGACAAGTCATTGAACCTCTCTGAGCTTCCTTGGCTGTAATATAGGGGAAAGACAGAACCTACAGTGTGAGTTTGTTGGGAGCATTAAGTGATGTAGTGTATGGCAAGGCCTTAGTACACTGTACCTGGCACACAGCAACCTCAAAAAATGGTTACTGTCAGAGGGTGAGGGGAGAGCACAGGGCAAGGTGGGATGGTGCTGGGTGGGTGTGAGAGTGGGGACAGGCTGAGCAGAGACCTGAAGGAACAGAGGTCTCCATCCACATTCCTGGAGACAGGGAACCGCATTGTACCACAAAGGGAAGAGCATGTGCAAAGGCCCAGAGGCTGAATGGTGAAGTGCTAGATGGGGAGCTGAGGCTGGCAAGGGGAACAGGGGCTACTAGGGCAGAGCCTTTGTCCTGAGGGCGATGGGGAGCCATGGGAGAGGGGCCAAGTGTGGTGTGTGGGTTAGAAAGGCGCTACCTTCAAAAAGCCCCAGAGTCGGACCCCATCTCCACAGCCCAGTCCCCCACCCATCATCTGAGCCACCATCATCCCTTGCCTGGATCACTGCAGTAGCCTCCTACACAATCTGATCTCCGCTCAACACCCAGAGGGATCCTTTCAGATTGTACCACATCCCAGCCCAGAGCCCAAGTCCCTCCAGAGGCCCATGAGGTCTCCACGATCAGGGCCCTGTTTCTTTTGAACCTAATTCCCTTCCCCTTTCACTCTGTTCCAGCCACCCCAGCCTTCTTACTTGCCCTGGAACACACCAGGGATGTTCCTGCCTCAGGGCCTTCGCACGTGCTGTCCCTTTCCTGGTATGCTCTTCCTCAGACATCCACAGGGCTCCTTCCCTCACCTCTCTCAGGTCTCTGCTCAAATGTCACCTCCTCAGTGAGGCCTTCCCTGACACCTTACCTAAAATACCAACCCTCCCCCAGCATGCCCTCCGCAGCACTTATCACCTTCGAACACACCATATTGTTTGTAAAAATCGGGGTAAAATTCATATCACTTAAAATGAACCATTTTAAAGTGTGCAATTCACTGGCATTCAGTACATTCATGATGTCGTGCAACCACCACCTCTAATTAGTTCCAGAACTTTTCATCACCCTGGAAGGAAACCCGGTACCTATTAGCAGTCTCTCCCCATCACCCCCCACCAGCCCCTGGCACCCACTAATCTGCCTTCTGGCTCTGTGCATTTGCCCGTTCTGGATATGTCACAGCAATGGAATGATACAATAGGTTGCCTTTTGTGTCTGGCTCCTGTCACTCAGCACTGTGTCTTCAAGGCTCCTCCACTTTGTAGCATCATACTGTATCATTCATCTCTTTATTTTGGCCTGCCCACTGGAACACGAGCTCCATGAAGACAGAGAATTTTGTCTGCTTTGTACTGATGGGTCTCTGGGGCCGGGCGCACAGTTGGCACTCAGTAAATGCATACTGGTGTTGATTGCATCCAGCTCCGGGGTCCACTTCTCTCTGTTCGGTCTGGGCCTGGTCTCCCCAACACCAAGGGCTCCCCTCCCACCCCGCTCCCCTCACCTGCAGATCTGGTTGTGAAGGAACCTCCTATGGTTGGGCCTCCTTTTGGGGGGCTGGGTCTGCCGGGGGTGCAGGGTGCACAGCACATAGGCGGCTGCCCCAGTCATGAAGGCATACAGCTCCCGGGGGCCGGGCTCGGAGATTCCAGAGGCTGACGGGCCCCGGGGTGCATGGCCAGGGTGATCTGGAGTAGCTCCCCCCAAATCTGTGAGGGGCAAGGAGCAGCCAGGGCTGTAGGTTCAGGGCTGGGGGGTGGGGGAGAGGAAGAGAGATGGGCTTTGGGAGGGTGGGTGGGCTCTGCAGGGAAAGGCCCTCCCCGGGCTGGCAGAGGCAGGGTCTGGGCAATTAGAACATCCCTGAGGTTTGAGGCACCTGTAGGTGGGGGTCTGATATAGGAAGGCAAGGGGGCAGGGAGGGGAGGGGTCTTTCTGTGTGCCCCCCAAGGGCCCAATTAGCACATAGTTGGACCTGCGATCTGGGACAGTGCAGTGTAGGTGGGGGGCCAGAGGAAAGCTCCTGGAGATGGCCAATTAAGGGGACAAAGCCCTCATTAGGGAAGCGAGGCCAGGAGCAGAGTCAACGGCAGCGATAGCAGTGATTAGCGTGGAGGAGCCATGATTGCAGGCTAGTGGAGGGCGGTGGGAGGCTTGGGTGCCGGCTGGGAAGGAGGGGAGGTGGCCCCCGGGGGGCATGCCGGGAGCCCCCGCTGTGGGCAGACATCCCACATCCATCCACCCACCTCCAGACCCACTTGCCCGTGCCTCCTTGCCTCCCTCTGCTCCAGGCCTGGCGTCCCAGGGAAACAGCCTCAGAGAGCAGCTTGCCGGTGCCCAAGGTCTTCCAGCCTGCAGGAGGGGCTGGCTTTGGGGGGGAGGGTTGACCTCCAAACCCTGCGTTTCATTTCATACCCGAGCTTCTGAGTGAGCAAGGGAGAGGGGAGGGGGGACACCTGTGGTATGGGCCTCGCTGCTCAGGTGGGTGACATGGGTGACAGCCAGGCTGTGGCAGGAGCGGAAGAGAAAACATGGGCATGGTTCCCCCCAAGGCATTTCACTGGGGGACTTGGGGGCCCTTGTGTTTCCGGGGGGCTGGGACGTGGCAGGGAGGAGGGGCTGGCTCCTGGGGCTGGGAGTGGGGTCCTCTTGCCTCTGGAGGGTGTTGGCCAGAGTGGGGGAACCTGGTCTCCGCTGGTGCGGGAGGGAGGGAGCATCTCAGTGTTTGCTCTGAGAAGACTGCATTGGGGGTTTGTGTCGGGAGGTATATGAGCGTCCTGCGGATGCCCTAACACATTGTCGCAAACCTAGTGGCTTAAAACCATGCACAGGGTCTTCCCTGGTGGCACAGTGTTTAAGAATCCAGCTGCCAGTGCAGGGGAAACAGGTTCGAGCCCTGGTCCGGGAAGATCCCACTTGCCCGTGCGCCACAACTACTGAGCCTGCGCTTTAGAGCCCACGAGCCACAACTACTGAAGCCCACACGCCTAGAGCCCATGCTCTGCAAAGAGAAGCCACCGCAATGAGAAGCCTGTGCACCACAACGAAGTGTAGCCCCTGCTCGCTGCAACTAGAGAAAACCTGCGCACGGCAACAAAGACCCAGTGCGGCCATAAATAAATAAATAAATATATTTTTAAAACCCCCAAAACCATGCACAGGGATTCTCTCGCAGTTCTGGGGATCAGAAGTCCAAGATGGGTCCCACGGGCTAAAGTCAAGGTGTTGCTTCTGGCAGCTCTAAAGGGAATCTATTCCCATGCCTTTTCTGGCTTCTAGAGGTCTCCCAAATTCCTTGCCTTGTGGCCCCTTCCTCCGTCTTTAAAGTGCATCGCCCTGCCCTCTGCCTCTATTGCCCCATCTCCTTCTGACCCCGACCCTCCTGTCTCCCTCTTATAAGGACTCACTGCATAATCCAGGATCATCTCCCCCTCTGAAGATCCTTAACTCCACCACACCTACAAAGTCCCTTTGGCCCCAAATCGCACAGTTGCAGGTTCTGCAGGTTAGGACGTCGGCGTCTTTGAGGCGGGGCACAGAGGGAGAGGCTTGGCCCCAGTGATGGCTCCTCCCGGGCTCCCCTCAAGGCCACGTTAACTGGGCCAGTGGTTGCAGCCACTGAGGCTGAGCCTGGGGCTGCCTCCGGCGCCCCCAGCACGCAGGCAGGGAGAGAGACACAGAACAGCGAGAGCTTCCCCCAGAGTTCCCCAGTGCCTGACACGCTGCACCTCGGTGAGGCCGCCTGCCCCTGGGCACTCACAGGAAGGCATCAGTGTCCCTATTTCCCGAAGGAGAAACTGAGGTCCGGGCACACAGTCACCCAAAGTCGCAGGCAGCTGAGCTGGGGGATTTAACCCACATGGGGAAAAAAACCCTTAGGAGGGAAACTAAGAACTCTGTAAAAGCTCTCATAGTTGTTAAATACTAAAGTATATTATTTCTAAGATCTATTATAAATATCCTTTTTGTCCTCCAAATGATACCTTGATAAAATTATCAGCAGCAAATTATAAAAGACTCTGGCTCAAGAAGAGAATATACATAGGAGTCCTTCCTCCCACCCCCGGCCAGGCGGCTTGTGGGATCTTAGTTCCCTGACCAGGGATTGAACCTGCACCCTCAGCAGTGAAAGCGCGAAGTCTTAATCACTGGACCGCCAGGGAATTCTCAACATAGGAGTCCTTTTGTTTATATATATATATAGTTTGTTTGTTTGTTTGTTTGGCTGCACCAGGTCTTAGTTGCGGCATGTGGCATCTAGGTCCTTGACCAGGGATAGAACCCGGGCCCCCTTCATTGGGAGCTCAGAGACTTAGCCACTTCCACCAGGGAAGTCCCAAGGAGTCCTTTTGAAATGAGAGCTATCAAATGTGATATAGTGTAATGTTAGGGAATAATTTTTAAAAAAACAAAACAAAACTCCTTGCCACCACTTGGGAGATCCTGTGTCCTGATTCCATCTTCCATTACCTCACTGGTAAAACTGGGATAAGAAGGTAGCACAGAGGGAAATTCTCCAAGCTCACACAGCAAGGAAGTGGCAAGGCCGGGGTCTGAACTTGAGATAGCATAGGCCCGAGATCAGGCCTTTGCTTCCCAGGCCCACGCACCATGCAGCAATGCCAAAGGCAGCATCGGCACAGCGGTGGCATCCCGGTGGGCAGTGGCCGTGGCAGAGGCCCAGCCAGGTGCAGGGCTTAGGGTGGGGACCACCAGGCAGAGGTTGCCAGAGGTCCAGTCCCTTGGGAGTGTATTGTGAGCTGCAATCAGTGAGGCCAGTAGCGGCGGGTGGACCAGACGTCAAGGACCACCCATGCACCTCACCACAGCTGAGGACAGGGCAGCGTGGACACAGGTGTGGGGACGTGACGGGCCCCCTGTGCTCCGCCCCCGGCCCCTGTGATTCTCCGTCTGTCTGTGACTCTCACCAGCTCTGGTGTTGTCTCTCCGTCCCCCTTGCTCTCTCCTCCTCTTCCCCCTGGCTCTCCTGCCCCTCGCTGGGTTGTCTGCAGCCCTCTCCTCTTCACTGTGTCTCTGATGACGCCTCCCACCACTCGTGTGCTTCTGGCTTCTCTCACCGTCTCTGTCCCTTTCACCACCTCTCGAGTGTCTCTCAGACTTTGACTGCCTCTTTTCTTGGTCTGGGCAGACTCGAGTGTGTGTGTGTGTGTGTGTGTGTGTGTGTCCGTGTGTCCCCTGGACATACGTGTGGCGTTGTGGGTTGGCATGGAAGGTTTCCTGTCCTGTTGCTCTCAGGCCCAGAGGGGAGGGCCCAGGGTCCCTTGGCAAGAGGCTAGGAGGGAGGTCTCTGGAGGATTGGAGGTCAGAGCTCAGGCCCCAGGACAGGCAAGGGGCCACCCCTGCATGGCTGGGGCATGACCTTTGCTAACCCAGCTCCAGGAGTGGGCTCACATCCAAGCCGTCAGAAGCCAAGGGCAACATCTGCTGGCCAGCTCTGTCCCACCGCCAGACCAGCCTGGAATACACTGGGGGCCACCGGCCGGCCGGCAGGGTCTGGCCTGGGGATGTTCCACCAGGGGGCGCCAACGTCCCAGGCTGTGCTGGGACTCCCCGCTGGAGTGTCCTCAAGGTGTGGCCCCCACTTTTGAGCCCTCCTCCCCGTTTTCGATCTTGATAAGAGCTGCTCTCAGCTCGGGGCTGGCTTCGTCTGATGTTTGTTGCGGACCCGCACTTGCAGGTATGAGAAGGTATTCACAGGCTCCTTTCTCCTATCCCAGCCCTTGGAATTGGGGGTGGGTGGGGCGCATGTAATCATTCAACAAACATTTATGGGGACTTCCCTGGTGGTCCAGCGGTTACAGCTCTGCGCTCCCAATGCAGGGGGTCGGGGTTAGATCCCTGGTCAAGGAACTAGATCCGCGTGCCGCAACTAAAAGATGCCGCATGCCACAACTAAAAAAAAATTAAGAGATCCTACATGCCACAACGAAAGATCCCGCTCGCTCAAGGAAGATCTTGCGTGCCGCAACTAAGGCCCAGCGCAGCCAAATGAATAAATTTTTTTTAAAAAAAAGCATTTATGGAGCACCTACTGTGTGCAGAAGCTGCGGATGCAGTGGTGAGCAAGACAAGCACCGTCTGTCCCTGTAGGAGTCCGGGAGGGAGATGTCTGTAAACAAGAAATTATGGTTCTGGATGTGCTGTGAGGATGCTGAGACTGGACAGTAAGTTGGAGGCCGGATGGGGCAGGGGTGCTACTTCAGTTGGAGAGGCCCTCTTTGAGAGGGTTATAATTGTCTTGCAACCTTAATGGAAGAGGTAGCAGCCAGGAGCTTCCCAGGCAGAGGGCACAGCAGGTGCAATGGCCCTGAGGCAGGAGCAAGCTTGAAGGGAGTGAGAGAGGGAGAGCGATGAGAGGAGGTGAAGTCAGAGAAGTGGATGGGGGCCAGACCCGCGGGGCTTTGTAGGCTAGGCAGAAGTTGGGTTATGAGGGCAAGAGTGATGGGGAGCCATGGAGGGTTTGGGACAGAGGTAGTTCCCGGAGCTCAGGGCCCTGCCCCAAACCTCCTTTGCAGGCCTCGCTGACCCTGCCCCTACATCCCTCTCCAGTGTGTGTGGGGGGGAAACTGAGGTGACAGGGCCAGGCTGGGAGCCCAAACAAGGCTTGTCCCTCCTTGCCTCCACCCTGCTATGCTGCAGCACTCTCTTCACCCAGTCCAAGAGGGACTTTGTTCCCCATAAAATTTATTGTAAAAATGTACAGGTGGCAGGTTCCTGGTGTCCCCAGCCCATAACTCAGAGGGGCCAACACTGTCGTATTTGTCTTACATCTTTTCTTCTGAGAAGAGCGATGGACTGAATCGTGTCTTCCCAAACTCATGTGTTGAAGTCCTAACCACCATACCTCAGAATGTGACTGTATTCACAGATAAGGTCTTTAAAGAGGTAATTAAATTAAAATGAGGTCAGTAGAGTGGGCCCTACTCCTATATGACTAGTGTCCCTACAAGAAGAGGAAATTTGGACACAGACAGGTGCAGAGGGGAGACCATGTGAGGACACAGGGAGAAGGTGGCCGTCTGCAAGCCAAGAAGAGAGGCCTCAGGAGAAACCAACCCTGCTGACACCTTGATCTTGGACTTCCAGCCTCCAGAATAGTGAGAAAATAACTTTACGTTGGTTAAGCCACCCAGCCTGTGGCACTTTGTTATGGCAGCCTGAGCAAACCAACACAAGAAGTGTATTTGTTATCTGTGCTGCATAACAAATTACCACAAACACAGTGGTGTAAAACAACGTGCATTAATTTTCTCACAGTCCCTGTGGGTCAGGAGTCCAGGCACCACAGTTGATCTGGGTCCTTAGCTCAGGGTTTCACAAGGCTGCAATCAAGGTGCAGGCTGAGGTCAGGGTCCTCTTCCAAGCTCGCATGGCAGAATTCATTTCCTTGCATCTGTAGAACCCTTGAAGGCTGGTGTCTTCAAGGCTAGCAGGAGAATCACTGATATTCCACTGCTCTGACCTCTAGACCCAGCTTTAAAGATCTTGCCTGATTTGATCAGGCCCACCCAGGAAAATCTTCTTGTATTAGTCAGGGTTCTCCAGAGAAACAGAACCAATAGGCTCTATCTTTATCTATCTATTTATCTATCGGTCTATCTAGAGAGATTATATATATTACATATAGAAAGAAATCTAGGAAATTCCCTGGTGGTCCAGTGGTTAGGACTCCGCGCTTTCACTGCTGAGGGCCTGGATTCCATTCCTGGTTGGGGAATTAAGATCCCGCCTGCCACGCAGCCAAAAAAACAAAAAACAAACAGAGGGGTCTGTTTTCCCCACACAGATGGGACCCTGTGAACTGTCCTCCTCCAGGGAGTCTGCCCTAGTTTCCCCCCAGGCTGGGTGAGGGGTCTCCTCTGGCTCCCATGCCCTGGGCAGCCTCCATGGGCTTCTGACGTGCATGTGAGACTCGCTAGATAGGCCTTGGTTGGAGCTGGACCCTGGGGCTGGAGACCCCGGCCTTGCCCCCAGTTAAGTCCCTTCCTGGTTGCAGGAATCACTTCCAGCTCTGTGCCTGGCCAAGAACCTTCAGAGAGCCTTTATTTACTGCCCCGCCAACCCCAGTGAACTGAGGATGATGCCCCTTCCATGTGGAGAGGCCTGGCAGGGCAGGGCAGGCTCGGTCACCCCATGAGAACCCCTAGAGATGCTGGAAAGGAGCATCCTCAGTCTGTGGGAGGCACAGCCTGGCCCCTTGGTTCCTTCTTCCTGGGACAGCTGACAGCTGTGACTTGGGGACTTCTCTTGCCTGCCCCCTACCCTCCCCCACACTTAAAGTGTATCTCTGCTCTTTTTACTCCACTTATGTGAAAAAGGATATTTTATTTTATTTATTTATTTTTTTATTGGAGTAGAGTTGCTTTACACTGCTGTGTCAGTTGCTGCTGTACAGCACAGTGAATCAGCCAGACGTATACATATATCCCCTCTTTTCCGGATTTCCTTCCCATTTAGGTCACCACAGAGCACTGAGTAGAGTTCCCTGTGCTCTACAGTAGGTTCTCATTAGTTCTCTATTTTATACATAGTAGTGTGTATATGTCAGTCCCAGTCTCCCAGTTCATCCCACTACCACACCCCACTTTCCCCCTTGGTAACCATACGTTTGTTCTCTACGTCTGTAGGATATTTTATTTTTAGTCTCTGGCCTTGGGAGTCCTGTCTTTGCTCCAGCCACCTCCTCTGGGGGGTTGGGTGAGGGCTGCTCCAGGGAGAGGTGTCCCCAACCCCAATCCTCTCTTCTCCAGTGAGTGCAGGCTGTGCTGTCACCAAGGTGTTGGACTGAGTGGCCAAAACCAGAATCGAATGTCCACACAGCAGGACAACCCCCACTTCTAGAGGGAAGGGAGGCTGGCCGAAAGGCTCAGGTGTCTGGGGTCCGGGAGCACTGGTGGGGGCACGGTGAGTGGGACCTGAGCCCCCTCCACGCTCTGTAATCAGAGTGGGCAGGGCCCAGACTCTGGTCCTGGATGAGCCACCTTGGAGCTGGAGTGCCCCAGAAGCCTGGCACACATCCCCCACTACCTGGAGTGTGGCTGGTAGGGATGGGTGAGGGAGAGTGGAGAAGAGGGAAGGGCCAGGCTCCCCAATTCCTACCAGGGTTTCTCCTCTCCTTCAACTACTTCCTTGGGATGGGGGTGCAGACCTTGCCAATCCTTTTGGCTGAGATGGGGGTAAATGCAGGGACACCCCCACGTGCACACAGGGCTTGTGGGACATGAGTGACAACCTTGGGCCCAGGGAAGTGTTGGGTAGGTAGTCTTGGCCACCTTCAAAGACTGCAGTCCCCACTCCCATCCCTGTCCCCCATGGGAAGGGTGGTTCACCTGGCTGGCAAGGCAGGGGGCTCAGAGGGACTGGGGCTGGATGGGATGCCTGATCTAGTGGGAGGGGTTGCGAAAAGTACCTGGGGCGGGGTGTTGTTGGCCAGAAATAAGAATGCCTGGGGGGACTTCCCTGCCAGTCCAGTGGTTAAGACTCTGCGCTTCCACTGCTGGGGGCGTGGGTTCAATCCCTGGTGTTTGATCCCTGATCAGGGAACTAAGATCCCGCGTGCTGTGTGGCGCGGCCAAAAAAAAAGGATGCCTGGGGACTGGACAGGCGTATGTCCAGATGTTTGCTTAGTCCCATATCAAGCCTTCACCCACTGCCCCAGCTCTGGACATGCCCCCACGCCCATCTCTCCTGCTGTATTTTTTCTCTGAGACACTTAGCAGCACATAGCATGGGATATGTGTTATTTATTTATTTATTTATTTAATTTATTTATTTTTAACATCTTTATTGGGGTATAATTGCTTTACAATGGTGTGTTGGTTTCTGCTTTATAACAAAGTGAATCAGCTATACATATACATATGATCCCATATCTCTTCCCTCTTGCGTCTCCCTCCCTCCCACCCTCCCTATCCCACCCCCCAAGGCGGTCACATAGCACTGAGCCGATATCCCTGTGCCATGCGGCTGCTTCCCACTAGCTATCTACCTTACGTTTGTTAGTGTGTATATGTCCATGACCCTCTCTCGCCCTGTCACAGCTCACCCTTCCCCCTCCCCATATCCTCAAGTCCGTTCTCCAGTAGGTCTGTGTCTTTATTCCTGTCTTACCCCTAGGTTCTTCATGACATTATTTTTTCTTAAATTCCATATATATGTGTTAGCATACGGTATTTGTCTTTTTCTTTCTGACTTACTTCACTCTGTATGACAGACTCTAGGTCTATCCACCTCATTACAAATAGCTCAATTTCGTTTCTTTTTATGGCTGAGTAATATTCCATTGTATATATGTGCCACATCTTCTTTATCCATTCATCCGATGATGGGCACTTAGGTTGTTTCCACCTCCAGGCTATTGTAAATAGAGCTGCAATGAACATTTTGGTACATGACTCTTTTTGAATTTTGCTCTTCTCAGGGTATATGCCCAGTAGTGGGATTGCTGGGTCATATGGTAGTTCTATTTGTAGTTTTTTAAGGAACCTCCATACTGTTCTCCATAGTGGCTGAACCAATTCACATTCCCACCAGCAGTGCAAGAGTGTTCCCTTTTCTCCACATCCTCTCCAGCATTTATTGTTTCTAGATTTTTTGATGATGGCCATTCTGACTGGTGTGAGATGATATCTCATTGTAGTTTTGATTTGCATTTCTCTAATGATTAATGATGTTGAGCATTCTTTCATGTGTTTGTTGGCAGTCTGTATATCTTCTTTGGAGAAATGTCTATTTAGGTCTTCTGCCCATTTTTGGATTGGGTTGTTTGTTTTTTTGTTATTGAGCTGTACGAGCTGCTTGTAAATTTTGGAGATTAATCCTTTGTCAGTTGCTTCATTTGCAAATATTTTCTCCCATTCTGAGGGTTGTCTTTTCGTCTTGTTTATGGTTTCCTTTGCTGTGCAAAAGCTTTGAAGTTTCATTAGGTCCCATTTGTTTATTTTTGTTTTTATTTCCATTACTCTAGGAGGTGGGTCAGAAAGGCTCTTGCTCTGATTTATGTCATAGAGTGTTCTGCCTGTGTTTTCCTCTAAGAGTTTGATAGTTTCTGGCCTTACATTTAGGTCTTTAATCCATTTTGAGCTTACTTTTGTGTATGGTGTTAGGGAGTGATCTAATCTCATACTTTTACATGTATCTGTCCAGTTTTCCCAGCACCACTTATTGAAGAGGCTGTCCTTTCTCCACTGTACATTCCTGCTACCTTTATCAAAGATATGGTGTCCATATGTGCGTGGGTTTATCTCTGGGCTTTCTATCCTGTTCCATTGATCTATCTTTCTGTTTGTGTGCACATAGCATGGGATACGTGTTATTTATTATGTCTTGTTTATTGCCACCCTTCACCCCCTGTAGATTTTGTAAACTCACTGGGACCGAACTTTTGTTGCCCCCTCCCAAGCCCCCGTTGCTATATCCCAGCTCCTAGGGCAAGATCTGGGGAGGGTCCTGGGTAAGGACTGAGAGTCTGGACACTACAGAATCTGGACTGGGTGCCTCTGATAACTTTCTATGATATCTGTGTCAGCTGCAGAGGACTCCACATACAAGGCTCCATGAGAGGTCCAGCTCAGGGATGGATGGGGGGACAACTCCTCTTCCCGGCCGTGTCCCTGGAGAGCCAGACACGGTGTTAGCGTCCCATCACTCACACCACAGGGCTGTCACTGCTGTCTTGCAAATGAGCCTGTCAAATCTGCACAACTTTTTTTTCCCTCCCCAAAGAGGCACCAGGCCCCGAGAGTGGGAGCCAGTTGCTCATAAGGGATCCTCCCTCCATCCCCAAGCCTCTGTTAGCGACCAGAGCCTGATGTGTTGAGGAGCCTTGGACACAGACCCCAGGGGGCAGGGCCTGCAGGTCTCTCCTCTTCCTAGCTTTCCCCTCTTTACTCCGTAACAGCTCAGAACTCTCCTCGGGTGTCCCTCCCCCACCCCACCCCCGCCCCGCCGCCCCCAGTGCCTCTGGCAGCTTCGTTTCTGGCAGGGGAGGTGAAAGCTGAAGTGAGGGGAACGTTTGGGCTGAGCTGGAAGCCAAGGGTTTTATATGCATGAATTCACTGCAGATTTCATAAAGATCCTGCCGGGCAGGGACAGGTCCAACAACTCAGATCACGCCTGAGTCCCAGCCTGCCTGGGGGCCTTGGGAAACTGTATGGGAGGCTGTAAAAATTGGCTCATTCAACAGGGTGCCGTCTGCTTCTGATTAAGCCCCTTGTTGGTTGTTGGGGACAACTGGGTGGCAAAGTCAGACCCCATCCGTCTGCCCTAGAACAGAGATGAGTGCCGCTGAGCATGTAATGGGACCCCACCTAGCATAAGGGCTTTCCGGTAGTTGAGAAGGGACGCGGTAAGGGTAGCTGTCAGGCTGAAGAGGATTGCCTTGGAATAGTGGTTCTCAACCAGGGGACCTGCAGCCAGGTCTGGAGACGGCTGTCATAACGTGTGGTGGAGGGGAGCCGGGTGACGAGGAGGGCTGTTGGCCTCTAGTGGGTTAGGGTTAGGCCACTATGCTGCTAGCCACCCTACAAGGCACAAGACAGCCCCCACAGTAAAGAAAGACCCGCCCAAATGTCACCAGTGCCATGGTTGAGAAACTAGTTGGATGACTCGCAGAAAAGTCAGTTTGACTTAGAGGCCGAGGCTCGTGAGAGCTGAACATGGAAGGAGGGAGAGGGGATTCAGGACAGCCCCGTTTTCCCCTAAGCCCCCAGGCTGCGAAGGAGGCAGGGGTGCCTGGTGCCCTGGGCAGCCCCCTGCATAGCAGGGCCCAGTTTCCCCAACAGCCGCACTAGCGAGAATGCAACAGACGCCCGGGAATCGCAAGCACTTGGTACCTTTGCGGGGCAGGAAGCACTGCGGGCCTCAGTTTCCCCAACGGGGGAAAAAATGGGAGCCCCGAGGGCCTGGTCGTGGGGCCAGGCCAGGAGTGACCACATCCCTGGTGGGCGACGCCTGCTCGGGAACCGCGCCGCGGGAGAGGATTCTACCACAGACGAGAGGGAGTCGATGCTAATAAAGGGGAACGTGCGACCCTGCGTCCCAACCCAGCTTTCCCCGGCCTTAGGCCGACCCCCGCGACCGCCGCAAGGCCCGAGTGGTCGGGGTCCCGACAGTACTACAACTCCCAAGATGCCTCGCGCCGCCTGCGCCAGGAAGGGCCGCCACAGCCGGCGGCCAATGGGGGGTACGGAGGCGGGGCCTCTGCGCACGTGGCGTCCTGACGCACTGACGGCGACGTCGGGGTTTGTGTGCGCGAGAGGCCGCCGATAAAGGTTGGGTGCCTCGCGCCGGGGGCCGTTGGGAGGGAGCGTGCCCCCGCCCCCTCCCCGGCCCCCACTCCTACACCGCCGCTGCAGGGGCCCCGCCTTCCCATCGATCCCCGCGGGAAGGCCCTGGGTCTCCCCAGCTCATTCCCCGGTCGGGGCCGCAGGTGAGAGACCGGAGGGGAGGGGGTGGGGGAGGGACCGGAGGGCGGAGACGTTGGGGAAACGGCGAACGTGAAACCGGAAGGGATGCCTTAAAGGGAAGGGCGCTACTTCACCTCCGACTTTTGTCCGCCGGGCCGGCTCCGACTCTTTAAAGGGCAAGGGGCTGCTTTTTAAAGGGGCGGGGCAGGTTGTGCAGTTTGTAAAGAGCTTCCCGCTTCCATCACCCCCCCCGCCTCCCACCCCCCGAGAATAAATTGTCTCTTTAAAGGCAGGTGACAGTGTCCCAGGTACTGAAAGAAAAGCTTCTGAATCCTAGTGGCTTCAAAGCAGTCCCTAGTTTAGCTCAGAGAAGGTGGAGATGGTTGTGCAGGAGCAGGATCCTCTTAAAGGGGAAGTCGGGCCTGATTGGAAGGGTGTGGCCCGGCCTTTTGAAGAGGGTGCTCTTTACCAGATAAGATGGGTCCCGGCTCTTTCAGAGCACGGATGTCACCTGTTTAAGGAATGCCGGCCTTCTGAAAGACACGTGCAGCTTCCTGGGATAGCCTCTTAAAAGGATTTGCTTATATTTTAAAGGGGACGCTCATCTTTTTAAAGGGAATCTTTACGGCTTGTGCAAAGGGATGCCCAGCTTTCTTTCATTCAAGATATGTTCACTGAGTACTCACTCTGTGCCAGATATTATTCTAGGCGCTGGGATGCATCAGTGAACAAGATGCCACTAGCATCTAGTGGACCGAGGCCGGGGATACTGCTAACCAACTTGCAATGCAGGAAACAGCCCCCTGTCCAGCTCCAATATCAACAGTGCTGATGCTGGGAGACTCTGATTATAAAGTAGGTTAGAAGGTGATAAGCCCTATGAAGAGAAAAAATAAGTCAAGGAAAGAGAATGCGGCATGCTGGGAGGGGTTGCAGAGTTAGGTAGGGTGGTCAGGGAATAATTCCCCAAGATGACATTTCAGCAAAGACTTGGAGGTGAGGGAGGGAGCTTACTGGATATTGGAGGAAAGAGGGTACTAGGCAGGGGCCTGTGTGGGCCCCCAGGTGGGAGTGGGCATGCCTGACCCGGCCCTGTGACCATGGTGCTCTGAGGGTTGGAGAGGCTAGCAGGACAGTCAGGGAGGGAAGGAAGCCATAAGCCGTGGGAAGTCTGAAGGTTCTTGTAAGGGGTTCGTTTTCTGCTCTCAAATGGGAGCAGTGGAAGGCTTTAGCACAGAGGAATGAAATGGTCTGTCTGTGTTGGCAGTTTCCATTCAGCCTCTGTGTTGGGAACAGACTGGGGTTAGGAAGAGTAAGGGTGGAAACTAGGAGAGCTGTCAGAAGGCTGTTGCAGTTGCCCAGGAGGGAGATGTTGGTGCCCTAGAAAAAGGTGGTAATGGGGGACTTGGTGGGAAGTGGCCAGATTCCAAGGATGCTCCTGCTCGAATAGGGGAATCGGCTGACAGACTGGTCATAGAGAGTGAGAGAAAAAGAGGAGGTGAGGATGCCCTGGGACTTTTGGCCTGAGCAAGAATAAAGGTGTTTCTGGAGATGGAGCAGACTGGGAGTGAAAGAGATATTTGTGGGGGACAGAGAGGGGAGAGAGCAGGAGCAAAAACTGGACTTAGGTTTTGGGCATGTTAAGTTTGAGTTGTCTATTAGGCATCCAAATGGCATAGTCTAGCAGGGGTGTAGGTTTCAAAGGACAGGTATCAAGTGGAGATCAATTTTGGAATTGTCCAATTTATAGATTGTGAAGTCCCAGGAGTGGGTGAGGGCTTCCAGGGAGAGTGTGGATACAGAATAGGAGGGTTGACAGAGCCCTGGACTCTCCTACATTCACAAGTAGGACTAGCACCCGAAACTGAGAAGGGTGGCAGGTGAGGAGCACGGTATCCCAGAAGCCAAGGGGACTGGTTTAAGGAGAGAGAGAATAAGGCGTCCATTGACCACTGAGCGGAGACCACTGGCTTTAGCAACTAGGAGGCCATGAGTGGAGGGGGCTGGGGGAGGATCTGATTGACAGGGTTTGAGATGGGAAAGAGCATGTATTGATGGCACTTTTAAGTTGCTTTGCTGCAAGGAGACAGAGAGAAATGAGGCCATAGCTGGAGGAGGAAGTGGGGTGAAGGGTTTTTGTTTTTTTAAAGATGGGAGGGCTTCCCTGGTGGCACAGTGGTTAAGAATCCGCCTGCCAATGCAAGGGACATGGGTTCGAGCCCCGGTCCAGGAAGATCCCACATGCTGCGGAGCAACTAAGCCCATGTGCCACAACTACTGAGCCTGTGCTCTAGGGCTTGCGAGCCACAACTACTGAGCCTACGTGCCACAACTACTGAAGCCCACGCGCCTAGAGCCCGTGCTCCACCACAAGAGATGGCACCGCAATGAGAGGCCCGCACACCGCAACGAAGAGTAGCCCTTGCTCGCCACAACTAGAGAAAGCCCGTGAGCAGCAATGAAGACCCAACGCAGCCAAAAAATTTTTTTTTTAAAGTTACAAAGATGGGAGACCTGGCTTGTGGGTACACTGATGGGAACGGTCCAGGAGATGAGGGGAATCGCTGTAGGTGGGAAGTCAGAGTCTTTAGGCCCAGAAGTAGGCAGGTGGGAGGGGGTAGTGCAGGGTTTCTCAACCTCAGCACCACTGGCATTTTGAACTGATTGTTCTTTGCTGTTTGGGGTTGGGGGTGGTGCTGTAGTGTGCATCGTAGGACGTTGAGCAGCATCCCTGGCCTCTGCCCACTAGATGCCAGGGGTACCTGCTCCTCCAGTCGACAGCCAGATAACCAGAACAGTCTCCAGGCATTGCCACATGTCTGCTGGGGTGGAGGGCGTGGTGGTGGTGGTCGAGGGAGCTTCCATTGCCCCATTGAGAGCCACCAGTGTAGTTGTTGGAAGGTGGGAATGTTCTCTTCTGGTTGCTTTTATTTTCTCAGCGACAAGATCAATGGCAGGGTCACCTGCTAAGAGCAAGAGGGGATAGGAGAGAGATTTGAGGCAAGTATCACCTGGTGGGGTGGGTGAGTGGACCAGAGAAATGCAGCATGAGCAGTGCAGGGTGTTGGGGAGGGAGCTTTGAGGTCCTTGGGCATGAATGCAAAAGGAGGCTGAGGCCAGCCAGTTTCCAGTCACCAGCAGCATCTGTGCTGGATAAGGGGGGCAGTGAGGGTGTGGATGAGGGGGCGGAGGATGCAGAGCCCACAGGATCAATGGGTGGTAGATATGGTTGAACCTAGGGGTTCTGGGTTAGGGTCCCAAGAGGGAGTGGCGGAGCAGGATGAGTGGCGGTGGAGAGCGGATGCTCACAGAGGCTTTGTCTGTAGTGACAGGTTTGGGGGATGGCAGCGGAAGCGGGTATTGAGGCAGGATGGGGATGAGGCCTTTAGAGGGACCAGAGGATCCAAAGCGCGGTGCTAGAGACCCCAGCCTTCTTCAAAGACACTGCCTGTCTTTAGAGGGGCTGAACATAGCCGGAAAGGCAGCACCTGGCCTCATAAAGGCCACGTCCAGTGGTCCAGCCTCCTGGAGGAGATGGCTGGCATGGTGGTGGTGGGGGGGGGTAACCAGCTCTTCCCAATTTGCCATAAGTTTCCCTTTTAGCACCCAAAGCCTTCCATCGTGGGAAGCCTCTCCAGCCAGAGCTGACCTGGACTCTAGGAAGCCGTAATCCTAAGGGATGTGTCCCGTGCCTCTTACAGGGCCAGCCCGTGGGTTTGGGGTTGAGATAACCCGGTGTGTGGGCGGAGGTGGGGGGACCACCCGCCCTCGCCTGACCCAGAATCCCTCCTCAGGTGTGATGGTCGGCTCCCACGCGGACATGGCGCCGGCCTCTACCGCAGAGGGGGCCGGGGAAAAGCCGGGCCCCGCAGCTCCTGCCCCCACGGCCCAGTATGAGTGTGGGGAGTGCGGCAAGTCCTTCCGCTGGTCGTCCCGGCTCCTGCACCACCAGCGCACGCACACGGGCGAGCGTCCCTACAAGTGCCCCGACTGCCCCAAGGCCTTCAAGGGCTCCTCGGCCCTGCTTTACCACCAGCGGGGCCACACGGGCGAGCGGCCCTACCAGTGCCCCGACTGCCCCAAGGCCTTCAAGCGCTCGTCGCTGTTGCAGATCCACCGCAGTGTGCACACTGGCCTGCGGGCCTTCACCTGCGGCCAGTGCGGCCTGGCCTTCAAGTGGTCGTCCCACTACCAGTACCACCTGCGCCAGCACACGGGCGAGCGGCCCTACCCCTGCCCAGACTGCCCCAAGGCCTTCAAGAACTCGTCCAGCCTGCGTCGCCACCGGCATGTGCACACGGGTGAGCGGCCCTACACCTGCGGCGTGTGTGGCAAGAGCTTCACGCAGAGCACCAACCTGCGGCAGCACCAGCGCGTGCACACGGGCGAGCGGCCCTTCCGCTGCCCGCTCTGCCCCAAGACCTTCACACACTCGTCCAACCTGCTGCTGCACCAGCGCACCCACAGCAGCACCGCCGCCCCCGCCGCGGGCGCCGCCCCCGCCCCTCCGCCGCGGGAGCCCGGCGGCAAGGTCTTGGTCTCGGAGTCCTACCTACAGCGGTCCCTCCAACCCCCCAGCCCGCCGGCGCCCCCGCCGCCGGCGCCCCCGCCCGTGGTGCCCGAGCTCTTTCTGGCCGCGGCCGAGACCACGGTGGAGCTGGTGTACCGCTGCGACGGCTGCGAGCTAGGCTTCGGCAGCGAGGAGCTGCTCTTGGAGCACCAGCCCTGTCCCGGGCCGGAGGCGCCGCCCCCGCCCGCGGACGCGCCCTCGGAGCCGCGGAAGGCCGACCCTCCCCCGCCGCCCTCACTGTCCCCGCCGTCCCCCCTGCCGCAGCCCCCTCCCGCCGCCTCTGCCCCTGGCTTCGCCTGCCTCCCCTGCGGGAAGTCCTTCCGGACGGTGGCCGGCCTCTCCCGCCACCAGCACAGCCACGGGGCGGCCGGCGGGCAGGCGTTCCGCTGCGGCAGCTGTGACGGCGCCTTCCCGCAGCTGGCCAGCCTCCTGGCGCACCAGCAGTGCCACGTGGAGGAGGCAGCGGCCGGGCGCCCGCCCCCGCAGGCCGAGGCTGCCGAAGTCACCTGTCCCCAGGAGCCGCTCGCTCCCGTCCCCGCCCCGCCCGCTCCCGCGCCCGCCCCGGCTTCCGCGGAGCGACCCTACAAATGCGGCGAGTGCGGCAAGGCCTTCAAGGGCTCATCGGGGCTGCGCTACCACCTGCGGGACCACACGGGCGAACGGCCCTACCAGTGCGGCGAGTGTGGCAAGGCCTTCAAGCGCTCGTCGCTGCTGGCCATCCACCAGCGCGTGCACACCGGCCTACGGGCCTTCACCTGCGGCCAGTGCGGTCTTACCTTCAAGTGGTCGTCGCACTACCAGTACCACCTGCGGCTGCACTCGGGCGAGCGGCCCTACGCTTGCGGGGAGTGCGGCAAAGCCTTCCGCAACACGTCGTGCTTGCGGCGCCACCGGCACGTGCACACGGGCGAGCGGCCCCACTCCTGCGGCGTGTGCGGCAAGAGTTTCGCCCAGACCTCCAACCTGCGGCAGCACCAGCGCGTGCACACGGGCGAGCGGCCCTTCCGCTGCCCGCTCTGCCCCAAGACCTTCACACACTCGTCCAACCTGCTGCTGCACCAGCGCACGCACTCGGCCGAGCGCCCCTTTGCCTGCCCCATCTGCGGCCGCAGCTTTGTCATGGCCGCCTACCTGCAGCGGCACCTGAGGACGCATGCCCCGGCCAACGCCGCTTCTGGCCCTGCAGCCCCCGGCGCTGGCCCCCAGCCCCCTGCCCCACTGGCTGCCGCCCCAGCCCCGTCCGCCACCCAAGATGTCCACGTTCTACCCCACCTCCAGGCCACGCTCTCCCTAGAGGTGGCAGGAGTCACGGCCCAGGCCCCGCCCCCTGGCCCAGCAGCCCCCAACTCCCAGACGTTTCTCCTGGTGCAGACTGCTCAGGGCCTCCAGCTGATCCCCAGCAGCGTCCAGCCCCCCACACCCCCGCCTCCCCCCGCCCCCCCCAAGCTCATCTTGCTGCCCTCCTCCAGTACTGGTGGTGGGGGCAGCGGTGCAAGGCAGGGCCCACGGGCAGTGGGGAAAGCTGGGCAGGGGGCTGGAGTAGTCTGGCTGCCAGGCCCTGGGGGGCTAGGGGTGCAGGGAGGGAGCAACACCGGGGCCAGCGCGGGAGCGCAGAGCCTCATCGTTCTGCAGAATGTAGGGGCTGGGGAGGCAGGGCCACAGGAAGTGAGCGGGGTCCAGCTCCAACCCCTTCGGCCAGCCCCGGAACTGACCACGGTCCAGCTCCAGCCGGCCCAGGAGGTGACCACGGTCCAGCTCCAGCCGGCCCAGGAGGTGACCACGGTACAGCTCCAGCCGGCCCAGGAGGTGACCACGGTACAGCTCCAGCCTGTAACGGGTCAGCTGTCCAATTCCAGTGGGGGAGCCGTCACCACTGAGGCGCCTAATCTGCTGGTGGTTCAGAGTGGGGCAGCGGAGGAGTTGCTGGCGGACCCCGGCCCGGGGGAGCCCAGTGACGGTGAGGCCAGCACTGGTGTGGTCCAGGATGTGCTCTTTGAGACGCTGCAGACGGAGGAGGGGCTGCAGAGTGTCCTGGTGCTGAGTGGGGCTGATGGGGAGCAGACCCAGCTGTGTGTGCAGGAGGTAGAGACCTTACCCTCGGGGCTGGCTGAGCCGCCAACCCCTGGCCCAACGGGACAGAAACTGCTCATTATCCGCAGTGCCCCGGCCACCGAGCTGCTGGAGAATGGCAGCGTTGGGGGAGGCGCCGCTGCGCTGCAGCTGCTGGCCCCACCACCACCTGGCCCAGGCTCTGCTCCCGCGGGCGTCCCTGCGGCTCCTGCCTCCCAGATGGTACAAGTGGTCCCTGCAGGAGCTGCACCTGGGGGCATGACCCCACAGGGCCTACCCTCCATCCAGTTTGTCCAGACTCTGCCCGCAGTCCAGCTGGTGCACACGTTTTGAGTAGAACCACTGGTACCCCTTCCCGCCCCACACAGAGACCCCCGACTCACTGTCAGCCTGGGCTGGGCTGAGCTGGGGGGAGGGGAACTGCAGGCTGGGCTTGCTAATAAAGACCAGAATCTCCGCTCCTGTGTTTTTGTTTTATTTGTGGTTTGGGAGATCACTGTCATGGCCATAGCCACCACTTGGGAACTTGGAGTCTCATCTCTTGCTTCCTGGTTCGCAGGTGACTTGCTTTGCGTCTTGGGGCCAGCCACTTCTCCTATGTGGGCTCTGTTTATCCTTTTTAAAAAAGGGATGCAACGGTCACTATATGGGGGAGGCGTTGGAATCTAGAATCCTGGTTCTGCCACTTGTTCTCTGTAAGTCACCCCACCCCTCCTCTCACGGAAAAATGGGTGGGTGGGAATGCCCATTCCGAATGTCACTGAGAGCCGGGGTGGGTGGGTTTGGGGTGGGCAGTTTGGGAGCCAGTGGGCTCAAGATGCTGACGCGGCCCCTCCCGCGAAGGCCCTGGAACCTAAGAGAACCACTGAGTTCGCCGCCCCGCCCCCACCCTCTGCGCTCAGGTTGCTTAGGAACCAGGGGACGTCGGGAAGCAAGCGTGCGTTCAGCGCGCGACCGGTAAGTACCCCTCCCCGCCCCCACCCCGCCGGGTCCCCCGCTGCCATCCCCAGCCCCTTCCCCCGCCAGCGTCCTACAGGCCCCCTTTCTCTGTTGCTCCTCCCCTTGCAGGGTTGCCGCTCCCCGCCTTAGTCCATTCCCAGCCCACGCCCAGACTCTCCCCCCACCCGCTGCCAGAAGGTTGGCAACAGTTGCTAAGGCCGAGAGCAGGCACCGCCCCGCCCCGAGTGCGCTAGTCTGACGTCACTTCCGCCGACGACCCCCTTCTCAACCCAGCTCCCCCCGCACCTTGTCAAAAGCGAAGCGACCCACAGAGGTGCTTGCAAGTCCTTGTTCCTGCGACAGACGCCGTTCGGGGGCGATTGGGGCAGAGAGGCTCTGGGCACTGGGGGGTGGGGAGCGGGGTCCATTCCCTGCCTGTGGGGGTAGTTTCGCTCACCCCCAGGGCCGCCCCGGAACCTGGAAGGGAGCCCGGTGTTGGCAGGTGTTGGCGTGCACCAGGCATTTAGGCGTAGATCGCTGGACACCACTGGGGGCCGGGGGGGCACCCCGAGAGACTTTAGAAAGGGCGATGGGTTGACGGGGAAGCCTGTCCTGTCTCGAGCCTCTCTTGGGACCTGACCTGGGACATACTGTTGCGTGATCCGCAGCTCTGGGGCGCTTTGGGGACGAGAGGTGCCCTCCTGACGCTGACCGGCTTGTTTTCGCCAGGTGCACGCCTGCTCCCTTGGGGGCGCGGGAGCCTGGGGGCTGCCATGGCCCCCAGCCACCTGTCGGTGCGGGAGATGAGGGAAGATGAGAAACCCTTAGTGCTGGAGATGCTGAAGGTGAGAGCGGGCAGGGGCGCCAGTGAGCCTGGGAGGGTGGGGTGGAGGGTACCAGTGAGGGGGGGCCGGGACACCAGTGAAGCTGGGAGGGGACGGGGACACCTGTGAGCCTGGGAGGGGGCGGGGACAGAATGAGGGGATACCAATGAGCCTGGTGGGGCGGGGACACCAGTGAGTCTGGGGGAGGGTACCAGAGAGGGGGGGCCTGGACACCAGTGAGCCTGGGAGGGGGCGGGGACAGAATGAGGGGGCACCAATGAACATGGGGGTGGGGCGGGGACACACCACGGAGCCTGGGAGGGGGCAGGGGCGGCATTTTGAGTGGCTTCAGTCACCTTCCTGAGCCAGCCGTGACCCCCTGGCGAGCAGTCTTTTGCTGCTCCTAAGAGGGCCCTTGGGCCCTCCTCTCTCTAGTTCTTTCTCCCTACCCTGGGGATCAAAAAGGGTTTTCACCGCTGTAGGGCTGACACACCAACTCCTTCCCTATCCTCCGCACTTCCAGTCTTCCCTACGCCCCAGCCTCCTGCTTTTCAAAGTAGAGCCCTTGGGCCTCAGCCTGGCACTCGAGGACGCCCCAGGCGCCCCTCCAGCTTTCTCTCTTGCTTGGGTCAGCTCCTCCATCCAGCCCCCCCTGATGCCTGCCTCTCCACTGAAGTGGGAGCCCTCACAGTTCCTAATTCACCAGCTCACTCACTCAGAGCCCAGTGTGCCAGCCGTGTGGTCCTGGACCCTCCTCCACAGGCCTCAGCTCACTGCCTTCCTTTCTCCTCCGGCAACCCCGGCCCCGGATCCCTCCTGGGCAGGCAGGGCCTGCCTCCTCCCCGCCCCGTTCCTGCTGCCCACGGGAGCCCCCCCACTCTGACTGCTCCTCCTGCCTGCAGGCCGGCGTGAAGGACACAGAGAACCGCGTGGCCCTCCACGCCCTGACGCGGCCACCGGCCCTGCTTCTCCTGGCGGCAGCCAGCAGCGGCCTGCGCTTCGTCCTGGCCTCTTTCGCCCTGGCCCTCCTCCTGCCCGTGTTCCTGGCCGTGGCGGCCATGAAGCTGGGCCTGCGGGCCCGGTGGGGCTCGCTGCCCCCGCCGGGCGGGCTGGGGGGGCCCTGGGTGGCAGTGCGGGGCTCAGGGGATGTGTGCGGGGTCCTGGCCCTGGCCCCAGGCTCCAGCGCTGGAGACGGGGCCCGGGTCACCCGCCTCTCTGTGTCTCGCTGGCACCGCCGCCGAGGCGTGGGCAGGCGGCTGCTGGCCTTTGCCGAATCCCGGGCTCGAGCCTGGGCGGGCGGCATGGGGGAGCCCCGGGCCCGGCTAGTGGTCCCGGTGGCCGTGGCAGCGTGGGGCGTGGCCGGGATGCTTGAGGGCTGTGGCTACCAGGCCGAGGGGAGCTGGGGTTGCATGGGCTACACGCTGGTGAGGGAGTTCAGCAAGGAACTATGACGCCAGACCCTGGAGGAAGGAAAACCAGCGCTTAGTGAGCACCTACGGTGTGCAGACACTTTCACACCGTCCTTCCATGAATCCCCAGCCCACCCAGGGCCCAGAAACTGAGGCCTGCAGAGGGCAAGAGACCCCACCACAGCCTGACGTCTGTCTGTAATGTTTGAACTTCTCAGAGAGGTCGGCCCCTCTAACCCCTGCCTCAGATTCTGTCTGCACTGAGAAGTCTCCCCATCTGCCTGTCTGTCAAGCCTGTGCCGTTTGTGCTGTGAGCCTGGGAGAGACGTGGGGCAGGAGGAGAGGAGGCCGAGCAAGCCTGCCCCCCACCCCGACCAGGGTTAGGACTTAAGCAGGGGCACCCCAAACCGGGACAAGGCCCCCAGGGAATGGGGTGGGGCTTGATGCTGTGCTTGGAGTGGGTGAGGCTGCAGAGGCAGAGAGAGGGTGAGGGGCGCCTCTGCAGGGGAGGGTCGTCTGCCTCGAGAGCCCCAGGGGAGGGAGGGGGGTGGTGGGCACAGTGCTGCCCTCCCGGCCAGCCCCTCCCCGGGAAGGTGAGAGCCCAGAGGGGCAGGCAGACCCATCTGGTTTTTAACACCCGTTTGTTAATAAAGCCTGAAACTGCTGTGCGCCTGTCTCCCTCTCTCTGATGCCTTTTCCAGTCTGTCTCCGAGGCCCCCCTTCCGTCTGGCTCCTCCTTCCCCGAGGTTGACATTAATTGTTGGCAGCGGGGGTGCTGGACTGGGGGCAGGGGAGGCAATGAGCTCAAGGCAGCCCTGCTCCCTGCCAGCCCTCTGACTCAGGCTCCCCATTACCGAAGTTTTTCCGCCTCACAGCTGCTTAGTGCAGAGAGAGAGAGAGAGAGAGTGTGTGTGTGTGTGCGTGTGTGCGTGTGTGTGTATGTGTGTGTGTGTAGTCGCCCTCCCCCACCGAAGCCTTGACCCTTGGTCCCCCAACCCCTGACCCCAGTTTCCTCGGGAGACACGCAAGTTCAACCACGGCTCCCTCAGACAGGAGGTTGGGGACTTTTGCGTGCAGATCCACCGGGGGGGATGGAGAGAGGAGTTTCTCTGTCTCTTTTCCCAATCCAGGAAGTTCTTCCTGGTGTCTGGCTGCAAGCCCTCTTGCTGCACCGGGAGCCCCAGTTGTGCCAGGTCCCCAACCCTGGCATCTGATGTGAATCCATCTTTGATGCTCTCTGGTCCCAGCACGCTTCCCTGGCTGGACAAGAGAGGAGGCAGAGGGGTGGGCACCCCACCTGTGCACCCCTGTCCCCCAGCGTACGCCCCTGCCGGGATGCTTCCCTGCAGCCTGCTGCCCCCAGACCGGCTCCCCAGTGGGTGTTTGCAGTTGGACACCCTCCCTGCTGCCTGCCACCGCCCTCCTCCCCAGGCCTCAGCCGCCGGCCAGCCCCCTCCCCGCCCCCGCTCCCGTCCCCTGCTGCCTCCTCGGCAGCCTCTCCTCCTCCTGGCAGAGCGTCCAGCCCCTGCCTGCTCCTCCCCAGGTCCCGGGCGCCTCTGGCAGGAGCCTCCCTCTCTCCCTCCCTCCCCCCCTCCCTTGGCCGCTAGCTCCTCCCCTCTCCTGCTCCTCTTCCCATTCACCCCATCCCTGCCCCGACTCTGCAGACATGAGGGTCTTGGCCTGCCTCCTCGGTGAGTGACCCTTCTCCTCGGGGACTTGGGCCTGGGCCCCACCCTCTGACCCCTGAGCTCACCCACTGGAGAGCCTCAGACTTCCGGGGCCTCATCCCTGTTGGTTGGGGGATACAGGACATCTGGCCCTCCCTTGCCTGATCCCCCAGGGACCCAGCCTCTGGCACCCCCGTCCTACCCTCTCAGGAGCCCCAGAGACCTACCTCCTACACCCCCGCCCCACCAGCCCTGATCCTGTGGGGGGTCACCCATCATTTGACCTTTAGTCAGGCCCCTGGGGGAGTGCAAAGGGCCTGGGCGCCTGCCCTGAGGCATCTGGGGCCCCGCCCACCTCAAGGACCTGAACCTCGCCAGGCCCTCGACCCAGAGTCCTGCTTCCCAGCGGCGGGGTTTCTGGTTCAGAGGCATGAGGCCTCACTCTGTCCACCCCTCCAACCTCCCTTCCAGTGGCTCTGATGGGGATCCAGGCTGTTGGTAAGTGGCCCCAAACACTTCTTCCATCTGGCCTCACTCAGCTGCAGGCCCACCCCGTGCCCAGCCTCACCCTCCAATGGGACCCTGTTCGCCCCCATCCGCCTGTGACCTCGGGCACCACTTCCCCCAGGACCACCTGGGCGACAGCCTCCTGCTTCCTACGGGGCACCACTGCTCCCCTGGGTACCCAGGAGTTGGGCTCCCCGTTAGCGGCCAGGACACCGGCCTCCCGGTGATGCCCTGCAGGACAGCCCCCAGCCCGTACCCTCCCCCTGGCCCCAGGGTCTCCAGGACATCACAGCCTTTCCTCTGTCCTCCCCAGAGTGGCTGCGTCTGGCCGATGGCCCCCATGGGTGCGCGGGCCGCCTGGAGGTGTGGCACGGCGGGCGCTGGGGCACCGTGTGCGACGATGGCTGGGACCTGAGGGATGCTGCTGTGGCCTGCCGCGAGCTCGGCTGTGGGGGTGCGCTGGCTGCCCCTGGAGGCGCCTTCTTCGGGGAGGGCGCGGGGCCCGTGTGGCTGAGCGAGCTGGCCTGCCGGGGCGGTGAGCAGCAGCTGGGCCTCTGCCCCCACCGCGGCTGGAAGGCCCACATCTGCTCCCACGAGGAGGACGCAGGCGTCGTCTGTGCAGGTAAGGGGCCCTCGACCCCCTCCAAGGAACACTGCTTCAGAGACGACCCAGGGACACAAGTCCTCAGTCCAGTAACTCTGAGAATCCAGAAGTCCAGACACCCCACCCCTGACACCCCCTGCAAAGCCAGGACTTACCACTACCTTGGAGGGTTCCTGCCTCACTCAGGGCCTGCCCTCTTTATAGCATCTGGGGATCGCATGGCGGGGATATTGAGTAATATCTTCCAAACTGAGAGGGAAGTTTGAGACCAATAAAGAAAGCAGTAAAGAACAACTATGAAGTTTACTGTGGGGAACTCATACAGGCAGGATGGATCTGGTGGGCAGTGATCCATTTATTTGCAGCTGTGCTGCGCACCAGCGCAAAGGGTGCAGGAAGATTTAAAGGGGCCAACGCTAGAGACAGAATCTGAGTACCAAGGGAGAAGCATGTTTTCCTTCCCCCAGGGGGTCTTATGACCATCATTCCTCATGGACCATTAATCCTCTATGTCAGCAAAAGGCATCCTTCCTGTTTTCGTATCAGACGAAGGCAAGGGTAAAAGTTGATAGGGAACCTCTCTGGCTTGGGCGTGTTCCTCGTGAGTGGGACAACGCTCAGCCAAGCAGAGGGGAGGGGGCGGGGCCGCAGGCCTGAGACGGGGCTGACAAAACAGAGCCAGTGCGGTCCAGCCACACGCTGCTCTCCCGAAGGTCAGCGTGTGTCGGACTCCAGGGATTGGGACGACTCACCTTCAGTCCTGGATGGGGACCCCTGGCCGGGGCTGTCTGGGGAGCTGAGCCCCGGCTCTGAGGAGGCCCCGGTGATGCCTGGTGAGCCCCCCCCACATGTGCCCTGTCTCCAGCTTCGGCTGTGAGGGAGAAGGGACAGAGGCCCGTCTCCTCCACAATCCCGAGGGCCCCCGCCAAGGCCCCCTTCGGACCCCTGGGGACTCTCGGGACTGACCTGCGGCCCCAGGAGGTGCAGCTGCCGATCTCCCTCCCTGCTGTCTCCTCACCCAGCCCCCCGCCCAGCCGGGACCCCCCAGAGCGGCTCCCGGAAGAAGAGCCCCCGGCCGCCCAAGCCCGCCAAGTCCACTAGGGCCCCTTTGCTGACTGCCGGAGCCCCCCGCCAGGGTAAGTCCGCGCAGGCCTCCCCTCTGCAACAAATCTGGATGGGGTGAGGCGCTAGGCCCCGCTGGACCAAACTGGGACCCCCCCCCTCCAGGTATGCGGGGGCACTGCATCCCCCGGGGATTCACAGTCAGGCCCAGGCTCCCCACCCGGTCAGGAGACCCGGGTGTCCACTCCCGGGACCCAGGCCCTTGGCCTGCTCAGATCCTGGCTCTCCCCTTAACAGCCGGCTGGCAGGCCCATCTCAGGCCACTGACCACCCCCCCCCCCCCCCCCGCGGCTTGAATCCGCATATCCCCAGCTGCCTCGCACGAGGCCCCTGACTGCCCCTCTCCCCGCCCGCCCGCCAGAGCGGCTGCGCCTGGTCTCCGGCCCCCACGGGTGCGCCGGCCGCCTGGAGGTGTGGCACGGCGGGCGCTGGGGCACGGTGTGCGACGACGGCTGGGACCTGCGGGACGCCGCCGTGGCCTGCCGCGAGCTGGGCTGCGGGGGTGCGCTGGCCGCCCCCGGCGGGGCCCGGTTCGGCCCGGGCGCAGGGCCCGTGTGGATGGACGACGTGGGGTGCGGAGGCGGGGAGCAGGCCCTGCGGGACTGTCCCCGAAGCCCCTGGGGCCGGAGCAACTGTGATCACAGCGAGGACGCAGGACTGGTCTGCACCGGTATGTGCCCGCCTCCCCAGACCCCTCCCCCAGGGCCACGCCCCCTCTCCCGCTCACCGAGGTCTCAACTTTAAGGAGCTCTCTAATCCCCTTCCCTTCCCCCCTCCCCCCTCCCTCCCCACCCCCTCCCTCCCTCCCTCCCTCCCCCCTCCCTCCCTTCCTTACTCCCTTCCTCCTTCTCTCTCTCCCTCCTTCCTTCTTTTCACACTCATTAAGCCCCATCCACACCGGGCACAGACCCAGTTCTCACTCTCCTGACTTTTAGGAGGCAGGGGTGGCCCACAGGTGTGGGGTAGGAAAGTTCAAGGGCTGCACCCACTAGAGGAGCCTGCCCGCCTACCCGCACAGGGGGCAGGAAATGTTTCAGTCGGTGGATGGGAAAGGGGAGAGGGAGCTACAGAGGAAGCTGGGAGCCAGCTCTGGGCCTCACCCCCACCTGCCTGGCCTCCTGGGTGGATGTCCTCGCCCCACCCTTCACGGATGCAGGACAGAAGCTCAGAGATGTAAAGCAGATGGCCCAGAACTTGACTGCCGTGTCTGTCCCACTACACAGATGGATCTGGGTATCTAGCGTGTAGGGTGTGGTGGGGATGGAGACCAAGAGGACACAGGTCGGGGCACAGATTGGTGGACCAGAGGCAGTGATGGTGGTGCCTCCGTGGGAAGCACATGGGGGCAGAAATGGGGCCTCTGAAGCCCAGTTCCCAGGAGGTGAGTTGAGTCTCCAGCGGGAGAAGAAGCTGTTGGGGAGAAGAAGTGAACCCCATTGAGGGGCCCGGGGGCTTGGTATCTTACCAACATCTCTGCTCCTCAGGGCAGCCGCATGAGGGAGCGTGTCACTCACAGCTGGGTGATGCAGGCAGGAGTATCTCCCCCTCTCTGGCCTGTCCTTTTCTCTAGACACCGACTGCAGGCTAGAGAGATGGACTCCACACTCCCCAGAGGTGACCCAACTCTCACCCCACAAAGACCCAACAGAAATGTACCCCCAAACCAACAAGAGGTTAACATCTAGACTAGTGGTTCTCAACCGCACTCCCCAGGTGATATGGAGACATTTCTGTTGTCATGACTGTGTGGGGCACTGGGGGTGCTGCCGGCATCTGGGGGGTGGAGCCCAGGGATGCTGCTGGACATCCTACTGTGCACAGGATGGCCCCTCACAGCAGAGAATGCCCTGACCCCCGTGTCAGGGGCGCTAAGGCTGAGAAGCCCTGCTTTACAGGCTGGAGAAGGCAGCTGGGGAGTGGGGACCTGCCTGGGGAGGTGGGTGGAGGGCATCAGGGCCAGCGTCCCCAGGGCTCATCCCTGGGGAGGCAGGGACATGGGGGGCAGTGGATAGACCAGAGTTGAACTCTTGGAGAGCGACTTCCCAGCTCAGAGTCTTTCCCTCACTTGCAAACTGAAGATGGAATGGCTGCTTTCCAGCCCCATCTTGGGCGTGAAGCGGGACACCACACATAGCCTGTACCTGCTCACCCATCCTGGTCACCTGAGCATGAGGCTTATATCCACTCATCCATCCTAGTCACCTGAGCACGTGGCCTGTACCTGCACATCCATCCTAGTCACCTGCGTGCATAGCTCAGTACCTGCTCGTCCATCACAGTTTCCTGCGTGCGTGGCCTAAAGCTGCTCATCCGTCACAGTTTCCCGTCTCTCTGTTCTCCCTCTCCCCACGGTCCAGGCCCGGCCCCCAGGCTGCGTCTGGCAGACGGCCCCCACGGGTGCGCGGGCCGCCTGGAGGTGTGGCACAGCGGGCGCTGGGGGTCCGTGTGTGACGATGCCTGGGACCTACGGGACGCCGCTGTGGCCTGCCACGAGCTGGGCTGCGGGGCCGCGCTGGCTGCCCCTGGAGGCGCCTTCTTCGGGGAGGGGGCTGGACCCATCCTCCTGGACGATCTTCGCTGTCGGGGAAATGAGACGGCCTTGCGCTTCTGCCCTGCGCGGCCCTGGGGCCAGCATGACTGTCATCACCGGGAGGATGCTGGGGCCGTGTGTGACGGTGAGGGGGCCCTGGGGGAGAGGCCAGAGCTGGGGCGTCTCGTGTGTTTTCCGGAGGTGTACCCCAGGGCCCCGCACTCCCTCCGTCCAGCAGCCCACCTGCCGCATGTCTTGCTCATCGTGAAACCTCAGTCTCCATCGGGGGTCCTGGGGTGGCAGGTGTGGGGAACTGCCTGTAGCACAGCAGTGGGTGGTGGTCACCTCTTCCCTCTCACGCCCCAGGTATGCCTCTGGGATATGTCCCTCCCACGGCCCCCGCAGTGGGCAGCAACAGCTCCAGGCCCAGGGAAACTGCATCCAGGCCCCCGCCCCCCACGGTGAGCCAGGCTGCGCGGATAGCAGGCATTTCACCTCCGCCCGCTTCCCCTGCGGCCCCTCAGGAGCCTGGGCCGGAAGCTGGTGAGTCCCTCCTGCTCCCCGCACCCCAAATGTGGGGCTTAGCTGCTGCTGCTTTTTTTTTTAAGATTCTTTTCCCATGTAGGCCATTGCAGAGTACTGAGCAGAGCTCCCTGTGCTATACAGTAGGGCCTTATTACCTCTTTTATGTATAGTAGCGTGTATATGTCCATCCCAAGCTCCCGATTTATTCCTCCTTCCCCTTATCCCCTGGTAGCCATGTTTGTTTTCTATATCCGTGACTCTACTCCTGTTTTGTAAATAAGTTCATTTATACCCCCTTTTTTAGATTCCACATATAAGTGATATCATCTGATATTTGTCTTTCTGTGTCTGACTTATTTCACTCAGTATGACAATCTCTAGGTCCATCCGTGTTGCTGCAAACAGCATTATTTTGTTCTTTTTTGTCGCCGAGTAGGGGTTTAGCTTCTGTTTCCTGCCCCTCCTCCACTCCCCACAGCCCCCAGGTGCCTCCTTCACTGCCTCAGAGGTCTCGGGGAGAGGGAAGGGTGGAGGGGAGGAGACGGAGCCCACACGCAGAAGGCCCCTGCTTAGTCTAATGCTCTGCTCCAGCTGTCTTGAAACTCACAGGGCCGCCTCCTTCTCGCAAGTATCGAAAGAACTAGTCAGTGATGTTGTTTTAAAATACAGGCTTTAGGGACTTCCCTGGTGGGCCAGTGGTTAAGACTCTGCGCTTCCACTTCAGGGGCCACAGGTTGATCCCTGGTTGGGGAACTATGGTCTCACATGCTGTGTGGTGCGGCCAACAGGTGAGACCACTGTCACTGCAGAGATAGTTGGTTTCTCACAATTCCCAAGAGGAGGGGGCACAGCCCGCACATGACGCAGGGCCACACGGGAAGCACCAGGGTCCAGCAGGAGGCAGAGGGAGCGAGGGGCGACGGTGGGCAAAGCCTGGAGTGTGGCTTCATGGGGAGGAATGGACAAGGCAGGGTGAGATGACTCCGGATGGGCTGGTTTGCATCATTTCGGCGGGTTCTGGAGCGTAGCCGCTGCTCCTGGTTGTCGGGTACATGCCCTGGGGTGATGGGGCAGGTGGATGATGGCTGGAGTGTGTGAGCCTGACAGGAGGTGGTGGGTGAGGGCTCTGGGTGGGTTGGTTTCATATGAAGGGCACACTCCAGTGGTTTCCTGTCTCTGGGAATCAGCAATCCCTCCAGTGTCAGCAAGGCCCCGAGATGTCAAAGCATCAGGTACCGCAAATAAAAAGCCATGATTAATACAGCCATCTCCTCAAGGTTGCTGAAGGCTGAAAAAGTGGGAACTTGATCGCTATTAGCTGAGGCCTGCTTCCCCTTTTTCTGAATAATAATAATAATAATGATAGCAGCTGCCATAGACTCAGCTGTCCCTGGCTCACATGACCAGTGCTGTTCCAAGCCCCTTCATCAGGTAAAACTACCAGCCACTGGCAGGGTAGGTACCGTCTGGTTTCCACGTTACAGACGAGGCCACGCAGCTAAAAAGTCTGAAAGCCAGGACTCAAATGAGGGCAATTTGTTCCACAGCCCACTTTCTTTATTTTTTAAAAATCATGGTAAAATATACACAACGTAAAATTGACCATTTTAACAACTTTTTGTTTTTCTGGCTGTGCCACACGGCATGTGGATCTTACTTCCCTGACCGGGGATCAACTCCGCGCCCCCTGCAGTGGAAGCGCGGAGTCCTAACTATTGGACTGCCAGGGAAGTCCCATTTTAACCATTTTAAAGCATATAGTTTAGTTGTGAAAAATACACTCATCGTGTTGTGCAGCCATCGCCACCACCATCTCCAGAGCTTCTTCATCGTCCCGAACAGATAGCCCAGACCCGTTAAACACTCACTGCCCTCCCCTCCATCTCCCCAGCCCCTGGCACACACCACTGGATTTTCTGTCTCTGTGAATTTGCCAGCCGGGCACTGTGTGTAAATGGAATCGTATAGTATTGGACCTTTTGTGTCTGGCTTATTTCACAGAGCATAATGTTCTCCAAGTTCATCCATATTGTGAAGTGTGTCAGAATTTCTTTCTTTGTAACGGCTGAATCGTATTCCATCATATGGATGGACAACATTTTGCTTATCCATTCCATTCGTCCATTGATGGACGCTCGGGTTGTTTCCACGTTATTGCTCTTGTGAATAATGCTGCTGTGAATGTTTGCATACGGGTATCTGACTGAATGCCCATTTCCCCTTATCTTGGGCATATATATCCCTAGGAGTGGAATTTCTGGATCATACGGCAATTCTGAGTTGAGCTTTCCAAGGAACCACTCTTTATCCCTGACTTTTTTTTTTTTTTCTTTTTTTTGGCGTGCCGCGAGGCTGCTGGGATCTTAGTTCCCCAACCGGGGATTGAACCCGGGCCTCGGCAGTGAAAGCACGGAGTCCTAACCACTGGACCGCCAGGGAATTCCCTATCCCTGACTCTTTATTCCTGTGCCTGGTGCAGACGATGGCACAGCACAGGCCTGGATAAACACTTGCTGCTGGGAAGGAAGGGTGGATGAATGGAAGGAAGATGGAGCGAAGGTGGAGGAAGGTCTGACTCGAATTCTTTGGGTCTCTCCCACCCCAGGGTCCCCCCAGCTGCGCCTGGTGGCCGGGCCCAGCAGGTGCTCAGGCCGGCTGGAGGTGTGGCACGGTGGGCGCTGGGGGACCGTGTGTGACGACAGCTGGGACCTGCGGGACTCGGCTGTGGTCTGCCGGGAGCTGGGCTGCGGTGGACCTCGGCAGCCAGACCCTGCTGCCGGCCGCTTTGGCTGGGGCGCCGGCCCCATCTGGCTGGACGACGTGAGGTGTGTGGGGACCGAGGCTTCCCTCGCTGACTGCCCTGCCGCTCCCTGGGGGAAGCACAACTGTGCTCACAACGAGGACGTTGGAGTTACCTGCACTGGTAAGGAGGCCCTGGCCATTCTCTGGCTCCGGGAGGGCTTCCTGGAGGAGGGAACGGGAACTAACATTGGCACTAACATCGATTGAGCGCTCACCTCCTAAGCCCCCGCCCGTGACCGTATTCACACCCCACGATGCGTCCAAATTGGTGGATGTCATGCCCATTTTACTGATGAAGACGCTGAGGCACAGAGAGGTTACACAGCAGCTGAGCGGCACAGCTGGGATTCTTCCTCCTCTTCTTCCCGCCAAGAATCAAGGAAGTCTCCCACCTAGAGGGAAGCTGAAAAGGAAGAGGAAAGGAAGCAGGCATGGGCACCAGGAGATGGCAAGAAGCCCGTGTGACGGGAGGGCCACTTGAAGTAGACTCAGGCTTGGCCCGTGTTCATTCATTTGCCGTTATTTATCCAGCGCCAGACACTGAGCTAGGTATTGGGTCCTCAGAATGCAACGAACGCAACCCTGGCCTTTGAGAGGCTCACAGTTCACTGTGAGAAAGAGACGTCCCGACAAATCGCTGCAAACCCGTGTGACACATCATTTGGGAGGTCCCCAAGACCACCCTCGGGTTCCATAGTTTTCTAGAAGGATTCACAACAATCAGAAAAGCTGTCTCGCGGTCCAGTGGTTAAGACTTCGCCTTCCAATGCATAGGGTGCAGGTTCAATCCCTGGTTGTGGAGCTAAGATCCCACATGCCTCGCAGGCAAAAAACCAAAACATGAAACAGAAGCAATGTTGTAACAAATTCAGTAAAGACTTTTGGGCTTCCCTGGTGGCGCAGTGGATGAGAGTCCGCCTGCCGATGCAGGGGACATGGGTTCGTGCCCCGGTCCGGGAAGATCCCACGTGCCGCGGAGAGGCTGGGCCCGTGAGCCATGGCCGCTGAGCCTGCGCGTCCGGAGCCTGTGCTCTGCAACGGGAGAGGCCACAACAGTGAGAGGCCCGCGTACCGCAAAAAGACTTTTAAAATGGTCCATATCAGGACTTCGCTGGTGGCACAGTGGTTAGGAATCTGCCTGCCAATGCAGGGGACACGGGTTCAATCCCTGGTCCGGGAAGATCTTACATGCTGTGGAGCAGCTAAGCCCGCGCTCCACAACTGCTGAGCCCGCGAGCCACAACTACTGAAGCCCGCACGCCTACAGCCCGTGCTGCGCCAGAAGAGAAGCCACCGCAATGAGAAGCCCGCGCACCGCAACCAAGAGTAGCCCCTGCTCGCTGCAACTAGAGAAAGCCCGAGCGCAGCAACGAAGACCCAACGCAGCCAAAAATTTAAAAAGTCAGTTGAGGGAAGAGGCATGTGGGGCTGGGTCCAGGAGAGACCCTTGTGGAGCTTCCTCACTTAATTCTCCCAGCGACAACGCAGGACAACTCACGTGAAGTATTGCCAACCAGGGACGATCTCCCAGCCTTGGCGTCAGAGTGTGTGTAGGAGCGCAGTCATGAGATGTGGCTGGTGGCCCACTGGCGGCCCGTTAAGTCACAGTGTTAGCAGAGATGATTTAGGTGGCTCTGGCCCCACAGGGAAACAACACACTCTTACCAGGCAGGACGTTGAAAGGGCTTGGAGCTTCCCCCTTCCCCCCGGCAGCCAGGGGCAAAGGGCCAAACCTTTCTTTGGACAAGATTAACCCTTGTCCTGCATCAGTAACCCTTGGCATCGCCCATGGTGTCTGCCGCCTTCCCTGTGCTGATCAGAAAGATGTAAGGTGAGCCGTGGCAGCTGGGAGGATGGAGTCAACCATTCTGCCTGAAGCTAAGGCACTTTCCCCTTTCCCTCCCCTCCTGAGGGCCACGGGAGCCACAGAAGGGTTTTGAGCTGGGCAGTGGCCTGGTACCACCCTGGTGGGGCGGTGAGAGCTTCCCCCCACACACGGGGTGTGGGGGAAGACCAGTCAGAGGGTACAGGAAGCCAGGCAGTGGCTGGGCAGATGGAGAGGATGGGTCAGTGTGACGGGGTGAAGGGGGGCAGTCACATCATGATTGTAAGTGCCCAGAGGTGGGATGGTGCCGGCTGTGGCTGGCCACCGTATGCCCCAGGTCTGGCACAGGGCCTGGCTCGTAGGAGATGCTTTGTAAACGTCTATGATGTGAATGAATGCATGGGAACTTGGTGGTTGTCTGTAGGGGGAGATGAGAGAGAAGGACAATCACGGTGTCTGCTGTCTCCCCTGTCCTCCCCTCCTGTCTGCCAGGGACCCCCGGCCTGGACTCCATCTCAGACCCCTTCAGTTGGAGCTGGATCCCTGGCCTGGGTAGAGATCCAGATGCCTGGCTCCCGGGGGAGCTGGCCACCAAGCCCTCTGCGAGGCGGACCCCCAGCGTTCCTGAGAAAACCACCACCAAGGCCCCAGGGAAGATACCCAAAAGCACAAAGAAGTGGGTGACCAAAAACGCAAAGAGACCGACCACTCAGCCCGCCGTGATACCAACCACTAAGCACTCCAGGGCCACGGGCACCCAGAGTCCCCCAGAACTGACCTCACTGACCACCACCACTCCGACCACTGAGGCCTCCCGAAGACCGACCTCCGAGTTTACCACCAGGCTGACCACGGAGGACCCTCACAGGCTGACCTCACACACCACCGAAAGGCGGACTCCCCGGGTCCCCCGGGAACGGACCTCTAAGACCCTGGCAACACCGACCACCCAGGGCCCCCGAGAACTGACCTCTGAGGCCACCATGGAGCCATTGGCCGAGATCCCAGGAGTAGGTACTCCAGAGTCCTCCAAAGACCCAGCCCCCTCCCCCACTGGGGCATCAGGTGAGAGGAAGGAACGTGGAGGGTGAGGCTGACCCCTCCTAACCCCTGCTGACCCCTCCTGATCTGGGCTGTCTACCAGCAGGCCTGTTCCGGGTTCGTCTGGCTGATGGGCCCAACCGGTGCGCCGGGCGGCTGGAGGTGTGGCACGCTGGACGCTGGGGGACAGTGTGTGATGACAGCTGGGACCTGCGGGATGGCATGGTGGCCTGCTGGGAGCTGGGCTGTGGAAGGGTTAGGCCCCGAGTGGGCAAAACCCACTACGGCCCTGGCACCGGGCCCATCTGGCTGGATGACGTGGGCTGCAAGGGAAGTGAGGCCTCGCTGAGCGACTGCCCCGCTAGGGCGTGGGGACAGCACAACTGTGACCACGAGGAGGACGTGGGGCTCACCTGCACTGGTACGGTGGGGGGCGGGGGCTCAGTGGCCAAGGAGTCAGGGTGGCATGGGGGTGGGGACCCAGAGTCACTCCAGGAGATTCGGGAAGGGGACTTCGGAGCAACAGCAAGGACCTCTGAGCCGGGTCGGGGCTGTCCCCTTCCCCAATTTCTCCCAAGGCTATGCAGATGAGGAAGACTATCCCCCCTGGACCTGGGACCCCACCTCAGGAGAGGACCTGGCCAAGGGGACCACCGCTGCAGCGGTGCCTGCACACGCTCTCCCCTGGGGCACGGCTGGGAGCACAGGGGCCCCCTCCCCAACGACGAGGCGCCTTCCAAGCACAGGTGAGGGGCACGGCCGGGGTGGGGAGGGGCCCTCCATAAATCTCTGTGCACCTCCCTGCCGGGCTTCCAGAAAGATCCTCCTAAATGAGCTGGCCTGGGTCTCAGAGACCCCAGACAGGTTCTCCTCGGCTCCAGAGACCCTAAGAACATTCCCTTCTTGGACACAGCAGTAGCACTGTCCTGCAGAGCCTAAAGGAGACCCATCCCCACCCCCTGCGGTGTGATTTGCGGAGAATCCGACCAGGCTCAGCAAAGCCCCGGCCCGCAGTCCTCCTGTAAACCAGCCGGGGCCTTGGGAGCCCGTGCCCCTCGACCCGGAGCCTCGACGGAAATCCCCCCAGACCTCACAGCCGAGGCCCACCCTGTCACCACGTTGTCTCCCCACCCCAGCCCCTCAAACCTGTCCTCCCAGCTCACGCTCTGGTCAGGGTCGGGCTATGGCTCAGAGGCGGGGTGGGGACATCCAGGTCGAGGGCTCTGTCCTCAGCCGGACCCCCTTCCTCTGGCCAGTGGGAGCAGCCTCCAGCCCCTCAGCTCTGTCCCTCTCTGCCCCTCCGCCTCTGTCTCGCTGTCACCTGCTTCCCTCCTTCCATCTCTGCTGCCAGGGGCCTTGACCTTGACCCCCGGGGCCTTGACCCCCCTCCGATGTTGCCCATTTCTCTACCTTCCTCTGTGTGTGTGTGTGTGAGATCTCTGTCCTATCCGTGCTCAGGGTCTCTCTTGATCACCCTCTGCTCCTGTTTCTCACATTCTCTCTCTCTCTCTCTTTCTGGCCTCGCCTGTGTGGCACAGGCAATCTTAGTTCCCTGACTAGGGATGAACCCGCGCCCCCTGCAGTGGAAGCGCAGAGTCTTAACCACCAGACCCTCCAGGGAAGTCCCAAAGGAATTTATTTTACTTTTTAATTTTATTTTAAAATTTTTATTTATTTATTTTTCCCTTTCAATTTCTCACCCTCCTCATCTCAAACACTTTTTTTTCACCGCCCATTTCTTTCTCATCACCTTTCTAATTTTTTTTCTTTCCTTATCAAGTTCATACTCGCAGCATTTCTATTTCTCTCTTTATTTCCCCACAGTCAGCTTCTCTTTATCTTTTCCCCTCTGCGTCTGGCTCTTTTTTCTTTCATTTTCCATTTCTCACTCCCCCACCCCCAACCCGTATCTATTTCTCACTGTACTTCATGGCCAGTTTCTCTTCATCTCTTCTCCTGTGTCCTCCTCTTTTTATTTACATTTTCAGTTTCTCACGCTCATCGTCTCTGTTTCTCACTATTTTTCACGGTCGGTTTATCTTTTCAGCTCCGAGTCTCTTTTTTCTTTCTCTTTCTCTGCCCCTCCTCGTCTCTATGCCTCGTCAGCCTCTCTCACCATCTTTCTCATTTTTTCTCCAAGTCCACACCCCGTCACCGCTGTTTCTCCCTGTTTTTCACGGCCAGTTTCTCTTTCTTTCCCTTGAGTCTTCCCTTTTCTTTCACTCTCACCATCGCGCCCTCCGCTCCTTTTCCCACTCAACCTCCCCCCCACCCAGGGTCGGTTCTCCCCTCAGCTTTTTCTCCGTCTCCTCATCCTTCACGCTGACTCTCCATCCTACCACTTCCCGCGCGGCGGCTTCTTCCCCCGGCTCTGCCGACCCCGTCCCCCCGCGACGACCGCTCTCTCCCCCCAGGTGTCGCCGCTTCTGCTCCATGTCCGCAGGACCCCGCCCCTCGCACCTTTTCCCGCGTTTTTCACAGCTCAACACGCATGCGCACTCCGAGGGCCTCTGCGAGAGGGGCGGGGCCTCGGGTGGAGGGGCGGGCAGGGCAGACTTCAATCGCCCCGCGCCGTGTGACGTCACAGGCGCGGTGCGCCTCCTGATTGGCCGGCTGGCCCACGCCGCGGCAATAAAAGCGGGTGAAGAGGGTGGTGACCTCATAGAGTGGCGTCTGCCTCGGTCTGGTCTCGTTCCGGCGGGGAGGGTAGGGGGGCGCGGAGCAGGCATTGGAGGTACGGAGATTTGGGGTGGGGGGCACCCGAGCTGTGAGTTAGGGCTCAGTTTCCAGAGGTGATGCTCCTCACCTGGTAGCGTGGCCAGGACTTCTGAGCTTTGTTCTCTGCAGCCCGGCGCCACCTCCCTTATCCCGTAGCGACCCCTCGTGGCGGAGAGGTCCGATGCTGGGCGCGAGGCACAAATAAATACAGAACTAGGAATTGCACGATGGAAATCTCAGGGGTAACGTGTACAACCTTAGTAATGGGAAGACTTGGAGGGAGGTGCGGGGTGGCGTGGGGAGAGGGGAAACGACAGACAGGAATTCCTATCCTCGTTAGCAAGGTGGCCTTGAAAAAAATGACTGCTTCTTTGAACCTCAGTTTCTTCCTCCGGAAAAAAACGAAAACCGGAGCTGCAAGGAGCCTGGAAAGAGTCAAGGAGAGCTCACTGTGCCAGGCACGCATGATTCCAACTGGTGACATAGGTCCTGGTTTTGCCCCTGTGTTTTAGGTGCGGGAAAAATGAGGTTCAGAGAAATTAAACTTTAACTTAGGAGCCATTATTGAGATCCATTTTAAACGATTTCGCGCACAGTTTGCTTGTTGGATTGGAAAAGATTCTGGAATAACTGAAGTCATTGCAAGAGTGAATTCTGTAGTACAGCTCGCTGGGTTCCAGCTGTGGCTGCGCTGGGATTAGAACAACGAGCTGGGTGACCTCAGGTCCCAATCCAATGAGCAAAATGTGTGTGAAATCATTTAAAACCGCAAAACGTTGGTTGTTAAAAGTTATTTACCGTAAATGAGCAACAGCTGCAGGATCCCAGGGACGGAGTGATTATTTCTAGCAGAGCAATTGGGAAAGACCTCGCAGAAGAGATGGTGTCATTTTCACCAGCAGACACCAGGAGGAAGGGGATTCTCAGAGGAGCAGAGGCTGGAGTTGAGAAAATTGCATTGCCTGTTTAGGGCACGTCGTCTCTGCTAGACTTTTAGCTGTCTTGTATTTGGCTATGTCAGTTTCTGTTGTTGCCATAACACGGCCACACATTAGGGGCTTAGACAACACAAGTTTATTATTTTGCAGGTCTGGAGATCAGAAGTCCCACATGGGTATCACTGGCTAGAATCAAAGTGTCAGCAGGGCAGGGCTGTGTTCCTTCTGAGGCCTGAAGGGAGGATCGTTCCCATGCCTTTTCTAGCTTCTAGAGGCCCCTCCATTCCTTAGCGCATGGCCCCTTCCTCCATTTTCAAAGCCAGCAATGCTGCATCTATCTCTCTGGTCCTTCTTTTGTCTTTACATCTTTGTCACTATAGCCGGGTTAGATTCTCTCATTTTAAGGATTTGTGTGATTAGATTGGGTCCACTTGGATTAACATAGGATAATCTCTTCATTTCAAGTTCTGGACCCGTAATCATATCTGCAAAGTCCCTTTTGCCAGGAAAGGTAACATATTCACAGGTTCTGGGGATTAGGGCTTGGACATCTTTGGGGAGCGTTATTCTGTCTACCACGGGATCTATGTTGTAGAGACTTAGTAGAGACTTTTTACATACTTGTTGAATGAATGAATGAATGAATGAACCAGTGAGAGACCGCTGTGTAAGTCTAGAGAGAGTGTACAGGAGATGAAGCCGGAAGCTTATGAAGGTTGAATTCTCACTTTCCATTTCACTGAAGCAAGATTTCTTGAGGCTTCCTGGATGATGGAATTTGGAGACGCAGACATTAATTCATGTCTGAAATGTTTGCTGTGTGGCAGGCATGAGTACTAACCCCTGGGAACATAGCAGTGATGAGCACAGCAAGGGAGGGGGAAGGGAGGGCTAAGTGTTATAATTTAAAATAGGATGATCAAGAGATGACTTACTAAGAAAGTGCCATTTAAGTGACAACCTCAAGAAGGAGAGGGGGGAAGCCACGCAGATATCTGTTTGGAGAGTGTTCTGTAGAGAGCGGACAGCACATGCAAAGGCCCTGAGATGGGCGTGTGTTTAGCTGGTTCAGGAAACAGCAGTAAGGTCAGTGGGGCGGAAGTGAAGTGGTTGATGGGGATGATGGCAGGAGGTGAGGTCTGTGGTCCATTGTAAAGACATCTGCTGTGATGGGGAGCCTGGAGGGAGCTAAAGGAGCCTTCCAGACAGAGGGAGCAGCATGTGCAAAGGCCCTGTGGTGGGACCTTGGGAGACGGGCAAGAATGCTGGCCTGGCAGGAGTGGAGTGAGCCAGGCAGGGGGAGAGTGATCGGGGATGAGGCCAGTGTCTGGGTTTTATTCTATGTGCAGAAACCCTTGGCATTTTAAGCACTTTAAGTTATGGAGGATGTGATCACATGTGTATTTTCTTTCTTTTTTGGGGGGGTGGGGGGGCGTGCCTTGTGGCATGTGGGATCTTTGTTCTCTGACCAGGGATCACACCCATGCCCCCTGCAGTGGAAGAGCAAAGTCCTAACCACTGGACCGCCAGGGAAGTCCCCCACATGTGTATTTTCAAAGCATTCGCTCAGGATGCCGCAGGGGGGTGGATGTAGGTGTAAGAGTGCATGCAGGGAGACCAGAAGGTCCATGCAGACGTGACGGTGGCCTCAACAATGGTGGCAGTGGAGACTGAGAGAAGTGCAGGTGTTCAAGCTACATTCCAGGGGTTGAGCTGGTAGGTTCGAGTGATGCGTTGGGTGCGAGGGTTGAGGAGAGAGAGTGAGGTAGGGGATGGGGACCCGCCTTTTACTGGACCAGGGAACGCTGCGGGGTGGGTGCACAGGATCCAGAGTGGGGATATTAAGAGCTCCATTACTGATGCGTTCGACACACCCAAGTGGAGATATGAGATATGCAATCCTGGAGCTCCAAGGAGTGCCTGGGAGGAGGGAATTTGCAGCTGCGGGAATGGATGAGGCTATGCAGATGGACAGCCGTGTCTAATGGAGTTTCCACACCCAGTGAGGAGGTGGGATGACTCATGGACTCGGGATATCGCTGTATGTCATGGCTGCGCAGAGGGGAGAGCATCCAAGATTAAATGCCAGGTTACAGGCTTCCCTGGTGGCGCAGTGGTTGAGAGTTCGCCTGCCGATGCAGGGGACATGGGTTCGTGCCCTGGTCTGGGAAGATCCCACATGCCGCAGAGCGGCTGGGCCCGTGAGCCATGGCCGCTGAGCCTGCGTGTCCGGAGCCTGTGCTCCGCAACGGGAGAGGCCACAACAGTGAGAGGCCTGCGTACAGGAAAAAAAAAAAAAAAAAAAAAAAATTAAAATGCCAGATTACATTTAGAGGTTGTGTGGTAATAAGAGCATCAATAATAGCTAATATTCATTGAATAATCTCCGTGTGCCAGGCACCATCTAAGTGCATCCCATGTTTGTTTGTTTTTGGCCGCATCGTGTGGCCTGTGGGATCTTAGTTCCCCGACCAGGGATCGGACCCAGGCCCCCTGCAGTGAAAGTGCAGAGTCCTAACCACTAGACCACCAGGGAAGTCCCCAAAGTGCATACCATGGTTTAACTCACCTCCTCCACGTGGAACATTATGATATGAGTACTATCCTTGTCCCCATTTTATAGGTAGGGAAATTGAGGTCCAGAGAGGTCAGGACAGCGAAGGGCAGAGCTTGGATTCAAACTGCAGAATTCACACTCATAACCACTCCAGCCACGGAGACTGGGAAGAAGCCTGTGATAGAATTAGCTCTGAAGAACCCAGGAAGCATAGAGCAGGGTGTAACTTCCTCAAGGGGAAGCAGGGAGTGACCTTGGAATCAAATTCTAAATAAAAGCTCAACAGGGAAGGAGTGAGGTGCGACCCAGGAGATCTACCCCCAGAGGGAAGATGTTGCCGCTCAGAAGCAGATAGACCTGTTGGGTCTGAAACCCAGTGCTGCTTCTTAGCTGTGTGGCCTTAGGAAAATTCCTTGCCCTCTCTGGGCTTCAGTTTGGTCATCTGTAGGGAAACTGCAGCTTCTTTGCCCACCAGCTCCCCATGAGATTGCCAAAAATTTAAAATGTCTCTCAGCGGCAAGGATGAGGGATAAAGGTGGGCAGTTTGACAACATCTAGAGAGATGCCTTCCGCATGGCAGTCCCACAATTAGGTGTTGAGCAATTCCCACTCATGAAGAATCCACTGCAGCAAAACATTGGCCACAACCGAACCGCCCGTCCACAGGGGCATAAATAAATCGGCAGTTGTGTGTTCATACGATAGAATGTTACACAAGGTTAAGAAAAAGAAGGAACTAGAGTTATATGCATTTAACTGAAAGGACAGCTTATCACTGGCCAGCCCTGTGACCCCATGGAGTAGGTGCCATTACGATACCCATCGTACGGGTGAGGAAACAGAGTCGTGGAGAAGTGAAGTGACTTGCTCAGCCAGCTAGGAAGGAACGCAGCCAAAAAGCAGGCTGTGAGAAGGTGTTTGCTGTATATATGTATATGTGCAGTCTTTCTAGTTGTAGGAAGCTAACACATGTGGAAACAATATAGCATTAGGGAGTCCCACCTGCATAGCTCAGGTGTAAAGGCATGCTTGGGAACTATTAACTAAAGGCTTCTCTGACAAAGGGAAGGGATGTGACTGGGCCTCGCAAGGGCTGTAACTCTGCAATGCTGCTTCCTTTTTTTCGATGTATATTTTAATTAAAAAATCTCATCGATCACACACTAATGGATCACGAATGAGAATGTGGCCATATCTTAGAGCACATTTTGAATACACACGGACCCAGGGAGTATGCCTGCACTTGGTGGGCTGACATTTTAACAGGAAGACAGCTTCAGTTTGTGTTCTTGATGGAGTCCTCCTAAAACCCAGCATCTTGGAAAGAAATCTTCACAACACTGTTATTACTCAGTTCTCCCCGTATCTCTCAAGGTGGCGAGGATGGTTATGAGCCTTACTGGACGTGGGATACACCTTCAGGAGAGGTCCCAGCCAAGGGGACCCCCACCGCAGGCATACCTGGACCCTCTGGCACCGCTGGCACCATCAGGAGCCCAGGCCATCCCTCTCTAGCTCCAAGGGTCCGTGGGGATACAGGTGAGGCATGTGGCTGGGGCGAGGGGGCCAGGGTGTTTGTGTGGTGGGATGGAGAGGTGGACTCCAGATTTCCCCATGGTGACCCAACTCTCACCCTAGAAAGACCAGGCAGAAATATATCCTGAGACAACGGGTTATTATCTATACCAGTGGTCTTCAACTGGGGGCAACTGGCAACATCTGAAGACATTTTGGGTTGTCATGACTGGGAGCAGGGAGGCTACTGGTACCTGGTGGGTAGAGGCCAGGGATGTTGTTACACATCCTCTGGTGCACAAGGTATCCCCCACAGCAAAGAATCATCCAGCCCCAGATGTCAACAGTGCCAAGGGTGAGAAACCCTAACCTATACCACGTAAGTCACTCTGACAAATAAGAAAATGATAGGAAATCCTATAAGAGAATGGACAAAAGATACAAACAGGTGATTTGCAGAAGAGGAAGCCCAAATGCCAACGAGTATATCTGGAAGTGCTCACATTCATCATGAATCAGAAAATTCAAATTAAAACAATGACGAGCATGGAAAAAAATTTGAAAGGTAGATAATACCAAGTGTAGGTGAGGGTGTGGGGAGACAGGCATCCCCACTGGCTGTAGCAATTCGATAAACACAACCTAGTGGTGTTTAGTGAAATTAAATATGATTTATACGTTATTACCTGGCAATCCTGCTCCTAGATCTATATTCCAGAGAAATTCTTGCACAGGCTTATAAGGGAATATGTGTGAGGATGTATTAGGGAATTGGAGGCAAGTTAAGTGTCCAACAGCAGGGTAACAAGGAAGAGAAATGCAATGGTTACACGTGATGGAATTTTATGCAATAGCTAAAGCAATGACGAGCTATATACACAGCAACATGGATAGGTATGAAAAACATAATACTGAGGGGAAGGTCAAACAGAATGAGATTTCCAGCAGAATATTATTTGCAGAAATTAAAAGCACAAACACAAAAATACACATACACTTATATATTAACATAAACACATCTATGCATTCCGTATTGTTTAAGATCACACATATGTTTAAGGCCATATGTGAAACACACTAGAGTGGAGGTACCTATGGGAGAGGACGAGGGGATGGAGATTGGGGTTAAAGAGGAGAAAAAGTAAAATAAAACAAGAGAAGACATCGCAGGGACTATTAATGACAACGCACAGTGGGGTATGAGTAGCTTAGCTCTCTGCACCTTGGGTCTGAAAAATTAAAAATCAATACCACTCTAGGTTACTGAGTCCCTGTTCTATCGAACTAAGCTGAGATTCTTGAAATAATAACTAGGCACAGTTAACATTTATCAAGCAATATACCATGTGTCAGGCACTATTTTATGCACTTTATATGTATTATGCTTTAACATATTTATATGTGTTAATCCTCGTAGCAGCCACATGAGCCCTTCATGAATGATGCAAGTGCTATAATTGTTCCCATTTCACTGATAAGAGAAATTGAGGCACAGACATCAATGACTATGGCAGTATAAATAATCATGAGAATGCTTGTCATGTGCTAGGCATTGTGTAAGTGCTCTGCACACACACGATCTCTGAATCCTCATGATTACTCTGCAAGGGAGGTATGTGGATATCTATGGTTTACAAATGGGGAAGAAACTGAGATTCAAGGCAGGTAAGTAACTTGCCCATGATTACCCAGCTAGGAAGTGATGGAGCTGGGGTTTAAATCCAGGCAGCCTGGCTGGAGGCCAAGCCCTTTACTTAACTGCTCCTCTGACCCTGCAGGGGGACACGACGCACCTCAAAGACCCTGCAGAAAAGTGGAATTCTGTTGAGCTGTGCTGTTCAATATGGTAGCTACTGACACAGGTGGTTATTTAAATTTAAGTGAATCAAAAATTTGAAAAAGGAAGGACCTACTGTATAGTACATGGAATATACTCAATATTTTATAATAATCTATAAGGGAAAAGAGTCTGAAACAGAATATGTATATATGTGTGTGTGTATGTATATATATATCTGAATCACTCAGCTGTACACCTGAAACTAACACAACATTGTAAATCAACTATACTTCAATTTAAAAAATTAAAAAAAGAAATCTATTCAAAGGTAAAAAAAAGAAAATTGAAAAAGGAAACATTCATTCCTTAGTTGAACTAGCTACATTTCGACTGCTCAGATGCCACAGGTGGCCAGTGGCTACCATATTGGACAGCACCGAACATTTCCATGACTGAGAAAGTGATACTTAATGGCCTAGACTCTGTACGTAAAGGACTTGGGTTCAGATCTTGTCCCTGCAACTTTCAAACTGTGTGTGACCTCGGGCAAGTTACTTACCCTCTTGGCCTTATTTCTCTCATCTGTAAAAAGTGCTTAAAATTCACATTTACTTGGAAGCAGGGCCTGGAAGAGGGTAAGCCTTCTCATTTTACTCGGGCCTAAAATTTGGGGGCATTCCAAACACTTAGTAATGAAGATAAATAAGATCTTAATACCATAGGTTAAAAAACAAATGAATGCAAAAACAATCCACGATGAACTAAATAAAATTTTAACTAAAGTCAGGATCTGACCTACCTCACCAGGATCTGACAGAGCCAGTTTTAGGGGGGATTCCAGTGAGGTAGGTCGGATCCTGTCTTGGATTAAAATTTTGACTTTTTGTTCATTGTAGATCTTTTGTATTAATTTTGATTGTTTAAAAATATGGCGTAAAGAGATTTGTCTTGATTACTGAGATTACCCTTCAGATTCCCCCTCATGCTATGCACCGTCTCCCACTCCCCTCTCCCTCTTTATCTCCCTTCATCCCATCTCTGCCTTTCGGCCCCCTCTTGCATCCCAGGTACCCCTCCACATCCCACCTCCCCCCTGCCGCCCATCTCCGCATCTCCTGGAGGGAAGGACGCCAGGTGGCGCCTGGGGACATGGAGGAAGCGTGGAGGTGGGGCACTAGGGCGGATGAAGTCTGCCGGCGACCCGTGACGTCACAAAGCTTTCTGCCTTCCCATTGGTCATCCCACCCCTAGGAGGCGGACCATGCCGCGGGGTGGGCGGAGCAGACTGACCTCCGCCGGCCGTCTTTTCTCCAACAGGTTCACTGAGGAAACCGTGGCCCGAGCGACGGCTGCGGCCCACAGCGGCCAGGACTGCGCCCCCCACCACTTCCCCAGCTCCCTCTGCGTCGCCGGGGCCCCCGGGCCCTGTCCTGACCTCTGACTCCGCGCCGCAGCTCATCCCCACAGCAGCTTCAACGCCGGAGGTGACCTCTGACCCTCCCGCCACTTTGCCGCCCAGCCCAGACCCGGCGTCCTGGATGAACTCTCACCGCACCTTGACAACCCCTGGCCTTACCTTGTCCACCCCTGATGCCACCGTGTTTCCAGCGCTGACCCCTGGGCTTTCACCCACTCCACCACCCACCATGCCCAAAGAACTGACCTCTGACCCCTCTGCACCGGCGGTGGTGACCCGCCTTTCCCCTACCTCAGAGCTGACACCAGAGTCTGACACAACCCCAGTCTGGGACACATCTCCATACCCCAACATAACTCCAGAACCTTCTAGTTTCCCAGACCCTTCCACAAGTCCTCACCCCACTACCATCCCTCACTCCACCATGACCTCTCACCCTACCACGACCTCTCACCCCACTACCACCCTTTACCCCACCACGACCCCTCACTCTAAGACCTCTCACCCCACCACGACCTCTCACCCCACCACAACCCCTTATCCCACCATGACCTCTCACCCCACTGCCACCCCTTACCCCACCCCCACCCCTCACTCTACCACAACCTCTCACCCGACCACGACCCCTCCTCCCATCACCACTGCTCAACCTATCACAACCCCTTACTCAACCACAACCCCTCAACCCACCACGACCCCTTATCCCACCACGACCTCTCACCCCACCACAGCCCCTTATCCCACCATGACCTCTCACACCACTGCCACCCCTTACCCCACCCCCACCCCTCACTCTACCTCAACCCCTCACCCCACCACAGCCCCTCCTCCCATCACCACTGCTCAACCTATCACAACCCCTTACACAACCACAACCCCTCACCCCACCACGACCCCGCAACCCACCACAACCCCTCCTCCCATCACCAGTGCTCAACCCATCACAACCCCTTACCCTGCCACGACCCCTCACCTCACCACCACTGCTTACCCCACCATGACTCCTCACCCCACCTCAACCCCTATGGTCACTGCCAAGTCCCTTCTAACTTCCTTGGGAACAGAACTTCCCTTTCCCTCTTCAGCACCAACAGTCAAGCCCAGCCCACACCCCCGGTTGACCTTCACGGGGGCCCCTCACCCCTCCACGTCCCAGATGTGGAGCTTAGAGCCCTGTCCAGCAACAGAGTCCAGCCCCTGCAGGCCCTCTCCAGCCCCCAGCGTAGACACACTGTCCACTGAGAACTTCAAACCACCCACAAGCCCGAGCCCCAAAGTAACCTCTCCACCTACCCAGACTCCACACTCAGCCTCTGACCCCACTGTGACCCCTGACCTCCACCTGTCCCCTATGGCCCCCCCCTTGGATCAACCTCCCCCTGACCGCCTCACCCTTGGGCCAACTCCTGGTCAGAGCCCAGGCCCCCTTGGCCCATGTGAAGCCCCAGTGCCACCTGTAAGGGTCATGGCTTGTGATCCGCCTGCCCTGGTAGAGCTGGTGGCCGCTGTGAGGGATGTGGGTAGCCAGCTACAGAGGCTGACACAGGCTCTGGAGCGGGACCAGCAGGAGCGCCACGCCCTGGGACTGGGGTTGACCCAGCTGGTGGAGGCTGCCCAGGGTCTGGGGCAGCTGGGTGAGGTTGTAAAGAGACTGGCAGAGGTGGCCTGGCCCCCCAGCACACCTGCACCAACCACTACTACTCCAGAGGAGGAAGAGAGGCCTCTGCGGGGAGATGTGTGACCTCATCTGGGGTCTGAGGGACTTAAGACACTCCCAAACCCAAATAGGAAAACCAAAGTATCTAATTAAAAACAAAATGTGAATGATGTTTCTGGGGGACTAGAGGAGGTGGAATCACAAGATCTGTTCGTGAATACAACAGGCACCATGTGAGGTGGTGAGGATGGTGAGGACGATGGTGATAGTGGTGATGAGTATGATGGTGGTTATGATGGTGAAGATGAGAATGGTGATAGTGATGGTGAGGATGATTATGGTGATAATGGTGGTGGTGATGAAGGTGACCATGATGGTGGTGATGCCTATCCTGATGGTAATGTGATAGTAATGATGAAAGTGATGATAATGATTGTGATGGTGATGATAATGGTGGTGATGGTGATGATGGAGATGATGGTGGAGATGATGGTGATGATGGTCATGAAGATCATGGTAATGACTATTATAATGATGGTGATGATAATGGTGATGATGGAGATGATGGTGACGAAGATGATCAGGGTGATGATGGCAGTGATGATCATGATGGCAGTGATAATGGCCATGATGAAGCCCCACGAGGGCAGAAATCTTTCTCTTGTTCACGGATGTATGCCCAGCCCCTAGAACAGAACCTGACACCGGCTGCACCCTCCATTAATATTTTTTGAATGACGAGTGCGTGATAATAATAACTAGTGTTCACTGGGCACCTCCTATGGGTCAGGCTCTGTTCTGAGGGCTTTGTGTGCATGATGTCATTTTACCTTCATGAACACCCACTGAGGAGGGTACTTTACCACAGCTCAGCAGGGGGAGGGTGAACTTTGGAGCCTAAATGCCTGAGTTTTGAGCCTTTGAGGGCATGACCCTGAGCCGGTTACTTAACTTCTTGGTCTGAGTTTCCCCATCTCTAAAAGGGAACATAATAATAGTACGCACCTCAGGGGCTGCTGTGATGATTAACTGATAGATTAATACCTATGTGAGAGTGCTTAGCACAGGGCCTGGCTCTTGATAAGAGCTCAGTATGTGATAGGTATTATTGTATTTATCCCCATTTTACAGATCAGGGCACTGAGGCGCAGAGACATTTGGTTGTGTACCCCAGGTCACTCAGGGAGTGCGTAGTAGAGTCATGATTGGTTCCCAGGCCTGTCTGACCCAGGGCCCTTGCTCAGAAGATATTACGTGCCCAAATCAGATTATCCTCGATTCAAGGCTGCCTCTTGGCTCTGGGACTCTAGCAGTTAATTTCCTTTCTCCAGCCTCAGTTTTTCCACCTGTACAATGGGGATAGTGGTCGTTCCTGCCTCCTGGGGTGGTTGTGAGGATTAGATGAGCTAGTGCAGGTGAGGACACAGCTTAGCACACGAGCTCAGTTAACAAGAGTGACCATGACGGTTCCTAACCGTGCTTCTCTGTGCCAGACACAATGTGGACTCTTAATACACTACATCCCACCCTCACTATAGCCCTTGGGGGGAGGAACTTGACCCCTGTTTCAGAAAGGGCATTGAGGCTCAGAGAGGGCAAGCCCCTTGCCTCAGTCCACAGAGAAGAGCTGCGGGGACTCAGAATAACAATGCAAATTCCTCGGGCGTCAGACTTGGCCTGGGGCTCCAGGTTAGGCTTCCACGATGGGCCGATGGGCCCCCGCTGAATGTCCTTAGGTGGGCCTCCTCCTCTCTCAGCCTCAGCTTGTAAACTGGGGGCTGTCTTGGAAGACCCCCCAAGTTGTATTCTGGCTGCTGCAGCTTCAGGCAGGGAACCATTCCCTCCTCCCCACCTCTCCCCAGACTGGAGCCTGGCTCAGAGGTCCTGGAAGGTCATGGAGCTGCTGCCCCCGCAGTCCTGCAAAGGCCAGCAGGGTCCAGTTACTTGCTGGGGGCGGGGAAGGATATTGTCCGAGGGTCTTGATAGATGAACTGTCTGCCCCTGCCAACAGATGAAGAAGCACACTGAGAGTCCTGTTCCCTGGGTCTCATTAAGCCCTAAGACTTAAATAACTGCTGACTAGTAACCTGGGGAGGGCCTCTGCTAGTCGGGACTCCAAATGTGGCACCCCAACTTGGAAGCAAGAGGTCCCCTTTTTCGTTCCCAGGTGGGAGCAGGTGCACCCCTACTCCAGGTCACCCCAGAGGGCCCCACTGGGGATTCAGGCTCCTGGCGCCCCTCTGCAAGCCAGGGTTGGGGGAGCTACTGGGCACTCGGGCCCCAGGTCCCTCCACCCTCTGCCACCTCCTGCCAGCCCTAAAGAAGCGGGTGCTTAATTATCCGGTCACTCTATCCCTGCTTGGCCAGGCAGCTAAGCCCAAACATCTGGCCTCGGGGCCCATGGCCAGGATAGGAGGCCAGCCCCCACCTACTGCTGGCCCTGACCCTGGACACCTCCCACAGGACATCTGAACCTGATCCTGTGCCTGCCAGCTTGCAACAAGCCCAAAACAGTAGCTTCAGAGGCCTAGCAATCTTGATGCAGAGAAAACATTTGACAAAATTAACACCCATTCATGGTTTACAAACAGGCACACACACGCACTCTTCGCAAAGTAGGAGCAGAGGGAACATCGTTAATCAGACAAAGGGTGGAAAGGGAGGCACAGATCTGTCATTTCCCACAGGCGATACGACTGACCACATAGAAAACCGCAAAGAATCAAGCGGACAAGTATCTAGCATTAATGAGCGTTTAGCTGGGATGTGGGATCAATACTCTAAAATCCTGTTCTCACAATTCCTTGCACCTCAAAGTGCGACCCATGGACCAGAAGTGTCGGCCACCCCTGGGAGCTGGTTAGGAAAGCAGAATTTCGGGTGCCACCCAGACCCACCGGATCAGAATCTGCGTTTTAACAAGGTCAGGGGTTAGGGGTGCAGGGTGGGGTGGTGGTGATGCGTGGGTGCTGCCCAAGTCGTTTGCATGTCTGTACTTGAGCTGAACGAATGCAGAGAACAGTGTCTCTGAGGCCCTACAAGGCTGGCGCCCTTCTGGGTCCCAGGTAAACGCTTTCCTGCAAGGAGGGTGTGGGTTGGTTGCAGCCCCACAGCTTTAACGTTCTGCGGCCATGAGTCGATCTGATGCGCATTGTGATTTTTTCGAGTTTTTGGGCTTTTTAGGCCACACTGTGGCATGTGGGACCTAGTGCCCTAACCAGGGATCAAACCCGGGCCCCCTGCATTGGACCCACTGGACCACCAGGGAAGTCCTGTGCATCATGATTTTTGATTTTGTGTTTGCAATGGATGATTCTGTGTTTTGAGGTCAATGAGACAAGGAAGCATTCTCTGGGCGCTGGGAGCGGGGACTCATGCAAAGCCCCACATCCCCTATAAGTTCTGGTGGCCAGACCCCTGGCTATCCAGCTTCAGGCAGCCTCCACGATCCCCTACCCCTTGAGGGTCTGCCAGTGATTATCCTGGTGCCCAGGGAACATGACATTCAGTAGCAAAGGTGGGGGCCGGGGAGGGAAAAAGCTTTTTTTTTTTTTTTTTTTTTGCCGGACGCGGGCCTCTCACTGTTGTGGCCTCTCCCGTTGCGGAGCACAGGCTCCGGATGCGCAGGCTCAGCGGTCATGGCTCACGGGCCCAGCTGCTCCGCGGCATGTGGGATCTTCCTGGACCAGGGCACGAACCCGTGTCCCCTGCATCGGCAGGCGGACTCTCAACCACTGCGCCACCAGGGAAGCCCAAAAGCTTTTATTTAAAAACAAGAAACCCTACGTTTTCTCTTTTAAAATATTTATCTAGTTATTTATTTATCTGGCTGCGCCGGGTCTTAGTCGCGGCACGCGGGATCTTCATTGCAGCATGTGGACTCTTGGTTGTGGCATGCGGGATCTAGTTCCCTGACCAGGGATCCGACCCGGGCCCCCTGCATTGGGAGCACGGAGTCTTAGCCACTGGACCACCAGGGAAGTCCCACGTTTTCATTTTGTACTGGACACCCACACATTTTGTAACTGGTCCTGCTTGTATACTTGGGGTTCCCCAGCTGGGGTGTAGCCAGAGCTTCCTTGGTGATCACGGGCCCAGGTACACTTTGTGGGGTCGGGGGTGAGTGGGGAGTCAAGACCAAAGGCTTTGGAATCAGATTCAGCCACCTTTTGACTTTAGGGTCTTTGGAAAGTAGGGGCCTCGACAGTCTCGTCTGTAAAATGGAGAGAGACGTGAACGGGTCCTGTGTGAAGAGTGGGTCCTGAATTCAGCACTATTAGAAAAAGGGCAGGATTTTTTCTTTTTCATTTTCTTTTTAATGTGAACTCAGAGGCTCAGAGAAGGAAAGGAAACTAATCAAGGTCACAGCATGAGAACCTTGGAAATGCCTGTTTTGGTTTTTTTCTTTTAAGCAGCTTCATTGAGATGAAATTTACATGCCAATCTCACCCTTCTAAAAATTTTATTGAAATATGGTTAATTTACAGTGTGTTAATTTCAGGTGTACAGCAAAGTGATTCAGTTATACATACATCTATTCTTTCTTAGAGTATATATATATATATATATATATTCTTTTTTAGATTCTTTTCCATTATAGGTTGTTACAAGATACTGAGTATAGTTCACTGTGCTATACAGTAGGACCTTGTTGGTTATCTATTTTATATATAGTGGTGTGTATATTTTAACCCCAAACTCCTAATTTATCCCTCCCTCCCCCTTTCCCCTTTGGTAATCGTAAGTTTGTTTTCTAAGTCTGAGTGTATTTCTGTTTCGTAAATAAGTTCATTTTATCATGTTTTTAGATTCCGTGTATGTGATATCATATGATAGTTGTTTTTCTCTGACTTCGCTTAGTATGATAATCTCTAGGTCCATCCAAAGTTCACCCTTTTTACATGTACAATTCAATGACTTTTAATGTACTCAGAGAATTGTGCAACATTTAGCACAATCTAATTTTAGAGCTTTTCCACCACTATCGCCACCCCTAAAAAGCAAGCCTGTACCCATGAGCAGTCAGTCACTCCCCATTTCCCCTGGCAATCACTAATCTTTCTTCCTCTGTGGATACACAGAATCCTACAGTAGGTCATCTTCTGTGACTGGCTCTGGGTTTTTGAGGTTCATCCATGATGTAGCATGTGTCAGTGCTTCCTTCTTTTTTATGGCTGAGTAATACTCCACTGGATGGATAGACCACATTTCTTTTTTTTTTTCTGCACCACGCGACTTATGAAATCTTAGTTCCCCAACTAGGGATTGAACTTGGGCCCTCAGCAGTGAAAGCGTGGAGTCCTAACCACTGGACCGCCAGGGAATTCCCTAGACCACATTTCTTTTATCCCTTTGTTAGTGGCTTGACATTTGGGTTGTTCCCACTCTCGCTATTGTGAGCAATGTTGCCGTGAACATTTGTGTGGAGGCATGTTTTTATTTCTCATGGGCATTTACCTAGGAGCAGAATTGCCGGGCCATATCGTAGCTCCATGGTTAATTAACATTTTGAGGAACTGCCAGGCGGTCTTCCAAAGCAACTGCCCCATCTTTTACATTCTGCCAGCCCCATAGGAGGGCTCCAACTTCTCCACCCCCTTGCCAGCACATGTTACTGTCTGTCTTTCCACTACGGCCCTTGCCTGGGTCCAAAAGCTTTTCGACCTTCCTTTCCATGTAGGTGTCCCAACTCGCATCTCCTCCAAGGGAGGGGCGGCCACCTCAGCAACACACACCCACATACTCACACTCATCCTTACTCTGTCACACTCACATCCACACTCACACACGTGTGCTCAGGCCCCCAGTCCCCTCAAGACCCCTCCCCCAGGTCCTGACGGCCACAGGACACTCCTACAGTTTAAGAGCATGGAGCTTGGGACTCCCCTGGCGGTCCAGCTGTTAAGACTCTGCACTTCCAACGCAGGGGGCACAGGTTCGACCTCTGGTCGGGGAATGAAGATCGAGCATGGACCTTGGACAGTTGAAGAGCTGGCCTGGATTTGAATCCTCCCTCTGCCCAACGTTCCGTGTGACCTCAGGCAGGCACCTCGGCTGCTCTGGACCACCTGTGTCCACCCCTGAAGTGGGGAGGATCTAAGGGACCCCTTCCAGCGAGTTCAGGACGTGCCACCTGCTGGGAGCTGCTTGAGGGGTAAGCGGCTTCACTCGAGTAAAGTATCACGATTAGTATTATGTGTCTTGTCATTAAGTAACGCTAAATTAGCACCACCCCATCCACTCCTGTCTCTTCCTCCAGCCCTCCTGCGGGGGCCCATCGCTGGGTCATTATCACCTCCCAGTGTATCCCCAGCTGATGCCACCAATTAGCACCCTCTGTGCCCCCCCAGACCCTGCTCCTCTCCACTCCCCCGCCCCTCAGCCCCACCCCACCCCCCAGCCACCTCCAGCTTTTTTGGGACACATTCTTGGCCTAATTGCTTGGGTTATTTCAGATTCACGGGTGAGGTGGCAGGAGGTCCCGCTCGTGCTCCCCCTACTGCACCCACCATCTTGTTCTCCCCCTACTCCAGGAAGCTCACCTGGATTGCCCGGGACAGGGGCCCATGTCCCCAGGTCTCTGGACTGAACTTAGATTGAAAGGATCCTTGGGGTCACTCCACACATGTTGCCTCCACCACACCCCTCCCCTTCAGGCAACACCTTGGTGGCCACAGCAGGGGCCCTGGGGGGTGCAGGGCCAGGGAGAGGATGACATATGATCCAGCCCTGAGTTGTAGCCATTCTCTAGGCGGGCGGCCAAGGAGGGCACAGAGAGGAAGAGAGAGTGTTTGCAAACAGGGCAGCTGCCAAGAAGGGGCCAGGGTGACGGGGTGGCGGGGGCGGGTGGGTGTGAAGGAGAGGAGGGCCCAGCTGGTAACTGGCAGCCGCGCCTGTGACTTGTCTTCCCCCTGCTACACACACACACACACACACACACACACCACACATGCAGGCCCAAGGCCTCACAGACACGCAAGCATCTCACTGCACACAGTGAGATGCACACAGACTCTATTTTCTCCCCTCACCCAGGCAGTCACACGATTACATGAGCACACGGGGGCTCAGACGCTTGTAGACACACAAAGCCCACGCACTCATGTCATCTGTGTTCAAACCCTCATGTCTCTCTCTCTCCCCCGCACACAAACACACACCATTGTTTACACACACACGTGGGCTCAGACACTCATGGACACACAAACACCCAGAAATACACGCTCAAGTTCCTACCCACCTGAGAACAGCTGGACACTTTCCAGCTCTGGTGGCTAATCCCTCTCCTTCTCACACATATGTGTGCAGGGTAGGTGCAAACAGTGCTGACACACTCCCAGGGACACCACAAACGCACACGCGGAGCCAGCACCTCGCAGGAGCGCCCGGTGGGACCACTGTCTGCCATTCTTTCTGCCTCTGTCTGTCTCTCCGTTTCTCTCTGTCTCTGTCTCTCCTCCACAACATGCTCTCCAGGGCACACAGGCACGCACACGCCGGCCTTCTCTTTCCCACACTGCCAGACCGACAGCGTCACGGGGACCTAAGTGCCAGATGGACTTTATTTGCAGAGAGCGGTTGGGGTGACAGAGAGACAAAGCACATTATCCAGAGGGCGTGGGCCCAGCATGTGGGGAGGAAGAGGGAGTTAGGCAGGGAGCGGAACCCAGCAAAACAGAAAAGACAAGGGCAGGAAGACAGGCATACACGGAGGGAGGCTGTGCAAAACCAGGGGGGTCCGTTTACTGAATAAGCATCTGTGGACCACCTACATGGGGCAGGATGACCCCTTCTACGTGGCATCCGTCAGAGAGCAGGACAGGCTGAGATCCTGGGCCCCCGGGAGCCCACATTCCAGCCGGGCACACGGAATAACCACTACAAATAGACAAATTGTCCGGCTGGAAGGGAGTGAGTGTCACAGAGGAAAGGGGAGCGGAGCAAGAGTAGGGGGCTGGGAGTGCAGGCTGTAGTGTCCCGCGGTGGTGAGGGGCGGCCTGGCTGGGACAGCTTGGCAGGAGGTGCGGGAAAGCACCCAGAACACGGCAGGCAAAGGGAGCAGCGGGTGCCAAGGCCCGGGGAAGATGGGGCAGGTGTGGACAGACACGGGGTGCTCTCGGAGACCCCCTTCCCCCGGACCAAGGCAGCAGACAGATGCCCCAACGTGGGAATTAAGGACAGAAAGGGGAAAATCATGAGACAGAGACCAACAGACAGCAGAGCAGCCAGCCGCCACCCATGAATGCGGAGGAGGCCTCAGGATGGGGGCTGGGGTTGCCTTCCGGAGCCTCCCCAGGCCGGGCTGGGCCCGGGCTGCCCCCGCGCTTCTCACTCTGGGTCCCCCTTCTCCCCCTGGGGCGCCTCCTCGGCCTCCCCCTCCCGCTGCCTCCAGGGCCGCCCCAGGTAGTCCCGGATGGAGCTCACGGGGCTTCTCCTTCGGGGGTGAGGGTCCAGCAGCCCCCACAGGAGAGCGTCTGCCACGGGCGTCAGGCCAAGCCAGGGCTGAGGACGCGCCTGGGGCTGGCCTGAGGCCTGCCAGATGACGTAGTCCTCATAGAAGGGGTCGGCCTCCACCAGGGGCTGGTCCCAGGGGAAGTAGCCAGTAAGAAGGCAGAAGAGCAGGACGCCCAGGGCCCAAGCGTCCAGGGCGGGCTGGATGGGCAGGCCCTCGGGGCGGGGCGGGGGGCCACAGAGCTCCGGGGCCGTGTAGGGTATGGGCGGCCCCACCAGGCGCAGCAGGGTCCCGCGGGGCCGCGTGTGGCCGAAGTCGGCAAGCTTGACCCACCGGCAGGCTGGGTCGCACACCAGCACGTTCTCCGGCTTGAGGTCCCGGTACACCAGGCCGCGGGAGTGGATGTGCTCCAGGGCTGAGGCCAGCTGCGCCGCACAGCGCTGGGCTGCTGGCTGCAGGAGGCCCACCTGTGGGTGACAGGTGTCAGGGTCCATCACCCTGCCCGCCAGCCAGAAGGGAACGGGGCCATAGCGTTTGTCCTCGGCCCCGGGGAGCAGGCCCAGGGGATGGAGGGCCCCATAGAGGGTGGCTCTGGTGAGGCCTGGTGTGAGCCCCGCGGTGCCTGGCGTGAGCCCCGTGGGCCCTGGTGTGAGGCCTGGTGTGAGCCCCGTGGGGCCTGGTGCGAGCCCCGTGGCCCTGGTGTGAGCCCCGTGGGCCCTCGTGTGAGCCCCGTGAGCCCTGGCGTGAGCCCCGTGAGGCCTGGCGTGAGCCCCGTGGGGCCTGGTGTGAACCCCGTGGCCCTGGTGTGAGCCCCGTGGGGCCTGGTGTGAGCCCCGTGAGCCCTGGTGTGAGCCCCGTGGGCCCTGGTGTGAACCCCGTGGCCCTGGTGTGAGCCCCGTGGGGCCTGGCGTGAGCCCCGTGGTCCTGGCGTGAGCCCCGTGGGTCCTGGCGTGAGCCCCGTGGGGCCTGGCGTGAGCCCCGTGAGGCCTGGCGTGAGCCCCGTGGGCCTGGTGTGAGCCCTGTGAGGCCTGGCGTGAGCCCTGTGGGCCCTGGTGAACCTCAGTAGGGTGCAGTGTTGGTTCCGTGGCGGCCATGAACTCCTCAGAGGCCTCACAATTCCACAAGACCTGCGGGCCCAGTGAGGCCTCTGCAGGGCTACCTGAGTCACCATGCAGTGAGTGTGATTCCTGGGGCCCAGGTTGGGTAGGGGCGTCCACGTGGCACCCCCTGAGCCATGGGAGGCTGACCCACCTTGGGCTGGATGAAGGCGATGAGGTCTCCATGCAGGACAGGCTCGGTCAGGAAGCTGTAGGAGTCGACTGACTCCACGCCAATGCCGTAGGCCGCCACGATGGCCGAGTGCGAGCCCAGGGAGAGGCCCACACAGAACTCATACAGGAAGCCTCGGAGGGTGGTGGAGGCCTTCGGGAGCTGCTTCAGGGCAAAGGTTGTGCCTGACGGAGCAGGGACAGAGGTGAGAGGTGCATGAGCCTAGGGCCAGCCCTGCTGTCCCTCAGCCTGGACTCTCTCCCATATGCCGCCCTCACCCCCTCCACCGCCTGCCCCCTGACAAGCCTGCCCTAGAACAGCGTGGCCACTGAAACAACACCAGTGGTGATGATAATAATAATAATAATGATAATAGTATTTAGTGAGTTCCTACTCTGCTGTCTTGGAGCAGGTAGAATGGTACCACGAAAACCGAACTCAGAACTTCCAATAATTTTATTGGGCCCCTCGTTCCAGCAAACCCATGCCAAAAAGCCATGTTTGAGGCAACTGGGGAAAAGATACCCTGAACTGGGTATTAGACCCCACTAAGGAATTATTGTGAATTTTGCCACACGTGGAAACAACTTCCTAGAATGTAAGCTCCCAGGAGGCAGAAACTCTGGTTTCTCCAATTTTTGTTTTTTTCTTTTCCATTACGGTCCTTAAAAAACTGAAAATAGAGTTATCATGTGATCCTGCAATCCTACTCCTGGGCATATATCTGGTAAAGACTCCATTCAGATACATGCACCCCAATGTTCATAGCTGAACTATTTACAATAGCCAAGACATGGAAGCAACCTAAATGCCCATTGACGAATGGATAAACACAGGATGGACTATTCCTCAAGCCATAAAAAAGAATGAAATCGTGCCATGTGCAGCAACATGGATGGACCTAGAGATTGTCATACTGAGTGAGGTAAGTGAGACAGAGAAAGACAAATAGCATATGGTTTGTTCAATTTTTGAGTCACCAGCTGCCAGGGCCCAACCTTGCCCAAGAGGCTGTGTGTGATGGGGGAGGGTCACGTCCTTACCTAAAATGCTAACCATTCCCCTCCCCCTCCCCAACTGGGTGCAGCAGTGCCTCTTCTGTTTATCGACAATGCTCTGAATTCCCACCATCATGCACAAGCTGCCTTCGATTTTGAGGACCTGGAAGAGTCCCCCTTACAAACCCCCTGTTCCCCATTATGGCCTCCAAGTTCTGTGACGACCCAGGTCTGCATCTTTTTGCATCTTTCTCTGTTGTGGGCTGCCTTGTGTCCCTCCCCCCACCACTCCCCACTGCGAAATTCATATGTTAAAGTTCTCACCCTGCAGTATCACACAATATGACTGTATTTGGCCGCGCCACACGGCTTGCGGGATCTTAGTACCCCATCCAGGGATTGAACCCAGGCCCGTGGCAGTGAAAGTGCAGAATCCTAACCACTGGACCGCCAGGGAATTCCCTGGAGAGAGGGTCTTGAAAGAGGTAAAATGAGATCATTGGGGTGGTCCTTAGTCCAGTATGACTGGTGTCCTTATAAGAAGAGGAAATTTGGACACAGACATGCACACAGGGGAGACGGTGTGAGGACACAAGGAGAAGGTGGCCGTCTGCAAGCCGAGGAGAGAGGCCTCAGGAGAAACCAACCGTGCTGGCACCTTGATCTCGGACTCCCGCCTCCAGAACTGTGAGCCCCCCCTAGTCTGTGGTACTTCATTATGACAATCATAGGAACCTAACACACCCTCTCCCCATTCGTGCTGGGAGCTCCCTGAAGGCTGGGCTGGCTCAGACTCCTCCTTGGGGGCCCAGCAGCCCCCTGGACAGGGCTGAGCCCTCCAGTCTCCTTGGAAGGTGATGACCAGATTGGGGTTGGGGTGCACAACCACCGTGTGCTGGCCTTGCTAAGTGCCTGGCAGACAGCATGGCTCTGCGTCACTCCCACGATGACCACCAAGCCGGCCACGTGTGAGGGCCATGAGAGGGGGCTCTGTCTTCCTCCCCATTGTCCCCAGCAACTAGAGCTACCAACATTTCCTCAGAGAATCACAGTTCTTTCAGAGAAGGAATCATCACCCACGTTTTCAAAGGAGGAGGCTGAGGTTCGGAGAGGGTAGGGGAGTTACTAAGATCACACAGCCTGGAAGGAGCAGAGGCAGGACTTGATTGAGGTTTACAGACTCCTCAGCCTTGGCTAGCTTCTGCCTGGGCCCACACCACTGCCCCCCGCCTCTGTCCCCAGGCCTTTGTACCTTTCTGACGGTGGGTGACCAGCAGGACCCGGCCAAAGCGACCCTGGCCCAGGGGACGCACGTGCTGGTAGAGCTCGTCCACCTCGGCCTGGACCAGGGTCTGGGCGCTCAGCGCCATCATGTCCTCCAGTGCCAGGGCCGCTTCCTGGCCCTGCCGCAGCTCCTCTGCCGTGAGGCCCCCCAGGTCCTCCCCAGCACCGTTCTCCACAGCCCCCATCTCCATTTCCACCTGTTTCTCCTCTGATGGCTTCCCAGGCATCTCTGCAAGGGCAGAAGAGAGGGTGACCAGGACTTAGGTCCTGCCAGACCAGGGGCCAGGGGAGGAGGGGCTGGGGACCTGGACTCCTGGATCTGAGGAGGAGGGTGGAAGCTGATTGTCTCAGGCCATCGTGACTCATTTTCCCTTCTTATTAGAGGCGTCTTGGGAGTGGGGAGACCAGTCTCGGGTTGGGGTGAGGTCAAGTCTGAGGCCACAGATGTCCCTCACCCCACCCCCACATCCCTGCGCCACCTGATGGCCTGAGGATGAAAGATGAACCAGATAACTCGAGACACCCCCCACCTGTTTCCAAAGCAAACAGACTTGGGCCCTGGGGGTGGGTGAGAAGCCTCAGCCTCCTAAGAGTAAACAGGTGCTCTCTGCCCCCAGGGCCTGTGCAGGGCGGCGGCTCACACCAGGGCCCGGGGACGCCTGGGGCCTGGGTGGGAGCTAAGTGCTCGGGATGAGCTCCAAGCCCTTCGTGGTCTGGGCTCCAACTCAACAGCCCCAGCCCCTCCCCACTCAGACCCAGGGGCCCCGGCCCCCAGCCGACCCCTCTGCCACGACCTTATGTAACTCACACATCTTGGGAGCCCCCCCAAGACTCTGTGTCCCTGACACTCAACCACTCCACAGTCTCAAGGTCTGTAATTAGCCCCTGATCCCCCAAAGAACCCAGGACTCTGACCACCTGCACAGCTTCACCCTCAGGCCCACCTCAGGAGGTCTGACCCTTGCCTCCTCCTGACCCGGGCTCCAACCTCCGGACCTCACCTTCTCCAAGGCTTGCCTGACCCTTCGGCTGCCCGCTGTGGTCAGTGCCCAGCACTCAGAGCCCAGGCCAGCAGAGGCCTGCCCTGCAGCAAGACCCCGCCCCCACCTAGGGGGTCGTAGCCCCGCCCCAGGCCTCGCCCCTTGAACCTCATGGGGAGAGCGACATCGTGCGTTGTCTCCCAGAACTGGCTCTGGCCAGACAGATATCCCAGGCCAGGAAGTCAGTCCTCCCTCTTCAGACCAGACCCCAGCCCCTCCTCCCTCAGACCCAGGGGTCTGGGCCCCCAGCCCCTCCCCCCTCAGACCCAGGAGTCCGGGCCCCCAGGCCCTCCCCCTCAGACCCAGGGTTCCAGACCCCAGCCCCTCCTCCCTCAGACCCAGGGGTCCGGACCCCCAGCCCCTCCCCCCTCAGACCCAGGAGTCCGGGCCCCAGCCCCTCCTCCCTCAGACCCTGGGGTGTAGGCCCCCAGCCCCTCCTCCCTCAGACCCTGGGGTCCAGACCCCCAGCCCCTCCCCCCTCAGACCCAGGAGTCCGGGCCCCAGCCCCTCCTCCCTCAGACCCTGGGGTCCAGACCCCCAGCCCCTCCTCCCTCAGACCCTGGGGTCCAGACCCCAGCCCCTCCTCCCTCAGACCCTGGGGTCCAGACCCCCAGCCCCTCCTCCCTCAGACCCAGGGATCCGGGCCCCCAGCCCCTCCTCCCTCAGACCCAGGGGTCCAGACCCCCAGCCCCTCCCCCCTCAGACCCAGGAGTCCGGGCCCCAGCCCCTCCTCCCTCAGACCCTGGTGTCCAGACCCCCAGCCCCTCCTCCCTCAGACCCAGGGGTCCGGGCCCCCAGCCCCTCCTCCCTCAGACCCTGGGGTCCAGACCCCCAGCCCCTCCTCCCTCAGACCCAGGGGTCCGGGCCCCCAGCCCCTCCCCCCTCAGACCCAGGAGTCCAGGCCCCCAGCCCCTCCTCCCTCAGACCCAGGGGTCCAGATCCCCAGCCCCTCCTCCCTCAGACACTGGGGTCCAGACCCCCAGCCCCTCCCCCCTCAGACCCATGGGTCCGGGCCCCAGCCCCTCCCCCCTCAGATCCAGGGGTCCAGGCCCCCAGCCTCTCCCCCCTCAGATCCAGGAGTCCTGGTCCCCTGTAGAGGATGAAATCATTTCTCCAGCTTGCCCCTGCCTTGACCCCAGCCAGCTGCCCCATTAGTGCCCCACTGACAGGTCTGACACAAGTGTTTGGTAAGGGGCGTCCGGGGGAGGAGACATGGGGTCCTGTGTGGGGAAAGGATGAGACAACAAGATTCCAGAATGATGCAGTGAGAAATGACCTCAGACTCGGAGCAGAGGGGGAGCAGGTGGTGCAGCAACTGGGAAGTGAAGGCCCTGAAGGGAGGGGAAGAAGGGAGGGGAGTCCCAGTTATGAGTCTGCAGACTTCAAAGTTGGGCGGGGGGCAGGCAGGGACTCCCAGGGCTGAAGGAGGAGGCAGGGGTGGGGTCCCGGAGGGTTGCACCCACCCCCTCAGGTTTAGAGCGAGATGATCCATGTGAACTCACTTGATTCTTTTTAAATTTACTTTTTATTTCAGAATCATTTTTGGATGTGCAGGACAGCTGCTTTGAGCTCCCATGTCGCCTCACCAAGCTCTCTGCCAGGTGAGTCCCTCACCCAGCCATCGGTGCATTTGTCCAAATGTAGACAGTAACCGTCAGTCAAACGCTAGATGCTTCCCATGTCCATCAACAGCCTTTACCTGCCCCAGGGTCCAATTCAGGACACCCCGTCGTATGGAGTGAACTCACGTTTTTAAATCTAGAAAGCACGTAGGACAGATTCCCCAGAAAGAAGCAGGCCCCCGTGGCCGTGCTGGGTGCGGGGCACGCGGCATGGGATCCACGCAGCCCCTGCCTTGCAGGCGGGAAGCTTCACAAGTCAGGGGTCTGTGTGCTGGGATGGGGGTGGCATCGGGCCGGCCCGGGTGAACACAGATCCCTGCAAACCAGCCGTGGCCCTCAGCGTGGACGGGACCAGCACACGCCACGGTGCTTGTGCTCTCAGGGAGCTGGCGCGGGAGGCTCGCCGTGTGAGAGCAGAACCCGAAAGGATGTGCAGGGGGACAAGACCAAGTCTATCCTGGGCAGCCTGCGAGGGGAGATGAAAAAGGTGGAGGCGCAGATCCCTGGGCTACAAGTTTCGGAGGAGCCGGAGAGGCCCCTGGGGAGGGGTCTACTTTCTGGAGGCCTGGAGTTGGGAAGAAGGCATTCTCGGGGGAGAACACAGGGTTTCCAAACGTCTGCAAGCAAGAGAGGGTGTGTGTGTGCCTATCTGTGTGTCCATTTAGGTCCAGAAAGGATGAGTGCCTCTCCTTAATGTCCCCCAGAGCCCAGGGAAGTGGGAGAGATGGAAGGCGAGGTTTCCATGGTGTTGGATATGGAAAGCCCAGATTTGGTGCCAGGGCCAGCGGGAGTCACCTAAGGTCTTAAAGGAGAGGACTGACCACATCACAAGTCCATAAGCACCCAACATGTCCCCACCGTGCAGAAATGCATCTACAGGGGAAACAGCACCTTCCTTCAAGAAGACACGCTCAGGACAAAAGAGAGAGGAAGGGTCCTTGAGGGAGGAGGGGTCAGGACCCCTGGATCTGAGGGGGAGGGGCTGGGGGCCTGGACCCCTGGGTCTGAGGGAGGAGGGGTGGGGGTCTGACCCCTGGGTCTGAGGGAGGAGGGGCTGGGGGCCTGGACCCATGGGTCCTCAGTCAGGAGGGGAATTGTGCATACAAGTCCAGGCTTCAGTTGGGAGAGATGCAATGTGTTCCATCTCTGTCCTCCCGGGAGCAGCTGTCTCTCCATCCAGGTGGCCATGGGGGCTGGGGGAGAGGCCTTTGGCCCAAGCTCTGGGCGCTTGTCCCAGTCAGCTGGTCAGGGCTGTCCCCCATCTGTCCGCACCTCCCACCATCATTGTCGTCATTCTCTTCCCCCTCTGACCACTCTTCCAGGCTTGCTCCCCCCTCTTCCTCCTCCCCGTCTTCACTGGACACACTCCCCAAGCCCCCAGGTCTCTCTTTGTTCTCCTTTAACCCCCAATCATCCCCCAGGAAGCCCAGGACAGCCAGTGGGGGGATCCTAGTCTCTTGATTCAGGTCCAGAAGCCCCTGGAGCAGTGCCAGAGCTGGGGGCGCAAACTGGTCCCAAGGGGGCGGTGGTTGAAGTGGCTGGGGCCTGGTGGTCATCCAGCCAGCAAAGGCCTCAAACCCAGGGTCAGGGGCTAGCGCCGCATCCCAAGGGAAACAGGCCATGGCCGCACAGAAGAGAAGCACCCCCAGCCCCCAGGAGTCCACTGCTGGTCGCAGGGGCAGTGTGTCAGGGGGCAGCAGGAGGCAGAGCTCGGGTGGGGCGGAGGGCAGTGGCCCTGGTGGGGCAGAGGTTGGACTGCCCTCAGGCCGGGTCAGACCCAGGTCACCCAGGGCCACACGGCTGCAGACAGGGTCGAAGACCAGCACGTTGTCTGGCTTGACGTCCGCATGCACCAGCCCCCGGCCATGGAGGAAGTCCAGGGCTCCAGCTAGCTGGGCCACCACCCGCTTCACCTGCAGCTCTGGGAGGCCCTGGGGTCAAAGAGAGAGGACGAAGGTCAGGCTGCTTTGGTTCCTTCTTTACGTTGCTTCTTGGGGTTCAAGAATCCAAATTCCCAGACAAGGGGCTACCTCTAGTGTCCCCAGAACATACCCCCAACAGCTTCTCCAGGTCACCCTCAACCACAAGCTGCCCCCACATCTGTACTCCTGTAGACCAAATCCCAGATGTTTTCCTCACTGGAACCCCAGATCTAACGAGAACTTCTTGAACTTCCATCAGACTTTGTCCTAACACTCAAACCCATTCCTTATATTTCTTATCTCCTCTAAACTGACCACCAAGATCTCCAGTGAAAACCCAAATCCCACACTTAATCCTAATCTGAGTCCCGTACTAATGGAGGTCCCATCTCTAACTCAGACCCAGTTCTAAAGTCCCACAGGTTATTTCATCAATCGACTGATAGATCGATCCATCCAGCTAGCCACGGAGCAAGACAGCAATCCATCCATCAAACCAGTTATCCATCCAACGGTCTACACAGCAGGGTTTCCACTCAATACCCATTCCGCCAGCTAGTCAGCAATTCAATAATTTGTCCAGTTATTTAATAGCCAACATCCATCCATTCATCCCTCCGTCCTTCAATCCATCCAAACATCCATCCATCCATCCATCCACCCATCTTTCCATCCATCCGTCCATCCTACTCTTTCCCTCCTTCTCTCCCTCCCTTCCTTTTTTCCTTCTGTTTATCCCCAACTCTATTTCAAATCCAAAGTCTATTCCTAAAGATGGCCCTACCCTAACTGCAAACTCAAGTACCCCCAGAATATCATGGATTCAGTCCTGACCTGGTCTTTCTAGAGAGAACTTCATTACAGCCCTTCTCCAACTCAACCTACATACACATTCTCAAGCATCTCTGCTTCACTCTGCAGCCCCAGCCATGCTCTTCTCCACACCCGTGACCAATCTATAATCAACCCTAAACTCAACCCATCCAACTCCACCCACACCCGTTCCCAATGCCAATGCCAATTAAAAGCCCATCTCTGTCTCCTTCCCTACCACCTCATCTGACCTGATCCATCCTCAACCCCAGTCCCAACTCCCTGCCCTGGATGGATTAGGGTTGGGGTTAGTCATGGAACTGCATTGAGAATTAGAAATAAGGAGGTGGTTTGGGGGCTTAGGGCAGAGTTAAGATTTGGGGGTCAGGGTTGGAGACAGGACTGGGGGAGGGACAAAGTCAGACCTGGGATGAACAGTCCCAACCTCTGTCCCTTGCCTCCCTGCCTCACCCGTTCCTGCAGCATCCCGCTGAGATCCCCACAGGGCGCATACTCCTGGGCCAAGGCGAAGTGTCGGGGGGTCTCCAGGGGTCCTGCCAGGGTCTGGAGCAGGCCTGGATGTGATGAGACACAGCGGCCCACACAGAACTCTCTCAGGAAGGTGGTTCTCAGGACCGAGTCCCGAGGTAGGAGCTTCAGAGCCACAGCCGGACCTGCTGGGGAGGCGGGGGCAGAAGGGAACTCAGGGCGCTCTGATCTTGCTGTGGGGCCCTAGGCAAGCCACTCGACCTCTCTGAGCCTCAGACGTCTTACATATAAAACAAGAGGGGCAGGGCATAGTGTCTGACCTCTCTGTGCCTCGAGTTTCTCCATCTGTGAAGTGGAGGTTGGAGGAGACCTTCCCTGAGGACTCTTTCTGCTCTGCCTCAGATTGCTTTGTGGTCTTGCACAACTGCCTTACCCTCTCTGGACCTCAGTTTTCTCTCGCATAAAGTAGGGGACGCGGAGACTTGAATTTCAGTCCAAGTTGTGCTCCCGCCTTGCTGTGTGACCTCAGGCAAGTCTCTCACCCTCTCTGGGTGAGTTCCATTTTTTGGAAGACCACAGAGCTCTTAACTTTCTGGAACCCCATCAAGATGTGTCCTCATCAGCTCCCCGCAAGGCTGCTCCCTGTCTCAGTGGTTTCAGAGGGGGAAGCCTGGGGGACGTCAAGGACTGTGCCCTTTGGTGGCCAAACTCACCCCCTTGGCGAGGCCGGGCAAGGAGCACGTGGCCGTAGGAGCCGGAGCCCAGCTTTCGGATGAGGTGATACTGGACACGCAGACTCCTCACTGGGGTCACCCTGGTGGCCGTCAGCTCCACGAGCCTCTGGAGGGCCGTGGCTGTGTCCTCCTGCAGGAGAGGGACAGAGGTGGGGAGGGGGTGAGTCTGGGGGCCACCCAGAACAGCAGGGGGGCCTGGAGGCCCAGCCCAGGGCTGAGGTGGGGGGTTGGTCCCCAGGGAGGGGCATGAGTCACAATGACTCACCCGCCCTCAGGCCACCTGTTTTTGTGTCCTGGCGGGGTTATGGGTGATTGTCTCAGCGCCCCTGCCCACTGCCATCTGTGGGAGGCACCAAAGCCCCAGCCCCACTGGGGGCCTCCTCAGCCCACACCACCCCGACTCTACGCCTCTCTTTCTCCATCCTCCTCTCTTCCCGGGTTTCCTGTTCTTTGTTTCTGAGTACATTTCCCCCAGGGGTCTTGGCCTTGCTGTGTGTCCTCGGGTTTAGTTCTTCTGGGTCTTTCATGTTTCTCTGTTTCCCTGTCTCTTCCGTGTCTCTCTGTGTCTCTCTGTGTGTGTCTGCCCCTGGCCCTCTCCATCTCCCGCATCCCTCTCTGTCTCTCTCTGTCTCTCCCTCCCTCGTCTCCTTTCTCTCACCTCCGGGTCCCCATCCTCCTGGTTCTCGGGGTCCCTGAGCTCCATCTCAAGGGTGACCTGGTGTCAGCTGGCCCTCGGGCAAGCACCCCTGGTCTGGGCTCCCCAAAAGCGGCACGCCCACTGAGCTCCACTGCACCCCTGAGCAGAGCCAAGGCCTGGAGCTCATCCGAAGGGTCTGCCTCCGTGCCCCTCTGCGTCCAAGTCCAGAGACTTCCCTGCCTGTCTGGCCCCCTCTCTCCACACCTCCCTGTCTCTGTCTTGCCCTTTTTCTAGCTCCCGGGTCTCAGGGTGGGTCTCCCCGCCTGTCTGTTGGTCCCTGGCCCCTCGCTCCTGTCCCCACGCTCTTCCCACTATGGTCGCTGTCTGTCTGTCTGTCTGTCTTTCAGGATGTCCGCACTCTGTCCCCCACTCTGGCCTGCTCTCCCCAGTGTCTCTCCGTCTCTCTCCCGTCTTTGTTTCTGACTCTCTCCAAGCCTTTTGTCCCTCCCTTTTTCTGGGCCTGGGACAGGGGTGTGTGTGACAGCTCAGAGACATCCTGTCACCCCCCCACCCCTCCCTCCCCCTTCCAAACTTAGACCAGCTTGGACTCTGGGCTCTGGTCCCAGGACAGAGGGGACAAAACATATTATGAACCCCCAGGGGCCAGGCCTGAGGGCAGCAGAGAAAGGGGAGCCCAGCCCCTTCATACACCTTACCTGGGTTGGGAGACCCAGGGCTCTGTGCATCCACCTGCCTCCATGGGCCTCTGGTGACCAGGGAGACCACTCCCAAAGCCCCCTAATACCAAGAGTCCCCACCCCCAGCCCTCCCCCATCAGACCCGGGAGCTCTTAATAGAGGACTCTGGGGAAAAGTCTTCTTTCATGTACTCAGCAAGGCTCTGAGCCCAGCTCTGCACTGGGGCCTTTATGCTGCATCCTCCCAGCCACCCAAAAGGGTGGTGATTTATCCCCAGTTTACAGAAAAGGAAACTGAGGTTCTGAGTGGCAATCGGCTTACGTTGGGTCAGAGAGGAGGAGGTGTGGGGTGACGCGGGACAGGCCTGTGTGACTCAGCCCGGACGCCTGCCCCATCAGGTTTCAACTACTACTACAACCTGCTATTAATAAAGACGCAGCTAGAAAGGTCTCTGGGCCCCTGGAAGGATCCCCAGGAAACTGGCTTCTGTGTTGGCCCTGGGAACCTGGGCAGGGCTGGCGGGGTGCGGTGCAGAGGCAGAACTTCCTTTGTTCTTTGACTTTTCGAGGTTTGTGGAAAGTTGCAAGCACAGAACAGTGGAAAAGGAAAGCCACAGGGAACACCCTCCACTCCACTGACCAGACTTCACAAACATTACTTTTTGCCATACTCTCTTTCTCTCTCTTTTCTTTTGTGGGGATGGAGTATTTTAAAGTAAATTGCAGCCTAGGGAAATCATCTGGGGCAAAATGATACACTGCCTGGTGTTTGGTTTCAAATACTCCAGCGGAGGAAAACATGGCCCAAGTGAAGGTGGGGATCTTGAGTCAACAGCACATGTGTTGCTGAGCACATGGAAGTTCCTTTACTCTTTACTCTTGGTTCTGCTAGAAATTTTCCCTCATAAAAAGCTAAAAGTCACTAAATAAACTACAGACATCGTGATAAATTCTGCCCCAATGCTCAGGTTTACGTTTCCATCAAAGGAAGGAAAATTTCCAGCTCAACTGCAAAACTCTTATCAATCACATCGAACGGCACTGACGGTAATTCCTTAACATAAGCTAATACTCAGTCTGTGTTCTTCGTCCCCCAATTTTCCCAATTTTCTATTGCTGCTTCAGTTGAGTCAGTAATCAGTGTCAACATGTGACTTTGGAGGAACTTTTTTTTTTTATTTTGAAGTATAGTTGACTTACAATATTGTGTTAGTTTCAGGTATACAGCATAGTGATTCTTTTTAAAAAAATATTTATTTATTTATGGCTGCATTGGGTCTTTGTTGCTGCACGTGGGCTTTCTCTAGTTGCGGCAAGCGGGGGCTACTCTTCGTTGCGGTGTGCGGGTTGCTCATTGCGGTGGCTTCTCTTGTTGCGGAGCTCGGGCTCTAGGTGCGCGGGCTTCAGTAGTTGTGGCACGTGGGCTCAGTAGTTGTGGCCTGCAGGCTCTAGAGCGCCGGCTCAGTAGCTGTGGCTCACGGGCTTTGTTGCTCCGCGGCATGTGGGATCTTCCCGGACCAGGGCTCTAACCCATGTCCCCTGCATTGGCAGGTGGATTCTTAACCACTGTGCTACCAGGGAAGCCCCTGAAGGAACTTTTGATCACTCTGCCTTTCGTATTATTTGAATTTCCCCCACAGCATGTTACCTATTCAAAAACTAAAACTAAAATTAAATAATGCGATGATGACCCTTCATTCAATGCTTATAAGGTGTCAGGCCCTGGCTCTTTATTTTTTAACTTTTTAAAATTCATTCAAGACTTTGTGGAGTCCTCCCGACAAGGCTTGGACGAGTAGGATGATGGCTTCCAATTTACTGATGGGGAAACTGAGCCCTGGAGAAGCAGAGGCATTGGTCAGCAGCCAGAGAGAGGCAGAGCCAGGATTCGCGAGGGTCCGGGGACCCCAGGCTGCCCTCTACCACGCCACCACCCCACTCAGGCTAGAGCTGAGTCCCTCCCCTGGGGGGCTGCAGGGCCTGCAGGGCAGCTGCTGGGCTGGAGCTGAAAGGTCAGGCTGCAGAGCTGGCCACCTGGGTCCCCCAGTGGGAGGGTGAGAGGGGCCGCTGCAGGCCTCTTGCCCTCCCCAGCCCCCCCAGAGGCTCACTGATGATCCGGGAGCTTTACACCTCCCCATTTAGCCACACTGCCGCGTGGGGTCACCCAGAGTGACCGGGAGAGGCAGGTGTGATGGTGCGGGGGGAGGCCCAGCCCAGGCCCCAGGGTGCACACACCCCTGTTGAAGCTGGGCTCTGGGCCTCCTGCCTCCCCACGCCCCCGTGTCTGCTGCTCTCCAGCTCCCAAGGACTCCTCCTGTGACTGTCTCCTGCCTCTGTCCCCCTGGCCAAGTGTCCAGCTACCTCTGTGCCTCAGTTTCCTCCTCATGAAATGGGAGCAATTGCTGGTCGTACTCAGAGCATTATTGTCAAAGCAACATTTAAAGTCTGTAACATATTATACACTGACAATACGTAATGATTGTACCTGATACAATCACAAATGCAATATACATGATCTTGTATATAATTATATATACTATGGACTATCATATATATGAGGTCTGGTATATATCTTATATATTATTTATATACTTTATATATTTTTCCAAATAAAATATTTACTTAAAGATCACATCAAGAATTAACTGCACTTTAGGGCTTCCCTGGTGGCGCAGTAGTTGGGAGTCTGCCTGCCAATGCGGGGGACGTGGGTTTGTGCCCCGGTCAGGAAGGATCTGACATGCCGTGGAGCGGCTGGGCCTGTGAGCCATGGCCGTTGGGCCTGCGCGTCGCGTCCGGGGCCTGTGCTCTGCAATGGGAGTAGGCCACAGCGGTGAGAGGCCCGCGTACCCCAAGAAACAAAAAACAAACAAACAAACAAAAAAAGAATTAACTGCACTTCAAATGTTGTGCAGTTGGGGAATCCCCTGGCGGTCCAGTGGTTAGGACTCCGTGCTTTCACTGCCAAGGGCCCAGGGTTCAATCCCTGGTCGGGGAACTAGGACCCCACAGGCCACATGGCATGACCCTCCCCCCCAAAAAAAGAAAAAATGTTGCGCAGTTGATTACTCACCTGCCCACCCCCATATCCTTGGACCAAAAAAAGAGATAAAAAGAAAAAAAAAAAAAAACCTGTAACATTTAATTGATGTGTCTTGTCTGGAAAGAATAAGATTACTTACTAGTAGGGCAAATCTTGGCCATTAGCAGTTTTCAGGGTGCGTCATGAAGACTGGGCTGCCCTGCCCTCTATGTTCACAAGAATCATGCTGTTTTCTCTCTATGGCACCTGGGCAGGGGGCTCTGTTCCTACAGGCACTGGATAAATACTGTTAAACAAAATAATGGATGAAAATACCAGACATAGCACCTAGAACAGAGCGATTGCTCAGTGTTACGACTGCTCTCAACAGATACGCTGATGGCGGTTACAACAGGCCAGACACTGTGCTGCGGGCTTTATTCACCTGTGCAGGAATCTCACGGAATCCTCACCAGCTACCTGTCAGAGTGGCTCTAATATTTTTCAAGGCACACGCAGGCCACATATGACCCCTCACTGCCTGTCTGTCTGACCTGGTCAACACAGCAGTACAAACCCTTGCTATGGTTCCTCGTGCAAAAGAATATTTCAGGCACACACACACAAAATATCCCAAATAACCATAATAAGCACCTCCATGTCCACCACCGTCCAGCTGAAGAAATACAACTTTTCAAATATAACTGGAACCCTCTGTGTACTTACCCTTCTCCAAGTCCTTCCCTTCCCTCCCAGAAGTAATCACCATCCTTAAGGAGGTGTTGTTGTATAAATAGCATCAAAGGTTAAATGTTGATGCTATACGAAGGTTAAATGTTGTATAAATAGCATCACCTCTCTGACCTTCCGCAGCTTGCTTTCATCCTCACCACCTCACCCCTGTGAGTTTCATCCGTGTGGTTACACGGAGCTCAGGCTCTTTCTTTTGCAAAGATGTTGAATAGTCTAGTGTATGGACACGTTGTATTTTATGGATGCATTCTTCCGAGCATGGACATTTTATTTTTCTCCACTCTCATGCTCTTCCAAGCAGGGGTGCAGAGAATATTCTTATACATGTTGCCTTGTGCTGAGTGGTACACTTCATGGGGCACTGGCCCCAAAGTGGAATTCCTGGGTCGAAAGAAAAACGCGCGGCTAAATTCTTAGATATTGCCACATGGTTCTCCAAGGTGGCTGTATCTGACATCGCCTTTTTATTTTTATTTTTGAGTCCGCAGGTCTCTTGGAGAGTCTCAAGAAAGCTATAGAGACGTGCACTGTCTGATATGAAAGCCACTAGCGGTGTGGAGCGCTTTCGCACTTGAAACGTGGCTTGTCCAAACTGAGATGTACCGTGAGTACAAAACAGACCCCGGATTTCAAAGACTTAGCACCAAAAAGAGAATGTAAACTACCCGTTGATGATGTTTATATTAATTACATGATGACATGATAACGTTTTGGAGATACAGTCGAGCTCATCATTGGCGGATTCCATATTTGCAAATTTGCCTACCCACTACAAATGCTCCTGTGACCCCTGAACCTAGAGCACAGTGCTTTCGCGGGCATGCGCAGAGCAGCCAACAACGGGAGTCTCTGACACGTGTTCCCAGCTAAGGTTGAACAAACTCGCCTCCTGTAAACGAGTGTCCTTTCTGCAGTATTGCGCTATTTCTTGGTGATTGTACACTTTCAAACGCCTCCCCAGACAGGAAGCCCAAGTGCTGTCTAGGGTCCTAAAGGCTGGGATGGGGCTTATGGAGAAAATGCATTTTAGATAAGCTTCCTTTGGGCATGAGTTACAACACTGTTGGCTGTGAGTTTAATGTCAGTGAGTCCACAATAGGCATATTAGACAAGGTGCCTTTAAGCAGAAGTACACATAAAACAAGGTTATGTATAAATCAATGAACAACAACAACAACAAAAGTGTGACCATAGTCTGGGAGGCAACTAACCCTGTATTTCCCCCGGGGCAGTGGCTCAAGATCAATTATTCAGTGTTCACTATGCTGTTATAGACCATCACTACCGTGAATAAGAAGAATAAACTATATTGAGTGATGCCAGTAAAAAGAACATACTGTATTGAGTGAACTAAAACATATTAGTTACTTTCACCTTGTTTCTCTTGCACTTTTGTAAAAATGGAAAGAGGATTTAGCAGACAACATCCAGGTTTACAGTCCCTGCCAGATCTCTCTAGAAATCTAGAGACAGTGGGCTCAGAATCAGGGCATTCTCCATGTCCACGGGGCTGCAGGCCAAGGGCCTGGCTGCATCTTCTCCCATGTGGACCATCACCCCCGCTTCCTGCCCGACTCCAGTCTCTCCCCCTAGAGTGAGCCCCCATCACCCCACCTCCGAAGGCATCTTCCTAACACTCAGAGATATCCTCTGTCCCTCAGCTTCTCAATAGCATCCCCTGGCTCCTCGTTCGTTGCCTTTGGGAAGGAATCCAAGCTCCCCAGCCTGGCCTCTGAGCTCTCCCGCAGCTGGCACGGGCCCCATCTTATCTGCTGCTACACCCATCTCACCTAACACCCCAGTCACAAGGAAGGCCTCACAGTTCCTGGGGGCACCCTGGATTCTCTCTCCCTCTCCTTGGGAAATGTGCATAGGGTGAGGAGGTTGACGGATGGCCGAGTGAAGGCCGTGTGTCATGACTTCATAAATCCCGTGTGCTTAGCGATAATTATAGCTAGTACTTACTGAATTCTGTGTATTACCAGACCCTGTGCTAATCCTCGCTGCAGCGGGGAGAGGTAGATCCTATTATTAGCTCCGTTTTATAATTGGGGAAAGGGAGGCTTGCCGAGATTCAATCTCTTGCCCAGTGTCCTGCTGGGGGTCACGGCAGAGTCGAGACTCACACGGGGACAGTTGGGCTCCACGCTTCACACTCTGGGCCTCTCTGCTGGGCTGTGTGTCTGCCGGCCAGGAGCTGGGGACACGTGTGTGTCTAGTATGCTGACTGGTCTCGTTTCCATTCAAATGCAACACGCATTTCCTGGGACCTGAGGTGAGGCAAAGAGCAGCAGATAGATTCTGTCCTTGCCGGGAGGAATCTGGGAGGAGTCTGGAGGGTGTCGAGTACAGGGATGCAGGCAATTATGAGGCAGGGTGTTACCTGCTCTAACGGAGGTAACTCTGAAAGGTCCTGATGGGACAATGGGTGGAGGAGAAAGAGGCTTCTGAGGAGAAGCCAGTGGTGACTGGGACTCAAACAGAAACAGATTAGTTAAGGGAATTCCCTGGCGGTCCAGTGGTTAAGACTCGTGCTTTCAACTGCCGTGGGCCTGGGGTTTGATCCTGGTCGGGGAACTAAGATCCCACAAGCCAGACAGGGTGGCTAAAAAAAAGAAAAAGGAAAAGAAAAGAAAAGATAAAACAGATTAGTTAAATTTAACTGTGGAGCACCTGCCCGTTAGGGTGTATCCAACAGGGTTGCAGGTTCTGCGGACACATCAGAGAGCAAAGGGAACAACTCCCACGCTCAGAGGCAAATCTCAGAGATGGGGAGGGGATGAGTTGTTGCCCAGGGGATGGGTCACTGGCGGGGGGGGGGGGGCGGGGGGGGGCGATGCCTAAAGGGTGTGGTACTTCTTTTCGGGGTGATGGAAATGTTCTGAAAGTGATCGTGCTGATGGTCACACAACTCTGTGACGGCACCAAAAGCCCCCAAGTTGTACATTTTAAATGGGCGTGTTGTGGAGTATGGGAATTATATCTCAATAAAGCTATAAAAAAAATCCCTGTCCCGGCAGAGCACACAGTCTAATCAGAGGCCCCAGCGACCTGACGTACTGGACACCCAGATCATTTTAACACCCTCCCCCTCCTGTATGTAACAGAAAGATTTTCAGTCATTACCATGCAAGAACCATCAGCATCCTTCTTGATTTGTGTTTTTTATTTCTCTTTTTAATTAATAAACTTATTTTTCGGAGCTTTTAGGCTGACAACAAAATTGAGTGGAACGGGCCTTCCCTGGTGGTCCAGCGGTAAAGAATTGCCTTCCAATGCAGGGGACATGGGTTCGATCCCTGGTCAGGGAACTAAGATCCCACGTGCCTCAGGGCAACAAAGCCTGCGCGCCACAACTACTGAGCTTGGGCGCCTCAACTAGAGAGCCCGTGTGCTGCAAACTACAGAGCCCACCTTCTCTGGAACCCATGGACCACAACTACAGAGCCCACATGCCCTGGAGCCTGCATGCCACAACTAGAGAAGAGAAAACCCTCACGCCACACTAGAGAGAAGCTGGAGCATTGCCATGAAGACCCCATGCGCCTCAACGAAGTTCCCGCATGCTGCCACGAAGACCCAATGCAGCCAAAAATAAATAAAATAAATAAAAAATAAATCTTAAAATAAAAATTGAGTGGAAGGTACAGAGATACACCCCCTCACCCCACCCATCATAGCCTCTCTGTTACCAACATCCCCACCAGTGGTACATTTGTTACAGTCGATGAACCTATATTGACACCTCATTATCACCCAAAGCCCATAGTTGACATTAGGGCTCACTCCTGGTGTTGTACATTCTGTGGGTTTGGACAAACGTATCATGACATGTATCCACCACTACAGTATCATACAGAGTATTTTTGCTGCCCTAAAAATCCTCAGTGCTCCCTGCCATCTCCTGGCAACCCCTGATCTTTTTACAGTCTCCATAGTTTTGTGTTTTCCAGAGTGTCATATAGTTGGAATCATACAGCACGTAGCCTTTTTAAGATTGGCCTCTTTCACTTAGTTGTATGCATTCAAGATTCCTCCATGTCTTTTCGTGACTTGATAGCTCATTTCTTTTTCGTTTTTTAATTAATTTATTTATTTGTTTTTGGCTGCGTTGGGTCTTCGTTGCTGTAAGCGGGCTTTCTCTAGTTGCGGCGAGTGGGGGCTGCTCTTCATTGAGGTGTGTGGGCTTCTCATTGCGGTGGCTTCTCGTTGCGGAGCACGGGCTCGTGGCACGCGGGCTCAGTAGTTGTGGCTCGCGGGCTCAGTAGTTGTGACTCACGAGCTCTAGAGTGCAGGCTCAGTAGTTGTGGCGCATGGGCTTAGTTGCTCCGTGGCATGTGGGATCTTCTCGGACCAGGGCTTGAACCTGTGTCCCCTGCATTGGCAGGCAGATTCTTAACCACTGCGCCACCAGGGAAGCCCCCTCATTTTTTTTTTTTTTTTTTTTTTTTTTGTGGTACGCGGGCCTCTCACTGTTGTGGCCTCTCCCGTTGCGGAGCACAGACTCCGCACGCGCAGGCTCAGCGGCCACGGCTCACGGGCCCAGCCGCTCCGCGGCATGTGGGATCTTCCCAGACCGGGGCACGAACCTGTGTCCCCTGCATCGGCAGGCAGACTCTCAACCACTGCGCCACCAGGGAAGCCCCCCTCATTTCTTTTTATCACTGAGTAATCTTCCATTGTGTGGGTGTAGCACAGTTTATTTATCCATTCATCTCCTAACAGACACCTTGGTTGCTTCCAAGTTTGGGCAGTTATACGTAAAGCTGCTATAAACATCCATGTGCCGGTTTTTGTGTACGTGAGTTTTTGACTTATTTGAGTGGATACCAAGGAGCACAATTGCTGGATCATATGGTAAGATGATGTTAAGTTTTGTAAGAAACTCTCCCATATATAACAAATAATTTATCATCCTTTTCTGGATTTGTTACATTTGAAATGTATATATATGTATATGTGTGTATTTAAATATATGTATTTATTTATTTTTGGCTGCGTTGGGTTTTCGTTGCTGTGTGTGGGCTTTCTCTAGTTGTGCTGAGAGGGGGCTACTCTTCGTCTCAGTGCACGGGCTTCTCATTGCGGTGGCTTCTCTTGTTGCGGAGCACGGGCTCTACGTGCGCCGGTTTCAGTAGTCGTGGCTCGTGGGCTCAGTAGTTGTGGCTCGCAGGGTCTAGAGCTTAGGCTCAGTAGTTGTGGCACATGGGCTTCGTTACTCCGCAGCATGTGTGATCTTCCCGAACCAGGGAATGCGTCCCCTGCATTGGCAGGTGGATTCCCAACCACTGCGCCACCAGGGAAGCCCTAAGTATATGTATTTAAAACGTCATGGTAACATTTGCAGCAAATGCTCAGAACTTAGACCAACAAAAGATATTTTGCAGGGAAGCACTGACCTTGTTTTACCACTGACCTTGTTTGCAATCGCCCGTGTGTGGTAAAAGTGAAAAGCAGACCAAACCTTTAATGGGTTTTATTCTTGTTTTTATATCTTCTGGGTTTAATATTCCCTTACTACCTGCATCTAGGGCAGAACACTTCCACAGTCCCCACCACGGAATGGCACTCAGGGGAGATTCCATTTGACACCAAGTGGATAGGCAGAAATTAGGAAGTGGGGAAATGGGGACCCTTAGGCAGCGCTGGGGGTGTGTGTAGACTGGTGTGTCCTTCTGGGGAGCGAGAGGGAAGACATTCCCAAGTGTGAGGACTCCCCTTCTGGTGAACACCCTGTGCTGGTAGCCTTCCGTTTGTCCATCTCTCTCCTCTCTGTCTGGGTCATTCCTGCTGACTGCGTTACCTGGGCTGCATCTGACTTCTTCTTGGGTTCAGCCACTGGAAGGTGTCAGCAGGCTGTCGGCCAGAGGTGGGAGGAGTGCAGGACATGTGTTAGGGCTCCCAGGTCCCTCCTGGCCAGGCTGCCAGTGTGACAGCGGCACTGACCTTGAGCAACTTGCTTCATCTTTCTGAGCCTCAGTTTCTCCCTCTGTCAAGTGGGGGTGAGGCATGTTATAACCCTCCCTTCATTCATGTGTTGGACAATTATTTGCTGTATATCTCTATCCCCACTTGAAAGACACAGAAAGAGGCTCAGAGAAAGAATTCGTCAGATGATTTAACAACAACAACAAAAAGTTAAGCACCTACTGTGTGCTGGGCTGTGCTCTAGGCTCTAGGAGCCCAGCGGGAAAACTCAGCCACAGTTTGCACCCTGGAAGATGACACATGTAGGTAGGGATGGTTTATGGGTTGAAGCCCTAACCCATAAACATGACCTTATTTATAAGAACATGACCTTATTTGGAAACAGGGTCATTGCAGATGTAATTAGTTAAGAGGAGGTTGTCCTGGAGAAGATGGGCCCTAATCCATTGCTGCTGGTGCCCTTTCAGTAAGACGGCCAAGTGAAGACAGCAGCACATGGAATAACACAGTGTGACGAGGAAGGCGGTGATCCAAGTGGTGCATCTACAAGCCAGGGAAGTCAAGGATTGTTGGTCAACCACCAGGAGCCAGAAGGAGGCAAGGAGGCCCGTGCAGGCCTCCGAGGGAGCACGGCCCCGCCCACACAGGATCTTGGACTTGCAGCCTCCAGAGCTGTGAGACAGTCCATTGCTGTTGTTGTAAGCCACCTGGTTCGTGGTACTTTGTTAAGGCAGCCCTAGCAAACCAAATACAGATGGATAGACTTGAAGCAATTAAGTAATCAAAGAAACCAACTTACTTTGGCAGTGAGTGCCCTGAAGGAAACAAAACAGAGAGATTGCATTTGTCTTCTGTGCTGGTAACAAATTAGCACAAATGTAGCAGCTTAAAACAGCACCCACAGGACTTCCCTGGTGGCGAAGTGGTTAAGAATCCACCTGCCAATGCAGGGGATGCGGGTTCGAGCCCTGGTCCGGGAAGATCCCACGTGTTGTGGAGCAACTGAGCCCGTGAGCTACCACCACTGAGCCCGCATGCTGCAACTACTGAAGCCCACGCGCCTAGAGCCCGAGCTCCACAACAAGAGAAGCCACCGCAATGAGAAGCCCTCGCACTGGAACGAAAAGTAGCCCCCGCTCGCTGCAACTAGAGAAAGCCCGCACGCAGCAACGAAGACTGAATGCAAACACAGCACCTGCTATTAGCTCACAGTTGTGAGTCAGGAGCTTAGGCTGGCTTGACCGGGTTCTCTGCTTGGGGTAGACAAGGAGGTTCCCGCCTCCTTGCTGGCTGTGGGCAGAATCCGCTCTGTTTTCAGAGGCTGTCTGCATTCCTTGTCGTGGGATCCCCTCCACCTTCCAAGCCAGCAACGGAGAATCTCCCTCCTGTAGAACGCCCCTCATGCTCTGAGTCTCTTTTCCCAGGAAGAGCCCCATCTCTTTTGGAGGGTCACCTGATGAAGCAGGCCCACAGAAGACCCAGTTCCTATCTGAGATTTGGAACCTCAATTCCAGCTGCACTGTCCCTTCATAGCAGCACCTAAATCAGCGTCTGACTGAATAATTGGGAAGAGGCGTGTATTCACCCAGGGAGCAGGGATCTTGGGGCCATCTTACCTGGGCCTATGACAGGGGATCGCTAGAGAAACATGAGATGTAGGGTGGGCCTCCTGGAGGAGGGATGAGGGGGTCATCCCAGGCAAAGAGGCTCGCCCGTCCCAGGCCACGAGGTGAGATAGCTGATCTGCGCTAGGAACCAGCAGAGTCGTTGGGGAGATGAAACCAGAAAATGCGTGTGAAGTGCCTGACACCAGCGAATGGGCGAGGCAATAAATAGTAGCTAACTTATCCCATTATTAGAAGTCTGGAGGCCGCCCAGCTCGCTCTCTCTCTGGCCCTCCCTCTCCCGGTGACCTTGGGTGGGTCACGTCCCTGATTCCACATCGGGGTCCACCAACACCCCCCTCCCTCCTTGAGACGAAAGAGCTGGTTCGGGAGGAGGGCAAAGGAGGGCAGCTGGGGCTTGCGCAGCCGGGTGAGTGGCAGCAAATATTTATGGAGCGCAGGTCGGTGCCAGGCACAGTGCCGGGCGTGGCGAGATAAGGGGACTTGGCCTCGGAGGCTGAATTCCAAACTGCCCGCCCAGGGGGCCGGGAACAGGGGGTAGAAACCGCTGTGGGGCCGGTGCCTGGGAAAGGTGGGTGTGGCTCTGCGTGGCTGGATGTCCACGGGCAGGTGGCCGTCCCCTTGGAGCCTCAGAGCCCCTCACGTGCTCAGGTCCCTAGCTCCTCTGGACCAAGTCTTCAAACCCTCCTCAAAAGCCCTCCTCGGCCGCCCGGCTGAAGTCACATCTCCCGCCACACGCCGGCCAGAAACTCCCACTTGTTGCTCAGCACTGCTTCTCTCTCTGTTTAGTTTTGACTTTATTTTTTTACTGACGTAGAGTTGATTTACAATGCTGTGTTAGTTTCAGGTGTACAGCAAAGTGCTTCCGTTACACACACACACACACACACACACACACACACACACACACACACACACCTATTCTTTCTCAGGTTCTTTCCCCTTATAGGTTATTACAAGATATTGAGCTCCCAGTGCTTGCTTCACTAGCTCTTGATGGTACCTGGCATCCGAACACAGGTGGGCTTCAAGGAAATACATACTGTGACATGGGACTACAATATAAACTATTTATATGAGATAATGTTGTAGTTGACTATCACCCAAAGTATAAAAGAAACGTCTGTGAATCCATACGGATACAAATAAACGATTGGGAATTCCCTGGCGGTCCAGGGGTTAGGGCTCTGAGCTTCCCCTGCAGGGGAGACAGGTTCCATCCCTGGTTGGGGAACTAAGGTCCCGCAAGATGCGTGGCGTGGCCAAAACGAAACAAAACACACACAGAAAACAAACAAATCATTGAATAGATAAATAAACAGGGTAAGGAGAAGGGACAGAATTCGCCAAAAGTGTATCTGGATACTTCCCCTCCCCTCCATGTGGGCTGCAACTCAGCGACTTGCTTACAAAGAGTAAGAGTCTGGAACGGGGAGGGGGCCACTGCACAGCGTGGAAACCACCAGGTGAGGCAGGTTAACATCTTCAGTGATAGTCACGTGGGTAAGGCGCAGCCCGGGAGCGCTGGGCATGTGGGCGTGGCCTTTCTTCCAGGGATTCCTCAAAATGGTCGGGATCATGAAAGACCAAGACAAGCCTGAAAGGTGACCACAGACCCGTGGAGATTTAGGAGGCAGGAAGTAAGCCCACGGTGGTGTCCTGGGTGGGATCCTGGGACAGAAAGCTATTAGGGACAGTGAGTAAAATCTGAGGAAAGGGCTGCATCTGCCAGTATTGGTTTCTTGCTTTGGGATGGTAGGGACATGATAACATTCGGGGAACCTGGGTCAGGGGCACCCAGGACGGCTCTGACCATCGTAGCAACTTCTCTGTAAATCTAAAAACGATTCTAAAAGAAAAAGGTTGTTGAAGGAGAAAGGCAGGCAGGCATAAGAGGACCTCTGCTCCCACTCTCCACCAGTCTGTCCTCCAAAAAGAAGCCAGAGGGAATCTGTTAAATCAGGAGAGGAATTTGTGCTACTCAGGTGTTCTGTATCTCTCAGAATTCATCAGATGGTAAGGTCTCAGGCATGCATTTCACGGAATTTAAATTTTATCAAGGACAAGAAGGTTCAATAAATATTTGATATCTTGTTATGTTATTCATGCTGAAGTATTTAGGGGTGATGTGGTCTAATGTTTGCAAATTGCTTTGAAATGAATTTTTAAAGGATAGATGGATGAGGACCATCTGTATTTCCACTCAGTTTTTCTGTGAACCTAAAACGGCTCTAGATAGTAAAATTTATTTATTTTTAAAAAGATGGAGTACTTCCCTTGTGGCACAGTGGTTAAGAATCTGCCTGCCAATGCAGGGGACACGGGTTAGATCCATGGTCCAGGAAGATCCCACATGCCGTGGAGTAACTAAGCCCGTGCGCCACAACTACTGAGCCTGCACTTTAGAGCCCATGAGCCACAACTACTGAAGCCCGCGCGCCTAGAGCCCGTGCTCTGCAACGAGAGAAGCCACTGCAATGAGAAGCCCACACACTGCAACGAAGAGTATCCCCCATTCGACGCAACTAGAGAAAGCCCACGCACAGCAACTGAGACCCGACACAGCCAAAAATAAAAATTTTTTTAATTTAAAAGAGTTTGCATGCCACAACTAAGACCTGGCACAACCCAATAAATAAATAAATATTTTTTTAAAAAAAAGGGAAAAGGCAAGTCAAATTATGCCAGTCTCTTGATGAATCCCTTTGGGGCTCTGTCTGCATTTCTTTGTTTTTGTTTTTGTTTTTTTAAGATTTTTTTGGTGTGGACAATTTATTTTTTAAGTCTTTATTGAATCTGTTACAATATTGCTTCTGTTTTATGTTTTGTTTTATTTGGCCGTGTGACATGTGGGATCTTAGCTCCCCAACCAGGGATTGAACTTGCACCCCCTGCATTGGAAGGCAAAGTTTTAAACCACTGGACCGCCAGGGAAGTCCCTCTGTCTGCATTTCATTTGGAGAAGAAACCAGAGTCTTTTCGAGTTGCTACTGGATCTGGACCCCCATCCCCCCCTCCACTCAGGCTGGCCTCTCTGCACCCTGAACATGCTGGTCACATTCCCACCTCAGGACCTGTGGATGCACTGTGCACCTCCCTTGGGACACATCCCCAGTTATCTGCGAGGCTCCCCCCTTTGGCTCCTGTTTGGACAGGCCTGCAGTTCCCACCCGACCCCCACCTTGTCCTGCATCACCCTGCTCCACAGCATCATCCCCTCCCAAGATGCTTCATCACTTGCTCACTGTGTTTTCATGTCTGTCTCTGCCCACCAGGATGGATGCCCCACGTGGGGAGGGATTTGTGTCTGTTTCATTAGCCGGTGGACGATCAACACTTAGGACGGTGCCCAGCCCAGAGTGGGAGTTCGGTAAGTATTTGTTGAATTGATGTCCTAAGTATATTTGTTTATCTGCATCCCCTACCAGAATGTAACCTTGTTTGCTTGTCCACTGATGTGTCTCCTACCTGTAAGCACATGTTGCTCAATGAATGAATGAATGAATGATGAGTGAACAAGGTTAGGGTGAATCCTTGTATAAGGGGTTAAGAGCACAGGCTTTGGCATGGGTAACAACCCAGACTTTGATTGTGTCTGAAATTGGGGAGGGAAGATGCCGTCTTGCGGGACTGACCCCTTCATCTGTGGGATCTGACATCATCCGCAGGTAGACAGTGTCAGAACTGAACCGAGCTGTAGACACCCAGCTTTGCTGCAGAATTGCTTGATGTGTGACCAAATGTCACACACACATTTGGTGACCGGAAGTGTCAGAGGTGAAGTATTCCATGAGTAGTGTTGTAGGAGAGTAGAGAAGAAAAACAGAAGAGTTTTTCTTTGCATACCTGGAGTAGTCATATTCATAGGGCCAGAAAGTAGAAGGGTGGTTGCCAGGGGCCAGATGGAGGGGGAATAGAGAGTTATTATTGTTTAATGGGGACAGAGTTTCAGTTGGGGACAATGAAAATGTTCTGGAGATGGAGGATGGTAATGGTTACAGGACAATAGGAGTGTCCTTAATGCCACTGAACTGTACACATAAATGGTTAAAAAAGGTAAATTTTATGTTATATTTTACCTCAATAAAAAAAGAACTGGAAAATGAAAAAGAAAAAAAAAAGAAGAGCACAGGCTTTGGGACCACAATGCCCAGGTTTTTATCCAGATCTGCTACTTACTAGCTGTGTGACCTTGGGCAAGTCATTTCACATCTCTGTACTTGAGTTTCCTTCTCAGGAAAATGGAGCCCCCTTGGGAAGCCCTCATGCTGGTGGGATGGTAAGTGGAAAATAGTCTGGCAGTTTCTTAAAAAGTTCATTGTAAACTTCCCACACACTACGGCAATTCCGCTCCTGGGAATCTGCCCAAGAGAAACAGAAGCATACATCTACGGGAAGACTTGTACACACATGTTCATAGCAGCACTATTTATAACAGCCAAAGAGTAGATACAGCCCAAACCCCCATCAACGATGAACTGATAAAAAAAAAATGCGGTCTGTCCATATAATGGAATATTATTCAGCCATAAAAGTAATGACGTGCTGTTACAATTTACAACATGGATGGACCTTGAAGACATTAAGTGAAAGAGGCCAGATAGGATCCATGTCTATGAAATGTCCAGAAAGGCAAATCTCCAGAAAGTACTTTAGCGGCTGCCTGGAACTGCAGGTGGAAACGGGACGTGACGATTAATGAGCACAAGAGATCTTCCTGGGGTGATGGAAATGTTCTAAAATTGGATTGTGGTGATAGCTGCACAATCCTGTGAATTTACTAAAAATCATTGAATGGTACACTTAAAATGAGTGAGTTCTGTGGCATGTAAATGATACCTCAACAAAGCTGCTTAAGAAGAAAAAAACAGAGCTCATAATAGTATCTATCTAATGAGGCGAAGATTAAGTGAGCTAATCCACGTAAATCCCCTCAGAAAGAGATGTAGGGTAAATACTCAAGAAATGTATCTTGTATTATTATTAACAAGTGTGTTGAGATCGTCCGTGTAAGATGCTCACCACAGGGAAAGACAAGCAATAGGGTTAGATTCATGAACACCACTACTGTTGCTTCATAATAATACAAACTACTTGGTTATTTTACCATTTCCTGTGCCTGTCCCACATACGTGGGCCTCAGTTTTCTTATCTGCAAAATGGGAGAACTGGGCTCCATCTCTAAGGCCCTTTTCTTGCCATAAGTTCTGTATTTTGTTCTAGGAATGTTTCTCTTCGGATGTGGCATGTCAAGGTTGAGGAAGCGTATGGGGTGGGGGAAGGTGGTGGGCAAATCTGTAGTGGCAGGGGTTGCCTTGGGGCTTGGAGACCAGGATGTGTGTGTGTGTGTGCGGGTGGAGCTGGAAAGGTGGGTTGTGTGGCTGGGAGCTGATTGTGAAGGTCACATGGGCCTGATGTTGGGTTCAGGGCATGGAGCTGGTCCAGCCTAGGTTCAAATCCTGTGTCCACCAGTTCCTAGCTATGGGATTTTGGACAAGAGATTTCCGCTCTGAGCGCTGTTTCCACCTCTGGAAAATGGTGAGGATGTTTCCCATCAAGAACTAGGATTCCCTGAGATCATATTTATAGCAACCTGGGAGAATAATAATAACAAAGCAACAACAGCAAAAACTTCCTCCCAGGTGCCAACCATTGTCTTCAGCTCTTTCCACAAAGTAACCTTTTTTTTTTTTGGCTGTGCTGCCCGGCTTGTGGGATCTTAGTTCCCCGACCAGAGATCAGAGATCAAACCTGGGACCTCGGCAGTGAGAGTGCGGAGTCCTAACCACTGGATCGCCAGGGAATTCCCCAAAGCAACCCTTTAATACGAAGGACTCAGTTCCTATTAGTGATCACAGAAGTAGGACAAGTGCCTTCTTAGCTTTAATCCTCAGTTTGCCCCTTCTATAAATGGGGCTGTATAAACGTCTCCCTCAATGAGTTCTGTCCATGCGATTGTGCTGAAAAGTTTTCTGGCCCACATTCGGATGTGGTAATAGGGAGCCACTGAAGGTTCTTGGGGGGGGGGGAGGTGGCTGGCCTGTGAAGAAAGCATAGCCCAGCCCCCCTTCTCCCCAACACCCAAGGTTAAGTTACAGATTCCTGTAGGATCTAGTGCATAGGCTCATTTGGAAACCCTAATTTATTTGTGCCAATATTTGATTCTTATCCGTCTTCCCCACTGGTCTGTAAGCTCCGTGAGGGCAGGTGCTCAGCTGGTCTTTGCCCCCAGCATCCAGCACTGGGTGGTAGTGAACACAGGGCTGATCAAACAGGCTAGCATGTGTTGAGTGCTTCCTACGTGCCAGGCACCGTTCCAAGGGCTCGGCTAAGATGTGTCTCGTTACCTCTTGGACAGAGGGAATTCTGCAAAGCTCTGGGTGGTCATCATCTCCCCTCCCTGACTCTCAGCAGCCCTCTTTCCAGCTTCCCGCCTGCCCTCCCTCTGCCTGTGTTTCATCACACCAGGGAAGCAAACTTCCCTCCTGAGCCTCCAAGACAACTCGGTTTGTTGCCCTGGGAAACAAGCATGATGTCACCCCTCTCTGGCCTGGCCTTACAGGTGTCAGGATACCTAAGTAGTTAGTGTCATTATCTGCATAGAGCAAGGGAGAGCTGGGGAAGGCAGGATGTCAACAGGAAGAAAGAGAAGTTTAAGGAGGATTGGCTTGGAGACATCCTCCCCCCCCACCCGCCCCACTACTAGGACCTAAACAAATGGGTTAAACACACACACACACACACACACACACCTGGAGGATATGTAGAAAACGATGCTCCCCAACCCACCACCAATTCCTTGCGGTTTCTCAAACATGTAGCACCCAACCACCTCACACACGGCCTTTGCCCCTGCTCTTCCCGCCCCTCCACCTGGTTCTTTGAAGGTCAAATGTCAGATGTCATCTCCCCAGAGGCCCCGCCCTCCCCACGGGCTCCCTTTTCACAGTGCCCTGTAGTTTTCTTGGAAGCCCTTACCAATACCTGATGTTATGTTGCAGATTGGTTTATTACCTAGGGCAGCAAGGTCCAGTGGAACTTTTTGCGATGTGGAATGTTCTAGATCTGTGCTGTCCAACAGCGTAGCCACCAGCCACAGGGGGATACTGGGCACTTGAAACAGTGTGACCGAGGAACTGAACTTTTAATCTTATTTCATTTTAATTTATTGTAAATGTATTGATATTGTTCTCCACTGGGAACAGCCGCCAGGGGCTAGCAGCTAAACCGTATCAGGCTGTGCAGAGCTGCAATTCCAGCCGCTCCCAGTGCGGCTTTCTGTGGGGCCTAGCACTGTGTCTGGTAAATGATGGATTCCACGTAGGCATCCCTGAAGATGCCCAGGGCAGGTGGCAGCTTGCCTTCTTCCACTCCTGCTTCTTGTGAGTTTCCTGCTTGGCTGAGAGCCCCATGGTCCCTGACGTGCTTCTCTGCATCCTTCCCGCTCTGAACCCAAGCTCCGAGCCTGGTGGACACACCCCTGCTCACCCAGATGCCCTCAGCCAGCCCTCACTCCCACAGACAGCCCCACTCTCTCCAGTTCCACGAACTCACATTTATTCACAGACAGACAAAGGGACAGGGACAGACCTTTGCTCACTGGGGACCCCCCATAGGGTCTGGCAGTTCCAAAGAGGTGATGGTGTCCAGTGTGTGTAACGGGGGACAGCCAGGCCGGGGGCCCCCGCCTCAGTGTCCATCCCTCTGGCCAGTGTCCCCCACCTCCTGAATCAGCGTCCTGCCTTCAGAAGTGGGGTGAGCAGTTTCTAACCAGCATCAGGGGGGTCTGGGGGTGGGCCATGGGGAGGGAGGGGCGGCCCAGCCTCCTCCCTCCTTAGTGTCGAGGGCTAGAAGGGGAGGGGTGGGTACACAGAGGAGGTTCCTCTCCTTCAACTTCCCTCCTTCATATTGCAAACCGGGAGGTCAAACGGAGGGGCTGAGGATGGGTGTGCGGGTCAGGAGGCCAGGCCCCCCAATCCGCGCAGGTGAGCCTTGCTGTCGATCTCTTCTTCCTCCATCTCGAAGGCTGAGTGGTCTTGGCTGTCAAAACAGGAGGCGCTGAGGAAGACGGGGGGTGCCGGCGGCAGCCGAGGTGGGGTCCCCGGGGAGGGCGGCTCCTCCTTGATGTGTGCGATGGGCAGCGGAAGCCCTTCCTCCTCCTGGCCAGCGGGGGGCGGCGGGGGCGGCGGGGGCGACGGCGGGGCCTGGGTCTGGAGCGCCTGCTGCGCGGCGGCGGCCCTCTCCAGCTCAGCGCGGTGGCAGCGTTGGTGGCGCAGGAGGCTATAGGCGCGCGAGAAGCGCCGCGAGCAGTGCGGGCACGGGTGCGGGGCCGGACCGCCCGCGTGGACCTGCGCGTGGCGGGCCAGGTCGGCCAGCCGCTTGAACTCCCGCTGGCAGCGCACGCACTGGAAGGGCCGCGCCCCAGAGTGGGTTACCCCGTGCTGCCTCAAGTGCGCACGGCGCCGGAAACCTTTGCCGCACTCGGGGCACCAGAATCGGGGCTCCCCGGCGGGGGGCCGGGCCGGGGCGGCATCCCCTCCGTTCTGCCCGCCTTCTCCACCCTCCGAGGCGCCCCCACACTCTGCCCCTTCGCCCCCCTCGGGCCCCTTCCCTGAGGTCCGTCCGCCCGACACCTTGTCGTCCTTCTTGCCCGCCGCGGGTAGCGGGGCCAGGAGGCTGAGCGCGCCGTGGACGCGACGGTGCTGGCGGAGGTAGGAGGCGAGGCGGAAGGCCAGGCCACAGTCCGTGCACACGAAGGGGCGGTCGGTGGAGTGGACCAGCCGGTGGCGGGACAGCGACCAGGGCCTGGCGAAGGCCTTGAGGCAGATGGAGCACTGGTGGCGCTTGGGACGGGGTGGGGGCCCCCCTTCGCCCTCCTGTTCGCCCTCGGGGCGCAGGCACGGGTGCGCTTTGAGCTCGCCCTTGGTGGCGAAAGCTTCACGGCAGCGGAGGCACAGCAGCGTCCAGTCGGCCTGGAGCAGGACCTGCTTCTCCTCCTGCCGTCCGGCCGCCAGCGCCAGCTCGGCCCTCAGCTCCGCCGCCCCGGCCTCGGCCTCCTCCTCCTCCGACTCGCGGGGCTCCGCGCTCGTGGCGGCCGCCAGCGTGGCCGGCTCCCCCGCGGACCACGTCTCAGGCCGCGCCGCCGCCTCTGCCTCCTCCTCCGCGGCGCCCGCTGCTGCAGAGGTGGGCTGCTCGGCGCCCTTGTCCTGCGGGCTCCAGCCGGACCCGGCCGCCTCCTTGGCTGCCCTCTCGATGGCCAGCTCGACCCCGCCGCCCGCGTGCTCCTGGGCCAGGTGGCGCCTGAGCTGGGCAGGCTCAGGGAAGGTGCGGGGGCAGGCGGCGCAGCGCAGCGGGGGCTGCGGCCCGTGGCCACGCAGGTGGCGCGAGAGGTGGGCAGGCCGGCGGAAGGCCTTGGGGCATAGGGGGCAGGCATGGGGCCGCAGGCCCGAGTGGCTCAGCCGGTGCCGGGAGAGGTAGTAGGGGAAGCGGAAGAGGCGGCCACAGGTGGGACAGGGCAGGGGCGCCCGAGGAGCTCCAGCACCCCCCCTGCCACGGCCTCGGCCTCTACCACGGCCTCGGCCACGACCCCGGCCCCGGCCACGGTGAGGTGGGCTGCCCTGGGCTGGTGGAGGAGGCTGCGGATCCATGCCTGTAAAGAGATAGGGGAGAGGTGGAGATTTGGGGAGGCAGGGGGGTGCAGAGAGAGACAAGGAGACAGACAAGGAGACACAGAGAGGGTCAGATATTTAGCCGGGCAAGGGAAGGCGAGACAGACGAAAAAGGCCGAGATGAGAGGTAGAGACCAGGAGAAACAGAAAGGATGGTGAGAGGCAGAAAGCAGGAGAGAGAGATGGGGACACCCAGCAGAGACAGAGATGAAGAGAAAACAAAGAGATTTAGGCAGAGATGGTGCAAACACAGAGATCAGAGGAACCATGGCAGGGTGGAGGGAGGGAGAACAAGACAGAGACAGTAGAAGAGACAGAGGCAGACAAAGTCAGTGAACTGCCTTTCCTCCAGGGGCCCCACTGGGACGTATGGGGAGGGGCTGGGAAACAGCCCTTGGTGCCGGAGTGGAGGGGGTGGGATTCAAAATCGGGAGGCCCCGGAAATGGAGTGTGGGTGCCCAGTCGCCAGAGTCTGGGAGAGGCCGGGAGTAGGAGGGCTCAGACTCTTGGGCAGGGAGGGGGCTAGGGAGGGAAGGGGCGGGATCCCGGGCGCTGAGGTTGGGGGTGTGTGGGGGGGTTGGGAGATGACCGGGGTCCAGCCTCTAGACTTCTGTACGTGGTGGGTATGGATTCCTGGGTCCCAGTGGTGGACAGGGCTGGGGGGAGGGGGCTGAGCCCCCAAGACAAGGGAGAGGAGGGGGCTGGGGGCCCAGCTGCTCGAAATCTCCAGCGAGGAGGAGGCTGAGGGCCAGGGCCCTGGACCCCCACACACGCCCCCGAGGAAGGCTGCTGGGGGTCGGGAGCCCTAGGTCTCCAAGGGGGGGCCGCGGTCTCCCCGCTGGGCCCAGCCTTTGGTTCCCCGCAGGCATGATCTGCAGAACTGGGGCCGCGGGCCGAGGCCTTGCAGATTTCTGAGCCCGGGGCCTGGGGCTCGCCCCGATGAGTGGGCGCCCGGCTCTTACCTCCGCCTCCTTTGCTCCTTTCTTCCTTCCCCGCGGCCGGCCGAGCGCGGATGGTGGTGGCAGGGAGGGAGGGCCCCGAGCGTGGTGGGGGGTGGAGGAGGCTGGGCTCGGTGTCACCGCCTAAGCCTTCCCCCCGGAAACCCGGCTTTTCGTCCGAGCCTGAGAGAGGAAAGACTGGCTGGGAAGCCGGAAGATGGTGGAGGAGGAGAGCCAGGGGGCGGAGAGGGGGGCGCGGCTTGGACTCCTGGGTTCTGTAAGGGGAGGGGGCTGGGGCCCCGTCCTCTGGGCTCTCGAGGGAGGAGGGGGCTGGGTCCGGCCCCCCTTCTTCCCCTCCCCAACAGACACACATATTCATTCATTCCTTCAACAAATACACATTTATCAGGTCCTGTCTGTGCCAGGCACTGTGTTGGGCGAGAGGGGTGGCCGGGAAAGGAGATGAATGAGGCAGTGACAGAGGCTTCAGGGAAAGTACCGGCAATCCGGACTAAAACCTGACAGCAGCCTTCACGTGGGTGCCTGAGCAAGCGACTTTCCCTTCTCTGAGCCTCAGTCTCCTCCTCTGTGATAAACCCCGCGTATATCCACTTGACCCTAAGAGACCAGTTACTCATTTTGCAGCATATATTCACTCGATCCTAAGCCACCAATATTAACTGAGCACCTACTATGTTCTAGCTCTGTCCTTGGTGCTGGAGCTGCAGTGGCAAAGACAGAGGCCGCTGGACCCTGTCCATAGGGAGCTCAGGGTCTGGCAGAGGAGGCAGACAAACACAGCTCCAATGGCCCTTCTGGAGAGTGTGCTCTAAAGCCAGAAGCAGGATGCAGTGCGATTACAGGGAGCAGAGACAACACTGAGTGAGAGTGATCCCTGAAGGCTTCCTGGAGGCAACGATGTTTCCGCTGAAACCTGCAGGATGAAAGCCGAGGGTTAGGAATGGGAAGCGGGAGGCAAATGGAAATGGGAGAGAAATATACCAACACAGACACTATTCTTCTGATAGTTCTACTCAGAAACATGCCACAAACGGTGTCTGTACCAGGTTAATCGTTGCAGTATTGTGCATGACTTCGAAAGACAGGAAATGAGCTACCTGCCCATCGGTCAGAGATTTGAGTGATAAATCGTGATTGATCTACTCAGCAGAACGCTATGTGTCCATAAAAAAAAGAATGAAGAGGTTAACCTCACTGTGTAAAAACATGGAAAGGCTCCAAATGATAACGGAGAAAACACGGAAGGTGGAGCACAGCCTGCAGCCTGTTCTGTCTGCACTTATCAGCGGGTTGTGTCTGGGAGAACTGGAAGGAGAGAGAAGAAACTGGCAACATTCTAACTCCCAGGACTGAAACTTACTACGCTCTGCCCTTTTATACTTTTGGAATTTGAAACCACGTGAATGTGTTTCATACTTAACAAAGTAAAGGAAAAAGAAACAAATGATGGGGGATAATAAAAATAAATACAGGGCTTCCCTGGTGGCGCAGTGGTTGAGAGTCCGCCTGCCGATGCAGGGGACACGGGTTCGTGCCCCGGTCCGGGAAGATCCCACATGCCGCGGAGCGGCTGGGCCCGTGAGCCATGGCCGCTGAGCCTGCGCGTCCGGAGCCTGTGCTCCGCGGCGGGAGAGGCCACAACCGTGAGAGGCCCATGTACCACAAAAAAAAAAAAAAATTTAAAAAAAAAAAAAAAAAAAAAAATAAATACAATGAAAATAAATCATAGCTTACTCTTGTAAGTGCTTTACAAATACAAGCCCATTTGTTCCTCCTTACGTTAAGAAGTGCGTAACATTCTCCCATTTCACAGAGCAGTAAAGTGAGGTGCTGAGAGGTTTCAAAGTAGTGAGTCTAAGTCTTTGCATTTCACAAAGAGATGGGAGAAATTATGGTGAGGAGCATGATTTTTCAAAACATCTGGTCAATAATACTACATTTTTAAGGACATATACATATAGAGCAGAAGTCTAAACACATCCATGGAAACAATAAGCACCAAATTTGGGGTAGGGGTTACCTTTGAGAAGGGAGAGGCAATCATCTTGGAGGGGGGAAGGTCTATGGAGTCAGGTGTACCTCTTATGTTTTAATAAAACTGGTAGTCAATATATGGGTGTGTGTGTGTATACTTTTTATTTGTTGAAATACATGTAACATAAAATTTACCATTTTAACCATTTTGAAGTGTACAACTCAGTGTCATTAAGTACATTCTCGAGGGGAATTCCCTGGCTGTGCAATGGTTAGGACTCTGCGTTTCCACTGCAGGGGGCACGGGTTGGATCCCTGATAGGGGAACTAAGATCCCTCCTGCCATACAGGGTGGCCAAAAGCAAACAAAAACAAACAAAAACAAAGAAAAATTCACTAGTTCCACTATCTAGTTCCAGAACTTTTTCATCACCCCAAACAGAAACCCGGATCCATTAATCTGTCATGCCCCATTCCCTTCTCCCCCCATCTCCTGGCAACAAATAATCGTCTTTCTGTCTCTTTGGGTTTGTCTTCTGTGGATATTTCATATCAATTAAGTCATCTAGTATGAGGTCTTTTATGACTGGCTTCTTTCACTTAGCATAATGTTTTCAAGGTTCATCCACATTGTAGCGTGTGGCAGCACTTCATTCCTTTTTATGGCTGAATAATATTCCACTGTATGGGTATACTGTATTTTGTTTATCCATTCATTTGTTCATGGACCTTGGGTTGTATCTACCTTTTGGCTATTGTGAGCAGTACTGTTATGAACATTTGTTATGTATAAGTTTTTCTTTTAATGGCTGTTTTCAGTTCTTTTGCGTATATACCTAGGGTGTGTGAGTGTGTTACTATTTTATTATCTATATTTTGAAGACTTAATATATATTTTTTCCTAAATGAAAGAAACGAATTCAGCAATGAGGTTGAGGGGAAAGAAATTTCAGAGAGATCAGCGTGTTATATGTGTGTGTAGGCGTGGGCAGAGGTGGGGATCATGCCCTGGGGGAGATTTGGGGCCTTGGATTGGGGCATCAAAGGCGGCCAGTGTGGTGGAGAGAGGCCGGAGCTGCACGAGCAACTATGTCCGGCGTCCTAGTCCAGGCTGAATGCTGGACGCATTCCGAGTGTACTGAGAAGCCATTGAAAAGGTTTTAAGCTGGAGAGTCACATGATCCGATTAGTGTTTTAGAGAAATTCCTGTGGGACCCGCGAGGAGGCCCGGCCGGATGCAGGGGAGACCGAGGCGGGGAGCAGGAAGGAGGCGGTGCCCGGGTCCAGGTGAGAGATGGGGGGCCTGGGCGGGGCCGGCCTCGGGCAGGGGGCGGGACCTGGCGCTGATTGGCTCAGGGCTGCCCTCCTGGATGCCATTCCCACCGCCTCCACCTCCTCATTGGCTTCCCTGCTTCGGCCCCCCGCCTCCCTCGCGTGCAGTCTCCGGCACCTAGAAATCACATCACTTCGCTCCTGTGCTGAACACCGTCCCGTGGCTCTCACCTCTTCCTCCCCACCTTCCTCATCTGCACCCCACGCCCTACCGTCTGAACCCTGGAAGCTCCCTTCACGGATTCCTGTCTTTCTCCCTCTGCTTCACTCTGCTCCATCCACACTGCCCTCTCTGCTCTTTCGGACTCGGGGCCTTTGCACGTGCAGTTCACTGCCTGGAATGTCCTTCTCCTAGCTTTCCATAATTTTTCCCGTACTTCCCTCATTTCTTACAGATCTCCCCAGAGACACCTGTCCCGTTCACGTTACCTAAAACAACCCTCCTGGGAATTCCCTGGCGGTCCAGTGGTTAGGACTCCGCGCTCCTACTGCAGGGGCCATGGGTTCCATCCCTGGTGGCGGAACTAAGATCCCACAAACTGCGCAGTACGGCCAATAAATAAATAAATAAAAATAAAATAGCCTTCCTGACACCCTCTAGTCCTTGCTCTGCCCTAATTTTCAACTTTGTACTTACTGCAAACATTAGGCTACTTTTCCTATTTTGCCTGTTTCCCCTTCCACATGGAATATAAATTCCCAGGGAGTTTATATGCCAGGCTTCGCCTGTGTAACTGCTCTACCCTCAGCAAGCCTCGCATATCAAGCAGTATTTGTGGGTGAATAAAGAGGGACGAAGGGTGAGGAGGAGTGAGGGCCTCAGGTTTTGGAGTGGGGGGCGCCCTGGAAGGGGAGAAGACTGACGTGGTGGGGAGATGCGAAGCGCATCACATCAGATGTGAGCGGGCGGTGCGGGTGGCTGGCTCCACCTGTCCGCATGTGAGAGTCAGCTCTGCCCACAGAGGCGTCGGAGTCGCCAGCGTCTGGCTAGTAACTGATGCTCTGGACCGGTTGAGCTCACCCCCAGGGTAAAATCCTCCCCCTCTGCCTTCGAGCCTCAATTAGCACATTGATAAGATGCGGCCACGAGTTGGGGACGAGGTCCAGCCCACCACCTGGCACTGAGACACTCGGGAAAGGGGACGAATCCCTATTGCTACCCTCTCAGAAGAGAAAGGATTGGAGTGGAGGTGAGGTAGGCAGGAGGTCCCTATTCATCACCCCACTGCCTGGCGGCCATCTCCATGACAACCCTGGCACTTTTCCAGGCCCTCAGCTCTGGAGGCCGAGCCAGTCTCCAAGTGGGCAGGTCTTGTCCCTGGGGGCGGCACCTATATCTAAGGAGGCGGGTCTTGTTTTTCCAACGCGAAGGATTCCCCCCCCCCCGCAAAGGGGTGAGTCTGATCCCCCTTCCTGTGTACTGGTGGCAGAGTGGAGAGGAATGTCTCCAAGGTTGAGCGTTCCCAGGGGCCGACCTGGAGCCTTTTCAAATGGGCAATTGTGGATCTCCAGGCAAAAATGTCTTCCTTGAATGCCAAACTCTTACTTGTTTGCCTCCAAACTTATCTCCCTCCTTTAAATGTTTTTCCTTGTGAAATATAAGACGTATAGATGAAAGGGGCACGATAAAAACGCACAATTTAACAAATAATTATAAAATAATCACCAGATTAAGAAACGGAATGTTGGCAGCCACCCCACAGCCCATAGAAGGTTCCACCATGTCCCATCCCGAATTTAACCCATCCAACTCCACTGTTCTGAGTTTTATGAAAAAAAAAAAGTTTTCCTTGCTCTTCTAGATGGCTCACATCCACAAGGCATCCTAAACAATATTACAGTTTAGTTTTGCTCGCTTAAATGTTATAGAAATGGAATGGTACTCTATGTACCTGGTTTCTTGCGTCCAGCTTCTTTGTAACTTTCATTCATGTAATTTTGTGCATCTGTACTCATTCGTTCTCTTGCTGCATAGTATTCTATGGCATAATATACCATCATTTATTTATCCACTGTATTGTTGATGAATGTCTTAATCTGTTGGGGCTACCATAACAAAATACCACAGACCAGGTGGCTTATAAGCAATAGAAATGTATTGTTCACACTTCTGGAAGCTGGGAAGTCCAAGATCAAGGTGCCAGCACGGTCACCTTCTGGTGAGGGTCCTCTTCCTTGTTCACAGGCGTTCCTTCTTGCTGTGCCCTTACCTGGTGGAAGGGGCTAGGGGTCTCTCTGATGCCTCTTCTATAAAGGCACTAATCCCATTCATGATGGCTCCACTCTCTTGACTTAAGCACCTTCCAAAGGCTCCACCTCCAAGTACCATCACATTGGGCCTTAAGATTTCTTTTATTTATTTATTTATTTATTTATTTATTTATTTATTTATTTATTTATGGGCTGCGTTGGGTCTTGGTTGCTACGCGCGGGCTTTCTCCAGTTGCGGCGAGCGGGGGCTACTCTTTGTTGCGGTGCGCAGGCTTCTCATTGCTGTGGCTTCTCTTGTCGCGGAGCATGAGCTCTAGGTGCACGGGCTTCAGTAGTTGCAGCATGCGGGCTCAGTAGTTGCGGTGCACAGGCTCTAGAGCACAGGCTCAGTAGTTGTGGCGCACGGGCTTAGTTGCTCCGTGGCATGTGGGATCTTCCCGGACTAGGGCTCGAACCCATGTCCCCTGCATTGGCAGGCGGAGTCTTAACCACTGCGCCACCAGGGAAGTCCCGGCATTAGGATTTCGACATATGAATTTGGGGTGACACAAACATTCAGCCCAAACCAATGGACATTTGAGTTGTTCTGAGTTCAGGGCTATACATTTTGCTGCTGTGAATGTTCTTATGAGTCTCCTGGTGCAGGTGAACATGAGTTTCTCTAGGATTCGTGCCTATCTTTGTCATATGGACATCTTCAGCCTTATTAGAGCATGCCAATCTCCCAAGCGTCTCAAATTTAAGAAGCTCAAGATGGAACTCCTGACCCCTCTAGCCTCCACCCGAACTTGTTCTGTCTCCGTTTTCTGGTCTTAATACAAAGCAGCACCACGCAACCAGTTCCCAGCCCTGCCCCCATGCCTCCCTTTTCATTACGCAGGCGCACACACAACACACGCTCTCACATTCCACCTCCAGAATTCATCTTGGGCTCACCTAGTTCTGTCCATCCCTCTGCTCCAGGTCCCCACACCCCTCTCCTGGTGGACTGCAGTAGCCTCTGCTGCATTCACTCTGCCCCCTCCAGTCCCTTTTCCACTCAGCAGACAGAGGGACCCTTGGAAAGTAAAAGAGTGGTCACATCCCTTCACACTTACAGTCTTGCTTGCCATTGCCCACAAAGCACAGTAAAATGCCCATCTTGGCCCACCAGGGTCTGTGTACCCTGACCCCTGCTTACCTCTCCACCTCATCTCACCCCTCCCTCCCCTCCTGGGCTCATCTAGGTGTCCACCTGGCCGGCCCCTCCTCGACCTTCTGGTCTCAAATCAAATGCGACCTCTGCAGAGAAGCACCCCCCCGCAACCTCCTCCCTGCTGGACCACCCCACCTAAGGTGGCACAGCCCAGCCACTCGTTTTCTTAAAGAGTTATTTTGTTCACTGTTGGATCCCCAGAGGGGGTGACAGCACCTGGCACTCGGTACCGGAATGTAATCTAGCCCGTAGGAGACAATCTGAGGGGCCCGCCCATCCTTAGATGGGCGGATCCTAATCTAGGGGAAGGATCTAGCGGCTAAGGTACAAATTTGGTTGCCTGGGAGACAGAGTCTAAGGGGCGGGGCCTCTTCCTAGGGGTAGGACGTCTGTAAAGAGTTTGGCTTTCAGGGGGCGTGTCCTATGGGATTGAAGGTTGCTAGGGGGCATATCCGTCCGTTGGAGGTGGATTTTGTAGTTAAGATGCAGGGTTTCACTTAGATGCGATCTAAACCATCTCTGATATTAAAAGGGTCACGCACTGTCTAAAGGACTCGAAGTTTCTCAGGTGGAAGGAAAGATCTGCCTCTATTTAGGAGGCCTGTCCTGAATCAGAGGGGGAGGAATCCCCACCTACCTAAAGCCAAGGATCAGAAAAGGAGACGGCGGTGGCTGACAGGACGAGGTTTATTGGGGTCCAGGAGACACTAGGGAGTGGGATAGGGGGCAAGGTCGAGGCTCACAGGGGGAAACCCCCTAGCCAAATCCCCCTTCCCCTTGGGGTTGGGAAGAACACAGAGACAAACTGATAGACATGGAGAGAAAGACCGACAGGTGCTACAGCAGAGTGGGAGGGATACCCCAATGTCCCCCACCTCCCACTCATGAGTTCACATAATGCGGAATGACGTGGACCTGCCCACACGCTAGAGGAAGGGGAGGAGTGCCTGCCGTATGCATTCTAAGGAGGGTGGGGCGCAGGTGGCAACCTGGAGCAGCCCATTCCAGTGGACAGGGCGTGGGGGTATGTGTATCTGGATCAGTCCATCCTACTAGGCGCAGGGATTTTGAACCAGGCTATTCTAGTTTTTTGGGGTGGGGGAGATCATTAGGGTCGATCCATTCCTTAGTAGGGGAGGGAGACCTAATTGGGGAAGGGGTTGAGGGCAGGGGGCAACTACCCTGGTCCTCTTTCCGCATAGGGAATAAAGTCGGGGCAGGGGAGAGGCAGATTCCGGCTATATCCTTTATCTGGGGGCACCAGTGACTCTGGTGGGTAGCATTGGGAGGGGATCCAGGGAAATCCGGGGACATGGCTCCCCCCCCCATTCTGCGGATCAAGGTCGTCGGAATGATGGCTCTTAGGGAGAGGGCCAGTCTTCCCTTGGGGGAGGGGTGCCCATCTTTTATTATTTGGGCCCGCAAGATGAGAAGTACTTGTGGAGACCCATTTCTCCGGCAGCTTAGGAGCCTGTTGATTTGGGGGTGCTCAGCACGCATTTCAGGGGCCTGGAGCTGAGGAATCTCTCCGTTTATTCGCTGCCCCCCAGCTCAGGGGCCCGTGTCTGGGTCTGGAGGGCCGGGGCCTCCCTCGTGGTCCCTAGGTCCCTTGGCCCGGGCCCTGAGTCCAGCCCTCGGGAGGGGTGGTCTAGCGGAGGGGCGCACGGCCTGGCCACGTCAGTCCATGCCCCGGTGCAGCTTCAGGTGCCTGGAGAGGTTGCTGAGCGTGATGAAGCCCTTGCCGCAGATGTGGCAGGGGAAGGGCCGCTCGGTGCCGTGCAGCAGCCGGTGGCGCTTGAGGTAGCACTCGTGGCGGAAGAACTTGCCGCACTCCAGGCACGGGAACGGCTTCTCGCCCGTGTGCACCAGCACGTGCCGCTCCAGGTCCCTCGGCGAGCGGAACAGCTTCTCGCACTCGGAGCAGCCGAAGATCTTCTTGCCGCGGCCCGAGCCGGACGCAGGCTCCCCAGACGCGGGCTCCCTCTCCGGGGCGGGCGCCGCCGCCTCCTCCGCACCGCCGCCCTCGCCGTGGCTGGCGCGCCGGTGCTCCTCCAGGGCCGCCAGGGCCGCGTAGAGGGCCCCGCAGTGGCCGCAGCCGTAGGTCGCGGGGCGCGAGTGCGCCTCCAGGTGGCTGGCCAGCGCCGCCGCCGACGCGAAGAAGGTCCCGCAGTCGCACTGGTAGAGGGTGTCTTCCGACGGCTCGGCCGCGGCCGCGGGCGCAGGGGCCTCCCCGCCGCTCTCGGGGAGTAGGCCCCCCAGCTCGGGCACGCCGCCCCCGGCGCGGCCCAGGAGCAGCCTGCCGTCCCAGGCCGGCTGAGCCTCGCCCGCCTCCGCAGCGCCGCCCTCGCCAGCCGTCTCGGGCACGGCGCCAGCCCCGGAGACCCAGGCCTGCGCGGGGGGCGCGCCCGGCCCCTGCAGGTCGTGGGTCAGCTTGTGCCTCTCCAGCAGCGCGGGGGCGTTGAAGTCGCGCTCACAGCGCGGACACTTGAAGGGCTTCACGTCGGTGTGCGCAGCCCAGTGGGCTGCCAGCTCGCGGCCCTGGTCGAAGCGCCGCGCGCAAGCACCGCACGCGAACGGGGGCAGTGAGGCCGCCGCCGCGGCCGCCGCCTCCGCCAGCCCCCAGCTCCCTGGGCCCGCGCCTGCCCCCTCTGGGCCCTCTCCGCCGCCAGCCCCCGCGCCCCCGCACACCGAGCAGGGCCCCACGTTGCAGCAGACCGAGCAGGGAGCGCTCAGGGCGGGCAGGCCTGGGCCGGGCTGCAGGGGGGACGGGAGCACCCCACGGTGCTGGCGCTTGAGGTGGCGGCCCAGGCTGGAGCGCGAGGAGAAGCGGAGCTCGCAGACTAGGCAGCAGTAGGGCTTCTCGCCAGTGTGGACGACCTGGGAGGGCAGGAGGAAGAGCCCAGCGTCAGGGCTGAGGGTCTAGCCCGCGGGGCAGATTCTTGGCCTCCCAGAGAGATGCGGAGGAAGCTCCCTGCCAGGTCCACAGGGCCAAGATCTAGCTTCAACCCTCTCATTCTTGTTCTCTGCTTCCGGCCACGTTAGCATGCTTTTGGCCCCTCCAGCCTCAGGATCCTTGCACTTGTTGTTCCCTTTGCCTGGAATGCTGTTCCATGGTGGATTCCTGCTCTTCCTTCAGGCCTCAGCTCAAATATCACCTTGCCCTGACCTCCCCCTCCCCCACTGTGTGGTAGCCCATAGCTCTCCCCTCTTTACTCCTACATATCAGATGGTTATTATTGCCGTTGTTTTAACTTCCTTCCCAACGCTTCTCCTTTCCCAGATCATCCTTGCCTGTGTATCTGCTTTCTTGCTGATTGTCTACCTGGCTATGGACCACTCGCAATGGAATGTAAGTTCTCCGAAGGCGTGGACTTTATTGATTTCACCTTGGTATCCCAGGTGTTGGGAGCAGGGAAAACATTCAATAGGTAATTGCTGAGTAAAGGAATTAAGTACATACGTGGTAAATCTATGTTTAAAAATGGTAACGGAATGATGAGCACAAAGTTGCAGACGCTGGCATATGAGAAGGGGCATGGGAGAGGGGAGGTGCATAGAGGTGGGGCAAATTTACTATGAATGTTTAAGTTCCTGGGTTGGGTGGAGCCTGAAATAGAAACAACTCATGCTTTGACTGGTCAGGGTGCTTCGATGAAGAGGGAAGGAGGGAGGGAGGAAGACAGAAATTTTCTTAGGGGCCAGCTGTCTGTTGCCCATAGTGGGTCCCCGGGGCTCCAAGGGCGAGTCCAGCCCAGGGAGGCCAGCTCTCTGTTGCCCATAGTGGGGCCCCGGGGCTCCAAGGGCGAGTCCAGCCCAGGGAGGCCAGCTTGGGGCCGGCCTGCAGGACTCACCTGGTGGTGGAGCAGGCCGGTGGAGTCTCGGAACCCCTTGGGGCAGGCGGAGCAGCGGTAGGGCCGCTCGCCGGTGTGCGAGCGCAGGTGGTTGGCCAGGTTGAAGCTGTGCTTGAAGCCTTTGCCGCAGCGCGGACACGCGTGAGGTTTGAGCGCAGTGTGCCGAGCGAAGTGGCGCCGCAGGTCCGAGCGGTAGCGGAAGCTCTTGCCACACTCGCTGCAGTGAAACGGGACGCGGGGGGCAACAGCGGGCGGAGCCGGGGCAGGGACCGGGGGCGCTGGCAGCGGGGCGTCATCCATGGTGGCGTGGTGCGAGGGCAGTGGCGGGTGGGGGCTCTCTCTGGAGCGGGGAGACATGGAGTGGGGTGAGGGGGCCACGTCCCCATCAGCCTCCCCCTATCAGGCTCCTTGGACTCACAGACCTGTGAGGCCCGGCCTACTACCTTATAAGCCACGCCCATCTACCCAAGCCACACCTACTGCTCTTTAAGCCCCTCCCACTCTCCTACAACCCCTTCCACCACTCATCTAGCTTCCTAATCACTTCCAAGTCACTTCTAAGCCACTGAATGCTTTTAAGCTCTCCCCTTGTGAATGAACTCCCGCCCCGCTCTAAGCCCCGCCGAGTGTGGTTAAACCCCGCCCACTCGTGTTCAGGTCCCGCCTACCCCTTCCAAAGTCTCCATGTTGTTCCTGAAGCCTCTTATATTCCTTGACAAGCCCCTTCCCCTCTGAAAGCCACTCCCACTCTTTTTTGAAGATGAAAGTCATCTTCAGATGAAGATTGACGACAATCTTAGCCAGTGACAGTATGAAAATTTGGGGCTAAGCGCACCTGAGTCAACCTTCCAGGGAGACCAGGCCTAGTCCTGGAACCTTGGATAAAGCCAACTGATTCTCTTTCCATCTGCAAAATAGGAATAATGGGAGGACCTACCTCATGGAGTGGTGGTGAGGACTAAGCAAACTTGTGGCCATGCGTGCGGCGTGCTTACTGACGCCTGTGCACAGCAAAGACTCAGCAGGTAAGCTGTTTTGATTACCACTATCTGCAAAGCTCCTCCGAGTTTCCTCTTGAAGTCCCCCATCTCTTCCTCACTAAGATCCACCTCCTAAACCCCACTCAAGTTTTCCTTTAAACTCAGCCTTTAAGTAAACCCCTTCCTTTCCAAGACCACCTGCCACTCTACCTCTCTTGCCATCTCAGCCCTTCCTCTCTGACACCCTCCTCATCCTAAGTCATTTCACCTGCAATATAAAGACTTGCTATTTCCACTACGACGCCCCAAATTACACGCTTAAACCCCACCCCCTCACTATGTCCACCACTTCCTGAAAGCCACATCCCTAGACAAACTCCACCCCTTCTACTCTAAGCTCCTCCCACCTCCACACTGAACCCCTTTACCCCCCTCAGCCCCAATTAGGACCCTTCAACCTAGGGCCCTCCTACCATTCTCACTGAGCCACGCCCCTTTGTCAAACCTCACCCCTTTGCCTAAGCTCCTCCCACTTTCTACCCACAGTCCCGCCCATTTCCACTCTAAACCACGCCCACCCATTGCTCCGCCCCAGCCACCACTAAGCCCCGCCTCCTCCCCACCCAGTCGCCCGCGGGACTGAGCCCCCCTCCCCAGTCAGCTCGAGGACCCAGGCCCCTAGAGTCGGCCTTTTGTACCCCTCCCCCCTGTCCCTAAAAGGTGCGGCCCCGGGCGCCCGGGGCGGGGGCAGGTCAGGCTAGACCCGCAGTCGGGCGAGTCCACCTTGCTCGTACGGAGCGGGGGTTCTGGAGCCCTGAGGCGGCCCCGGGAGGCCGGGAAAGTCAGTCGGCTTTCCTCTTTAATTACTTACACCTCCCTCTGGGCGCCGACATTTTGGGCAGCGGGGGTAGCGTCACTTCCACCCGGGGGGCCCCTCGACTTCCGCCTCGGCTCCCTTCTCCCCCGCACTCCCCCTTTCTCCCGCCTTCTTGGCTTCACTCCTCCCCGCCGCCCTCCCTTCTCTCTCTTTCCCGTCCCTTTCCCAGCTACTGGAGGTTCGAGAAGCCAGGGTGGCGCCATCTTGGGTGAGGGCATGGAGAAGGGGCGGGGTTTAGGGTGGCCCCCGGCGCCATACAGACTAAGGGCAAAAAGCTGAGCGCGCGCGGCCTCCTCCCTGCGGTATCGACGCTGGCGGGTGTTAACATAGATGAGGGCTGACATGATTCCCTTTTCGCAGCCTCAGGCTCCTCCTGGGTAGGATGTAGAGTTGCATCAGGAGAAGAGAGAAATCGAAGTTCGCTGATCTGCGATACAGATAGGAGGATAGAGCAGGCTTCATCTTGTGCTTAGGCTTCCCGTGGGCTTTGAAGCTAATCAGGCGCCATGTTAATTACGGGAATGAGGGGCCATTTTCCCGCTCTTTATCCTTTCGGTACTTTTCTTTGATTGGGTCACCCGGCTGGGTGCTTTGTGGGAGGAAAGACATTTCTATGTGTTTGGGATGTGTTGGTGGGGTAATTTCCCGTTCGGGGCTAGCGAGGGCGACGGGTGCGCAGGCGCGGCTTGCCGACGGGGATATGACCGGCTCTTAGGACCCAGCGGGTCCCCTTTGTTCCCCGCGGGCGCGGGCCCGACGGGGAGGGGGAGGGGAGGGAGGGGCCGACCGGCATCCGCTCCGAGGGGCGGGGCAGTCCCGCGCGCGCGCGCCGCCGAGGGGCAGGGCCCCCTCGCCCCCGCCCTTTCCCACGCGCCGGCCCCGCGCCCCCGCGCGCGCACACTCGCGAGTCCAGGCGACATGCAAATGAGGTACCCGAGAGGCGGGGGGCCCGGGTGGGGGGAGAGGAGCGGAGGGAGGGGAGGCCCGGGGCCGCGCGCTCCTGGAGCGCGCCCCCCACCTGCTTCTGCTCTTGCGCTCGCTGAAGCGCGCGCGCCGACCTCGCGCCCCGCGGAGCCGGCCCTCCTGGGCGCGCGCGCGCAGACCCCCTTCCTGGCGGCCCTCGCCGTCCGCGGCCCGGCGCCGTTCATTGGCCGCCGCCCCCGCAGGGCCCGCCCCGCGCGGTCGGTGCTCACGGGCGCGCGCCTGCACCGGGGTGGAGGAGGGCGGGGGTCCGGGGCACCGTTCCAGAGACCCGTGTTCTAGTCCAGGCAACCCCAACCGAGCGAGCCGTGTGATCATGGAAAAGTGGCTGCCGTTCTCTGGACCTTAATCTGTGTGCTTGTTCCAGTGGGGTGCAGTGGCACCTGTAACCCCTAATCCTAACTGCACCTGTGCTCTCCTCCCCCTCCACTTTATTACTCCCCAGTCCCATGGTCCCAGGCTTTGCTGCTGATGGTGGTGTTGGTGATGGTAGTTCATTTGGTGCTTACTATATATATGCCGACCAACAACCCTGCTGTATCCATTTTACAGAGGTGGAAACTGGCTCAGATAGGCAAAGCCACTTGTTAATGAACGGTAGAGCTGGATTCAAGCGCAGGACTAAGGGACCTGTGATGTCCCTTGGGTCCATTACTTCCCACTCCCTGGGCCGTTGGGGTCCATGAGATTAAGTCTTGGCCCTGCCACGTACCGCCAGAGGGAGCTGGGGCAACTGATTTCACTTTCCTGTGCCTTGGTTTCCCCATTTGCAAAATGGGCGTGATATACCCTTATTCAGAGAGTTGGTGTGAGGTTTAGCTGCTCACCGTGATAATAAGAGCTAATATCTCCTAAGCACTTCCGTGTACTGAGCACTTTATGTGCGAGTAGGTGGAAGTATTCATCCTGTTTTGCAAAAGGCTTAGCTGAAGCTCAGAGAGGTGAGCACCTTGCCCAAGGGCACTACACAGAGAGTAAGTAACAGACTCAGGAATCGAACCCAGAACCTCTGGCTCCAGAGCCCACACTCTTTAACAGCTCTGATATATGTCCACATCCACAACTTAGGGGCAAACATCACCTGGGACCAATCCCTTTCTTCTTCCAGTCCTGACCCCCCTTCTCTCCCTCTGTCACTTCTGTCAGAAGGAGGGACAAAAACATTTCTGAGGCCTCTGTAGCTCTTCTGTTTGATGGGTTCTCTGTTTTGAGGATCGAAATACTCGCCTGCACCCTCAGTTGGACTCTATCCTCCTTGGAAGATTTTTCTGTATTTTGGCTCAAGTTGACCCTGAATGTCTAGGAGGGGTTAGGGAGGTCTGGGAGACACCTGTGGGGCTCAGGGCAGTGCCTGTTTACCAACTGGTACAGGATTATCTTACTATTTTACCCACTAGTGTGGCTTTGTGCGTCCAAGTGAATGTTGGCCGCGCCCAGGTCGACAGACTCGGACCCAGGGATGGCGAGGATTTGGGGGACAAGGGCGCTCCATACCCTCCTGCACTGACGGCTACCCCTTCTCTCCTCTTAGCCCGGCTCCAGTGCCCAGACCCAAGCCCCCCACTGCTCAATGGACACGCCCAGCCCAGACCCGTGGCCTTCGCCTTTGCCCGGGGAAGAAGAGAAACCTCTGGCCTTACCTCCTTCTGTTCCCCGGGGCCGCCGAGGCCGACGTCCCGGGGGGGGCACCTCCTCGAATCGGACTCTTAAGGCCTCCCTCCCTCGCAAGCGGGGCCGCCCCCCCAAGTCGGGGCAGGAGCCCCCACTGGCACAGGGGGTGACAGCCCCGGTGGGCAGCGGCGGTGGCAGTGACCTCCTGTTGATCGATGATCAGGGTGTGCCCTACACAGTCTCTGAAGGGTCAGTAGCAGGCGGGCCTGAGAGCTCTGGCCCTAAGAAGGCCCCGCACTTCTGCCCGGTGTGCCTTCGGGCCTTCCCCTACCTCTCCGACCTGGAGCGCCACAGTATCTCACACTCAGAGCTGAAGCCGCACGAGTGCAAGGATTGCGGCAAGACCTTCAAGCGGTCCAGCCACCTGCGGCGGCACTGCAACATCCATGCCGGCCTTCGGCCCTTCCGCTGCCCGCTCTGCCCCCGCCGCTTCCGAGAGGCGGGCGAGCTGGCCCACCACCACCGCGTCCACTCCGGGGAGCGCCCCTACCAGTGCCCTGTCTGCCGGCTGCGCTTCACCGAGGCCAACACGCTCCGGCGCCATGCCAGGCGCAAGCACCCCGAGACCATGGAGGCACCCCTGGGTCCTCGGGACCCAGGACCTGAACCACCGTGGGACGACGAGGGTATCCCGGCCACGGCAGGGGCCGATGAGGAGGAGCTGGAGGGGAAAGAGCTGGCTTGACCCCCACCCCCGGCCACTGCTCCCCAGGCCAGGTTTAGAGCTGGGCGCTCAGCTGGCACTGAACCTGGGCAGGGAAACTGGGACACATTCTTGTCTGGTAGTCTTCCTGTTGTGGGAGAAGGTCGAGGGTGAGGACGTCCACTTCCGGGTCCTGCAGCCTTCTGCCACCCTCCCTCGGACTGACAGGCCTGTGGAGGCAGGGGCTGTGGAAATAAATATCTGCCTACTGGCTTCCTGTGTGTGTTCCGTGATGATCCCAGGGCTGGCGCCCCTCTTCTCCTCCCTTCAAATGTTCTTCCCCGCTGCACCACCCCCTTGTCATGTGCCTCGTTAGCTTGGCGCTAAAGACTGGCTTGGGGGAAGACTTTGACGCTTCTCCCATCTCCAGTGGACCTCAAAGCACTCCCTCTAAAGATCCACTCTTAACATTGAACCTTCTGTGCAAACGTGACTCTAGGTCCCCCGCCAACCCCCGGCGCCGTTCTAACCAGATTCCCGGAAATTCTGCAGCCATCACTTTGGCCCATCTCTGTCCTGGCACTGTTTGCAGAGAAACACTGAGTTGAGGGTTGTGTGCGGGAGTAACCACTTTGGTAGGGCCGGAGGGGCGGGGCTAAGGACTCATGAGGCGGGGCTGAGGCTGAGGGGCGAGGCTTGTAGGGCAGTTAGGTGAGAACTGTGGGCAGGGCTGGCTGAGAGCTGGCTTGGGGCTTAAGGAGGTGTAAGGGTTGACGGGCAGAAATTGAGAGCATTTAGAGAATGGATAGCGTTTATCTGAGGGGAGGGGTTTCAAGGGGAAACTGCAGGAGAGCAAGGTGTTAGGAGAGGTAGGACTTGAACTGTTAAGATGCTGAGCGGTGGGTATGACTGCTATGCAGGCCAAGGGGAGAAAAGGGGGTACCTAAGAGAAGTAACGAAGGAAAGCCCCTGAGGGAGGGGGCGCTTAGGAGGAAGAGCTGAATAGAATCGGGCTTAGCTGCTTGAGGTGGGGCCGAGTTAGGGGCGAGGTTTACAGAGAGTGTACGAGAGGGACCATGTAAGGTGTGGTAAAGCTGTGGTTCGAAACTTCAGCCTGCATCAGAATCACCTGAAGGGTATTTTAAAACCCAGGTCCTTAAGCCCTACCCCCAGGGTCTCTGATTCAGGAAGTCAGAGGCAGGGGGATCTGAGAATTTACATTTCTAACAAATTCCCTGGTGATGCCAATGCTGCTGGTCTCCAAGCCATACTTTGAGACCCACTGACTTCAGAGAACGCTTTGGAAGTTCGAGGCAGAATTAATTTAGCATGAAAGTCATGAGAGAGGTGGGACTTAAATAGTATGGACGGAAGGGGCGGGGCTTAGACGCAGGGGCGTGGTTCTGCCTAAGGAGCTCTGAGAGGAGGGGCTTATGAGGGAGAGCTGGAGTTCTAGAGATTAGGAGATTGGAGGCGGGGAAGAACAGGGTAAACTTCACGGGGCTGGGTCGAGGAGGACGGATTCTGAGACGACGGGTGGGGATTATTATAATTAACATCTGAAATAGGCGTGATTCTGGGACCAGGGCGGGGCTTAAATGTGAAATTTACATGAGGGGCGTGGCTTAACCGGATGTCCGGAGGATGTGGGCGGTGTCCTAAGAAGAGGCGGGCGCACAGGACGCAGGCGCACTATGCTCAGCTCGCCCACAGGAAGCGGCCGGGTCTTCCCCCGCCCGCTGTCCCGTGCCAACGCGCAGGCGCACTTCCCCTTCCCGGTCGCCGCCGCCGCCTCCTCTTTCCGCTGCTCCACGCCGGCGCCGCGGAGACGGGCGCGATTTCCGCTTCCGGGCGGGCGGGCAGGCGGGCGGCGCGGGGCTGCCGGGGAGGGGGAGGGGGCGGCACTTCCGGTCGGGCCCTCGGGTCTCCCCGGAGCGGCGGCGCCTCCTCCGCCTCCTCGGCTTCCTCCCGGCGGAGACCCCGGCGCCGGTGAGTGACGGGGCGCGTGGCCCGGGGTCCCGGGGGCAACGTGGGCGGGGGGCCCCGCCCTGGCCCGCCCTGGTCCCCAGAACGTTCCCATCACTGCTTCTCCCGCCGAGCCCGCGCCAGGGGCCCCCCAGTGACTGCTCCCCCAAAAGACTACTCCAGATATCTCCCCATTAATGCCCCCATGTAGGACAGCTGCCAGAGCGCCCTCATTCGTGGCGATGCCCCCAACTGCTGCCAGGGCCCCCCACTGAGGCTTTCTCATAGTATCTCTTCTACATACCCCCCCCACCCCGTCATTGCTTCCTCCAGGACAGCCCCCAAAATGCCACCGGCATTGCCCGTCCCCATGCAGGGCAGCTGCCCGTGAACCCTCCCTTTAGTATCCCCTGTAGGTTGCCTCCAAAGAGTGTGGCATTAGTGCTTTACGGCAGATCTGTCTCCCATTATTTCTGTCTACACACAACAGCCCCCAAAGCTCCTAGCCAGCGCCCCCCCCAAAACGCCCCCTTCATTAGTGTAAAAATACTTTGCATTCTGGTCAGTGGCCAAGAATGCCTTCTTTCCTTCTCCAGTTCCCCCCCAGTAATTCCCCTTGAGAATAATCCTTTCAATCGCCGACACCCCTCACCCGCCCCCCCCCCCCATAAACAGCTCCGTCTAGAGTTGTGCTCTCACACCCACATCCTCTCCCCCTTTAGGTAGAAATAGCTGCCAGTTTAGCCCCAGGCTCCCATGAAACACTCTCACCCCACCCTCCTCCGGGTCAGCTCCTGTCTGCCGTGTTCCCACAGAGCAGTGCCCTACGTGATGCTGTCTTCCCCTGCCCCTGGCAGCTCTCATCCTGACCTTCCACTTCTCACTCCCTTCTCACTCCCTTCTCCTGGACTCCCTGAGGAAGACTCCCAGCTCCACTAGGGCATGACTTCTTTTTTCCCTAGACATTCATTCATTCGCTCTTTGCAGAATGAATATTCACTGTTCTAGGTCTAGGATGTACATCCATGAAAGAGAGAGACACACACAGTTTTTGTTTTGTGGGTCTTTACAGTCTAGTTGAGGAGACAGATCAAAAGCAAGCAAACAAACAAGACCAATGCTGTTTTCTGGGTTTTCTGAGTCTTATGAGCTACTTCAGAGGTGAAACCTGAATTGGCAGAGGCAACTTCACCATGTAAAGATGTGGGTGAACTGTTCCAGGCATCCAGGCAGAGGGAGAGCACGTGCAAAGGCCCTGAGGTGGCTGCGATCGTGATGATCAGAGGGGCGGCAGGGGAGGCCAGTGAGGTTGGAGCAGAGGAATTGAAGGGAAGAATGAGGGGAGAGAAGGTTTGATCTCATAGGGCCTTAGAAGTGAGGGCATTGTGATCAGTCACCTGGCCTTTGTTACCTCTACAGAGCCCAGAATGTTCTACATTTGTTCATTCTTTCCTTTGTTCAACAACTGTTTAATGAACACCTATACACACTGGGGATGCAGCAGAGAACAAAACAGACAAAATCCCCTGTCTTGGTGGAGTGTATATGCCAGTTCATGGGGCACAAAATTAAAAAGCAAACTACAAATGTTTGTGTGAAGAAAATACAGTAGGATAAGGGCATAGAGTTACAGGGGCTGTGGTGTCAGAGGGCATGGCAGGAAGGCCTCTTTCAAGAGATTCCTGTGATCCTCTTGTCACCCACCCCCAGAAAGCCACACACCAGAAAGTTACACCTGTGTGTAAACTCCTCTCTTGGACAGCTGTGGCCCACCAGGGGGCTGCCTTACTGCTCCCCTCCCCCGAGAGTGAAATGGTTACAAGGATGAGCCCTGGATCCCACCAGCCGTCGTATCTCTGAGCAAACTATTCCCTATTTCCCAGGCTTCATTCATTCACTTATTTAACAAATACTTGAGACAGGCCCTGTTCTAGGTCCTGGGGATAGAGCAGTGAACAAAACAGGTACAAAATCTTGACTGCTTGGACCCCGCCTCCTAGAGTGGGAGCCCAACAGCAAGAAGACAGACAAACAGACCATATGGTTTGTCAGATGATGCTGACAGGAAAGGAGAAAAAGGAAGAAGGCTGGGGTGAGCAGGAATGTTGGTTTGAGTGACAGGTTACAGTGGTCTTGGAGCACCTCACTGAGAAGACAGCATCTGAGCAAAGACGTGGAGGAGGTGAGGGAGCAAGAGCCTTCCAGGCAGAAGCAACAGCCAGTGCAAAGGCCCTGGGGCAGGAATAGAGCTGGCACGTTGGTGGAGCAGCCAGGAAGCTGCTGGAGCTGTGGAGGTCATCTCTGACGCGCTTTAAGATGGTGTCACTGAAGGTTTTGAGTGGAGGAGTGACAGTGACATGGTTTGGCCTTAGTCCTCCTGTCTACTAAATGTGAACAGTAGTAATGCTTACCTTATGAGTCTGTTGTGAGATCTGCTTGAGACAAGCCACATTAGACACCTAGTGCAGTGCTTGTTAGCATTCAGTAAATGCCAGTGGCTAGTCCTGGGGCTGAGTGCCAGGGAAGTGGATGGGGCAAAGTATCTTTCCAGTATAAGGTGGAGAGAGGGCTTTCCTTTATTTTGGAGAGAGACATACGCGAAGACAGCATGGGAATTCCCTGGCGGTCCAGTGGTTAGGACTCCACTGCTGTGGGCCCGGGTTTGATCCCTGGCTGGAGCTAAGATCCCACAAGCCACGCAGTGCGTCCAAAAAAAAAGGAAAGATAGGATGTTGTAAGGGTAACAGCGCGTACTCTGGAACCCCACTGCTTGCCTTCAACTCCTGGCCTTGCCACATGTTAGTGGTATGACTTTAGGAGATGAATTGACCTCTCTGGCCTTCAGTCTCTTCCTCTGTAAAATGGGGTTAATAATCCTAACCATCTTCTAGGGTTATTGGGAAGATTCATTGAGTCGACACATGTAAAGGATCTAGGAGGGTACTGGACATGTAAAAAGCACTTGGTTCAGTGTTACATGTTACTATATGTTACTGCTATTGTTATTACAGACATAGAGTTTCATCACAAGGCAGCTTTGTTGTACCAGAATGGCCCACAGGTCCTGGCATCAGAGAGACCTGGAATCTAATACTTGCTTTCCCCTCCACTGGCCACATGACCTTAGGGAAATGACCCCCACTTCTCCTCAGTTTCCCTACGTATAAAATGGGTCCAATAATGGTACAGCACTATTATGAGGCATCAAGGTGATGGTACGTGTGAAACTGGTCAAACAATAAACACGAGTTGTCATGATTGTGATTGCGGTTGCTGTGGGACTCCGGCCCCTTGGGAGGGGTTCCCCCCATCACACCACTCTGTGCATGAAATCCATGGCACGTCTCCCCTTAGAAAGATAGCAGTTTGAGGCTTGGGTCCCCTGAGAAAGGAAATGTCTCTCATTTACCATTGGAAATAGTTGTGAGCCTGAGCAGTTGTGTCCCCCAGTAACACCCACTGTGCCTCTCCCAGCAGCAGTCCTTCAGCATCTGCCCACCTGCCCTTGGGGCTCTCTTCGTAACCTCACTTCCACCAGAATTCATTCTCCTGGGGAACACCCTGCCAATATTAGCTCCATCTCCACTAAATGTCCCCCTTCCTCCCTCAGGTAGTTCTGGTCAGCGTAGTCTCATCCCGTCACTCATTCAGCAAATATGTATCAGTAGACATTTACAGCTATAAATTTATCTCTGAGCACAGCTTTAGCTGCATCGCCTGTTTTGGTATTTTGCTTTTCCATTTCTTGTTCATCTAATTTTCCTTGTGATTTCATTGTAGACCCCCCTGGTGATTTGGGAGGGTGCTGTTTAATTCCCACATTTCAGCAAATATTTATCAAGTACCCACACTGTGCCAGGTGCTGTGCTAGGTGCTAGGGGCCCAGTGGTGAACAAGACAGGCCAAGTCTTCACTGTCTTAGGTGAGGAGGCCAGACAGTAAATACACAGCAAAGGAAATATACGCAATAAGTTGGTGGCAATGACTGTGGTGAAAAAAATGCAGCAGGATGAGGGGCTGGTGAGTGGTGGGGTTAGAGGTATTCCCTCTCTTGGAGATAACATCTGAGCAGAGACCTGAAGGAGGCACGGGAGGGAGCCTTGAGGTCTGGGGAAGAATGTTCCAGGCAAGAGGGAACGGCCTCACCACATCACTTCTCCATCTGTTCAGGATGGTAAATACCTCCCCCAGCCACTTGGCCCCTTCTGTGAATGCCCCTCATAATGCAGAGAGCACCCACAAATGAGGCTCCTGTCCCCATAGTTCCACCCTCCCCTTCGTCCTCCTCAGGGAACAATCCTGTATGTGTGTGTGGTGGTGGTGGTGGTAGTGGTGGGGTCCAGCCACAAACTTGCTCTGTGACCTTGGCCAAGTCACTTGCCCTCTCTGTGCCTCTGTTTTGTCAAATGGGGATAACAACAGTCCCCGTGTCAGTCTCATAGAACTGTGATGGGGATTCAGTGAGTTTGTGTGCGTGACCTGCTTGGAAGGGTGCTGGCCTGTGGGAAATGCCCCGGCAGAGCTAGCTGTTAACATGTGCTCTGATGGAGGCGAGCCAGGGTGGGGCTTCCTTCCTGGGACCCCCTCCTCCCATGCCCCCACCGTAGCACCCTAACTGCTCCCCTACTCCCTGCTCCCTTCCTCCATGTACTTTCTCCCTGTCCCCCAGCCCAGCCCAGTACCGTCTCCCAGACTCAGGTTCTGCCCACAGGCTTCCACAAGCACCCAGGCACTCCTCTGCTACTTCCGGAGATCAGCTTAACTAGGGAAGTGTGAAGGCCATAGGATGTTGAGTCTCATCCAGGGACACCCAGAGCTGGAGGCTAAAAATACTGACCTCCGGGCAGGTGTGGAAGAGACACTCACCTTTCACCTGTCTGGGGAGACAGTCAGCCAGATGGATGGGGGTTGATGGGCCCTGGCGTTGGTAGACCCCACTGCCCCCTGTGGTGGGCTGGGCGCAGAGCCAGCGAAGGGGGATGGCGGCCAAGAACCATGGCAGACCTTGCGGGCCCTTCTCCCACTGGCCTTCCACCCGCTTAGTGGAGGCGTTGCCCGAAGTCCCTGGCGGGTCTGAGGCTCAGATCAGTTGCAGGAGACGAGGTTGGGGGGTGGGCAGGCAGGCATGGACAGCTGCAGCCTGCAGTGGGAAGTCCTGTAAAGGAGGTGCCCAGAGAGTAACTGCCATCCTGGACGGGGCAGGAACCCCGCCCCCCCAGGGGCAAGGACAGGAGCCCACACTCCCGGAGCACCTGCCGTCAGGCTCCTCCTAGGTGTGCGATGTCACTGAAGGTACAGATAGCTCCAGGGGCTGAATGAGCTCTGCCAATGGCTGTGTTTCCTTACCTCCTATTTCAGCCCCCTTAAGCCCCCCTGCCTTCTGGGGGTCACCGCCCCCTTGTAGAAGTGGAGAGGGTGTGGGTCAGGAAGGAGACGGGACTTGAACCCAGGGCCAGGGCCCACGTGTTTCCTGCTGTGTCAGGCTGCCCAGCTGCGCTGCTGTAAGTTGTTCTCCCCAGGCAAGCAGTCTCTTTCCTACCTAGTAAGAATAGTAAAAGAATGCCCCCTCCCCACACTGGCTCTTTCCAGCTGTCCTCGTGTGTCCTGACTTTCTCTCTGTGCTACTAGCAGTGGGAGTGATAACTAGAGTCCCGTCCAGTGTGCCGGGAAGCACCCACCGACACACATAGCTTGCTGGGTACTCACAGCAGCCCTGTGAGGTAGGGCTGTGTAGGTGAGGAAATCCAGGCACAGAGAGGAACTTGTCCTTGGTCACACAGCTGGAGAATGGCAGGGCTTAGATTCAGATCTGGCATTCTGGCTCCAGAGGCCGCCCTCTTAACCGCTCTGATGGAAACTTATCATTTGACAAAGGCAAAACCTGAGGGGATTGAGAGCAGGGGCCTGGGGATAGTGTGTGTGTGTTGGGGGTGAGGGGGCTACAGAGCAGAGGGCCTGGGCAGACCCAGAGTGGAGGCCTGAGAGAGTGTGCACAAGGCAGAGAGAGCAGAAGCCAGGGATGCTGGAAGAACTAGAATCTGAGGAGAGGAAGTGGGGGCCTGCAGGGTCTGCAGGGTGGATAGAGATGTGTGAGAAGCCTAGAAAAAAGGGGAGAGAGAGAAGGCATCCGAGAAACAGCAGGGAGACGAGGAGCGAAGAGGACTCAGAAAGGGGACAGGCCATGGGGGAGAGGTCAGTGGGGCCAGCGGAGCCAAGAGGAAGGCTGGCCTGTGGGGTGGAAGGACAGAGGGACGGGTGAGCAAGGCCGGACGAGGAGGGAGCGGATCTCGAGCCGGTGGGTGTGCGTCTTCCAGTGCCCGCAGCTGGGGGACCCCGCGCGAGGCCCTGCCTCCTCAGCCCCGTCCTCCTCTCTGCAGGGTCCCCCATCTCCCACCCGCCCAGGATGGAGGCCAACGCAGCGGGCAGCGGCGCCGGGGGCGGCGGGAGCAGCGGCCTAGGGGGCGAGGACGGGGTTCACTTCCAGAGCTACCCCTTCGACTTCCTGGAGTTCCTCAACCACCAGCGCTTTGAGCCCATGGAACTGTACGGGGAGCACGCCAAGGCAGTGGCGGCGCTGCCCTGCGCCCCCGGGCCCCCGCCCCAGCCGCCGCCCCAGCCGCCACCCCCGCAATACGACTACCCGCCCCAGTCCACCTTCAAACCCAAGGCCGAGGTGCCCTCCTCGTCCTCGTCGTCCTCGTCGTCCTCTTCGTCGTCGTCCTCCCAAGCCAAGAAGCCCGACCCGCCCCTGCCGCCCCCCTTCGGAGCGCCCCCCCCTCCGCTCTTCGATGCCGCCTTCCCGGCCCCGCAGTGGGGCATCGTCGACCTCTCGGGACACCAGCACCTGTTCGGGAACCTGAAGCGCGGAGGGCCGGCAACCGGGCCAGGGGCGACGCCGGGGCTAGCTGCCCCCACGGGGACGCCCGGGCCGCTCCCCGCGCCCTCGCAGACGCCGCCGGGCCCCACCGCGGGGGCGGCCTGCGATCCAGCCAAGGACGACAAGGGCTACTTCCGGAGGCTGAAGTACCTGATGGAGCGGCGCTTCCCCTGCGGCGTGTGCCAGAAGTCCTTCAAGCAGTCCTCGCACCTGGTCCAGCACATGCTGGTGCACTCGGGGGAGAGGCCATACGAGTGCGGCGTCTGCGGCCGCACCTACAACCACGTCTCCAGCCTCATCCGCCACCGCCGCTGCCACAAGGACGTGCCGCCGGCCGCGGGGGGCCCGCAGCAGCCAGGCGCCCCACTCCCACCGCTGGGCCTGCCCGCGCCCGCCGCCGCCGCCGCCGCCCCCACCTCGGCGTCCTCCGGACCCCCGGCCACGCCCGCCGCCCCCGCCGACGGCAACGCGACCCCCGCCGCCCCTGCGGGTCTGGGGGTACCTCCTCCGGCGGCGGCGGCGACAGGGGGCGGCGATGGCCCGTTCGCCTGCACGCTCTGCTGGAAGGTGTTCAAGAAGCCCAGCCACCTGCACCAGCACCAGATCATCCACACGGGCGAGAAGCCCTTCTCGTGCTCCGTGTGCAGCAAGAGCTTCAACCGCAGGGAGAGCCTCAAGCGGCACGTGAAGACGCACTCCGCCGACCTGCTGCGCCTGCCCTGCGGCATCTGCGGGAAGGCCTTCCGCGACGCTGCTTACCTGCTCAAGCACCAGGCGGCCCACGCGGGCGCGGGCGCGGCGGGGCCGAGGCCCGTGTACCCCTGCGACCTGTGCGGCAAGTCCTACTCGGCGCCCCAGAGCCTGCTGCGGCACAAGGCTGCCCACGCCCCGCCCGCGGCCCCCGACGCGCCCAAGGACGCGTCGGCCTCTGTCCCGCAGCCCCCGCCCACCTTCCCCTCGGGACCCTACCTCCTACCCCCTGACCCCCCGGCCACAGACAGCGAGAAGGCGGCGGCGGCCGCGGCGGCGGTGGTGTACGGCGCCGTGCCCGTCCCGCTCCTGGGCGCTCACCCGCTGCTGCTCGGCGGGGCCGGTACCAGCGGGGCTGGAGCCTCGGGCGCCAGCGTCCCCGGCAAGACGTTCTGCTGCGGCATCTGCGGGCGCGGCTTCGGGCGCCGCGAGACGCTGAAGCGCCACGAGCGCATCCACACGGGCGAGAAGCCACACCAGTGCCCGGTGTGCGGGAAGCGCTTCCGCGAGTCCTTCCACTTGAGCAAGCACCACGTGGTGCACACCCGCGAGCGGCCCTACAAGTGCGAGCTGTGCGGCAAGGTCTTCGGCTACCCGCAGAGCCTCACCCGCCACCGCCAGGTGCACCGGCTCCAGCTGCCCTGCGCCCTGGCCGGGGCCGCTGGCCTCCCCGCCAGCCAGGGCGCGACGGGGTCCTGTGGCCCGGGCGCTTCGGCCACGTCCGGGGGCGCCGCCGATGGACTGAGCTATGCCTGCTCGGACTGCGGCGAGCACTTCCCGGACCTCTTCCACGTCATGAGCCACAAGGAGGCGCACATGGCGGAGAAGCCGTACGGCTGCGACGCCTGCGGCAAGACGTTCGGCTTCATTGAGAACCTTATGTGGCACAAGCTGGTCCACCAGGCTGCTCCCGAGCGCCTGCTCCCACCCGCGCCCGGCGGCCCCCAGCCCTCGGATGGCTCCAGCAGCACCGATGCGGCCAACGTGCTGGACAACGGGCTGGCCGGGGAGGTGGGGGCGGCCGTGGCGGCGCTGGCAGGGGTGTCTGGGGGTGACGATGCGAGTGGGGCAGCGGTGGCCGGGGGCGGCGGGGCTGCTGGGGCGGGCCCCGAGCGCTTCAGTTGTGCCACGTGCGGCCAGAGCTTCAAGCACTTCCTGGGCCTCGTGACTCACAAGTACGTGCACCTGGTGCGGCGGACCCTGGGCTGCGGCCTCTGCGGCCAGAGCTTCGCGGGTGCCTACGACCTGCTCCTGCATCGCCGCAGCCACCGGCAGAAGCGGGGCTTCCGCTGCCCGGTGTGCGGCAAGCGCTTCTGGGAGGCGGCCCTGCTGATGCGCCACCAGCGCTGCCACACGGAGCAACGGCCCTACCGCTGCGGCGTGTGTGGCCGAGGCTTCCTGCGCTCCTGGTACCTGCGGCAGCACCGCGTGGTGCACACGGGCGAGCGGGCCTTCAAGTGCGGCGTGTGCGCCAAGCGCTTCGCGCAGTCGTCCAGCCTGGCGGAGCATCGGCGGCTGCACGCGGTGGCCCGGCCCCAGCGCTGCGGCGCCTGCGGCAAGACCTTCCGCTACCGCTCCAACCTGCTGGAGCACCAGCGGCTGCACCTGGGCGAGCGCGCCTACCGCTGCGAGCACTGCGGCAAGGGCTTCTTCTACCTGAGCTCCGTGCTGCGCCACCAGCGCGCACACGAGCCGCCGCGGCCCGAGCTCCGCTGTCCCGCCTGCCTCAAGGCCTTCAAGGATCCTGGCTACTTCCGTAAGCACCTGGCGGCTCACCAGGGCGGCCGGCCCTTCCGCTGCTCCTCTTGCGGTGAGGGTTTCGCCAACACCTATGGCCTCAAGAAACACCGCCTGGCCCACAAGGCCGAGGGCCTCGGGGGGCCTGGAGCAGGGACGGGCACCTTGCCCGGGAAGGATGCCTGACCAGGGCGGGGGGGTGCTTCCCATCTGCCACTCCAATCAGGTGTCCTTTTCCGGACTCGCCCCTTCGGGAGGCTGATCAGACTCTTTCCCCTCCTCTCTTTGTCCCATCCATCCTTCGGAACTTCAGACAGACTAGCCTCCTTCAAGGCCCATGTCATGCAAACTCAAGACTGAACCACTCCCATCTGGACCTCTCTGGCCCCCTTCTCCTCCTATCAGACGCTGAACTTGATCCTCCGTCCAACCCCGTTTTGTAACCCTCATCAGTCCCCTGCCCCAGCAGCTGTTCAGTCCCCCAATCAGCTTGGTGGAGATGGGCCTGAACAGCCCCTCCCCCTTCCTTTGGAATCTGGCCGGACAGTGGAGTACAAGCAGTTTGGGAGGGCACAGGGGGGACTGGGCGCTCTTGGTTTGTGGGGGTGGGGGGCGGGTGGCAGACGCGGCTTGTACAGAGCGGAGAATAATAAATCTTATCAACAGGGCCGCTGGAGTCCTTTCTTGCCTCCCAGGGGGAGGGGATTAAGCACTGACAAACCGAAGGTTGAGAAGTTTTGTTCCCTGGGATTTTGATTTCCTGACACCTCCTGCCTCACCCTCGCTCTCTCTGCTTTTCCTCCTTCAGCTGGTAGTTACCAAGGGTTCACCATATCCAGGCTCTAGGCTTCCAGTCGGGCAAATGGGAGATGAACAAAACAGGTAAGTCGCTGCTTTCGGGAACTGACGATGTGCCTATACTCCTTCCCCTTCAAGAAGCTTTTGGCATTTGTTCACTCAGCCAACATTTCCCCAACGCCCCTGTCTGCCGGGTCCTTCGATGGACTCTGGGGAAACATGAATTGGACGTGTTCCTTGCCCTCGAGTGAGATGGAAAAGAACCGGTAAACCATTACTGTGTTCCAGCCTTGTGCAGATGCGTGTTTATTATACAGCTCGCTCGTAGTAACCTCTCCCTCCAGGGTGACTTAGGGGAGCTTCAAAAGCCCTTTCACAGCCCTCATTTTGGTTCTTGGAACAGTGAAATATATGATCTGCAAGGCTCATTTAGTTATCCTTGTCGGAAGAGGATGCTGAGCTCGTAGAGAAGAAAGAGGCCCCAAAGATCCCTAAGAAGTTCGTGGTAACACTGGGACTACAGTCCGGGCACCCTCAATACTGAAACCTGAAGACAAAGCCGGCTCAGCGGGCACTGCCTGGGTGAGTCCGGTTTGACCCACGAGAGGGCGGCAGTGTGGCCACCATGCTCTAAGGCTGGAGATCCAGCAGGCGACAGACCTCGTACCAGGGCTCAAAAGTCACATGGATGTGGACCACCATAATATAAAGGACATGGAAGTTTCACCAGGGGCTGAGAGCATGGAAGAGTCACTTTATCAGACTAGGGGACTAACCAAGCTTCCTGCAGGAGGAGGAGGAGGATGCCCGAAGGACGACAGGGCCACAGGAGCTTGCCAGGTAAAGTGGGCAAAGAATTCCAGGTGGAGGGTTTTGTGTGTCTAACTCAACCCAGCTCTTCCAGAGAATTTCAAATAGATTGGTACGGCTTGAGAGGCTGGCGGTAGGAGGCTGGATACTGAAGGGCCATGAATTCCCAATAGCGGAGCTTGGGTGATCTTGTAGGCCCGGGGCTGGCAGCTAGCAGCTGCTGGATATAAGACACTGACACATTTGGTTTAGCCCATACATTAAAAAAAAAAAAAAAAGGCTGAGTTATCTGCCAACATTTGAAAATCAAGAGATTTTACATAATACGAACTAATGGAACCTCTGAAAAATTTGGAAGATCTAGCAACACAGTCTGCATCCTCCCGGGGCCAAGTAGCCGTTGCTGTCTTTGGACGTGGCATATATCCTCCAGTTTGCTGCCATTTCCCCAGCACTGTCAAATCCCAACGCTGAGCCCAAGTGTCAGTGGTCCTATCTCACCTCGCTGGTCCTGGTGTTTCCCCTCAAACCCGGCCACCTTCCTCACTTACATTGCCGCCACAGTTCCTGTAGGCACTCACGTTTGGAATCCCTTCTCACGGCCACAAGGAGCTGTGGGTTGGTGACAAGGTTGGGGTCTGAGTTTTGGAAGGATGGATCCGCGTGGCCACAGTATGGAGAATGAAGCGAGCAGGGCGTGGACGTGTGAGACCACTGTCGGCTTGGTCTACAAGAGTAGTGATGATGAAATGAAGCGTTCAGATTCCAAAGATATTTGGCTCAACAGCGGGAAATTGATAGGGAGTCAGATAAATGGATGAAGGAGGAAAAAGACTCAAGGAACCTGCCAAGGCTTCTAGCTTGGGTGGTGATGCCAGTGATGGGAAACATGGGCGTTTCCTTGGTAAAAACTGAATTCTGTTCCCCTTATGAGTTGTCTGTGGGACAGCTTATGGGGGTGTTGGGTGAAGGGGAAGGGGTGCAAATCCAGGGCTCTCCCACCTTTAGTATCCTGACACGGGAGTCCCTTCGTTTTGCCAAACTTCCCTGACCCCCAATCCCATAGCTGAACGACATAGCTTCTTTGAATAGCCAGGCGCTGTCCGCCCCATTCTGAAGATGAGGAAACAGAGGTTTGGAGAGAGTTGCAACTCACTGCTGGGGCCAGGACCACAGTGTGGCCCTTCTACCCCCAGCCCTGGAACACAAGACCAACATAGAGAAAACCCTTCATAAAGTCCTTTAATGGGAACAGAACTGGAGGCTTCCCACCTGCAGCTCCTCCTCTGCCCAACCCCCCAGTGACCCAACTCCTGTTCCACAGCCGCCAGACACCAGCCAGGCCACCACACTGCCACCCACCAACCATTCCTTGGCATAGCTTGGGACCAAGCTGTAAGCGGTTTGCTTCAAATTGGGAGTGAAGGTAGTTAGAGAAACTTGAGGCTACTTTGTAGACCTGGGGGACCATGGGCTCTGAGCCTGAAGCTTTAGGAGGGGGATGTTAGGTGACTGTTCGTGGTCTGGGTTTTCAGTTGCCTTGGAAGAGGAGTCTGGGTGGCTTAGGGAGGGACCACGTGGGAGCAGGGCTAGTAGCTCCTGCAGTCAAAATTCTTACGGTCAGGCTTCCATCCTTGCGACCTGAGCGCTCCTGGCTATGACTTGGGGACCCTCTGGCTTTGAGGTGATGGGGTCCCAGTCTCTTTATGGAGGACCCGGTGGGCATCTTCTGCCTGAGGACGGGTAGGCATCCCATGGTCAGTGCAATCCAGTGAGGTAGGCAAAATGTTCCATCCTGGTCCTCCCTCTGCAGTGCTCAGCTCTGCTGCCGCAAGCTGTGTCTTGCGCGAGGACAACCCATCAGGGGGGCAAACGGGGCAATGAAATCGAGCCCGTGTTCCTTGCATTTGCTGGGCATCCACAGGGCTGCCTCTGTGCCTTCCTCTGAATCTCATGCGGGTGCTGGGTGGCTTGTGAGCGTCCTGAGCCCGCTTCTCCCTCTGCCCGCCCACCCTGGCCGCTCGTTGCCATCTCCGTGGGCTCTTACGTCACCTCTCCCCCAACCTCTCCCCTTCCTCCCCTGCCTCCGTTTCCCACCCACCCCTCCCCTGCAACCTGCCGCCTACCTCCCACGTTCCTGCTCTTCCAGACTACTGGTCGATCTCCACCTTCACTTTGGCGGTCTCCCCACGTCCCTCTTCCAGAGTGTTTCCTGCCCCACACCCACTCCCTGACCCGTCGGCCCCCGATGCCAGCTGGCTTCCAGAGTCTCCCAACCCCGGTCCCGGCCCGTGGAAGTGGGTGCGCTGATGCTTTCGGAAGTTGGAGGAGTTGTTGAAAGTGCGATCGCAGAGGGTGCAGCGGAAGGGGCGCTCGCCAGTGTGGATGCGGGCGTGGCCGCTGAGCACCGAGGACTGGGTGAAGCCCTTGCCGCACACGCCGCAGTGGTAGGGCCGCTCGCCCGTGTGCACCCGCTCGTGGTCTCGCATGTCTGAGGAGCGGCGGAACGGCTTGGCGCAGAACCTGCAGGCGAAAGGCTTCCCCACTGCCGCGCCTGCGGCCGCCGCAGCCATCACCACCTCCGACCTCTCCTGGGGCACCCCGGGCCGCTGTTCTTGAGCCGCCGCCGCCTCCGGAGGCCTTTGAGAGGTCCCCGGCTCCACCCCGTGTCGGTGCTGGTGCCGCAGCAGAGGTGCCAGGGCCTTGAAGGCCCGGGGGCAGAGCGGGCAGCGGTAGGGCCGCTCTCCCGTGTGCAGGCTGTAGTGGGCACGGAGGCTGGCGGGGCCTGGACAGCTGTGGCCACACACATGACACCGGCTTGGGTCCCCATCCTGCCCACCACCCTCAGCCCCCGCCAGGTGGCCGTGTTCGTGGAACAGCAGCTCGGAGACCAGCCGGAAGACAGCTGGGCACAAGGCACAGTGGAGAGAACCTGGCTCCGGGGGCTCAGGTACCAGCGTGGTGTCCGTCACCTTCACCACCTGGATCTCGATGAGGTCACTCGGGGGGGTGGCCGGGCGGCTATCATCAGGCACCAGGACCTGGGTGAAGCGAGGGGGGGGGGAGAAACAAGGAGCCTGTGGACTCTGCCTCAAGGCCTCCCCAACACGCCTTATTAAACACACTTATTAAACACACTTACTAAAACACACTCTGTAACATACTGAGCCCCTTAATTTCTAGATTCGGCTCTCCTTCCTCTGAGATTCTGCCGTATGACCACCAAGACTTCCCCTCCTGTCCAAAATATATCACAGATCCAGCCATTTCTCTCCTCCACCCCACTTAGAATTAAGCCAATCATTTCTTGCCAAGTCCCCTGACCCTCTGAATGACTCTGTTCCTACGCCTGCTCCCTTATAACCCACCTCCCCAAAGCAGCCCGAATGACCTTTTGAAAACGGAAATCAGACGGCAGTCATTTTCCCAGTCAAAACCCTCCCATGATTCCAACTGCTCTTAAAATCCAAAAACGCCATCTACTACCCATCATGATCTGGCTCCCATTTATCTCTCTGACCCTAGTGTAAATATAAGCCGGCAAACAGCTGACTTCTCTCTTCTAAATTTAGCTTCCCTACCCCCCAACTCTATCAGCTCACTCTTTTTTATAGAACGTAACACAATAAGTCTCGTCTATTGTCTCTCTTCCCTACCCAACTGCAAGCTGCAAAAGAATACAGCTTATGTGTCTCATTCACCTCTCCATCTGTCTAGCCCAAGTAGGAGCTGAGTAAATGTCTGTTGAATGAATGGTTGTCCTCAGATACTCTCCCATCCTGAGTGGGGTTCCAAGGTCACCTGGAGCAGTCATTTCTCCCCCCAAATCCTCCCCTGGGCATCAGGACGCATCACTCAGACCCTTGCAGAATCATCCCCCCACCCCAACGTGCATGCCCCAACCATAACCCCACACCTTTGTCTTTCAGGGTCACCTTCCCAACCTTCCACCTTGGAATTTCTGAGGCCCCGCCCTCTGAAGGCTCCGCCCCCTAATTAGACAAATTTCATCCCTGGGACTCCTCTCTCTGGACCTATCACCAGCTCAGATGTTCCGCCCAACCCCCTCCTCAGGCTCCACCCCACTCAGGCCCCGCCCCTCCACCCTCATAGGCTCCGTGCTAAGCCCCACCCCTCGCCCACCCCGAGAAAGCACCGCCCCCAGGGCCGGAGCGCTAAATACCTTCCCCGCCCAGCCCTAAGCCCCGCCCTGGCCCCGCCCACCCCTGCGCCCTCCTCCCGCCTCGAGCTCCCCGCCCAGGCCCCTTCCTCGCCCGCACCAGGTCCGGAGGCTCCGGGGATCTCGGCTCCGGGGCCGCTGAGCTCGGACTCCGGGGCTCCGGGCGCGCAGCGGCCATCTTGTGCCCAGGCCCCGCCCCCGAGGCCCGCGGTCGCTCCGGGAGGGGGCGTGGCCTGGGTTGGCGTCAGCGCCTCGGCGCAGGCGCACTGGAGGACGGGCCGGGGCTTCCCAGGAGCCGGGTCTCCCCCTCCCCGGGGAGAAAGTGATGAATTTCTTCCTAATTGCCTGTCACTTCCCGCAGGAGACAGCCTGCGTGGGTTACTGGGTGGCTGCGAACTAATTCGAATTTCTCTTTTTAACCTATATGAGTAAGCTCTGGCAGTCAGTTGACACTGACCAGAATTGAATAACCTTTGTTCTCCTTTCATGTTACACGTTTTTGTGGTCACCTCCTCTGCATGGCTTGTGATAACCCAGTGAGGCAAAGTTTATGAATGTAAGGTGTTTAAAGTCCGTTTGCAGAAAGATACTCAGCAAACAGCAACACTGGTGATACTGGGATTTATTTGCAAAAGACCTTAGGTGGTGTGACGTTTGGGAAACGCCTTTTTTTTCAGCCACGCGCAACGGCATGCGGCATCTTAGTTCCCAACCAGGGATGAACTCGTGCCCCCTGCAGTGGAAGTGCGGAGTCTTAACTACCGGACCGCCAGGGAAGTCCCGGGAAATGCTCTTTTGGAGGAAAGAGCCCAAAGACTGGCGGGTTTCGGCAGCACCAAGGACAGGGCTGAGGCCTTAGCCCTCCAACTGTTAATTTCATGGCCTGGCTGCGTGACCTTGGAGAGGTCAACATACTTCTCTCGACTGTGCCTGCATTTTCTCATGTACAAAAGTGTAGAGGGTTGTAAAACCTAATAAGAAAGAGATATGCAAGATCTTTGGAGCAACCTTAAGTTGTTTTCTTGGCAGGGCAGGGTAGGAGATGCTAAACATGAAGGTCATTCCTAAATTCTCTGTTTCTCCTCCTTATGGGAACGTGATTAAGATTGCATTTTCCTTCGCAGTTAGATGTGGCCCTGTGATTCCCTTTGCCCAATGAACTATAAGTGAAACCAATGTGTGTCAACTTCAGCACAAGATAAGAGCCTGCAAGCTGTTCACCACTTTCCGTCCAGGCTGTTCTGTGTGTGGGGATCTGTTGGGTGAAGTGAAGTTTCCATCAGCCTGAATTCCAGAGTATGTATCTACAGTGACCAGAAACTGATGCTCATCCTCCTTGGATATATAGCATTTAAAATCATCATTTGTTTGATTAAAGCCACTGAGCTTTGCGGTTGTTTGTTACTGCAGCAGAACCTATTGTATCTTGACTGATAAACCTAGGGAGTCTTTTTTCTTCTTGTTTTTCTTTTTTATTTTGGCTGCATTGGGTCTTTGTTGCTGCAGGTGGGCTTTCTCTAGTTGTGGCGAGCAGGGGTTACTCTTCGTTGCAGTGCGCGGGTTTCTCATTGTGGTGGCTTCTCTTGTTGTGGAGCGCAGGCTCTAGGCGCGTGGGCTCAGTAGTTGTGGCACGCGAGTTCAGTATTTGTAGCGCATAGGCTTAGTTGCTCAGCGGCATGTGGGATCTTCCCGGATTGAACGTGTGTCCCCTGCATTGGCAGGTGGATTCTTAACCACTGTGCCACCAGGGAAGTCCTAGGGAGTCTTTTCTTAATTTTATTTTGAACCATTTCTGTATACAAAAATTATTTGGAATCATGTAAACGGCTCCCTATCCTCACTAATAAACTTAGAAGACTATACAACTTTACAGAAGCAGTCTAAGCCCTCTGTGTACCCCCCATCCATTTTCCTCCCTCCCTCCCCTGAGGTTATTAGATTTTGCATTTTCTGTTTATCATTCCCATGCATGCCTTCCTATTTTGCTACATATCTGATACAACATGATATTGTTCTGCGTATGTTAACACATTTAGGATAAATGATATCATTTCAGTGTAAGCTTCTCTAACTTTTTGCCCCCTCGACATTGTTTTTTATATTTGTAAACATGGATACCTGTAGTCTAGTCACTCATTGTCAATGCTGGTGTGATAGCCCACTGGTGATGATGCCATAGTACATTTTTTCATTCGCCTGTTGAAGGACATTGGGTTGGTTCCAATTTTTTTCCTTTTTATTGAAGTATAGTTGATTTACAATATTGTGTTAGTTTCAGGTATACAGCAAAGTGATTCTGATATACATATATATGCATATATACATATATATTCTTTTTTGGATAGAACTATTCCTTTAAACATTTTTTTCCGTTATAATTTATTACAAGATATTGAATATAGTACCCTGTGCTATACAGTAGGTCCTTGTTGGTTATCTTTTTTTTTTTTTTTGCTGCAGAAAGCTTTATTGTTTCCCTTTGGCCCAGGGCTCGGAGAGGGCTTCAGGGCGGTTAACAAGCTGCCCGGTGGCTGCAGGCAGAAGCTCTGACACCAGAGGGGCTCCTCACAGGCCGCTGGGCTCCAGGGCTCCTAGTGGTGCCTGAGGCTGAGCCTTTGGAAGAGACACTCGCCCAGCCCGGCCGGGGGGCCGAGCAGCCTGCGGAGGTTGGTCAGGCGGTCGCCCATCTTCTTGATGAGCTTCACCTGCTCATCCAGGAAGTGGCTCCAGGGAGTCCAGAGGTGGAGTCAGTGCGGGCAGAGCCCAGGGCCTGCGGACCCACAGGGCCTGGCGCAGGTTCTTCTCCGTCATCGGGCGGCTTCCACGGCGTCCTGGGCTTTCCCCACGCTCCTGGGACGGCTTCGGCACGTCCTGGAAGAGGGCGCGGCCACAGCGCTGCTTTTGCCTTTTCCAGTGAGCTCGGGGCCTCCGGCTTCTCCTCGGCCCGTTCGCGAAACGATGTCTCACGCCCTGGCGAGCTGCTGCGTCGTGTCGGAAGAGAAGCGCAGAGACAGGTAGGTGTGGGAGAGCGGCAGATGCACGTTACCAGGCGGGTGACTGCGGCCTCCACCGGGCGGAGTAATCGTGACGAATCTGGGAGCTCATGCTTGGTCGGCAGTAAGGAGCTAAGCTCAGAAAATGGTGTTGGCTGTTCCCGGAGGGCGAGGAGAGCTGAGTGGGTGATTCCAAGGTTGTGACTGGAAAAAAGGTTGGAGGGTGGTCCGAGTCTGGAGGAAGGGGCGCCCTTGGGTCTGTTCGGTCCAAACACTGTGGAAGCAAGAGACACATGCGTGGCCAGCGCGCTACCGGTTATCTATAGTACTGTGCATCTGCTGACCCCATACTCCCAATTTATCCCTTCTCCCCATTTATCCCTCCCCCTACATTTCCCCTATGGTAACCATAAGTTTGTTTTCTATGTCTGTGAGTCTGTTCCTGTTTTGTAAATAAGTTTATTTGTACTATTTTTAAGATTCCTCACGTAAGTGATACTGTATAATGTTTGTGTTTCTCTTACTTACTTCACTTAATATTACCATCTCTAGTTGCATCCATGTTGCTGCAAATGGCGTTATTTCATTCTTTTTTATGGCTGAATAGTATTGCATCATAGATATATGATGGAATATGTGATGGATATATGATGGATATATATGTGATGGAATACTACTCAGCCATAAAAAAGAATGAAATATATATATTTCACAACTTCTTAATCCCATCGTCTGTCAATGGACGTTTAGGTGGCTTCCATGTCTTGACTATTGTAAATAGTGCTGCTATGAACATAGGGGTGCATGCATCTTTTCGAATTTGAGTTTTCTCTGGATATATGCCCAGGAGTGGGATTGCTGAATCATATGGTAATTCTATTTTTAGTGTTTTGAGGATCCTCCATACTGTTCTCCATAGTGGCTGCACCAATTTAGATTCCCACCAACAGTGTAGGAGGGTCCCCTTCTCTCCACACCCTCTTCAGCATTTATTATTTGTAGATTTTTTTTTTTTTTTTTTTCAGTACGCGGGCCTCTCACCGTTGTGGCCTCTCCCGTTGTGGAGCACAGGCTCCGGACGCGCAGGCTCAGCGGCCATGGCTCACGGGCCCAGCCGCTCCGCGGCATGTGGGATCTTCCCAGACCGGGGCACGAACCCGTGTCCCCTGCATCGGCAGGCGGACTCTCAACCACTGCGCCACCAGGGAAGCCCTATTATTTGTAGATTTTTAATGATGGTCATTCTGACCAGTGTGAGGTGGTACCTGCATGTAACCAGTTTTTGATTATTACAAATGATACTGCCATGAAAATTCTTGCTTACATCTCCTTGAACCCAGATGGGAGTTTTCGCTAAGTTATATACCTGAGAGTTGAGTTGCTGGATCAAAGAACAGGAACATCTTCAACTTCCATCTTCAATTTGGTAGATATCACCCAACTGTTCGTCATAATATCTCCACCACCTACTAGCTGGGAAATCTTGGGTAAGTTCTGTTTTTTTTAAAGGAACATTTATTTATTTATGGTCTACGTTGGGTCTTTTTTTTTTTTAACATCTTTATTGGAGTATAATTGCTTTACTATGGTGTGTTAGTTTCTTCTTTATAACAAAGTGAATCAACTATACATATATCCCCATATCCCCTCCCTCTTGCATCTCCCTCCCTCCCACCCTCCCTATCCCACCCCTCTAGGTGGTCACAAAGCACCGAGCTGATCTCCCTGTGCTATGCAGCTGCTTCCCACTAGCTATCTCTTTTACGTTTGGTGTGTATATATGTCCATGCCTCTCTCTCACTTCGTCCCAGCTTACTCTTCCCCCTTCCCGTGTCCTCAAGTCCATTCTCTAGTAGGTCTGCATCTTTATTCCTGTCTGGCCCCTAGGTTCTTCTGACCATTTTCTTTTTTTTAGATTCCATATATGTGTGTTAGCATACGGTATTTGTTTTTCTCTTTCTGACTTCACTCTGTATGACAGACTCTAGGTCCATCCACCTCACTACAAATAACTAAATTTCGTTTCTTTTTATGGCTGAGTAATATTCCATTGTATATATGTGCCTCATCTTCTTTATCCATTCATCTGTCGATGGACACTTAGGTTACTTCCATGTCCTGGCTGTTGTAAATAGAGCTTCAGTGAACATTGTGGTACATGACTCTTTTTGAATTATGGTTTTCTCAGGGTATTTGCCCAGTAGTGGGATTTCTGGGTCGTATGGTAGTTCTAGTTTTAGTTTTTTGAGGAACTTCCATACTGTTCTCCATAGTGGCTGTACCAATTTACATTCTCACCAACAGTGCAAGAACGTTCCCTTGTCTCCACATCCTCTCCAGCATTTATTGTTTGTAGATTTTTTGATGATGGCCATTCTGACTGGTGTGAGATGATATCTCATTGTAGTTTTGATTTGCATTTCTCTCATGATTAATGATGTTGAGCATTCTTTCATGTGTTTGTTGGCAACCTGTATATCTTCTTTGGAGAAAGGTCTATTTAGGTCTTCTGCCCATTTTTGGATTGCGTTGTTTGTTTTTTTGATATTGAGCTGCTTGTAAATTTTGGAGATTAATCCTTTTTCAGTTGCTTCATTTGCAAATATTTTCTCCCATTCTGAGGGTTGTCTTTTCGTCTTGTTTATGGTTTCCTTTGCTGTGCAAAAGCTTTTAAGTTTCATTAGGTCCCATTTGTATATTTTTGTTTTCATTTCCATTTCTCTAGGAAGTGGGTCAAAAAGGATCTTGCTGTGATTTATGTCATAGAGTGTTCTGCCCATGTTTTTCAGAAATATGGAACGCTTCACGAATTTGTGTATCATCCTTGCGCAGGGGCCATACTAATCTTCTCTGTATCGTTCCAATTTTAGTATATGTGCTGCTGAAGTGAGCACTGCATTGGGTCTTCGTTGCTGTGTGCAGGCTTTCTCTAGTTGCGTCGAGTGGGGGCTACTCTTCCTTGCGGTGCGCAGGCTTCTCATTGCGGTGGCTTCTCTTGTTGCGGAGCATGGGCTCTAGGCGCGTGGGCTTCAGTAGTTGTGGCACATGGGCTCAGTAGTTGTGGCTCTTGGACTCTAGAGCATAAGCTCAGTAGTTGTGGCGCACGGGCTTAGTTGGTCCGCGGCATGTGAGATCTCCCTGGACCAGGGCTCAAACCCGTGTCCCCTGCGTTGGCAGGCAGATTCTTAACCACTGTGCCACCAGGGAAGTCCCTCTTGGGTAAGTTCTTTAACCACTCATGGTCTCCAGTGCTTTCCTGGGCCCTGGCATTTGTGCCTTTGTGGGCTCCTTCATTCCAAAACGTATATTTAAACTTGTATGTTATATCTGTGTCGGTATAAAGACAAACATAAGCTAGTCTGGATTGCATTCTTTTTTCTTCTGATTTCAAAATTAAAATGCTTTTCCCGGGCTCCTAAGAGTGTCCTGGGCCTTAGGCAGTGTATGTACCTGCTGTGTCTAATAGAAAGTCAACCTTCTCCTTTACCTCATCTGCAGAACAAAAATTATAATAGTATCTACTCAACACAGTTAAGTGTTAGGTGCTATGAGGATGAAATGAGTCATGCGTAAAGTGTTTTATAGCACAAAGTAGGCACCATGTATTAGCTACAATTGTTACCAATTTACACATCCACCACCAATGAATGGGCAATCCCCTTACTTGACATCTTTAACAATACTTGTCAAACTTAAATTTTTGCCAGTCTGACTTGTGTGAAATGGTATTCCACTGAGATTCTCTTTATTAAATGAGATTGTTCATGGCACAGGGTTTAGTGCATGAAACTCATCCTCTATTATCCCTTCTTTGAGGGCAGAGTCAATTCCGTCTCTGCGTCCACAGAGAAGGGGCATATAAATACCTCAGCGAATGTTTGGTGAATGAATGAACAGATGAGTGAATGAATAACTGAATTAATGGATATAGAAGATTGAGATATTGAGAATATTAATACTGAGAATATGAAATGTTTGAAGAGGAGGGCATAGTTCAGTGGAATGACCATAAGCTTTGAAGTCAGATGCACCTGGATCCAGATCCGTTTATCCGCTTGCTGTACAATTTTGGGCAAGTGATGCCCTTTCTCACTTTGAGGGTGCTACAGTCTAGCATAATTCTGGGAACCAGATGGTGCTCAATAAATGTGGATTCCTTTCTTTTTCCCCTCTTGTCTGTTACCCTCAGGGGCTGGCACTACACTAACAGTCTGTTGCATGACCTGAGGCTACAAGTCTGGCTACATGGAACCACTAAAAAAATGGCAGTGAGGGTCTTGGACTTGGAATCAGAAGATGGGGTGGGTGGGTGTTAGCCTTACTTCTTTCTGTCCCTGCCTTGAGCATGTCATCTCTCCTCTCTGGACTTGGATCTCCTGTCTTTTAAATGAATTGACTGATAGAGTTACCATATGACCTAGCAATTCCACTCATAGGAGTGTACCCAAGAGACATGAAAATATATGTCCACACAAAACCTTGTGAACAAATGCTTATAGCAGCATTGTTCATAACAACCCAAATGTCATTGACTGAGGAATGGATAAACAAAATGTGGTGTATATCCATAAAATGAAATATTACTTGGCTACAAAAAGGAATGAAGTACTGATACATGCTACAACATGGATGAACCTTGAAAGTATTATGATCAGTGAAGAAGCCCCTCCCCCCTTCCCTTTCCCGACTGGTAACCACTAGCTTGTTTTCTGTATCTCTGAGTCTGTTTGTATTTTGCTATATACATTCATTAGTTTTATTTTTTATATTCCACATATAAGTGATATCATACAGCATTTGTCTTTCTCTGACTTATTTCACTAACCATAATATTCTCTAGGTCCAGCCATGTTTCTGCAAATGACAGAATTTCATTTTTTATGGCTGAATAGTATTCCATTGTATATATATATACTGCATCTTCTTTATCCTTTTGTCTGTTGACGGACGCTTAGGTTGCTTCCATGTCTTGGCTATTGTAAATAGTGTTGCTGTGAACATTAGGGTGCATGTATCTTTTAGAATTAGTGCTTTTGTTTTTTTCCTGGATATGTATCCAAGAGTGGAATTGCTGGATCATATGGTAGTTCTACTTTTAGTTTTATGAAGAACCTTGGTACTGTTTTCCATAGTGGCTGCACCAGTTTACATTCCCACCAACAATGTAGAAGGTTTCCTTTTTCTCCACCATTATTACCATTCTCACCATTTGTTATTTGTAGATTTTTTTGATGATAGCCATTCTGACAGGTGGGAGATGAGATCTCATCATTTTGATTTGCATTTCTCTAATAATTAGCCATGTTGAACATCTTTTCATGTGCCTGTTATCCATCTATATGTCTTCTTTGGAAAAATGTCTATTCAGGTCTTCTGCCCATTTTCTGATTGGGTTGTTTAGTTTTTTAATACTGAGTTGTATAAGCTGTTTATATATTTTGGATATTAATCCCTGTTGGCCAAATCATTTGCAAATATTTTCTCCCATTCTATAGGTTGTCTTTTTGTTTTTTTGATGGTTTCCTTTGCTGTGTAAAAGCTTTTAAGTTTATTAAGAGAGGGGCAAGATAAGTGTGTGGGATTAAGAGATACAAACTACTATTTATAAAATAGGTAAGCAACAAGGATATATTGTACAGCAGAGGAAAATATAGCCGTTATTGTGTAATAACTTAATGGAGTATAATCTGTAAAAATCCTGAATCACCATGCTATACACCTGAAACTGGTATAACATTGTAAATCCACTGTGCTTCAGTTTTTTAAAATAGTGAGTGAAGCTGACACAAAAGATCACAGTTTGTTATCCCATTCATATGAGATGTCCAGAACAGGGAGATCTATAGAGACAGACAGTAGATGAGCGGCTCCTTGGGGTGGGAGGTGGAGTGGAATTGAGGGAGTAAGAACGTCCCCTTCCTTCTGAGGGGACGCAACGTTCTAAGGTTGACTGTGGTGACCCTGCACATACCTGTGACGAATTGTACACTGTAAATGGGTGAATTATATAGCATGTGAGTTAGATCTCAATAAAGCTGTGAAAAAAAGAATCAGCTGAGGGGCTTCCCTGGTGGCAAAGTGGATAAGAATACGCCTGCCTGCCAATGCAGGAGACATGGGTTCGAGCCCTGGTCCGGGAAGATTCCACATGCCACGGAGCAACTAAGCCCGTGCACCACAACTACTGAGCCTGTGCTCTAGTGCCCGCGTGCCACAACTACTGAGCCCACGTGCCACAACTACTGAGCCTGTGTGCCACAGCTACTGAGCCCATGTGCCACAACTACTGAGCCTGCGAGCCACAAGTACTGAGCCTGTGCACCACAACTACTGAGCCTGTGCTCTAGAGCCTGTGAGCCACTACTACTGAGCCCATGAGCCACAACTACTGAGCCTGCGCACCACAACTACTGAAGCCCACACGCCTAGATCCTGTGTTCCGCAACTAGAGAAAAGCCCATGCATAGCAATGAAGACCCAGTGCAGCCAAAAAATAAATAAAATTAAATCTTAAAAAAAAAAAAGAATCAGCTGAACATGATGCTCTTTTAGGATCAACCTCTAAGTGATATTTAAAAGTTATAAGCCTATATAATAGAGGTATGCATGTTCACTATGTGATTCTTTCAAGTTTTCTCTGTGGTTGAAAATTTCTGGGAATTCCCTGGTGGTCCAGTAGTTAAGACTCCACGCTGCCAACGCAGGGGCCCCGGGGTTCAATTCCCTGGTCAGGGAACTAAGATCCCACATGCTGTGCAGTGTGGCCAAAAGATTAAAACAGAAAAAAAGAAAGAAAAAGAAAATTTTCATAATAAAATGTGGGGTGGAGAGAGCTTGTAGATGACTTTTTTTTTTTTTTTTTTTGCGGTACGCGGGCCTCTCACTGCCGTGGCCTCTCCCATTGCGGAGCACAGGATCCGGACGTGCAGGCTCAGCGGCCATGGCCCACGGGCCCAGCCACTCCACAGCATGTGGGATCCTCCCGGACCGGGGCACGAACCCATGTCCCCTGCATCGGCAGGCGGACTCCCAACCACTGCGCCACCAGGGAAGCCCTAGACGACTTTTTAAATCTGATTTTTGAAAACGTCAAATCAATCCCATGGACAATTCTTCTCAGACTGTAAGCTCCCTGAAGGCAGAGACCACGTCTGTATAATTTCCTGCTGCGTCTCCAGTACCCACACTTGTGTCTGGGCATTCAGTACTGAATACAGGTATTCAGCAGCCATGTAGTGAATTAATGAATCAATACATAAGTGTGTGGATGAATAAGAAGATGGTGACTATGGCTGTCTGAAGTCATAAGCCAACAGTCATCCTTAAATTGTAGATCATCCTCAAGCCTTCCTATTGGGTCTGCAGATTACAATAATACTGACAATAATAACTAGTGTGTGTTTATTTATTTATTTTAAAATGGTATATGTGTTCACTAATTCAACAAACATTTCTTTTTAAAAATAATTAATTGATTTTTTTTTGGCTGTGTTGAGTCTCTGTTGCTGTGCACGATCTTTGCTGTGGCCAGCGGGGGCTACTCTGTTGCGGTGCGCGGGCTTCTCATTGCGGTGGCTCCTCTTGTTGCGGAGCACGGGCTCTAGGCGTGCGAGCTTCAGTAGTTGTGGCTCGCGGGCTCTAGAGCGCAGGCTCAGTAGTTGTGGCGCACGGCCTTAGGTGCTCCATGGCATGTGGAATCTTCCTGGACCAGGGCTCGAACCTATGTCCTCTGCATTGGCAGGCAGATTCTTAACCACCGTGCCACCAGGGAAATCCCACTAGTGTTTATCGAGAACACACCGAGTGTCGGAGCAGGGTCAGATCCAGGTTTTGTAGGGTGTGAAGTTTGTACAGCTTAGAAATACAAAATTTTAAATACAAAAAAGAGGTATACAAGAGAACATTTATTTAGCATGAGAAAATAAGTTGCAACCAATTACGAAATTCAAAAGGTGACAGTTGCCACGCACAACCCCCAAAATTGAAAAGCACATATAGATAGCATTTTAATTAGTTTACTACCTGACTCAGCTCTATAATGCTTTCCCTCTATTTTCTTTGATTGGCTTTTTATATGACAACAATATTATAATATCATTTTCTGTAGATAGAATAGAAAGATTATCTGATCTTTCCTGTAATGTGATTGATCAAAACATTTCTTTACAAAAAAAAAAAACATTTCTTTACTATTAACTTAAGAAACTTTAATTTCAGATTCACAGTTATTTTAGTATTGTTGTCAAGTTTGGGAAAATTCTAAGCAAGTTTCCTTCACCTATGAATTTAAGGTTGCAGAGTGTGGCAAGTTTTTTTTTTTAATATGTTATTTATCCTTTAAAAAACTATTTAAGTTGAAGCATAATTGATTTACAATGTCGTGTTAGTTTCAGTTGTACAGCACAGTGATTTGGATATATATATATTCTTTTTCAGATTCTTTTCCCTTATAGGTTATTACACAATATGGAGTAGAGTTCCCTGTGCTATACAGTAGGTCCTTGTTGGTTATCTGTTTTATATATAGTATTGTGTATATGTTGATCCCAAGCTCCTAATTTATCCCTCTCCCCCTACATCTTTCCCCTTTGGTAACCATAAGCTTGTTTTCTATGTCTGTGGGATCTTTTTCTGTTTTGTATGTAAATTCATATGTATCATACTTTAGATTCCACATATAAGTGATATCATATGATATATGTCTTTCTCTGTCTGACTTACTTCATTTAATATCATCTCTAGGTCCATCCATGTTGCTGCAAATGGCATTATTTCATTCTTTTTATGGCTGAGTAATATTCCATTGTATATACATGGCCCATCTTCTTTAGCCATTCATCTGTCACTGGACATTTAGGTGCAAGTTTTTTGTTTTTTTTCTTAAGCAGTGACTAATCTTAAGTACTCTTTGAATTGTCAACACTCACTACCCAGGGAAAGCATTGTGCAAGTGAGAAGCCTTGGAAGCTTAAGGTTCACTAGCTTAATGGTGAATCTACCTCTGAAGTTATGCTTAACTACTTTTGAAGGAAAGAATTACATCTGCTTTGCTATGTGTTAAGGAGAATCCTTGTAGATCGGGTTGGGAATCAGACTGGAACCTGGATGTGATGGTCCTGCATGCTGTTTTAGGAGCCTTGCTGTTACTATCTACTTCACCTATTTTAAAACAGAAAAACCACTGAGGTTCTGGGAACTGGGAACCAGGAGACCCTGACTTGATTCCCATTTGGTTCCTGGTTGACTAGTTTTGAGCAAGTTCCTTCCCCATTCTTGGCCTCATTTTCCCCAGCCTGTGTAAGGAGGCGGGCATTTCCCGATTTCCTTGTCTGTCTCTGACACCGTCGGAACAAAAATGAAAGGAGAGACAGGAAACTCCTATAGACAGTGATCCTTTCGGGATCCCACTTATTAGAGGTGGGCCCAAGTGCAAACTGGATCCTTCCTCTCTGGGCCTCGTGTTTCCAGCCAGAGCATTTTCGCAAAGGGCCTGAAATGGGCCGCTTTAGCGCAGGGTCACCCCTTAGAAGTGCGGGGTCCCTCCTTTGCAGGGCCTTCCCCTAAAAGCACTTCTCCATTGGCAGCCGTTTCTGCTCGGCCTGACCAGAGAGGCAGCTCAGAGGCAGCAAGCATCGGTATTGAGCGAGGGGTGGGGGGGCTGATGGCCGATATTGTGGAGTTTAGAGGAGGAGCCGATAAATACAGAACTAGAGAGAAGGGGAACCATAGAGAAGTTGGCGGTGGATAGAGGGGCCAGGGTGGGAGGCAAACGAGAGGCAGCGTGTGGGTAGAGGGGTGGGAGGGGGAACCATAGAGAGGCTGGCCTGGGCTAGAAGGGCCGGGGGGGGGCGGGGGTCGGGGAAATGCAGGGAGGTGTGGGGAAGAGAGTTGGCCTCCGAAGGTGGGAACTAAAGACGCAAAAGAAAAGACTCTCTGGTCAAGGGTTGGGGGTTTTGGCGTGTGGTGTGGGGTGTTGGGCCTCCGCGTCTCGCTTAGTCACTATCACCGTGCCCTTGAGCAATGAACTCCCTCTCTGCATCTCAGTTTTCTCACAGAATACTGAACGGATTAACCTCTTAGAGAAATTAAATAAAATCACGTATGAAAGTACCTAGCATAATAATGTCTTTGCACGGACAGTACGTAACACGTGGGAAGTAATGCTAGTGTATTTTCGCATGTTGACTCCTTTCTGCAGCTCTGAAATTCTTGAGGGCATTAAAATCAGGCATTTGAGCATTAACACCAAGATTTTGGAGGGATTTCTCAATCCCCACCGCCCCTTCCATAGCTCAAACCTCGTTCTTCCTCATGTAGGTTTCAGCACCAGACTGTTCCATAGTCCCCCAGCTTCCACTCTCTAGCCCGCCAACATAACCAAACAGGCCTTTCAAAAATTTGGAACTAATCTTGTCCTTTCCCAGCTCAAAATCCTTCCACGGCAAGAGGGCTTACCGCAAGACAAAAATCCCAACTCCTCTGCCTGGAGTTGGAAGCCCTTGCATGTTGTAGTGCCTGCCAAGCTCTCCAGCCTCCTCTCTCATCATTTGAGACACACGTGTGTCACACCCCCACTGAAACACTCACACTTTCATTTCTCCAGGCGCCAGGTCTTAGGCTGGTCTTGCTGCCCAGAGTAACCTTTCCTGGGGGATCCTGGCCATTTTTTCAGGGCTTATTTCCTCCAGAAAGCAACCTCTGACTCCTGCCTACCTCAGGCTCCCAGGCTGGGTGAGGCACCCCTTCAGGCTGCCAGTTCCACCGGAATGCCTGTGAAGCCCTCACATGATAGTTCCCTGACTAGCTCCAGACTCTCCTGTGATGCCTGCAGCACAAACTCCATGTTCTTCAATCTGGTCTTTGTTGTCTCCAGTCAGCATCGTCCCTGGCTGGGCACATGATGCTTAGTCACTCTGAAAGAAGAATAGTTGGGCTGTTTTCTGTCCTGGCTAACTCTCTTGTCCTCCAAGACTGAACTCAGGTGTCACCTCCAGGAGAACTTTCCAATTATTTTTCTTTTAGTTTTTTGGCCGCACTGCACAGCTTGCGGGATCTTAGTTCCCCGACCAGCGATGAGCCCATGCCCCTTGCAGTGGAAGCGTGGAGTCCTAACCACTGGACGGCTAGGGAATTCCCAAACTTGCCAGTTCTATACTCCTCCCCCAGTTGGGTCCTGAGCCCCTTCTGGCCCCCTGGAGTGCCCTGTCATTGCACTTATGACCTTACATTGTAGCTGCCTGTTTGTTAGTTGGCCTCCTCTAGATTTGTCTGTCCAGTATGGTAGTCACCAGCCATGCATCGGTATTGAGCGCTTGAAATAGGATTAGGCCAAGTGGAGATGTACTGTAAGGTGGCAGCTGGCCACTACTAGCAAATACTGTTTTGAGAATGGCTGGTGCTGGCCTTGAGTCTGATGCAGTTCGGAAGATTCAAGTTCTCAGTGATGCAGGAACGTGTCTGAAACCACATCTACAATGGCCACCCAGCTTCATTTTGGATGCCTGAACCATAGTGACTCCATTTTGATTTTTTTCCTTTCACTTATTTATCTTTTAAATTAATTTTTATTGGAGGATAGTTGCTTTACAATGTTGTGTTAGTTTCTTGCTGTACAGCAAAGTGAATCAGTCATACATATACATATATCCACTCTTTTTTAGATTCCCTTCCCATCTGGGTCACCACAGACCATTGAGTAGAGTTCCCTGTGCTATACAGTAGGTTCTCATTAGTTATCTATTTTAGACATAGTGGTGTATATATGTCAATCCCAATCTCCCAGTTCACCCCCTCCCCCCATTTTGATTTTAAATGCGTTCTTTTCTTTAATGGTTAACGCAGCTGTGCAGTGTACATTTGACAGGCCATAAGACAGGCTGTTCTGGTTAGCATAAAGTTCAAGTCAAATCATGTATCAGCCGTACCTCAACGTATGAAAATTTCTTCCATCATAACTTACATCTCGATATAGAAAAATAAAATTAAAAGGAAAAACAAAGCATGGTGGCCTCTCCATGATAGATGGGGAAACTGAGTCACCAAACAGGGAATGGTGTCACACAATGTTCTTCAGATTTCCCCGGAGAAGGGACTTCCCTGGTGGACCAGTGGTTAGGGCTCGGTGCTTTCACTGCCTTGGACCTGGGTTCAATCCCTGGTCGGGGAGCTAAGATCCCACAAGCCTCTCGACCAGAATTGGAACCCTACTGTTTCTAAGCTGCCTCATTAACATCTGGTGTTTGCTATGAAATCCGCATGGAATGCCTAATCCTTCTAGACAGTCTGTACTGAGGCCAGAAGGGACTCTTCATGACTTTACAGGGCTCCTTGCGGGTGGGAGCTCGGAAGCCCAGCCTTCTGGTTTTCCCTTGCTAGCATCTACAGCTAGCCTTGAGGGCTGTTTCACACTCAGGCAACTCTTTCCCTAAACTTCTTTTAGCTTCAATCCTGTAACTCTCGAGGGCCATAGAACAATTTCCCCATAATGAAGATATTAGAGTTTTTTTGTTTGCACAGCGCAGCAAGCGGGATCTTAGTGCCCCGACCAGGGAAGCACGGAGTCTTAACCACTGGACCGCCAGGGAAGTCCAAAATGAAGATATTGGGATGAGAAAGTGTAAAGATCTCCCCGCTTTAGGATTTAGGATGTAATCCTGGCTCTGGCACCCCCTTGCTCTGGGGCCATCAGCGTCTCACGTAACCTCTCTGGGCCTCAGTTTCCTCATGTGCGAAGCACTAGGACTGAATTTGAGACAGCTTCTTGTTTGAAGTCCTCCTCTCGGGCTCAGTCAGGTTCTTTAGGGACGCTGTCCGTCGTTGAGCTTGTCTCGTGAATGTCATCCCTACCTGCTTCTCCCAGGTGCTAAGGTGGGGGCAGACATTTCAATATTTTGGTCTCTGTCGCCCCCAGGAGGCTTAGGAGAGTTCCTTGTCGCAGCAGGTGTGCAATACAGATAACATTTGTTGCCTCTAAGGTAGAGAAAGGCAGGGACTACCTCAGTCTGGTTGGTTCATGTTTTTACCCCCGGAAGCTGGCGTATGGGAGACACTAAACAAATATTTGTTGAATGAATGACAGAGATTCAGGCCAGCGGAACAGAAGGCACTTGGAATCCTTCCTTTGAGGGTTTGTGTTTCCGGCCGGAAGGCTTTCTTGTGAACCCCATCCCTCTCCTGGCTGGTCGGAGCGCTACGGCTCCACTTAGAGCTCCCGGAAGGTTTAATCTCTTCGCCTCCTGCATCCCGGGATCAGACTCTCGGGAGGCCTCTCCTCATAACTCACGGACAGCAAAGGCCATACCTGGAGGAGGGGTCCAGGAACACGAGGACGGGTGGGCAGCCGGGTGTGTGTGTGTGAGTGTGAAAGACCGGACCCGACTGACCCATTGCGGGGACGACTGAGGAGGATCGAGGAGGTTCGTGTCGGAGGACCCCTCGGGAACAGAGAAAAGGCAGAAACCAGGGAGGCCTTGGTGGGCTTCGGAAAGGGATGGTGGGGAGGTGGTGGAGTGGGTCGAATACAGACTCTGGAGGCGAGAGACTTCTTTCTGGGCGGATGGAAACACTTAATGGTGTCACAGGACCAGCATGAAAGGAAGAAATCTTGGATCTGGGCAGAAAAAGAAACTCGGAGAGTTTGGGGGAGGTCCTAGAAGAGAAGAGTGATACCCTGATGGGGAGGAATGGAGTCAAAGGAAAAGGACACCCTGCCCACCAGGGGTTTGAAAGAGGAGACGGAGGACAATATGGTAAAGCATGGGTCCCACAGATTCTGGGGGCATGTGAGACGACTCTGAGTGCACATCATAGGAATCGATTGATAGCTGCAAGAGTCCTGTGCAAATCCCAGGAGCATGGATATGTGGTAAAGTTAGAAAGTCTAGGGTTTGGGCACATGGAGAGAGGCCCATGAAAAGTCCCCCAGCCCCTTGGAGAGATGAGGGGTTTGAGGAGTAGGGGGTGGAGGATGACGTAGGTAAGCAAAGATTGGGGGATGCAGAGAGGTCCTCTGGTCATCTCAACCCTTAGCTTACCTCTCTAAACCTTCAGTCAATGCAGTTTTTCCGTCCTTTAGCTTCTCCTCTGATTCAAGGATGACCATGACTGGGACTTCCCCGGCGGTCCAGTGGTTAAGACTCAGTGCTTCCACTGCAGGGGGCACAGGTTCGATCCCTGGTCAGGGAACTAAGATTCCGCATGCTGCGCAACGTGCCCCCCCCCCAAAAAAAAAGGATGACCATGACTTTTTCCTCATCAACTGTGGGTTCCCCCGCCCCAGTCAGGTGCTCCTCCCACAAGCCACAAGTTGGCCCTTCCTCCTCCTCTTTCTCTGGGCCTTCAGCCTCTGGCCGGATGGGCATACAATACACCTACACACACACACAGTGCGAGTGGAGAAGCCCAATGACAAGCACGAAGTTTTGCCCAGCGTACAGCTGTCCCGAGTGCCTACAGGGCTTCCAGAATGCTGTCTGTCTCAAAGCCTATGGCCTCTCACATCCGGTCATCTGGGGCTTCATCTCTGAGACTTGTGGCAAGGCCTTCCAATGCCCCAGCAGTCTTTGCCAGCCTCAGCTCATCTACTGGGCTCCCTGTACCTGCTCCTTCTGCCCCCGGCTGGTCAGGCTTGCCAGGGACCTGGCTCAGCATGTCCTGGTGTATTAGGGCAGACTGAGTCTCCTCCTAATATGGGCACAAAACTGATGCCTTTGGGGAGCCACGTGCTGGGAATCTTTCCCAAGTTGCCAGTGTCCAGCCTGAGAGATGACGGTTGCAGAGCTAGACCCTGGCATCTCTAGTGGGCAAGACAACACCCTTTTCTGGGCTATTCTTGTTAAGACTGAATGATCTCCAGCCTTGGGGTGTGCTGCAAGTCTAGGGGTGGCAGGGGAAGCAGGAGAAAGTAGCAAGAAAGATGCCCTCACCTCCCAGGGCCATTGCTGGTCTCCTTTTCCCCTTTAGCCTTACCCAAGAGGCAGGGACCCTGGGTTTTAACTGCACCGTGTGGGCTTTGTGACTGGTGGGTTCACTCTCTGGCCTCAATAACCCATTTAAAAACTAGGGATGAATTCTCTCCTCCCTGTCAGCGGCCAGATGGCAGCACTTTGCCAAATCTGCTGAGACATCTGTGTTCTTGTCTGGTTCTTCTTTGTTTCTTCCTCTCAGTTTTAAAACTGGGAATGTCCCGGGACGCATCTCAAACTCAGTCACCTATTTTGTCCTCACCTGTGCTCGCAAGCTCAAGTGGTCACTTATTGATCACCACACACATCCTTCTGTGGCTTGAGGAAGCAGCTCAGGGTGATGCAAAAAGAGATGGGCCAGCTCCCATCACACTTCTGCCCCATGTGCTTACAAACGTGTAAGAGCCTGTTTTACCTCAGGTAGCATCGTGTCCTGCACTCGGAACTCTGCCCCTAAGTGTGTGGCCCCTGTGGGAAGGCATTCAAGTGCTCCAGCCACCGCCAGCACCGGCTAACCCACCTGGGGTGGGTTGACCACTTTCCGGGGGGTGGCCCAATGCATCCTGGTGTATTCATCAGGGCAGGACTTCCTGGCTGGCTGTGGAGACTGAGGCCAGGAGTTCAGGTGTTCTCCAGACTCGGGTGTCACTTCCCTCCACCACTCCAGCCCTGTGGAGGGCTGTGTGACCCAGGGCCGGTGACTACCCCTCTCTGGCCTTGGTTTTACCACCAACACAGAGAATGATACCTGACTCCATTTTCTTGCCATGTAACACATTAAATCACAAGGCCTGGGTTTCCTCAGCTGTCCCACCGGCTGAATAATTGTGGCTCTTTGTCTTTGCTGTGTAGCAGCCGACCAGTCACTAGCCCTTTCTGGTTTCGGTTCCTATTTGTAGGTAGACGGTCTATTTTCTTTCCTATTGAAGAAAGTATTTCTTATTTTAGGACGACTAGTTTCTTCTCCAGCCCAGAAGGATAAAGTGACTTTTTTTGTTTAATGTGGAACTTTTTTTTTTAAAGTCTTTATTGAGTTTGTTACAGTATTGCTTCTGTTGTTTATGTTTTGGTTTTATGGCTGCCGGTCATGTGGGATCCTAGCTCCCAGACCAGGGATCCAACTCAAACCCGCACCCCCTCCATTGGAAGGCTGAGTCTTAACCACTGGACGGCCAGGGAAACCATAGATAAAGTGACTTTTAAAGAAAAGTCACAACTTTTCGGACAAAAAGCCACCCCTTTTGTCTTCCCTCCCTCTGTATCTACCACGTCGCCAATGACTTTATATTGGCTTTTCTCCGCCTTATTGCAGAGAACTCAGGCGGGCAGACACCCGGAACCATTGTTCGCGGGTGTTTGTTTCCCGCCGGGGCGGATTTCTGGGGCCGCGTCTGGCCGAGACGGAGGTAGGAGTGGGAGCCGTCTCCGGGCTCTCCGAGTCCACCACCCCGCGCGGCGGACCTCCTGGGGCCGCCCCTCGAGCCGCTTCCCACCGCGCTCGGACCCGAGAGACCTCCGCACCGCGAGCCGGCGCCGGGAGGTAGGCGCTGAGCTCCGGGCGACCGGAGAGGCCCGAGCGGTGCGTCCGCTGGGTCACTCGCTTAGACTCGCGGGCGCGGGATGGAGAGGCTTTGAGCTGGTGAATTCCGGAGAAAGAACTTCATCTACTCGCCCGTCTGTCCTCCCCTCAGCCTCCCAAAGTGTACCTTGACCCTGAATCTCTGTGGAGGCCATGGGCCTCTCCCTCCCTAGGGTGGTCCCCGCCCCTAAGCCGGCACCCTCCTCTTCCTCCACCCCCGCCATCCCCATCCCGCGGCCTCAGCCCGCCTCTCAGGGACCGTCACCTGTTCACTGACGGGAATGGTGTTCCCTATACGTGCACACGGAGGAGGTCCCCTGGCTGGAGCCCAACACCCCCCCACCCCGCTCCGCAAGGCTTCAGTTGTCCCCAGTGTTTTCAGGTCTTCAAGAGCTGCCCGCACCGCAGGAGCTACAGCATCTCCCACTCAGAACTCCGGCCCTTCGTCTGCGGCAAGGCCTTCAAGCGCCCCGGCGAGGTATCGCTTCGTACGCCAGCTCCGGTTGGGTCGGGCTCACACCTGCCCGCTGTGTTCTGGCGTTTTCAGGATGCCGGGCAGCAGGCGCAGCACGTTCTGGACCACTTGGCCGGAAGGAATTTCCTGGACCATGGAGAGACTGCAGGGGCTCCATAGAATCTCTTGTTTCTGATACAGAAGGTAGAGGCTGGGGTTTTGGCCTCACTGTTTACTTGCTGTGTGATCTGAGGCTGCCTCTCTGGGCCTCAGCTTCCTCATCCTGAAATAGGGAATGGCTTGTGTTTCCCAGCCATCCTGGCCAGGGGTGAGATGCAGGAGTCTCTTGCTGAATCCCTGACTGTGCCACAGCCTCTGTTTATAGCCTGAGATAGATCACCATCCCATTCTGGAACTCAGTTTCCCAATCTGTAAGATGGGATAGAATGAAACATCCTTATCAGGTGAGCTGCACACTCACCTAATACGAAGGTAGCGCCAACTGCTCCATCACTTCCTTATAGCAACTCGTGCCTGCTGAGACAGGTGCAGATAACGTTAGTTAGTTTTGATTCTTTTTTAATTGCAGGGGTAGGGCTGGAACACAAGTGAGGTGGGAGCCTTTCCTCTGCGGTGTGAGTTATTGGCTGGAGTGCTTTCCTAGGGCCACGTCCCTAGGTCCCATTAGGGGACCGTGAGATGCCATGTGGGGCTGGGATGAGGTGGATTGGCTGGGCCACCTCATGAAGGGCTTCAAATCCCAGGCTGAGGAACGTGGGGACTTGGTCCTGAGGGTCATGGGGGCCGTGACAAGATTTTGTGCAGAGGTTACATATGAGACAGCTGTGAGAAGAGTGTCAAGGAGGGCGGGGGCAGTACTGGGGGCCAAGATAGCAGGGAGAAGGCTGGTGCAGGGGCCCTGCGCAGGAAGGAGGGGCCAGAGCTGGGGCTTGGGGAGCAGAGGAGAACATTCAGGATGAGGGAGGGACAGAACTTGGTGCCTTCTGGCTTTGGGGAGTGTAGAAGGGGGGGGCGGGATGAGGATGTTAGAGCTTCAGACTGGTGTGGGTGTGGGGCTTCATTATGCTCCTGTCCCAGGAGATAAGCGAGGCTTTTTGCGTTGGTGGGGAGAGATGCTTTACCTTTGGACGGGGTGACTGAATTCATTCATTCAGCCAATACTGAACCGAGCCCCTACCCTCTCCCCAGACCTTTGCTAGGTTCTGAGGGTGGAATGTTGCCTAGGACAGAGCGGGAAAAGCAGGCAGTAAAGTAGCAAATCCAAAAACGAGCAAGACCACTACGGACTGCAGTACGAGATGCGGAGGGAGTGGCCTGACCAGACGGAGCAGGGCCTCACCTGCTCACCAGCGTGAGCTCTGACACAAGCAGCAGCCGCTTCAGTGACGAAGGATTACTCGAGTTGAGACCTGAATGGCCAGAAAGGGTGTGTCCTTGTGAGGGGCTGGGAGGAGTATTCCAGAGGGCAGAACAGCAAACACAAGGCCCTGGAAGTAGGCCAGGTGGGCTGGCTGAGTTTTATTCCAAGTGCAGCAAGGAGGGTTTTAGGTCAGGTGATGACATGATTCTGTGGGTTAGCGTAATTATACTGCTGCAGTGTTGCCATAGAGAGAAGGGACGGGGGGGGGTTGCGGTGGGGAGGCTGTCATGGTGAGCTGGGCTGGTGGCGGCAGTGGGTTGGGGAGAAGCATGAGGTGCTTGCAGACAGTGGCCATGAGCTCTGACTCAGTCAGTTAGAAGCACGTGCTGTCCAGCGGATGTGTGACCTCTCGGAGCTCCTGTTTCCTCATCTATAAAATAGGCATCCGCATGGCACCTCCCTCCTGGGTCTGCTCTGAGGGTTCAGTGCATTTAGCGATGGCTGGCACCATAGGAAGGGCCCAATAAACGTTGGTCCTTGTCATTATTTCCAGAGTTCGGGGTGGGCTGGGCTGGGCTGGGCGTGGCTGGGCGTGGCTGGGCGTGGCTCTCATGGACAAAGCAAGTTTCATGGGTCTGAAACTCAAGCAAGGGATCTGGGTGGGAGACTCCTGTGGTAGTTGTGTGTGGAGCCCAGGATCTATGCTGCCCCCTGGGGGACATTTGGCCAAGTCTCTTGTCACAGCTAGGGGGCAGTGAGATTGAGGGGTGAGAGACGGTGCTCCTGGCATCTGAAGCGTGGAGGCCAGGGACGCTGCTCCATATCGTACAGTGCACAGGACAGCCCCCCACAACAAAGAATGATCCAGCCCCCAAATGTCAGTAGTGCCAAAGTTGAGAAGCCTGGTGCAGACAGAAGGTGTAGTTACCCCTTTAAACCGCGCACACCCTTCCAGTTCACCAGTTTCCACTCTCCCTACTGCCCCCCACCCCATAAAATCACAAAAGAGGAAGAACCTCTAGGACAACAGTTTCCGGTAGAGAGCCATGCTTTAAAAAGTGAAGAGGAACAGCTGAAATTAATTTAATAACATACTTAACCAGTCAGTAGACCCAGAGCATCATTTCTAAATGTTATCAACATAGGAGTCATTCATGAGATACTTTACACTCTTTTCATACTCAGTCTTCAGAATCTTTTAGGTGTCTTGCATTTATGACACATCTCAGTTCAGACCGGACACATGCCAAACGCTTAAGAGCTATCTGTGGCCGGTGGCTGCCCTTTAGGACAGCACAGTTCTGGAGGCTCTTTAATTGAAGCCTAAGATCACAGTTGTTGGGTCACTGGAGGTTTCTTGAAGGTTTTCTGAGAATGCTTAATCGCCTCATCTAGAGACTTTTTTCTATAGCTGGCAATGTGTGTGTGCATCTTCTGGCTTTTTAAATATTGCCCAGTAAAACATTAAGACATATCTGTGATCCAAACCAAATATAACTGTGCCCTCTCTGGCCCGCGGGTCTCCAGTTTGCAACTGGTTGAGGGTGGCTTAGGAGCTGTACCGTAAGGTGGGCAGCGGTTAGCCACCTGTGGCTATTTAGATTTAAATTAAGAGAAATGAAATACCATTTAAAATTCAGGTCCTCAAGCCCTAGCCACATTTCTAATGAGCAATAGCCTCACGCGGCTAGTGGCTGTCCCAGTGGACAACGCGCAGATCATAGAACTTTTTCATCATCCCAGAAAGTTCTTTTCGGCAGCTTTCTCGGACGCACCTCTGGCCAAGCCGGGGTCCTTGGTGTGGGCGCGACCGTAACGCCAGTTCTCTCCCTTCTGTGACCCCAGCTGCCTCCCCTCCCCAGCTGCAGCGGCCGCCCCCCTCTGGTTCCCCCCGCGCCACGACCTGCTCGTGGACACGCGCAGCATTCGCTACTAGTTCACCGCGCAGCTGGAGGACGAACTGCGGGCGCTCCCCGGCGCTGCACTCGACGTTCCAACCTTCCGCGTGCGCCGCCTGCCCCAGGCCTTCCAGCGCTCCGGCCACCTGGCGCAGCCTGGCGCCGACCGCCGCACTAGGTTCCGGATCTGGCCTGGCTGCCCTGCCTCTGTCTGGTCAACGCGCTCCTGCACCAGGACGCGGCCGCCGGACCTCGGTTTCCTCTCTGCGCGCGGGAGCATCGGGCCCACCGCGCTTTGTGCCGACACCACCCAGACACTGTCGCTGCTGCTCCTTGTGCCTCAGTCTCCCCCTTCCTCGATGGGAAGAGCCACTCTTGCCCACCTCTGCATCTGTCAAGGTTTGGCCCTCTCGGGCCGTCCGTCTCCCCACCTGCCCGATGGGAAGAGCCACCCTTGCCCACCTCTGCATCTGGCAAGGTTTGGCCCTGTCCGCACCTCGGTTTCCCCATTTGCCCAGCCGACAGAAACTTCCCTCTTCCCGCTCTCTGCCTCGTTTGGAAGGGGATGCAGGCGGGTCGGCCAGTGGGAAGAGGACGGATTGGGCGCGTCCGTTCCTTGTGGGACTTAGGGCAAAGACAGCCTCGCCTAGTCTCGTCTACTAATCAGTCTCTGTCCCAGAGAATGAACTGTCCCCGAAGGGGATGGGAAGGGAGCGGGGGGCAGGGGGCGGGCTGTGTGGTTCCCGCGCGCTCGGCCCCTCTCCTTTCTCGCGATCCCTAGATACTCGAAAAAAGCGGGCCGTCAGAGCGGCGGGCTCTGGGACGGCGGAACCTTCCTTGCGGCGCGCGCGTTTCCGGTCGGCGCCCTTTCCCAGGGACGCCGCCGCCCCTCGCGCCCCCGCGGCCCCCGCGCCCGCGTCCCCGGCGCCGCCGGCCCGGAGCTCCCCCAAGCCTCGGTCCCGCCGCCGCCGGCACTCGCGAGGGGAAGCCCGGGCCGCTCGGGACCTCGGCTTGCTCCTCCGGACCCGAGAAGCCACTGTACCGGGTACGGGGGCCGGGATGGAGGGAGGAGCCTGGCTCCGGGACGGCGTGAGGCCGGGCAGGGCTGGGGGAGGGGGCTGGTGATAATGGGGGTGGGGGTGGGGCTGGGGCACGGCGGGGAAGGAGCCGGGGCTCGGGGGACAGGCAGGAGGGAGTGCGGGAGCGAGGGGTTCCTGGGGGCGTAGTGGAAAGGGGGACACAGGGGCCCTGGGGTTACAGAAGGAAGCGGAGCAGAGAAGCGGGGTGGAGGCGCTGTGCTGGTACAGCAGGGATAGGAATGGAGACATAAAGATGCCAGATGCATGCAGAAGAGAGGGAGAAGGGGGCTTGGGAGAGGGACTCGGGGGCCCTGGTGTGTGTCACGGGGAGTGAGAGGAGGCCCCGAGGGGTATAGAGAGGAACAGCAAAGATGTCAGTGGCTTATACCTAGGGGCTGGGGAGAGAGAGGGACCCTTGGGTGGAGATGTAGCAGGTGGCAAAGTTCATGGGCCGTGGGCTACGTAGAAGGCCGGCAGTTGAGGCGTCCTAGGTAGGCATACCTGAAATTTCGAGGACAGGTTAGGTAATGGGAGAGGATGTTGAAACCTTAAGGTGCTAAATGTAGGAACAGGATAGAGGAGCCCTGGGTGAAAAGTGGGGAATTGGGTTAGTGGGGCTCCGGGGATGTACCTAGAGAGGAAATTAAGAGAGGCTACAGCTGTATCCAGAGATGGGAGGCCTTCCAGGGAACCTAGTGGGGATGGAGATCTAGGAGGGTCTGGAGGCCAAAGAAAGGCTGCTGCGGTGGTCCTGGGGGGAGAGGATGCAACCTGAGCTAGGACTGGGAAGAAGAGGAAGCGACCCATTAGAGAAATTCTGGAGGCAAGAGCCCTGGCGTGACATGAAAGAGGCTATGAAGATGTAAAGGGGGAAATAGAGTTGGAAATTGATTGGCTTTGGGGGTGGAGGAGGAGGGAAGTGGCTGGGTGAAGCCCTCTGGTCCAGCTGGGGGATGAGAGGAGGACCCGGGAGGAAAGGCAGGTCGGGGCCCTGAGATGGTGAGCTTAGCTGTAGAAGCCCCTGAAGCTGCTTGATGCAAGTAGAGTGATCTGGCCTAGAAGCAGTTTCTTTTTTTGTAGGGAAGGTAGGTCAGTGGTACAGAGAGGGTAACAAGCAGTGAGAATTGGTACACTCTCCCCAGGAAGTGGCGATTTTAACTTCTCTCCCCTCCGCCGCTCCCAGCTGCCGCTCCAGATGCTCCTGCTGCCGCCGCGGCCACCCCACCCTCGGTCCTCCTCTCCGGAGACCATGGACCCGCCGCCCCCCAAGGCTCCCCCTTTCCCCAAGACGGAAGGCCCTTCCTCCACTCCTTCCTCGGCGGCGGGGCCCCGACCCCCGCGGCTGGGCCGCCACCTGCTCATCGACGCCAACGGGGTCCCCTACACGTACACGGTGCAGTTGGAGGAGGAGCCCCGGGGCCCGCCACAGCGCGAGGCACCAACGGGAGAGCCAGGCCCTCGCAAGGGCTACAGCTGCCCTGAGTGCGCCCGGGTCTTTGCCAGCCCTCTGCGGCTGCAGAGCCACCGCGTGTCGCACTCGGACCTCAAGCCCTTCACGTGCGGCGCCTGCGGCAAGGCCTTCAAGCGTTCCAGCCACCTGTCGCGGCACCGTGCCACGCACCGTGCCCGCGCCGGCCCACCGCACACCTGCCCTCTCTGCCCACGCCGCTTCCAGGACGCAGCGGAGTTGGCGCAGCACGTGCGCCTCCACTAAGTTCCAGACCCGGCCTGTGCTGCCCGGCCCCTCTCTGGGCCACCACGTCTGACCCACACAGCGTCACTCCCACACACATTCCCTTACTCCGCTGAGGTTACTGCCTTACCCTGGGCCTCAGTTTCCCCAACTATCTAAAGGGAGAAACATTCCTTCCCTCCCTCCCTCTCTAGCTGTGTGATGTAGACCAAGTCGTTGCCCCTCCCAGTGCCTGGGAGCCAGTCGGAGCCCAGTTTCCGCCCAACTGTGCTGTGTGAGCCTTTGCAAGCGGCGTAATCTCTCTGAGCCCTGGTTGTCAGCCCCGAAGTGGTGAACTGTTGTCTGCGTGGAAGATTTGACAAAAGAGCACGGGCAGAGTCTGGCTTATTTCTGTGTCGCCCCATTTCCACCCACCGCCCTCACCCTTTACTCAATAAACATTCCGCACTCCATTTTAGGGTTTTTATTTGCGTATGGGAGCGGTGGGGGCGTACGGGGTGAAGCAGGCAGCGGGGTTGGGGGATGGAAACCGGACCATAAGCACCTGGGAACCTTCATCTCGGCCTGTGTTTCTGGCCGGAGCCGTTTCATGATGGCCCAGGCGCCCCCGCCCCCACCGCCCTCCCCTGGACCCTCTTCTCTTTACCCTGGTCTTCTCTCCCCTTACCCGGCGCCGCCAGCTCTTGGGGGATACCCTGAGGCCACCGACCCGCCGCCATCTGCAACCACGGGAGTAGCCCGGGGCCGTTCCGGAGTCGCCCGGACCCGAGAGGCTGCTGCACCGGGTACGGGGGCCGGGAGGCGGGAGGGAGCCGGAGTGGGCCGTAGGGAGGGGCGGGGCCGGGTGAGCGGGTACCTGTGCGCTGGGCGGGGAGGGGCTGTTCCGACGGCTCGGAGGGGGCGCTGCCGAGAACTTGCGTAGAGAGGCCTGAAGGCCCGGGCCGCTGGTGGAACCCTAGAGAGCGCTGGGACACTGCCAGGACTGGGGGGTGGATGGGCGCGGACTGGAGAGAACCTGCAGGTAGCGGGGCAAGGGGAGGTGGGCGGGTTAGGACATGGGGTTCCCAACGTGACAGCCCATTTGAGAAGGCCTGAGTGCATATAGAGGGGGTAGGAAATGCTTCTTGGTGGAATATGTAGGATGGACTGACACCCAGACTGGGATCAGTGGCGTGGACAAGGGAGAGGCCTGGAAGTCTATTAGGTGGGGCCTGCGGGCAACCTGTGACCTGAGCGGGGGCACAAAGCGGAAAGATAAAGAGAGCCTGTGCGTACAGTCGGTGGTGGAACAGAATCGGAGAGGTTTTTCAAGGAGGGGGTGCGTAGGAGCCTTACAGAAGGTCACAGAGTTCAGGGCCGAAGGACTGGAGAGGAGATGGGGGATGGGGGTTGCAGAATTCCTGAGTAGGTTACATAGAGGGGAGAACAGAGCCCGTGGGGCTGAGCTTCCCTCCTCTACTGTAACCTTCTCATCCTCTCTCCCCTCCACCAGGCCTCAGTCACCCCTCTGGATGCTGGTGCTGCCGTCCCCCTGCCCCCAGCCCCTGGCGCTTCCCTCCGCTGAGGCCATGGAGGCGCCTCCCCCTCGGACAGGCGGGTCCCCAGAACCCGGACCTTCCTCTTCCACAGGATGTCCCCAGACTTCGTCCCCTTCGAGGCCCAACCACTACCTGCTCATAGACACCCAGGGCGTCCCGTACACCGTGCTGGTGGACGAGGAGTCTCAGAGAGAGTCCGGACCCGATGGGGCTTCGGCTCAGAAAAAGTGCTACAGCTGCCCAGTGTGCTCCCGGGTCTTCGAGTACATGTCTTACCTTCAGCGACACAGCATCACCCACTCGGAGGTCAAGCCCTTTGAGTGTGATACCTGCGGGAAGGCATTCAAGCGGGCCAGCCACCTGGCGCGGCACCATTCCATTCACCGGGCAGGTGGCGGGCGGCCCCACGGCTGCCCGCTCTGCCCTCGCCGCTTCCGAGAGGCGGGCGAGCTGGCCCAGCACAGCCGGGTCCACTCCGGGGAGCGCCCCTACCAGTGCCCGCACTGTCCACGCCGATTTATGGAGCAGAACACGCTGCAGAAGCACGCTCGGTGGAAGCATCCCTGAGCCAGGCTGCGGGGTACCTCAGGTACCATGGGATTCTGTGGGGAGCGTGGACTCCCGTCGCCCTCAGACAGCCGGGAGCGCCAGAGGCTGGGCTGCGGGGGCCCTGGACACAAACACAGGACCCCCCCGTGGGGAGGCTGAGCCCTGCCTTGAGGAGTAATCTTCGGGTCCTCAGTGTTTTGGAGATAAGGATGGGAAAAAGACCTCACGTTTACAGAGTGGAGTCCTCTAACCTCAGAGACATCAGCGAGTCCACGGCTGAGCCCTGACTGGAGGGGTAGGGAGCAGAGTGCTGTGTGTTGAAATTCTCGGGCCTGGAAACCCATGGTTGGGGGCCATCAGGAATCTGCAGCATCTTGCTGAGGCCCCCCTGCAATGCTGGGGGAAGGGGCCCCAGACCTGCTTCCCACTCCCCAGCCAGGGTCTGAGACTGGACACTCACTAAACACAGGTTCCACTTTGAGCGTGTGAGGTTTTGGGGGACCGTGTCTCTGCCGACTGTCTAGCACAGAGACTGAGCAAGTGCCTGGCCCACTTGGGCCTTGGCTTGCCTGGGAAGGTTGGCCTGCACTGGGGTTCGCCCTAGCTTGGCTCCTGACCGCCTGTGTCATAGAGGCCGAATGTTTTTAAATATTTCTTTTTTTTTTTAAACCACGATCCATTGTAAGAAACATTTTATATGGCAACCCCGTATAGATACACAATATATGCAAAACAAAGGTTTAACAGTAGTTACCTCTGCCATGTGCAGATCTGTTTTTTTCCATCTACTTTTTTTTTTTTTTAAGACTGCCAATTCCAGATTTCATTCTACCATATTATCTGCGCATGAACCTGTAGTTTGAAAAACACCGATCTAGGGCAGGTGCCCCCCCCTGGACGTTTTGACTGAGGCTGCAATTTATCCGTAGTGTGAAGTGGGTAGGAGGGGAGAGTGACACTTTCTAGGTGGCACAGACATTTAGGTTCTCCCGCTGCAGGGTTGAAGCACGACTCTCATAAGGGCTGGCAGAAATTCCAGAGCATGGAAGCTACCTGAGAATGGGAGGAGAGGCAGGTGGAGCTGGGCCAGAAGCTGAATAAACATCTGCCTTCTCAATGAATTTTCCTTGTGTGTCGGATTTGTGCCAGGCACTGTGCTGGGCCTCATTTCTTCTTCCGACCTCTTTTTGGGTGGAGGAAAAAATTGTCTCTACTTCCCAGAGAGGGAAAGAGCTTCCCACCATCTAACTTCAGATAACAGTAACAGTGCCCTGTCTTGAGCTCTCACTGCGGTCAGGCGCTGAGTTGAGCGTTCTGCGTGTCATATCATCCTATATACCCACAACAAACCTAAAAGGGATTATAATCTCCCCACTTTACAGGTAGACTGAGGCAGTGAAGGAGCGGCCAGGACTGGAATCTAGGTCTGAATGTTCCAAAGCCAGCTCTTAACAACACGGGGGTGATGATGCAGGGGTGGGGAGTGGTTTCTAGGCCTTTATTTTCGGGGAGGAGTAACTCTCCCTACCCCATGATCCTGGGAACCCTGGGGTCTGGCTGTGCTGAAGCCCAGTGGGAGATTAAGGAGCGAAGGAGCAGAGCGGGTTGCAGGGGTCCGCACCGGCCAGTTCCCAGGGTATCTCTTAAGGGGATCCTCCCTGTGCTTCAACTTTCCCGGCTGTTTCCTATATTTCCCCGCCTCTCCCGGGCCGGACTCGGCGCGCCGTCGCCCCCCCACTCCCCCACCCCTGGGGACCCCCGGAGCTGCCAGCTCTCCAGGATTTGGGAAATTCGTGACGTTCCCTGCCCAGGCTTCGCCAAGGGCGGGGGTGCGCTGCAAGGGGCCATCGCGCAAGTGCGGCCCCGGCCTCCGCCGCAAACGGCCGGCCTCATCTGGGGCCGGGGACTCCTGGAGGAGGCACGCCAACTGGCGCATCGGGCGGTCCTGGCGTCCCTGCCTTTCCCATCGCCCGGCTCCGAGACTCGCCGCCTCTGCCGTCCTGCCCGCGGGTGTGCGGTCGCTTCCCTCCGCTCCCCGTTATTCTTTGCAGACGCTCCCCGGCGCCGGGCATGGGCGCCGCCGCCGCCGCCGCTGCCGTCGGTCCTCGGGCCGGATTTCGCGCGCGGGTGGGTGAGCGTGGGGCCCCGGCCAGTCCGACCCCGGGCACCTGCGGGCCGCGGGGGCGGTGGTGGCCGCGTCGGCACCTGCGGCCAGGTGCATCCCCCGCTGAGACCACTTGCCACCGTCGCTCCCCCTCCCACCCGCGGGACAAAGGGCGGGGGCGGGGGCGCATCCCCACTCACGACCTTCCCCCGCACTGCGCACGCGCCCAGCTCCCCAACGGGCGATCGCCTTGATCGCCCACGCGAGTGCGTGGGGTGACCGGGGGTGGGGAGGCGCGGCTCGTGGCTTGGGCCCCCACCCTGCGCCTGGAAGTTGGGGGCACACTCTCCCTCCCCCGCACCTCTCACTTCTTTGGCCCCGAGGCGACCTGTGATGAGGTTCTGTCCTATTTCGGCCAGGATGTGCCTGCTCTGTCGACCCCACCGGTCCTTCTTCCAGCACCCTCGTTCTCTAGAGTCTAGGAGTTTGTAACCCCAGGGGTCCTCCCTCAGTCCTGAGGGGTCTGGGTCCCCTCCTCCATCAGACCCAGGAGTCCCGGCCCTCAGCACGCCCTCCCGCAGTCGTGAGCCCCAGCTCCCCCGGGATGTCCCCGAGGAGTCCGTCTGTGTTCCTTCATCTGTGGCTGCTGTTTCTGTCCAGTGCCCCTGAGGCTCTCAGCTGCTGGGGTCCGCAGGAGGCCGCACCATGAATGAGCGAAACATTAGCCGGAGGAGGACAGGTGAGGAACTGGACCTTGCTCCACCCTTGGTCCCACAGCTGCTGCCCGTTGTCCCTGCCCTTTCCTCTCCAGGGCTGCGTGGTTGGGGGCTGGTCCGAGGCTCCTTGGGACTTCCCTGGGGTGACCCCGGCCTCTTTTTTCCAGTGAAGAAGGACAATGAGGCCTTCGAGATTTCCATCCCCTTCGACGAGACGCCCCACCTAGACCCACAGATCTTTTACAGTCTGAGCCCCTCTCAGGGAAACTTCGAGGGTGAGTTGGTTGAAAGGGGACTTGAGTCAGGCAGGGGTGCAGGGCCCTGAGGCCTGGGGTCGACCAGGGTCCTCTGCTGTCCCTAGAGCCTCCGGGGGCTGCGTCCCCGACTGTGGCCCTGATGAACGGTGTTAGGGCCCAGCTGCACATGGCCCTGGAGAGGAACTCATGGCTGCAGAAGCGCATTGAGGACCTGGAGGAGGAGAGGGACTTCTTGCGGTGTCAGCTGGACAAGTTCATCTCCTCTGCCCGCATGGATGCAGGTGAGGCCGCCAGTCCCCTCCCCATCTCACTCCTGGGCCCCGGCACCCAGCTCGGCCCTCCTCAGGGACACAGGACCCTTCTCACCCACACTCATCCTCTGGCGGCTCAGGGGGACCTGTCATTTTGCCCCCTCCTTGCACCTGTGGCCATGTCTGGGGCTTCAAGCCCAGCTTCCTCCCTGCTTGAGTCCTTCTGCTGCTGGACAGGACACTGCCCTGCTGGTCCATGTATTCTGAACACTGCCCCATCCCCTTCCCTTATAGGGCTTTTCTCTGCCAAATCTTTAGCTGTGTTTTGGTGGATCCAGACTGTCCTCTCCCCTTCCTGCCGTTCAGCCCCTGGCTGGCTCCCTCAAAAGCTTCCGCTTTCCTCTCTGTGAAGTCAGCTGAAAGTCTGGGCAAAGGGCCTGTGTTTTTTCAACACCTACTCTACTGAGGACCCCTCTGCTCTTGAGCCACCTCTAGCCTGGGTTGCTGGGGCCTCCCACCATCCACCCACACTGACGGGAACCTACCAAGGATGGTCAGGCCCAGGGGCTTCTGGATTTCCTCGGTGGGAACCCCAACACTGGACCTCCAAACCCACCCTTCGGAGGGCCCTGCCGGGAAGAACCCCCGCTGCTTCCTCTGTCTGGGTGAGGGTGGGCGCCCGCCTGCCCTTCCCAGCGCACTAGACCCAGAGACTAAGGTTTCCCTCCGGGTCTGCACTCCCACCCCCACCCAGGCTTTGCCTGCCTCCCCGCTTATAGAGGCCTCACTGGGTCCCCAGAACACCCCTCCTCCACCGTGGGAACCCCACAAAGTCAAAGACTGTCTCGAGGTCCCCGGGACTCTCTTGGTCCACTGGGCCCCTCCCCCAGACCTCTTGCCACCAAGTTGAGGAGCATCCTCAGCCCATGCCCCACCCCACAGAGATTTGGGATCTCTGTCCCCAAATCCCAGCTGCTTGTGGAACTTCAGCATCTACAGTGAACTTCCTGCCTCTTCCCTCCTTGGGGACCCCTTCCTGGGGACCTGTGTGACAGTGCTGTCGGTCCCCACCTGGCCGACTCCTCCTCCCTCCCTCCTGTTCGTGAAGTTCACGCATGCGCGTGTCTCCTCTCACCTCTCCAGAGGACCACTGCCGGCTGAAGCCTGGGCCCCGGAGGGCTGAGGGGGACGGCAGAGGCGGGGCTGGGGGCGAAGCCTCAGACCCCGAGTCGGCTGCCTCCTCACTCAGCGGAGCATCTGCACAAGGCAGTAACGGGGAGAGGAAGAGGCAGAAGCAGAAAGGGGGCACTGGCCGGAGGCGCTTCGGGAAGCCCAAGGCCCGAGAGAGGCAGCGGGGTAAGCGAAGCACAGGGGGTGGGGGCCTCTGGGGCTCTGGGCTGGGGACTTGCTGTGTGACCTCCAAGGAGCTCCCCCTTGTCCCCCCAAGCCTTGGTCTCCCCATCAGCAAAGAGACCAGACCTGGTTGTCTGTCCCGGCCTCCACGTGTGGTCCTGGTTTACAATCCTTAAATCTGTGTCCACCCTCACCGCCGCCTGGGGCTTGACCTTCCTGAGCCTTGGGCTCCTGTCAGTAGCAGGGGAGGGGGCGATGGCCCAGGTGGGCTGAACTCCACCCTTGAACCCACTCCCTCCTTCATTTTTCCTCCTCATCCCCCTCCCTGGGCTTGCCTTCTCTGATTTTCCTCTGGTCCGGCTTCTGTCTCCATTTCTTCCGCCTCTTGTAACTATCACTGCTTTTCCTCGTTCTCTGTTTTGTTCTCCTGATCTTCTGGCCTCCCCTTCCCACTTCCTCTCTCTGCCCCCCCCCCCCCAATGCCTCTCTCTCGCTCTCTCCCCTCGGCCCTGCAGTGAAGGACGCCGACGGTGTGCTCTGCCGCTACAAGAAGATCCTGGGCACCTTCCAGAAGCTGAAGAGCATGTCTCGAGCCTTCGAGCACCACCGAGTGGACCGCAACACGGTGGCGCTGACCACGCCCATCGCGGAGTTGCTCATCGTGGCCCCCGAGAAGCTGGCGGAGGTGGGCGAGTTCGACCCCTCCAAGGAGCGTCTGCTCGAGTACTCGCGCCGCTGCTTCCTGGCCCTGGACGATGAGACCCTCAAGAAGGTGCAGGCCCTCAAGAAGAGCAAGCTGCTGCTTCCCATCACTTACCGCTTCAAGCGGTGATTCCGCCCCACCTGGCCCGGGACACGCCCCCGGCCCCTCCTTCCCTCCCCCTCCGCCCTCCCGGCATTGGTCAAGCGTGTGTAGGAGTGGTGGGCCCTCAGGAGGGCATGGGGGCGGATGGGTGGCCTGTTTCTGCGCGTGCCTCTCTCCTTCCCCTCCTGCGGACCGCCACCCCCTTCCCGGGTCCCTTGTATATAGATCTGCTCCTTTGCCTCTCTCATTCTTAGCATCCTCCCCGTCCTCCGCATTCCCTGGGGTGGGGGCGGTCCAAGAACTACTGTCCAGGGGCCGGTTTCTGCCCTTTCCTAAACACTGGCACCCCCTCCCACCTGAGCGGCACCGTCCTGCCGTCACCCGGCCCTTGCTCCTGGGAAAACTGCGGGACTGCGAGGCGAGGGCACTGTACATACCCCGTTGCCGCCCCCAGCCCCAAGGAGAGGCTGGCCCACCTGCCCGCCCTGCAAGGAGCTCCCAAACCGCGTTCCGGGACCGCCTCGAGTCCACGTGAAACAGATAATTATTAAGTGAATTTAAATTAAAAAGAGATGATAAAATTTGGAATAAACTGGGCCCCGGCCTTTTCCTGGGAGGGGGTGGCCGTTGCCGCGAAGACGGTGACGGAGGCTCTGAGGGGTTCCGGGGCACGGACGGTCAGGCGGGAAACGGGGAGGTTGGGGAGACAGGGGTGGGAGGGGAGGAGGAGCTGTGCCCTGGGGAACTCGGAGGGACAGAGCTCCGGAAAAAAGGCGTGAGCACTACCCGCTGGGCTACTTGGACTAGAGGCACGGAGGCAGGAGGCGCGTCTGAATGAAACCTCTGGCGGAGGCGGCCAACGAGGGGAACGGGGACTCTCTGAGCGTAGGCTTCCGCCAGGAGGCGGTAAAGCGAAATTATCTGCCTCCCGGAAGTGTCCGCTACGTCGCCTGCTGCGCCTGCGCGGCGGGTGGGTGGGTGGGGCGGGCGCGCTTGTGCGGTTGCCATGGCAACCAGGAGAGGGCGGCCTAGCTTAACGGTCGGGAATGCAGTACTTTCCCTGGAGGAAGGAAAAGACTCGCGCACGCGCTCTGGGGGCTCGGGAAGCGGGCACCCTTCCGGAACAGTTGAGAAACCTCGCCTCAGACCGGCTTCTACGCAGGCGCAGAAGCCCACCTCGCGCCCCGCCTCTTCCCCCCTGCGCAGGCGCACAAAGCCGCTCTGGCAACCTCCGCAGCGGCCGCGCGCACCCTTCACCCCCCTGGCTGATTTTGTCTCGCGCAACCTTCTTAGGCCCTCCGCAAGATCAGCCCTTCTTTTCCTCCCCTTTCCCCACCCGGAGAGTCAGGTTCCGAGAGCCGGGACCCTGCCCCTTCTCCGTTTCCCTTCCCCTGACCCACCTCTCCTCTGTCCTCCCTCCCTTTACGGTTCCCGGAGCCGGAAGGAGCCGAAGTGCCGACGGAAAAAGTCGAAGCTATCTCCCGTGAGTGAAGCCTTCCCGAAGCGGTGGCGGAAGGAGCCGAAGTTCTCCGAGAGGGGAGGAGGGTGCTCCTGGCATCTCCGGAAAGAGCCGAAGTTTGGAAACGAGCTTAATCTCTGGCTGGGTCTGAGGGCGAGCTCCGGAAGCCTTCGGAAAGTGACGAAGTCCGGGACGGTTAGGCTTGTCGGAAGTAGCCGATTGCTTGGACAGGGCCGGCGGAGAAGAGCGGGGAGAATCTGCGCAAGCAGTCAAAGACTGGGACAATTTCAATTTTCGGAAGAAGCCGAATTCTTAGAGGGGGCTGGGTGCAGAGGAACGCGAGGATCTACGGAAACATCTGAACGTTGAAGAGCTAATATCCGGAAAGTTACGAAAACCTGGGAAGGCGGCGAAACCCTCGCTTCGGGTGTTTTCGGAAGCAGCCGTAGCTGCTGCTCCCGAGGCTTTCCTCTACGGTCCGGAAATAGCCGACGCGTTTCGGAGCCAGGCCCGGGGGGGAGGGGCACCTCGCGGGCGCGCAGGCGGGGAGAGGGGCGGAGCTGGGGTGGGGCGGGCAGCCCGGGCTTGATTAGGTAGGAGGCGGTGGAGCGCCGGCGGCGGCCGGAAGTAGCCGAAGCAAGCGGCGGAAGTAGCCGAAGCGGCCGGAGCGGGCGCGCGGCAAGGCGAGGCGAGAGCTCCACAGGGCCCTACGCGGCCGCCTCAGCATGTCGGACTTCGACGAGTTCGAGCGGCAGCTCAACGAGAATAAGCAAGGTGAGGGCGCCGGGGGTGCGGGACGGCGGGCGGGGCGACTCTTGGCTTCCCTCCGTGTCCCCCGCCATTTTCCTCCTTGCTTCCCCCTCCTCTCAGGGCCGCGCGGCGCCCCCCCCCACCAAGTCCCGCGGCGCGCGCCTCGCTCACGTGACCTCCCGGCGTGCCGCCGCGCAGGAGGGGAGGGGAGGGAGCGGCGAGCGCAGGCCCGGACGCATGCGCTCCTTTTTCCGCGCCCCACGTGGTCTCCGGCACGCGCGGCGGGCTCGCCGGGTGTCCTCTCGCGGACTTAGGTTTTTTTAATCTGAAAAGGAGATTATATAGATTCGGTCTCGCACCTCCTCCTTTTCTACGGCTGCCTTGGCACTTCCGCTTCCGGCCGGGCCCGCGGCCCGGGTCTCCACGCCCCCTTTGTTCCAAAATGGCAGTTGTGGGACCCCCTTCACGTGGGCATGGGCCGGGCCGCGCGGTGGGGGGCGCTTGTAGCACCGCCGCCCTTTGCGCCTGGTCCTGCGGACCGGCCGCTAGTGTCACGCTGGGCCGCTGCCGTGGGGCGCCACGGTCGGCGCTTGTGGAAGAGGCCTCATTGTGCGTGCTCTGTGTTCCTCTCACACGCCTGTACCCCTTCCTCGGGGTTCTGGCTCTCCCGGCGATCACAGTGCGGAATGTTTGCGTTCCATCGCTCCTTAGCTAGAGAGGCAAACCCCACGTCCTGTAGGGTCGCAGCTCGGGACACCTAGACTCAGCTTCGTAAATCTCAGCGTGGAGGGGAGGAGACTGAGGCTGAGCGAGTAGGGGGACCTGGTTCAGTCGGGAGGGTGGGAGGCACGTCCCCCTCGGGTGACGCCGAGTCCAAGCACGGGGCCGTGCTAATGCTGATTACTTTGGGGGCCCCAAAAATGTCAGCACTGAGAGAAGCGTTAGATAGTTAACAGGTTTCTTTTGTCTCCTTATTCCGATTTGAGAGTGAGGAAGCTAGGCCGAGGGAAGGTGGTAGGCTTGAGGCTTAAGCTACCTGTGTTCGGAGGGCCCCATGGGGCGCTGGGATTCCCCTTTCGGCCCACCCTAGAGTGGGGTAGGGTGTGGCTGGATTAGGAGACAAGAAGTCACGTTTCGGGGTGCCCACGGGGTGTCTGTACGTACATGATGTACCGTTTAACAGTACAGGCTTTGAAGGTGAGCAGACCTGGGTTTTAGTACCTACTTCATTGCTCAGTAGTTGTATGCTTATTTTTTTTGTATGTGTAGGGTGACTTTTTTTGTTTGTTTTTGTCGTTGGGATGTTGGAATAAACAGGGATGATAGAAATAATAGTTGCAGGTAAACTTTGAGCACGTGTCAGGCACTTTGCTAAGCTCTTCTGCACAGTTTTTCTAAGTGGATCTTGCAACAGCCCTATGAGGCTGAAGTGATTTCTGTCCTTTGCAGAGGAGGAAACAGGCTCAGAAAGTAAAAACTTACCCACGTTTCAGCTGATCAGAGGTAGAGCTGAGATTAAATGGGGCAACATATGTAAAGTGTGTGGCATGGGGGTTGGCATACGTTAAGTGCCCGATTAGTGATATTTTTTATTGTGAAATAATTCCTAGTGTAATTTCTTATTTAGGGAGGAAGTACAGAGGCAGGTTTTCAGCTCACTCAGAGATGGTGTTAGAGATGGGGAAAGGCAGGGAAAGTTGCTTTCCAAACGTCCTTCTGCCGGGTCCCACACCTGATGGTAAGCATGAGTCTCATTTAAAGAAGAGAAAAATGAGGTTTAAAGGTTTGGTTGCTGTTGCATGGTTTTATGCAGAAAAGCTGAAACCGATCCCACGTCTGCCTGGGCTGCAAAGCCATGTTCCGCTAGGCTGGAAAGCCAAGTGGAACTGATGGAGCTTTCCTTGGGGCACTTGCAGGTGTGCTGCCTGCTTTCTCCCTGGGTGTTCCTACTGGTACTGGGGGGCCAGGCCCTCAGCCGGGGCATGTCCCTGGGGTTGGTGGAGTTGTTCCCACAGCAAGGTGGCCACAGCATTTTGAGCCGCTGTAGCCCCCTTTTCTGTTCTGATCTGTGCTGTATCAGTTGGTGGGGGGGGGTTACTCTTGCCTCAGGGGGAAGCTTTGCCCATGTGTTGCTCTGCCCATGGGTCTTTGTGCCTGTGGGTCTTTGTCTCTGCGGTCCTGCTTCCTCCAGGTGTCAGTCTGTGTCTCCAGGGAATTAATTTCCTTTTCTGTGTCCCAGGCACCCAGCAGGTGCCACTGCTTCCTCTGTGTTCGTCGCTTTCCCTGCTTGTCTGTTTTAGAGCCTAAGCCACAGGAAAGGGTCTCCTGCTCACAACCTGCCCGTCTCACAAGCATGGAGCCAGAGGCCCAAAGCCTCTGGCCAGGGCTCCTCCCTGGGCCCAGTGCCATGACTCTGTGCTTACCTCTGGCTTCACACTGCTTGCTCGTTCCCTCCTGTCCCCTCCAGGTGCCAGTTTTCAATTTATTTTTTATGTTTAGTCTTTTTATTTTCAAGGAGGCAATCCCACTGTCGTTAGTGGTTCCAGTGTTTTAGTATTGTCCGCTGCTTAGCTGCCTTAGCTGACATTTCAAGGTTCGCATTCAGGCTTCACCATTTTCATGCTTTTTGGCTCTGGGTAGGTCACGTGATCTCTCTGCGCGTTAGGTTTCTCATCTCTTACGTGAGCAAGGCCCCCTCCCCAGTGTTTTACCGAAGTAACAGTGAGGATCGAGTGCGAGTAAAATTAGCGCAGAATATGGTTTTAGGCGGCATCCCGATGATTGCTACAACGTTTTTTCCTTTTTAAGGTGCAGGTTTATCCTGTTGTAGTGAGGTCCGTGGCATTCTCTTATTATCTCCATACCCCCCCCCCCCCCCCCCGCCGCCGCCGCCCCGTCCCCAGACACGTGGTAAAGTTAACACGTGTTTGAGGGGTAGTCGAGGATAGTTGAGGAATCAGTGGCGTCTTTGAACCGAGGAAATAGAGTACAAACAGCGTGGTGCAGGAGCTGCACCTCCTTCAGAGGGGGAGAGGTCTGCTGGGAGCCAAGGTTTCTGTGCTTTGCTGGCAAGGCTGTGCTCTGTTCCTAGGCGCCGCCCCCAAGGCGAGTGGGGGGAGGTTGAAGGCGCCAAGGGGAGCTCTGGAGAAAGCCCCTGCCCCAGCTCCTGCTGTCCTTGGCTCTGAGGGAGTGTGGGAATGGGGGGTAGTGGGCCGGCACCTCCCCCCCACCCCCCAGATTCTGAAAGACACGCCTTTCTGGAGGAGGGGATCCTGCATTGTTCAGCTGGTGGGGTGGGGATGGGCTGGGTGTCCCTGCTTCTCAGCGAAGCGGGTCCTGCCTGGTGCCTGACCCCGGGGCCTGATGGTGGGGCAGTGGGGGCCAGCTGGTTGAGGAGGTCTCCTGAGGGGCTGCTGGGTCCCTTCAGGAAAACATCATTGGGTCTCTTGATTCCCCAGCCTCTAGCCCTGCCCCTCTCAGGGACGACCCTGGGGTCAGGCCCCTCAGCCCTCGAGGGGGACCAGGAGCCAGCCTCCTCTGTCTTCTCTGGCTCCCCAGCTCCTCCTGAGCATCCTCAGGTACCTTACACCCCGGGGGCACTTCCAGGCCCTGTCCCCTCAGGTAACCAGCTCCCTCCCCGGTCCCGAGGGTCTTTGGACTCGCGTGTGGACCCAGGAAGCCTGCTCTCCCTTCCTCCATCAAGCCCCTTCCCCTTGGGGGTGGCCTCCCTGGGGCTGGGGCAAAGCCAGCAGTGCGCGGGTGGGCTGGGCCACGGCATCCCTCAGCTCATCCTCTCCCCCGCCTTGCCCAGAGCGTGACAAGGAGAACCGGCACCGGAAGCGCAGCCACAGCCGCTCTCGAAGCCGGGACCGCAAGCGCCGCAGCCGCAGCCGGGACCGGCGCAACCGGGACCAGCGCAGCGCCTCCCGGGACAGGCGGCGCCGAAGGTACCAGGGCGGGGAGCGGGTGGCTGCGTCCCGGGGCTCTGGGGCTCCTCTCCGCGTGGACCTGGGGGAGGCGCTGCTGCTCATCTGTCTGAATCAGTTTCTTCCCTGTTCCTGGGGTTTCCTTCAGTTTCTGGTGGGTCGCTGGTGCGGCAGGTTCTTTATCTCCAAGGCGAGTCTGGTGACAGGGAGCTGCTCTGTCTGTCCCTTGGTGAGGGGCTCCCTCCCCTTCCCGGCCCTCTTGTGCCCACTGTGCGGGTCTCCGGGGTGCCGCCCTGGGAGGGGGACAGCGGTTTCCGCTCTAACGCCTCTTCCCTCCCCAGGCTCCCCTCTGTCCTCTCTGCCCCTTGGGTGAGGAAGGGCGGGATAGGTGGAAGTCCTGCCTCCTCCCACCTCAGTCTCTTCAGCTAGAAAGTGGTCTGTCTGGCCCTTCCTCCCTTCCTCTTGCTTGGGGGAGGGGGGCGTGGGGGAAATGGCAGGGCCGAGGGGGTTTGCCCGCTGCTTGTTCACCTCGGCCCTGCCCCAGCCCTGGACTCAGCGGCCTTGGGGGGTGTGGTGTGTGGGGAAGACGAGGGTCCCCAGTCACCCCTCCCCACACCTTTCCCTCCCACCCCCCAGCAAACCTTTGACCAGAGGCGCTAAAGAGGAGCACGGTGGATTGATGTGAGCTTCTCCTCCTGCCCCTTCCGCCCTGACGTCCGTTCCCTTCGCCTCCCTCCCCGCTGTGCACCCTGCCCTGTCCTTGTCCAGCCCCGGCCCGAGCACTGGGGAGAGCCCACCTGCCTTGCAATAGCACCCTCCCCGGGCCTGGGCACGGCCCTGACCCGGATCCTCTCCCTCCTGGAGAGAGCCGAGCTGGGCGGGGGAGCCGAGGGGAACCTGGGGGGACTTGCAGGCCCACCTTTGGTCAGACTGAGGTCGCCCTGCCCCGCTCTCCCCTCCCCCCTCCCCCAGTCGTTCCCCCCGCCACGAGAAGAAGAAGAAGGTCCGTAAATATTGGGACGTGCCACCGCCCGGCTTCGAGCACATCACCCCCATGCAGTACAAGGCCATGCAAGGTAGGCTCCGGCCGCCGCCCCACATCTGCTGGTCCTCTGGCCCCCTTACCCTCTCGTGAGCTGGAGTGGTTGTATACTGGGGTGGTCAGGAAGCAGAGCCTCGGTTTTGGGGGGGTGGCGGATGGGGTTTTCACCCTGGGTTTTCTGGCCTCTGCCTTTTGAAGCCCCTTGACAACAGCCCTTATTGTTGCAGTTGACAGCAGGGATGAAGCTGTCAACAGACCTGGTTTCGCAGAGGCGGTGGTTGCCCATGTCTGGGAGGGCGCGGCTGCTGAGCCGCTCCACGGGCGCCCCGATGGCCTCTAATCCCCGTCTCTTCCTTTTGAAGCTGCCGGTCAGATTCCAGCCACCGCCCTTCTCCCCACCATGACCCCCGACGGTCTGGCTGTGACCCCGACACCGGTGCCCGTGGTCGGTAGCCAGATGACCAGACAGGCCCGGCGCCTCTATGTGGGCAACATCCCCTTCGGCATCACTGAGGTACTGCCTTCTCCCTGCCCTCCCCCTGCCCCTACCTCTCCCTGTCCCCCCCACCTGTTCCTCCCCTTCCCTCCATTCCGTCCCCCAACCTGCACGGGTGAGACTCTGCTCCTGCAAGACCCCCCGGCCCCCTCCCAGACGGACCGATGGAGTTGAGCCAGCCAGGGGCCGGGCTGGGGGTGGCCCTCTCCCTCCCTCCTTTCCCTCTCCCGTCTCCCTTTCCCAACCTCCTCCAGCAACCCAGAGAGCAGGCACACACGTAACGTACCTACGAATCCACGAATCCGAATCCGTGTGGAGAGAGACAGAGAGGGAGACTCGGACACGCACACATGCACATGCACACGCACACGCACGCTCCCCTTCAGTGTTTCTGACACGCCTCTTGTTCTCTGCCGCCTGTGTCCCCCATCCTCTCCCCACATCCCTCCCATGGTCGCTGTTCTTTTATTTTTGATCGCCCCAACCTCCCCTCACCTTCCCTACCGCTCCTCTCCCCTTCCCCTCTCCCCCACCCCTTCCCGTGACACCCCCTGAGAATCCCGAGATCAAAGAGTTGTTTCCATTTCTCTTTAAAGTGAAATATTGTGGGGCTGAGATCCCTCGTAGCAACAAAAAGTTTGCTACCATCGTCGAAGGCAAGTAAGGTCCATTCTGACTTTCTCAACCTGCACTTTGCTACATTTGATAAACCAGCCCCCGGACTCCAGGGCCAGATTCCTCCACATCACTCTTTTCTCCTCCCCTCCCGCCCGCCCTTCCTCCCCAACCCTCTGCCCTGCGCTCCCCGCCTCCCGCCCTCTTTCCTCCATCCCTTTGCTTCTCTCTCTCTCTCTCTCTCTCTCTCTCTCTCTCTCTCTCTCTCTCTCTCCTCTCTCTCTTCTCTCTCTCGGGTTTTCTCTGTGTTCTATCTGCTGCTGCTTTTCTACTTCCTTGCTATTTCTCTTTTGCTGTCGCCATTGGATGTTTCTTTTTCTCACACGTTCCGTTTCCTTGTTCTCTGTTTTATGTTTTTTTTGCCTCTCCCTGTTGGTTGTCGCATCTTTCTTGAGCAATCTTTCTCTTTCCCCCTGGTTGGGGCCCTGTGGCTCTCTCCACACCTCCTGTCCCGCCTCCTGGTCCCTGGCTGTTTTCCTGCTGCTGCCTCCCCCCCACTTTCTCTGATCTTTCTCCTGCTTTTGTTCCTACTGTTGATCTCTGTGCCCCCACCCATATTCCACTGTTCCCTTCCCTCCCCCCCGCCCCCCATCCCTCTCCCCTTACCCCCAAACCCCTCTGTGTCTCCCTCTCTCACCCTTCCCCTCCTCTCTCCACCTCCCTTCCCCCGCCCCCCCCCCTGTCTCCTCTTCCCTCTGCAGGAGGCCATGATGGATTTCTTCAACGCCCAGATGCGCCTGGGGGGGCTGACGCAGGCCCCCGGCAATCCCGTCTTGGCAGTGCAGATTAACCAGGACAAGAACTTTGCCTTCTTAGAGGTGAGCCGGGCATGTAGTGGGGTCAGGCCCAGCCCGTTTGCAGCAGCCCTTGTTCCCACTGGGCTCTTCTGCAGTCCTTTCTCTACCAGGTTGCTGTCCCAGAGCCCTCGGGGGTTGGGGGGCTGGCTGGCCACTCACCCTGTCCCTTACCACCTCCTTTTCTTTCCTTCAGTTCCGCTCAGTGGACGAGACCACGCAGGCCATGGCCTTTGATGGCATCATCTTCCAGGGCCAGTCGCTGAAGATCCGCAGGCCTCACGACTACCAGCCCCTGCCTGGCATGTCAGAGAATCCCTCTGTCTATGTGCCTGGTGAGTGGGGAGCTTGCCCACCTTTCCCTCTGTAGGCCAGCTGGAGCTAACAGGGAAGCAGCACGAGTGCTTCAGAGGGGATGCGTCGTCTCATCCGGCCTTCGAATTTTTGGGAGTTGGGCGTCTCCCTGTTTGCAGAGGTGGCGCCCGGCACCCAGAGAGGGTGAGCTGTGGTCTGCTTGAGGACTCATAGCTTGTAAGTGGCGGAGCCAGGGCCAGACTGAACGTGTTGTGGGCAGTGAGAGGCCGCTGCTCTGGACTGCGGGGTCAGTACGAGTGTGGGTGAGCCTGTGTGGTTGGGCAGGTGGTCAGTAGAGCTCCTGGTGCGGGGTCTGATGTGGATTTTCCGTCGACCCCTGTGCTCCGGGCCAGCCTACGCAGCCGTGTTTAGTACCACCTCAGGTCGGTAGGTAACATAGCAGACCTGGGGTCGGCAGAACGTTCTCCTGTAAAGGGCCAGAGAGTGACTGTTTTTTGCTCTGCAGGCCGCGTGGTCTCTGTTGAAACTACCCTGCAGTTGTAGCAGGAAAGCAGCCACGCGTGCTTCCTAAGCGAGTGGGTGTGGTTGTGTCCCGTATGCCTTAACATCCATGGATCCTGATGTTTGGGTGCCGTGTAACGTTCACATGTGGTAAAACAGCCTTTCAGAAAGCCTGCAGGCTGTACAGAAACAGGAACCTGCAGACTGTTTGCTGACCCCTGTGGTTGACTGCCGAGTGGAAGTGAGGATTTGGGCCTGTGAGGGGCCCTGTTGGGGGCCGGGAACGCTGTGGGGTTGGAGGGGCCAGTGCTGCGGTAGCCGAGCTGGGGGCCCAGCTCTCAGGCAAGGGCAGGGTGAGCACCGGGTGCTCTGCGTGTGGGGGCCGTGAGCCCCACGCTTGGGGGCTGAGAACGTGGCGTTCTGCTGGCTGAGGCTTCACGCTGAAGGACACCTCTTGGAAACTAAGTTGGCTCTTCACTTTGTGAAATGGGGGATGTGGAGTCCAGAGAGGGTGGCACCTTGGGACTCAGGGCTGGGTCCCTGGCTCATCCCCAGTGTTTTCCACCGTACCAGTTTGGGTAAATTCAGCACATCTCTCTAACTTATAAAAAAAAACTTGAGAAGTTACTGACTTTCTGACGCTCTACTTGCACGTATGTCTGTGGGGCCACCTCCCAGATCAAGCCACGGAACGTTCCTTTGTGTCTCTTTCCAGTGAATTCCCTGCGTTTTAACTCATTCCTATTTACACAGGAGCCCACTGCTTCTCCTGTTTCCTGGGCCAGCACAGTCCCAAGTGTGCCCCGTGGATCAGGTGTTCGTCATCGTGACTGTCCTGTAGTACAGGGTCGGCAAGTGACAACTAGGGGCCAGATCTTTAAGATCTATCGGCACGTAGCCACTCGCACTGGCGCGTGGTTTGAGTTGCTTTCGTGCTGCAGTGGCCCTTGACTCCTGTGGTAGGTGCTGGGGCGCCCTCTCACCAAGGAGGGGAGTGAGGCAGGAAGCGAGCAGTGACGTGCTCAGAGGCGTGATTGCTGGGACCCCGGGTGGCGCAGCCTGACCGCAGAGTCTGCCTGGCCGTCTCCCGTGCTGCCCCACTTGTCACCTCTCTCCTGTGGCACCGGAGGCATCGCAGGGGCAGGGACAGTGTTCGGTCGTAGGCTCTGTTACTATGGCTGACCTCCTCTCTGGGATTTATCTCCCCAGGGAGGCCGGGGGTCCAGCCACCAGTGACTGGGCGAGTCTGTTCCTTCCTTGGGTGCCGGGGATGGCAGGAAAAGTGATGGTGGCTGCAGGTTAAACGTTCTCTGCAATAAAGGTCATATTTCGATCTAATGTTCGATAAACGGGAGAAGCATTTGATAAAAGCATTTGATAAAATTCGGCAGGCACGCTTGGTTGGAAAAGAAACAATGTAGGAACCTGGAAGGTAACTTCCTTGTCTTGGTAAAAGGGGACTGACCTGAAACTGAAAGTGTACATCATCTGCAGGGGTGAGACCTTAACTGCGCTCCCTGATCTCAGGCCTGACTGTGCAGTGGCCCTAAAGACGAGATGGAAACTGGGAGCAGGAAGGCGTAGCATCTTTGAATTTGTGAATTTAGCTTCACCCTGAGTGCCCGTCCTGCATCAGGCTCACTCCTCAGTTCAGGGGCGAATCTGACTCTGCCTCCAGAGGCCCCTACCTGTGGGGCTTCCTCCACTCCCCCAGGAGGATCCTACGAAGCAGTGCCGGGGGTGCCAGGGGCACAGCAGTGCACGAGGCGGTCACGGTCCTCCTGCCGAGGGGCAGGTGACGCTGCAGGTATGAGAAAGGATTGCTTGGCACCTGGGGGTCCAGGGCAGCCTTATGGGGGGTGGTGAGGTTTTAGAGGTGAAGGTGAGAGGTAGCCCCTCTGGAAGAGAACAGGTGTGTGAAGCAGGGCGGCGCCCAGAGCGTGCCGTCCGGAGATGAGCTGCTCGGGGCTTTGACTTTGGGCATCAACACCGGCCTGGGTTCCCCATTTATCTTGTGCTTTCCTGGTCGTGCGACCCTGAAGAGCAGGCCCTTCTCCCCTGGCAGAACCGAGTGAGCACGGAGGGGCTGTGGTTGCTGAGGCGCCGACCTGCTGCTCCCTCGTGCTGGCGCGGCCTGGGCTTCGTGGGGTGGCGAGCCTGGCCGCCAGCCCGCGTCCAGCGCTCGTGTGGCTCCGTCGTGTTCATCCACGCGCTCGGGGTGGGGGGTGCGAGCTTCTCCCCGTTCCACAGATGAGGTCACTGAGGCCCAGAGGAGCCTCACTCAGTCTCGTACCCCAGATTGGAGCCCAGGGAGCCCAACTCTGGTGCCCTCGGTGCCATGTGCTTCCCTGAGGTGTGTGGTGGGGCAGGTTCCAGCCCCAGTGCTGCCACTCTGCAGTCTTGTATCCGCAACCCGTGTCCTGTGACGGCACCCTTGCAGAGCCTTTCGCTCCCTGAGAGCTGCCTGTGAAGTTGGGGTCCTGGAGTGTGTGACCTCACGTGGTACCTGCTCCCTGGGCCTCAGTCTCCTCCTGTCGTGCTGTGGGTAGGGGTGGGAGAACGTGAAATGAATAGGTGGAAGGAGTTCGGCCAGGGGTGCCCGGTGTGGAGTGCTCGGTCCGTGGCCCTGGCTCCCAGATGCTTCTGCTCATCTCTCCTTGCCCAGGCCGCGTCTCAGAGGATTGCATGCCCCACCCCGATGGGGCTGGGCTCTGGTGGTTGGAGCGGCAAGGCCGGAGGGGCTGGACCGGTGGGTGGTGGTGGGAGAGGGAGCCCTTCTGTGGGCGCAGTGGCAGTGTCTGAGGCTCTTTCCCATCTCCCATGTCGCCTGCTCCTCTCCAAGGTCAGGAGGAGGTGGAGCGGGGCCACCTGGTGCCGGATTGCAGAGGAAGGCAAGGTGGTGCGTCTGGCAGTAGTGGGCCTAGTGGGCCTTGAACTCAAAATCAACAGCAGGTCCGGCCGGGTGGGTGGTGGTCCACGTTTCTATCCTCTTTGTGTCCAGCTGGCGTCCTGGAGCTCTGTGTAGTTTAGGCCCTGTGGGGAGGCTCCAGGAATTGAAGGACAACGTTTTGGAAGTGTGCGAGACGTTGGGCTGAGTCCTGGCAGGCGCCCGAGTCAAAAGCTCAGCGGAGAGGGCAGGATTGGGGTGGACGCACGGTGGTCGTTAAACCTGCTTGGCTGATGTGGGCCCCGCCTTGCCAGGGTGCTGAGTGAGCCGGGCACGTCCCAGCCCTCACGGACACCGAGCAGCAGACTCCTCCGAGGTCACCTGTGACTGAGGCCAGAGAGCGGCTCGGGACACCTGTAGCTGTGCATAGCGCAGGCCCACGGGGAAAGGTCGTGGAGGCTTCCTGGGGAGACCTGGTCTCAGCAGAGGCAGGTTGAGGGAGGGCTCTGAGTGGAGGCTTGAGGATGAAGGAGAGGTTGTGTATCCCCACGATGCCTCTCCAGCAGGCCGAGAGCCGAGGGAACCTGCCCAGGTGACGCAGCAGCAGGTGGCAGGTTGGGGTGTGAGCTCGTGTCTCTGACCCCAGGGCCCCGATGTGCCGCTGTGCTGGGGTCGCTCTGCGTCCCGAAGAGTGCTGCCGGGGTGCGCCTCCGAGGCGGGGCTGGGGAGGGCGCATGGGTGGGAGGGACGTGGCCTGACCAGGGCTGCCGGGCCTCTCCCTGCAGACATCTGCCAGGGTCTGTGAAACGACCTGGTGCTGGCACTCACAGTCCGTCTGCTCCCTTCTGCCCTTAGGAGTCGTGTCCACCGTGGTCCCGGACTCTGCCCACAAGCTGTTCATTGGGGGCTTACCCAACTACCTGAATGACGACCAGGTAGACCCTTCGTCTCTTCCCGCCCCTCCCCCGTCACAGCCTTCGTCCATACTCTCATGGCGTCTTGGCCTGCCGCAGGTAAAAGAGCTGCTGACATCGTTTGGGCCTCTCAAGGCCTTCAACCTGGTCAAGGACAGTGCCACAGGGCTCTCCAAGGGCTACGCCTTCTGTGAGTACGTGGACATCAACGTCACAGACCAGGTGAGCCCTGGGACCCTGCGCTGGCGAGTCTGTCCTTGTCCTCACCCTGCTCTGTATCCTCGCTGAGGTCTCCCTTATTCAGGATGGGTGGGAGGAGGCCACCCCGAAGCAGGGCTGGGCATAGGGGCCCTTTTCCCTCGGTTCTAGCTCTTGCCAAGCTCTCACCCCTTTGCCTTGCCCTCTTCCCTATCAGTGTCCGGCTCTGGGGTAGTGGGGCTTGCGGGGGAGGTGTCAGGCTACTGGCCTCTGACCTGTACCTCTCTTCTGCGTGCCCCCATCCCGCGTTCTCCAAACGCAGGCCATTGCGGGGCTGAACGGGATGCAGCTGGGGGATAAGAAGCTGCTTGTCCAGAGGGCAAGCGTGGGAGCCAAGAATGCTACGCTGGTGAGCCCCCCGGCACGTCATCTTCCATTGGCTAGGGGACATCTGGGGGTGGGGGGGTGGGAAGGTGCCGGGGGGGCGCGCTGGGTGGGCCGTCCTAAGCTCTGCCCCTGGCTTTCCTGGCCAGTGTTGGGAGTGGGTGCCTGGGTCTTCAAGGGCAGAGCAGGGTCTTTCCCTGGGATGGCGTCTTGGGGGAGGGCTCGGGGGAAGTGGGCATGGAGGGGGCGAGGGCGGAGCTGCCCCGTGACGCCCCTGCCCCTGCTGCCCCACAGAGTACCATCAACCAGACCCCCGTGACCTTGCAAGTGCCTGGCCTGATGAGCTCCCAGGTGCAGATGGGTGGTCACCCGACTGAGGTCCTGTGCCTCATGAACATGGTCCTGCCTGAGGAGCTGCTGGACGATGAGGAGTACGAGGAGATCGTGGAGGACGTGCGTGACGAATGCAGCAAGTACGGGCTCGTCAAGTCCATTGAGATCCCCCGCCCCGTGGACGGTGTGGAGGTGCCCGGCTGTGGAAAGGTGCGTGGGAGCGTGCTCTCGTGAGCGTCCCCTGTCCCCACACGTGTGCGGGCACACACGCACACCCACACCCTACTCTGACCCAGAGAGAGCGGGGCCTCTGGGGGCCCAGGCCTGCGGCGAGAGGCAGCGCGCGTGCTGTGCCGCTGTGGCTGAGGACTTGCCTCTTGCCTCTGTATAGAAGCAGCTTTGGTTCAGAACCTGGGTTTCATGTGATCTTGGGTAAGTGGTTTGGCCTTGTCTATGGAAGGGGGAGAAAAGTGCTAAAAATAGTCCCCAAAGCAGCAAACCCACCTGTGTCTTCCGTCCTGAGCTCTCACAGCAGCTCCGAGCCCTTCTCCACAGTTAGGTTTCTGATTTCTGGGGTCTGATTCTGAGCTCACCGAGTCACGTTGTCCCTGGCACTGTGCCAGGTGCCAGCATCTCACGCCCCCCCTCGGGATGCCTGCAGCGTGTGTGGCTGCTCGCCTTGTGGGTCAGCGGGATGCCCACGTTAAGAGACAGCGCGTGTGCTGCTTCCAGTGGTGGCTGGGAGGGGAGCAGCGTCGCACTGGGCCCTGTGTTCAGGTAGGCAAGTCAGGAGCTGGTGAAGCCCGAGCGACACCCAGTTCTCGCGGCAGGCAGGTGGGGTCCTGGCAAGAGGCAGCGAGGTGGCTGGTGTAGCCTGAGGGGGTGAAGCGCGGGTGCTAGGAAGCATGCTGGCTGTTCTGAGTGAGGATGGGGGGAGCCTTCGAAAGCTCTTAAACGTGGGAAACACCTGGCACATCGAGGTGGTGCCTTACAGTGGGGGGGGGTCGGCATGGAGTGCAAAGCAGAGCTGGGAATTTGGAGGGGTGGGGGGTGACAGCCGTGTGATGTTTGGAGCTTTGGGTACTAACGGCTTTTGGTCATCTGGGTGAAAGACGGTGACCTGATTCAGAGCAGGCAGGAGGATGGAGAGAAGTCAGTGGCCTGTGAATGCCGGGACTGGCCTGTGAATGCCGGGACCATGGCGGCTGATCTGGGTGTGCCGGGGAGGGGGAGGAGCCAGTGAGATGCTCATCTCAGCCTTCTGGGTTTGGTGACCTGGCAGAGATGGCAGGTGAGAAGCAGGGGACCTGAGCAGGTCTGCGGGGGAGGGACGATGGTCAGTGTTGGGGGGCTGGCTTTGAGGTCCTGAGACCCCAGCAGAGATGTTGCGGGGAGCAGTGGGCTGGACAGAGCTGCTTCCAAGTTTGAGGTCTGGTAGGCACCCTGATCCCTGTTCAGGTGTCAGGCTGGACAGACTTGCCGAGGAGCAGTGGAAAAGCATCGCAGGTGGGGGTAGAGGGGGGTGGGGCGGGGGCAGGAGGGGAGGGTGGGCCGCACTGGGTTTGGCCTGCGCTCCTACCTGCCCCTAACTGCTGCACTGGAGACACTCCGTCCATGACAGGTCAGTCTCCTTAGTGCGGTCGTGGCTCAAGAGAGGAGAGCCTGGAGGCTGCCTGGGGGCTGAGGACGTGTTTGGGGGGGACTAATTGAAAGACCCGGCCTGGTCTCAGGGATCAGTCTATGTGATTTGTTTTCAAACTTTATTATCATTCTTTTCAAACGTAGGAGTTGAGAGAAACCGTCGTGGCGATAGAGTTAAGGTCATAGTACAATGTTTTTAAAGTCGTATTCTAGTATGTGTAGCAGTGTCTTAGTGGCCCGTCGCCCAGCTTCAGGTTACCAATATCTTATCATTCATGATTTCTATATATTCAGCTTCCCATCCCCCTTCCCCCCCCCCCCCCAAAACAAGATATATCTCATATATCACTTAAGTACAGTTCTCTATCTGAACTCCTGATGTCTTGGGCCTGGTCACTCTTGCTTTGGGGCCTGTGCTGTGTGCTGTAGGATGTTTAGCCCCATCCCAGCCTCCACCCACTAGATGCCAGTAGTGTTACTCCTGCCTTTGTGACAATGAAAATCATCTCTAGACATTGCCAAATGTCCCCTGGGGACAAATTCACCTTGGTTGAGAACTACTGCTATAAACAGATGACTTTAAAAAATTATTTTAACGAAACCATACAGTACCATTAGTACGTTAACAAAATTATCATTAGTATCTGTCTACCCAAGCCATGTTCTGATTTCCCTTACTGTCTCAAAAATGTCTTTTTATAGTTGCTTTGATCAAAATAAGGAACCCTGCAGTTTGGTTTCAAACTTCCTTAAAATTTATCAGTTTTGTCACTTCTTCTTGTTTTGTTTTGTTTTGTTTTGCAAGCTGTTTTGCTTGTTGAGGCATTAGGGGGCATGTTTTTATAGAACTCCCCATGTTCTGAATTAGGCTGGTTATATCCACCCCTCCCTCCACTTCTGTAACTGGTGGTTCAAGAAAGATGAGAAGCTTGAGCAGATCAAGGTTCAGGTGTTTTTTGTTTTTTTTGAATCAACCTGGGTTTGAGTACTAATTTGTCAGCTTTCCTTACTTCATCCCTTGTCTGGGGGAGACACCCATGGCCCTTGGGGTGGCTGGGGGAGCACCCAGCATGGTGCCTGGTACAGGGGAGACACTCAGCATAAGTGACCGGTCTCCTTGAGCTCACCCCTGTCCCCTGCCCTTTGGGGCTCTTGACTTAAGCTTCCTCTGCTCTCATTCTCCATGCCTCTGCATGTCTCTGTCTTCTGTCATTCTTTGATCCTGGGGTGCTGGAGGATGTTTGGTAAACCTCCCTCCCGCGGAGTTCTGGGTTTGGGTAGATAGATGCTGGCTGGTTGCTGTGAGTGAACCGGCGCATCCTTGGAGGCCGGGAGGCCTTGGTCTTCACAACCTGCGTCTTGTTCCCACAGATCTTCGTGGAGTTCACCTCTGTGTTTGACTGCCAGAAAGCCATGCAGGGCCTGACGGGTCGCAAGTTCGCCAACAGAGTGGTTGTCACAAAATACTGTGACCCCGACTCTTACCACCGCCGGGACTTCTGGTAGAGGCGGCGGGGGAGGGCAGGGGCAGGGCTGGCTGGGGCTTCTCCCCCTCCAGCTCCCCCTCTTTTCCCCCTCTGAAGACGATGGGCAGAGGAGTGACAGCCGAATGACAGCCGGCAGCAACTGGAATGGCACCGATTAAGGGTGGGGGGGGGTTGGGGGCGGGGAGGGGACGGGGGAAGTGCGCACACAGACCCACACAGACACATGCACCCACAGACACAGAGGGAAGGGGTGGGGAGGGGGTGCACAGCAGGGCGGGGTCGGACCCCCACGGCCCTTCCCCAGAAGTCTCTGTTCCCTTGTGCCCCCTTTCGCTCCCCTTCCCCACCGTAGAAACATAGCGTGTTTATATTTTATGGCCAAATGATTTTGAATTTTGTTGTCCGGCCCCGATACCCTGCTCTCCCCTTTCAGGACCACAGCTCCTGTCCCTTTTGGCCTCTGGTCCTCTCCACCGTGTCCTCCCTGGTTTCTTACATAGTTGATTCTCTCCTCTTTAGTCTCCCCAGACCTGCCCCCCACCCTGTGGCCCCTGTCCCTCTCCTACTCTCTGTGGCAGTTTCATATTTGCTAAGACGAATTTGCTCATTAAACATTTTGTTGTATTTTACTTTATGGAGCTGCTCCGTGTCCGGTGTGTGTAACCCCCTCCCCTCCAGTTCTCAGGGGTTCCCTTGGCCCCAGGCTGAGGCTTGGCCTTGGGAGGCCCAGCTGTCCGCACTGTCGATCTGGCACGGGCACCCGTGCCCTTGGCACACCCGAAGTGGCACACCCCGCCTGCGTGGCCTGCTCCTCTAGGACGGGCGTAGGGCGTGGCCCTGGGGAGGAGGGTGCAGTGGACGGGCCCCCGTATGAAGTGGGGAGGGGCGCATCCGGCTGGCCCTGTGGGCGCAGGAGTTCAGATCGTCCCAAGGCACCGCGGTGGGGCATGGTCTAGCGGGCCTGGGGCTACCGCGCGGGGGCGGACGACGACGTGGTCTCTTCGCCTTCGGCCGAGCTCGCTGGCCGACCCCTCTCTGCGCCCCGCCTCTCCGTGCGCGTACCCGGGGTTTCGCGGAGGCGGGCGGAAATGAGGCAAGTGGCTCTTGGCGACGGCTCCCGCGCGCCGGAAGTGACGGCACGCGGGAGAGCGTGTCCTCGGAAGTAGCCACTGCGCAGGCTCGCCGCAGACAGGGCGGCTGGGCGGGTCGCGCGGCCACTTCCGCTTCCGGTCCGTCGCCTCCTTTGGTTGCTTCCCGTCCGCTCGGCGGCTCCCCTCCCCCGCCCGGTTCTCCGCGCCCCGCCGGGGCGGCGGGGCCGTCGGCGTGCGGCCCTCCGTGCGTCCGCGCGTGCGCCTAAGCGGGGCTCCGCGTCCGCCGCTCGCGGCTCGGCGCGCGCCCCGCGACACCGAGGCCGAGCGGGGGCAGGGGGCTGCCCGCCATGACCCCCTGGAGCGCGGCGTGAGGGGGCCGAGGTGAGCGCGGGCCGGGGCGCGGCGGGCGGGCGCGCTCGGGCGTCTCCGTGGCCTTCGTGTGTCTGCTCCCGGCCGGCCTGGGCCGCGCGCGGCTCTTCGTCTCTCCTGCGTCTGCCTGTGTCTGTGTGTCAGTGCCGCTGCCTCCCGCGGGCCTCGCTTGTGCTCATGTCCGTGTCTGTTTCGGCGTTTTTGCAAAGCATTTGTCTCCGTGTGTCTGTTCCGGTCTCGTTCTGCCTTTCTGTCACGTTTCGGCGTCTGAGGGTCAGGATTAATGTTGGTGTCTCCGTTCGGCAGGTGTCTCTAGTCTCTGTGCATCTCTCCCCGCCGTCTTCCCATCTCATTTTTGTTCTGGTACCCGTGTCCTCCAAGCCCGAGTCCCTCTCCGCGGGTCTGTCGCTTGGTCTAGGGTCTGCCCCTTCCCCCAGGTTCTTGAGTTAGTTTTGGTGAAGAACCCGGCTCTGGAATCAGAGGTCCACTTTTTGCGAGCCTGTAAGATTTGTCAGGTGATTTATCACCAAACCTTAGTTTCCTAGTCTTTAAAATTAGTGTGTTTATGTTTCCTGCGTAATAGGGCAGCTTTGCCTAATAACGGAGGTGATGCTTTTAAGTGCCTAATCCTGGCGCGTAGTAAGTGTGTAGTTAACTGCTGGCAGCTCTGGTTTCCATTATTATTTGTAGATTTTTTTGTTCCACACAGATGACGTTTGACATCGTTTGATATCTGACTACCCTTTGGAGAATTTTGCCGTATGATTTGTGTTTTATTCGATCTAGTAATTCTCTTTGGGCTAAGCAATTTTGAAAAACGTAGTCTTGTTTTAAGCAGTATCTGTGAAGTTCTGGTTTTGCTGTGAAGGTTGAATGTATTTTCTAATGCCCGTTAATATAAATACACGGTGTTAAGATAGCACATTTTCTGATGGCCATCCTTTTGGAAATAGTTCTGTTTTTTCTCTGACGATAATAGTAGCCAACGTTATTGAACTACTACCCACGGGGCACAGTGCCAAGAACTTTATGTATCCATTGTATTTAATCAACAGTTCTGCCGGGTGGAATCTTTTCCTTCATTTCAGAGTTGAGCAAACTGAATCTCAGGGAGGCCAGAATTTGGACCCAGATTTCGTGTTCTTCTCCATTTTTCTTGTCTCTTATTTCCCTGTCCCAGGTTACTGCCTCTTTGCGTTTCAGGGTCTCCGTCTTTTCTCGTTGCCTGCCTGCCTCACTCTCTTCCCATGTTTCTTTATCTGTTTCTCATGTCTTTGCCCAGCTTTCTCTGTGCCTCTTTTTCTTCTCTCTCTCCCTTTCCTTTCAGTCTTCTACTGTTAGTTGTCAAATTAGCTCTTCGTCTTAGTGTGTCTGGCTGAGTCCGTCTTGGCACCCTGGCCATCCCTTTTCAGCTGTTCACATCTGTCTCCCAAGTGCCTGCTTTCCTGTGTTCAAGACAGGGGCCAGCTGCCTCCCCTGGGACTCAGGTTGTAGGAGATCTCCATAGGTCTCTGCCTGTGGCTAGCATGCTGGAAAGGTTGTGGACGGTGTGGTCAGAGCCTGCTCTGCAACCAGGCTGCTCCGGAGGTGAGGCCTGTGCCTTGGGTTCCTCCCCTGTGAGGTGTTTGTGAATCACGGCGCCATAGGGATGAGCGGAGTTACCGTGTGTAAGGCACGCCTGGCACCGCGCAAGGACTGTGTGAGTGCTTGCTGTGATGGGCCTCACTGGCCTGATCCCCTTCTCCTCTTTTCTGTTTCTTTCCCATCACTCTCCTCTCGGCACAGGTTAACTTAAAAGTGTATGTTCTGGAGCCCAGGGTGGCCTGGGGTGGAGTCTGTGCCGCCATGCCTAGTGTGTGACCTCGGCTGGGTTGTTTCACCTACGTGAGCCTCTGCTTCCTCAGCTGTTAGAACCCCGCCCGCAGTGTTAAATGAGATAATGGATGTCTCGTGCTCCAGGAGTGCCTGGCACGAAGCTGGGGCCTAGCCAGCGGGCTTGTTCCTTATCTCTCCTCCGCGAGCCTCCGAGTTGGGACACCTCGTCCCCCTGGCATACCCCCTCCTGTCTATCTCTGCTCCCTTTGTCGGCCTCCTCCCTGTGTGTCCTTGTTTCTGCAGGGGATTCTGCCCCCCTCACTCCTGCTCAGAGGTCTTTCCTGCCTTCCCTCCTTCCCTTCCTTCCTGCACGGTTTATTGAATGGCTCTTCCGGGTCAGCTCCTCTGATGGGAAAAGCCACGTCCAGACAAACGTGGTCTCTGGCCCCATGGGGCTCTCAGGGCGGCCTCAGCCACAGAGTCAGACAAACGAGTAGAAAATCACCAGGGCGAGTGAGCCTACTGACGAGGCCCCCTGGGGAATGGTGGCTGTGGTGTCGGGGTGGGGTGTTCCAGCGGAGCCCGCGGGTGGGTGCGAGGACCTCGTGAGGGGGACTGTCTCATGACACCACCCACCTGGATAGCGCGTTTCCTGTGCAGCAGCCTCCCTCCAGTTTTCTGGACTCCGAATGAAGCCCCATCTCGCAGAGGAGAACACTGCGGTGCGGGAGGTGCCAGGCTAGGAAGTGTTGGCTGGGGCGCGCCTCCTTCAGGCCTGTGGCCTGCCGCTGCACGCTCTGCCTCGCTGAGCCGGGCCCTGGCAGGAAGGATCTGGGCACGACTGAGGAACTGAAAGGTGGATGGGGTGACTAAGGCAGAGGTTAACCAGGGCCAGAGCCTCGCAGGCCACAGTGGGGACCTGGTCCTCCACCCCGCAGGCAGCGGGGAGCCGGGTGGCCGCAGATCCCGCTTGTGTTCCCAAAGGTCCTCTCCTTTCCCCAGATGCGGTGACCTGCCAGTCCCTGCCGCGGCCTCCCTCCTCCTGCCGCCCCGTCTCTGCACGCCCCGGGGGGCCTGCCCCCCTCCCCACCGCCAGCCACCATGTCGACCTCCTCACTGCGGCGCCAGATGAAGAACATCGTCCACAACTACTCGGAGGCCGAGATCAAGGTTCGGGAGGCCACGAGCAACGACCCCTGGGGCCCGTCCAGCTCCCTCATGTCTGAGATTGCTGACCTCACCTACAACGTCGTCGCCTTCTCGGAGATCATGAGCATGATCTGGAAGCGGCTCAACGACCACGGCAAGAACTGGCGGCACGTCTACAAGGTCAGTGCGGGGTGCAGAGCTGGGTGGGGGCATGCCCACCAAGGGGCGTCCAGAGTTGGGCCGCCTTCCTCTTTTCCAAGAGGAGCTGGAGTTCTGTGTCTTTACGTAATTTATGTAAATTTCTCTCTTGTTCAGTGAAGGCAACAAAGAATTTTGGGCCTTGTGGTTTTTGAAGAGGTGGCACATTCTCAAGACTGATCCACTTAGAAGGCCTAAGTGGGTGCCCAGTGTCCACCCCTCCCTCAGAGGCGGCTGTGTCCCCAGCTTCTGTCCTCTCTGATGACCTGTGCGTGGAAGTCAAGGCAGGTGGGCAGCTCCGGGCAGTTTTGGGGGCCACGGACTGGTTCTGTATCTTCGTTGCAGCGGTGGTCCTGTGGCTGTATGCAGTTACCAGAGCGCAAAGCAACGTGAAAGGAAGGGTGAATTTTACCGTGTGGAAGTCATACCCTACTTTTAAAAAGGGAAACAGGCATACGTGTTAGGGATCGTTTCTCATCAGGACAACAAAGACTTGTCACTCTTTCTTTTTTTTAAACAATTTCCTGTCTACTGTCTGGGTTGATCATAATTGACGTAGCCAGCTACCTGGTGCTGGAATTTTAAGTTGTTTGCAGTGTTCTGCTTTTACAAACAAGACAGCCATGAATGTCCGTGTATGTTTGCCATTTTCCAGAACTGGAATTTCTGGGCATGTGCCTGTGCCATTTTGATAAATGTGGCTAAAGTGCCCCCAGTGATACACGCACACGCCCCGATCCAGTGAACAGACAGAAGGACAGACCACAGGCTTTGGGTAAAGGGAACTCAGTTGCAGGCAGCGCTCAGTGGGTGGGTTTCTCGTTTGACTGCTGTTCTGGGGACCTGGGGCCTGGCGTCCCAAGGTGGGTCAAGAAGTGGTAAAGGGCCTGGGCTGGGGCAGGTGGCGAGGCCCCTCCCCCAGCACTGCGGCCTCAGGCCAGTCCCGGGACATCCCTCTGTGGGAGAGTCCGACTCCTGGGGCCCAGGGGTGTTGGTGAGTCCTTCTGTCGCTGTTCCTTCGGTAAAATGGCAGTTGAGGGCCTGCTCTGTATGTGGCGGTGGGCAAGGTGGGTGAGGCCCCTGGTCTCGTGGATGTGGACGGGGGGCATGTCTGTCCTCCGGAGGCTGGGGTGGGTCCCTGGTGGGTTCCAGGACGAGGAGCCTGAGGCCTGGAGAGGTGGCGCCGCTTATGTTCCAGCCGGGATCTGAGGTCCGTTTGCTCTGGCTCCTTTCCACGCCCCTCCCTACAAGCCACGCTTGGGTCTTGGTCTTGGATTTGATTGAGTCATTTCTTGTGAAGGGAAAGGGTAGGGGGAGCTGGGGAGCCTTTGTGTGAGGTTGGGGGGAGGGGCAGAAGCTGGGTGGGGAGGGGCCCGGGCCAGGTGTGCGAGGGGAGGGGAGTCCTGAGAGGCCACAGGTGGCAGGTTCTTTGTGACTGGTGCCTGTGGGCGGAGAGCAGCAGAGGTACTTCTTCTAGGTGGGGGAACTGAGATGCAGAGGTTCAGGCCCGCCCTCGCTGTGGTGGGGCTGAGAGGGCCGTCCCTGAGCCCACCCTCTTGACTCCGGGCTGTGTCACCTGACTTCGCTGAGGAGTGCAGGGTCTCAGTCTTTATTTCTGAAAGCAGGGGTCAGTAAACTACAGCCCACGCGTCACACCTGGCCCTGCGCCTATGTTTGTAAGTAAAGCTTTATCACACGTGGCCTGGTGCAGGGCTGAGCTCTCAGGACCGGGAGTGCACGGCCTGAAATGCTGGCGGGTTTATCACCCGGCCCTTTACAGAGAAAGCTTGCTGACCCCTGTTTAAGCGGGTGCTCGCATTCTGATGGCCCGGGACATCCTGGACCAGGCTGTTTTGGAAACCCGTGATGTTTTCCATCGAGGCGCATGTTCTGAGTGCACAGCCCAGCTGGCTCTTAGGTGTGTGCACCGCTTTGTAGCCACTGCCCAGGTGGAGATAGAGTATGTGTTCCCAGGAGGCACCGTGCCCGGCCTTCTGTCTGCTGAGATTGTTCCAGGCGTGGAGTCCTGTGGCCTGTGAGCCTTGGTGCCTGCTGTCTTTAGTCTTTGTTCGCCGTCACGTCTGGGGGGTTGACGTGTGGAGCAGCCACTCGTTCACGTACGCGGCTGTGTGTGTGGGGCTCCTGTCATATGAACACGCCACGACTCATACGTGTGTATTTCCCCCCGTGGGGTGTTTGGGTTATTTCCATGTTCGCAGTCTGTAAACTGCAGTTCCGAAGTCCCCAGAGCTCTGAAAATGAAAGTTTTCAAAAGGCATTTGGCACCAAGGCCCCCTCTGGACTGTGGTGAGGTGGTCTACCTGGCATTTGAGGGTCCCACAGAGTGCGACCGTGGTGTCACCCTCCTCTGGGGGACTTCCGTTACACGTGGTGTGTGCAGTCTTTATGGCGCGAACTCGTGAAAATTCTGAATTCCAAAGCACCGCTGGCCCAGGGGTTCTGGAACCTGCCTTCCACACGCGGATGCGCTTTTTACTTCTTTCGGTTCTCCTCTAAGGCGTAAACATTTCTCGGTCAGTTAAAGACTAATCTCTAATTACAGAGGTGAATAGTGTCAACACACCTTCAGGACCCATGCCAGGTACAGGTCAGGCTCCCTGGGAAGGCTGAGGAGATGTGACCCTGGCGGATTCCGCTGTTCCGCTGTGGTTCAGACGGCTTCCCCGGGGTGGCCTGCCCCTCCCTCTCTGTTTTGTTCTGCTCTAGACCTAGGAGCCCTGGGTGGATCTGGGAACTCTGGGAGGCCCCTGGTGTCACCTGCAAAATCTAAGGTGTTCCCTTTTCCTGAGGACAGTGGCCATGGCCTCCCACAGAGCCTGAAAGGGGCCAGGACCCCTCGCCTCACTCCCCAGACTGCCTGGATTCCAGGCTCTTCAGACCACAAAGGCCTTGCCTGGGGTGAGGAGTGGGGGGGTATTTCCTATTAAACCTTGCTGAAAAGGGATTTGTTCCCATGTCATAAAATGCAGAAAATCCCAAAGGGCGTTCCCTCTTCCCTGCCCACGTGGTCCTCCCTCGGGGTGCCCAGGCCTGGACGGGCCCTGCCGGCATGGCGTCTCCCTCCTCCGCCATTGTCTTCAGATTGTGCCCGGGCGGTGTGAAACTTTCTGCGTGGGGTGACACTTTCCAGACTCACAGGGTGCTAAAGAAAGCGGGCGGATGTGTCGTGCACTGGGCACCCTGAGCGGGACCTAACAAGCTGCCTTCCGGCCGTGTGACCTTAGATCTTCGTTTTAATGAACAGAGCAGGGTCTGCACCGATCGCTTGGCGATCCCCACGTGGGCTGCGGTGATGCACCGGCCGTCTCCCCTTTCCCGGTGTTTATTGAGATAGGCGTAGGTCACGTAACACACGATTCACCCTTTCAAAGTGCACAGCTTGGTGGCGTTAAGCACATTCACGGTGTTGTGCAGCCATCACCCCACCTAGGTCCAGAATATTTTCGTCCCCCTAGACAGAAGGGGGGATCTCCCTATCCCACTGAGAGTCACCCCCAAGTCCCCGGGCACACTTTGTGGGTTTGCCGGCCCGGACATCTCCTGTGAATGGACTCTCGCACACTCTGCTCTTTGGGGCCTGGCTTCGGCCACCCCGCGTGGTGTTTTCAAGGTCCATCCCGTGGCAGCTCATGCTGCAGAGGGTGTGGGTGAGCTGGGCCTCGGGTGACAGTGCGTCCCCCCCTGCAGGCCATGACGCTGATGGAGTACCTCATCAAGACGGGCTCGGAGCGCGTGTCGCAGCAGTGCAAGGAGAACATGTACGCCGTGCAGACGCTGAAGGACTTCCAGTACGTGGACCGTGACGGCAAGGACCAGGGTGTGAACGTGCGCGAGAAGGCCAAGCAGCTGGTGGCCCTGCTGCGCGATGAGGACCGGCTGCGGGAGGAGCGTGCCCATGCACTCAAGACCAAGGAGAAGCTGGCGCAGACCGCCACGGGTGAGCCAGGGTGTCCGGGCCCATCCCCTGCGTGCCCCCTCTGGTCTGTCTGGGGGCGGCCTGTGCCCGAGAGGGAGTGCGCGGTCCGGAGGAGGTTGCTGCCCCTGCGGGAGCTGTGCTCAGGCAGAGGGCAGGGGGCTGAGGCCCTAGGTGGCTGCACAGGACGGAGGAGGGCCAGAGCGGTGGCGAGCGGGACTCGGCTGGAGTTGGAGGAAGTGTAGGTGCTGGGTGGCGACCAGCGATTAGGAGGACAAGAGGTGACGTAGAGGAGCTAGAAAGGGCGTCCTCCATGATGGGAGGTCCAGCTGTGTCGGGAAGCTTTCAGTTTTATATATGGGTGTGCAGGATTCTGAGTGCTCCTGGGAAGGGCCTTTTATGCTGGGACTGGGTGGGTGTCGAAGGTAGAAACATTGCCCAAGTGGTGTCGTGAGCGCAGGTGGAAGCCGTCTGTGCGTTTGAAGCGGGAAGGGTGGAGATGGGAGTAATGCCGAGAGGTGGGCCTGGCAGCTCTACCTGGCAGCTCTCGGACCGGGGTGGGGGAGGGCTGGGGAGGCGGGACCGTGTAGGAGGCCCAAGCAGTTTCCAGGTGATGGAGGTGGTGTCTTGGTAGGTGGTCAGGATGGAGAGGCAACGTGTGATGGCGAGCGCTCCCTGGCCGGCAGGAGCGAGCCTGGCCCGTTGAGGGAAGGCTGGGCGCTCCCTCCTGTCTGGGCCCATGTCTTCTCTCCATCCTTTCCTCATTCGCCCCTTGTCCCCCTTGTCCCGGGATGGGGCCGGGGGCCAGGTGTGCAGGCCACTCCTCCCCTGGCATCCAGCCGCTGGCCCTAGCCCTGGAGACCGAGGCTCCAGGCTCCCCACTGGGGGCTGTTGGGAGCTTTCCCACCTGGGGACCAGGGAGGAAGGCCCTCCGTCCCCCTGGGGCCTGAGATGGGGCCCCGAGAGAGGCCACAAGGCATCTCTGACCCGGTGCGGGAACTTAGCTCACAGGCTCAGAGGTTCCCCAGGGCCCTCCCTCTTTATCAGCAGACTTTTGTCTTGGGCCATCAGGGCTGTCCTTTAACCCTGTCCTTCCTGCAGGTGGGGCCGCTGCACCTCTCCGTGGGTTTGCATGCACACCACACCCCCTCCCTGACCATGGAGCCTGGGGTCTGGGTCCCACTGGGGATCTTGGGGGAGGGAGGCTAGGCCCGAGGGGAGGTGGGGGGTTTCAGACTCTGCCAGCCTGGCTGCCTGGGCCGTGGGGTCCCCTCTTCCATCTGGGCCTCAGCGTGTGTGTCCCCTCAGCCTCCTCCGCAGCCGTGGGCTCGGGGCCCCCGCCCGAGGCAGAGCAGGCCTGGCCGCAGAGCAGCGGGGAGGAGGAGCTGCAGCTCCAGCTGGCCCTGGCCATGAGCAAGGAGGAGGCCGACCAGGTACGGCCTGGCCACAGGGCGCGGGGCTGCCCGCCGTTCTGCCGTCCGTCTCCACGCCTCGCCCTCAGCCTCTGCCTGCCCCTCCTCTCCCGGTCTCCCTCCTCTGCTCGCCCTCTGCCCCGTCTTTCCCCGCTCCCTTTCCTCTCTGGGTGCTTGGCCTTCCTGGCCCTGCCCAGCCCGGCTCCCACCCACACCCCAGGCTTGTCTCTTTGCTTTTCTTCACCAGTTCGGGGACTACGTCTGTGTGTGTGTCTCTTGCTCTGCCCGAGCCTGGCTCTCTGTCTCCATCCTTGTGTGTGCTCGTCTCTCTCTCCCTGCCTCTGGGCCCCACCTGTCTCCCCCAGCCCCTCACACTCTCTCTCCCCCAGCCCCCGTCCTGCGGCCCCGAGGATGACGTCCAGCTCCAGCTAGCCCTTAGTTTGAGCCGTGAGGAGCACGATAAGGTCAGAGCAGCCTCCCCACCCCGAGGCTCCCCTGAGACCCTCCCCAGGTCCCCGCCTCCTCTCACCTTGAAGGGCCCCACCCCTACACATCCGTTCTGCAGCGTTTTCAGTGGGACCTTGTGTCTAATGGGTCCCCGGAAGGATACCCGGCACGTGAAGCAGATGCCTTGTGGCTGCTCTGGGTGGTGAGGGTGCCCTTCTCTCTCTCTGTCACAGCCCCAGGGCTCCACCACCTTCACCCCCTGCAGAAAACACCCGGAGTCAGGCGCCCCGTGCTTCCCCAGCCCGTTAGAGCAGCCCGGCCCATCCCGTCCCGTCCTGGCCCCTGCACAGCACCCTCCCGTCATTGTTCCCCCCGCCCCGGCCTGAGACCCCGTGTCCCACCCCATCCCACACATCGTCCGCATCCCATTTTAATTTTCAGTCGCCATTGTCTGGGTGGGAGGGTTCGGGGCTGTCCATTTGGGGGTGGGGTAGGGGGAAGTGCAGTGTCAGCCCCATCGCTCAGAGTCTGACCCCTCCCCTGCCTGCTGCTTCTGGCCGGAACAGGAGGAGCGGATCCGCCGTGGGGATGACCTGCGGCTGCAGATGGCCATCGAGGAGAGCAAGCGGGAGACCGTGGGCCAGGAGGAGGTGAGTGTGGGCGCCGGGCCGGGCCTGGGTGGGTGGGCGGGCGGACTGGCGGGATAGCGTGTCCAGGCCGGCCTTGGCCGGAGGCCTCATCAGTGTCCGATGCAGCCCAGGAGGATCTCGGCCCTGCCCTGCCTGCTCCCCTGCCCCTGGGAAGGGGTGTGCAGGGTCTGCAGGGGCACCTCCCATCCAGAGCGAGCTGGGCTACCCCTGGGACGCGCATGGGGAGCTGCGGGTGCGGGGCCGAGGGCGACGGCTGCGGCCCTTGTCCTCACTCCGTCGGGGACTGGTCAGTGGCCTGGGCTGGGTGGGAAGCGGGTGTGTGGTGTTGTAGAGCCAGCCGACTGCTGTGCGGAGAGTGGACGGAGGGGCTGGGGGGAGGAGGGCCGGGGCGGGTGGGGAGGTGGACAGGGTGGAGCGTGTCAGAGGAACAAGCAGCTGGGTGTCTGCCCCCGCTCCCGTCCTCTCTGGGCGCTAGGAGGTCCCCTGGCGGTAGGTCTGCCTCACCTTGACACCCGGCTCCCACTGCCCTTCCTGCTGTGTGGCTGTCCTGTATCCCCCGGCGTTCTGTCTCTCGGTCGGGGTCTGCCCCACTCCCCATTTTCTCTTTGTCCTCTTTCTTCCCTGCAGTCGTCCCTCATGGATCTTGCTGACGTCTTCACGGCTCCTGCTGCTCCGCAGGCCGCGGATCCCTGGGGGGGCCCAGTACCCGTGGCTGCTGCCCTCCCCACGGCGGCCCCCACCTCGGACCCTTGGGGGGGACCCCCCGTGCCTCCTGCTGCTGATCCCTGGGGTGGTCCGGCTCCTACACCGGCCTCCGGGGACCCCTGGAGGCCTGCTGCCCCCACGGGGCCCCCGGTTGACCCTTGGGGTGGGACCGCGGCCCCTGTGGCTGGAGAAGGACCTACCCCCGACCCGTGGGGGAGCTCAGATGGTGAGTGCCCGCTGCCTCCCTGGCCCTGCGTGTGGCGTGCAGTCCTGGGGTGCCTGGGGGGGGTGGGTGCCCAGCAGCTGTGGGGGCTGTAGGAGGCGGGGGGGGTGCCTGGGTGAGGCACGCACGAGACCCCTCACCCCACCCTGGCCGGGGGCCTCTCGGGGGCTTTCTGGAGGCCTCAAGGCTGAGGAGGGCTTTGCCAGAAGGGGGCGCCTGGCAGTGTGAGCCGCAGGGCTGGAGGGTGGGGACGTGGTGGGAGGGGGCAGCTGGGGAGGGGCCTGAAGCCTCGGGGCTGCCTGGCTTTGGGGGGTGGGGTGGGCTGCCAGCCCCTCACCTGCCTTCTTCCTCACGCAGGCGGGGCCCCAGTCGGCGGACCCCCAGGCTCCGATCCCTGGGCCCCGGCCCCGGCCTTCTCAGACCCCTGGGGGGGGTCCCGTACCAAGCCCAGCGCCAATGGCACCGCAGGTACTGGGGGGTGGCCCGGGGGGGCCGGGCCTCGAGTGTGGGAGGAGTCGTGTCGCCTGGGCCCCTGGGGAAGCTGAGGGCACACCCTGACCCCACAGCGGTCGGGGGGTTTGACACGGAGCCTGACGAGTTCTCCGACTTCGAGCAACTGCGCACAGCCCTGCCAGCCTCTGGGAGCAGCACGGGTGAGTGTCCCCCCCAAGCCCAGGAGGCCTGTCCTTCAGGCTGGGCGGCTGCTTGAGGGTTGAGACACAGCAGGATGGCTGCAGCCCCCAGGTGGGCCCGGCCCCCAGGGCTCCCCCAGGGCCCTTGTAACAGCGTGACTGAGGTGGAGCTGGTCGTTCACCTGTCGTAAAGAGGAACTTCTTACTTTGTTTTCAAATAACGTCAGACTTAGAGAAGAGGTGCAAAAATCGTACAGAGAATTCCCTTTCTCCAATTTCCCCAAATGCTGCTGTCACCCTGGAATGTTCCTTGGAGTGCAGTGCAGACTCCGGGGGCCTCCGGGCAGTGTGGCGCCTGGACTGGCCTGATGGCTGCCCCTCCCTCTGGGGACTGCACGCCTTTCCTCACCTGCCCACCGGCGTCCTGGGGCAGGGGTGTTTGTGCGCCCCTCTTCCTGGAGCTCCGAGCGCCTGTCTTCCGGCCAGAGTCCGGGCTGGCCCTTGTGTCCGCAGGTTGTCCCTGGGCTTGTCCTCGAGGTGAGACCCCGAGTCTGTGTGGTGTTGGGGGCTCTCTTCATAGTGCCCACCTCCCCGCCCTGGGTAACGTTCCTCTGGTCCCTTGGTTTTTCTGCGTCTTCGAGTGCAGCAGGCTTTGTGGAGGGAGCAGGCCTGGCACTAGTGCCTCCCCCACCCCAGGCTGACTGTAGGTTGCCATCCAGTCTTCTGCAGGTCTCACCCTTCCAGGCTTCTCTTCAGCTACGTGTGCCTGTCTTTCAGTATCAGACGGGGTTCTTAAATCTTAAGAAACAAAAAATCAGGCCTCACGCTAACGGCACATCACCCAGTCTCCTGGGACGGTGGGCACCTGCCACTGTCCCCCCGCGCGTCCCCTCGGGGCAGTCGTGACCCGTCGTGTGAGCGTCCCGAAAGCGGTGCTATTCTGCTGTCACCCGCTGGGGTCGGTCCCTGACCTGGAGGCTGTCAGAGGGTGGTCCTCCCGGCCTTGCCTCTTGACCTCACACCCGCATGGTTTGGCTCTGGGGCTGCCTCCTCAGGGTCCCCACAGCAGCCTCTCCCCTGAACCCCCTCTGCGGCCCCTTCCAGGGGAGCTGGAGCTGCTCGCCGGAGAGGTGCCCGCTCGTAGTCCCGGTGCCTTCGACATGAGTGGGGTCGGGGGCTCTCTGGCCGAAGCTGTGGGGAGCCCCCCACCTGCAGCCACCCCGACGCCCACGCCGCCCACGCGGAAGACCCCTGAGTCGTTCCTGGGGCCCAATGCTGCCCTGGTAGACCTGGACTCGCTGGTGAGCCGGCCAGGCCCCACGCCGCCAGGAGCCAAGGCCTCCAACCCCTTCCTGCCGAGCGGTGAGTGTGGCCCGGGAGCAGGGGTGCTGGCCCGCCCGGCAGACCCGACTCGACTCCGCTCCCTGTCGTCTCCCCCCGCAGGAGGCCCGGCCACCGGCCCCTCCATCACCAACCCCTTCCAGCCCGCACCTCCTGCGACACTCACCCTGAACCAGCTCCGGCTCAGCCCCGTGCCCCCGGTCGCTGGAGCGCCGCCGACGTACATCTCTCCCCTTGGCGGGGGCCCTGGCCTGCCCCCCATGATGCCCCAGGGACCCCCAGCCCCCAACACTAATCCCTTCCTCCTATAATCCAGGGCGGGAGGGGGCTTCCCCCATTCCTGCTCCCTGGGCGACCAGTGTTGTGAGTGCATGTGAAGTGGGGGACCCCTGCCCCCACCCCAGCGTCCTTCCCCCTCCTGGGGCCCACTCACACTACACCATCTCCCCCCATCCCCGACCCTGCCTCCCCGGAGAGAAACTGGACCTGGGGATGGGGAGGGGTGCGGCCCGGAGGGGGACCCCTGCCCACGGCATTAGAAGGGGGAGGGACAGCGGGGGGTCCCCCCACCCATCTCCCTCCCTCCCAACTCCTGACTGGCCCCTCAATCAGTGTTTGAGCCTCCTCGTCCCTTCATGCACCCCTCGGTGAGTCCTTGGTGATGATTTTGGCAACTTCGGGAATAAATGGCAATTCTTATGGGCACGGTGCCCTCAAGTTCCCATTCATGGTTTCTGTGACTCCTTCACCTGGGGCACCCAGGGCTCCGAACCCATGGGCCTCCCGGGGGCAGTTGGGAGCTGGCGCCTCGTGGAAGCCTTGATTTCCCTGACCCTCTGGGTGCTGTTGGGTTCTGTGCTGAGGGAAGGAGGGGGCACTGAGTCCTGGTGGAGCTGTGGCCCACTCAGGGCCAGACAGTCACCCTTATGAGGGTCAGGAGTCCCTCTGGAGAGCTGACGGGGCCCTGGGCTGTGCCAGCGGACAGCACGTTGAGGTTGGGGTCCAGGGCTCATGAGTTGTCGGTGAGGACGGGGGAGTCCTTACCGAGGCGGCACGCACTTGACACACCTCAGACACACTCCAGCCATCCTCCTGTGCCCAGCATGGCACCACTGGAGACCCGCGTCGGCTGCTGCTGGCTGAGCTCGGAGACCACAGGTGCCTCCTGCCTGTTTGTTCCCTAGGCTGGGCCCCAGGGGGTCTGCAGGCCAGCCGGCAGGGTGAAGCCACTGTCGCCCCTAGGAGCAGCAAGCGTCGCCTGGTCCAGGCCCCGCAGTCCCGGCTGGGTGACGGGGGCTCCCTCCAGGCTCGTGGGGTCAGGTCCCCGCCCCGGTTTGTTCCCGAAGTGATTCCCTTTAACAGCTGGCTCAGGGGCCCATCCCATGGGCCGGGCACCACGGGACCAACTGGCCTTTGTTCTTTCCCAGGAGGTGCCCTGGCATGGGGCGGGCGAGGGCACAGGTACATGCAGACCACCGGGGGCCAGAGGGTGTGCCCAGGCTGGCCTGCACTGACCTGCCTCCAGTGGCGCCCACTTCCCACGGTGTGGGGGGGTGACTGGGGAACCTCAGACACGGCTGTGGCACGGTGGCCCCGATGGGTCCTAGAACAGGAGCGAGTGTACAAGTCAGAGGCGGGGGTTAGAATCAGTGGCCCTGGACTGGTCAGGTCAGGCTCCCTCCTGCGCACCTGTGGTGATTGGAGCTTTGTGGGGTCCGGATAGATGGAAGAGGGGACCACCACCCTTCCCCAAGGAGGACGGGGCCCAGGGAACTCGGTCCAGTCGGTTGGTTCAGGACTCAAGGTGCTGTGTCTCTTGGGCTTACGGGGTGTGGGGGGCGGGCTCCTGGCCACCTGGACTGTGGGAGTGGGGAGGTGGCCCGGGGGGGCGGTGGGGCAGTTGCCAAGGGCAGGGGTACCATCCTTGGGGGCCATCCTGATCCCTGCTCCTGACTCGGGCTCCTGAGCCCTCCTGTTCCAGCCCGTGGGGTCCCCGAGGACCCTCCCCCTCCAGACACGAGCCAGACCCTCTGTGTTCACTGGGCGTGATGCCGCAGAGCCTGCCCGCCACCTCTTAAAAAATGCAAAGGAAGGCAATGACGGGAATGTGGGACTTCAGTTTACGCTAGTGGAAGGGTTAAAGGTTACAGACTGCAGTTTTTCTGGTGGTTTCCTTATTTGTCAAAACGAGGAGAAACCACCACAACCCGGGCAGCCACGTGCCCATGAGGCAGCATCACCTCCCGGGCGTCCTCCTTTTCATTCCTTACAGCGTGAAGTACACAGGAGCTCCAGAACCTTGGGTCTCCTCGTGTATCACGCTTTCCAGAGTGTTCCGGCCACCAACTCTCAGTGGGAGCTGCCGCCTGAGGGCGGCCGCCTCGTAGGCCCGAGCGTTTGGTCTGTAGTGACTCGTCCCTTCCTGGTGGTTCACGCCCGCCGCCCGGGCCGTTGTGCGTGCGCCTGCAACCAGGCGTCTGTGTCCAGGGGGTTGAAGGGACAAGCCCCCACCCAGGGCTGTTCTGGTTTAGGGTCGGGGAGCGGCTTGTGGGCCTGTGGCCAGCAGGTGGCGCCAGAGACCGAGGGCGGCGGGCGCGGAGGCGACGCAGGGCAGCTGGGCGCCAGCGCTGGACACGCTTCCTCTCCCAGGCACCCTGGTCCCCTGGCCCGTCTGCACGTACGCCCTCAGCACGTCCCCACACTCACCTGCACCCTCCCTCTCACCTGCCCCCGCAGATGCCCCCTTCTCACGCAGGTGCACGTCCGTACTGACCGCCCTGCGCTGCACAAGCTCACAGGGTTTCAGTCTCACCCCGTCTTAATTTTTCTCACACGGAAACTCCAGTTCAGGCCCAGACTCGGCCTCAGCCAGACTCGGCCTTTGCCCCACGTTTCCTTTAAAGCAGAAATAGTTTTCAGAACGGTCTGCTCTCTGCAGAACGCCCGTCCGTCTCCTGCCACACTGGAACCAACGCCCTCATTCCTGCTTTGAGTCGGTGTAACCAGACCTTTACCGTGCGGGAGTGAAACCCACACACGTCAGCTGATGCCCCAATTCCGGGGTCTGCGCCCTGTGGTTGGAGGGTGGGAAGGGACGCTCACTGTGTAGAGTTGTACTGGCATGCAGCCACACCCGTCCTCTAGGGCAGCTTCTACATACAAAGGCAGCGTTGAATAGGTGTCATAGAGACCCTCCGGCCTAAAGTATTTACTACCTGACTGAGGAAAAGCTTGCTCCCAGCAGCTCCTTGTACCTTGCGGGAATTCTAGTGCCCACCAGCCATACCAGCTGAAAGCCCACAGGGCCTCCAGCCCCCGGGACAACCATAGGTTTCCCAAGAGCTTTTCAGCAAGTTCTTTTTGCTGTCTTTCGTTTCCTATTGAGTGTGTCTTCCTGCTCTTATTCTACTTCTAGGGCAAATTCTTTGTTTCATCCACATCAGTTTACTTCTGTTCGAACACTTATAATTTCCAAGAGTACTGTTTAACGTTTGCTCCTTAAAATACGATTTTAATGGACGTTTTCAAGCACACAAAACTGTAGATAACAGGGTCATCACTTGCCCCCCCCCCCCCCCCCACAGCTGGGGAGATCGTGTCTGCCCTCAACCATCGTTTACATCCAGGAGATCTAGTTTCATCTACACACCCCCTCGCAGCCCCTTCCCCTGGAGAATTTTTAAATGATAATTGTACCCTGGCTGGGAACAGTTTGGTGTTAGTGCATATATGGGGGGGGAGGGGACCGTGTAGCAGTTAACCCGACACATTCAAAGGGGAATAAACAATGGGGGAGAGGTTCACGATAGGACTATGGCAGAATTGCTTCCCTGTTGCCTTTCGGAATGTTCCAACTGATGACTTCAAATCGCCTCACTTCAATCACGCAGGCAAACCTGATTAAGCCTCATTAACTTCAATCATTATAAAGGCAAATGACGATTATTTGAGAATGTGAATTAAACAGAAGACAAATACTAAAAATGGTACCATGATGGATGTAGTTTAATCTCCACTCATATCCCCTTTCCCTGGGTGGCACACCTGCAGCGACAGACTCACCAGTCTCTAAAGAACTGCGCCCCCCCACCCCCACCCCTCCCATAGCAGCAAACTACTGACTGGTAGAAAATATTTGTGAATCTTATACTGAAAAGGATTTAATATCCAAAATATATAAAATACTCTGAAAAACTAACAACAAAACCAACCCCAGGGTTGGGACTTCCCTGGTGGTGCAGTGGTTAAGAATCCACCTGCCAATGTAGGGGACACGGGTTTGAGCCCTGGTCTGGGAAGATCCCACACTGGAGCAACTAAGCCCATGTGCCACAACTACTGAAGCCCAGGTGCCTAGAGCCCGTGCTCCACAACAAGAGAAGCCACCGCAATGACAAGCCTGCGCACCGCAACAAAGAGTAGCCCCCGCTCGCCGCAACTAGAGAAAGCCCATGCACAGTAGCAAAGACCTAGTGTAGCCAAAAATAAAATATAAATAAATTTTAAAAACCAACCCCATACAAAAACGTGCAAGGACTTGAATAGACATTTTTCCAAAGATAAACTGCCAGTAAATACTTGAAAAGATGCTCAACATCATTAGCCATTGGGGAAGTGCAAATTAAAACGCAGTGAGACAATGTTCATTGCACCAGTATTTACAATAGCCAGGACATGGAAGCAACCCAAGTGTCCATCGACAGATGAATGAATAAAGATGTGGCACACATATACAATGGAATATTACTCAGCCATAAAAAGAAACAAGATTGAGTTATTTGTAGTGAGGGGGATGGACCTAGAGTCTGTCATAGAGTGAAGTAAGTCAGAGAAAAACAAAATACCATATGCTAACACGTATATATGGAATCAAAAAAAAAAAAAGGTTCTGAAGAACCTAGGGGCAGGACGGGAATAAAGATGCAGACGTAGAGAATGGACTTGAGAACGTGGGGAGTGGGAAGGGTAAACTGGGACGAAGTGAGAGAGTAGCACGGACATATCTACACTACCAAATGTAAAATAGATAGCTAGTGGGAAGCAGCCACATAGCACAGGGAGATCAGCTCGGTGCTTTGTGACCACCTAGAGGGGTGGGATAGGGAGGGTGGGAGGGAGACATAAGAGGGAGGGGATATGGGGATATATGTATACGTATAGGTCATTCACTTTGTTATACAGCAGAAACTAACACAACAATGTAAAGCAATTATACTCCAGTAAAGATGTTAAAAAAAAAACAAAAACAGTGAGATACCACCTCACACCTGCTAGGATGGATATAGTCAAGAAATGGAAAATAACAAGTATTGCAGAAGATGTGGAGAAACTGGAATGCTTGTTCATTGCTGGTGGGAATATAAAATATTGCAGCAGCTGTGGAAAAGTTTGGCAATTTCTCAAAAGGTTAAACATAGAGATACCATATGACACAGCAATTTCTCCTAGGTATATATCCAACAAAACTGAAAGCGGGGATTTGACAGATACTTGGACACCCATGGTCATACCAGCACTATTCACAATAGCCAAAAGATGAAAACAACGCAAGTGTCCATCAGCGACTGAATGAATAAATGAAATCTTTTATGTACATAGAATGGACTAGATTTCAGCCATAAAAGCGAAAGTTTGATATCTGCTACAAGGTGGGACAACTTTGAAAACATTTCAGTTAGAGAGACAAGGCAGATGCAGAAGGACAAATACTATATGACTTCACTTATATGAAGTACCTGGAACAGGCAATCCATAGAGACAGTGAGTAGAATAGAGGGCCCTTTGGGCTGAGAGAAGGGCGAGTGATTCTTTTAATGATACCAAGTCTTGGGTATAGGAAGTGGTGATGGCTGTATGCATTGTGAATGTGTTTAATGTCACTGCATTATACACTTGAGGATGGTTAAAATCATAAGTATGAAGTCATTATGCATGTTTTATAACAAAGTTTATAACAATGGGTAACTGGTAAATGATGACTAAATGCAGTAATTGTGGATGTTATAGAAGCTGACATATACATTTAACATTTCAACCGTGATTTCAACAACTCCCAAGCAGACCCTAGGAGTTCTAGGATCCCTAAGGATCAACAGGAAGGGGGTAAAAGTGGGGAAACATAAAGCCAAAATATGAATGTCCTGCATTAACCACAGACGAGAATCTATAAAAGTAGTGGTATAAAAAACGAAAATGGAATTTAGTATGTAAAAGTTGACAAAGGTGACCACCAGCATTAGGATGGTGTGGGTGGCTCTGGTCTCCGGGGGACATTTGTGGTAGCCAGTGGGGGTGTGAATATACTGCACTCTCCTGTGGTGTCTGTGCAGGAGAAGCACCATGTAGCCACTGGACCAGATCATAAGGCCAATAAACATGGCATCAGAGATGGACCACAGGATGACAATGTCTGCAAAGGGACTTGAGGATGAACAGAACCACTACCCTTGGTTGTCGGTTTCATTTCCCATGTACTGTGGACCAGTGACTGTCACAGAAACAAAGATATTCATTAAGACCCTAAGCATCCAGCAGGTGCAACAGGAAGGACCACTGACCTTGGGGGCTCTACTTCTGAGCATTATCCCCTCCACTCCTCTCCCCTGGGGATGAGGGTGAAGGACTGATAGGTGCTCGGGATACAGGTGGAGCACAGGGTGGTGCTGCGAGCCACTCTCTTTATATAATATACAAATTTACACCCAAGACTGGACAGGGAGTTCCTTGAAACAAAAGCTGCCACTTTGTGGGGAATCCCAGAGGAGAGAAGAACCAGGAAATTAGCCACAGCCATGCGGGTGGGCCTCTGCTTGTGGCCAAGATTGGAGAGACGCTGTGGAAGAAAATGATGACATTGGCCGGAGACCCCACCGCTATCTGTATAAGATACATGGTTTTTCAGAGCTGCCTGGTTTGCAGTTCTTAGGACATCTTTCTGAAAAGACATGGAGAGGGCTTCAACGTGGCCTGAAGCAGACAGGAGGCTGTGCTGGTGCTGACATCAGCAGCCTTCTTACATAACCAACATTGGGAAGGGATTCTCACTCTTTTCTTCTCCTGAGAAAGAAAGACACCATCATACTCCAGAGAAATGGCTTTACCTGGAGAACATACACCTGACATCAGTTATAACTTTCACCATTATTATTTTGTATTTATTACTCTTCACCTGTATCAATATGTCCTGTTCTCCCCCTTCATGTAAGGTCCATGAACTTAGGAACCATGTCTGTCTGGTTCAACAGCACTGTTGACACATAATAGGTGTTAAATAAAAGGTACTGAGTACATGAATAATTGACAGGAGACAAAGAACGTACTCTACCCCTCTTAGAATTCATGATCATCCTGAATATTTCAAGAATGTATCGGGATTCAAGATGGAAGAGGAGTAGGTGGACATGGAGTTCCTCTCTCTCTGCACTTGCAGCAGGAATACATCTATAGATGCAACAGTTCTCACAGAACACCGGCTGAAAACTAGCAGAAGACCCTGGACTCCAGAAAGGACTATAAAGATCCCTTCATAACTGGAAGGGAAGCATCTGGGGCTGTCAGGGGAGGGTGAAGCAGCCGATCTATGGCAGGCCGGACAGAGTGGGAACTACACAGACGGCCCATACCACGGCCCTACATGCCCCCAGGCTGGGACGTGTGTGCACAGGCTGCCCCTCCAAGAGAGAGGACGTGTGTGCACCAGTCTGCATGGGGAAGCAGTAGGGACAGAGCCCAGCACCACCTCCTGGTTCTCCCTCCAGGGAAGCCAGGAAAACAAGAACTAGCAAGAGCTTGACAAATGCCTGGCTTCGAATTGGAGACCATTCACCTGCCTATTGCTTCATGCCTGGAAATTTCACTGCAACTAAGTGAGAAAAAAAACATACCTGAAAGAAAGAAAACAAAGAACAGAAATACCCCAGAATTCCTAAAGAACAGGTCTTGGTGCTCTGGCCGGGTGTCAGGCCTGAGCCTCTGAGGTGGGAGAGCCGAATTCCAGACACTCGTCCACCAGAGACCTCCCGGCCCCATGTAATATCAAACGGTGAAAGCTCTCCCAGAGATCTCCATCTCAACGCTAAGACCGAGCTCCCCTCAACGACCAGCAAGCTACAGTGCTGGACACTCCATGCCAAACAACTAGCAAGACAGGAACACAACCTCACCCATTAGTAGACAGCCTGCCTAAAATCATAATAAGGTCACAGGTACCCCAAACACACCACCAGACCCGGTCCTGCCCACCAGAAAGACAAGATCCAGCTTCATCCACCAGAACACAGGCACTAGTCCCCTCCACCAGGAAGCCTACACAACCCACTGAACCAAGCTTACCCACTGGAGGCAGACACCAAAAACAATGGGAACTACAAACGTGCAGCCTCTGAAAAGGAGACCCCAAATACAGTAAGGCAAGCAAAATGAAAAGACAGGGAAATACACAGCAGATGAAGGAGCAAGATAAAAACCCACCAGACCAAACAAATGAAGAAGAAATAGGCAGTCTACCTGAAAAAGAATACATAGTAATGATAGTAAAGATGATACAAAATCTTGGAAATAGAACAGAAAAAATAAAAGAAACGTTTAACAAGGACCTAGAAGAACTAAAGAGCAAACAAACAATGATGAACAACACAATAAATGAAATTAAAAATTCTCCAGAAGGAATCAATAGCAGAAAAACTGAGGCAGAAGAATGGATAAGTGACCTGGAAGATAAAATAGTGGAAATAACTACCACAGAGCAGAATAAAGAAAAAAAGAATGAAAAGAATTGAGGACAATCTCAGAGACCTCTGGGACAACATTAAATGCACCAATATTTGAATTATAGAGGTCCCAGAAGAAGAGAAAAAAAAAAGGGACTGAGAAAATATTTGAAGAGATTAAAGTTGAAAACTTCCCTAATATGGGTAAGGGAGTAGTCAATCAACTCCAGGAAGCACAGAGAGTCCCATACAGGATAAATCCAAGGAGAAACATGCCAAGACACATATTAATCAACCTACCAAAAATTAAATACAAAGAAAAAATATTAAAAGCAGCAAGGGAAAAGCAACAAACGATGTACAAGGGAATCCCCATAAGGTTAAGAGCTGATCTTTCAGCAGAAACTCTGCAGGTCAGAAGGGAGTGGCCGGACATATTTAAAGTGATGAAAGGGAAAAACCTACAACCAAGATTACTCTAGCCAGCAAGGATCTCATTCAGATTCAACGGAGAAATTAAAAACTTTACAGACAAGCAAAAGCTAAGAGAATTCATCACCACCAAACCAGCTCTACAACAAATGCTAAAGGAAGTTCTCTAGGCAGAAAACACAAGAGAAGGAAAAGACTTACAATAACAAACCCAAAACAATTAAGAAAATGGTAATAGGAACATAAATATCGATAACCACCTTAAATGTAAATGGATTAAATGCTCCAGCCAAAAGACAGACTGGCTGAATGGATACAAAAACAAGACCCATACATATGCTGTCTACAAGAGACCCACTTCAGACCTAGGGACACATGCAGACTAAAAGTGAGGGGATGGAAAAAGATATTCCATGCAAATGGAAATCAAAAGAAAGCTGGAGTAGCAGTTCTCATATCAGACAAAATAGTCTTTAAAACAAAGACTGTTACAAGAGACAATGAAGGACACTACATAATGACCAAGGGATCAATCCAAGAAGAAGAGACAACAATTGTAAATATTTATGCACCCAATATAGGAGCACCTCAGTACATAAGGCAAATGCTAACAGCCATAAAAGGGGAAATTGACAGTAACACATTCATAGTAGGGGACTTTAACACCCCACTTTCACCAATGGACAGATGATCCAAAATGAAAATAAATAAGGAAACACAAGCTTTAAATGATACATTAAACAACATGGACTTAACTGACATTTATAGGACATTCCATCCAAAAACAGCAGATTGCACTTTCGTCTCAAGTGCTCATGGAACATTCTCCAGGGTAAATCATAACTTGGGTCACAAATCAAGCCTTGGTCAATTTAAGAAAACTGAAATCGTATCAAGTATCTTTTCTGACCACAATGCTATGAGACTAGATATCAATTACAGGAAAAATTCTGTAAAAAATACAAACACATGGAGGCTAAACAATACACTACTAAGTAACCAAGAGATCACTGAAGAAATCAAAGAGGAAATAAAAAAATACCTAGAAACAAATGACAATGAAAACACGACAACCCAAAACCTATGGGATGCAGCAAAAGCAGTTCTAAGAGGGAAGTTTATAGCAATACAATCCTACCTCAAGAAACAAGAAACATCTCAAATAAACAACCTAACCTTACACCTAAAGCAATTAGAGAAAGAAGAACAAAAAAACCCCAAAGTTAACAGAAAGAAAGAAATCATAAAGATCAGATCAGAAATAAATGAAAAAGAAATGAAGGAAACGATAGCAAAGATCAATAAAACGAAAAGCTGGTTCTTTGAGAAGATAAACAAAATTGATAAATCATGAGCCAGACTCATCAAGAAAAAAAGGGAGAAGACTCAAATCAATAGAATTAGAAATGAAAAAGGAGAAGTAACAACTGACACTGCAGAAATACAAAGGATCATGAGAGATTACTACAAGCAACCCTATGCCAATAAAATGGACAACCTGGAAGAAATGGACAAATTCTTAGAAAAGCACAACCTTCTGAGACTGAACCAGGAAGAAATAGAAAACATAAACAGACCAATCACAAGCACAGAAATTGAATCTGTGATCCGAAGTCTTCCAACAAACAAAAGCCCAGGACCAGATGGCTTCACAGGCGAATTCTATCAAACATTTAGAGAAGAGCTAACACCTATCCTTCTCAAATTCTTCCAAAATATAGCAGAGGGAGGAACACTCTCAGACTCATTCTATGAGTCCACCATCACCCTGATACCAAAACCAGACAAAGATGTCACAAAGAAAGAAAACTACAGGCCAATATCACTGATGAACACAGATGCAAAAATCCTCAACAAAATACTAGCAAACAGAATCCAACAGCACAGTAAAAGGATCACACACCATGATCAAGTGGGGTTTATCACAAGAATGCAAAGATTCTTCAATATACGCAAATCAATGTGATAAACCATATTAACAAATTGAAGGAGAAAAACCATATGATCATCTCAATAGACGCAGAAAAAGCTTTCAACAAAAGTCAACACCCATGTATGATAAAAACCCTCCAGAAAGTAGGCATAGAGGGAACTTACCTCAACATAATAAAGGACATATATGACAAACCCACAGCCAACATCATTCTCAGTGGTGAAAACTGAAACCATTTCAACTAAGACCAGGAAGAAGACGAGGTTGCCCACTCTCACCACTATTTTTCAACATAGTTTTGGAAGTTTTAGCCATAGCAATCAGAGAAGAACAAGAAATAAAAGGAATCCAAATTGGAAAAGAAGAAGTAAAACTGTCACTGTTTGCAGATGACATGATACTATACATAGAGAATCCTAAAGATGCCACCAGAAAGCTACTAGAGCTAATAAATGAATTTGGTAAAGTAGCAGGATACAAAATTAATGCACAGAAATCTCTTGCATTCCTACACACTAATGATGAAACATCTGAAAGTGAGATCAAGAAAACACTCCCATTTACCACTGCAACAAAAAGAATAAAATACCCTAGGAATAAACCTACCTAAGGAGACAGAAGACCTGTATGCAGAAAATTATAAGACACTGATGAAAGAAATTAAAGACGATACAAACAGATGGAGCGATATACCATGTTTTTGGACTGGAAGAATCAACATCGTGAAAACGACTATACTACCCAAAGCAATCTACAGATTCAATGCAATCCCTATCAAATTACCGATGGCCTTTTTTCACAGAACTAGGACAAAAAATTCACAATTTGTATGGAAACACAAAAGACCCCAAACAGCCAAAGCAATATTGAGAAAGAAAAATGGAAGAAAAGAAAGTATGGTACTGGCACAAAAACAGAAATATAGATCAATGGAACAGGATAGAAAGCCCAGAGATAAACCCACACACATATGATCACCTTATCTTTGATAAAGGAGGCAAGAATATACAACGGAGAAAAGACAGCCTCTTTAGTAAGTGGTGCTGGGAAAACTGGACAACTACATGTAAAAGAATGAAATTAGAACACTCCCTAACACCATACACAAAAATAAACTCAAAATGGTTAAATGACCTAAATGTAAGGCCAGACACTATAAAATTCTTAGAGGAAAACATAGGCAGAACACTCTATGACATAAATCACAGCAAGATCCTTTTTGACCCACCTCCTAGAGAAATGGAAATAAAAACAAAAATAAACAAATGGGACCTTAGGAAACTTCAAAGCTTTTGCACAGCAAAGGAAACCATAAACAGGACGAAAAGACAACCCTCAGAATGGGAGAAAATATTTGCAAATGAAGCAACTGACAAAGGATTAATCTCCAAAATATACAAGCAGCTCATGTAGCTCAATATCAAAAAAACATACAACCCAATCCAAAAATGGGCAGAAGACCTAAATAGACATTTCTCCAAAGAAGATATACAGACTGCCAACAAACACATGAAAGGATGCTCAATATCATTAATCATTAGAGAAATGCAAATCAAAACTACAATGAAGTATCATCTCACACTGGTCAGAATGGCCATCATCAAAAATCTACAAACAATAAATGCTGGAGAGGGTGTGGAGAAAAGGGAACCCTCTTGCACTGTTGGTATGAATGTAAATTGATACAGCCACTATGGAGAACAGTATGGAAGTTCCTCAAAAAACTAAAAATAGAACAACCATACGACCCAGCAATCCCACTACTGTGCATATACCCTGAGAAAACCATAATTCAAAAAGAGTCAGGGGGACTTCCCTGGTGGCACAGTGGTTAAGAATCTGCCTGCCAATGCAGGGGACACGGGTTCGAGCCCTGGTCTGGGAAGATCCCACATGCCACGGAGCAACTAAGCCTGTGTGCCACAACTACTGAGCCTGCGCTCTAGAGCCTGCGAGCCACAACTACTGAAGCCCGAGTGCCTAGAGCCCGTGTTCTGCAAGAAGAGAAGCCACTGCAATGAGAAGCCAGCACACCACAACGAAGAGTAGCCCCCGCTCACCACAACTAGAGAAAGCCCGAAAGAAGCAACGAAGACCCAATGCAGCCAAAAATAAATTAAAAAAAGAGTCATGTACCACAATGTTCATTGCAGCGCTATTTACAATAGCCAGGACATGGAAGCAACCTAAGTGTCCATCAACAGATGAATGGATAAAGAAGATGTGGCACATATATACAATGGAATATTACTCAGCCATAAAAAACAATGAAATTGAGTTATTTGTAGTGAGGTGGATGGACCTAGAGTCTGTCATACAGAGTGAAGTAAGTCAGAAAGAGAAAAACAAATACCATATGCTAACATATATATGGAATCTAAAAAACAAAAAAAGGTTCTGATGAACCTAGGGGCAGGACAGGAATAAAGATGCAGACGTAGAGAATGGACTTGAGGACGTGGGGAGGGGGAAGCGTAAGCTGGGATGAAGTGAGAGAGTGGCACGGACATATATACACACCAAATGTAAAAGAGATAGCTAGTGGGAAGCAGCCACATAGTACAGGGAGATCAGCTCGGTGCTTTGTGACCACCTAGAGGGGTGGGCTAGGGAGGGTGGGAGGGAGACATAAGAGGGAGGGGATATGGGGATATATGAATACATATAGCTCATTCACTTTGTTATACAGCAGAAACTAACACAACATTGTAAAGCAATTATACTCCAATAAAGATGTTAAAAAAAAGAGAACGTATTGGGTGATGTCACCATGATGGCAACGCAGGAGGCTCCGTCCTCTCATGGACACACTGAAAACACTTACTCACAGATTAATTCCTTCTGAGAGAAATGCAGAAACACACCAGATGACTTAGAAAATACCCACATCAATGAGTGGAAGGAAAGGAAGAGAAACGAAAATGAGGACGCGAGGCACCTCTAGGTGATGGTGTTCTGGATCTAGGAAATAGAAGAATCTGAAACAGGAGTCTGCCTTTTATAAATTAATGAAACAAGGAAGTTTTATAAAAATATAAAACTTTAGGTTAAATGAACAACATGTAAAGGAAATTAAGAATTCCATTTACAGGGCTTCCCTGGTGGCGCAGTGATTGAGAATCTGCCTGCCAGTGCAGGGGACACAGGTTCGAGCCCTGGTCTGGGAAGATCCCATGTGCCACGGAGCAACTAGGCCCGTGAGCCATGATTACTGAGCCTGCGCGTCTGGAGCCTGTGCTCTGCAACAAGAGGGGCTGCGATAGTGAGAGGCCCGCACACCGCGATGAAGAGTGGCCCCCGCTTGCCACAACTAGAGAAAGTCCTCACACAGAAGCGAAGACCCAACACAACCATAAATAAATCAAATTAAAAAAAAAAGAATTCCATTTACAATACCATCAAAAGATTAAATTCTGAGGAATAAACCTAACCAAGGAAGAGAAAGACTTGTGCACTGAAAATTTAAAAACATTGATGGAAAACACTAAAGAAAACACAAATACATGGAAAGACATGCTGTATTCATGGATTGGAGGACTTACTATTGTTGTTTTTTTTTAATTTTTAAAAATATTTATTTATTTTTATTTTTGGCTGCTTTGGGTCTTCTCTGCCGTGTGTAGGCTTTCTCTAGTTGCGGTGAGCAGGGGCTACTCTTCGTTGCGGTGCACGTGCTTCTCATTTCAGTGGCTTCTCTTTGTTGTGGAGCATGGGCTCTAGGTGTGCGGGCTTCAGTAGTTGTGGCACGAGGGCTCAGTAGTTGTGGCGCGCAGGCTCTAGAGCGCAGGCTCAGTAGTTGTAGCGCACAGGCTTAGTTGCCCCACGGCATGTGGGATCTTCCCAGACCAGGGCTCGAACCTTTGCTTCCTGAACTGGCAGGTGGATGCTTAACAACTGTGCCACCAGGGAAGCCCTTAGTATTGTTAAGATGGCAATACTGTCTAAAGCTATTTACAGATTCTGTGCAAATCCTATTAAAATCCCAACATTTTTTTGTTCAGAAATAGAAAAATCTACCTTAAAATTCATAAGGAATTTCAAGGGACCCTTGAATGTTCAAAGCAATCTTACAAAAGAACGAAGTTTGTGGTCTTACAATTCCTGATTTCAAAACTTACCGCAAAAAATTATTAATGAAAACAATGTGGTACTGATAGCAAGACAGATATACAGGCCAATGGAGAAGACTAGGGACCCCAGAGATACCCCACTGCGTTTATACGAGCAAATGATTTTCGACTAGCGTGCCCATATCTCTCAGTGGTGAAATAGAGTCTCTTCAACAAATAATGCTGGGCCAGTTGGATATCCACATACCTAATGAAGAAGCTGGACACTTACACCATATACAAAATTAATTCAAAATATATTAAAAGTCTAAACACACAGTGCCAAACTATCAAACCCCTGTAAGAAAATAATAGCTGGAAAATTCTTGATGTTGGATTTAAAATCGATTTCTTGGATATGACATGAAAAGCACAGGCAGCAAAAGCAAAAATAGACAAATGAGACTACATCAAACTCAAAACTGCTATGAATCAAAGGATACAATCAACAGAGGGAAATATAACTTATCACATATCTGATAAGGTGTTAATATCTAAAATATGTAAAGAACTCTTGCAACTTAACTAAAAACAAATAATCTGATTAACAAATGAGCAAACGACTTTAAATAGACACTTCTCTAAAGATGATATACAAATGGCCAACCAGAATATGAGAAGGTGCTTAAGATTACTAAATCTTTAGAGAAATGCAAAAGGGAACCAAAATAAGATATCATCTTACCCAAATTAATATAATTACTCTTGAAAAAACCCAGAAAATAACAACCGTTTTTGAGGATGAGGAGAAATTCAAACACTTGTGCACTGTTGCTAAGTTTATAAAATGCAGCAACCACTACAGGAAACATACGGCAGATCCTCAAAAAATCGAAACTAGAACTACCATACAACCAAGTCATCCAAATACCAGGTACATATCCAAAATAATAGAAAGCAAATACTTGAAGAGACATTTGCAAACGCACGTTCACAGCAGCACTATTTCCAATAGTGAAGAGGCAGAAACAACCCAAATGTTGATCTTCAGATGAATGGGTAAATAAAATATGGTGTAAACCCTCAGTGAAATATTATTCAGGCTTTAAAGGGAACTCCTGTCACATGAAACGACATGGTTGAAACTTGAGGACAATATGCCAGTGATATAAGCCCATCACACACACAAATGCTTTAGAATTCCACACACATGTGGTACCTAAGGTCGTCAGGTATATATAGAACATCAACGTAAAATGGTGGATACCAGTGGCTGGGAAGAGAGAAAAAGAACAACTTGTTTTTTAAAGGGTATAGAGATCAGCTTTGTAAAGACGGAAAAGTTCTGGAGACCTACAGCATAACAAGAATATACCGGATACAACTGAGCAGTACAGTAATAGCTGGGATTATTTTCAACTACGAACATTTTCTTGAAATGTAGTTTTTCAGCATAACACGAATTAGTCAGTATAATACAAAACATCCTTCGAGGGAATTAAGCAGTTTTCTGAAAAGGATTCCAGGAAGAAAAAAGTCACAGTAATGCTAACTTTTCTAAATAAGATTAAGGTTCTGTGGGTAGCAGTATAACGTTATATTACATGCATTGTCTCTAATGACTGAAGTAAGTAATTTCTAATTACTGATAATGAGAAGAATTTTCCTAAAATTTAAAAATAAAAGTTAACATTTTCTTCAAAAGAAAAAAAAAATGAAAAGCGCTCAAACTTTATACATCACAAAACTAAAAAGAACAAACTAAGCCCAAAGTTAGCAGAAGGAAGTAAATAACAAAGACCAGAGCAGAAATAAGTGAAATAGAAACCAGAGGGACAACAGAAAAGATCAACGAAACCAAGAGTTGGTTTTCTGAAGAGAAAACATTCATTTCATTACTTACCACTGGCAGGAATGTGAGGGATGATAACATTCAGAGTCAGGAAACTAATTGCATTTCGCACCTATATGGTCCTCTCCTCCTTTCTCTCACTAAGTCCAGCTGAATTTATTTCCCTTAAAAAAGCAAGAATCACGTTTTACTTTCATCACAGCAATTCACATTCTCCTCCCTTCCTGGAATTCCCCTCTCTCATCACTTCAATTGCCTCACTCCTTCTCTGACGCCAGCCCCGTTGATTTCACCTGCTCATAGACACCTGATGGCCATCCTCAATCACTGTGACCAAGTCACTCTTTTAGTCTCAAAACAAAACTCATACTTTTGTTGTCGATTTTATACTCCTTTTTCCTCTGTCTTCCTAATACGTTGAGAGCTAGGTGAAGACAAGTCCTATTCTCCTTATTGACTAATAGATACTCAGCCCACAGTGTCTGGACACAGGGAGCTTCCTGGGAGCCTCACCTACCCCTATTCCACAGCATCTCCAACAACTGAGGGAGGAAATACAGAAGTTTACTTATTCTGAGCTCTCCTCTGAATTATAATTACCAGCAAATTCTCTGGCACTCCAGGATGCTAGGTTTTACTGTAGCCCCAATGAATCTCATTTTAAAACTTTTCTTAGCAAAAGTCCTGACTTGAAGTTCACGTCCAGTGAATCCTCATTATGACCCCACTAGAAACCCCAGCCTATGCTCCCTAGATCACAGCTCCATCCAACCAGATTATGGGTTTGTTTGCTCAGAGTGAGGCAAGGTCAGCCTATGTCCTGCCCAGTGTTAGTGCACAAACACAGCTCCAAGGTCCTCTCGTGTTGGAGACTTCCTCTCTCCCGTGTGTCTTCTACCTGAGACTGAACATAAGGAAGCACTCACCTGCCTGGTCTCTGCTGCAAAGCTCTGTGCCGGGAAGCGTCGATCAGGATGGGTCAGAGGCTCTTGAGTCTGCACTTACAGGGACACGGTCCACAGACCTGCTCTCCCCACAGAGACGCCACCATCCCATCATCCGCTGTCTCGGCCACACTGTCTGCATGGAGCGTGGGGGGCGTCTCCCCTGAGGAGCCAGTTTTATCCCCAGCACTAATCATCATCATCATCTTCAGCTGATTAATCAGTTAACGATCCTAATGAGCAGCCAGACAGCAGGTGCAAAAAGTTTTCTGCGTTCCCTGAGGAAAATCAATGGTTCAGAGCCAGAGTTGTCCTCGGGCATTAAAGGGACACTCAGGGGTGCATCAGTGCCTTTTACTCTATTTTCAGTTGGGTGTGTTCTTCAGAGCTTTTCATCTCCTCACAATACTGAGGGCCATCTTGGCCAGGAGTCTGGTTCCAATGAGTTTACATTCCGTGGTTCTTCCTACTTAGGGCCTTAGGTCTTTTTTGAATCTGGAAAATACCCCATTTTGAAGTCAGCTTTCCCACCTCGCATTACTGTGTATTCCTCATGCCCACGTGTTTCCATGGGAAGATGATGCCTTTTATTGGAACAATTGTTGGAGGGCTGTATTGGACCCTAGTCACACCCATCTTTATGTTGTCTGTGGTAACTGATAACAGGACTGCATCAGGACCAGTACAAGATGAGCCTACAACATTTTTGGAGGGCTGTTTTAGCTTTATTGATCTTACACTGCTCAAATCTGGGGCCAAATGAGCATTAAAATGGCAACCATCACTCTTTGTCTTTATAGATTGGACTCCTTAAGTGTCTCATAAGCGGAATCATAGTGTATTTTTCTTTTTAGATGGGCTCCATTTCACTTAGCATAATATGTTCAAGGTTCACCCATTTTGTAGCAGGTGTCAACATTCCCTTCCTTATCCAAATGTCATCAACAGTCATAATAGTCCAGATCTACCTCAGAATGAGAGTAAAACGAAATTTCATCGATATGGTTAAAAATGATTAAAGGAAGTATTTTAGGTTATAAGCTTTAACATTTTTGAAACAGTCCCTATTCGAAGAATTGCAAAATAGGGCAGAAGGAGCAGGAGGCTTTCATAGAATAAAGAATAAAAAACAAGGAAGTGGGCTTCCCTGGTGGCGCAGTGGTTGAGAGTCCGCCTGCCGATGCAGGGGACGCGGGTTCGTGCCCCGGTCCGGGAAGATCCCACATGCCGCGGAGCGGCTGGGCCCGTGAGCCATGGCCGCTGAGCCTGCGCGTCCGGAGCCTGTGCTCCGCAACGGGAGAGGCCACAACAGTGAGAGGCCCGCGTACCGCAAAAAAAAAAAAAAAAAAAAAAAAAAAAAAAAAACAAGGAAGTAAAAAATGGAAAATATTTGATTGGCTGGGGCCACATACAAAAGGTTGTTTGGGCGAAAAGAAGCAAGGAAATTATGACAGCATCCAGAGGTGGCTTGGCTGTTAAGAGATTGGCTGACTGGATACGTTCTGTGTATGATCCAGTGGAGCACTTACAGGGAGACAAGAATTACATTAGATTCAGTTTGCTGACCTGGTACCGCTAAGTAGGAGCAGCTCCATCTAAGACCTAGAAAGTGATTTCAGCAATATTAACAGAAATAAAATGACTCTCAGGATAAATGGTTTTCCTTGGTTTGTGGTCACCTCCCTATCTTCAATAAAATGTCACGTATTCCAGAAATAAATCAAAATTTGACTGGATTAAAGGAGGGGAGGTGGAATGTGAATAAGGAGGAAATGGGAACCGTCTCCAATAAAAGCCCCTGCAGGGGAATCTCACTCCAGAGCTGCGCGATCAGTGGAAGCAGGTGGAGGCCACAGGAGAGCCTAGTGGACTTGAGGCGAGTCCACTCTGATGGAATTTCTTCTTCACGTCTCAGATTTCTCCAAAAGGCGTATTTGAGAGACAAGGTCTGCAGAATGGAGACGTTTATGAATTCAGCAAGTGTTGTCTGAGGCCATCTCTGCGCCAGGCAGTGTGTGTGCACTTAGGGGCAATGGACTGAATAGTCTGTCCTGAGAGAAGTAAACTGACTTTGATTTTTACACAAAAGCTGGAGAAATGACAGGGTTTCATTTTCTTTATCGTCACGGCTTCACATGTTGCATAAGACGGTGAATGTCTCCCGTTGACTAAATCAACTTCTCAGGTTCTGCAAGGCCTCCTGCCATAGCCAGATGGGTCCAGCTGGGGGTAGAAGGGTTTGGAGCATGACCGGTAACATCCAACAGAAATGGAATACGGCCCGTAGAGTTCAAGGTGCACTTGAAATGAACGTGTGTTTCTCAGTTGTTGAGTGAAACTGAATACGTGCACACTTTTTTTTTTTTACTGTTGAAACATGTCTTAGTTCCATAATATGTAGAAAAATGCATCTGTAGAGTCACAAATGAACTTTATTTAGTTTATAATTATTATAATTTATTTAGTTTATAATCTCCATCATGCACTAAGTTAAGCTTACGGGAAATTAAAAGAAAACATTTGGAAATTGATCTGAAAGAACATAATACTTGGAACAGAAATAAACAAGTCCATAACACTCATTCTGGAAATGTCATTTTCCCTAATACAATTTGTGTTAAGGATTCGTGAATTGTTCCATAATTTCTGCTACACGTCTGTACCATATGTGTAGCAAAGAGGAACATTCCCATCCACAGCTATGGGTACACAAGAATTTCCTATCCATGTTTCCATAGTCAGAGTTTCACTTGCTTTGCCCTGGATTCCACAGAGGACCGTCAGTGCCTAGACTCATCAAAGGACAGATTCTCAGGAAGCTTTGATCATCCTCGGTCGGATATGCAGGAGAAAAAAATGGACGCAGTGGCTCCCCAGCAGAAACTTTAGTGAATGTAAAAATATGGGATCCGTCACCAACGTGATAAAAGGAAACAATTCCGATATTCATATCCAGGAAAATCCCCACTCGATGTAACCTGGGGCCCACCTTGAGAACAGTGGAAGGCACAGTGTGGGCAGAGAAGACATCTCCATTTCTCAAACTCACAGTCCAGAAGCCAAGATCTGGAGCCAGTTGAGTCTTCCCTCGTCGACGCACAGATTGTTTGCAAACGCCCACGTCCCATTCTTGGCTGGACCCCAAGTCCACCTCCCAGTAATGGCGGCCAGAGGTGAACAGAGGGAATCCCAGGACACAAGTTGTACGGCTGAATCTCTCAGGTCGGGACCTCTTCTTCTGCTTGAAAAACCCACAACGGACAGTTTTCAGGTCCTCAGAAATGATGAGGTACTTGTTGGCTGTGTCAACATCCAAGGTCACATCCACTGTGGAAAGAAAAATAAGCAATTACATACACTAGACACTACAATCCACGGCTTCTGAAAAGTTCCAAATGTTTCACTCACGTTCACTTCTTTAACTCTGCACTTCTTTCCTAAGCAGAAGGTTCCTGGGGAAGATTCCCTGACCTGGATTAGATCCAATTCCATGTATAGAATGAATGATGAAAATGGAACTAGTCTTTCTGAGTCATACTGGTGTTTTCTTTACACTAATTGGATTATTTGATTAAAATATTATTTCTTCTCTTCAGTACATGATATACATGAAAAAAAGAGTCCGTGGGTGTTGATTTTTCTCAGAAATTTCCAGTTGACATAGCCTGTCAAAATACAGACATCAGGGCTTCCCTGGTGGCGCAGTGGTTGAGAGTCCGCTTGCCGATGCAGGGGACGCGGGTTCGTGCCCCGGTCCGGGAGGGTCCCGCATGCCCCGGAGCGGCTGGGCCCGTGAGCCATGGCCGCTGGGCCTGCGTGTCTGGAGCCTGTGCTCCGCAACGGGAGAGGCCACAGCAGTGAGAGGCCCGCGTACCGCAAAAAAAAAAAAAAAAAAAAAAAATACAGACATCAAATATACATTTGAATGATGCTGATTCTACATATTGCAGAATAATTTTGAAATGGTAAGGTCATTATTTTCTTTTTTCTTCTTTTTGCATCTACTTTCTTTGTTTAGAGTTGTCAAATAGGCAATTGCATTCCAGTTCTTTTTCATTCTCTGGAGCTATAGAAAAATACAAAGAAAACCTGCTAGGAGTCTTTGGATGAGATGGGTTAACTCTGGAAGTCAAGATAGAGGAAGGGATTCCCATAGACACGGGTAAGGATGTGCTGGGATCTTGTAGCAACTTAGACCCAGAACTGGATGGGGCAGTGCTCACGGGCCAGGTACACTGGAGAACTACTATGTGTTTTGGCAACATCTCCAACTAACCCTGTGATGAGGATGGGTGCATAGACCTGCCTGTCCTAATGTGACCATGCGCATAGAGCCCCAGGAGCCCCAGAAATAAACCCTCTGGACCAAAGCCCAATGACTTCACTTGGCTCCCTTATAACCTGGTTCTTTGGGAGGTGCTCAGACTTCCCGACCATTGGAGAGAAATTGTGAAGGCTTGTCAAGTTTCTGTGACAGGTTTCACCGTCATAAATACAGGTTTGCAGGGAGCAAAACGGAAACTCACTCAAGAAGTAAAACAAGTGGTTACTTTCCCGATGACACTGCTGGCTGGATTGTGTATCATCGCACAATCATCACACCCCGTTCACACCCAAGGACCCATTGTAGGAGGCAGGGAATGGGTGACAGGATGAGACTGTGGCACTCTCCAATGAGCCTGGGAGGTCTGCCCTAGCATCCCGAATTAGACACGCAGCTAAGCTGTGATAATTCCCCTTTGCTCAGAATTCTGAGCCTGAATTGGGCATCTTAGGTCCAGGTCAGGGAGTGAAGCACAGGCTGCAGTGCTCAGGTCCAGACTCGGCAACAGGATTGAAACCTACAGTCACGACCGCAAGCAATTTTAACATCCTTTTCCCTGGGGGGCTTGTGCTCTAAGTATTCCTTGTCCACACTCACTGTGCATAGAATCACCTGGGGCTTTTTTTTTGTGTGTGTGTGTGTGTGGTACGCGGGCCTCTCACAGTTGTGGCCTCTCCCATTGCGGAGCACAGGCTCCGGACGTGCAGGCTCAGCGGCCATGGCTCACGGGCCCAGCCACTCCGCAGCATGTGGGATCTTCCCGGACCGGGGCACAAACCCGCGTCCCCTGCATCGGCAGGCGGACTCTCAACCACTGCGCCACCAGGGAAGCCCCACCTGGGGCTTTTAAACAGTGCATATCTCTGGGCCTCGCTACCTGAAGAGTTCAGATTCACTAGATGCAGGGGCCTGTTACTCAAAGTGTGGGCCATGAACCTGCTCTAGCAGCACCACCGGAGCTCAAGTCAGAAATCCAGATTCTCAGGTCAGCCCAGCGTTCAAGAAGAGGAAGCTACATTTACACTGGATGGTCAGGGAACTCATACATCCTCAAATCTGAAAAACCATGTTGTGTTGCAGTGCCACCCAAAGAAACGCAGTGAGAGCCCCGTGTGGATTTTAAATTTTCTCACATGTTTAAAAATAACCATCAGGTATAATTGATTTTAATAATACATTCCATATCCTCCAATATATCCAAATCTGATTTCTACTTGTGGCAATCGCCACGTTTCAAGGGATCAGGAGCTGCCAGTGGCCACTGGAAATATTCCTATGTGTCTAATATTGGATAGCACAGGACTAGGGCATGGCCTAAATATTATCTTTTCTTAAAAATCTACAGGTAGAACACTCTTGCACTGCTGGTGGGAATGTGAATTGGTACAGCCACTATGGAGAACAGTATGGAGATTCCTTAAAAAACTACAAACAGAACTACCATATGACCCAGCAATCCCACTACTGGGCATATACCCTGAGAAAACCGTAATTCAAAGAGAGTCACGTACCAAAATGTTCATTGCAGCTCTATTTACAATAGCCAGGAGATGGAAGCAACCTGTGTCCATCGACAGATGAATGGATAGAGATGTGGCACATATATACAATGGAATATTACTCAACCATAAAAAGAAACGAAATTGAGTGATTTGTAGTGAGGTGGATAGACCTAGAGTCTGTCATACAGAGTGAAGTAAGTCAGAAAGAGAAAGACAAATACCGTATGCTAACACATATATATGGAATCTAAGAAAAAAAAATGTCATGAAAAACCTAGGGGTAAGACAGGAATAAAGACACAGACCTACTAGAGAATGGACTTGAGGATATGGGGAGGGGGAAGGGTAAGCTGTGACAAAGTGAGAGAGTGGCATGGACATATATACACTACCAAACGTAAAATAGATAGCTAGTGGGAAGCAGCCGCATAGCACAGGGAGATCAACTCGGTGCTTTGTGACCACCTAGAGGGGTGGGATAGGGAGGGTGGGAGGGAGGGAGACGCAAGAGAGAAGAGATATGGGAACATATGTATATGTATAACTGATTCACTTTGTTATAAAGCAGAAACTAACACACCATTGTAAAGCAATTATACTCCAATAGAGATGTAAAAAAAAATCTACAGATGGGGGAAGCGGGGGAGGGATAAATTGGGAGATTGGGATTGACACATACACACTACTATATATAAAACAGATAACTAATAAGGACCTACTGTATAGCACAGGGAACTCTACTCAATACTCTGTAACGACCTACATGAGAAAAGAATCTAAAAAAGAGTGGATATATGTATATGTATAACTGATTCACTTTGCTGTACACCTGAAACTAACACAACATTGTAAATCAACTATACTCCAATACAAATTTTTATAAAGTCAACAGATAGTTCTTATCTATACTTACAGGTGAGAACAACGGTTTCTTGGAAAGAATAGAAATTTCAGGTGCCAGAATTCAGCTAGTGCCCTTATTTAGTGGAGAGCTTTTGAACAGGTGCTTTTTCCAGGGCCCGTTATGGGTTGACAGTTTGTATAGATGTCTTACCTTGGAACTTCCGCATCCTTGGGTTCATCTGGAGAACAGCTCTCAGCTGGGGCTCTAACTCCTTAACCTTTGAAACCAGAGCTCCGAGCTTGAGAGCGCGCCTGAGGTCATTCTTCTGTGAGACCACAGAGCAGTTGGGGCACAATAAACCACCCCCATCAACCTCCTTCTGCAGTGAATCGAGGCACCGGAAGCAGCAGACATATCCACATTTCAGGTACATGGGGTTTTCAAGATAATTCAGGCAAACCATACATTTACTTGCTTCCTTAAAGTGTTCAGCCATGGGTCCTCTATGGGAAAAATGCACATGAGATTGGAATTTCCATGAGTTGAATCGATACTATTCCCTGGGTCACTTTTATCTTTACATGCATAGCGATTTGAAATCATTATTACTATGTAATGAAGACATAAGTACAAATATAAATGACCCATAGCCCCAAAGTTCTGATTTTTGAAAGGCTGTTTGGAATGAAGGACATGATTCACCCTTGGGGTATAATTTAGGTGGTGAGAGCGTTTATACTACACCTGAGCTGTCAGATATGGTGTCCACCAGCCATGTATGGCTACTGAGGTGGGGCTTATCCATATTGAAAGGTGTTATAAGTGTCAGATGCACACTCAGTTTGGAAGACATGATTAGAAAAAGACAACATAAACGATCTCCTTGAGAACTTTCAAAAGTTGATTATAAGGAAGATAAAAATCACATGATCATCTCAATAGATGCAGAAAAAGCATTTCACAAAATTCAACATCCGTTCCTGATAAAAACCCTCATCAACAGGCTATAGAGGGAACATAACTCACACAATAAAGCTCATTTACAACCAATCTACAACCAACATAATACTCACTGGTGAAAAGCTGAAAGCCTTTCCTCTAAATTCAGGAACAAGACAAGGATGCCCGCTCTTACCACTCTATTTATCATAGTATTGGTAGTCAGAGCCATAGCAATTAGACAGGAAAAAGAAATAAAAGGCATTCAAATTGGCAGGAATGTAGTTAAACTGTCACAATTTGCAGATGACATGATACTCTGTATAAAGAAACAAAGTCTCTACGTCAAAACTAATATGAATTCAGCAAAATTGTAGGGTACAAGATTAATATACAGGAATCTGTTGTGTGTTTATACACTAATGATGAACTATCAGGAAGAGGAAGTAAAAAAAAATCCCATTTAAAATCCATCAAAAAAATACCTGGGGGAAAATAGTATTAATGAACTTATATACAAAATAAAAATAAACCCACAGACATAGAAAACAAACTTATGGTTATCAAAGGGGAAAGGAGGGGAGGGATAAAATAGGAATTTGGGATTAACATATATGCACTACTATATATAAAATAGATAACCAACAAGGACCTACTGCATAGCACAGGGAACTATACTCAATATTCTGTAATAACCTATAAGGGAAAAGAATCTGAAAAAAATAGATATATACGTATGTATAACTGCATCACTTTGCTGCACACCTGAAACTAACACAACACTGTAAATCAACTATACTTCAATTTAAAAAAAAAAAAGAATTATTAACAGCAAAACAAAACACCTGGGAATAATCTTAACCAAGGAGGTGACAGACCTATACTCTGAAAACTATAAAACACTGATGAAGGAAATTGAAGGTGATTCAAAGGAATGGCAAGATATCCAAAGCTCTTGGACTGCAAGAATTAATATTATTAAAATGGCCATATTACTAAATGCAACCTACAGATTTAATGAAATCTTTATAAAATACCCTTGATACTTTTCACAGAACTAGAACATATAATTCTAAAATTTTATGGAACCATAAAAGACCTGAAATTGCAAAAGCAATCTTGAGAAAAAAGATAAAGCTGGGGACATAACCCTCCCAGACTTCAGACTATACTACAAAGCTACAGTAATAAAAACACCATGGTACTGGCACAAAAACAGATACAGAGATCAATGGAGCAAAATAGAGAGCCCAGAAAAAGACCTACACACCCCTGGCCAGTTAATCTACTACAAAGGAAGAAGGAATATACAATAGAGAAAAGATAGTCTCTTCAACAAGTGGTGCTTGGAAAACTAGACAGCTGCATGTAAAACAATGAGATTAGAACATTCCCTCACACCATACACAAAAATAAATTCAAAATGCTTTAAAGACTTGAATATAAGACCTGAAACCATAAAACTCCTAGAATTGAACACAGGCAGAACATTCTTTGACATAAATTGTAGCAACATTTTCTTGGATCAGTTTCCCAAGGCAAAAAAAATAAAAGCAAAAATAAAGAAATGGGACCTAATTAAACTTAAAAGCTTTTGTACAGCGAAGGAAACCATCAACAAAATGAAAAGACAACATAAGGAATGGGAGAAACTGTTTGTAACTGATGCAACTGACAAGGGGTTAATATCTAAAATATACAAGTTATATAACTCAATATCAAAAACCAAAAAAACCCAATCAAAAATGGGCAGATGATCTGAATAGATACTTTCCAAAGAAGACATACAGATGGCCATCCAGAACATGAAAAGATGCTCAACATTGCTAATCAGAGAAATGAAAATCAAAACTGCAACAAGATATCACCTTAACACCAGTCAGAATGGCCATAACCAAAAAGTCTACAAATAACAAATGTTGGAGGGGATGTGGAGAAAAGACAATACTTGTACACTGTTAGTGGGAATGTAAATTGGTGCAGCCACTGTGGAGAACAGTATGGAGGTTCCTTAAAAAACTAAAAATAGAGCTACCATATGATGCAGCAACCCCCCTCCTGGGCATATATCCAGAAAAAATGAAAACTCTAATTTGAAAGATACATGCACACCAATGTTAATAGCAGCATTATTTAAAATAGCCAAGACATGGGTGCAACCTAAGTGCCCATCAACAGATGATTGGATTAAGAAGATGTGAATATATCTAATATAATGGAATCCACTCAACCATAAAAAAGAGTAAAATACTTCCATTTGCATTAATGTCAATGGACCTAGAGATTATTATGCATAGTGAAATACGTCAGACAGAGAAAGACATATACTGTATAGCACTTATATGTGGAATGTAAAAAATAATACAAATGAATGTTTATGCAAAATAGAAACAGGCTTGCAGATATAGAAAACAATTGTGTGGTAACCAAAGGGGAGAGGGCAGGGTGGAGGGCAGTGCTATGCGATTAACAGATAGAAATTACTATAGGTAAAACTTATAAAACAACAAGGATATATTGTATACAGGGATATACACCCATTATCTTGTAATAACCTATAATGGAGGATAATCTGCAAAAATACTGAATCACTATGCTGTACCTCAAAGTAACACAATATTGAAAATCAACTATTCTTCAATAAAAAATAATTGTAATGAGGATGTTAGTGTCAATGCAAGTAAATAAAGATTAGTTTGTCTTTTAAAATAAGAAAGCTGATGTTGCAATGATTACATTTTGCCTTTTAAAATTGATTAGTTTGATTCTCCTTTGTTTATGTGGATACTAGGAAATGAATTTATAATCACATCTGTGGGTCACCTTGTATTTCTCCTGGACAGCGCTGGTCTAGACCCACACACCCTCCAACTCCCCACCTGTCCAACCTGCATGTGGCAAAAACTCACAGCAGAACTTGAGAGGTGGAATAAGTCTGTGGCTGAAACTCCATTCATCTCTCACAGAGTCTGCCAAGCCCTGATGAGACTCGGGATAATGAAGATGTTATTATTTCTCCAACCCGAGTATTGAACATCTAAGTTCTGCCTATTCTCCCATCAGAGGTCCTTGCGCCTCCAGGTGCACATGCTGTGCTTGGGTTGAGTTGGCCTCAGATAACACTGGCTGAATTAATAAATCACTCCATTCCTGATACCTTGCTTTCTTTTTTTTTTTTTTTTTGTGGTACGCGGGCCTCTCACTGCTGTGGCCCCTCCCGTTGCGGAGCACAGGCTCCGGACGCGCGGGCCCAGCCGCTCAGCGGTATGCGGTATGCATCCTCCCGGGCCGGGGCACGAACCCGCGTCCCCTGCATCGGCAGGCGGACTCCCAACCACTGCGCCACCAGGGAAGCCCACCTTGCTTTCTTATATTTGCCTTTTGTAGAAAATTGAGAAGTAAACACAAAATCCCATAAGACAGGCTCACCTCTGCTCAACGAGGTCCAGCTGCTTCCCCCGACTGCTCAGTTCTGGAGTGAGATCCACCGAAGGGGGCTTTTTCTTAGAGGCGGCCCCTCCCATCTCACTCCCGTCCTGCCTCTCTTCATTACTCCAATCAGGTTGTGATTTAATTCTGGCATTAGTGAGATTTTTTTCCCCTCCAGTCTTAAAGAGATTAACACACACACAAGAGATTATTGTATCTTGGAAGTGTTATTTTTAAACTAATATGAACCAAATTTTGCCATATTATCATTCTAGTTTAGATCTCGAGTATTCTGTCTGTTGATGATAAGAATTGGAATTAGGGTTGAAGTTAATAGAACATTGCCATCATGATTAATCCTAAAACAAATGGACTAGTTTTAATTTATTTTTTTAAATTTTTATTGGAGTATAGCTGCTTTACAATGGTGCGTTAGCTTCTGCTGTACCGCAAAGTGAATCAGCTTTACGTATACATATATCCCCTCCTTGATCTTTGAAGTAAAATCTCCCCTTTTGATTAAGAGAATTAATTAAACTACTTAGGAATCGTCCCTAAAATCGAACTCCCTAGACCACAGTCATTTCTTCGAAAGAGTGTTTTCTGCATTAGTGTGAAGATGCTTGCTTAGAAGTTTGGTAAACAAGCCTCAAAACTGTTCCCTGACAATTAGAATAGAACCTTCATGGCTGACTATGTTAGTTACAAAAAAAAGGGATAGTTGTAAGTTACTATATAATATTACTATTTTTGTTACTTCACAATATATATGAACTGAGATACATTTCTTTTTAAAAATATTCAGGGGACTTCACCGGCGGTCCAGTGGTTAGGACTCTGTGCTTCCACTTCAGGGGGAACGGGTTCGATCCCTGGTCGGGGAACTAAGATCCTGCATGCTGCGTGGCTCGGCCAAAAATAATAATAATAATAATAATAATATTCAGGGCTTCGCTGGTGGCGCAGTGGTTAAGAATCCGCCTGCTGATGCAGGGGACACGGGTTCGAGCCCTGGTCCGGAAGATCCCACATGCCGCAGAGCAACTAAGCCTGTGCACCACAACTACTGAGCCTGCGCTCTAGAGCTCGTGAGCCACAACTACTGAGCCCGCGTGCCACAACTACTGAAGCCCGCGCCCCTAGAGCCTGTGCTCCGCAATAAGAGAAGCCACTGCAATGAGAAGCCTGCGCACCGCAATGAAGAGTAGCCCCCGCTCGCCGCAACCAGAGAAAGCCTGTGCACAGCAACGAAGACCCAAAGCAGCCAAAAAAATAAATTAAATAAATAAATTTATTTTAAAAAATTCAAAAACTGTTCCCTGAGATTTTGTGTGACTCATTAGTGATGACGGTTTAAGCAGTAGAATGTAAAATTGGGAGACTGTGGGATGGGTATCAGGGTGGAAGGGTTTAGATTAGATTGAGGTGATTACGTTACCATGGCTTTCATTTCATTTCCACACTAGTCATTTGATGGCATTTTCCGGATCCTCTCATTATTTCACGTCCAAAGCAGCAGCACTCTCCCTAACCAGTGCTGTCCCATCCCCTCCGGGTTCTCACTTGCTGTTCCATCACCGTTCTCCCTTCCCCGTGCCCAAGCCTGAAGGTTCATTTTTGCAGACAGGAGGATGAACCTCTGTGTCTGTTCTTGATTTGCTCACAAGGTACCTAGCAATCTCCATTTTTTCTTAGATTCATAAATATAAAGCAAAAGTCCTTGTAATTCTAATTGATGGCTATGTGGTTGATTTGGGAAATGGTGATTGGGCAGTACAGAGGGGAAAAATAAGTTCAATATTTCAAAAATAATTCTGTCACATACTTTGTATTGCTTCCTGTCTTCTGTCAAAATGTTTCCTAATTAATTAGTTAACTATGATGAAGCAGGATGTGTTCACGTGAGTCATTAATTTAATCCTAGTTGGGAAGTTGAGGAAGATTTGTGTGTGAAAGTTTTAATGTCTACAGAAAGAGCAGTAATAAACCAACTAAAATGAAAAAGGGCTATTTGGGCCATGTGGTCTGTCCATTTGTGAAAGGACTTACTTTTTCTCCACCATGGATGTGACCTTGGAGGTGGCATGGCCAATGCTCACCTCATCATTTCTGATGACCCGAGGAGCTTGTGATGTGAACATATCAAGCAGATTCAGAAAAAGCATGATGAGAGGTTCAGCTTTGAATGATGTGCCCTTGGCTTCCCTTCATTTACCTTTGGCCCCATCACAGGGAGTTGGATACGGAACCAGCCATGATTGGCTCTCAGCGGCAACGTGGACCCAGGACTTGAATGGGGGTAGTCCTCAAAGGAAAGGTGAAACTTGAATATGACAGGTTTTCTGGATGCCACCACCTCCAGCTACTCTTGACTATCAGGTCAGGGGATGGTCTGCTTGTCCTAAAGTGACCTTGAAGCCAATAGGAGCCTCAGAAGGGAACCCTCTGATACAAGAACCAATGAATTCACCAAACCTCCCTCATGACTCAGCTCAGTGGAAGATGCTGGGTTGTGTCTGACAATCTAAGAAGGGTTGCCAATTACAAAAACATCTAGATCACATTTCACAAGCCCAAGCTGGCATGGAGGAAATTCTCATATCACAGGAGATATTGTGGATTGGATTTTGTGCCATAACATGCGTTGTATTCATCCCAGCAGGGCCACCACTGACTCTATTACCTATTAGAAGAGGCACAGAGAAGAGAGAGTGCATCCAGGGAGCCTGGCCTGGGAATCTGGTGGGCTCTGGTCTGGAATCTTGATTTTAGTGCATTACACATGCAGCCATGCTCACATAAGGCACATTAACTGTGGACCTTTCTTAAAGGCCCATCACAAACGTAATATAGAGTTAACATGTGCTTTGAATTAGGAATTATTTCCTGTTGTAAAGGTCAGCCAGTGACAGAAGCTTATGCTGCAGCACTCAGGTCCAGAGTCTGTAACTGGACCTAAGCTCACAGCAATAGCCACCAATGCACTTTGACCACCCTGTGCCTGGGGGCCTGGGCACTGGAGCAAATCGTTCATGTAGTGGCTGCCCACACTCACTGTGGATTACAACCACCTGGATGCGATTGTGGAAGAGAGCCAACAAAATTTAAGGAAGATAGTTGCTCCACGCTCTTCCTCACACCTGCTGGGATTTTATAACTGTATTCCACACAATGCGGTGGAAGCAGCAGGGTGCGTACCTCATCATAGACGAGCACAGAAATCAGGGCTGGTTCGTAGACCTTTTAAGAGAAGTCGTGAGACCTGGAGATTGTCATACGGAGTGAAGTAAGTCAGAGAGAGAAAGACAAATACTGTATAATATTGCTTATACGTGGAATCTAGAAAACTGGTACAAATGAATTTGTTTGCAAAGCAGAAACAGAGACACAGTTGTAGAAAACAAACTTATGGTTACCAAGGGGGGAAGGGGAGTTGGGATGAATTGGGAGGTGGGGACTGACATATATACACTACTATGTATAAAATAGAGAACTAATGAGAACCTACTGTATAGCACAGGGAACTCTGCTCAGTACTCTGTGGTGATCTAAATGGGAAGGGAATCTAAAAAAGATTGGATATATGCATATGTATGTATAACTGACTTGCTTTGCTGTACAGCAGAAACTAACACAACACTGTAAAGCAACTATACTCCAATAAAAATTAATTTTAAAAATTGAATTTAAAAAAAAAGAGAGAGAGAGGCTTCCCTGGTGGTGCAGTGGTTGAGAGTCCGCCTGCCGATGCAGGGGATACGGGTTCGTGCCCCGGTCCGGGAAGATCCCACATGCTGCAGAGCGGCTGGGCCCGTGAGCCATGGCCGCTGAGCCTGCGCGTCCGGAGCCTGTGCTCCGCAACGGGAGAGGCCACAGCAGTGAGAGGCCCGCGTACTGCAAAAAAAAGAAAAAAAAAAAAAGAGAGGATGAGAAAGTCCTGCTAAGAGAGCTCATCATGTGCCTGGAGCAATGGACAAAGGGGCTGGAACAAGGCCCTGGAAGAGGGACACAGGGAAATTTGGGGAGGATGCAAGTCCTTTGCTTCCAGCGTAGAATCACTGAAACTCTCCTCTGATGGTGTCTTGGTCTTAGCCATCAGGACCACCTGGAGTCCTTTTCAGTATTGTCCTTAGTGCTCAGGCTGCTATAACAAAATATCACCCACTGGGAGGCTTATACACAACAGAAACTTATCGCTCACAGTTCTGGAGGTTGCAAGTCCAAGTTCAAGGCTGCAGCATGGTCCACTTTTGGTGAGAGCATTCTTCCTGTTTTGTGGCCAGCACCTAGTCCCTGCTGTTGGCAGAGGTCATGGAGAGGATGTGACCACTGGTTGACACAAGATCTTGACCTGGGCAATCAGAGGCTCCTCACCCAGGCCCCCGTCCTTGGAATATACATTCTACCCACATTTCCCATTGCTGGAGCTGTTTCCAACGGCACAGCCTTGAGAGAGTAAGGTGTTGAAACCATCTTCACTGAATAGAAGACTGAACCCTCACCTCCTTTACCATCATCTTTAGGAGTTATGATTTCAATATATGAACGCCAGAGGGACACAGACCTTTAGGTCATAGCATGGAGTAAGGAACATTCCACTGTATTTCCAAGTATAAAATGCAAAGGTGTATACCACAGAGAGTATTGTTTTAATTCCTAACTCCAATTTTAAAAAGTCATGCATTTTTAACTTTGTCAAGAGTAACAGGATTTCACAGACCTGAAAAATTAACTGTGTTTCAACTTACTACACGTTATTTTTTCTTCCCCCTGTTGACTAAGGTGAAGGAAGGACAGAGGGGCATTTTCCATAAAGAGATAAAAATAGTAGGAACACTTTCATATACAAACACAGCAAACACACAGAAGAATGACACAGAAGATCTGGACAGAAATTACAACTGAAATCTACTGAAGTAGATTATCAGAAAGTAAAAATGTATGTCATTATAGGGCAGTGTATTTCTCCCTGTGTATTTCTGTTTCTGTGTGTACGGTATATGTCTATCACTGGATCTTAACTCATGTTTCAGGACTTTTAAGTCCCAACCCAAACTGTGCACATCCATGTGTCCTTTTATATTCACACTAAAACTAATCTGTTAGGTCTGAGAAAATCAGTGGACACTTTTATACATGGTTGAGGATCTCAGTGGCTTTGAATGGCTTGGCACAAGTTCCAAAGTGACCCCATCCCTCTTTCCCTCATCATTAGAGGCTCCAGGGCACAAGGACTTTCAGGGAACTGCATGACTCTGGTACCACTCTGAAACATACGCAATATATTTTCAACTTCTACCTGCCCAGCCAGGGCATGAATGGGGCACCCCAGGACAAGGCAGGGTGAGCACCTGTCCTGCCCAATTGTGCTAACAGCACAGCCCTGAGTTCCTCTCCTGTTGGAGAGCCCTTCTGTCCTGCTTTCTGCCCTGAGATTGAACACAAGGAAGCAGTCGCCTGCCTGGACTTGGCTCCAGCGCTCTGTGCGGGGAACTGTCAATCAGGATGGGCCATAGTTAGAGGGACAGGGTGCCTGGACCCGATCTCCCCACAGAGGTACCATTATCATGTCATCTGTAGTAGAGGTGACACTGTCTGCATGGAGAGTCTGGGGCACCTCCAGTGAGGAGAAAACCGTATCCTCAGTGCTCATCACCGTCACCCACGCCTGGGGATCAGTGACAACTCCTGGCAATTACTGAGAAGATCTACATGAGCAGCTGAGCAGAGGGCAGGAAAGTTTTCCACATTCCCTGTGGGAGAATCCAAGTTTAGAATGAAAGTCATAAATGGGGAGGAGGGGACACTCAAAGTGCACCAGGGGCTCCCTTCGCTATGTTTCCCGTTGGGCATTTTCCTTCATGATCTCACTCTTCCAAACTGTTGCAAAGTTTGTTCACAGTGGTCATCAGCATATGATCTGGAGGCTGATCTTTTCCATGGGTTTAAGTTTCACAACTCTTGCTATTTATTGTCTCAGATCAGTTTAAAATGAAAAATATCCTATTTAAAAAGTGTTTCCAAAAATAAACTTAAAATGGATTAAAGACCTAAACGGAAGGCCAGACAGTATAAAACTCTTAGAGGAAAACATGGGCAGAACACTCTATGACATACATCACAGCAAGGTCCTTTTTGACCCACCTCCTAGAGAAATGGAAATAAAACCAAAAATAAACAAATGGGACCTAATGAAACTTCAAAGCTTTTGCACAGCAAAGGAAACTATAAACAAGACGAAAAGACAACCCTCAGAATAGGAGAAAATATTTGCAAATGAAGCAACTGACAAAGGATTAATCTCCAAAATATATAAGCTGCTCATGCAGCTCAATATCAAAAAAACAGACAACCCAATCCAAAAATGGGCAGAAGACCTAAATAGACCTTTCTCCAAAGAAGATATACAGACTGCCAACAAACACATGAAAGAATGCTCAACATCACTAATCATTAGAGAAATGCAAATCAAGACTCCAATGAGATATCACCTCACACCGGTCAGAATGGCCATCATCAAAAAAATCTACAAACAATAAATGCTGGAGAGGGTGTGGAGAAAAGGGAACCCTCTTGCACTGTTGGTGGGAATGTAAATTGATACAGCCACTATGGAGAACAGTATGGAGGTTCCTTAAAAAACTAAAAATAGAACTGCCATACGACCCAGCAATCCCACTACTGGGCATATACCCTGAGAAAACCATAACTCAAAATGAGTCATGTACCACAATGGTCACTGCAGCACTACTTACAATAGCCAGGACATGGAAGCAACCTAAGTGTCCATCCATAGATGAATGGATAAAGAAGGTGTGGCACATATAGACGATGGAATACTACTCAGCCATAAAAAGAAATGAAATTGAGTTATTTGTAGCAAGGTGGATGGATCTAGAGTCTGTCATACAGAGTGAAGTAAGTCAGAAAGAGAAAAACAAATACCATATGCTAACACATATATATGGAATGTAAAAAAAAAATGGTTTTGAAGAACTTAGGGGCAGGATAGGAATAAAGACGCAGACCTAGAGAATGGACTTGAGGACATGGGGAGGGGGAAGGGGAAGCTGGGATGAAGTGAGAAAGTGGCATGGACATAATATACACTACCAAACGTAAAATAGATAGCTAGTGGGAAGCAGCCACATAGCACAGGGAGATCAGCTCAATGCTTTGTGACCACCTAGAGGAGTGGAATAGGGAGGGTGGGACGGACACACAAGAGGGAGGGGATATGGGGATATATGTATACGTATAGCTGATTCACTCTGTTATAAAGCAGAAAGTAACACACCATTGTAAAGCAATTATACTCCAATAAAGATGTTAAAAAATTAAAATTAAATAAATAAAAATAAGAACAGCGTTTCCCTCCTCAGAATCTGCAGGTTTGCCTCATGTCCATGTCATGGCACTAAGAGACTGTAATTTGCTCTAAGTCAGCCATGAAGTCCTCTTCTTCAGTATCTCACTGGACTACCAGCCTGTCCCTGTGTTTTGGGCAATTAGTGTTGGAAAGAAGCATTTCTGGACATAGAGACATGAATTAGGAAAAAGCATTGATTAGTAAATATAGAGAGATAACACTGGAATTTTTGAATTTGAGCATTAGAATTATCAATCGACAGTTGGAAATTGCAAATGAATATTGGATCTTGGAAACCAGTTTCATCAGCTGGGAAATAGGCCTGATGTCATTTGAAAGACCATGGGGCAGAAAGGGACACAATAAACCATTCCCACTGGCTCCTTCTGCAGCGAATTGATGCACTGGGGGCAGCGGACGGGTCCACATTTCAAGTACCTGGGTTTTTCAAGATAAGCCAAACACATAGGATAGCTACTGCTTCTTTAAAGTGTAAGACATAGCCGCTGACTGGGAAAAATGTGAGTGACAATGGTTTTACTGTGTTGAATGATTATTCATCAGGGGGCTCTGTCCCCTCATGTTTAAACACAGGGATACGGTGGACCTACTGTGCGCCATCCCTAGCATTAAGTAATGAAGATACAAATGGAAATACATCCCTGGTTCTGATGTTTGAAACGCTGGTTAGTTGAAAGACATGATTCAGCAAGTCTTTTAGCTGAGCTGGTGAAAGGGTCCAGATCTTGACTGTCCAGTGTGGAAGCCTCCAGTCCCATGTGGCTACTGATCTCCTGCAATGGGCTCATCTGAACTGAGAGGTGCTGTGAGTGTAACATACACACTGGATTTCAAAGATGTATTAAGATGGAGAGAATATAAACTATCTTAAGATCTTTTCAGAACTGATTATGGCTTGAAATGACAATATTTAAGCTATTAAAATCATTTAGAGTTTCTTTTTACTTTCTTTAATGTGCAGCAAGTGACATATAATTTAATGGGTCACGTTCTATCTCTCCAGGACATTGCTGGTCTAAACTCAGAAATACATCAACCACCCCAGCTGGACCCACCTGTGGCAGAAACTTTGCAGAACCTGAGAGTTTGAATAAGTCAAAGGGGGGTATTCACCATCTCATGCAGACTGTCAAGCCATGATGACTAAAGAAAATGAAGACACTGTCATTTCTCTAGCCTGTGTATAAAAAAATCAAAGCCAGCCCATAGCTCCCAGGGCATAGTATACTAAGTGCACACACTTAGCTTGGCATTGAGTTGACCTCAGACAACACTTGCTGAATTAATAAAGGACTACGTTCTACAGACCTTCCTGTCTCAAATCTGCCTTTTGTAGCATTCTGAGATAGAAAAAAGAAATTCCATAAACTGGACCCACCTCAAGTCCACTGGGCTCTCCTGTGGCCTCCATGAGCTACTGACGGCTCAGCTCTGGAGTGAGATTCCCCTGCAGGGGCGTTTACTGGAGATGGTCTCTCCTCCCTCCTTATTCACATTCCCACCTCTCCTCCTTAATTACATCAGATTTTGATTTAATTTTTGAATGAGTGAAATTTTATTGAGGACATAGGGAGTTTACCACAAACAAAAGAGAACAATTTATCCTTCCTTTTATTTTTATTAGTATTGTTCATTTTCTAGGTCTAAGGTGAAGCATCTCCTACCTAGAGTGCCACCTTGGCAAACCGAAATTTAAGTAACATTCACGTCCCTGTAAATACTCCAACTGACTATAACTGCAGTGTATCCGTCAACCAGTTCCCCAGTGCCAAGCCAGCTCTGGACACTGATTTCCTGTTTCTTTTCACCCCAAACAAAGCTTAACTGTGTGGCCCCAGCCAGTCAGATATTTTCCTTTTTTTACTTCCTTGTTTTTTTACTCTTTCTTCTATAAAACCTCCCTCTCCTTCTGCCCTATTTTGCAGTTCTCTGACCGTTTCACTAAGTGTTAAAGTTTACCATCTAAAGTGCTTCCTTTAATTATTTTTAACAATATGGATGAAATATTGTGTATTATCATTCTATATTAGATATGGAATATTATGAATGTTGGTGAAGATTATAATTTTGGACAGAAAAAGATTTTTAACCTGAAATTTTTGCAATCAATATTAATCTTCATGAAATAGATGGAGCTAATTTCCAATACTTTCTGCTCACTTATGTAGAATCTCTTTATGTTTAGATCATGAAATTAATTAAACCTGCTCAGAAATATTTCCTAATATCATACTCAGTGGTTCACAATCACTTCTTCAAAATGGCTTTTTCTTTATGGCTGGCAAGACTTGTAACAGAGAATAACAACCCTGAATCCATATTGGATCTCTTCCTTTAGCTCTAACCCTCCTGCTCTGTGCCTGTGCTTAGTCCTGCGGGCTCTGCATCTTTGTAACAGAATGTTGCCTAGAGCCTGAAATATACATAAACGCCCTTTCTCACAGCTCTGCTTCCCAGGCTTGACCTTTAAAGGTATAACACTTCTCATTCATACAGAGATAAAAAGTTGCAGAACAGGGAGTAACATCTATCTTGCTGGAGGTTTACAGGAACCTATGACCTGACCTACATGGACAGCTGCAGAGCAAAGGATGATAACATTCCCTCCCGGGTCTTAGCTGGCACCAGGAAGTTTGCACCAAGCAGCCACACCCCGTCCCCTTTTATTATAAAAGAAGGCTGAATGCCTTTTTTTTTTTTTTAAGTTTCCAGTTCTTTTTAAAAAATATTTTATTTATTTATTTACTTGGTTGTGCCAGTCTTAGTTGTGGCATGCAGGATCTTCATTGCAGCATGTGGGATTTTTTTTTTTTTTTAAGTTATGGCAATCTGTAGATTGCCTTGGGTAGTATGGTCATGTGACAATACTGATTCTTCCAATCCAAGAACACGGTTTATCTTTCCACCTGTTTGTGTCATCTTCAGTTTCTTTCATGGTGTCTTATAGTTTTCAGAATACAGGTCTTTTGCCTTCTTAGGTAGGTTTCCCCTAGGTATTTTATTCTTTTTGATGGGATTCTTCCCTGAAGTTTCAATATGACTTCCACTATTTTTGTTTCCTTAACTTGGTCCTGTCACTTATCTTAGCTTTTACGGAATGCGCGGAAGAAATAAATGTTGAAGAATCCACCTGATGGTGTGGTGGAGTAAATGATAGGAGTGCAGGACCCCATAGCCCAGAGATGAACATGTTGGCTCTAATAAAAAGCCTAAACAACTGGGTCATTTGTTAAGACCACCATAATGAGAATAATTTTCCCCACAGTCCTGGTCCTGTGCTTATCTTGGTTAATAGTAATTATTTCAATTCTATAGATGTTGGAATTTTGCTACGGTAACAGTTGATGCTCTCAGGCCCTCAGCCTCCTTCTTTTCCTGCCTTCCACTCCGCTAGTCTCATCGCATTTTCTTCTTCCAAGAGGAACAGTTTAGGAGGTATTTTTCATTAGTTGCAGATATTCATTACCCCTTTTATTTCTATGTCCCTCAGATATGGTGATCTCTCTGTAAGCTTTCCTCTAAGGACTCATTGGTGCTTAAATTTTTAAGAACTCTCAAGATACAATACTGTGAGAATCTGGCATCAACAAAGAGGAACTTCAGTGCTTCTGTTTCCAGTAAAATTGTGTGGAACCAAGAGAGACCCTGCCTGTCCCAGCCCCATGAAAATGCTGCAGAACTATGGCCTGTCCTTAGATGCATCAAAGGGGCACACTCTGTAGAGATGGGAAAGTGCAGGACACAGGAGTGAATGATGTCACAGCAGAAACTGTCATGGCCTTTGGATGGCCTGACGTCAGGACTGAAATGAAATGCCAACAAAAATAATTTTGGGGCTGAAGTAGAGTGGATCCTTTGGACTCAGTGACAAGAAAATGCTGCGGGATTTTTTTTTAAATAAGAATTTTTTTTTTTTTTTATGCGGTATGCGGGCCTCTCACTGCTGTGGCCTCTCCCGTTGCGGAGCACAGGCTCCGGACGAGCAGGCTCAGCGGCCATGGCTCACGGGCCCAGCCGCTCCATGGCATGTGGGATCTTCCCGGACCGGGGCACGAACCCGTGTCCCCTGCATTGGCAGGCAGACTCTCAACCACTGCGCCACCAGGGAAGCCCAAGAATTTTTTTAAATTAATTTTATTGGAGTATAGTTGCTTTACATTGTTGTGTTAATTTCTGCTGTACCGCAAAGTGAATCAGTTGTACATGTATATATATCCCCTCTTTTCTAGATTTCTTTCCCATTTGGGTCACCACAGAGCACTGAATAGTTGCCAGACAACAATGCTGTACTTCCGTCAGTCATTTTCCATTTCCTATTTCCTCTTAGATCTCTCTATTTTTGAATCCTTACTTTGCCACTCTAGCTGTCAATCTTGAGGAAATGACAAGAATGAAACCAAGGGTTGGCCCGGAATTTTGCTCCACTGAGAACAATCTTCAGAATTTAGGGTGGCACCTTCTCTGTATTTCTGTTTCTCCACTTCGTTCCTTTCTGGTCATTTCCTTCCCCCTCTCAGGCCACAGTGGGGTTAGCATAGCTGCAGAAGCACATTTAGTGGGATGGGATTCCCCCCCCCAAGTGCAGGCCCATGAGGGAGGAAGCCGGCAAAGCAGCAGTACTATTGTGTGTTTCAGTCACCACCAATCCAGGGATGAAAGTGGTACCCAGGGAGGGTATTCTTGTGAAAGAACAAATAAGCATTACATGAAGGTACTGAGAGATGTAGAATGGATGGAGATGAGACGGGCAGTGTGGTTATGAGACTGGGATCCTTCAACATGTGAGGAAAAGACCGAGCCAATGATATATATACATTGAGGCGGGTGTCGTCCAGGTTTTCCACTGTTGCAGGAATATTTGTAAGCATAGAAGAGGGAAAGGCTAGAATGAATCCTAGGGGTTGGTTTTGATTTAGAACATTTGTGGATAACTCATAGATCGTTATGAAAGTATGCGTGTGTATATCTATGTGTGTATTTTCACGTGTGTTTGCCCATGTGCGTGCAACCTAAATATTAAAAGATCTGTTTGCTGGGAGGCCTCAGAATCAATGATATATTGGTAGCAATCTGCAAAGATAATAGCAGATCTTGGTTTCTAAAAACTGATTTCCATTCGAAGGAATCAGTATTCTTTAAAGGAAACAAAACAACAGCATAAAGATTTACAAGATATGCGGAATTATACTATTGTAAGATTCTTACATATTTTGTGAAATGGTCAAAAGAAGTTCTAACTAGAATCTAATACTTTGGGAACCACAACCAATGGAAAATAGTTATACCCTAACGGTACCAAAGCTTAATGGTGTATTAAAAATACCAGGGCTCCCCTGGTGGTGCAGTGGTTAAGAATCCACCTGCCAATGCAGAGGACACAGGATTGAGCCCTGGTGCGGGAAGATCCCACATGCCTACGAACAACTAAGGCCGTGTGCCGCCACAACTACTGAGCTTGTGCTCTAGAGCCCGCATGCCACAACTACTGAAGCCTGCGTGCCTAGAGCCTGTGTTCTGCAACAAGAGAAGCCACCGCAATGAGAAGCCTGTACACCACAACGAAGAGTAGCCCCCACTCGCCGCAACTAGAGAAAGCAGTGCACAGCAACGAAGACCCAACTCAGGCAAAAGTAAAAACAAATAAATAAATTTATTTTAAAAAATACCAAACTGTCCTAAAAGGAGGCAGAAGAAAAAAAAAAAACAAAGAGGAAAAAACAGGACAATGGAAATCTAAGACAAACATTTTTGTTTTTCGATGATGGAAAGTGAACATTTAAGTGACAAATATAAAGACGGCAGTTTCATACACACACTACTGTATATGATAGATAACCAGCAAGGTCCTACTGTATAGCACAGGGAACTCTATTCTGTGATAACCTATATGAGAAAAGAACCTGAAGAAGAATGAATAGATGCATATGTAAAACAGAATCACTTTGCTGTACACCTGAAACTAACACAATATTGTAAATCAGCTATACTCCAATATAATTTAAAAAATAACAAGAGGGGAGTTTCTCCTCCTGCTTTCATATTACTTCATGCTTCCAATCAACCAAAATCACCATCAAGGTCAACCGTGTACAGAAAATCCAGGTTCAAAGGTGAAGCAACCCATCGAAGAACATTGATTTTCTGTGTTAACAGTCAGCTTATTGGAAAAGAAGAGTGAAATAAAGATACAAAATCATATAAAAAACACATTCTCCATTTTACAGTTTTTTCATCTGTAAAATAAAATCTACACACACCCTGGAGTAATATTTATCTGGACCAGTTTTGGTGTATGTGCCAATGTATTTCAGGTTTTAGCCACATAGAGATAAAATTCGCAGAAACTCTTCAAATATTCCTGAATAAAGGAGATTTCTTTCAGACACTGCAATGATCAAGAGGGAAACTGTTTTTTTCAGTAATTGGCTGTATCTTTTTCCAGGTGACAATTTGATGGCTTTAACTTTCAGATATCCCAGTGTAGCACCGTTATTAAATTGACTAAGTTCATTGGATTTTATGTAAAAATTTGGTACTGAGGACAAACATCAAAATATTCCAACGTTCAGGGCTTCCCTGGTGGCGCAGTGGTTGGGAGTCCACCTGCCGATGCAGGGGACATGGGTTCATGCCCCGGTCCGGGAAGATCCCACATGCCGCGGAGCGGCTGGGCCCATGAGCCATGGCCGCTGAGCCTGTGCGTCCGGAGCCTGTGCGTCCGGAGCCTGTGCTCCGCAACAGGAGAGGCCACAGCAGTGAGAGGCCCATGTACCACAAAAAACAAACAAAAAACAAAACAAAACAAAAAGAAATATAGAGAGATACTAGAATTCTTTAAATTTGACATTGAATCAATTTATATTTAGAAATTTCAATTGATAATTTAATATTTGAAACAAACTCCATCAGTTGGCAAATGGGCCTGACGCAACTTTTCTCTTAGACTATAGAGAAGAAAGGGCACATAAATCTTCCCGTCAGGTTCCTTTTGCAGCAAATGGATGTACTGAGGGCACCAGACAAGTCCACATTTCAGGTACATGGGTTTTTCAAGATAAGGCAGGCAGCTAGGACAGCTACTGCTTATTTAAATTGTGTAACCACGGCCCCTGCTTGGGAAAAATGTGCATGATAGTGAGTTTAATGTGTTGAATGATTATTAATCATGTAGATCTGTCCCCACACATGTAAACACAGAGAGAGACTGCGCACCTACTACGTGCCATCCCTAGCACTAGGTAACAAAGGTCCAAACAGAAATACTCATGTCCTTGGTTCTGATATTGGAAATGCTGGTTCTATGAAGGACATGATTCATCACCAGGCTTCTAGCTGAGCTGGTGAAAGGGTGTAGAGGCGGGCTGTCCACTGTGGAAGCCTCCAGTCCCTGGTGGCTATTGAGCTCCTGAAATGGGCTCATCTGAACTGAGCGATGTTGTGGGTGTAACATACACACTGGATTTCAAAAATGTAGTAAGACAGAGAGGATGTAAACTATCTTGTCAAGAACTATTCAGAGTCGATTACAGCTTGAAATGACAATATTTAGGATATTAAAATAAGCTAGAGGTTTTTTTCCCCTACATTTTCTTTACTGTGACTGCAGGAAGATTTATAATTATATCTGGGGGTCATGTTCTATTTCTGTTGGACATTGCAGGTCTAGACTCAGAAATTCTTCATCTGCCCCAGCTGGACCTGTCACAGGGAAGAAAACCTGACTACGTATTGGATCTGTTTCTTTTACTTTAACCTTTTTGCTTTTGTTCCCTGAAAGGATACTGTCTATACATAATAGCCTGCCTCGGGGAACCCTGCCCTCTGCCTAAACAAAGTGCCTTTGTTCAAGGAAACATCCGGACCCTGTTCCACCTATGGATGGTCAAGAAAGAAGAAATTAAAAAAAAAAAAAAAGAAAGAAAGAAGAAATTAACACATCCTCGCCCGGAGGCTGGCCATTCCAGGAGATATTTGCAAACCTTATGGTCTTTTTACTTTACTTCCTCATCTCCTCCCCCTCTCTGTACTATGAAAGAAACTGGCACCCAAACCCCTATAAGATGGTTATTTTGAGACACTGGTCCGTCATCTTCTCGGTCTGCCAGCTTTCCAAATCAAGTCGTATTCCCCGCCTCAACACCTCGTCTCGTATTTACTGGCCTGTCGTGCGGTTAGCAGAGCGAGCTTGGACTCGGTAACAGACCCACCTGTGGTAAAAGCTTGGCAGAACCTGAGAGGTTCAACAAGTCCATGGGGGAGAACTCGCCATTCATGCAGCCTGCGAAGCTGTAATGAATACAGAAAATGAAAACACAGTCATTCCTCCAGCCGTGTCCTATAGATCCAAGTCAGCCTACTGCTCTCGGGGCGGATACTCAGTGCAGGGTCCCTAAGTGCACGCACGATGCCTGGCATTGAGTCGGCCTCAGACTACACGTGCTGAATTAACAAATGACTTCATTATGGGACCTTGCTCTCTCAAAAAGTAAACTCACTTAGAAAACAGAGGACTCGTTTTCTCTCACCATGAAGTTGCAGACTGGAATGCCCGCCGAAGCACACTCACCACACCCCATTCACACCCGAGGCATCTACCACTGATTACACGGCCCATCAGAGGAGTTCCCAGGAAGAGAGGCACACGGAGCAAGCCCTGGCCACCCTCCAGTGAGCTTGGGAGGTCTGCTCTGACGCCCAGACTTCAGCACATTCGACATGTAGCTGAGCTCTGAGGGTCAGGGTCTGCATCAGGCATTATTTCCCTGAGTTCAGGTCAGGGAGGGAGGTACGTGCGGCAGCCCTCAGGCTCAGAGTCTCCACAGGACTTAAATCTACACACACTGGCCTTCGTTCACGGTAGCACTATTTACAATACCCAGGACACTGAAGCAACCTAAATGTCCATAAACAGATGAATGGATAAAAGAGATGTGGTACATGTATACAATGGAATACTACTCAGCCATAAAAAAAGAACAAAGTAATGCCATTTGCAGCAACATGGATGGACCTAGAGAGTATAATATTAAGTAAGTCAGAGAAAGACAAATAGCGTATGATATCATTTATATGCTTATCACTTATATATCTAAAAAATGGTACAAATGAACTTATTTACAAAACAGAAATAGACTCAGAGATGTAGCAATCAAACTTACGGTTACCAAAGGGGAAAGGTAGGGGGAGAGATAAATTGGGAGACTGGGATTGACATATACACACTACTATATATAAAACAGATAACTAATAAGGAGCTACTGTATAGCACAGACAACTCTACTCAATACTCTGTAATGACCTATATGGGAAACGAATCTAAGAAAGAGTGGAGTTATGTATATGTATAACTGATTCACTTTGCTGTACAGCAGAAACTAACACAACATTGTAGATCAACCATACTCCAATAAAAATTAATTAAATAAAATCTACACACAACCACATGCACCTTTACACCCTTTACCTGGGGGGCTCGAGCTCCGGGAAATATTCCTTGTCCACATTCACAGAAATAGAGTCACCTGGGGGGCTCTTGAATACTGCAGATTTCTGGGATTTTTCTGACTTGGACATTGGAAACCTTTCCTTTACTGACATTATCACTGGATTCCATATCTTCACATTTACCCACATTCTGAGTTCTAAGCCACTGTGCCTGTCTTTGTTTCTTCAAATCAACTAATGGTAATGAACTCTCCCTAAATGTCTCTTCTCTGAGAACTGAGGTACTCCAATTTCTCTAAAATCTCCTGGAGACCAAAAATAACTTTTGTCCTCCAAAAATGAATATAGGGGACTTCCCTGGTGGTCCAGTGGTTAAGACGTCACCTTCCAATGTAGGGGGTGTGGGTTCAATCCCTGGTTGGGGACCTAAGATCTCACATGCCTCTTGGCCAAAAAAACAAAACATAAAACAGAAGCAGTATTGTAACACATTCAATAAAGACTTTAAAAATGGTCCACCTCAAAAAACTTAAAAAAATTAAACACATAAAAAAACCCAAAAAAGCACATAGGAGTCAATTATGGGTCCTTGTGGCTAGTGAGATTTGTTTTGTGTTCACACATTTTAAAACGTTAGAATGGAAAAATACGGATCCTCTTAAAATATCAATAGATAACCAACAAGGACCTACTGTATAGCACAGGGAACTCTGATCAATATTCTAAATGGGAAAATAATTTGAGAAAGAATAGATACATGTAGATGTATAACTGAATCACACTGCTGTACACCTGAAACTAATACACATTGTAAATCAACTATAGTCCAATATAAAATAGAAATTAAAAAAAGAAAACTATGGATCCTCTTAGAGACCATAAATCAGAATTTTAATAATCCAAAACTAATTTTTAATGTGTTAATTGATGAGCATTCAATATTGGAATTGACCTCTTCTTTTAGATGTTGGTTAACTTTCATAACCTAGATCTTGTTCCTAAACTTGCAAGTGACTTCCAATATTTTTGTTCAATTTTCTTCTAATCATTATCTTACCTGTTACTGAACTCATGAAAGAAAGAAACATGGTGAAAGGATCCAACTGATTGTTTGGTTGAGTTAATATTAGGAACACGAGATCTCAGGTAGCTCAGTGTACACTTGTATGTTTTAATGACAATGATAAACAAATGGGTAATTTTTTAACTTGGAGGAACATATTATGGTCACTTGAACAAGAACATAGCAGTTGTGTTGTATCTACATTAGTTTACTAAATCGAAGTGCAGCGTGTTTGTTATATAGGAGAGTGTCTTCATTGCAGAGAAGATCACACTAGAGAATTTAGGGAAAGTATGAAGCTCGTCAGGCAATTGCTCTCAGGTGGTTCAGAAAAAAATCTAGTGATAATGAGATAAAATATAGAGAAATTGGTTGACAGATCACATGCAGTAAAGTGTTAACGGTTGGGGTAAGTGATAAAAGTATTAGTATTTGTAATTAATTCAAAACAATAATTTAAAAAATAACTTTCTTTCAGAGCAATCCCTATCAAAAGTCCAATGGCATTTTTCACAGAAGTAGAACAAATAAACCTAAAATTTGTAAGGAACCAGAAAAGACCCCAAATAGCCAAAGCAATCTTGAGAAATAAGAGTTAGCTGGAGGCATTGCCCTCCCTGATTTCAAACTATCTTAGAAAGCTATAGTAATTAAAACGGTATCATGTCAACAAAAAGACAGAAACATAGATCAGTGGAATAGAGGAGACAGCCCAGAAGTAAACCCACACAAATATGTCAATAAATGTATGGTACATGAGCCAAGAATGTATAACAGGAAAAGGACAGTACCTTCAATAAATTGTGCTGGATAAACTGGACGGCCACGTGCAAAAGAATGAGACTCCACCTCTATTACACAACACACAAAAACTAATTTAAAGTGGATTAAAGACTTGATTGTAAGACTTGAAACTAAAACTCCTAGAAGAAAACACAGGTGGCAATCTCCTTGACATAGATTCAAAAATCATTGCCAAGACCTGACACCAGAAGCAAAAGCAACAAAGGCAAAATTCAACAGGTGGGACCACATCAAACTAAAAACTTCTGCAAAGTGAAGGAAATCCACAACAAAATTAAAAGGCATCCTAATGAATGGGAGAAATTAGTTGCTAATCATGTATCTGATGATGGGCTAATAGCCAAAACATACAAAGAACTCATACAACTCCATAGCAACAACAATAACAACAACAAACAATCCAATATAAAAATGGGAGGAGAAACAGAATAGACCTTTTTACAAAGAATACTACCAATTGGCCAACAGGCACATAAATATCAACTCACACCTCTTAGAATGGTTATCATCAAGAAGAAAAATAATAAGTGTTGGTGAGGGTGTGAAGAAAATGGAACCCTGATACACTGTTGGTGTGAATGTAAATGAGTGCAGCCACTATGGAAAACAATATGGTGTTTCTTCACAAAATTAAAAATAGAACTGCCATATGATACAGCAATTTCTGCATCTGGTTATATATGTGAAGGAAACGAAACCAGGAGCTTGAAGGGCTATCTGCACTCCCATGTTTATTGCAGCATTATTAACGATAGTCAAAGTATGGAAACAACCTAAGTGTGCATCAGCAGACAAATGAGTACAGAAGTTGTGGGATACACAATGGAATATTATTCAGCCATGAGACTGAAGGGAATCCTGCCATTTGGGACAAAATAGACAAACCTGGAGAACATTCAGCTAAGTGAAATGAATCAGATGAATCAAGACAAGTACAGTATAATATCACTCATCTGTGGAATATAAAAAAGCCAAATTCATAAAAACAGCAAGTAAAATGGTGGTTACCAGAGGTTGGTAGGTAGGAAACTGGAGATATGTTTTTTAAGGGTATAAACTGGGAAGGAGTAGATAAATCAGTCCTGGAGAGCTAATGAACAGCATAGTAATTATATTCAACAATACTGTATTATAAGTTTCAAATTTTCTAAAGAGTTTATCTTAATTCTTCCCACTGTACATAAAAAGACACATATGTGGTGTGATAAAGATGTTAGCTAATGCTACAGCGATAAACATACTGTGTGATATATAAATGTATCAAATCAACACACTGTACACCTGAAACCTGCACATTATGTTTCAATTAGAAATGTAAAAACAGAGATCATTGTTTCATGTGAAAAGTTGGTATTCAGTGAATGTCTACTGAACAGTGTAATCATGACGATCGTTGAAGCTGATCGTATATATTTTTTTAGATCCTCAACAATTGTTGTCAACAATCATCTTCACTACCATCACCATCATCATCACCATCTCCATTTTACGGAGGAGGGAAATAACAGAGAAATTAAGATAGTTGCCAATAGCCACACAGAGAGACTGGATGAATGAGCGTTGAAACTCAAGTACTTAACAAATTTTAACCTTCAGCTATCAGGAAATCCCCCCAAAAGGAAATCAAGACACAGTTCTCTAATGTGTGAGCTGTGGTTCAGCCAAGGGTGGTTTAGACAGTCAGCATGAAGATGTCAGGTCAGAATTTTGGTGGAGGGCGTCTGGGTTAACGAATAATGAAGACCTTGGAGAGAAAAGAACCAATTAGTCTCTCAGCTCAGTCTCATTAAGCAACACTAAGCCACACCTGCCCACTGATCCAACCCAGCCCTCGCCAAACCCCACTGCCACTGATGCTGCCTAGGAGGCAGTTCAGCAGAAGGGTTAAAATTTGGGCTAAGTAGGGATGTTCTCAACTCTGGCCTCCACCATCTTTGAAAAGGGGGGGTTGATAATACCACCTACTTCAGAGGGCTGAAGACAATCAGATCTTGCATGAAATGCCCTTACCTGGAGGGCTCTTACATCATTAGCATCCAATGAATGTTTGGGGTGGTGGAGACAATTAGGAGAGTCAATGGTGGGTGATGGTGATTAGAGTGAAGATGGGGCAGAGTCCACATGAGTTTCAATGATGACAGTAATGGGGTATTAAGAGGCACCTGCCGTGGAACATTACTCAGCCTTTGAAGAAAATCCTGCCATATGCGACAGCACATATGGACCTGGAAGCCAGTATCCTCAGTGAAATAAACCAGCCACAGAAGGACAAATACTGCATGACTCCACTCATATGAAGTATCTAAAATAGCCAAATTCACAGAACCAGAATAGAATGGTGGTTTCCAAGGGCTGGAGGGAGGGGGAAGACGGGGGTTATTGTTCAATGGGTATAAACTTTTGATTATGCAAGGTGATTAAGTTCTAGAGTTCTGCTGTACAATCATGACTATAGTTAATACTACTGTATTGAACACAAACATGTAAGAGTATAGGTCTCATGTTAAGTGTTCTTATCACAATAAAAAAAGGCATTTTCAAATTCTAACTTCTGCCCTTTCCATCCAGAGCTATTATTGGGGAATATTCATTGATTTCCTGATCTATGAATGCTTCATTTTAGGTGCTGCTATGAAAGGTGAGAAGATGCATAAGATAGTCTCCCTCGGCAAGCTAACAGTATCGGAGAAGTCAGATATTCAGATGACAAGCAGAAGGTTCCTGTTACCAGTCTCCAAATTATCCCTCAATGGTAGTGGGAGAACATTGTTCATAGAAGCCCAGTGATGATATTATATAGAGAGCTATGAATAGCATTGTGGCTACCAGGAGTCAGCAACTCCTGAAGGAATTATTCACTGATGCATGAAGGAAGATCATTCCCACCTGAGGTGGAAAACAAGCCCAAACAGGTTCACATCGCCTTCGGAGACTAGTCAATCAAGAGTTACGCCAGCCAATGGGAAGGGAGAGATTCTATGGCCAATCAAGGGGCAGGCACAGCCTTTAAGTCTCAGTTTCTACAGCTGTTCTTTGATGGGGACCAACCAGGAGGACCAGGGACCAGACTGGGTGAGGAAGTCTTATCACTGATCTTTCTTTTTCTTCATTTCCCCCTCTCAGAGCTTACTACAGGTCTGGGGTGCTTAAAGAACAAGAGAGCGGGGTATGGGAAATGGTCAAGTCTTCCCCTTTGTTTTGGCAAGGATGTACTACAGTGAAAAGCATTTAAATTCACAGAGAGGTTGTGTATCCAGCACCTTCCCTCATTAAATCTCCATGGTTCTCAACTTTTAGGAGAACGGGACTCTTCCAGGCTGAACTGGGGCTCCCTATTTTTCTAAAATTGAATCGGAGGGGACTTCCCTGGTGGTCCAGTGGTTAAGACTTTGCCTTCCAATGCAGGGGGTGAGAGTTCAATCCCTGGTCGGGGAGCTAAGATCCCACGTGCCTTGCAGCCAAAAAACCACAACAAAAAACAGAAGCAATATTGTAACAAATTCAATAAAGACTTTAAAAATCATCCACCTCAACAAAAAAAAAAAAAAAAAAAAAAAAGAGGGCTTCCCTGGTGGCGCAGTTGTTGAAAGTCCGCCTGCCGATGTAGGGGACGCGGGTTCGTGCCCCGTCCGGGAGGATCCCTCTTGCCGCGGAGCGGCTGGGCCCGTGAGCCAAGGCCGCTGAGCCAAGGCCGCTGAGCCTGCGCGTCCGGAGCTTGTGCTCCGCAACGGGAGAGGCCACAGCAGTGAGAGGCCCGCGTACCGCAAAAAAAAAAAAAAAGAAAGAAAGAAAAGAAATTGAATCAGAGACATAGAAAATTCGAGGGCCTTGGATATTGGAGAACTAAAGAGAAATAATGAAAATACCAAAAGTCGAAGAGCTGTTTTTAACTTGGCTGGTCTATTGGTTCTGATTGTGAGATTCATGTAACCTGGGGAGACAAATGAAAAACAGAAGTTTTGGAGCCGGGGCCGAGGGGCCGTAAAGCCGGAGCCCGTGCCTCCGAAGAATAGTGGCCGCCACGGTGAGGCATGAGGAGGGGAGGGGAAGGGAGGCAGTTTCGGGGCCGGGGCTGGGAGCTCCGGCTGGGCTGCGGGCGCCGCGCGCCACCTGCGTTCCCGGCGGGGGGCGGGGACTGGGGTGTCTCAGCCGGGGGTTACTGAGGCGGGCGCTGGCGACCTCGGGGCCAGGGAGAGCCTTCTGCCTGGAAGGCAGGGCGGGTCTGGCGTGCCGGGAAATACCGAGCGGATGCAATCGCCGTGTGCGTCAGCCACGTGCCGGCAGCCCAAGGTGGAGGTAAGTCCGGCCCGCGAGCCCCTGCTCGGTCCCCGAGCTAGTTGATGGTGTCGCCCTATTATCGTCCCCATTTGAAAGCTGGTGAAACGGGCTCCGGGACTTTCACGAGGAAGTGGCAGAACTGGGACTTGAACCAGACCCTGCAACACCGAAAACTGAGCGTTTCTGCGGTACCATTGGCCCCCAGAGCCAGCCCACAGATCTGGGCCACACTGGCTGCGTCAGGTCACCTGGGGACCTTTAAAAGTACAGGGTCCTGAGCTCTATTCCCGGATAGAGGATTGTTGAGTGATTGAGGCAGTGGGTTTGGGGAGCCACTTATTAACTGATAGTGTTAAGGATAAGGTAAGAGCTTACAAGGGCCAGGCCCCGAGCTGAGGCTTATGTAGATTCCCATTTAATTCTAAAGAAGTCGGTGCTCTCATTGTCGCCATTTTACAGATAAACAATCTGAAACTCAGGGCATCTGACTTTTCCAGGGTCACTCATCCCAGTGTTGAGCCCAGCTGCTCTGTGTCCTGAGAGTACACACTGAGCCCCGTTGTTCCTGCCTTGTAATGGTCGCTGCCATTTTCTGAGGACCCCGCCCCCCACCCCAGCCGGGTCCTTCACACACATTCCTGCATGTGGCTCTGGAGGAGTTGGTACCTTAAAGGAGAAAGCAGGCGAGTCCGTAAAATAGGACAATATTAATAGGAAAATGACATAAGCTAAGTCTTTATATATATCTATCTATAAATTTGTTTATTTATTTTTGGCTGCGTTGGGTCTTCGTTGCCCGGGGTTTCTCTAGTTGCAGGGAGCAGGGGCTACTCTTCGCTGCGGTGTGCGGACTTCTCACTGCAGTGGCTTTCCTTGTTGTGGAGCACGGGCTGTAGGTGTGCGGGCTTCAGTAGTTGTAGCACACAGGCTCAGTAGTTGTGGCTCACGGACTCTAGAGTGCAGGCTCAGCGGTTGTGGTGCACGGGCTTGGCTGCTCCGCGGCATGTGGGATATGTGGGATCTTCCCGGACCAGGGCTTGAGCGCGTGTCCCCTGCATTGGCGGGTGGATTCTTAACCACTGTGCCACTAGAGAAGCCTGACGTGAGCTAAGTCTTGAAGGATGTTGGGATTAGACAGTATTGGAGTAGGAGAGAGGATGTTCAGTGGGTTAATGGGTATGGAGTTTTGGGGGGAGGGATAATGAAAATGTTATACAGCTCTATGAATATCCTAAAAAGTGCTGACTGTGCACTTGAAAAGAGTGACCTGTGTGGTGTATGAATTCAGAGTAAAGAAGGAGGGGAGGGCTTCCCTGGTGGCGCAGTGGTTGAGGGTCCGCCTGCCGATGCGGGGGATGTGGGTTCGTGCCCCGGTCCGAGAAGATCCCACATGCCACGGAGCGGCTGGGCCCGTGGGCCATGGCCGCTGAGCCTGCGCGTCCGGAGCCTGTGCTCCGCAGCGGGAGAGGCCACAACAGTGAGAGGCCCGCGTACCGCAAAAAAATAAAATTACAAAAAAAAAAAAAAGAAGGAGGGGAGCCGATCCTGGAGTAGATGGTGTGGCTGCAGTACGTGATGTGGAGAGAAAACTAGAGAAGTCATTTGTAGCCAGAGCTGGGGATGCCAAGCTGGGGGTAGACTGAATTGGCTGGCAGTGGCAGCAGAGGTAGGGTATTGTGTGCGTGTTTTGGGAGGATGGCCAGAACCCTCCTTCAGCAGAGGGAGTGGGAGGCATTTGGAAGCCCTGTCAAGTGTCACATTCGTTCAGATGTGTATCGGGCACCTGCTGTGCTAGCCACAGCCCAGGCCCTGGACCTATCATGGCAGATGTGACAGTTGTGGTCCTGACCTCCCTCCTGCCTAGTTGTGATGCCAGCAACTGTTTGCAGGGGCCCTGGGTGAAGAGAGCCCCCTTTCTGTCTCCATGTGTCCTTGAGAAGAGGGTGAGTCGGTGGCTGTCTCTACCCACCAGCCCAAGGAACTGTGCCTTGAAGGGAACTTTGCACATCCAGCTGTCCAAAGCCAGGTTGTCTTCTTGATGCACTTCACACAGGACAAACCACATTCCTTGGGGCTTCCCAACGCCCCCCCCCCCCCACTGCCTGTGGTCCTTTGTCCCAGCTGCAGGGCTTTGGTCCCGCATCGTGCCACGTGGCTCTCCAGGCAGGAAAGCATATGTACCATCTGCGGTGTCCCAGGTGTGGAGTCTCATGGCTCTGACCTCTGCTCCTTGACCAACAGCTTGGCCTGAGTTGGATGCTGTGTTGGCCAGTTGCTCTTGCCCAGGGTCTTCAGGCCCGAGCATCAGTCAGTGGATTATGGGGTGTTTTAGGGCTTTCTGGGAGAGGCCTCCGCCAGTAACTGTCTTCATCCCTTATGGTAGCTGCAGCTGGCACAGCTGTGCTCCCCATGAATCCTCAGCTCTGAGCATAGCTGACCTACCTGACACTTGGTAGGTGTCTGGGTATTGAGTAGGTAGCTGAGAAGCTTGGCGGCACCTCTGATCTCTAGATCAATCAGCACCAAGAAGGATCTGGTCTGGAAGCAGAGACAGCTGTTGAGCTACTCTGGACCTGCCACTGTCAGGTGTCCACTTTTTACATGCCTTGCCTTCTGAGGGCCTTAGCCCTCCTGTAAGGGGGGTATTATTCTCCCCATTTTGCAGATAAGAAAACAGGTTCAGAGAGGTTGAGTGATTGCCAGGGCCACACACACACACACACACACACACACACACACACAAAACAGAAGTTTTGGCAATGGGAAACTCTGAAAGGGAGACGGCAAACAACAGGCAAATGGAAGAGTTCAGTTTGGGACCTATTGTTATGGTAACTTGATTGATTGGCTTTGAGCAAATCGATTACCATCCAGAAGTTTCTAGGATGTCCTAATTTTATGCTAAATTGTATATAAATACTTTGTCCCTAATGTTTGTTCTGTATGACCTTAGAAGTCCTATGAGAGTGGGAGTGAGCCAGGTGATACAATTTGTGAGGAATGAGGCAGCCTGTGCCACAGACCATGAGTACATGCAACGTGAAAACATAACGGGTGATGGAGCCTCCAGTGTGCCTGATGAAAGTCCGTGAGGTGTTAGGGAGTGTTGGCGAGGGTACCAACCCCACAGCTGGGTCCTGTAGCAGGAGGGAAGGGATGATTAAGCAGCCAACATTTCAAAAGGCTTCAGGGATCACCGTCTTCAGGTGAAGCTTTCAGCTAGAGAGGGAATGAGGAAAGAATGTTTAGAGAAAATGTTTAGAACACATGAGAGGTTTTCTTTCATTATAAAATATCCATAAAACAAAATGTACTTTTTTTTTTTTTTGGCCACACCGTGCAGCATGCAGGATGTTGGTTCCCTGACCGGGGATCGAACCCGTGCCCCCTGCGGTAGAAGTGCGGAGTCCTAACCACTGGACCGCCAGGGAATTCCAAAATTTGCTCTTTTAACCATTTTTTACACATTTGAAAGTAGTTTATTTTAATGATCAGATTTACAGGCAAGAATAGAGGACTGTTTTCTATAATTTGCCTGATTGTTTTTTAAATAAAAAGTGCAGCTTTTTTCAGTTATACATGTTTATTCTTTTTCAGATTCTTTTTTTAAAATTTATTTTATTTTATTTTATTTTTGGCTGTGTTGGGTCTTTGTTGCTGCGCGCAGGCTTTCTCTAGTTGCGGTGGGCGGGGGCTACTCTTCGCTGTGGTGCACAGGCTTCTCATTATGGTGGCTTCTCTTCTTGCAGAGCACGGGCTCTAGGCACCTGGGCTTCAGTAGTTGTGGCTCACGAACTCTAGAGCACAGGCTCAGTAGTTGTGATGCACGGGCTTCGTTGCTCCTCGGCATGTGGGATCTTCCCGGACCAGGGCTCAAACCCATGTCCCCTGCATTGGCAGGCGGATTCTTAACCACTGCACCACCGGGGAAGCCCCTTTTTCAGATTCTTTTCTCTTATAGGTTATTACAGAATATTGAGTAGAGTTCCCTGTGTTATACAGTAGGTCCTTGTTGGTTATCTATTTATACATAGTTGTGTGTGTATCTTAATCCCAAGTGCCTAATACACCCCTCCCACCCCCTGCACCACGTTCCCCCTTTGGTAGCCATAAGTTTGTTTTCGAAATCTGTGAGTCTGTTTCTGTTTTGTAAATAAGTTTATATCATTTAAAAAATTAGATTCTACCCATGAGTGATATCATAATATTTGTCTTTCTCTTTTTGTCTTACTTCACTTAGCATGATAATCTCTGGGTCCATCCATGTTGCTGCAAAAGGCATTATTTCATTCCTTTTGTGTTTTTTTTTTTGAATTTAATTTTATTTATTTGTTTTTTTTAATTTGTTTTTTATACAGCAGGTTCTTATTAGTTATCTATTTTATACATATTAGTGTGTATATGTCAATCCCAATCTCCCAACTCACCCCCCCCCAACTTTCTCCCCTTGGTGTCCATACGTTTGTTCTCTACATCTGTGTCTCTATTTCTGCCTTGCAAACCGGTTCATCTGTACCATTTTTCTAGATTCCACATATATGTGTTAATATACAATATTTGTTTTTCTCTTTCTGACTTACTTCACTCTGTAGGACAGTCTCTAGGTCCATCCACATCTCTACAAATGACCCAATTTCATTACTTTTTATGGCTGAGGAATATTCCATTGTATGTATGTACCGCATCTTCTTTATCCATTCCTCTGTCGATGGACACTTAGGTTGCTTCCATGCCAGTTTCATGGCCTTAAGTATTCACACTGTTGTGCAACCATCACCACTCTCCATCCCCAGAACTTTTTCATCCCCCAAATGAAACTGTACCCACTAAACCACTCCCGTCCTCCCTGCCCCAGCATCTCTATTCTCTATTCTACTTTCTTTCTCTATGAATTTGACCATTTTAGGTATCTCACATAAGTGGACTCATACAATGTTTGTCTTTTTGTGTCTTCTTTCACTTAGCATAATATTTTCAAAGCTCATTCTTCTTGTAGCATGTGTCAGAATTTCATTCCTTTTATGGGTGAATAATATTCCACTGCATGTCCATACTACATGTTGTTTATCCATTCATCCATTGAACATTATGTAGTAAACATGATCCATACGTTATGACCTGTAGTTACAAAACTAGAGAAATACACGCTTGATTACACAAAACTACACGTGAACGCTTGTTCAAAATGATAAAACCTAGAGAAATGTGTGCTTATTGTCACTAGGGTGCATGTGAAAGTTTGTTCATAGAAGCATCACTTAGGTTATAAAACAGGTCCCTGACCAAGGATCGAACCCATGCCCCCCGTGGTGGAAGCATGGAGTCCTAACCACTGGACTGCCAGGGAATTCCAATTGTAGCATTATTAAGCTGTGGGAATATCATCAGTGTAATACTATACACCAATATAAATGAACCACTTAGAGCTACATGTAACAACATAGGAGAATGTTACAGATATAATGCCAACCAAAAGAGGCCAGATAGAAACTCCTTTAGCATTCCATTTACCGAGAATAAGCATATGCTATCAAGCTATATTGATAAAAATGCATATCTAAGTTTTAAAATCATAGAGCAAAACTTACAAATTAATGTGAGAATAGTTGTACTCTTTCAGGAGGAGGGTACAGATAATTGGCAAGGAGAACATGGGACATGATTTCCTACTTGACCTGGTTGTGGTTACATTGGATTTGCTTTAAGTTTAATAAACTATAAGTTTGTTTTATACAATTTTTTTACTTATGGTGTTTTACAACTTACAAAGTTAAACAGAAGCTACTCTTTTTGTTCCTTTGTTCTCCACTATTTGTTGTATTCCATATGAACTTTCTTTTAAAAAATCATTTTATTGTATCTGAATTTTAAGTCATAATTTGGAAATTCTTCCTACATCTGGTTACAAGAGAATTCACACGTGATTCTCTTAATACCTGCAATTTTTCAATTTTTACATTTAGATCCTGGATCCTTTTGTGCTGTGTTCTTGCATAGTAGATGAGGTTTACATTTAAGTTTAGGTCTTTCTAACTGGCTAATAAGTTCCTGAACTATTTATCAAAAAGTCCATCTTTGCATTCGTGGTTTGAAATACCTGCTTTATCAGTTACTAATGTCCATATGTGACTTGGTTTATTTCTTTGTATTCTTTTCCACTGGTCTATTCATTTGTGAGGACCACTATGCTTTAAGTATAGATACATTAAGAGTACGTTTTAATAGCTGGCAGGGTAACCCCTTTCTACTTCGCAGTTTTTCAGTTTTCCTCGTTGTTATGAGTGTTTTAAAGTTTTTCTCATATGGATTTGTACATTTCCTGTTGAATTTACTCATAGGCATTTTCTTTGTTGATACTATAAAGGGTTTTTCCTTTACATTAAATCCTCTAAGTGGGTATTGTTTGTCTATATTAAGACTAATAATTTTTGTATTTAATTTCATGTCCTGATACCTTAGTGAATTAAAAACATTTTTACTGAGATACAATTGACAATATAACATTGTATTAGTTTCAGGTTATACAACCTAATAATTATATATATACATACTATGAAAACTGATCTTAGCAGATATGTCCCTAGTGTGTTACCACCTTTTTGATTAATTTTTTATTTTCTCTGACTATATCCTCTGCTGAGTCAGAAGATTTTTGCATGGTAAACTGTGAATATCTTCATGTCTGAAATGGTTTACTTTTCTCTTGCATTTGAATGGAAGATATCACCCAGCAGAGATGTCGAGGTCAGCAACTCTCCACTCTAAATTGTTTGCAGATTCTTTCTTTGTACTGCTAACTTCTATTCAGGGTTGTCAGAAAGGATTCTCACAAAAGGATTCTTATCCTCTTGTAGACAAAAAACGATATTCAGTGCATTTTTGGGAACGTGAGTGATTATTCAATATTAAATCATTACATAATTTGAATATCACCCCTTCTTGTTGGTAAACTGCTTACATTTCTAGGAGTCTAGACATACACTGTCTAAAATAGTAGCCACTAGTCACATGTGGTAACTGAGTACTGCAGTGTGTCCAGTGAGACTGAGGAACTGAATTTTTAATTTTCATTAATGCAAACTTTGACTTTAAAGCTGATACTCAATTCAGTTTTTAGAAGGTTTATGTATGTATTAAATAACGACTATGAGAGTTTACTTTTTCCAATGCGTATTTTATAAAATCTAAATAGAGATCAAGTATTTCCAACGACAATTTACCTTCTGAAATAAGATATTCTGTAGGTATAAAATACACAGTGGATTCTGAAGACAATATTAAAAAAAGTGAAATATTTCATTGATTTTTTAAAAAAATGTTGTTTACATGTTGAATTGGTGTTTTAGATAGACTAAGTTAAATAATATAATATTAAAATGAATTTCCCCTGTTTGCTTAAATTCTTTAATGTGGTTACTCAAAAATTTAAAATTACAAACATGGCTCACATTATATTGGACAGTACTCCTCTAGCCTCAGGACTTTCCTTATTTTTGAAATTATGAAAGTTAAGTATCATGTGATCTTTTATCTTTCATTTTCCTTAACGCTCGGCAAGGTCTTTTATTCTGAAGATGCAAGTCTTCATATCTGGAAAGCTTTCTTCCATGAATTATTCCTTCCCTCTATTCCCTCTGGGTTTTTTTGTTTTTTTGTTTGTTTGTTTGGAACGTCAATGAGATGGATGTTGGAATTTCTGGAACTATTAACATTTTTCATCACTTCTCTTTGCACTGAGGCCGAGTTGGCCAATGTTCTTTGAAACGTACTTCCGTGACCCATCGTTGAGATGGCTGTTCAGAGTTCTTTCTGTCTAGGACCACAGTATGTAAGCTGGTGTGCCCTTGGATTTGTGTTTTCCTGCCCTCATTTTGAAATTTTGAATTTATTTTTCCAGGCACAGCTCTCTGCTTTCCATCTTTCAGGGATTCATCAAAACTTTCATGTACCAAAGACGTATCTTTAGGCTTTTGATTTCTTTTTTTTTTTTAAAGTCTTCAAAAGTTAGTCAGGCTAGACCAGAAACTGTTTTCCTTCAAGGAATGTTCAGTATAACATGGGCTTTTGAACTGTAGATAGACTGTCCCATGAGAACACAAGGTCAATAGTCAATGCTTCTCAGAAGTGCCCGCAATACACAGTAGGGACACAAGGTCAGAAATACCCTAATTTTTCCTTGCCTGGCCACACTGATAAACCTCAAAGCTTTATTATGATTTTAGGTAGTTGGAATGCTCCCTGACATTTGATTTAGTATAAACCACATTTTTAGTTGCTAGCACTGAATTCACATACATGATTTCGGAATGTTGAGAAAGGATGGGGTACCTTCCCCAAGTGAAGCTGGGAAGATAGGTTTTAAACAAATGCATGATATCCATCATTTTAAGCCCCTTTACACTGCTGAGATTTAACTCCATAATGACATCATTCTTCCCCAGGTATCACTTAGTCCTTGTTTTTGAGGAACCTCCCCCCCACTGCACCCCACTGGAGAAGTCCAAGCTCCACAATCCTGTGACGAGATGGCTGAATCTTTTTTTTCTGACTTTGGTTTGCTGTGGTACCTGGAGGAGCTCAAAAAGGAAGAGTTCTGGAAATTTAAGGAGCTGCTCAAGCAAGAATCTCTGAAATTCAAACTCAAGCCAATCCCGTGGACCGAGCTAAAGAAGGCTTCACGAGGAAAGCTGTCACAGCTGCTGAGCAAGCATTACCCAGGGACACTGGCATGGGATGTGACCCTGAGTCTCTTTCTGCTGATCAACCGGGGAGATCTCTGGACGAAGGCTCGGGACGAGATCAGACGTAAGTGTCATGAAAGGGATGCAGCGCAGGGAGCCTTGGGGGAAGGTTGGTTTACTGGGAGCTCCTAATAATGAAGGTCACATTGTTACTGTGTTAGTGGCCATGGCTCCGTCAGTTGAGGATGTGTGTAGGTCAGTAGGACGCTTGGAAATAGTAGAAGAATTGCAAGCCAACTCTGGTCATTCATGGGCCAGTGATGGACTGTGGATGCGTCGTGTCCTGAGACAAATCGTTCCTCTAAGTGTCTGCTCCCCATTTTTCTGTTCCACGGTGAGTCAATGCTATTCCAGGAGATGACCCGGGACTTAGTGTCTGCACAACCAGGACTGCTGAGATGGAATTCCATGATGGTTATTGTCCATCCTTTTTTTAAAAAATTTATGCAAACATTTTTTTATTGGAGTATAGTTGATTTACAATGTTGTGTTAGTTTCTCCCGTACAGCAAAGTGAATCAGTAATATAGACACATATCCGCTCTTTTTTAGATTGCTTCCCCATGTAGGTCACATCCTTTTGACCAGACCTGCACAAGAGACTGGGCAGAGTCCTAAGATGAGGAAATCATTATAGAGAACATATGCCCCTGGTGCTATAGAAAGAACTTTTTATGCATAATGTCTTTTCATTCTTACCACGACTCTGAGGTTTACAAGTGAAAAAGATGCAGGTCAGACGGTGTCTCCTCATGTTAGATGACTTTTCCAGAAGGGACAGAGCTGACCCGAACCAGTTATTTTTGGCTCACTGATTGCTTGATATCCTCCTCTGGGGGGATACACCGTTTTGTCTCCCGTCAGAAAATAAGATGAGTTGAGTTGTAAATCCTGGCAAATAAAAGTGACAAAATATGAGACAAATCACCCATTAAGGTTTTTTTTCTCTTTAAATATGTTCTTAGTTATTTTTGAGTGTTTCACCTCAAACTGGAGTTCATGACCATAGAAGCTCTCCTGGCATTTCTATGTATTTTATATTTCTGCTCTCCAGATTCTCTCTCTCATGTGTTTTCATGGCTTTATTGTGATTTTTTTAAATTGAAGTATAGTTGATTTATAATGTTGTGTTAGTTTCAGGTGTACAGCAAAGTGATTCAGTCATTCATGTATCTATCTATCTATCTATCTATATATATATACGTACATACACATATATATATATTCTTTTTCGTATTCTTTTCTCTTATAGGTTATTACAAAATATTGAGTATCGTTTCCAGTACTATACAGTAGGTCCTTGCTGGGTATTCATTTTATACATAGAAGTGTGTATATGTTAACCCCAAACTCCTAATTTATCCCTCCCCCTCCCTGAAATCACCCATTTTTATAAACAAATCTTCCTCTGTCCCAGAGAGAGAAAGGCTCCCTAATTTCCAAGCTCTTTTCCTAGTCACACATACTTAAACAAAACTAGCAATGCCCTTTGCTCAGAAGACATGCAGAAAGGCCTCACCTACCGTAGTTCATATTTCTTCAATGCAGGGTATGGTCCTTGTCTATGTTTGTAATTTGTTTATCTCCCGTAGTGCGTAGCCTTGAACATGGAAGGTACCTAATAAGGTTGAAAGAATGACAGTTCAAGGGTGCATTTCTGAAATTAAATTGCAATCAGCATGGTCTTAACAGAAATAGTCTAGACTTTATGATTTCAAGTCAGACAACTGAGACAAATACCTGACCCAAATATCTGTTCATTAACCAAATTAGCCAAGTAACATAAACTCTCAACACTTTTCTGTAAAGTAGGCATAGAATGAATCTTAATGGGTTGTTGAAGAGATGGAAGATGAAGTACCAGTGACAACTTTCTCAGCCCCGATTCCTGGGTGGCCCTCAGTAAATAAATAGTACTGCTTATGAATTCTTGACTGGGGGGGCTAACACCCCTCTTCTAGTTTGAAATGTAATCCCCAAGTATTCACACTTTCTGTAGCCTGTAGCTCTGACATGGGCTTCCAATCTTGATCAGGTGTTTCCACGGACATGAATTCAGATAGATTTTGGTCTTAACAAAACTGAGTTCAGGAGCCTGGTCCCATGTGGGCATATACATCAGTCTTTGCATGTGTGTCTGAGTAAATCTGTAGAGGTCAATCTGAGTCCCAAGGATGGAGTGTATTTTTTTTTAATAAGGGCTTTGAGTTACTGTTTATTTTCATGGCCAAGCATGTGCATACATGCATATGTTTATTTTATTTTATTTTTTAAATTTATTTTAATGTATTTAATTTTTGGCTGCCTTGGGTCTCCGTTGCTGCGTGCGGGCTTTTCTCTAGTCTCGGCGAGCGAGGGCTACTCTTCATCGCGGTGCGTGGGCTTCTCATTGCGGTGGCTTCTCTTGTTGTGGAGCACGGGTTCTAGGCACGTGGGCTTCAGTAGTTGTGGCACGCGGGCTCAGTAGTTGTGGCGCATGGGCTTAGTTGCTGTGTGGCATGTGGGATCTTCCCGGACCAGGGATTGAACCCGTGTGCCCTGCAATGGCAGGTGGATTCTTAACCACTGTGCCACCAGGGAAGCCCTGGAGTGTATTTTTTAATTGTCTTCTATTCTGTCCCCGTTAACTCAGATAAGCTAAACCCATATAGAAACCACATGAAGAAAAAATTCCGAGACATATGGGAAAAGGAGACCTGCCTTGAAGTTCCTGAGGATTTCTACAAAGAAACCACAAAGGATGAATATGAACAACTGAATGCTGTCTACCTTACTGCAGACAAGCCTGGAAATCCCTCACCCACTGTGATCTTGCAAGGTCCTGAAGGAGTTGGAAAAACAACGCTTTTGAGAAAAGTGATGCTGGAATGGGCGGAGGGAAACCTGTGGAGGGACAGGTTCTCATTTGTCTTCTTCCTCAAAGGCAGTGAAATGAACAGTATTACAGACACGAGCCTAGTGGAGCTCATCTCCAGGGACTGGCCTGAGTCTTCAGAGCCCATCGAAGACATTTTTTCCCAGCCAGAGAGAATCCTGTTCATCCTGGATGGCTTGGAGGAACTGAAATTTGACCTGACGCTTGACGCTGACCTGTGCGGTGACTGGGAGAAGCAACGGCCAACGCAGATTGTCCTGAGCAGTTTGCTGCACAAACAGATGCTCCCAGAATCCTCTCTGCTTATCGCCCTAGGAAAGATGGGTATGAAAAAAAATTATTTCTTGTTGTGTCAGACAAAATGCATATGTCTCCCAGGATTCTCTGAACGCCAAAGGAAGCTGTATTTCTCCCATTACTTCCGTGAGAAGAATAAATCCTCCAGAGCCTTCAGTTTTGTGAGAGAGAAGAGACCGCTGTTTGTCTTGTGCAAAAGTCCGTTTGTTTGCTGGTTGGTTTGTACCTGCTTGAAGTGGCAGCTGGAGAAAGGCGAAGACCTGGAGATTGCCTCCGAAAGCATCACTTGTTTGTATGTGTCCTTCTTGACAAACGTATTCAAAGCAGCAAGTGGGAACTGTCCACCTAAGCAGAACAGAACCCGACTACAAAGCCTGTGTACCTTGGCTGCAGAGGGAATGTGGACTCGCACGTTTCTGTTTTGCCCTGGGGATCTCAGGAGGAATGGGGTGTCTGAATCCGACACCTCGATGTGGGTGGACGTGAGACTTCTTCAGAGGAGCGGCAACTGCTTGACCTTCATCCACACGTGTGTCCAAGAATTTTGTGCCGCCCTGTTCTATCTGTTCAAACGACCCAAGGACCGGCCTCACCCAGTCATTGGAAAGGTGACCCAGTTTGTCACAGCAGCCATGAGCGAAGCCTGCTCCCATTTGTCCTGGATGGGGCTGTTCCTGTTTGCATTTTCAACTGAAAAAATAACAAACATGCTGGAGACATCTTTTGGTTTTCCACTGTCCACAGACATAAAGCAGGAAGTAACTCAAAGCCTTGAAACTTTAAGTCAGTGTGACCCCGGTAAGATGGTGGTGAGTTTCCAGGAATTGTTCAATTGTTTGTTTGAGACCCAGGACCAAGAATTTGTAATCCAAGTGATGAATTTCTTCAAAGAAATTGACATTTATATTGGTACCATTGAAGAACTGACAGTATCTGCGTTCTGTCTGAAACATTGCCAGAGTTTGCAGAAATTTCACCTGTGTATAGAAAATGTCTTTACAGATGAATCTGGATCCATCTCCAAGTGAGTCCATCTATTAATTCTCTCCCTCTAACCTACACACACACCATATTTATATTTAGCTTGCTCCAACCCCCAAGGGGTATTTCATAAATCACTGTATTTTTGTACTTAAAAACATGGCTTTTGTAGTCAGAAAGACGTTGATTTGAGTTCTCGTACTGCCATTTGCTAGCCGTGTGGCCATGAACTGTGTTTCTTAAGTATTTCTGTCTTCATAGGGCCAATGTCAAGTTGAAAGGTAAGCAGTTTTTATTGTTGCCAGGACTATGCTGCTTTTTTCCCCTTCCCGTAGCATTTTAGCATATCCTGGTGAATCCACTGGGAAGGGACGCTCGGAAGCTTATGCCTAGTTTCCTCTGGATTTTGCCCATGTGTCTTTTCTCTTTGCTGATTTTAGCTTGTATTCTTTCATCAGGCTCAGGCTACCAGCTCACACTTCAGCTCTCAAATACATACCCCCTTTCATGGTCTTTTTTTTTTTTAATTAAAGTATAATTCCCTGGCGGTCCAGTGGTTAAGACTCCGTGCTTCCACTGCAGGGGCATGGGTTTGATCCCTGGTTGGCGAACTAAGATCCCACATGCTTCATGGCCTGGCCAAAGAGACAAAAAGTATAATTAACATACAACATTATTAGTTTCAGGTGTACTACATAATTTTCAATATTTGTATATACTGTGGAATGATCACCATAGTAAGTCTAGTTAACATCTGTCACCATACAGAGTTACAGAATTTTTTTTCCAGTGATGAAGACTTTTATATACACCCCAATGTTCCTAGCAGCCTTGTTTATAATAGCCAAGTTATGGAAGGAACCTAAGTGTCCATCAACAGATGAATGGATAACCAGATGTAATATTTATAGATATTGTCAGATATATGGAATATTACTCAGCCATAAAAAAGAATGAAATCTTGTCATTTGTGACAACATGGATGGATCTGGAGGGTATTAAGCTTAGTGAAATAAGTCAGAGAAAGACAAATGCTGTACCTTTTCACTTACATGTGGAATCGATTCAAGACAAAATAAATGAGCAAACATAAGAAAACAGAAACAGTATCAATACAGAGAACAAACAGTTCCCACAGGGGAGAGGAGGATGGAGAGGGGGAGGGACAAAATAGGTAAAAGGGACAAAGAGGTATGAATTAGCCATTATGAAATAAAGAAGTCACACGGACGTAATCTACAATGCAGGGAAGAAGTCACTGTTTCATCCTAACATAGTATAGTGCGTAACCTATAAAAATAGCAAAGCACTATGTTGTACACCTGACGTCCATATCATATTGTAAATCGATTGTTGTTCAACAAACTGAAAAAACGTCATGCAGAACAGCAAGACAGAGAGATCTACTCTCTCAGAAGCTTTCAGATATGCAGTTTGGTATTATTAACTGTGGTCTTTACATCCCTGCGACTTATTTATCTTACATCTACCTGTACAGTCATGTTTTTGGACACAGTTCCTCGTTTGCTGATGGGTCACCAAATATCAATCTTTGTCCACATAACAGTCGAGTGTTGTCACCCCAAAGAGGAGGAAACAGAGGCAGAATAATGTTGAATGCTTGCCCAGTGTCACATAACCCACAAGTGTTTCAGGTGGGGCTTGATCCTGGTCGCCCTGGCCTCACGGCTCACTTCTTTGACCGCCATGCATGTTGACTCAGTGCATCTGACTGCTTCTCTCCCTGTTCAGGTTTGATTATGACTGTCAGCTTTGAGAGCCTCTGGGAATGGTGTTCTCCTGTGTTGAAAATGTCTTTTTTCTGGTTTTTTACCTGCATTCTTTTTTAAATTTATTTTATTTTATTTTTATTTATTTAATTTTATTTTTTTGCGGTACGCGGGCCTCCCACTGCTGTGGCCTCTCCCGTTGCGGAGCACAGGCTCCGGACGTGCAGGCTCAGCGGCCATGGCTCACGGGCCCAGCCGCTCCGCGGCATGTGGGATCCTCCCGGACCGGGGCACGAATCCATGTCCCCTGCATCGGCAGGTGGACTCTCAACCACTGTGCCACCAGGGAAGCCCTGCATTCTTTTCTTTTAAAAAAATTTATTTTGTATTGGAGTATAGTTGATTAACAATGGTGTGTTAGTTTCAGGTGTACAGCAAAGCGATTCAATTATACATATACATGTATCTATTCTTTTTCAAATTCTTTTCCCATTTAGGTTATTACAGAATATTGAGCAGAATTCCCTGTGCTATGCAGTAGGTTATTTGTTGTCTATTTTATATACAGTAGTGTGTATGTGTCAGTCCCAAACTCCTACTTTATCCCCTCCCCACCTTTCCCCTTTGGTGACCATAAGTTTGTTTTATAAGCCTGTTGAGTCTGTTTCTGTTTGTTTGTTTTTCTGTTTCTGTTTTGTAATAAGTTCATTTGTATCATTTTTTAAAGATTCTGCATATAGATGATATCATATGATATTTGTCTTTCTTTGACTTACTTCACTTAGTATGATTATCTCTAGGTCCGTCCATGTGGCTGCAAATGGTATTATTTCATTCTTTTTTATGGCTGAGTAATATTCCATTGTATATATGGACCATATCTTTTTTTTTTTTTTAATATGAACAGCTTTTTAAAAAATATTTATTTAGGCTGTGCCAGGTCTTAGTTGTGGCACGTGGGATCTTCATTGTGGCATGTTTAGTTGTGGCATGCAGGATCTTTAGTTGCGGCCTGTGGGCTTCTTAGTTGCAGCATGTGGGGTCTTAGTTGCAGCATCAAACTCTTAGTTGTGGCATGCATGTGGGATCTAGTTCCTCGACCAGGGATCGAACCTGAGCGCCCTGCATTGGAGGTGCAGATTCTTACCCACTGGGCCACCAGGGAAGTCCCTGGACCACATCTTCTTTATCCGTTCATCTGTCAATGGACATCTGGGTTGCTTCCACATCCTGGCTATTGTAAACATTGCTGCAATGAACACTGGGGTGCCTGTGTCCTTTTGAACCATGGTTTTCTCCAGATACATGCCCAGCAGTGGGATTGCTGGATCCCATGCTAGCTCTGTTCTTAGTTTTTTAAGGAACTAGTTGAATTGAGCCGCTGGAGAATCACGGTGTTTGTCTTCCTGTAGTACCATCGAGAAGCTCTCCCTCTGGCGGGATCTCTGCTCCGCATTTACTGCCAGCGAGAACTTCCAGATGTTAGATTTGGACAACTGTCAGTTCGACGAGGCCTCCCTGGCGATTCTCTGCAGGACGCTGGCTCAGCCTGTCTGTAAACTCCAGAAGTTCGTGTAAGTCGGATCTTCACCTATTCTTTAAGTCAATAGCAGGGTGGCATTCTTTCTACTCTGTCTTCTTTTGAAAACCCAAGCTACAATCCAGTGTTTCAAAAGAAAATGCTGAGTGCTTTCCTTGATTCAAATGTTTTACTCAGTGAGACACAAACTGTGGACAAACAGGGAGACTTTAAAACTGAATGTAGTCAAGAAGCTCAGTTCCCAGTAGCTACAGCTCAGGTTACAAAGCCTGGATGAGAAAGGACATTTTTTTTTCTGCTGTGAGTGGTCCCTAGAACTATACCTTCCTTCCCATGGCATCAGCTCACTTGTGCACAGCCAGTTAGCTGGGGAGTTGCAAGTTCATGCTGACTTGGAGAAATCTTAAGTTTGTTTAAGAAGCAGAATCGGCATTTTGAGGAAATCGGTTTTACCATTGTGTTACAAGACTGCGTGTGTTTTGGTGTAGGGATGTGTTTGAACTGTGGCCTCCGTTTCCATTTCTCTGTAACAAATGTTTTAACTATAGTGACGTGTACAATAAAACTTGCTTGGGGAACCTAAGAGGGAACAGTCCTGGTGGTTGGTGATGTTTGCTGGGATGATGATGGACTCAGAATAGATGTTTCCCAGGTAACGCAGGAGGAGGGTGCTGAGGACAGGTGGGAAAAGAGCCTGAGGTTCATAAAAGAGAAGAATAAGAAGAATAGCACAGAGAATAGGTAACGTGTATAGAACACTTCTTTGGCACAGAGATGGTTGCTTAATATTAACTTTCTCCTTTGTCTTTGAACCCTCATAACAATCTTGTCATCACCCTTTTACAAAACATGTACCAGAAGCACAGAGAAGCTCACAGTCCTTCTCTGATGTCCTGGTCCAAAGCGGGTTGGAAAAGAATGTCCAGACACAAGGCAGAATGTAAAGAAGACAGAATTTATTAGAGGGAAGTGTCACTACCAGAACAGCGGGCGGACTTCCCAGTAGTCTGGGAGAGTCGGGCCCGTACGTGTGCTATTGATCAGTTTTTATAGCCAGAAAACAAAGGAATGGTTGGAAGTGAAAATTTCGTTTACTGACTGGTCGAGGCACATATAGCTTCCTTCTATAGGGTGGGAGTGGGGCAGGCCAGATGCCTTTCCTTATTTGGGACAGGTCCTGTTGCCCAGGTGGGCGTCACCCAGGTGGGCTCAGGAATTTCATAACCATCGCAACAGGGTGGGGAGGGCGATTAAGAGTCCAGTAGGGGGTGTAACGCTGGAACTTTTTCAGACAGCGTCATGCTTTGACCTTGAAGCACCTTTGTCCTTGGAGCACATCTGATAACTTTTTTTTTTTTTTAGGGTAAAAAGAATGCTTTTTATTAAAGGTAGGTAGTCACGGAAAGGAGGTGTTTCTCGAGTGGAGAGACTGCATTTATGTACAGAAATACTTTTTTCTCTATGTAAATTTTTTAAATTTAATTTTTATTTTATATTTGAGTATAGTTGATTCACAATGTTTTGTTAGTTTCAGGTGTACAGCAAAGTCATTCAGTTATACATACAGTCATTCTTTTTCAGATTCTTTTCCCACATAGATTATTACAGAATACTGAGTAGATTTCCCTGTGCTATACAGTAGGTCCTTGTTGGTTATCTATTTTATATATAGTAGTGTGTATATGTTAATCCCAAACTCCTAATTTATCCCTCCCTCCACCCCCTTTCCCCTTTGGTAGTAACCATAAGTTTGTTTTCGAAATCTGTGGGTCTGTTTCTGTTTTGTAAATAAGTTCATTTGTATCATTTTTTAAAGATTCCACATATTTGTCTTTCTCTGTCTGACTTACTTCACTCAGTATGACTATCTCTAGGTCCATCCATGTTGCTGCAAAAGGCATTATTTTGTTCTTTTTTATTGCTGAGGAATATTCCGTTGTATATATGTACCACATCTTCTTCATCCATTCCTCTTTCAATTGACATTTTGGTTGCTTCCATGACCTGGCTATTGTAAATAGTGCTGCAATGAACATTGGGGTGCATGTGTCTTTTTGAATTATGGTTTTCTCAGGGTATGTGCCCAGTAGTGGGATTGCTGGGTCATATGGTAGCTCTACTTTTAGTTTTTTAAGGAACCTCCATACTGTTCTCCATAGTGGCTGCACCAATTTACATTCCCACCAACAGTGCAGGAGGGTTCCTTTTTCTCCACACCCTCTCCAGCATTATGTAGATTTTTTTTTTTTTTTTTTTTTTTTTTTTTTTTTTGCGGTACGCGGGCCTCTCACTGCTGTGGCCTCTCCCGCTGCAGAGCACAGGCTCCGGACGCGCAGGCTCAGCGGCCATGGCTCACGGGCCCAGCCGCTCCGCGGCATGTGGGATCCTCCCGGACCGGGGCACGAAGCCGTGTCCCGTGCATCGGCAGGCGGACTCTCAACCACTGCGCCACCAGGGAGGCCCCTATGTAGATTTTTTGATGATGGCCATTCTGATTGGTGTAAGGTGATACCTCATTGTAGTTTTTTTTTTATAAATTCATTTATTTATGTATTTACCTTTGGCTGTGTTGGGTCTTCGTTTCCGTGTGAGGGCCCTCCCCAGCTGTGGCGAGCGGGGGCCACTCTTCATCGCGGTGCGCTGGCCTCTCACCATCGCGGCCTCTCTCGTTGTGGAGCACAGGCTCCAGACACGCAGGCTCAGCGGTTGTGGCTCACAGGCCCAGTTGCTCCACGGCATGTGGGGTCCTCCCAGACAAGGGCTCGAACCCGCGTCCCCTGCACCGGCAGGCAGACTCTCAAACCACTGCTCCACCAGGGAAGCCTCCTCATTGTAGTTTTGATTTGCATTTCTCTAATAATTAGTGCTGTTGAGCATCTTTTCATGTGTTTCTTGGCCATCTGTATGCCTTCTTTGGAGAAATGTCTATTTAGATCTTCCGCCCATTTTTTGATTGGGTGGTTTGTTTTTCTGATATTGAGCTGTACAGCTATTTGTATATTTTGCAGATTAATCCTTTGTTGGTTGCTTCGTTTACAAATATTTTCTCCCATTCTGAGGGTTGTCTTTTTGTTCATGGTTTCCTTTTCTGGGCAAAAGCTTTCAAGTTTAATTAGATCCCATTTGTTTATTTTTGTTTTTATTTTCATTACTCTAGGAGGTGGAGAGATTTTTTTTAAATAATAAATTATGCCTTGAAGTCTTTTTCATGATTTCCCATCATTAGGAAAATATTCAGAATCTGAGCTTTTCCCTTCCTTCTCTCTGGTTTATCCTTCACCTGCTTCCCCATCGTATGCTGTGGCCCACGGAACTTAACTTTCTTTCAAACCCCTGACCGAGCTCATTCCTGACTCAGAATGTTTGTTCCAGCTGCTCTCCTTTCCGGTCAGTCTTTCCCTAGACTTTCACCAGGCAAGCTCTTCGAGATGCCTTCTCTGACCACCCTTCCCCCCAGTCAAGCAGCCCGGACCCCCAGCCCAGCCACTCTAGAACCCCATCCTATGTTTGATTTCAGTATCAGTTATGAAATTGCCACTCTTCTGTTGTAATTGCCTCCAAGCAGAAGGTAAGCTCTGGGTTCTGGGTCCTGGACTGTCATATTCGTGTCTGTATACACCCAGCACCCTGGTATCTAGTTGGAACTTAAGTATTTGTCCAGTGAAGAGAATGAACAGGTAGTTTGGCGTGATTGCAGAGATGAAGGGTTGCTCTTTGAAGTGAGAAGATCTTGAGTTAGTAAGTAGCTCTTTGACCTGGAGCACCCTTGAAATGCCTTGCCTTTCTTTTGCTACCTACTTCCTACCTTGTACCATCTGTCTACCGTGGAGATACCATGTGGTATCAGGTTGTAACTGACAAGCCTGTGCCTCTTTTAGACACATGTGCCAATTTCGTAGCTTATTCTTGCTTCTGTGACTCATTGTTTCCAGCTGAATTCATTGTTCATCCTATGTCACTATACCAAGAGCTTTTCCAAGAGTCTCTACCGGGAGCAAATTTGAGTCAAAAGTTTGAGTAAACTTGAGTCTAAAACCATCTCCCTTGCAACTGTATCCTTTAATGATGAGAATACATGTTGAATATTAAATCTTTTTTCCCTTGTTTCTTTGAATTCTATTGATTTTTTCTTAAATTCAGCCTTTTTTGGAACATCTTTATTGGAGTATAATTGCTTTACAATGTTGTGTTAGTTTCTGCCCTATAACAAAGTGCATCAGCTATGCATATACATATATCCCCATATCGCTCCCTCTTGCATCTCCCTCCCACCTTCTCTATCCTACCCCTCTAGGTGGTCACAAAGCACCAAGCTGATCTCCCCGTGCAATGCAGCCGCTTCCTACTATCAGCTCTTTTAGAAAAACAATTTTTTGGGGGGTGGGGGCACACCATGTGGCTTGTGGGATTTTAGTTCCCCAACCAGGGATAGAACCCAGGCCCTCGTCAGTGAAAGCACAGAGTCCCAACCACTGGACCGCCAGGGAATTTCCTTAAATTCAGCTTTGCAGATGTAGATTTTTTCCCAGTTTTTATCAAGGTGTAATTGACATAGAACATTGTATTCATTTTAGGGGTAATTGACATAGAATTGTATTCATTTTAGGTGTAATTGACATAGAACATTGTATTCATATTAGGTGTAATTGACATAGAACATTGTATTCATTTTAGGTGTAATTGACAGAACATGGTGTACATTTTAGGGGTAATTGACATAGAACATTGTATTCATTTTAGGGGTAATTGACATAGAACGTTGTATACATTTTAGGGGTACAATGTGATGATTTGATACATGTGTATATTGCAGTGATCACCACAAGAAGTTTATTTAGTTAACACGTATTGCCCAACACGTATTGCCCTACATGTGTAGTTATAATTTTTTTTTTCTTGGGATGAGAACTTTTAAGATCTACTCTCTTAGGAACTTTCAAATATATAATACAGTGTTGTTAACAATAGTCACCATTAGACCCCCCCAGGACTTATTTATCTTATAACTGGAAGTTTATAACTTTTGACCACTTTCTACCATTTCATCCTCCCAACCCACAATCTCTGGCAACCACCCAATATTTATGTTTAGTGTTTTTCTAAGATCCCATATAGAAGTGAGATCATATAGTGTCTTTCCCTGAATTATTTCACTCGCAGATGTAGAGATTGATCATTTCCATGTTTCAGTTATAGATCAGCTTCTAAAAACATCCTCGGTTTTGGTAGTGCTTAGGTTTCTTGTTTATCCCTAATAGTCTACAAATTTCAATATTATGGATCCCTGTGGGAATTTTGTTTAACCTAATTTCTGGCTCTCACTGGGGCCCTTTCAATCTTAGAACTGACAAATGATTAATAAAGAAAATAATTTGGGGGAAGGCTTGTGCTTAAGTTTAGGAAAACGATCAGGATGGCTTATCTCTGCTACAGTAGGGAGGTAAAACTTGAAACCATCCCTTTTAACATCAACAAGATAAACTTCAGATTTTTATAGAGTTAGGACACAAAATGTGAAGAAAAGATTAGCAAGCTTATAAAATATTTTTATATCAATGATTATTCATTGTGTCAGGTTTTTACACTAACCATTGTTTGATTCACTTACTCCATCAAGATAAGAGCTCTTTAAATCTCAGGCAAAGAGATTAAATGTCCACTCAGCTCTCACTATAGCACTCACCTTGTCCGGCAACTATTACAGGTATTTCACAGTATTAGCTCATTATATGCCTTTAATTACTTAATGAGGTGGTCAGTCTCAGTACCTCCTGGTACACACTAGAAAACCACAACCTGGGAGGATTCAGAAACATGCCCAAGGTCACACAGATGGCAAGAGGTGGAGCCAGGAGTTGAACCCATCAGCCTGGCTCCAAGGTTGCATGGTTCTTAGTTCACCAACATTATAAGTTGCTGATGGTTGAGATTCTGCTCTGCTTGCTTTTTTATTTTAAATTTTTATTGGCATATAGTTGATTTCCAGTGTTGTATTAGTTTCAGGTGTACAGCAAAGTTAATCAGTTATATATATACATATATCCACTTTTTTTTTAGATTCTTTTCCCATATAGGCCATTGCAGAGCATTGAGTAGAGTTCCCTGTGCCAGACAGTAGGTTCTCATTACTTATCTGTTTTATATACAGTAGTGTGTGTGTGTCAGTCCCAATCTTCCCATTTATCCCTCCCCTTCTTACCCCCCTTTTTGCTCTGTTAACTTTTCCCTTAACTCTAAGGAAAGCAAAAAAACCCCAACAAACTGCGTTACTGTCAGCACTTCCATTTTAGTCTGTCTCCTTTCCAAGAGGTTGCTGATCTGCACTGATGATGTAGATGGTGACAATTATTGATTAGATGTTCACCCTTGTGATTGTTTTCCCACCGTTTGTCTGCTGACTCAACGCTTACTGCCGGCCTGGTGTCGGAGTCCACTGCAGCTGCCCGGCGTGGGAATCACGGTGTGTTCAGTGGCACGGTGGCTCAGAGGACCTGCTGATGCCCCCATGTCTCACAGGTGTCACCGGCACATCAAGGGCCTTCCCTGTCTTTCCATGGTAGCACTTCTCCTGTTCACTGGGCCAGCCTGTCTTCTCCTGACAGTACTAGCCCCCTCCCTCAAATCCCTACGAGTCCCACCCTGCTGTCCTGGGCTGCATCCATCTCTGGGCAGGAAGTGCCTTGGGTATTGTTCATACGTTTAGGGCATCCCTCTGCCAGGAATTCCCACAAGTCTTCCAGGCTGTTGTGTCCCTCACGCCTGTCTTTTATTTCTGGCCAATGCATAATTCACATTTTAGTGCTTGAACATGGCCGAATATTTGCTTTGTTATTTCTCAAAGTCGATTAGGAGGGGAGAAGTCAGGGTACACTTAAGTCAGGACACCGAGAGCCACGCCGTGTGGCATGTATTTATAAATCATATATGAATTTTTAAAAAGTATATATATATTATACATTTAATATATGTTATTAAAAAATCAAAACCTGGGACTTCCCTGGCAGTCCAGGGGTTAAGACTTCTTCCAGTGCAGGAGGTGCGGGTGCAGGTTCCATCCCTGGTCAGGGAGCTAAGATCCCACATGCCTCATGGCCAAAAAAACAAAACATAAAAAAGAAGGAATACTGTAACAAATGTGGGATAGGGAGGGTGGGAGGGAGGGAGACGCAAGAGGGAAGAGATATGGGAACGTATGTTTATATATAACTGATTCACTTTGTTATAAAGCAGAAACTAACACACCATTGTAAAGCAATTATACTTCAGTAAAGATGTTAAAATAATAATAATAAACAACCTACTAAACAAATGGGTGAAAAAATATATAAGTAAATCAATAAAGTAAGTGCAAATAAAAGATAATGAAAAAAAATGATCCACATCCAAAAAAAATCTTAAAAAAAAAACCTAAAAAATCAAAGCCTGGTCATGTTCCAGGAACTATAATAAATCATGATTTCTTAACCATCATGACCCTCTCTACTTGTTTCATGAAGAAACTCCACCGTTAAGTTAATTTGCCCAACCTTACAAAATATCCAAGGGAAAAGCAAATGTTCTAATGCGGTTTTCTCTATCTCAGGAGCCTGAGTCTTGAACCATGACCTATTGGGTTGGTCACAAATTTCGTTTGGGTGTTCCCGTAACATCTTACAGAAAGCCTGAACGAACTTTTTGGCTGACCCAATATATTGTCTCCTTTGTATTTATTTTATTTTTTATTTTAACTTTTAAAAATTGTCTCCTTTAAAAATAAATCTGTTTTTTTTAAACTCAGAAATTTTATTTCAGTACGAATTTCAGTAGTAGATCATATGTTCAATATAAATTCAACCCAAGTTGTTACTTTCTATTTTTAGCTACTAGTAATTCTATCTATTTATTTTTTAAAATTTGTATTGGAGTATAGTTGCTTTACAACGTTGTGTTAGTTTCTACCACAGTAAAGTGAATCAGCTATATGTATACATATATCCCCTCTTTTTTGGATTTCCTTCCCATTTAGATCACCACAGAGCACTGGGTAGAGTTCCCTGTGCTATACAGCAGGTTTTTATTAGTTATCTATTTTATACATATTAGTGTATATATGTCAATCACAATCTCCCAGTTCATCCCACCCCCACTTCCCCCCTTGGTAACCATGTTTGTTCTCTACATATCTGTCTCTATTTCTGCTTTGCAAATAGGTTAATCTGTACCATTTTTCTAGATTCCACATATAAGCGATATTATACAATATTTGTTTTTCTCTCTCTGACTTCATGCTGTATGACAGTCTCTAGGTCTGTCCACATCTCTGCAACTGGCACTATTTTGTTCCTTTTCTTTTAAAAAATTTATTTATTTATTCATGGCTGCGTTGGGTCTCCGTTGTTGCGCATGGGCTGTCTCTAGTTGTGGCGAGCGGGGGCTACTCTTCTTTGCGGTGCGTGGGCTTCTCACTGTGGTGGCTTCTCTTGTTGTGGAGCACAGGCTCTAGGCAAGTGGGCTTCAGTAGTTGTGGCGCACAGGCTCAGTAGTTGTGTTGCCCTGGCTTAGTTGCTCCGCGGCATGTGGGATCTTCCCGGACCAGGGCTCGAACTCGTGTCTCCTGCATTGGCAGGTGGATTCTTAACCACTGCGCCACCAGGGAAGTCCCCTATTTTGTTCCTCTTTCTATTCTTTTTTTTTTTTTTTTTTTTTTTTTGCGTTATGTGGGCCTCTCACTGTTGTGGCCTCTCCCATTGCGGAGCACAGGCTCCGGACGCGCAGGCTCAGCGGCCATGGCTCACGGGCCCAGCCGCTCCGCGGCATGTGGGACCTTCCCGGACCGGGGCACGAACCCGTGTCCCCTGCATCGGCAGGCGGACTCTCAACCACTGCGCCACCAGGGAAGCCCTTTTGTTCCTTTTTATGGCTGAGGAATATCCCATTGTATATATGTACCACATCTTCTTTATCCATTCCTCTGTTGATGGACATCTTATAGAAAACCCAAGCAAACTTTGTGGCCGACCCAATATATTGCCTCCTTTTTATTTATTTTATTTTTTATTTTAGCTTTTAAAAATTGTCTCCTTTTAAAAACAACCTCAGTTTTTAAACAGGAGTGGAGCCTTTCCTTGGGGAAGGGTCTGGCTTGGCACGCAGTAATTTGAATACGTGTGTCTCTGTTGGATGGGAAGCACCGAGCCAGGCCTGGGATGCAAGGAGGTCCACACATGGTATTTCTCCCCTCATGGTGCTCAGAGGTTAATGTGGGGTAAGTTTGATTCTCTTCCCTTATAGCATCTGCGGTAGTATTCAGAAGTGGAAGGACTTCGCAGAAACAGGCACCATCTCATCTGGCGTCTGAAGATCCCGGAGAGAATTTATAGGCAGCAGTAACCAGATATCCAAAAAAAATTTTTGGGAGCCTAAGCATGGAAAGTAGGAAGAACGGTGCAACAGGTATTTTGCTCTGTGCTTGGACTTCATTGCATGAGTTACCGTATTTCCTCATCTTTTGCAGGTATAACTTTGCTTCGAACCTTGCAAATAGCCTATACTTCTTTAAGGCCATTCTTCATAACCCTCATTTGAAATACCTGAACCTCTATGGCACTGGCCTCTCCTATATGGACGTCAGGCAGCTGTGTGAGACGCTGAAACACCCAGTGTGTAACATAGAAGCACTGCTGTAAGTCTCGGGGTTGTCCACGATATATTTTTTTTCCAGTGTGAACTTTGCAGTTCGAATATGCCCATTTTCTTTCGTGTCTTTGTCTCTTACTCATTTCACCACTTCCATCTCAGTATCGGTAGACCTCCTAGTAAGATGAGGATGGATGGATTCTAAAGGACAAGGCTTCCTCTCAGGTCTGTCCCGTCTTTCCTTTCTCTGGTGCTCACTTGAATTACTTCTCATGGACACCTTATCTGATTCTCCTTGGCTCTGCTCCCAACCGACCATACCAAAACCGTAACTCCAGTTTCTTTTTCCTGAAGATAGAGAAACTTAAAATGAGAAAGTTTACGGATGATCACAAGTGTGATCTTGTAACTGCCAGATGACAACGTTGAGGCTGGAGGGAAAGTGATTTGCCCAAAGTCACTTCTTCATCTTGAAAATGATCTGGGATGCCCTTAGCGTCACTGGGTGATTTCTTAAACAGGCTCAATCCGTTTTTCAGCAGGAAGAACAAAAGGGAGTAACAGAAGTAGCAATAAACAAAAACAACTCATTAAACCGACCAAGAGAATACACTGTTCTCTCCACCAGTAATATGATAATCACATACACTCGGTTAATTTCATCTGTCAAGGTTCATCAGGAGAGACAGGGTCCATGAATAAGAGTTGTTTGAACATACAGGCTTGCTATTGACCCTATCTAGCATTCTAGCTGTTTCCGTATCATAACAATTCTTTTCTTCTACACTAGCTCTCTCTACTCAGGGGGCGCTTACAAAATTCCTTAGTATTGGCCCTGTTTCACATTATGCCATTGGCATAGAGTGTTTCATTTTACATGGTTAGCATAAGACTTGGGTAACAGATCTAGGAAACCAGGAGTCAGTTGTACACAGCTTATAGGTAGAATCTTTGCTTCTTTGGGGCAGACCAACTGTGCTCTTGCCTTCAGTTTGGTATTTTGGGAGTGGGAAGTCCTCAAAATGAGGTTCTCTCCAGCCCAATAATTCTCAACAGAGGATAGTTTCATCCTCTGTTAGGAGGTGTCCATATCTAGAGACTTTTTTTTTTTCATAGCAAGGAAGATTTCATTTAAGATGATCGCGGGACTTCCCTGGTGGTCCAGCGGTTGAGACTTCACCTTCCAATGCGGGGGGTGTGGGTTCGATCCCTAGTCGGGGAACTAAGATCCCACACGCCTTGCTCCAAAAAGCCAAAACACATAAAAAATAGGGGCAATATTGTAACAGAGTCAATAAAGACTTTAAAGATGGTCCACATCAAAAAAAATTTTTTTAATTAAAAAAAAGATTTTGCAGTAGGAAGGAGTTAAGACTATTGCAATAGGAAAGAAAGTTGAACTCACTCTGCTCACACAGAAGAGGGGTGAGCTAATGGAAAAAGCACTTTAGGGAGGAGCTTGTTCTAAATGATTAGGTCACTAGTGTTTGTGAATTGTGGAGACAGGTTTGATGGTCATGATTACATGGGAAGGATGCTCTAGACATCTGGTGGGTAGAGCTCAGGGATGCTGTTCAACAGCCTACAACACACAGGAAGCCCCCACAGTAAGGAGTGATCTAGCCCACAGTGTCAGCAGTGCTGAGGTTGAGAAACCTGCTCTAGCCCATGAGATGTTCTTTTAAGCTGCATGAAGGCTCAGACCAGGGTTTCTCAACCTTATCACTACTGATGATAAATAATCAGGTAATCAGACTCATTGAGGTCCAGATCATTCTTTGCTGTGGACGGCTGTCCACAGCATTGTTGAGAAGCACGGGCTCAGACGTTTTCCTAACTTACTGCTTTCCTAAAGCAATACAGGATCCGTGAGGAAAGTCATGTAATTACATCCGTGCCTTTACAAAGTCTGGAGCTGGCGGGTGCGGGATCAGGAGCCAGGATGTGGTCCAGGGTCGGTTGTGCATACGCCATTCCACCACATGTGTCTCTCGTGTAGGTTGGGAAAATGTGACATCACGGACGAAGGCTGCGAAGACATCGCCTCTGTTCTCGTCCATAACAAGAAGCTGAAGCTTCTCTCCTTGGTAGACAATCCCCTGAAGGACGAAGGAGTGAGGGTGTTGTGTGACGCCCTGAAGGATCCAGCCTGTGCCCTGGAGGCACTGCTGTGAGTCAGCGTGGGGGAGGGGAGGCCTGGGGGAGGGGGCAGACGGCAGAGCATGCCCACGGACCCTGAACGGTCCAGCAAAATGGAGCAGATACCAATATTTGCCCCCCAGAGGAGCCACGAGGTTGAATTCAAGAGATATAAGACTAGCCCTTAGACGCCTGGCATCTAATTTGGAGCCCAGTAAATCTTGGTGATCATGAAGAAGGATGATGTCTCTGTAGGTGTACTGGGGGCTGGGGAGAGGGACGGTATAAATAATGAAGAAAAAGGAATTCATGTGATTACTTGCCTGTGTGGGGTTGCATAGGTTCTAGGTTATCGCTGGGAACAATGTCTCCACTTCTTTCTTGTTGCTAAGATATAAAACAAACTGCTTCCTTGTTAGGGGCAAGAGAAAGGGTTTTCTATTTACCCAGTGAGGCCACAGGAGAAACTCAGTGCTAAATAAAAAAATGCCTTAAAGTAGGGTACAGGTGCAAGAACACCCAAGTCTGTGGAAGCGAATAAGTCGTCTAGAAACAAAACTTTTCTTTGTGTGTATGTGCATGCACAGGTGTGTATGTGTATATAGACCTGTGTATTACATACCCACCCAAAGTGGTATTTACCGTAGAAGGTGAGAATATTATTACTCAGATGACTTTTTAGACTGTAAGGGAAAATCCAAACTAAAATAAGGTCCAGGAACATTAACCATTAAAACCAAACTATTAAAAAAATAAGGAACAAACTCTGCACTATAAAGATTAGACCAAAAAATCTTCAGAGGTACAAAAGAAATGACATATTGGAAGATGAAAGGATTTGGCTATTAAATCCTGTGTGATATTATACAATAAGTAGCATTAAAGTGTATTCAACAACTGGTCACTTAACCGAGCTGTGTTTATCTAAGAGTTCTTCAAAATACATCATTTAAATTTTTTGTTGTTTTTAAACTTGAATCTTTATTCCTTAAAAATGAAAGACTACTTACAAATAGAACTACCATATGACCCAGCAATCCCACTACTGGGCATATACCCTGAGAAAACCAAAATTCAAAAAGAGTCATGTACCAAAATGTTCATTGCAGCTCTATTTACAATAGCCCGGAGATGGAAACAACCTAAGTGCCCGTCATCGGATGAATGGATAAAGAAGATGTGGCACATATATACAATGGAATATTACTCAGCCATAAAAAGAAACAAAATTGAGCTATTTGTAATGAGGTGGAGAGACCTAGAGTCTGTCATTCAGAGTGAAGTAAGTCAGAAAGAAAAAGACAAATACCGTATGCTAACACATATATATGGAATTTAAGAAAAAAAATGTCATGAAGAACCTAGGGGTAAAGCAGGAATAAAGATGCAGACCTCCTAGAGAACGGACTTGAGGTTATGGGGAGGGGGAAGGGTGAGCTGTGACAGAGCGAGAGAGAGTCGTGGGCATATACACACTAACAAACGTAGTAAGGTAGATAGCTAGTGGGAAGCAGCCGCATGGCACAGGGATATTGGCTCCGTGCTTTGTGACAGCCTGGAGGGGTGGGATAGGGAGGGTGGGAGGGAGGGAGACGCAACAGGGAAGACATATGGGAACATATGTTTATGTATGACTGATTCACTTTGTTATAAAGCAGAAACTAACACACCATTGTAAAGCAATTATACCCCAATAAAGATGTTAAAAAAAAAAAAAAAAATGAAAGACTACTAAAGATGCAAGAAAGTCGCTAGTAATTTTAAAAGAAAAAAATGTTCAACCCACTTTTTTAAACTTTATTTTGAACTAGTTTCAAAATAAAAACTAGACTTGCAGGAAAGTTGGAAAAATAGCACAAAAATTCTCTTATAGCCCTTACCCCAATCCACTAATGTTCAACCTATTTTTAGTAGTTAATATTTTTAATATTTAAATGTTTAATACCCTTTGAAACAAAAGTACAAATGTAAAAAATATATTCCACTTGGCCAGAATTCTGCAAAATGGGCAAGTTTATAGTATGATCGAAAGCACTAAGTTTTTTTTTGCAAAGTAGGTTGGCTAATAAATCAAGAAACAAATGAAAAGTCTATTTAATAATAAACCTCAGAACTTCCAAAAATTTTTGATGCAAGGTGTTAATTCCGTATAGCTTAAAATGGCAGAAAGTATAAAAATACAAATGCAGATTCAGGAAATGTATAATTGTAGGGTCATGGAACCATCAGAGATTATATTATGTAACCATTAAAGTCTTAATTTTTTTAAATGTTAGAGAAAGCATATTTCATCAAAAAAAGTAGGAATCAGTTGCTTATTGTCTGATTTCAAAAATTCAAAAACTGAAAGGGAAAACCCACCATGAGTGAGTAGTGTTTGCTAGTCAAAGAATTGAGTATACTTCCTGCCAAAGGTGACATTCTGAGATGCACCTGAAGGGGCCAGGGAGGTAACGGGAGTCGGTGGGTGGATGGGGGAGCTGGTGGAGTGAGGTGAACTGGACCGTGCCTGCCCCACCCAAAGTGGGTTCCTGATCCTTTCCACCTGTTATTTGCCATGTAACCATCTGCTGTGGAGTCCCAGGTATCTGGCTTGTGTGTGATAGTTAGAAGTGTAGAATTCCGCATGAAATGTCAGCTAAACCAACTACATTCAGAGGTCATATTCAGTCTTGATCTGCCCGGTTGCAACTTGTATCATATGCCTCCCTCTGTTTTCTAAATTCCCAATAGCGAGTAGACAAGAACTCATAACCACAAATTTTTTTAAATAACATTTTAAAAGAAGAATGTGAAATAGGATGTTGTCCAGCTATTATAAATAATAAGCACACTGTGTCACAGAGAAGGGATGACTTTTGTCCAAGTTCATCCAGCTGGTGATGATCTGACTTGGAACTGGGATCCGAGATTCCGTTCCCCGGTTTGGGACCCTGTAGTCCACATCCTTCTGTATTTCCACACCTGCTGCACGTTTTAATCCTCCTATTTTTTCTAAGTGACCACGAAGTACAAGAAAGTTTTTACATGGAGTTTCATGAAAATATGACCCTATAGAGCTTAAGTAGGTTGACGGATGAAGTATGTGTGTCTTTGCAGATTGACGTACTGTTGCCTCACCTCTGTAGCCTGCGACTACATCTCCCAAGTCCTTCTGTGCAACAAATCCCTGTCTTTTCTCGATCTGGGGTTAAATTTCCTGGAAGATGATGGAGTGATAACGCTATGTGAATCACTGAAACACCCGAACTGCAACCTAGAGGAGTTGTGGTAGGTCTGGCTGTGATTTGCTTGAATGTCAGCGTTTCCTTTTTGGCTGTGGGCATCCTGGGAAGGAAACAGGAAGGGGGGAAAAGCATGGAGTCTGCTGAAGAAAAAAAAAAAACTAGGCTACATGTTTACCCCACGTGATATCTCTGGGGCTCGCTGATGGGTGTGTGTCTTGACTCTAGGGCTTGTCAGGACTCGGTAGGGTCTGCCACTCTGGAGTTGGGTCTCTGCCCTTGGAAAGACCGGAAATGGAGTCCCAGGTGCCCTAAACTAGCTGTGTGACCTTGTGAGGGTTCCTCACCTCTCCCCAAGTGTAACATGAGGATAATTATATTTCCCACCTCAAAAGATGGAGGTGGGGTGGTGGGATGAACTGGGAGATCGGCATTGACATATATACACTCCTATGTATAAAATAGATAACTGATGAGAACCTGCTGTATAGCACAGGGAACTCCACGTCTCTGTACAGTAGAAACCAGCACTGTAAAACAACTATACCTCAATTAAAAAACAAAGATGGAGGCGACCACTGGGAATAATGCACATAAAGTGCTATTATCGCTGGCTGGCCCATCGAAGCACGCAGTCGACAGGCACAGCCTGAGGATCAGTCGTTCCTTTTACCGGGCAGATAAGGTAAATCGGTAAATGAAACCCTCTGTCGTCCCTGTTTCCACGGAGTGGCGTGCACACACACAGATACACATACACCCACGTGCAGGCACACACCTGTGAGTGTGAAGTTGCCAGTACGTGTGCATATCTGCATCTATCGTGGTTTCTCAATCAGCACTATTGACTCTTTTAAATTAATTTTTAATGGAGTAGAGTTGATTTACAATGTTGTGCTAGTTTCTGCTGTACAGCAAAGTGAATCAGTGACACATATATCCACTCTTTTTTATATTCTGTTCCCACAGAAGTCATTACAGAGTATTGAGTAGAGGTGCTGTGCTAGGCAGTAGGTCCTTACTAGTTGTCTATTTTATATATAGTAGTGTGTATATGTCAATCCCAATCTCCCAATTCATCCCTCACCCCTCTTTTCCCCCTGGTAACCATAAATTTGTTTTCTACAACTGTAACCCTATTTCTGTTTTGTACATAAGTTCATTTATACCCTTTTTTTAGATTCCGCATATAAACAATATCATATGCTATTTGCCTTTCTCTGTCTGACTTACTTCACTCAGTAGGACAATCTCTAGGTCCATCCATGTTGCTGCAATGAACATAGGGTTGCACGCATCTTTTTGAGCTGTGGTTTTCGCCAGATATAAGCCCAGGAGTGAGATTGCTGGGTCATATGGAAGTTCTGCGTCATGAGCTTGGGGGCAGGAGATACATAGGAGATATAATATGAAATACTCAGTGAAGTCCTCAGCGTGGTGACATTTGTACAGAGACTTGGAGGGAGTAAGGGAGCAGCCCCGCTGGTGTTTGGACCAAGAGTATGACAGGCAGCAAGAGCAGAGGCCCCAGGGGGAGAGACCAGGCAGCACAGGAGAGACAGGAGAACTGCAGGGAGCCTGGGCAGAGTGAAGAGAGTGGAGAAGTGGACACGTTGTTTCATCTCTACCATCATCATCATCTTAGGAGTACATGAGTATTTCTACCTTTACAGGAATAAGTGAACATAAGTGAAGCCATTCCAGATTGGACCTCATGATCGTATATATTTGTGTGTATATGGACCTCATGGTCATATATATCTGTGTGTATATGGACCTCATGGTCGTATATATCTGTGTGTATATGGACCTCATGGTCGTATATATCTGTGTGTATATGGACCTCATGATCGTATATATCTGTGTGTATATGGACCTCATGATCGTATATATCTGTGTGTATATGGACCTCATGGTCGTATATATCTGTGTGTATATGGACCTCATGATCGTATATATTTGTGTGTATATGGACCTCATGGTCGTATATATTTGTGTGTATATGGACCTCATGGTCGTATATATTTGTGTGTATATGGACCTCATGGTCGTATATATCTGTGTGTATATGGACCTCATGATCGTATATATCTGTGTGTATAGGAGAATTTTGTGTATTTTTTTTTTCTCCAGGTTGGTGGGCTGTTGCTTCACTTCTGTTTGCTGTGTGGACCTCGCTGCTGTTCTTATTCACAGTGAGAAACTAAAAACCCTGAAACTAGGGAACAATAAGATATATGATGCTGGTGTCAAACAGTTATGTGAAGCTTTGAAGCATCCTAAGTGTAAATTAGAGACTCTTGGGTGAGTGTCCAGTGATGTTGGGAAAGCTTACCTACTTCAAGAAGAGGAAAAGCTAGAGGATTAAAGGGATGAAGGGGAAGCATGTTTGAAAACAAGTGTGTCTGGAACAATCTGATAAGTAAAATGCCAGCCATGAAACCAGGGTTTGCTCACGCCTGGCACGGCTGATATCTGGGACTGGGTGGTTCTTTGCTGTGTGGGGAAGCGGGCTGTTCTGTGCATTGTGGGATGTTTAGCTGCATCTCTGGCCTCTCTCCACCCATGAGATGCTAGTAGCACTCCTCGTGTGTGTCAGATGTCTCCAGACACTGCCACATGTGCCCCTGTGGAGGGGGACGTGTCTAGATGGCAAAGTCTCCTCTCAGAGGCGTGGAATCCGCATTTCGAGGTGGTGTTTCCCCGTGCAGGTTGGAGATGTGCGAACTCACCTCTGCCTGTTGTGAGGACCTGGCCTTGGCTTTCACTCTCTGCAAATCACTGAGGTGCATGAACTTGGAATGGATTAGCATGGACCGTGATGGGGCGGTGGTGCTGTGTGAAGCCTTGATCAGGCTGGAATGTGGCCTGCAGACGCTTGGGTGAGTGCACACTGTTTCCCCCGGTGGTGAGTGACCTTAGAGGGAGGTTAGACTGCTGTGGGTTTGCCCCGCATGGGCATGGTTCACATTTGGGCTGGAGATTTCTTTGCTATGCGGAGCTGTCCTGTGCATCACAGGAGGTTGGGTAGCATCTCTGGTCGCTGCCCACACGTTCCATTCCCCGGGACACCTCCCTCCAGTCATGATGAGCAAAAATGGAAACTTCAGGGACTTCCCTGGTGGTCTAGTGGCTAGGACTCTGCATTTTCGCCGCTGTGGCCCTGGTTCAATCCCTGGTTGGGGAACCGAGATCCTGCAAGCCACGTGGCCAATAAAAACAAAACAAAACAAAAAACTTCAAAATTGCGGAGAGACAAGATTTTAATTGTTCAATGAAAAGAGAGAGATTGTGCAATATGATAGAGGTGTTAGTTAACGCTGTGGTGGTAATCATTTTGCAATACGTAAACGTATCAAACCAATGCATTGCACACCTTAACCTAACACAACGTTGTATGTCAATTATATCTCAATGAAATTTTAATTAACTAACTTTTAAAAAGAATGCCTATCACATCTATTCCCTGAAAATTTTTTAAAGGCTCCTGGCATTGTCACATGTCCCCCCGAGAGGCAAAATTACCCCCAGGCAAGAATGGTGGCTTTCCTGTAAACACCATCCCCTATTTACCTTGCCCACAAAGACGCAACCCCAGCTCAGAGCTGGAAGGGGTTCCGTAAAGGACCGAGCGGAGTCTTGACCCAGAAGTACATTTCCTCAAGAGTAGCAGTTAATACTGTTTGGAACATTATGTTTGCATTTAGAGTGTGTGTAGTTGATGTCTGTAGAATGAATAGGTGAATGCCTGCCGTTTGCCCCGACCCCGATGACCTGCAGAGGATAAACAAAACGGTTCACATCCCTCTTCCTCACTTTCCTTGTCTCTAGGAAAGTGTCGTGCATTCTTTGCACAGTCAGTACAGCTCTCCCAGCCGTTTCTAGGAAAGAGTGGAGAGGAAGTAGCCACTGGGGTGTAGAGAGGCCAACCATCATGGGTCAAGTCAAGAAAACTCTTTTTTTTTTTTTTTTTTTTTGTATTTTCCCAGCCTGAATAAATCTTCCTATGATGAGGAAATTCAGATGCTGCTGACAGAGGTAGAAGAGACGAACCCCCAGCTGACCATTTCACACAGTCTCTGGACTGATTACGAGCACAGGATCAGGGGTGTGATTGGCTGACAGGGAAGGTCCTGAAGTAATCTTCTCACAAAGGCTTCTCCTTGGTCGCAATGGGCGTTTCTCCTCCTGACACACCCTGTCCTGTAAATTGTTCGCCAGGGCAGTGGGGACTGTAATTTCAGAGCTCTTCCTTCACAGTATTCTAGCAATATGATTGTGGGATGTGCTCTCTGTGCCTAAGTCCTCTATGCCCCATCTTTAAAGTTCCCATCCTGCCTCACAATGTTTAGAAGAACAAATACATTAAATGGGTAAACACTTGGGAAAGCATGACTTTATTTTCTTACCGGACGTCTTCGGATGTAGGAACTTGGATTTGAAGGACGCACAATCCTCTGACACTTCTGACATAGAACTGCTGCTAGAATGTATCTATAGATTTTAGAATTTATTCACTACATCTAACATCCCAACAGGACCTTTCATTTTTAGTTTGTTCAAACTTACTTTTCATCAGTTTTCTGGTTTAGTAAAAAAGTATATTTCCAGATCGCTACTTATCCTTTAGCATATGCTACTCCATTTTTTAAAAAATTCGGTATTTTTCAAATGTATCTACACAGTTTAATTCAATGTTTTCTTTTTCAAATACACATTAATACCTCACTGTCATCATCAAACGTTGCCTAATTCTCTATTGCCTCTACAATAAATTATTAATGCCTTACTGGCCCTATATAGAGTTTTATTTTTGTTGAGTATAATACATTTTAAAGATTTATTTTATTGAAGTGTTAGTTGATTTACAATGTTGTGTTAATTTCTGCTGTCCAGCAAAATGACTCAGTTATACATATATATACATTCTTTTTTTTAACACCTTTATTGGAGTATAATTGCTTTATAGTGTTCTGTTAGTTTCTGCTGTATAACAAAGTGAATCAGCTATATGCATACATATATCCCCATATCCCCTCCCTCTTGCATCTCCCTCCCACCCTCCTTATCCCACCCCTCTAGGTGGTCACAAAGCACGGAGCTGAGCTCCCTGTGCTATGCAGCTGCTTCTCACTAGCTATCTGTTTTACATTTGGTAGTGTATATATGTCCATGCTACTCTCTCACTTTGTCCCAGCTTACCCTTCCCCCTCCCTGTGTCCTCAAGTCCATTCTCTATTCGGTCTGCGTCTTTATTCCTGCCCCTAGTTTCTTCAGAACCATTTTTTTTTAGACTCCATATATATGTGTTAGCATACGGTATTTGTTTTTCTCTTTCTGACTTCACTCTGTATGACAGACTAGGTCTATCCATCTCATTACAAATAGCTCAATTTCATTTCTTTTTATGGCTGAGTAATATTCCATTGTATATATGTGCCACATCTTCTTTATCCACTCATTTGTTGATGGACACTTCGGTTGCTTCCATGTCCTGGCTATTGTAAATAGTGCTGCAGTGACCATTGTGGTACATGACTCTTTTTGAATTATGGTTTTCTCAGGGTATATGCCCAGTAGTGGGTTTGCTGGATCATATGGTAGTTCTATTTTTAGTTTTTTAAGGAACCTCCATACTGTTCTCCATAGTGGCTGTATCAGTTTACATTCCCACTAACAGTGCAAGAGGGTTCCCTTTTCTCCACACCCTCTCCAGCATTTATTGTTTGTAGATTTTTTGATGATGGCCATTCTAACTGGTGTGAGGTGATATCTCATTGTAGTTTTGATTTGCATTTCTCTAAAGGTTAGTGATGGTGAGCATCCTTTCCTGTGTTTGTTGGCAGTCTGTATGTCTTCTTTGGAGAAAGGTCTATTTAGGTTTTCTGCCCAATTTTTGGATTCGGTTGTATGTTTTTTTGATATTGAGCTGCATGAGCTGCTTGTAAATTTTGGAGATTAATCCTTTGTCAGTTGCTTCGTTTGCAAATATTTTCTCCCATCCTGAGGGTTGTCTTTTCGTCTTGTGGTTTCCTTTGCTGTGCAAAAGCTTTGAAGTTTCATAAGGTCCCATTTGCTTATTTTTGTTTTTATTTCCATTTCTCTAGGAGGTGGGTCAAAAAGGATCTTGCTGTGATTTATGTCATGGAGTGTTCTGCCTATGTTTTCCTCTAAGAGTTTGATAGCGTCTGGCCTTACATTTAGGTCTTTAATCCATTTTGAGTTTATTTTTGTGTATGGTGTTAGGAAGTGTTCTAATTTCATTCTTTTACATGTAGCTGTCCAGTTTTCCCAGCACCACTTTACATTCTTTTTCATGTTTTCCATTATGGTTTATCCCAGGATTTTGAATATAGTTCCCTGTGCTATACAGTAGGACCTTGTTGTTTATCCATTCTCTATATAATAGTTTTCATCTGCTAATCCCAAACTCCCAATCCATTCCTCCCCCATTTTTAATAAACTTTATTTTTAGAGAAGTTTCATATTCACAGCAAAATTGAAGGAAAATACAGAGGTTTCCCATAGACCTGCTGACCCTACACATACCCCTAGTTTGATCTAAAGAGTTGACAGTTTCCAAAGATAATCCAATGCTGCTTGTGTTGTTTTTGTTCCACCACCATTGTTTAAACTGGCAAGTTTATTCTAAAGATAATATGAAAACGCAAAAAAATATAGAATATCCAAATCGATCTTTAAAAATTGAATGACTTGTCATAATTAACATTCATATGATTTAGGGTGAATCTTTTCATCCATCTTGTGAAGTTTCTCTTTATTATTTTGCCCAATTTGCCATTTGGTTTTTGGCCTTTTTCTCATTTTTAGAGCATTCTGATGCTATCCTTCTATCTGTCTGATATATTAAGGTCCCCTGAATCCTGTCTGAATGTCTAGGAATACTACTTCCTGAGATAAATCCTCAAAATAGAGAAGGAAAGACTGGTTGTCCAGTGAGAGACAAGGGAGCAGTCCTCTTTTTTTTTTTTCTTTCCTTAGTTTTTTTGGCCATGCCATGTGGCTTGTGGGATCTTAGTTCCCCGACCAGGGCTTGAACCCCAGGCCCTGCAGTGAAAGCGCCGAGTCCTAACCACTGGACTGCCAGGGAGTTCCTGGAAGCAGTCCTCTCTGGGTGATATATGTAGCACATCACGTTCCCCAGTGGAATCAGGTGGACATTAGGGATGCTCACGGATTCTGAGGTGGGATACACTAAGTTTACACGGAATACCCTCCAGGCTTAAAAGACCGGGGGCTACCTGTAGCAAGAATCATGGTATTTAAGGGAGAGGCCAGATTCCAGATCAAATGGAAATGTTCAGTATGAGCCAATCATAGGTGACAGTCTGATTTGAGAGACATGAGAGCATTGACCAAAATGCCCATTGGGAGTTCACGGCAGCGCTATTCACAATAGCCAAGACATAGAAGCAACCTACGTGTCCATCGACGGAGGAATGGATAAAGAAGAGGTGGTGCATCTATACAATGGAATACTACTCAGCCAGAAAAAAGAACAAAATAATGCCATTTGCAGCAACATGGATGGACCTAGAGATGATCATACTAAGTGAAGTAAAGCCAGACACAGAAAGACAAATATATGCTATCACTTATATGTGGAATCTAAAAGATGACACAAATGAACTTGTTTACAAAACAGAAGGAGACTCAGACATAGAAAACAAACTTATGGTTACCAAAGGGGGAAGGGTGGGGAGGGATAAATTAGGAGATTGGGATTAACATATACTCACTACTATATATAAGATAGATAACGAATAAGAACCTACTGTATAGCACAGGGAACTCTATTCAATATTTTATAATAACCTGTAAGGGAAAAGAATCTGAAAAAGAACATATATATATAATGTATATGAACATATTATATATATTATACATATATATATCTGAGTCACTTTGCTGTACACCTGAAACTAACACAACATTGTAAATCAACTATACTTCAATTAAAAAAAAATTTTAAAAATGCCCATTGGGAAAAACCATATAGTTGTATAGTAGTGTAAAAGGAACCCTAGACCCAACCTCTAGTTCCAGCTCCACCACAGATTACAACTTTGACTCTGAACTTCCACAGGGAATGTGGAAAACGTTCCTGCCCTCTGCTCAGCTGCTCATGTAGATCTTCTCAGTAATTGCCAGGAGTTGTCACTGATCCCCAGACGTGGGTGACGGTGATGAGCACTGAGGATACGGTTTTCTCCTCACTGGAGGTGCCCCAGACTCTCCACGCAGACAGTGTCACCTCTACTACAGATGACATGATAATGGCATCTCTGTGGGGAGATCGGGTCCAGGCACCCTGTCCCTCTAACTATGGCCCATCCTGATTGACAGTTCCCCGCACAGAGCGCTGGAGCCAAGTCCAGGCAGGCGACTGCTTCCTTGTGTTCAATCTCAGGGCAGAAAGCAGGACAGAAGGGCTCTCCAACAGGAGAGGAACTCAGGGCTGTGCTGTTAGCACAATTGGGCAGGACAGGTGCTCACCCTGCCTTGTCCTGGGGTGCCCCATTCATGCCCTGGCTGGGCTGGTATCTGGTGGGCACGTGCTGGGGAGTGTGGCAGGGTGAGACCGCGATGGTGAGAGTCACTGTAGGTCGCTCAGTCCTAGTGTTGACAATAGAGAAGAAAGGGTGGGGTCTCTTTGGAATCTCAGTCAGTCGTGCATGACCAGAGCCACTGAGCAACTCAGCCATGTACAAAAGTGTCTGCTTATTTTCTCAGACCTAACAGATGTTTTGGCTTGCGTGTGAATACATATGGAAATGGATGTGCAGATTCTGGGTTATAACTTCAAACTCCTGACACATCAGATAAGTTCCACTGACATATATTTACTTACATGCACAGACAGCTATTCACAGAGAAAAACAGGGTGTGGTAAAATGGCATTATGTTTCTTTTTCTTTTCTTTTCTGAAACCTTTTGCAGTAGGACGCAGTTGACTCTGTTCCTCTAAAGATTTGGGGGGTCAGAGTTTTCTTATGTTCTGTATTATGTGTGTGTGTGAGGCACCAAGGGGAGAAAGAAAACATTGAATGAGAAGAACTCTCTTAAATTTTCAAGTCTCAGAAAGAGTGTTACCGGTGGAGCGTACCTGACCTATCCTTCCCACTTTACATTTTAATATCCTTCCCTCCTATTCTTAGTAGTGAAGGATAATCAAACAGTATTTACTATAGTTTTTACTACTACTTCTGCTAATGCTAGATTAGAACAAACTTTGTTCAAGCCACTATGATCAACAGTGAACATGAAAAACGTGTTCACGCCAGCCTTGTTTTCTGTTTTTTTTCAAAATGAAATAATTTTTTTTCTTGAGAAGAGCTTTATTATTTTTTTTTTACTAGAAAAGAATTTTTACTGTTCCTTTAAAAAGGCACCATGTAGTGACAGGAATCAGTCATTCCTTGTCCCATTTGACCCCAAACTTTCCACCCCCATTCCTGGAAAATGGAAGAGGGTGACCCAGAATTGCGTGAGTTCAATCACTGCCCTCTGGCTATAGCATATATATGATTATATTGTTTTCAGATTTTTTCCCTTACAGGTTATTACAAAATATTGAATATACTTCCCTGTTCTATACAGTAGGTCCTTGCTGTTTACCTGTCTTATATATAGTAGTGTGTATCTGTTAATCCCAATCTCCTAATTTATCCCTTCCCCCACCTTTCTTCCCCTTTGGTCACCATCAGTTTGTTTTCTATGTCTGCGAGTCTCCTCCTGTTGCAAATGGAAGTTATCTTCTGATGCAAATAATTGCAACATGCACAACCATATGGACAGGAGTTTTGAGGTCTCATTTTCATTTCACTGTCACGCCAGCCTTTGGATCTATGTTCTGCATTAATGCCTACTTTACATTTCTTATGAGGAATAGAGACACAGAGTGATAAATAAAATTCCCCAAGTCGGACTAAGCTAGCAAGTGATCTTGACATAAAACAAGAACTCTCTGGTCCAGAGGCTGAAATTTTAACATATGCATGGCTTCTACCCACTGTGCTGTTAATACCCCATATTATAAATGAGGGAATAAGGTTTTGAGACTTTAAAGAGGTCCCAGCACCAGTGAGGGGGCAGTCAAGAAAAAGATGTGGTGAATCACAAGCTGATGGTCATAAGCTCTTCAGTGTGCCACTTCCCGCGATTTTGCATAGATCGTCACAAGACACACCCGATTTTCCAGAAGAGGAGGGAATTTGGGTAACTCTGGGATTTTTTTGCAAATTCTTATCTCCTTTCCTATACCTGACAATGGCTTCTGAATCCTACAGAAATATTACAGATTACTGCCTCTGGGACACATTACTCCCTAAATCAGAATATGTCAGCCTTTGTGCTCTGATGGAAACTTGTTATTCACTCATGAGGGCTCAGATCAAACTTTAACATGACACCTTAGGTGCCGTGGGTGATTTTGAGCTCAGATAGCTAGCTGACTCTGATTTGTAAAACCCAGAACAAAGTAAAAAGTCAGAGAAAATGTAGGAACACAAAAGCTAATGAAGGTGTAAAACGATCTGCTGTGTAAATGGGTCTAACATTCAAAATGTTAATTTTTTAAATTTTTTAAAAATATTCATATTTATTATTTTCAGGTTTATAGTATAAATATAATTTTCCAATAGCATTTTTTAATTCTCTGAATATGTGCATAAATGTGGATAATCATATTATATTTTCAGAGAGAGAAAATATCTTTTAAATGGAAGAGTTTATTTATGTAAACCAGGAATTTATATTAGTGAAATTCACTTTGTCTCTGCTCATTCTATTTCGAAGTGATTCCATTATACTGAAACCAGATTACCAGACAAGATTTTAAACTGAACTGTCAAGCATTGTCTAATAATATTATATTATCCGTTTGTTTTTTGTAGATATCCTAAGGTACATTCCCACCAACAGTGCAAGAGGGTTCCCTTTTCTCCACACCCTGTCCACCATTTATTGTTTGTAGATTTTTTTTTTTTTTTTTTTTGCGGTATGCGAGCCTCTCGCTGCTGTGGCCTCTCCCGTTGCGGAGCGCAGGCTCCGGACGCGCAGGCTCAGCGGCCATGGCTCACGGGCCCAGCCGCTCCGCGGCATGTGGGATCTTCCCGACCGGGGCACGAACCCGCGTCCCCTGCATCGGCAGGCGGACTCTCAACCACTGCGCCACCAGGCAAGCCCTGCCCCAGGTTTGAACAATGGAAAATCTAAAGTTCCCATAATTTAACAAAAGGAATTGTTGCAGGCTTCTCAGGTACTGTTCCAGATGTATCAGTCATTTCGCCAAAGAATACTGATTCCTTCAAAGGGAGATCTGATTTTAGAATCCAAGGTCTACTATTAGCTTTGCCCACTGCTGCCAGTAGGTTTCTGGTTCCGGGAACTCTCAGCAAAAAGAGCTCAGAGTTACTTTGGCTTCATGCACGTGCACACACGCATCCCAAATGCACAGACATATTTATAACGAGCTATGAGTTACTCATAATTCCTCCAAAGCGAACCCCAAGAACTCATTCTCGCCTTTCCCTCTTCTATACTTGTAAATATGCCACCAAAAGTGAGAATCCTGGACTACACCCACCTTAACATATTTATTATTGGCTTAGTCTTTTTCTTGCAGGTTTAGGGTCCCAGTCTCACAGCCACACTGCCTCTCTCATCTTGCCCACCCCCACATCTCCTCCTCACCTGCCTGTAATGCAGGTTCACTGCTGCCGTTCCTTCACACGGCTCCCCACCCCCTCACGGCAGCATCCCTGCCTTGTGACTAAAACACCCAACCACAAGGTCACCGTGCCCACTCCCTCCCTCACTGCCCTGCCTATCCCACTACCAACGTGCGTATCTGCAGCTATGCCAACACCATCATGGCCTAAGAGGTGAGAGGAAATGACAAGAAAGGGATGAAGTGGATAAAGAGAAATACAGAGGAGAAGGTGTCGCCCTAACATCTGAAGATTGTTCTCACTGGATGCAAACTTCTGGGCTGACCCTTGGTTTCTTTCATTTACTCGAGCTATAACAGCAGGGCCAGGATTCGAAAATAGATAGGTCTCATAGGGAGTAGGAAATGTAAAAGGGATGATGCAAGTCGAACAGAGTGGTTTGGCAACCACTGTAGAAAAAATACAATTTTATAGCTATTAAAAAAATCTGTCGCACGACCCTGTGACTAGACCAAAAGGATCCACTCTACTCAGCCCCAAAGTTGTTTTGGGGGGAAGCTGATTCAGTCCTGACATTGGCCAACCAAAGGGTATGAGCTTCTGCTCTGACTCTCCCTGAAGACAGTGTCACTGACACAGCAGATGATGTGATAATGGCATCTGTGCGGAGAGATCAGGGCCAGGAGCCTGGTCCCTATATCTGTGGCCTCAGGGCCCAGGGCTCATCCTGAGCGACGCGTCCCTGCAAGGAACTCTGAAACAGAGACCAGCCAGGTGAGTGCTTTTTTCTGTTCAATCTCAGGGCAAAAACCAGGAGGGAAGATATCTCCAACAAGAGGAGCTGCATTAAAATTGGGCAGGACAGATGCAAACCCTGCCTCCCTCTGAGCGTCCCATCCATGCTCTGGCTGGGTGGAGGGTGTGTGTGCGCTGGGCAGTGTCTCAGGGTGGGACCAGGATGGTGTGGTTTGCTGGAAATTCCTGGGCCCTGGAGTTCTAAAACTGAGAGAAGAGGGCTGTGGTCTCTTTGGAGTCTGTGCCAAGCCTTGGATGACCAGAGTCACTGAGCTCCCCCTTGTGGCCGACAAGGACTCTGCTCTTGTTATCAGACCTCGTGGATCTCGGCTTGCAGGTGAACGAGTTCCCCCGCCCCTGTTCTCAGTGCGTCTCTATCCAGGGCCTTATTCCGGTGCCTTTAGTCCCGCTGCCCTGGGCTCATGAGGATGCTCTAAGCAGCTCCTCCTCAGCTCTGCCTCAGCGCTTTGCTGCAAACCAGCGCCGGTTTCTGAGCTCACCTGTGACGAGTTACACACACTGTTACCAGCGCATCAGAATTAATTCCTGCTTCCACTGTGCTGTCGGCATTTGTACTAACAGAAGTTTTAAAATCCCACAAGATACGAGGGAGCTCGTGGAGGAGAAAGAGCTCAAGCACAAGAGAGACACAAGTTTTGAAAAAGCAAAACTTTTTAAATTTTTAAAATTAAAATTTTTTTTTCCACAAAATTTTGCCTGTGAAAGCAGAGCTGTGTCCTCAGGAAAGGTGCTGGAAAAGAGGGCTTTGGGCTTCTCTCTATTTTCCTCGTAAAAGTTGCCTCCAGCTTGTTCTGTTCCATGGAAACTGAGCTGCCCACGCCGGTCCCCGACTCCTGTGGGTGAAGAGCGGCTCGGGGGGCGGCGGCGGCGGCGGCGGCGCTGGGACGTGCGTTCCCGTCAGAGCACAAGGGCCCCTTCTGCAGCTTCCTTTGACGCTGGCTGTGGTGGTTTCCCCTGTGTGACCGTGTGGGGCTGGGGGTGATTCTCTGTGCAGGGTCAGGCGTGTCCTTCTGCGGTTCTGCCTGGTGATTGATGGGGTCGGGGAGACGCCTCACCTGTGGCTTGGTCTCTGCTGCACCGAATCTGCAGCTGGTAGGTCTGAGCACATCGCTCACCCCAGTAAACCCTCAGCCCCACGGGCGGGAGGCCATGGGCCATGTTCGTGGGAGGAGAGGTGCAAGGGGATGAAGGGGCCCGCATGCACTTAGGAGTCGCTGGGAGGTGTGAGGTAGGGAGCAGGGAGGGGGGTTTCGGGGGGATCCCGTGAGGATTTACTGGGCGTGAGACGCCAGTCACACATGTTGGCCTGTAAGGAAGATTCAGTAGGATGCGCTGAGGCCAGGGTAGAAGCTGGCACCTGGAGTGCCAGGGCCTTTCAGTTAATTACAACGAAAGGAGCGCTCTGGCCGCCGTAGGAGCAGACACGCAGCAGCGGTTCCCTGCGCCCAGGCCCTGTGGGCCGAGCATCTGCGAGGCAATAAAGAAACTCTTCCTTGCCTCTTACAGCTCTCAGATTATTAGGAAGACACAGGATGGAGAAGCAAAAGAACAAAAGAGGTATGACTTCCCTTCTGAGGTGAAGAGAGCGAATCAGTTATCAGCGTGAGCGACGCTGACGGTCAGGTGATTGTGAGCAGGTGAAGTCTGCTGGGCCGGAGCCCAAGAAGGAGCAAAACAGTGGAAGTGATGGGAGAGGGGGTTCCAGGAAGAGGGAGGGTGGCAGCTCCTGGGAGGCATCCATACGCGCTTCTGGTGTTTTAAAGGCAGGAGTTCAGCTGGCGCCAGCAGGAGAAGGGAGAGAGGACGGGGCGAAGCTAGAAACGCCCGAGGTGCCCGACCGTGAATGTTCTCCCTCACGCTCCTGCCAGTGGTGAGTGACAAAACGAATGCTAATCCTTTCAAAAACCCAGCTCTTGGTTTCACGGATCTTTTCTATTGTTTTCCTGGTGTCTTCTCATTTATTTCCGCTCTGATCTTTGTTATTTGCTTCCTTCTGCTAACTTTGGGCGTAGTTTGCTTGCCGGGAGGAGGGGAGGGGTGGTGGTGGTTCTCGTTTTCAGTTCCTTGAGGTGTAAGTGAGCTTGTTTATTGAGATTTCTTTTTTCTTATTGTGGGTTTTATCGCAATACATTTTTCGATTAGAATAGCTTTTGCTGAATCCCATAACTTTTGGTGTGTTGTATTTCCATTCATGCTTGTCTCAAGATATTTTTAATTTTCCTTTATGATTTTTTCTTTGACACATCTGTTGTTTAGGAGTGCGTTGTTTCATCTCCATATATCTGTGAATTTTCCAGTTGAACTTAGGCATTGCTAGTCCTCCAGTGAATCTGGGGCAAGGCAAGGGAAACTGACTACAGACACATGGATAGAAAATTCTTTTTTTTAACATCTTTATTGGAGTATAATTGCTTTACAATGGTGTGTTAGTTTCTGCTTTATAACAAAGTGAATCAGTTATACATATACACATGTTCCCATATCTCTTCCCTCTTGCATCTCCCTCCCTCCCACCCTCCCTATCCCACCCCTCTAGGTTGGTCACAAAGCAGCGAGCTGATCTCCCTGTGTGATAGAAAATTCTTGTCTGCACATAGCCAAAGCTATGAACCTTTCTGCTCGTTACATGTAGGGTACAAATGTAGAGCAGAAAATTATGGAACAGTTAATGAATCATAAACAGAAATCATTTCCTATAAACAGAACATTGTATTTCCTATATTAAGTATTCTTATTGAAGTATAGTTGATTTACAATATTGTATTAGTTTCATTTGTACAGCATAGTGATTCACTATTTTTAGAGTTTATACTCCATTAAAAGTTATTACAGGTTAATGGCTATAATTCCCTGCGCTATACAATATATCCTTGTTTTTCTGTTTTATACGTAATATGTTGTATCTCTTAATCACACATCCCTCCCTATCTTGTACTTCCCGCCAAGAAAAAAGAGGGGGGAAACTCTACCCACTGGTAACCACGAGTTTGTTCTTTCTATATGTGAGTCTCTTCCTGTTTTGTTATATACATTCATTTGGTTTATTTTATAGATTTACATATCTGATAACATACAGTGTTTGCCTTTCTCTGTCTGACTTATTTCATGAAGGATAATAATCTCTAGCTCCATCCACATTGTCGCAATGGTGGAATTTCATTTTTATGGCTGAGTAGTACTCCATTGTGCCTATACAGACCACATCTTTATCCATTCATCTGTTGATGGACACTCAGGTTGCTTCCATATCTTGGCTATTGTAAATAATGCTGCCATGAACATTGGGGTTCATGAATCTTTTCAAATTGGTGTTTTCATTTTTTTGGATATACACCCAGGACAGGAATTTCTGGATTACATTATAGTTTTTGACGAACCTCCATAAAGTGTTGCATAGTGGCTGCACCAATTTATATTTGAAAAACAGTGTACAAGGGTCCCCTTTTTGCCACATCTTCTCCAACATTTGTTATTTGTAGACATTTTGATGATGGCCATTCTGACAGGTGTGAGGTGATACCTTAATATGTTTTGAATTTGCATTTCTCTGAAGATTAGCAGTGTTGACCAACTTTTCACGTGTCTGTTGGCCATCTGTATGTTGTCTATGGAAAATTTTCCATTCAGTTCTTCTGCCCATTTTCAATTGGCTTTTTAATATTTAGTTGTATGAACAGTTTATGTATTATGGATATTAACCCCTTACCGGTCATATCATTTGCAAATTTTTTTTCCCATTCAGTACATTGTCTTTTCATTTTGTTGATAGTAACCTTTTCTGTGGAAAAGCTTTTAAGTTTAATTAGGTCTCGTTTGTTTTTGCTACATTAACAAAGTGAAGGATAAAAATCACATGACATCTCAGTAGACATAGAAAAGGCATTTGAGGGAATTCCCTGGCAGTCCAGTGGTTAGGACTCTGCGCTCTCACTGCTGAGGGCCAGGTTCAATCCCTGCTCTGGAATTAAAATCCCACAAGCATTACAGCACCGGTTTTAAAGTTGTTGTTACAGGAATCTGCCACAAGGCGGCAGCATTTCCTCATACCCAACTCTGGCTACTGTGGCAACAAGAGCCTTAGGGAGAGTCCTGCTCCTGGCTTGTCAGTTGCCGTGGAATCCGCCAGAAGAAGCACCCAAGGGTTGTGTCTCCTGACTTCTTACCCCTTAGCCTTAACCCCGCCCCCGGATGTCTCCCAAGTGCTGCAACACTTCTCTGCTGAGGGTGTCGTCGTCTGTAGGTGGGGCGACCCAAAGGAAGGAGGCTGGAGGAGGGAACCCCAGCACCAGGAGACGCGGAGCCCAAGGGACTCTTGAATGCTCTTCCAGCCCAGATGCTCCACCATCCTCTGGGTACACGAGGCTTGGTTTCACGGTAGGAGGGCCTGCGGGGATCTGGAGAGTGTGGTCCCATGCAGAGAGGACCGGGCACTCCGAGGGCAAAGGGGGCCCGTTTGCCTGCACATCCTCCCAGCTCCCTCAGCCGCTCGACAGTCCAGCCTTGGGACCCAAGACTTGTCCGGCTCCAGGCCTGTGACACCAGCCAATGTCACCAAGGCCTCGGTTAGCGTCGGTGTTTCTTTTCTTTCTTTCCTTCCTTTTATTTTTTATTTTGTCTTGGGGCGTAGGTGAGTTATAATGCTGTGGAGGGCTTTTTTTGGGGGGGGTGGGTGATTTCCAGCTCCTTGTTTCAGTTATACCTAGACGTTTATATGTCCTTTTTTGGCTTCCCTTCCCATAGAGCTTATCCCACAGTGTCTAGTAGGGTCCCCTGTGCTCTACAGTGGGTCCTTTTTGATTATTTTATAAAGCCTAGTGTGTACATATTCATCTCAACTGGCTGATTTCTCCCTGCCCACCAGCTTTCCCTTTTGGTAACCATAAGTTGTTTGTTTTCTAGGTCTGTGAGGCTGTTTCTGTTTTATAAAGACGTTCATTTGTATCCATTTCTCAGCTCCACCTATAGGTGATATTATATGAGACCTGTGTTTCCCAGATTCCCTTAGTTGACTTAGTAGGATCATCTCTACTTCCTTCCCCGTGGCTGGAAATGGCATTCTTTCATCCTGTATCATGGCTGAGGAATATGCCATGGAGTGTATGGACCACGTCTTCCTTATTCATTCATCTGTGCTTCTCCACGTAGGTTGCTTGCTCGTCTTGGCTATTGTACACAGTGCTGCCAGGATCGTTGGGTGCAGCTGCCTTCTACGAGTTAGTTTTTCTCCAGATCCATGCCCAGGAGTGGGGCGGCTGTGTCCCATGGTACTTGTATGTTTAGTGTTTTAACGAACCTCCACAACGTTGTCCGTAGCGGTGGCACGGATATACGTCCCCACCAAGCGTGTAGGGGGTTCCCTCTCTCCACAGCCTCTCCAGCATTTATCGTTGTCCATTTTTGCATGATGGCCATTCTGACCTGTGTGAGGTGCTACCGCATTTTCCCCACTGATTAGCATTTCTCTCCTAATCGGGAATGCTGAGCACCTTTTCATGTGGTTTGTGGTCATCTGTGCGTCTTCTTTGCAGAAATGTCCTTTTTTTTTTCTGCCCATTTTTTTTGGCAGTACGCGGGCCTCTCACCGTTGTGGCTTCTCCCGTTGTGGAGCACAGGCTCCGGACGCGCAGGCTCAGCGGCCATGGCTCCGCGGCATGTGGGATCCTCCCGGACCGGGGCACGAATCCATGTCCCCTGCATCGGCAGGTGGACTCTCGACCACTGCGCCACCAGGGAAGCCCTTTAATGCCCATTTTTTCCTGGGTTGTTTGTTTTTTAGATATTGAGCTACATGAGCTGCTTGTTTGTTACGGAGGTGAATTCCTTGTGGGTGTCTTGGTTTCCACTATTGTTTTCCCATTGTGAGGGTTGTCCTTTTCTTTCGTTTCTGGTTTCCTTTGCTGTGCCAATGCTTTTACGTTAGATTAGGTCCCATTTGTTTATTTTGTATTCATTTTTCATTGTTCTAAGATATGGATTCAAAGAGAACTTGCTGCAATTTATGTCAAAGCATGCTCTGCGTAGGTTTTCCTCAAGAGTTTTATGGTATGCGGCCTAAAGTTTAGAACTTTAGCGTCTTCAGAGTTTATTTTTGTGTATGGTGGTGGGGAGTGTTCTAATTTCATTGTCTTCTTGGTCGTCTAGGCACCCTCCCCACTGGGGCCCATAGTGGCTGTTACAAGTTTATATCCCCACCGATAGCGTAGGAGCGTATCGTTTTCTCCACACCCTCTTCAGCATCTATTGTTTGTAGACTTGTCGACGGTGGCCATTCTGACCGGTGTGAGGTTATACCTCGCTTTAGTTTGGATTAGCATCTCTCTACTCTTTATCGACGTGGACCTCTTTCCATGTGGTATTTTGTAAGCAGGGTGAGTAAGACTAACTTCTTGAAATTGGCTTCTGGAATGTGGTCCCGGTTTTGAATTCCCTCTCGCTGACCTACACGAGGACGTTTCTTGAGCGCAGGTGTTTCTTCTTTACAGCCCCGCAGGCCCTGTGAAGAGCAAGTACCCGTCAGCCCAGGTGTTCAGGGTGTAACTATGGAAACCAGCCACAAGGCAGCAGCTTTTCTACAGGCCCCCCCTTTTGTGTTTTCCTCCTTGTTTGTTTTTTATTTAATTTTTATTTCATATCAGCGTGCCGTTGATTTCCAGTGTTGTGTTTGTGGTAGGTGTACATGAACTGGATTCAGTTATCCATAGACGTATATTGATTCTTTGAAGGGTTCTTATCCCATATAGGTTATTAAAGTATGTTCAGAAGACTTCCCTGTGCTTTTCAGTAGGTCCTTGTGGATTACTTACTTGACATATATTGGCGTGTATATGTTAATCTCAACCTCCTCAAGCCTTCCCACCCATTTGGATAATCATAAGTTTGTTTTCTAAGTCTGTGAGTCTTCTTCTGTTTTGTAAATTAGCTCCATTTCTATGAATGTAAGGATTCGCCTGTAAGGGATAGCTTATGATATTTGTGTTTCTCCCTGTGCCCTGTTTGACTTAGTATCACAGTCTCTCGGTCCATCCATCCATGGCGTTATTTTGTTCTTTTTTATGGCTGAGCAGTTTTCCATCGTACATATGTACCGCATCACGTTCACTTTTCTTTGGATGGACCTCCTGGTGGATTCCACGTCCTGGCTACTGTAAATAGCTCTGCCCTGAAGATAGGGCGGCACGTGTCCTTTTGAATTATGATTTTTTTCCGGATCCAAGCCCAGGAGTGGATTGCCACATCATAGGGTAACTCTGTGTTTACATTTTTAAGGAACCTCCTTAGAGTTCTCCATAGTGACTGCACGCATTTACATCCCCACCAATGGTGGAGGAGGATTCCCATTTGCCCACGGCCTCTCCAGCATGTACTCTTGTAGATTTTTTTGAGGATGGCCATTCTGAGTGGTGTGAGGTGACTTCTTATCGTTGTTTTTTTTTTTTTTTTTTTGCGGTACGCGGGCCTCTCACTGTTGTGGCCTCTCCCGTTGCAGAGCACAGGCTCCGGACGCGCAGGCTCAGCGGCCATGGCTCACGGGCCCAGCCGCTCCTGGCACAACACTGTAAATCAACTATACTCCAATAAAAATTTAAAGATAATAAAATAAACAACAATATCCTACTGTATAGCACAGGGAACTCCACTCAATATTTTGTAATAAGCTATAATGGAAAAGAATCTGAAAAAGAATATATATATATATATGAATCACTGTGCTGTACACCTGAAACTAACCCAACAGTGTAAATCAACTATACTTCAATGAAAAAGGGAGCCAATTTCCAAATTAAAAAATAAAACCACAGTCGACAGAAATAAATAAACGCTTTAATATCCATGTATGTATTGCTATATGTGTATATATCTATGTATGTGCATATTTAGATGTATAAGAAAATAAAGTGTAAATATAGTGTATCTACACAGGAGAGGCTAGTGAAGCGCTTAGGTCTGTAGCACCCAAGCCCAGCCCCATCTTGTATACCAGATTCTCACTCACCATTCAGCTCCATCTGTACCCGAAGACACAGTTCTGCCTGGTCCATCTTGGCGAAGATGTCGTGAGTCACCTCCCAAGCGAGGCGTCCAGGGAAGGACTCGATTAGGAGGTGAACCACCTCCGCCCACCGGGCTGTCTTCAGCTGGTCCCAGCTGATCTGGAGAGAGCCAGGTCTGGGGCTCTCTTCCACTAAAAGCTGCTTGAACCTCTGGAGATTCTCCTTGCTTAAATAGACCATGTACAGCATGACTCCGTCTTTGAAAGGGAAGGCGGAGGAGGAAGAGGATGGGAAGAAAGAAGGCGAGTGAGCGGAGGAAGGAGTGGGGGAAGGAGATGAGGAAGAGCGGGGGGGAAGAGTCAGAATCCCAGCTCACGTCACTCATCTTTACCCGAGGCCGAGAGCCTCAGCGCCAGCGATAAAGAGGACCGGTTGGAAGAGAGAAGAGACGCGACCTGGGGAGACATGAAGTTATAGGAATGTGAGAACACCACCCCAGGGGACAGATTTATGTAATCCGTACCTGATGGAGCATACCATGTGCTGGATATCCTCTTCCCCTCCCTTCCTCCAAGATTCTCTGGCCTGCGGAAAGACCTGGGAGCCCCTCCACTATTGGGGCTCAGTGTTTAGACTCAAAACCACGTTGTAGTTTTTAATTCTCTATGCCACTTATTAGCAAGGTGACTTTGGGGAAATTGCAGAGCCTCTTTGCGCCTCTTTTCTCATCTCTGGTACCGGGATCTTATAATATGTGCTCTTGGGGTTGTGAGGATTCTCAAAGAGATACACCCACAAGTACATTGAAGACAGTGCCTGGTTCATCACAGCTAACAGTGACTCAGGGCTGCCTTCTATTGTGTGTAAAAAGTGGAATGTGGAGGAGAAAAGAATGAAGTCACTAGGGGGAGTGGGGCTTTCGCCTTGGTCTTCCTACTACTCCTATCCTATTGCTTCTCTGAGTTATCTCTTTTATATATCATCATCTGTTAATTCTCATCTCCATCACCCGAGAACTTCCTGGATACTTAAGTCATCATGTATTGGGCACTGACTCAAAGTTTTATCTCCTTCAATTCACTGCAGTGAATTTGGAGAATTGCAAGCTCCCTGTGGATGACGACCACCTCTGAAGTAGCCACGCTACCTAACCTTCACCTCCACTCTTGATTCTGTTATTCTGATATTGGAGCAAAAAGAAAAAGTCTACCTTAAGAGAAAAGAAAGGTCTCAAATAAACAACCTAACTTTACACCTCAAAGAACTGGAAAAAGAACGAACTTAGCCCAACTGGACCTGGTGAACTCAAGTATCTGGTGTAGTAACTGTAAGAAAGTGATGTGGAAAAATAGGAGGTAGGAGAGAGAGGAAAACACCACCACCACTCACCGCTGAAGGGAATGAGGCTTCCTGTCTCCTTCCTGTCACAAACATCTCCCAAGGCAGAAAGAAAAAGCACTTGGTCTGCCCCACTTTCCACCTTAATAGGCTCTGGGGTTCTGGGCAACGTGCATCCTCCCTTCCCATTGGCTGGGGCTGGTGCGTTGTCATTCTTCTTCATGGCACAGATTTGAAAGCATTTAGCATCCTCGGGCAGAGGAATTGGGCTACAAGGCTTATTCTCACAGGTGCTTCCAGTTTGTGAAGGATCTGCTCCCCTACCTCTTAGATTCAGAAGAACAAGCAACTTTAGAAAATTACAGGATTGGAGTGTTCCCCAAACTCACAGAGGGCTAACACTGCTGTCAGCCCAAAGGTGCTGCGTCCAACAGAAAACATCTAGAGCAATTAATTGGATGATCTTGTTTACATGAGCATCTCCTATTTGGAATGTAATCCTACTAAGCAAAAGGAGGGTTTCAGTATCACCAGGACCCAATGTGGGTCCCAAAGCAATAGACCCTATCGAGGGAGACTCAGAGACAGAGCAGGTAGGAAAATGACACACACACACACACACACACACACACACACACACACACACACACACACACACACACACACACACACACACACACACACCCCAGACATATATAAACACATATATTGGTAGTAGGTCTCCATGGGGTCTTTTGGGTCTTCTGAAATGTAATCAAGTTATCTGCACATATAGTTTTACCTGTTCCTTTCCAATTCTCATGCCTTTCTCTAATTGCTGATTTAAATTTAAAATTAGTTACAATTGTCAACTGCCTGTATCCCCAGAGCCTATTAAGGTGGAAGGTGGGGCAGACCAAGTGCATTTTCTTTCTGCTTTGGGATGATGTTTGTGACAGGGGTGAGTTAAATTAGTTAAAATTGCTAATTTAATTGGCTAATACCTCCAACATGATGTTAATTAGTAGTGGCCATGAGATCATCTGTCTCGTTCCTGACTTCAGTGGAAAAGCCTCCGTGTTTATGATGTAATGGCTTCATAGGTGGTTTTCCTGGCATTGGGAGAAGAAGTGGTCCCTAGATGTGGTTGCCTCCGTGATTTTCAGGGCTCATAGACTCTCTTTTAAAATTGTTTTGAAGTAGAGTTGATTTACAATGTTATGTTAGTTTCTGCTGCACAGCAAAGTGATTCAGTTATACATATATATACATTCTTTTTAATATTCTTTTCCATGATGGTTTATCCCAGGAAATTGAATATAGTTCCCTGTGCTATACAGTAGGACCTTGTTGTTTATCCATTCAATATATAATAGTCTGCATCTGCTAACCCCAAACGCCCAGTCCTTCCCTCCCCCACCTCACCTCCCCCTTGGCAACCACTAGTCTGTTCTCTGTATCTGAGGCCTCAGCGCACTCTTGATTCCTTTCATCTTTCATTGTTCTACAAGATCCCTCAGATGGTAGGAGAGGTATTCACATCAGTGACCTTTGGCTGAAGTGGAAGATTCCATTTACAACAGATGGGTTTTTAATTAGAAACCCATCTCTGCCTCTCCTCTCCCAGGTGGGGATGATTGACACCTAAAAGAGAAGGACTCAGCAATTACCTGTAGCAGCTGAGTTTTGACCTATGCGGGGATAGGCTGCAATGGAGGGGGCGGGACGCCCAGAGACAGATCTGATAGGAGCTGAAGGGACCCGAGGGCCAATCACAGGCTGGGGAGGGCGTGGAGTTGCCTTCATCTTTGAGGTTCCCTGCAAAGGGCATCTGGAAACTTGTATGAGATTAGAGGTCTGATGGGTAAGTGATGTCTCCTTTCTCTGGGGCTTCAAACTCTCCTGTCCTTTGGTTTGTTTTTCTTTTTTAAAAGAACAGCTTTATTGTGATTGATTTAAAGTCGTGGGGTGGGTAGAAACAAGCAGCTTTTTTGAGGTATAATTAATATACGAAAAAAACGCTGCACGTATTTAACACTTGTAACTTGATGAGTTTGGACACAGGCATACACCACAATCAGGGAATAGACATAGCCAGCACCTCCACAAGTTTCTTTGTGGGTTTCCCTGGAGGCGCAGTAGTTGAGGGTCCGCCTGCCGAAGCAGGGGACGCGGGTTCGTGCCCCGGTCCGGGAGGATCCCACATGCTGCGGAGCGGCTGGGCCCGTGAGCCATGGCCGCTGAGCCTGCGCGTCCGGAGCCTGGGCTCCGCAACGGGAGAGGCCGCAGTGGTGAGAGGCCCGCGTACCGCAAAAACAAAAAACAAAAGTTTCTTTGTGTCCTGTGTGTGTATGTGTGTGTGTAGTAGGAACATTTAACATGACACCTATTCTCTGAAAATTTTCAGGGTACAATTCAGTATTGATGACTGTGGGTACTTTTGATGTAGGGCAGGTCCCCAGAACTAATTCATCTTGCATAACTGAAACTTAAACCGTGGGTGAAACATACAATAGAATCTTTTTTGTTTTTTTTAACTTTAATGAGAACAGGGTTAAGCACATTTATTTATTTATTTGGGCTGCTCTGGTCTTCGTTGCAGCATGTGGGATCTTTTTTTTGTTTAGTTGTGGCATGTAGGATCTAGTTCCCTGACCAGGGATGGAACCTGGGCCCCTTGCATTGGGAGCGCAGAGTCTTCCCCACTGGATCACCAGGGAAGTCCGTCTAGAGTCTTATTCAGCCTTAAAATAGAAGGAAATCCCTGCCATTTGTGACAGCATGGAGGACGCTGGAGAACATTTTCCTAGGTGAAGTAAGCCAGTTCCAGTAGGAAAATACTGCAGGATTCCGGTCTGTGAGGTACAGAAAACACTCCGACTTTTATAAGCAGAGACTAGCAAGGTGGTTACCGGGAGCTTGGGGCCGGGGAGCGGAAGGTGGGGAGTTGCTGCTGGCGTTTTCTTAATCAGCAGGAATCTGTTGCACCTCTGTCCTCTCGTACGTGAAAGTGGGATCAGGCTGCTCGCCGCGCGAAAGCCAATAAAGAGGCAAGGTTGGTGGAAAGGAAAGTCTGCTTTTATCTCGGATGCCCGCAACTGCGGGGCGGGAATGAGGACTCCTGTCCGAAGGCCGACTCCCCCCTCCCTGACAATCAAGGGGCAAGAGCTTTTAGAGATGGAGGGAGGGGGCTACATGCAGAAACAGCACAGTCACCTCTGACAGTCATCTTGAAATTGGTCGTCCGTGGTCTGATCAGCTTCACAGATTGTTTTAAGTACAGTTAGTCTTCAGGTCCAGGGTCATTTTGTTTCCATTTCTTTGAGGCCAGTTCTCAGAATTGTGGCAGCTTAGGTCATGGCTACAGTCTGGTCATCATCTAGTTAACTTCTTCCTCCTGGTGGGCGTTTCAGTATCTACAAGACAGCTCACAGGATATGGCTCAGAATATTACTTTGTAGCCCTTAAGGAGGAAATAAAGTCCTTGACTATGCTTAAAGACTAAATGATTATTATGCACTTTTGTTGGAGTGTTTTCCTTTGTTTCTGCACTTTTTTACTTCTCTGATTAGACTTATTCTTTGACTAAAGTTTTCCCACAGACAAAAGGCAGGCTGAGGACATGGGGGGCAAGGACCATAGGGTTCTGCTCTGTTTCACTCTCATTTGAAGGTTCCCACTTTCTAGACCCAGGAGATTTGATAGGTCTTTGAGAAACTTCAGCTGAATTTCTCCCTTCCTGTATTTTCTCCCTGCAGCGTTTCTGCACCTGTTTTCACTGACCACTGCCCTGTAACCCTCTTTCCACCCTCCTTGCCTCAATCTGATGCATCCTTCAAGTCTCTTATAATTCCCTTTCCTAGGCTCGCTTGTTCTACACGATATCATCTCATGGACCCTGTGGGATCCCGTCTTACACTCAACACACATGATACTAATTACAGCTGATCTTCCCTATTCATGGATTCCATGCTTCTGAATTCACCCGGTCACTAAAGTTTATTTGTAACTCCCCAAATCAGTGCTTGTGGTGCTTTCCAAAGTCATTCTTAGGCACGCACAGAAAGGTTGAAGAAATATTTTTTAAAAATTGAAGTACTGTTGATTTACAGCGTTGTGTTAATTTCTGCTGCACAGCAAAGTGATTCAGTTACACCTATATATGCTTTCTTTTTCATATTCTTTTCCGTTATGGTTTATCACAGGATATTGAATATAGTTCCTTGTGCCACACAGTAGGACCTTGTTGTTTATTCATTCTATATAGAATAATAATTTCCATCAGCTAATCTCGAACTCCCAATCCAACCCTCCCCCTGCTTGTTCACTTCGTTATTGAGATGTGTGTTTAAATCTCCAATTATTCTTTTAGTTCTGTTTTTCGCTTTATATATTTTGAAGCTATACTATTTGGTACATAAAATTTTAGACTTGCTGTATCTTCCTGCTGGACTGATTCTGTTATGAAGTGTGCTGTATTCAGTAACAATTTTGCCTTAAAATCTATTTTGGTAATGATATAGCTGTACCCATGTTTTTCGTGTTGGGGTGTGCACACTGCATTTTCCCCATTAATTTATGTTAAACGTTTTATGCTCTTGTACTTGAAGTGTACCTTTTATTTTTTATCTAATTTGACAAAGTCTTCTTTAGTGTTTAGCCCCCTTATGCTTATGTAATTGCTGACACATTTGGAATTTAGTATATTTTCTTGTTTTCTATTGTTCCTTTTCTACCATTTTTTTTTTTTTTTTTTTGCGGTACGCAGACCTCTCACTGTTGTGGCATCCCCTGTTGCAGAGCACAGGCTCCGCACGCGCAGGCTCAGCGGCCATGGCTCACGGGCCCAGCCGCTCGGCAGCATGTGGGATCTTCCCAGACCGGGGCACGAACCTGTGTCCCCTGCATCGGCAGGCGGACTCTCAACCACTGCGCCACCAGGAAAGCCCTCTACCATTTTTTGAATAAACGAAGTACTTTGTAATATCATTTTTCTTTAACTTAGTTACATTCTTTTATTCTTAGAGTGGTTGCCCCAGAGAGTTCAATATTCATCTTTCACCAGTAGTTGACCTGAGATTACATCCGGACTTTACAGTCAATGCAAGAACCTTGAAACACTTGTTTCATTTACTTTCTTTCATCCTTTGTGTTATTGTTTTCATATTTTACTACGTATGTTATAAAGTCCAGAAGATGTTGTCAAGGAGTAATATTCATTCACATTGATTCACACACCAGCTACTTCTGTGCTTTTTCTTTCCTTCTGTGCTGCTATACTTTCATCTGAAAAAGTTTTTAGACTGTTTTTAGTGGTATGTATGTCTGCTGGCAATAAATTCTGTTTTTAAAAGTTTAAAAATTTACGGCTTTATCAAGCTAAGATGGACAAATAAAAATTGTTCATGTCTAAGTTGTACAGAATGATTTTTAAAGCTATTCAACATTATTTAACACACATACACATCGTGAAATAATCACTACAATCAAGTTAATGAACACATCCATCACCTCACATAGTTGACTTTGTGTGTGATGAGAACACTTAAGACTTACTCTCTGCAAATTCCAAGAATACAGTAAGGTACTACCCATAGCCACGAAGGTGTGCATTACATCCCTAGATATTACTCATTGTGTAATGGAAATGTGTACCGTTTGACTAACATCTCCCATTTCTCCCACCTCCCGGCGGCCCCTGGCTACTCAGCATTTGATTGGAAATCTCTTTATTTTCCCCTCATTTTTAAAGGATATTTTCACTGGACATAGAATCTAAGTGGCAGGGTATTTTATTTTTTACATCACTGTGAAGATGTCATTTCATTTTCACTTTTTTAAACATCTTTATTGGAGTATAATTGCTATACAATGGTGTGTTAGTTTCTGCTTTATAACAAGGTGAATCAGCTATACGTATACATATATCCCCATATCTCATCCCTCTTGCATCTCCCACCCTCCCTATCCCACCCCTCCAGGTGGTCACAAAGCACCGAGCTGATCTCCCTGTGCTATGCGGCTGCTTCCCACTAGCTATCTATTTTACGTTTGGTAGTGTATATATGTCCATGCCACTCTCTCACTTTGTCCCAGCTTACCCTTCCCCCTCCCCATATCCTCAAGTCCATTCTCTAGTAGGTCTGCGTCTTTATTCCCGTATTTGCCCCTAGATTCTTCATGACCATTTCTTTTTTTCTTAGATTTTAAAAAATAGAATTAGTAAACAAAACTGTGTGTGACTGGTTGTTTAGATAATGAAATGAGGGTAACAGTTCATGGTATATAGGAAGTGCTTAGTATTGTTGATATAAATAATAAACAATCTGTAATAAGATTAGAAGACTTTTTTTGGAGCCAAACTGAGGATTATAGCCTGGGAAACAGCCTCTCAGTAGCTGTGAGGGGACTCTCCAAAGAGGTAAAGGAGGGGCCGGGATATATGATTTTTTTTTTTTTGGTTGGGAAATGCATGCAGTCAATCATACATCTTTGTAAAAGATGACTGTCAATCACAAAGAACAGGTCTCTCAAGTTGATTTTAGTGTTTATCTATGGAAAGATGCAAGAGTCTGGGGTCACTGAAATTCTTCCTTAGATGTGCATTTCACTATGTAGGAGCCTGAAGATGAAAGCACAGGAAGCTTCATCCTGTTTTTCCCATCCTGAATTCCCTTCGGGGCACTGATGGTGGGAGACTGCCCGGGGGTGGGGGGGGGTGGGGGTGGTGGTGGTCGTGGTGAGACTTAACCCTTCCTATAACTGGATGATGAGCCGCACTTCATGGTTAAAGCAGGTGGACAATGTATGTGTGACAGGCCCGAAGACAGGCTCTTCTGGCTAGCATCAAGCTCAAGCCAAACCATGTATCGTCCAGGAGGACCTCCCCACACCTCACGACGTGAACATTTCTTCCAGCGGTATCGTTTTTCCTTCTCCTTAGAGCTGAGGTCCTCATGTCTGTCCAGTGCTTTTGTAGGCACGGGTGGTACAGCCTAGGACAGGCAAGGTCTGTGTTCAGAGCGACTTGACATTCACGTGGAAGAGAGAGAGAGAGAGATAAGCCACACAAACACAGAGCAGGAGGTGCTGTGCGGAGAAAACAGGACACGTGGCTAGAGTACACAGTCTTGAAGGAGGTGGAAGTCATGGTTCATGGTCTTGGCTGTCTGTCTTCTACAGGTGCTATTCATTTTGTGGCTGTCAGCGTTCTTGAGTGAAGCTGGAAGCCCTGCGTGTCGGGCCGGATGACTTCTCCTCCTAGCGTCTTTGTAGATGATGGCTCCAGCGATAAGCTACTGTCTCACCTGATAGGCTGGGGTCGGTGTCAGCTGGAGGATTTCAAACTTTGCTTCTGGTCCCCACAGCTGCTGCCTGAACGTCCAGTAGATCCCCTGGGCAAACTTGAAAGCCATCAGGCCCACTCACCTGCTCGGTCTGTTGAAGGAACACTTATCCGTAAGGCAGATATGGGACGGGACCCTCCACATCTTTCAGCACATGAAGCTGACTTCGCTATACGAGCAAATGAGAGCAGAGATGAATGGTGAGTGGGTCTGTGCGGGGGATAGCTTCCTGGTGCTCGTGGGAGCAGGAAGGTTGTTGCTGGATTTCTAGGGGGTCCTTCCAAGTTGCTGGTCTCCCCCTAAGAAAGACTCTCCCTGCCGGGAATGAAAGTTTAAAAGTACGAAGGCTGTGAGAGCTTGGAGCTCTAGCGTCGGAGGGGATGGTGATCAAAAGCAAGAAGAGGGAATTGAAACGTGCATACCTAGTTTTGTTCCAAGGCTGCTTTCAGAAATGCAAACTGTGCCAATGCAGTGGTTGCACTAGGGGATGATTTGCTCACCACAGGAATTTCATGTTTGCTTATGCATGATTTTTTCCAAAGAGGTAAATGCAAAAGAAAAAACCTACAACGAGGGCTTCCCTGGTGGTGCAGTGGTTGAGAGTCCGCCTGCTGATGCAGGGGACGTGGGTTCGTGCCCCGGTCCGGGAAGATCCCACATGTCGTGGAGCGGCTGGGCCCGTGAGCCATGGCTGCTAAGCCTGCGCGTCCGGAGCCTGTTCTCCGCAACGGGAGAGGCCACAGCAGTGAGAGGCCCGCGTACCGCAAAAACAAACAAAAAACCCACCAGACTGTACCCGGCTGTAGTATTCATTTATCTATTGTAATATTGTAGCATTGCAGTATTTATTGTACCAGTCATGTGTTTCATTGTTAGTTAGCAAGTATAAAACTGCACTACCATTTTAATTGTTTGTCTTTTTAAAATGTATCACGGATCCCATTTTCCATCTGGATTTTGCTTGCGACTTTACCTACTGCAGAGAGTTTGAGGAATGCATATGTCACTTTCTGGCAGACCTGGCTGCCTCTGAGACCTGTAGAAATTAATAACTTTTGCTGGTGCCTGTTACAAGGCAGGCACTAATCTTAATGCTTTCTGTGCATTGGTACTGACTTTTCACACTCTCATAAGAAGGGGGTCTGTTCTTCCTGTTTTACAGACAAGGAAACTGAGGCACAAAGCTCAAGTAAATTGCTCAAGGTCACAGAGGTGGGATGTGAACCCAGGCAGTGGGTCTCCACATCCTCTGTGCTTGACCATGTACTGCTTCTCTTGCCGTAGAATGAGAGCATGAGTTCAAGGAGTGGGATGGGAGTTGGCAACGTGAAGTCTTCCCCATCGGAGCTTTGGGCATTGGAGGTTCTGAGTCACAGAAATCCAGGCTTCGAGCATCTTCTGGGCAGGACGAGGGGATGGGGACTCAATTCCCCTGCATCTTCAGTTCCGTCTTCCTCTCCTCCCCTCTCCCCATCATAAATCCCTTACATAGGGTTGTCTGGAATAGGCAGGTGTTGAGCAGAGAGCCTGGGAATGGGATCTAGAATCCTTAAATCCCAGTTGGCAATCCCGGAGAGAGACATTGGCACAGAGGAGAATGACATTAAAGGAAGAACTTCCCTCCTGGCCACTGATCCTAATTGGCAATGTCAATGTCCTGCTTGAAGCTGCATCACAGGAGCCCCTTTTCCCCAGTCCTTACCTGGTTCCCACCTGGCCTTCTAAAGGGGTGGGGCTTGCAGAAGATACCGCCTAAGCAGGAGGAAGCCCTAGACCACACCCATCCCACAGCAATGTGGGAGATGACGTAAAGGGACGGTGGACAGGTCAGGATCACTGATGCCCCCATCAGCTCCGTCTTCTAGGAAACATGGCACAGTGAGAGTTTCTGTGCTTGAATGGAGCTGTGGCAGAGGGATTTGTGACTGAGTCTGTGAATGCACATGTTTATAGGCACAGGTGTGCTGTCTTTTAGGGACTATGGGTTTAAGAGGCAGGTTTTAAAAACGGAGCTGGATTCAAAGGCTGGTTCCACGTCACCAACTGTAACCCTGGACAAGTTACGTACCACGGGGCCCCGTTCTCTCTTATTGAAAACAGCTAGCTGCACCTGAGTTTCTAAGGTGAAAACTTACAAGGCGTTGGGTGCAGTGTAGATTCTCAATCATTTGTTCATCTTTGGGACAGTTTTTCTCTTAATAGTATCACTTCCCTGGTGGTTTCCAGATCCTACATCATCACTGAGGATGACGCCAGACAGGCAGTATCAGAAGTGGGAGGGTCTTCAGCACCTCACTGTACACACCCTCCACCCCACCAGGACTAGTTCATCAGATCTGGGAGAAGGGGTGAACCTTTAGTTCAACAGGCTTCCATAGATGGCCAAAGGGAAGTGAGAGCTGGGTTTTTTTTTTTTATTAAGAAATTAGATTTAAATTCCAGGCTGTTCATTTGGAACAGCCCAGCTCTTCTTTTTGTACTTTCTGATTTTTTTTTAAATTTTAATTTTATTGGCCTATAGTTTAGTTGATTTACAGTGTTTCAGGTGTACAGCAAAGTGATTCAGTTATACATATATTCATTCTTTTTTAGATACTTTTCCCACATAGGTTATCATAGAATACTGAGTAGATTTTCCTGTGCTATACAGTAGGTCCTTGTTGGTTATCTATCTTGTGTGTATGTCAATCCAAAACTCCTCAATTTATCCCTCCTCCCCAGTGTTCCCTCTCTTGGTAACCGTAAGTTTGTTTTTGATAACTGTAAGTCTGTTTCTGTTGTGTGGATAAGTTCATTTGTACCATTTTTAAAAACATTAGATTCCACATACGAGTGATATATGATACTTGTCTTTCTCCGTCTGACTTGCTTTACTTAGTATGGTCATCTCTAGTTGCATCCCTGTTGCTGCAGATGGTATTTCATTCTTTTCTATGGCTGAGTAATACTCCATTGTTCATATATGTACCACATCTTCTTTATTCCTCTGTTGATGGACACTTAGGTTGCTTCCACGACCTGGCTATTGTAAATAGTGCTGCAATGAACATTGGGGTGCATGTGTCTTTTTGGATTATGGTTTTCTCCAGATAATATGCCCAGGAGCGGGATTGCTGGATCACATGGTGCATGGGGAGACATGGAAGGGGTCCTTTTAGTTTTTGAGAAGAGGACTTTGTGAGTGGTTATGTGAAACACATCAGGGGGCTGGGGTTAGACCATTTCTCGGTGCTTTTCTTCCGTGGCATTTTATTTCCAAAATATTAGAGTGGCTTCTGTGTGCTGGCATTGCTGTGCACACTTGGGGTACATCAGTAAACAAACACAGGTTGGCTACCGGTCTCCTCCTCCGGGGTGGGGAGATGGGTAATGGACGTGATGAATAAGTACATTATAGGGTGTGCTAGAAGGTGACAAATGCGGTGGAGAGTGGAGGGGAGGGCGGGTGGGGTCTGCCTAAGGTGTGTTCTTCAGGAATCAGGTGCGGTGTTGATCGGGACCATCAGGCACTACGGAGGCGCTAAGATTCGAGCAGAGACTCGGAAGGGAGGGAATGAGTCAAGTGGATATTGGGGTTGGGGGGAGAGCATTCCAGACAGGAGGCTGGCTGCATCCAAGGCCCCCAGGCAGGGATGAGCTTTCAATGTGTGCTGTGGTCTTTGCAAAGTAGCATGTTTCCAAAGTAGTTGGGTTGATGAGGCTTGAAGATAACGATTTTCAGTCTCTTCAGTTCCAAGTCTGTCAGAGAAATGGTTGGTTCTACTAAGACCATCCATCATTATTAACTTTTTTTTTTTTTTTTTTTTTTTTTTGCGGTACGCGGGCCTCTCACCGTTGTGGCTTCTCCTGTTGCGGAGCACAGGCTCCGGATGCGCAGGCTCAGCGGCCACGGCTCACGGGCCCAGCCGCTCCGCGGCATGTGGGATCTTCCCGGACCGGGGCACGAACCCGTGTCCCCTGCATCGGCAGGCGGGCTCTCAACCACTGCGCCACCAGGGAAGCCCTATTTTGAGTTTTTTAAGGAACCTCCATACTGTTCTCCATAGTGGCTGCACCAGTTGACATTCCCACCAACAGCGTAGGAGGGTTCCCTTTTCTTCACACCCTCTCCAGCATTTATTATTTATACATTTTATAGATTTATAGCTTTTTGGCGATGGCCGTTCTGGCTGGTGTGAGGCGGTAACTCGTTATGGTTCTGGTTTGCATTGCTCTGATAATCAACAGTGTTGAGTGTCCTTTCATGTGCCTTTTGGCCATCTCTTTGGCCTCCCTCCTGTTTTAGCTCCCAGAAGAAGATACAGAGAGAAGATGAGGATGAAAATATTGGTCCTGTGGGACAGCACCCCTTGGCCTGATGACCATATATATCTCCACAACACGGTGGAGCACAGGAACGCAGAGAGCTGAGGAGGCTACTGCATCCGAGCCGGCCTGGAGCCCAGCCACCGACGGTAGCATTGGAGGGCCTGGCGGGTGTTGGGAGGACCACCCTGGCCATGAAGGTCATGCTACACCGGGCAGAGGGCATACTCTTTCAGCACCAGTTCTCCTGTGTTTTCTGCATCAGCTGCCACAAGGTGGGAGAGACTGTGAACACCACCTTTGCTGGCCTGCTCTCCTGGGACTGGCCCGACTCTCAGGTCCCCATTGAAGAGTTCAGGAGTCATCCCGAGAGGCTCCTGTTTGCCACTGATGGCTTTGAAGAAATGACTGTGTCTTCCAACTTGTACGAAAGCCCGCCCTGTACAGACTGGTACCAGCAGCTCCCAGTGGCCAGAATCCTACTCCGCTTGTTGAAGAAGGAGTTGGTTCCCACAGCTACCTTACTGATAGCGACCAGAGACTGTGGTAATCAAGATCTTAAAAATTTGTTAGTGAATCCGTGAAGCTTGGGGAGAGAATCGGTTGTCGTCTCAGGGTTCACAGAGGGAGACCGGGAGGAGTATTTCATCAGGTTCTTTGGTGACCTAGACAAAGCTAATAAAATCTTGAAGGTTAAGAAAAATGGAAACTCTTTTTGATTCCTGCTGTGCCCCCCTGGTGTGCTGGACTGTGTGTTCCAGCCTGAAGTGGCAGACGGCAAGTAATCCTTCTTTCTGGCTGGCCACACAGACCACCACCAGCATCTATGCCTATTTTTTCTGCAGCTTCTTTGCCACGGCGGAGGTGAGCTTGTCAGATCAGAGCTTGCCGGAACAGTGGAGAGCCTTGTGCTCTCTGGCTGCAGGGGGGATGTGGTTCTCAAACTTCACATTTGCAAAAGAGGTCCTGGAACAAGGGCATCTGGAAGCCTCTTTTATTGATTCTCTCTTGAGGTTGAATATTCTTCGAAAGGTCAGTGACTGTGAAGAGTGCATTTCTTTCACTCACCAAGGTTTCCAGGCATTTTGGGGGGCCATGTTTTATGTGCTCTGGGGAACAAGAGGATCCCTTGGTGGTCCCTCAAAGCATCAAGAGGTGAGGGTGTTCCTGAATGACGCCTTTGCTAACACAAACTTCTGCTGGCATCAGATGGCTCTTTTATCCTTTGGTCTTTTAAATACAGACCTAGCAAGAGAGCTAGAAGATACTTTACACTGTGAAATGTCTCCCAGGGTAATGGATGAATTATTAGACTGGGCAGAAGGGTTGGAGAAGCATGATGCTGTCTCAGTCCACTTCGGATTCCTACAGTTCTTCTAGTGCTTATGTGAGACTCAGGACGAAAATTTTATAAGGCAGATTTTGAATCACCTCCTTGAAGCTGATCTCGACATTCATGGGTATCAGCGCCTCCAGGTTTCTTCCTTTTGCCTAAAGCACGGTCAAAAGTTACGTAAGCTGAGGCTCTCTGTCAGCGGTCCCATCCTTGAGACGAAATTAACTTCTGCCGTGGAAACTCTGGAGTGAGTAATGCAAAACCGTCCCTTCCCTAAGTTTCTCTCATCTTCACAGGCTCTGCCCAAGTTCTTCCATGAAAAACTGGGGGTCTGTGGTTGTGTTATCAATGGTTATGATTGACCAGATATTCTAGATGAGCTCCAGTCTGTGAGAACATTTTCCTTTAGGTGTCATGGAGGATTCCCTGGGTACTCAACTCATCTACTTAGAAGTAGATTTTATATCTCAGGCACTGCATGTTGAAGGTGTGTGTGCCAGGCATTGTACTATAACACCTACTTGTGTCAAAATGATGCCCATAACTCAATGGAGGGGGATCTCTTATTGTTATTCAGAGATGAGAAAACGGCAGAATAAAAGCACAATTTTCTTAGTCAATGTGACTATTAAGTAGCCCAGCTCCCTTTCAGAGCTCCAGACCTTAAATAAAATGCTGTATGCCTCTCCTCTGAGCATACATTGGAGCCAGGGTGGGACCAGTGGTGTCAACAAAATCTTAAAGCTTGTTCTGATGAGTTTGTCCTCCTGGAAGAAGAAACTTAAAAATACTTGAGCCACTTTTGGTTCTTCTCCTATGACCTTATCCCATCACTGACACTTCTGGCTTCTGAGCTGGAAGGTAAGGAAACCTGACTGTTCTGTTACTTATTTCAGGTCCCGGGAATGTTTTCTAAATTCTTATCTTGAGACAGGAGCTGCTGTTCATGTCTCAGATCCTTTCCTGTTTAACCCTCAAATCTATAAGAAGCACCAGTCCAATTTGGATTGAACAAGTTAAGATTTTGAATAGATGAATTTCTTTGTGTTCACCCACATTGGAGTATTAGTAAGATGCTTGGTTTGGGGGTCTGGGGTAATTAATGTCCAATACATATAGACTATCATTTGTCCTATTTGGAATCCGTAAAAGTTAAGTAGGGGACTTGATTTAGGTAGCATTCACTGTTGGGTCATGTGAGTAAGTGCCCTTTACTATAAGTGATTTTCTAAGGATCATCCCACTTATTATGAGAATTAATGCCCAGACATCAGTCCTCACTTTATGCGTGACCACCCTAAGACTTAAGGAAGTTTAAGACCTTCCCTAAAATTCCTAACAGATCTTCTGATGTTGGGTTATGTCCTACTTTTCTACAGCACAGCTTCTTACTGCTTTTTCTCCTCAGTGGTTTTAAACTCTGTATATCAGTATTAACTGGGGTGTTAAACACATGAAAGTACAGGCGTGTATACACAACACACACGCACACACATACAAGTACACTTGAGGTTGGAAACAACAACTATAACCAGTTACAGTTCTGGACTATGGAGTAGAACTTTATATATCCTCCAGGTGCTTTCAGAATATATTCTTTGTTTTACTTCCCTCATCTCATCTGAGATAAAAAAATTTAATTTCTGACTGTATTGCTCTTTTATTGTTAACATTGAGAGCCTACTGCATAAGCGAAATTCTAAATAATTAGAATTCTAATAATTCTAAGATCTAAATATTTGCATGAATCTTCTTTAATCCTCACAAAATCCTATGAGAGTTAATTTTTTTTTTCTTTTGCGGTACGCAGACCTCTCACTGTTGGGGCCTCTTCCATTGCGGGGCACAGGCTCAGGACGCGCAGGCTCAGCGGCCATGGCTCACGGGCCCAGCCGCTCCGCGGCATGTGGGATCTTCTCGGACCGGGGCACGAACCTGCGTCCCCTGCATCGGCAGGCAGACTCTCAACCACTGCGCCACCAGGGAAGCCCGAGAGTTAATTTTACTAGGCACATTTTGGAGATAGAAAGGTGGAGCACAGAGATTAGATACTAAGAGGCAGAGCTCTGAATCTGTCTTAAGTCTATTTAACTTTAAGTCTGAACTCTTAGGGATTATACCTGTGGTCCGCCTCACTCATGTGGTTGCTTTCCTCCAAAAAGAATTGTTAAGGATTGTGGGAATAAAACACCTGGTGCTGTGCAAACTATGCTTTTTTGGTTACACATTTTCATATTCCGAACTCCAGTGAGTCTCTTTTGTTAAGGTCTTTTCTTGCCTCCTGTAGATCATATTCTGGGTGTTGGTTGAGTTTTATTTACTCTCATCAGCCTTCTCTCTCTCCCTCAGAGGACAGGGGTTGCCGATTTCAGGAAACATCAGTGGGAGGACATTTGCTCTGTGTTGTGCAATGGGAACATGAGAGAGCTGGACCTGAGTAACAGCAAGCGTAATACTTCATCTATGAAGGCACTCTGTTATAAGCTGAGAAATCCAAGGTGCAAACTCCAACAACTGACGTAAGTGTGAGACTCGCACGGTTTGAAGAATGCAATAGGAGAATAACCCACTTTTCTTTTTCTTTTTGATGACTGCCGTGAGTTATCTATTGGCCAGAAAGTAAGCTAGGTATGCAGGAGAATAAAATAAAGGGACTTACGTTCATGAAGCCGCTAATTAGGCAAAGTAGATTGAAATTTAAGAAAAGGGCCATCTGCGGCGGCAGTAGGTGGCAGGTTGGTCAGAAGGGATCTGACCATTCTAGAGCACATCGTTTTAGAGCCATTCACAACTCACTTCTTGTCATGAATATGGCATTAGAATTCAGTTAGTATATGACACTCCCTTGTAAAGGGCATCCTTTATTTCTGCTTGGTGTATTTGAAGCTGAACCTTTAATAGTTTAGGTATCACAGCGGCAACTCAGATGGGGGGTTCTGGCATCACCTCTACAGAAAGTTGTACAGTGTGATTTTCTGAGAGGAAATACCCACAAAACATAGAAGATGGACTATTTAGGGTACCACCGTGAAACTAAAAATGATGACTCAAAAAAATAATTCATCTCATATTTTTAACTAAAAAAGGGCAATCTATCTTGCACGAGAGATACATGTAGACAAACTACTTTTTCCTTAAGACGTTTGAGGTGGAGTGCTTTTTGAGCCAAATACGAAGGAATAGAAAATGTCTAGGGCATGGTAGGGGCAGAGTGTTTGAGAAGAGCTAAAGGTATGTGGAGTCCATGAGACGTGCTCTGTGTCTTAAGGAAAGGTGAGTCATTTGTGGTACAGCATTTATTCATTCAATAGATATTTATTGAGCATCTGGTATCTGTTCTGAGGTTATAACAGTGAACAGAACAGGTCATTCTTGCCTTCATGGAGCCTACACTGGGTTGGAGAAACAAACTTAAATAATCAGGATGGTATATGAGATGGTGACATGTCCCAAAGCAGAAGGAAATCAGTTCAGCAACTCAGAAAGGGTGTGAAAGAGGGAAGCTTTGCAGTTTTAGATAGCGGAGGCCCCCTCTGCCTTCCCTATCTACCTGAAAGATATTTGAGTAAAGATCTATACATTGGCTATGAAGCATAATTTGGGATTGAAACTTAGTGGTCCTGTAGCATGCTGCAAGTAGAAACGACAGATTCTCAAATCTGGCCCAAAGATAGGGAAGAATTAGCAGGTGGAGTTCGACCTTGAGGGAGAAGCCAGGGAAGAAATTAACTGATAAAGGACACAGCAAGTAGTACTTGGAGTGGAATTTGAGATGGAATTCGGTTAGATGTTCTGGAGTCTAGGACAAGTAACTCTATCCTACTCTTCCTCCACCTTTCCCAAGGTTATGCCTCAAGGTCTAAAAATCAGATGCAGGCACTGATTCAACGATTTAAGAGCAGAGGAGTTGACAATGATGTTTTTCCTCACACTTCTGTGTGTTGAGCGAAGCAGATCAAATGCACGGGTGGCAGGCTTAGACAGCCTTTGACGTCCTTTTCCTCTCTCTCTCTCTCTCTCTGTCTCTGTCTCTGTCTCTCTGCCTCTCTCTGTCTCTCTCTGTCTCTCTCTGTCTCTCTCTCTCTCTCCCCCTCTCCCTCTCCCCCCTCTCTCTCTCCCTCCCTCCCTCCCTCCCTCCCTCCCTCCCTCCCCTCCCCCTCCCTTCCTTCCTTCCTTCCTTCGTTCCTTCCTTTCTTCCTTCCTTCCTTCTTTCCTTTCTTTTCTTCTATTTTCATTCTATAACTTAGTTCTCAAGATAAGGAGAAACAAGTTCAAGGAAAAAACGAGAGAGTTGTTCTCACCAGTCCTCTCTGGGTTGGTGTGGGATGGGTGGTCACCTCCCTAGAAGAGTGTCGGCAGCCCCAGGACACCTTACATTAGATCTGGGGAGGAGTGGGGAGAAGATGGATTCCTGACCTCATACATCCAGCTGAGCTTAGTGATCATATTTGAGATTGCCTTTTCAACATTTTAGTACCACGACTCAAATCAATGTTTGGACTCCTCTTATGTTTTTTTGTTTTAAAAAATTAATTAAATTTATTTTTGGCCACTTTGGGTCTTCATTGCTGCACGTGGGCTTTCTCCAGTTGTGGCGAGCAGGGGCTATTCTTTATTGTGGTGCGTGGGCTTCTCATTGCGGTGGCTTCTCTTGTTGCAGAGCACGGGCTCTAGAGCGCAGGCTCAGTAGTTGTGGTGCACGGGCTTAGTTGCTCCGCGGCATGTGGGATCTTCCTGGACCAGAGCTCAAACCCGTGTCCCCTGCATTGGCAGGTGGATTCTTAACCACTGCGCCACCAGGGAAGTCCCTCCTCTTATGTCTTGTACATCATCCTTGAGGTTGTGTACGTGTGTGTTAGAAAGGAAAGATGAGGAAGCAGGCTTCTCTCCCCAAACTTTCTCACTGCCTCTCTTCCTCAGGTGCAAGTCGGTGTCTCCTGTGAAGATTCTGAAGGAGCTTGTCATCGTGCTTCATGGTAACCACAAGCTGACCCACCTGGATCTGAGCTCTAACAACCTAGGAATTACTGTGTCCAAGATGATTTTGAGAACTTTGAGGCACTCAGCCTGCAACCTCAAGTATCTGTGGTAAGTCTTTGCTCTTCCAGATCTGTCCCCAAGATCACGCGTAGGTTTGATGATTCATTGGGAGGACAGGAGTCAACACTGCAGGAAAAGAATACAGAGAAAGACTAGCAAAGAGGGAAAAAAATGCATGGGTGTAGAGCAGTTGTTCTCAAATTTTAACGTATATCAGAATTACTCAAGGGGGCATGTTAAAACACAGATTCCTGGAATCCACCCCCAGGATCTAGCAGGTCTATTGAGGGGCCTGATAATTAGCATTTCTAATAGACTCTGAGGTGATGCCAGACTGTGGACCACACTTTGAATAGCACTGACTTGAAAGGGCGTAGCCATCTTGTCTTTGAAGGGATGAGAAACAGGGAGAAATCAGCTCTTGTTCATGGAGCAAGGGGGTCTCTAAACAAAGACCACTCTTCCCAGGAGTAACTGCCTATCCTGGGGCCTCTTTGATAGGTTGGAATCGTGTGGCCTCACCCCTAGGGTTTGTCATCAGCTCTTTATGGAACTCAGCAAGAACTCAAGTCTGAAATTCCTCAGCCTGGGGGACAATGATCTCTCTCACGTTGAGCTGAAAAGACTGCAGGGGCCCATTGGGATGTCCAAGTGCTCCCTGAAGCAGCTGTCGTAGGTCCTCCTGCTTTTTCAAAAATACTTTCTTTGCAAGTTTGAGTGGCAGTGTGGGGTTGGCAGTGGGACTATGTTTCGGGAGCCTTGGGGATCCCCCTGTTGACCCCCCATCCCGCTGACACAGTTCTTGTCACTTTCATCCTTCTCACCGTTCTCCTTAGGGCTCCATCTCAGCCAGCTTTGCCTTCACCTTGGTCTTGGGCATCTTGACCATCAGCTTCTTTTGTACAACCTCCTTAGGCTTCTGCCAGCCTCCTCCAAACACAGTGGTTTTCAGCGAGGGCCAGTTTTGTCCCCACTGGGAACATTAGGCAGTGTCTGGACACACGCTTGTCTTTCAGCTTTGGGAAGGGGAGGACGCTCCTGGCATCTAGTGGGTAATCTCGTGCTCCTGGCACTGACCAGGTGTGATCAATATCCTACGATGTACTGGAGGGCCCCCTACAATCAAGAATGATCTGCCCTAAAGGTCAGTAGGAATGAGAATGAGAAATCTTACCTTTACCCACCTTATTCTCCTCCATGAAAATTATGTTCCTTATCTAATTTACCTTTTCCATGATTTTGGGTCCCAGATGCATGGCCCAAGGGACTGAGAGTTTGAGAAGGAGATAGGAAACCGGGCATAGCCGTGGCTCACCTTGCATCTTCACCTCCCACAGCCTGGAGAAATGCAGCCTGTTGGCGGCCCACTGTCAGGACCTGGCCTTGCTTCTCATCAGCACCCAGGGAATGACTCGACTGTGCCTGGGAATTAATCAGCTCCAGGATGATGATGTGAGGCTGCTCTGTGCTTCCCTGCCTCACCCCGAGTGTGTCTGAGAGAGACTGGTGTAAGTTCCTCCTCATTCGGTGTCTGGAAATGACCCTCCGTGGGGTTAGGCATTGAAGAAGACAGTGGCTCCTTCATTCGGGATCCAGTTATGTCGTTGAAAACTAACATTCATGGAGCATTTATTCAATGTGCTAGTCATTGCTCTAAACACAGATTCTGAGTAGCACCCCCAAATCTGTTGAATCAGTCTCTGGAGATGGTGACAAGAAATTCAGTTTTAACAGGGACTCCAGGAAATTTTTAAAAGATACTTATTTATTTATTTGGCTGTGCCAGGTCTTAGTTGCGGCATGTGGAATCTTCACTGCAGCATGTGGGATCTTTAGTTGTGGCATGTGGGATCTTTTTTTTCTTTCAATTAATTTTTATTGGGGTATAGCTGCTTTACCACGTTGCGTTAGCTTCTACTGCACAGCAAAATGAATCGGCCGTACATATACATATATCCCCTCCACTTCGGACACTACAGTGCATTAAGTAGAGTTCCCTGTGCTATACAGTGTGCTCCCATCAGTTGTCTATTCTATACATAGTATCAATAGTGTATAGGTGTCAATCCCAATCTCCCAATTCCTCCCACCCCACCCCTTTCCCCCTTCATATCCATACATTTGATTTTTACATCTGTCTCTGTATTTCTACTTGGCAATTAAGGTCATCTATACCATTTTTCTAGATTCTACATATATGCGTTAATATATGATATTTTTCTCTTTCTGACTTACTTCACTCTGTATGACAGTCTCTAGGTCCATCCACCTCACTACAAATAACTCAACTTCGTTTCTTTTAATGGCTGAGTAATATTCCGTTGTATATATGTGCCACATCTTCTTTATCCATTCATCCGGTGATGGGCACTTAGGTTGTCTCCAGCTCCAGGCTACTGTAAATAGAGCTGCAATGAACATTGTGGTACATGACTCTTCTTGAATTATGGTTTCTCAGGGTATATGCCCAGTAGTGGGATTGCTGGGTCATATGGCAGTTCTATTTTTAGATTTGTAAGGAACCTCCATACTGTTCTCCATAGTGGCTGTATCAATTTACATTCGTACCAACAGTGCAAGAGGGTTTCCTTTTCTACGCACCCACTCCAGCATTTATTGTTTGTAGATTTTTTGATGATGGCCATTCTGACTGGTGTGAGATGATATCTCATTGTAGTTTTGATTTGCATTTCTCTAATGATTAATGATGTTGAGCATTCTTTCATGTGTTTGTTGGCAGTCTGTATATCTTCTTTGGAGAAATGTCTCTTTAGGTCTTCTGCCCATTTTTGGATTGGGTTGTTTGTTTTTTTGTTATTGAGCTGTATGAGCTGTTTGTAAATTTTGGAGATTAATCCTTTGTCAGTTGCTTCATTTGCAAATATTTTCTCCCATTCTGAGGGTTGTCTTTTGGTCTTGTTTATGGTTCCCTTTGCTGTGCAAAAGCTTTGAAGTTTCATTAGGTCCCATTTGTTTATTTTTGTTTTTATTTCCATTTCTCTAGGAGGTGGGTCAAAAAGGATCTTGCTGTGATTTATGTCATAGAGTGTTCTGCCTATGTTTTCCTCTAAGAGTTTGATAGTTTCTGGCTTTACATTTAGGTCTTTAATCCATTTTGAGCTTATTTTTGTGTATGCTGTTAGGGAGCGATCTAAACTCATAGTTTTACATGTACCTGTCCAGTTTTCCTAGCACCACTTACTGAAGAGGCTGTCCTTTCTCCACTGTATATTCCTGCCTCCTTTATCAAAGATAGGGTGACCATATGTGCGTGGGTTTATCTCTGGGCTTTCTATCCTGTTCCATTTATCTATATTTCTGTTTTTGTGCCAGTACCATACTGTCTTGATTACTGTAGCTTTGTAGTATAGTCTGAAGCCAAGGAGCCTGATTCCTCCAGCTCTGTTTTTCGTTGTCAAGATTACTTTGGCTATTCGGGGTCTTTTGTGTTTCCATACAAATTGTGAAATTTTTTGTCCTAGTTCTGTGAAAAATGCCAGTGGTAGTTTGATAGGGATTGCATTGAATCTGTAGATTGCTTTGGGTAGGAGAGTCATTTTCAAAATGTTGATTCTTCCAATCCAAGAACGTGGTATATCTCTCCATCTATTTGTATCATCTTTAATTTCTTTCATCAGTGTCTTATACTTTTCTGCATACAGGTCTTTTGTCTCCTTAGGTAGGTTTAATCCTAGATATTTTATTCTTTTTGTTGCAGTAGTAAATGGGAGTGTTTTTAAATTTCACTTTCAGATTCTTCATCATTAGTGTATAGGAATGGCAGAGATTTCTGTGCATTAATTTTGTATCTGCTACTTTACCAGATTCATTGATTAGCTCTAGTACTTTTCTGGTAGCATCTTTAGGATTCTCTATGTAGAGTATCATGTCATCTGCAAACAGTGACAGCTTTACTTCTTCTTTTCCGATTTGGATTCCTTTTATTTTCTTTCTTCTCTGATTGCTGTGGCTAAAACTTCCAAAACTATGTTGAATAACAGTGGTGAGAGTGGGCAACCTTGTCTTATTCCTGATCTTAGTGGAAATGGTTTCAGTTTTTCACCATTGAGGACGATGTTGGCTGTGGTTTTGTCATATATGGCCTTTATTATGTTGAGGAAAGTTACCTCTGCCTACTTTCTGCAGGGTTTTTATCATAAATGGTGTTGAATTTTGTCGAAAGCTTTCTCTGCATCTATTGAGATGATCAGGTGGTTTTTCTCCTTCAATTTGTTAATATGGTTTATCACATTGATTGATTTGCGTATATTGAAGAATCCTTGCATTCCTGGAATAAACCCCACTTGATCATGGTGTATGATCCGTTTAATGTGCTGTTGGATTCTGTTTGCTAGTATTTTGTTGAGGATTTTTGCACCTATGTTCATCAGTGATATTGGCCTGTAGTTTTCTTTCTTTGTGACATCCTTGTCTGGTTTTGGTATCAAGGTGATGGTGGCCTTGTAGAATGAGTTTGGGAGTGCTCCTCCCTCTGCTATATTTTGAAAGAGTTTGAGAAGGATAGGTGTTAGCTCTTCTCTAAATGTTTGATAGAATTCGCCTGTGAAGCCATCTGGTTCTGGGCTTTTGTTTGTTGGAAGATTTTTAATCACAGTTTCAGTTTCTGTGCTTGTGATTGGTCTGTTTATGTTTTCTATTTCTTCCTGGTTCAGTCTCAGAAGGTTGTGCTTTTCTAAGAATTTGTCCATCTCTTCCAGGTTGTCCATTTTATGGCATAGGGTTGCTTGTAGTAATCTCTCATGATCCTTTGTATTTCTGCAGTGTCAGTTGTTACTTCTCCTTTTTCATTTCTAATTCTATTGATTTGTCTTCTCCCTTTTTTTCTTGATGAGTCTGGCTCATGATTTACCAAGTTTGTTTATCTTCTCAAAGAACCAGCTTTTAGTTTTATTGATCTTTGCTATCGTTTCCTTCATTTCTTTTTCATTTATTTCTGATCTGATTTTTATGATTTCTTTCCTTCTGCTAACTTTGGGGTTTTTTTGTTCTTCTTTCTCTAATTGCTTTAGGTGCAAGGTTAGGTTGTTTATTTGAGATCTTTCTTGTTTCTTGAGGTATGCTTGTATAGCTATAAACTTCCGTCTTAGAACTGCTTTTGCCGCATCCCATAGGTTTTGGGTCGTCGTGTCTCCCTTGTCATTTGTTTCTAGGTATTTTTTGATTTCCTCTTTGATTTCTTCAGTGATCACTTCGTTATTTAGTAGCATATTGTTTAGCCTCCATGTGTTTGTAATTTTTACAGATCTTTTCCTGTAATTGATATCTAGTCTCATAGCGTTGTGGTCAGAAAAGATACTTAATAGAATTTCAATTTTCTTAAATTTACCAAGGCTTGATTTGTGACCCAAGCTATGATCTATCCTGGAGAATGTTCCATGAGCACTTGAGACGGAAGTGTAATCTGCTGTTTTTGGATGGAATGTCCTATAAATGTCAGTTAAGTCCATGTTGTTTAATGTATCATTTAAAGCTTGTGTTTCCTTATTTATTTTCATTTTGGATCATCTGTCCATTGGTGAAAGTGGGGTGTTAAAGTCCCCTACTATGAATGTGTTACTGTCGATTTCCCCTTTTATGGCTGTTAGTATTTGCCTTATGTATTGAGGTGCTCCTATGTTGGGTGCATAAATATTTACAATTGTTATATCTTCTTCTTGAATCGATCCCTTGATCATTATGTAGTGTCCTTCTTTGTCTCTTCTAATAGTCTTTATTTTAAAGTCTATTTTGTCTGATATGAGAATTGCTACTCCAGCTTTCTTTTGGTTTCCATTTGCATGGAATATCTTCTTCCATCCCCTTACTTTCAGTCTGTATGTGTCTCTAGGTCTGAAGTGGGTCTCTTGTAGACAGCATATATAAGGGTCTTGTTTTTGTATCCATTCAGCTAATCTGTGTCTTTTGGTGGGAGCATTTAGTCCATTTACATTTAAGGTAATTATCGATATGTATGTTCCTATTCCCATTTTCTTAATTGTTTTGGGTTCGTTATTGTAGGTCTTTTCCTTCTCTTGTGTTTCTTGCCTAGAGAAGTTCCTTTAGCATTTGTTGTAAAGCTGGTTTGGTGGTGCTGAACTCTCTCAGCTTTTGCTTGTCTTAAACGTTTAAATTTCTCCATCAAATCTGAATGAGATCCTTGCTGGGTAGAGTAATCTTGGTTGCAGGTTTTTCTCCTTCATCACTTTTTTTTTTTTTTGCGGTATGTGGGCCTCTCACTGTTGTGGCCTATCCCATTGTGGAGCACAGGCTCCAGACGCGCCGGCTCAATGGCCATGGCTCACGGGCCCAGCCGCTCCGTGGCATGTGGGATCCTCCCGGACCGGGGCACGAACCCGTGTCCCTTGCTTCAGCAGGCGGACTCTAACCACGGCGCCACCAGGGAAGCCCCATCCTTCATCACTTTAAATATGTCCTGCCAGTCCCTTCTGGCTTGCAGAGTTTCTGCTGAAAGATCAGCTGTTTTTTCCCTTGCTGCTTTTTTTAAAATTAATTAATTAATAATTTTTTTGTTTTTGGCTGTGTTGGGTCTTCGTTTCTGTGCGAGGGCTTTCTCTAGTTGCGGCAAGTGGGGGCCACTCTTCATCGCGGTGCGCGGGCCTCTCACTGTCACGGCCTCTCTTGTTGCGGAGCCCAGGCTCCAGACATGCAGGCTCAGTAGTTGTGGCTCATGGGCCTAGTTGCTCCGCGGCATGTGGGATCTTCCCAGACCAGGGCTCGAACCTGTGTTCCCTGCATTGGCAGGCAGATCCTCAACCACTGCGCCACCAGGGAAGCCCCCCTTGCTGCTTTTAATATGTTTTCTTTGTATTTAATTTTTGACAGTTTGATTAATATGTGTCTTGGTGTATTTCTCCTTGGATTTATCCTGTATGGGACTCTCTGTGCTTCCTGGACTTGATTAACTATTTCCTTTCCCATATTAGGGAAGTTTTCAATTATAATCTCTTCAAATATTTTCTCAGTCCCTTTTTCTCTTCTTCTTCTGGAACCCCTATAATTCGAATGTTGGTGCATTTAATGTTGTCCCATAGGTCTCTGAGACTGTCCTCAGTTCTTGTCATTCTTTTTTTCTTTATTCTGCTCTGTGGTAGTTATTTCCACTATTTTATCTTCCAGGTCACTTATCCGTTCTTCTGCCTCAGTTATTCTGCTATGGATCCCATCTAGAGTATTTTTCATTTCATTTATTGTGTTGTTCATCCTTGTTTGTTTCATCTTTAGTTCTTCTAGGTCCTTGTTAAATGTTTCTTGCATTTTGTCTATTCTATTTCCAAGATTTTGGATCATCTTTACTATCATTATTCTGAATTCTTTTTCAGGTAGACTGCCTATTTCCTCTTCATTTGTAGGTCTGGTGGGTTCTTACTTTGCTCCTTCATCTGCTGTGTGTCTTTCTGTCTTCTCATTTTGCTTACCTTACTGTGTTTGGGGGTGTCCTTTTTGCAGGCTGCAGGTTCGTAGTTCCCGTTGTTTTTGGTGTCTGTCCCCAGTGGCTAAAGTTGGTTCAGTGGGTTGTGTAGGCTTCCTGGTGGAGGGGACTAGTGCCTGTGTTCTGGTGGATGAGGCTGGATCTTGCCTTTCTGGTGGGCAGGTCCACGTCTGGTGGTATGTTTTGGGGTGTCTGTGGACTTATTATGATTTTAGGCAGCCTCTCTGCTAATGGGTGGGGTTGTGTTCCTGTCTTGCTAGTTGTTTGGCATAGGGTGTCCAGCACTGTAGCTTGCTGGTCGTTGAGTGAAGCAGGGTGCTGGTGTTGAGATGGAGATCTCTGGGAGATTTTCGCCGTTTGATATTATGTGGAGCTGGGAGGTCTCTTGTGGACCAGTGTCCTGAAGTTGGCTCTCCCACCTCAGAGGCACAGCACTGACTCCTGGCTGAGCACAAAAGCCTTTCATCCACATGGTTCAGAATAAAAGGGAGAAAAAGTAGAAAGAAAGAATTAGTAGAAGTAGAAAGAAAGAAAGTAGGGAGGGAGGAAGGAAGGAAGGAAAAATAGAAAGAAGATAAAGTAAAATAAAGTAAGATAAAATATAATAAAGTTATTAAAATAAAAAATAGTTATTAAGAAAAAAATTTTTAAAAAACGGACGGATAGAACCCTAGGACAAATGGTGGAAGCAAAGCTATACAGACAAAATCTCACACAGAAGCATACACATACACACTCACAAAAAGAGGAAAAGGGGAAAAAATCATAAATCTTGCTCTCAAAGTCCACCTCCTCAATTTGGGATGGTTCGTTGTCTATACAGGTATTCCACAGATGCAGGTACATCAGGTTGATTGTGGAGCTTTAATCCGCTGCTTCTGAGGCTGCTGGGAGAGATTTCCCTTTCTCTTCTTTGTTCTCACAGCTCCCAGGGCTCAGCTTTGGATTTGGCCCCACCTCTGCGTGTAGGTCGCCGGAGGGCGTCTGTTCTTCGCTGAGACAGGACGGGGTTAAAGGAGCCGCTGATTCGGGGGCTCTGGCGCACTCAGGCCACGGGGAGGGAGGGGCACGGATGCGGGGCGGGCCTGCGGCGGCAGAGGCCGGCGTGACGTTGCACCAGCCTGAGGCGCGCCGTGCGTTCTCCCGGGGAAGTTGTCCCTGGATCCCGGGACCCGGGCAGTGGCGGGCTGCACAGGCTCCCCGGAAGGGGGGTGTGGAGAGTGACCTGTGCTCGCACACAGGCTTCTTGGTGGCGGCAGCAGCAGCCTTAGCGTCTCCCGCCCGTCTCTGGGGTCCGCGCTGTTAGCCGCGGCTCGCGCCCATCTCTGGAGCTCCTTTAAGCAGCGCTCTTAATCCCTTCTCCTCGCGCACCAGGAAACAAAGAGGGAAGAAAAAGTCTCTTGCCTCTTAGGCAGGTCCAGACATTTCCCCGGACTCCCTCCCGGCCAGCCGTGGCGCACTAACCCCCTGCAGGCTGTGTTCACGCCGGCAACCCCAGTCCTCTCCCGGCGCTCCGACCGAAGCCCGAGCCTCAGCTCGCAGCCCCGCCCGCCCCGGCGGGGGAGCAGACAAGCCTCTTGGGCTGGTGAGTGCCGGTCGGCACCGATCCTCTGTGTGGGAGTCTCTCCGCTTTGTCCTCCACACCCCTGTTGCTGTGCTCTCCTCCATGGCTCCGAAGCTCCCCCCCTCTGCCACCCGCAGTCTCCGCCCGAGAAGGGGCTCCTAGCATGTGGAAACATTTTCTCCTTCACAGCTCCCTCCCACTGGTGCAGGTCCCGTCCCTATCCTTTTGTCTCTGTTTATTCTGTTTTCTTTTGTCCTACCCAGGTACGTGGGGAGTTTCCTGCCTTTTGGGAGGTCTGAGGTCTTCCGCCAGCGTTCAGTAGGTGTTCCGTAGGAGTTGTTCCACGTGTAGATGTATTTCTGGTGTATCTGTGGGGAGGAAGGTGATCTCCGCGTCTTACTCTTCTGCCATCTTCCCCTCGTCCCCCAATCCCAAGTTTTGATCTAAGGACAGCCAAAGATCTGGTTAACCTCTTGACAACCTCTTATGAGGCACAGCACATCTGGAATATGATGTTCAGCATCTTTCAGAAGATCCATCGTAAAGATCTCTGTGAGATCAACACCAGATGAAACCATGAGTCATGGGTAAGGCTGGGGGCAGTTTCTAGGAAGACTTATGATTTTGATAAACTAAGAGCCAGCCTTCAGATCTGGAAGCCATAAGAAGACCAGTGATAGACTAGATGTGAGTCTTGTCCTGTCTTGGGACTTTCTGATTCTACCCAATTTTCTTCCATCCTTCTGTTAGGAAAGCAGCCAGCCAAAGGATTAGACCCAGCCAAAGAAAGTGCTCAAGCTAATGTAGATTCCAAGCATGACACTTTGCCATAGAACTGTAAGATCTGGCCAAAGAGATCCGTGGACGTGTGTGCAAAGGTTATGGAGAATTAACATACTAAGTACTCTGCTAAGTATATCGTGTTCATTGGCTCATTAAGATGATTAACAAACATCTCTGAGATAGATGTAATTACTCCAAGTGAAAGAAATGTAGTATCTGAGACGTTAAGAGGAATTACCAAGATCACGAGTCTAGTCCAAAGTCGCTTAGGTAGCAGAGCGAAGACGCTAAGCTAAATGTAGCCAAGTCTAAATGCTGGGATCTTTTCTCATATCTTTTCCATCCCTTGTATGTTCTCCATCCATCTAGAAAGACTCAAATATGTACAGGGACCGTCAATCCAGGAAATACAAATGTGCAAAGTAGTTGCCAGTGGTAGACAAAATGTGTATTGAGGTTCACTACTATTCCTCAGCTCCTGTTACCTTCCAGACAGTTACAACTTGTCTTATGGGGGAAAGATGTCAGTTTGTCTCCAGTCCTAGCCAAAAATAGATTATAGGGTATCTGTATTAAACTGTTGCTGATTTTTTATGTTAATGAGGTCCCAGTGTTTCCAGATCTTCTGATGCGAGAAGAGAAGTCCAGGATCTGGAATGTTTGTATCTTTCAACTCTTAACGGTTGAAAAATATTTCAAATGAAAAGAACATGGCTTATACTTCAAGGAAAACCATCTTATGGGACAGGTCTTGGTTAAGTGATGCTTGCTTTAAACCTCTGGCATGAAATGAGAGGGTACTGGGGCGGGCAGGCGGGTGTGTGTGTGTGTCTGTGGCTATGCAGTAGGACCTGGTAGGCGATAGAGAAACTTGGCTAGGACATCTCACACACCCACCTTTTTTGAAAGCTGAAAATTGCTTTTTTTGGAGTTATAATTAACACACAATATTATGTTAGTTTCAGGTGTATGACGTAGTGATTCGATATTTTTATACATTATAAAACAATCACCGCAGTAAGTCCAGTTACTGTCCGTCACCATTCAAAGTTGTTACAATATTATTGACTATATTCCTTACGTGTACATTACATCCCTCTGACTTATTTATTGTATAGCTGGAAGTTTGTACCTCTTAATCTATTTAACCTGTTTTGTTCAACCCTCCCAGCCCCCTCCCCCTCGCTGTACCAGTTTGTTTTCTGTATCTATCTGCTTTTCAGATCTGCTCCCTGAAGATGTGTTTATAGTCAGAAAATATAAATCTAATAAATAGCAAAGCATATAAAGAGAATACAAAAAATTAGAAAAAGTCATCTGAAATTATCCCACCCTGAGCTATATCCAGTAGCTTATAATAGCCGTATCCTTCAGGAATAGCCATATCCTTCAGCCGTATCCTTTCTTTTTTTAATTTATTTTAATTTATTTATTTAGGCTGCTTTGGGTTTTCGTTGCTGTGCACGGGCTTCTTGTTGCGGAGCTTCTCTTGTTACGGAGCACAGGCTCTAGGCACATGGGCTTCCCTAGCTGTGGGACGTGGGCTCAGTAGTTGTGGCACACGGGCTCTAGAGCACAGGCTCAGTAGTTGCGGTGCATGGGCTTAGTTGCTCCGCAGCATGTGGGATCTTCCAGGATCAGGGCTCGAACCCTTGTCCCCTGCATTGGCAGGCGGATTCTTAACTACTGCTCCAACAGGGAAGCCCCCTTAAGGAACTTTCTAAGCAGGTAGGCAGATACAAATGTACCCAAACGGAGTCATACTATACGTTTCATTTTTTAAAATTTTATTCATTTATTTTTGCTGCGTTGGGTCTTTGTTGCTGTGCGTGGGCTTTCTCTAGTTGTGGCGAGCGGGGGCTACTCCTCATTGCGGTGCGCGGGCTTCTCACTGTGGTGGCTTCTCTTGTTGCAGAGCACAGGCTCTAGGCACACAGGCTTCAGTAGTTGCGGCTCACGGGTTCTAGAGCACAGGCTCAGTAGTTGTGGCGCACGGGCTTAGTTGCTCCGCAGCATGTGGGATCTTCCCAGACCAGGGCTCGAACCCTTGTCCCCTGCATTGGCAGGTGGATTCTTAACCACTGTGCCACCAGGGAAGCCCCTACATTTAATTTTTGAGCCACTTTTTACCACCAAGCTTCATAAACCTTTTCAAATCAGGTTAGAAGCATATTAAATCTTCCCAGTTCTGGGTCTCCCTCCCAAGAGGTAACAATTTACCAGTTTTCATAGGTATCCTTCCAAAGTTTGTACAATGAACTCACATCAGTATATTTAGACAGGAGAGTAAGTTTAACAGGAGTAGTGAAGCTCTCATATGTAAAAAGCTTCAAGTAGTAAGTTCTGTTAGAGAACCTGCCTTTTCCCCTCAGTAAGTCAGGGAACTATATCTACCCCACTGTCTAACAGCTAACTTCTGCTGTTCTCATGGGAAGAGTCCATTGTTTACCTTTGTAATTTGTTCGGGTCAGTACACTCCATTCCCCTATGGGTGAGGTCACAAGGCCACTGAGGTAGGGATAGTGACAACCCACCGCCTCAAAAACTGACACTGCGTACCAGCTACTTCCCGAAGAGGGACAGCAGTGGGAGGATGAACAAAATGTGAGAATATCCCTCCTCACCTATTCTTAGGGCCTCCCTTGGTTAAGGGCATAGACACTTGAGTCCTCTAAACCAACCTTCAAAGCTCAATCATGTTTACTAAAGAGGTAACTTTGGGAGGGCTCTTTTTTAAAAAAAATCTTTATTGAGGTGTAATTGATACACAAAAATCTGCACGTATTTAAGGTACACAGTCTGAATTTGGACACAGAAACCTGTGAAACCATCACCACAATAAAGCCAATAAATACACTCATCACCTCCAAAAGCTTCCTTGTGCTTCTCTTTTTTTTGTGGTAGGAACATTTAACATATATCTGCCCACTTAAATTTTTAAATGCATAATGTGGTATTGTTGACTATGAACAGTATACTGTACAGCAGATCTCTAGAATGTACTTATCGTTTAAAAAATTAATTTATGGCTGCATTGGGTCTTCGTTGCTGCACGCAGGCTTTCTCTGGTTGTGAGCTCACAGGCTCTAGAGCGCAGGCTCAGTAGTTGTGGCGCATGGGCTTAGTTGCTCCGCGGCATGTGGGATCTTCCTGGACCAGGGCTCAAACCCGTGTCCCCTGCACTGGTAGGCGGATTCTTAACCACTGCGCCACCAGTGAAGACCCTAGAGTGTACTCATCTTGCATGAATGTAAACTTTTAAAAAAAGTTTTATTGGAGTATAGTTGATTTACAGTGTTGTGTTAGTTTCAGGTGTATAGCATAGTGATTCAGTTATACGTATACATATATTCATTCTTTTTCATATTCTTTTCTCATATAGGTTATCACAGAATGTTGGGTAGGGTTCTTTGTGCTATACAATAGGTCCTTGTTGGTTATCTGTCTTATATATAGTAGTGTGTATGTTAATCCCAAGCTCCTAATTTATCCCTCCCCCCACATTTCCCCTTTGGTAACCATAAGTTTGTTTTCAAAATCTGAGTCTGTTTCTGTTTTGTAAGTAAGTTCATTTACCTCATTTTTTAAATTAGATTGCACATATGAGTGATATCATATGATATTTGTCTTTCTGTCTGACTTACTTCACTTAGTATGAAAATCTCTAGGTCCATCCATGTTCCTGCAAATGGCATTATTTCATTTTTCTTATGGCTGAGTAATATTCCATTGTATGTATGTACCACATCTTCTTTATCCATTCCTCTGTCGATGGACATTTAGGTTGTTTCCATATCTTGGCTATTGTAAGCAGTGAGACAGTGAACATTGCGGTGCATGTATCTTTTCAAATTATGGTTTTCTCTGGATATACACCCAGGAGTGGGATTGCTGGATCATATGGTAGCTCTATTTTTCATTTTTTAAGGAACATCCATACTGTTCTCCATAGTGGCTGCACCAATTTACATTCCCACCACAGTGTAGGAGGGTTCCCTTTTCTCCACACCCTCTCCAGCATTTATTGTTTGTAGATTTTTTCATGATGGCCATTCTGACCAGTGTGAGGTGGTATTTCATTGTGGTTTTGATTTGCATGTCTCTGATAATTAGTGATGTTGAGCATCCTTTCATGTGCTTTTGGGGCATCTGTATGTCTTCTTGGAGAAATGTCTGTTTAGGTCTTCTGCCCACTTTTTGATTGGGTTTTTTTTTTGTTTTTTTTTTTTTGGTGGTACGCGGGCCTCCCACTGCTGCGGCCTCTCCCGTTGTGGAGCACAGGCTCTGGACGTGCAAGCCCAGCGGCCATGGCCCACGGGCCCAGCCGCTCCCAGCACGCGGGATCCTCCTGGACCGGGTCACAAACCCACGTCCCCTGCATCGGCAGGCGGACCCCCAACCACTGCACCACCAGGGAAGTCCGGGTTGTTTGTTTTTTTGATGTAGAGCTGCATTAAATAAAGCTATGTCAAAAAAAACACAACCCTTCCAAATCACACCTTCAAAATGTAACTACAGTTAATATTTAATTGGTCTCCTAAACATCAATTAGGTGACTTCTAAGTAAAAATTGTTACTAGAGTGTTCAAGTTTAGAAGTAAACTAAAGTGAAGAAATTATATGACAGATCTTTTTAAAAAAATGATGAACCGTTTGGCCCTTAAAATTCCCTTCTACTATCGAAGAGAAAATTTATTAAGTTCATTGAACTTTGTTTTTTCTAGCTTTATTGAGGCATAACTGACAAAAATATGTACCTTTAAGGTGTACAACGTGATGATTTGATACATGTATACATTGTGGAACGATTACATATCAAACTATGTATTTTCTTGATTAAACATTATAGTATGGATTCACTTCTGGCTATGAAAGATGTGTCATGTTTTCCCTTTGCCTCCTTCACATTGCTTATATAGAATCTATATTGTCAAGAAATAAAATATTGGCTCTTGACGGCAGTTGTAAACATCTCCTCGGTTGAGCTCATTTCCATACCCCGGGCCCTGCAGTGTTGGATATCCCTGTGACTTCGTGGATGCTGGATTCCTTGACTTAACTTTGTTTGCCCAAATGATATTTCGACTAGACATAATACTCTTTAGTCGTTCCTTTTAGTGCTGTAGGAATTGCTTCTGTGTCTTCTGGCATTAAATATTTCTGGAGGAATCTTAGGAAAGCATGTTACAGGTTGTTTTCCTTCTTTTTAAAATTATTTATTTATTTGTCTGGGCCAGGTCTTAGTTGCAGCGTGCAGGATCTTTATTTGCAGCATGCGGGATCTTTAGTTGTGGCATGTGGGATCTAGTTCCGGGACCAGGGATCCAACCCAGGCCCCCTGCATTGGGAGTGTGGAATCTTAACCACTGGGCCACCAGGGAAGTCCCTGTTTTCTTTCTTAATACATTTTGTTTCTGCAGAATCCAAAGGAAAAGAAATCCTTCCAAAAGTTGGAGACCTTCATAGAAGTGTATCACAGTGTTGATTATTTTCTTTTCAAAAATTTAATTTGTATTTACACATTTAGTCATTAATGACAAGGATTTTCTTCCCTAACATTTTCTGTTTATGCTCTCTATTTTGAAGAAATAAATTATCCTTGTCTTCCTGTACCTTTCTCTTCGATAGCTATTGTTTTCTCTAAATTCTTTGGACATTTTCTTCTATAGTCAATGCATTTATCTCTAGCCTTTTAAACTTGGTAGCCATTTAACTATCAACCATGTCCCTATTTCTAATATTAAAGCTGTATTAGTGTGCTCTTGGTCACCAATTTCCCTAGTTCTGCAATATCCCATTTCAATTCAGGTCACTATGTTTATTTTATATTTTAGATCTTTATAAATTATGTTGTATGTTGTTTGAAGAAATGGTGGAAAGCTTTTTTCCTTGAGTGCTTCTCTTCTGAATTATGTTTTCATTATGTTTGTGTTACAGAGTTGTCCTGTCATTTTGTTTCTTTGGTTTTTTTTCCCTTAGACACATCTTTTATCTATTTATTTTTTATTGTGGTAAGAACAGTTCACATAGATCTTCCTTCAACAAAATTTTATTTATCTGTTTGGCTGCAGTGGGTCTTATGCGGCATGCGGGGGCATGTAGGATCTAGTTCCCTGACCAGGGGTTGAACCTGGGCCCCCTGCGTTGGGAGGGCAGAGTCTTAACCGCTGGACCACCAGGAAAGTCCCTACCCTCAACAAAATTTTAAATGTATAATACAGTATTGTTAACTATAGGCACTATGTTTTATAGCAAATCTCTAGAACTTACTCGGTTTTTTAAAAATAAATTTATTTATTTTTCGCTGCTACTCTTCGTTGCAGTGCCATGCTTCTCATTGTGGTGGCTTCTCTTGTTGCAGAGCATGGGCTCTAGGTGCACGGGCTTCAGTAGTTGTGGCATGCAGGCTCAGTAGTTGTGGCTCACGGGCTCTACAGCACAGGTTCTGTAGTTGTGGCACATGGGCTTAGCTGCTCCGTGGCATGTGGGATCTTCTCAGACCAGGGCTCGAACCCGTGTCCCTGCATTGGTAGGTGGATTCTTAACCACTGTGCCACCAGGAAAGTCCCTGGAACTTACTCATTTTTAATTGAAGTATAGTATATGTGCAATATTATATGCTACAGGTGTGCAATATTATATGCTACAGGTGTACAATATAGTGATCCACAATTTTTAAAGTTTATACTCCATTTATAGTTATTGTAAAATATTGGCTATATTCGCAGTGGGGTGTATGCATATCCTGTGGCTTATTTTATATCAAATGTTTTGTACCTCTTAGTCTGCCACCCCTATACTGTCCCTACTGCTTCCCTCTGCCCACTGGTGATCACTAATTTGTTCTCTGTATCTGTGAGTCTGCTGCTTTTTTGTTATATTCATTAGTTTGTTGTATTTTTTTAGGTTCCACATATAAGCAATATCATACAGTATTTGTCTTTTTCTGTGACTTATTTCACTTAGCAAAATGCCCTCCAAGTCCATCCATGTTGCTGCAAATGGCAAAATTTTATTCTTTTTTATGGCTGAGTAGTATTCCATTGTGTACATATCAACCACATCTTCTTTCTTTATCCGTTCATCAGTTGATGGGCACTTAGGCTGCTTCCATATCTTGGCAATTGTAAATAGTGGAACTATCAACATTGGGGTACATGTATCTTTTTGAACTTAGTGTTTTTGTTTTTTGGGGGTTATATATCCAGGAATGGAATTGCTGGATCATATGGTAGTTCTATTTTCAGTTTTTTGAGAAACCTCCATTCTGTTTCCCACAGTGGCTGCACTAATTTACATTCCCATCAACAGCATAGAACGGTTCCCTTTTCTCCACATCCTCGCCAGCATTTGTTATTTGTGTGGGGTTTAGTTTAGTTTTGTTTTGTTTTTATGATAGCCATTCTGACAAGTGTGAGGTGATAACTCATTGTGGTTTTGATTTGCATTTCCCTGATGATTAGCAATATTGAACATCTTTTCATTTGCCTGTTGGCCATCTGCATTTCCTCTTTGGAAAAATATCTGTTTAGTTTTTCTGCCCATTTTTTAATTGGGTTTGATTTTTTTTTTTTTTGATGTTGAGTTGTATGAGCTGTTTATATATGTTGGATATTAACCCCTTTTGGGTCATATCATTTGCAAATATTTTCTCCCATTCAGCAGGTTGTCTTTTCATTTTGTCAATAGTTTCCTTTGTTGTGCAAATGCTTTTGAATTTAATTAGTTACCATTTTTTTTATTTTTGCTTTTATAACCTTTGCTATCGAAAATGAATCCAAAAAAATATTGGTATAATTTATGTCAAAGAGTGTTCTGCCTGTGTTTTCCTCTAGCATTTTTATGGTATCCAGTCTTACATTTAGGTCTTTAATTCATTTTGAATTTATTTTTGTGTATGGTATTAGAGACTGTTCTAATTACATTCTTTTCCATGCAGCTGTCCAGTTTTCCCAGCACCACTTGTTGAAGAGACTGCCTTTCCTCCATTGTGTATCTTGCCTCTTTTGTCATAGATTAATTGACCATAAGTGTGTGGTTTTACTTCTGGGATCTCTATTCTGTTCTATTGATCTGTGTGTCTGTTTTTGTGCCAGTACCATGCTATTTTGATTTCTTTAGCTTTGTAGTATAGTTAGAAGTCAGGGAGTGTGATTCCTCCTGATCTGTTCTTCTTACTTAAGATCTTTTTGGTTACTTGGGGTTTTTTGTGTTTCCATACAAATTTTTAAGTTTTTATTTATTTTATTTATTTTTGGTTGTGTTGAGTCTTCATTGCCGCATGTGGGCTTTCTCTAGTTGCGGCGAGTGGGGCTACTCTTCGTTGAGGTGCACGGGCTTCTGATTGCAGTGGCTTCTCTTGTGGAGCACAGGCTCTAGGCACATGGGGCTTCAGTAGTTGTGGCATGTGGGTTCAGTAGTTGTGGCTTGTGTGTTCTAGAGTGCAGGCTCAGTGGTTGTGGTGCACTGGCTTAGTTGCTCCACAGCATGTGGGATCTTCCCGGACCAGGTATCAAACCCGTGTCCCCTGTATTGGCAGGCAGATTCTTAACTGCTGTGTCACCAGGAAAGCTCCACCGTATCTTCTTTATCCATTCATCTGTTGATGGACGTTTAGGTTGTTTCCATGTCTTGGCTATTGTGAATAGTGCTGCTATGAACATAGGGCTGCATGTATCTTTTTGAATTACAGTTTTGTCCAGATATATGCCCAGGAGTGGGATTGTAAGATCATATGGTAACTTTATTTTTAGTTTTTTGAGGAACCTCCATACTGTTTTCCATAGTGGCTGCACTAACTTACATTCCCACCAACAGTGTAGGAGGGTTCCCTTTTTTCCACACCCTCTCCGGCATTTGTTATTTGTAGACTTCTTAATGATGGCCATCCTGACCAGTGTGAGGTGATACCTCATTGTCTTCAATTGTTTTGATTTGCATTTCTCTAATAGTAAGTGATGCTGAGCATCTTTTCATATGACTGTTGGCCATCTGTATGTCACCTTTGGAGAAATGTCTATTTAGGTTTTCTGCCCATTTTTTGATTGGGTGGGTTTTTTGTTGCTGACTTGGATGAGCTGTTTGTACAATATAGTTTGGAAATTAAGCCCTTGTTGGTCGCATCATCTGCAAATATTTTCTCCCATTCCATAGGTTGTTCTCATTTTGTTTATGGTTTCCTTTGCTGTGCAAAAACTTGTAAGTTTGATTAGGTCTCATTTATTTACTTTTGTTTCTATTTCTATTGTCTTGGGAGACTGACCTGAGAAAACATCAGTATGATTTATGCCAGAGAATGTTTTGTCTATGTTCTCTTCTAGGAGTTTTATGGTGTCATGTCTTACGTTTTCTTTAAGCCATTTTGAGTTTATTTTTGTGTGTGATGTGAGGGTGTGTTCTAACGTCATTTATTTACATGTGGCTGTCCAGCTTTCCCAATGCCTCTTGCCGAAGAGACTGTCTTTTCCCCATTGTATGTTCTTGCCTCCTTTGTAGAAGATTAATTGTAGGTGTGTGGGTTTATTTCTGGGCTTTCTATCGGTTCTGTTGATCCATATGTCTGTTTTTGTGCCAATACCATGCCATTTTGATTACCGTAGCTTTGTAGAATTGTCTGCAGTCTGGGCGGGTTATGACTCCAGCTTTGTTCCTTTTCCTCAGGATTGCTTTGGCAATTCTGGGTCTTTTATGGTTGCACATAAATTTTAGGATTATTTGTTCTAGTTCTGTGGAAAATGTCATGGGTAATTTGATAGGGATCACATTAAATCTGTAGATTGCTTTGGGTAGTATGGCCATTTAAATGACATTAATTATTTCAATCCAAGAGCATGGGATGTCTTTCCATTTCTTTGTATCATCTTCAGTTTTCTTTATCAATGTTTTATAGTTCTCAGCATGTAAGTCTTTAACCTCCTTGGTCAGGTTTATTGCTAAGTTTTGTTTTATTTTGTTTTGGTGTGATTTTAAAAGGTACCGTTTGTTTTGTTTGTTTGTTTGTTTACATTCCCTATCTAATACTTCATTGTTAGTGTAAAGAAATGCAACCAATTTCTGTATGTTAATCCTGTATCCTGCTAGCTTGCTGAATTTATAGTTATCGTAGGTTTTGTGTGGAGTCTTTAAGGTTTTCTATATGTCGTATCATGTCATCTACATGTAATGACAATTTAACCCCTTCCTTTCCTATATGAATACTTTTCTTTTATTTTTTTTGGCTTATTGCTGTGGCTAGGATTTACAATACTGTATTGAATAGAAGTGGTGAGAGAGGGTATCCTTTTCTTGTTCCAGATTTTAGCAGGAACGCTTTCATCTTTTTACCATTGATTATTACGTTGGCTGTGGGTTTGTCATAAATAGCTTTTATTATGTTGAGATATATTCTCTCTGTACCCACTTCAGTAAGAGTTTTTATCATGAATGGATGTTGAATTTTATCAAATGCTTTTTCTGCATCTGTTGAGATGCTCATGTGGTTTTTGTCTTTTGTTGAATGTGGTGTATCACATTCATTGATTTCTGTATGTCGAACTATCCTTGTGACCCTGGGATGAATCCAAGTTGATTGTGGTATATGATCTTTTTTATGTGTTGTTGGATTTGGTTTGCTAATATTTTGTCAAGAATCTTTGCATCTATATTCATCAAAGTTATTGATCTGTAATTTTATTTTTTGGTGGCATCTTTGTCTGGTTTTGGTATCAGGGTGATGGTGGCTTCATAGAATGTCCTTGGGGGTGTTCCCTCCTCCTCAATCTTTTGGAAGAGTTTGAGAAGGATCAGTGTAAGTTCTTCTTTATATGTTTGGTAGAATTCACCTGTGAAGCCATCTGGTTCTGGAATTTTGTAGGGAGTTTTGTTTGTTTTTTGTTTTTGTTTTTTTTTTTTTGCTGTACGCGGGCCTCTCACTGTTGTGGCCTCTCCCGTTGCAGAGCACAGGCTCCGGACGCGCAGGCTCAGCGGCCATGGCTCACGGGCCTAGCCGCTCCGCGGCACGTGGGATCCTCCCGGACTGGGGCACGAACCCGTGTCCCCTGCATTGGCAGGTGGACTCTCAACCACTGCGCCATCAGGGAAGCCCCTGTAGGGAGTTTTTAAAATTATTATTACAAGTTCTATTTCACTTCTCGTGATTGGTCTTTTCAAATTATCTATTACTTCTTGATTCAATTTTGGTGGGCTGTATGTTTCTAGAAACTTGTCCATTTTAGGTTGGCGAATTTGTTGGTGTATAATTATTCGTAATATTTACTCTTTTTTGTATTTCTGTGGTATTGGTTGTTGTTTCTCCTTTTCCATTTCTTTTTTCTTTTGGCTGCGTTGGGTCTTCGGTGCTGCGTCTGGGATTTCTCTAGTTGCAGCAAGTGGAGGCTACTCTTCATTGCGGTGTGCAGGCTTCTCATTTGCAGTGGCTTCTCTTGTTGCGGAGCATGGGCTCTAGATGCATGGGCTTCAGTAGTTGCAGCACATGGGCCCTAGAGCACAGGGGCTTCAGTAGTTATGGTGTGTGGGCTTGGTAGTTGCGGCACACAGGTTCTAGGACATGGGGGCTTCAGTAGTTGTGGCTTGTGGGTTCAGTAGTTGTGGCTCACAGGCTCTAGAGCACAGGCTTAGTAGTTGTGGCACACAGGCTTAGTTGCTCTGCGGCATGTGGGATCTTCCTGGACCAGGGATCAAACCTGTGTCCCCTGCATTGGCAGGTGGATTGATAACCAATGCACCACGAGGGAAGTCCCCTTTCATTTCTTATTTTGTTTATTTGGGTTCTCTCTTTTCTTCTTGGTGAGTCTGGTCAGAGGTTTGTCAATTCTTTTACCCTTTCAAGAAACCAGCTCTTGGTTTTATTGATATTTTCTATGGTTTTTAAAATCTGTATTTTATTTATTTCCCCTCTGATCTTTATTATTTCCTCCCGTCTGCTAACTTTAGGTTTTGTTTCTTCTTCTTTTTCTTGTTCTTCAAGGTTGTAGGTTAGGTTGTTTGAGATTTTTCTTGTTTTTTGAGGAAGGCCTGTATTGCTGTGCACTTCCCTCTAAGCACTGCTTTGCTGCATCCCGTAGATTTTGTGTGGTTGTTTTCATTGTCATTTATCTGAAGGTATTTTTAAATTTCCTCTTTGATTTCATCATTGACCCATTGATTTTTTTTAGAAGCTTGTTGTTTAGTCTCCTTGTAATCATTTTTTTTCTCATTTCTTTTTCTGTGGTTGATTTTTAGTTTCATTCCATTGTGGTCAAAAAAGATGCTTGAAATAATTTCTGTACCCTTTAATTGGCTGAGGCTTGTTTTGTGCCCTAGTATGTGGTCATTCCTAGAGCTTGTTCCATGTGTACTTGAAAAGAATATGTATTCTGGTTGTGGGGTTTTTTTTTTTGATGTAATACCCTGAAAATATCAATTAAGTCTAACTGTTGTATCATTTAGGATCTCTGTCTAGGAGACTTACTTTCTGTCTAGGAGATCAGTCTGTTGATGTGATTCAGTCTGTTGATGTGAATGTGATGTGAATTAAGGTCTCTTACTATTATGGTGTTCCCTTCAGTTTCTCCCTTTTTGTCTGTTAGTATTTTATGTAGTTGGGTGCTCCTATATTAGGTGCATATATGTTGATGGGTGTAATATCCCCTTCTTGTATTGATCGTTTTATCACTATATAGTGTCCTTCTTTATCTTTCTTTATGGCCTTTGTTTTATTTATTTACTTAAATTATTAATTTTATTTATTTTAACTTTTTATTGGAGTATAATTGTTTTACAATGGTGTGTTAGTTTCTGCTTTATAACAAAGTGAATCAGTTATACATATACATATATCACCATATCTCTTCCCTCTTGCATCTCACTCCCTCCCACCCTCCCTATCCCACCCTTATAGCTGGTCACAAAGCACCGAGCTGATCTCCCTGTGCTATGCGACTGCTTCCCACTAGCTATCTATTTTACATTTGGTAGTGTATATATGTCCATATATACACTACCACTCTCTAACGTTGTCCCAGCTTACCCTTCCCCCTCCCCATCTCCTCAAGTCCATTCTCTAGTAGGTCTGCATCTTTATTCCCATCATGCCCCTAGGTTCTTCATGACCTTTTTTTTTTTTTAGATTCCATGTATATGTGTTAGCATACGGTATTTGTTTTTCTTTTTCTGACTTACTTCACTCTGACAGACTCTAGGTCCATCCACCTCACTACAAATAACTCAATTTCGTTTCTTTTAATGGCTGAGTAATATTCCATTGTATATATGTGCCACATCTCTATCCATTCATCTGTCGATGGACATTTAGGTTGCTTCGATGCCCTGGCTATTGTAAATAGAGCTGCAATGAACATTGTGGTACATGACTCTTTTTGAATTATGGTTTTCTCAGGGTATTTGCCCAGTAGTGGGATTGCTGGGTCGTATGGTAGTTCTACTTTTAGATTTTTAAGGAACCTCCATACTGTTCTCCATAGTGTCTGTATCAATTTACATTCGTACCAACAGTGCAAGACGGTTCCCTTTTGTATGCACCCACTCCAGCATTTATTGTTTGTAGATTTTTTTTTTTTTTTTTTTGGCGGTATACAGGCCTCTCAATGTTGTGGCCTCTCCCGTTGTGGAGCACAGGCTCCGGACGCGCAGGCTCAGCGGCCATGGCTCACGGGCCCAGACGCTCTGCGGCATGTGGGATCTTCCCGGACTGGGGCACAAACCCGCGTCCCCTGCATCGGCAGGTGGACTCTCAACCACTGCGCCACCAGGGAAGCCCGTTTGTAGATTTTTTGATGATAGCCATTCTGACCTGTATAAGATGATATCACATTGTAATTTTGATTTGCATTTCTCTAATGATTAATGATATTGAGCATCCTTTCATGTGTTTGTTGGCAATCTGTGTATCTTCTTTGGAGAAATGTCTATTTAGGTCTTCTGCCCATTTTTGGATTGGGTTGTTTGTTTTTTTGATATTGAGCTGCATGAGCTGCTTGTAAATTTTGGAGATTAATCCTTTGTCAGTTGCTTTTTTTGCAAATATTTCCTCCCATTCTGAGGGTTGTCTTTTTGTCTTGTTTATGGTTTCCTTTGCTGTGCAAAAGCTTTGAAGTTTCATTAGGTCCCATTTGTTTATTTTTGTTTTTATTTCCATTTCTCTAGGAAGTGGGTCAAAAAGGATCTTGCTGTGATTTATGCCATAGAGTGTTCTGCCTATGTTTTCCTCTAAGAGTTTGATAGTATCTGGCCTTATATTTAGGTCTTTAATCCATTTTGAGTTTATTTTTGTGTATGGTGCTAGGGAGTGTTCTAATTTCATCCTTTTACATGTAGCTGTCCAGTTTTCCCAGCACCACTTATTGAAGAGGCTGTCTTTTCTTCATTATATATTCTTGCCTCCTTTATCAAAGATAAGGTCACCATATGTGTGTGGGTTTATCTCTTGGCTTTCTATCCTGTTCCATTTATCTATATTTCTGTTTTTGTGCCAGTACCATACTGTCTTGATTACTGTAGCTTTGTGGTATAGTCTGAAGTCGGGGAGCCTGATTTCTCCAGCTCCGTTTTTCTTTCACAAGATTGCTTTGGCTATTCAGGGTCTTTTGTGTTTCCATACAAATTGTGAAATTTTTTTTTCTAGTTCTGTGAAAAATGCCAGTGGTAGTTTGATAGAGATTGCATTGAATCTGTAGATTGCTTTGGGTAGCACAGTCATTTTCACAATGTTGATTCTTCCAATCCAAGAACATGGTATATCTCTCCATCTATTTGTATCATCTTTAATTTCTTTCATCAGTGTCTTATAATTTTCTGCATACAGGTCTTTTGTCTCCTTAGGCATGTTTACTCCTAGGTTTTTTATTTCTTTTGTTGCAAAGGTAAATGGGAGTGTTTTCTTAATTTCACTTTCAGATTCTTCATCATTAGTGTATAGGAATGCAAGAGATTTCTGTGCATTAATTTTGTATCCTGCTACCTTACCAAATTTATTGATTAGCTCTCATAGTTTTCTGGTAGCATCTTTAGGATTCTCTATGTATAGTATCATGTCATCTGCAAACAGTGACAGTTTTACTTCTTCTTTTCCGATTTGGATTCCTTTTATTTCTTTTTCTTCTCTGATTGCTGTGGCTGAAACTCCAAAACTATGTTGAATAATAGTGGTGAGCGTGGACAACCTTGTCTTGTTCCTGATCTTAGTGGAAATGGTTTCAGTTTTTCACCATTGAGGACGATGTTGGCTGTGGGTTTGTCATATATGGCCTTTATTATGTTGAGGTAAGTTCCCTCTATGCCTGCTTTCTGGAGGGTTTTTTTTCATAAATATGTGTTGAATTTTGTTGAAAGCTTTGTCGAAAACTTTGCATCTATTGAGATGATCATATGGTTTTTCTCCTTCAGTTTGTTAATATGGTGTATCACGTTGATTGATTTGCGTATATTGGAGAATTCTTGCCTTCCTGGAATAAACCCCACTTGATCATGGTGTATGATCTGTTTAATGTGCTGTTGGATTCTGTTTGCTAGTATTTTGTTGAGGATTTTTGCATCTATGTCCATCAGTGATATTGGTCTGTAGTTTTCTTTTTTTGTGATTCAGAAGAAAAGGGAGGAAAGAAAAGAAAGAAAGAAAAAATAAAATAAAGATATTAAAATAAAAAATATTATTAAAATAACAGTAATAATAGGAAAAAGAGAGCAACAAAACCAATAAATAAATCCACCAATGATAACAAGCACTAAAAACTAAACTAAAATAAACATAAAAATCAGAAAATGGTCAGTCATATACAGCAAACCCCAAGTCTACAGTTGGTCCCAAAGTCCACTGCCTCAATTTTGGGATGATTTGTTGTCTATTCAGGTATTCCACAGATGCAGGTACATCAAGTCGATTGTGGAGATTTAATCCGCTGCTCCTGAGGCTCCTGGGAGAGATTTCCGTTTCTCTTCTTTGTTCGCACAGCTCCCAGGGTTCAGCTTTTGATCTGGCCCCGCCTCTGCGTGTAGGTCGCCTGAGGGCGTCTGTTCCCGGCCAGACAGGAGGGAGTTAAAGGAGCGGCTGATTAGGGGGCTCTGGCTCACTCAGGCCTAGGGGAGGGAAGGTACGTAACGTGGGGCGAGCCTGCGGTGGCAGAGGCCAACATGACATTGCACCAGCCTGAGGCGTGCCGTGTGTTCTCCTGGGGAAGTTGTCCCTGGATCACCGGACCCTGGCAGCAGCAGGCCGTACAGGCTCCCGGGAGGGGAGGTGTGGACAGTGACCTGTGCTTGCACACAGGCTTCTTGGTGGCTGCAGCAGCAGCCTTAGCGTCTCATGCCCGTCTCTGGGGTCTGTGCTGATAGCCGTGGCTTGCACCCATCTCTGGAGCTCGTTTAGGTAGGTGGTGCTTTAAATCCCCTCTCCTCGCGCACCCAAAACAATGGTCTCTTGCCTCTTAGGCAGGTCCAGACTTTTTCCCGGACTCCCTCCCGGCTAGCTGTGGCACACTAGCCCCCTTTAGGCTGTGTTCATGCAGCCAACCCCAGTCCTCTCCCGGGGGTGTGACCTCCGAAGCCCGACCCTCAGCCGCCAGCCCCTACCTGCCCTGGCAGGCGGGCAGACAAGCCCCTCGGGCTGGTGAGTGCCGGTCGGCACCGATCCTCTTTGCGGGAATCTCTCCGCTTTGTCCTCCGCACCCCTGTTGCTGCGCTCTCCTCTGCGGCTCCGAAGCTCCCCCCTCCGCCACCTGCAGTCTCCGCCCACAAAGGGGTTTCTAGTGTGTGGAAACTTTTCCTCCTTCACAGCTCCCTCCCAGAGGGGCAGGTCCCATCCCTATTCTTCTGTCTCTGTTTTTTCTTTTGCCCTATCCAGATATGTGGGGGAGTTTCTTGCCTTTTGGGAAGTCTAAGGTCTTCTGCCAGCATTCAGTAGGTGTCCTGTAGGAGTTGTTCCACATGTAGATGTATTTTATTTTAATTAATTTATTTAATGTATTTATTTTTGACTGCCTTGGGTCTTCATTGCTCTGTGCAGGCTTTCTCTAGATGTGGTGAGCGTGGGGTACTCTTCGCTGTGGTTCGTGGGCTTCTCATTGCGGTGGCTTCTCTTGTTGCAGAGCACAGGCTCTAGGCCTGCAGGCTTCAGTAGTTGTGGCATGCGGGCTCAGTAGTTGTGGCTCACAGGCTCTAGAGCACAGGCTCAGTAGTTGTGGCACACAGGCTTAGTTGCTCTGTGGCATGTGGGATCTTCCCAGACCAGGGCTCAAACCCATGTCCCCTGCATTGGCAGGAGGATTCTTAACCACTGTGCCACCAGGGGAGCCCAAGATGTGTTTCTGATGTATATGTGGGGAGGAAGGTGATCTCCACGTCTTACTCCTCCACCATCTTGAAGGTCTCCCCCATTTGTCTCTTTGTAGATTTTTAGATGATGGCCATTCTGTGTGAGGTGACACCTCATTGTAGTTTTGATTGGCATTCCTTTCATAATTAGTGATGTTGCCTATATTTCCATGTGCTTTTTTTTTTTAATACAGGTTGAGTAAAATTTAGCTCTTAACATGGGCTTCGTGAACATCTGCCCGGTTTTGAATTTTTTTTCAATGACCTATCCCAGGACATTTCTTGAGGGCAGGTGTTTCCAGCCCACAGGCCTTGTGACTACTAAATGACCATCAGCACCCGTTTTAAAGTTGTTGTTGTGGGGAAAGACCACAAGGCGGCAGCATTTCTTCATGCCCAAGTCTGGTTACTGTGGCAACAAGAGCCTTAGGGAAAGTCCTGTTCCTGGGTCAACTAGCGTGGAATATGCCAGAAGAAACACCCGAAGTCTTGTGTCTCATTGCTTCTTCTCACTTACCCTTCACTCCCAGGACAAATCCCAACCCCTGCCATATCGCTCTGCTCAGGATCTGTGGTCCTCAGGCGGGTTGACTTCTAGGAAGGAGGCTGGAGGAGGGAACCCCCACCCCCAGGAGATGTGGATCCCAGGGGTCTTTTCAAAGCTCCGCCGGCCCAGAGGGCCCACCCTCCTTCGGGTGCATGGGGCTCGGTTCAGCTGTAGGGGGCGCTGCCTGGAGCTAGAGATTATGGTCTGAGACGGGACCGGGCACTCCAGGGCCAGGGGGCGGGGCTAACTTGCTGGCACACCCTTCTGAGCTCCCTCAGCCCCACGACAGTCCGGTCTTGAAACCCAAGCCTGCTTAGGCTCCAGGGATGTGACACCAGCCCTGGTTACTGAGGCCTGAAGGGGAGTAGAGTTGGCATTTTTGATTTGTTTTAATTTTTATTTTGTATTGGAGTATAGGTGATTTACAATGTTGTGGGTTGTTTTTTCTTTTTTGGGGGCGGTGGTGGTGTGTAGCAACTTGATACTGTTATATATGGGAGTACATATATTCCGTTTTGGGTTTTTTTCCCATATAGGTTATGACAGAGTGTTGAGTAGATTTCCTTCTACATTACAGTGGGTCCTGGTTGATAATCTATTTTATAAATATTAGTGTGTTATATGTTAATGTCAATGTGCTAACGTCTCCCTCCACCCTTCCCCTTTGGTAACAATGTTTGTTTTCAAAGTCTGAGGTTGTTTCTGATTTGTATAGACATTCATTTGTATCCATATTTAGATTCCACCTTTAAGTGATATCATATGATACTTGTCTTCCTCTGTTTGACTTACTTCACTTAGTATGGTCATCTCTACTTCCTTCCCTGTGGCTGGAAATCCACTATTTCATCCTTTTTTATGGCTGAGTAGTATTCCATTGTATATATGCATCACATCTTCTTTATGCATTCATTTGTCAGTAGATATTTAGGTTGTTTCCCTGTCTTGGCTATTGTAGACAACACTGTAATGAACACTGTGGTGCATGTATCTTTTTGACCATGGTTTTCTCCAGATATATGCCCAGAATTGTGATTGCTGTATCCTATGGTAGCGCTATTTCATCTTTAAGGTACTTCCCTATTGTTTTCCGTAGTGGTTGTACCAATTTACACTCCCACCAACCACATAGGAGGGTTCTTTTTTTGGAAGAAAATTTGAAAGAAAGATTTCTGTAATAATGGAAAATTCAAGTCTTCTCCACCTATATTAGAAAATTTTTTCCCATCTGAGCTGGGACCTTTACTTGTCCCATCATTAAGAAACATATTTGGGATCAAGTAGTTTTTTAATAAACTAATTAATTTTGAATTATAATACCTGACACAGGGCTAAAAGTTTTAGCTGTAAGATCTATTTGTAGCTCTCTGTATGGTTTTGTATCTCTATGTACATTTGTATTCCTGGTATTTTTTACCTCCAGATCATATTGATATAAATTAGTCTGTATAATAGCTTTATTTAACTGGCTTAAATAAAGACTAGTCAAACAAATTTATGCTATAGCAATTAAATGTTTTAGATGATAATGTTATTAATTTAGCCTAAGAATAAAACATACTCCCAAGTGAACTGCTTAATATATGTCAAGCATAACTTTAAAAAAATTTTTTTTCAAGCCATATGCTTAATTAACTTCTGTGAAATTTTATGCTTACTGTATATATAACAAAATTGTCATCAAGAGAAATGAGGTGAAAGAGAGCTTTTTCTCATGAAATTTAAGAATACTTGTAAAAAACCAAGTGAATTAAGTTGATTTAAGTGAGATACATTTTGTAAATGAACTTTTCCACAATGTTTATATATTTTGTGGAACATGTCTGCTTGAAATATTTCCAAAAATTTTTTGATAACTTAGTATAACTTTAAGCTTTCAAGTTAAGGTGAATGAAAGGTATTTATTTAACATCCAGTTAACTTTTACATAAAAATATTGAAACATTATTTGTTTAACATAACTTTATCTACTTTGATTTCTTAGTTTTACAGAAACAAGAGATAATTGGGTCTAGTATGTATATATGTATGTGTATTCATTCATTCATTCATTCATTGGTTTATTTATATGGCTGTGCTGCATGGCACACAGGATCTTAGTTACCCAACCAGGTGTTGAACCCACACCCCTGGAAGTGGAAGTGTGGAGTCTTAACCACTGGACCACCAGGGAAGTCCCTGTGGCTGATAATTTAAATGAAGGATTCCAAGACAGTACCTCCCAGCACGATTGTCCACATGGTAGAAGGAGTGAGTCCCCAGAACTGCTGCTGCCAGTGTCTATGTCCCCACAGTGAGCCTCCTGTGTCCCCAAGAGACTCTCCAGGATCAGCAGTTAGGTCTGACCCAGGCTCCTGTCCAGTTACTGCTTCTGCCCTGGGTCTAGAGCATGTGAGATTTTGTGTGCACCCTTAAGCGTGAAGTCTTTATTCCCCCAGCCTTCTGGGACTCCCCAAAGTAAGCCCCACTGCTCTTCAAAGCCAAATGCTCTGGGGGCTGGTCTTCTTGGTGAAGAACCCCTGGGCTGAGGGGCCCAGTGTGTGGTCAGACCTCTCATCCCTTGGGGAGGACCTCTGCTGTTGTGATTATTCTCTCATGTGTAGGTCACCCACCCTGGGGGGGTGAGACTTGACTTTCTGGTGACTCTACCCCTCCTACCTGTCTTCTTGTGGTTCTTTCTTAATATTGTTAGTTGTAGAAGATTGTTTTGTTTTGGTCGTGTGGCCTGAAGGATCCTAGTTCCCTGACCCGGGATTGAACCTGGGTCCTCAGCAGTGAGAGCACGGAGTCCTAACCACTGGACCACCAGGGAGTTCCCAGTTGTAGATCTTTACTGGTAAGATCCTGTCTTTTTCATCAGTGGTTCGGTAAATAGTTGTATTTAGTGTGTCTGTGAGAGGAGGTGTGAACTGAGGATTCTCCTACTCCACCACGTTGGCCCTAGTTCTTCCCAATTTCTTTTAAAGAGTAAATCTGTGGTCCATAATTGTTTAAAATTTGCCCAATGTAATAAAACGAGTTTAGTGGGAAGGCAGAGAGAATCTCATTCTCACTTAATTGATTTTTATTCCGGAAAGTATTCTATATAGAAAGCCTCAGGTATCTGAATGAGCATACGTGTGTGTGTGTGTGTGTGTGTGTGTGTGTGTGTGTATATATATTAGTATATTTATTTATTTTTGGCTGCATTGGGTCTTCGTTGCTGCGCACGGGCTTTCTCTAGTTGTGGCGAGCAGTGGATACTCTTCATTGTGGCGTGTAGGCTTCTCATTGTGGTGGCTTCTCGTTGCAGGGCACGGGCTGTAGGTGCGCAGGCTTCAGTAGTCGTGGCACGTATGCTCAGTAGTTGTGGCTCACGGGCTCTAGAGCACAGGCTCAGTAGTTGTGGCGCACGGGCTTAGTTGCTCCGCAGCATATGGGATCTTCCTGGACCAGGGCTCGAACCTGTGTCCCCTGCATTGGCAGGTGGATTCTTAGCCACTGCACCACCAGGCAAGTCCCAGAGCATACATTTTTTACTTCTGTGTTTTTCAGTTCTTTCTGTGATCTCATCTTTTCCCTGATTTCTTTTATTCCTGAGTTGAACTCTTACCTGACAGATGTAATTTCTTCATAAGATAGTTTTTTGTTCAGGATTTGCTAAATTTTGCCCTTCTCTTTGGCGTCATGTGTGTATTGAAAGTTGAAAGAGGCTATTTATTATCCTATAGTGCTCTGGTTTTCTTTTTTTTTTTTTGGATAATTGTGTAGTTCCTGTGCTGGTTTGATTTTGACCATTTTGGATGGGGAGGGGCTTTTTATCATCTAGCTAACGCCAGGAGCTTTATCCTTTAATGGGTAGTTCAGAATTCAACTTGATTCTTCTCTTTCCCATGCTGCTACCCATACGCTGTACTTCCTGCTAACATGATTGACCTGTTTCTTTTTTCAGCTGTAACTCTTTTGCTTTTTGGAATCAATCTGTTTTTTGGGCTCTAGCCACCGTCAACCATGCTTCTATTGCCAGAAAAGGTGTTGTGGCTGTGGTCTTCAGCTTGTGGATTTCAACTTAAATAAATGTCATTTGCTAGTATTTTTAAATTTTTATACCTTTATCTTTTGGAATATTTTCAGACTTCAAATCTTTGCAGCTCAACACCTAGATAGAGCAAATGTTAACATATTTCATAACCATCACATGATGATCATAATCAGGAAATTAACAGTTAAATATTGATACTACAATTTAATGACTAAAATTTCACCAGTGTCCTACTTCCAGATGTGGATCCAATCCACAGCCATACATTGCATTTAATCAGCCTGTCTCCCTGGTCTACTTTAATATGAAACAGTTTGTTTTTTTTAATCAGTTTGTGAGATTATGGAACTGTCTCACCACTTTCAGAATCCATTGATGATGCTTCTCTGAAACAACTCTGACCACGGTGTTTGCCTAATGGTTCTGTTTCCATGACCCCTACTGAATTAATTTTATTTCCTGTTAATCTGTATCAGTATGTATGTATGTATTTTCATTTTATGGATTAGACTGCATTATTGTCATTAATTTTGTTTATAAACTTGTCTGATTAGGTATTCTCACCAGCGATAGGTGAGAGTGCTCAATTTTCCTCTTGGTTAAATCTTCTTGATTTTTGTCCGTCTGCTAAGTCAATAATGGCATATCAGTGTAACTTTAATTTGCCTTTCTCTGTGCTCTTCTCATGTCTTCAAGAGCAATGTTATACAGTTTGGTGTTTTGTCTCTTGTTTTTCTATTTAAACTTGATTCTTTTCCCATCAATCTTTAAGAATCCCTTATAGATTAGCAGTAGTAAATACGTGTGCTAGATATTCCAAATATGTCCTTTAGTATGTCAGTTGTCTTTTGAAATTTATTTTTGGTCATACATTGTTCTAAACTGTAAATCAATGTTGTGTAGGGGAGGAGACGTTTTTCCTCTACCCTTCTTGGGTTCTCGACTAAGGCTCTGTAATAAAAGCTTACAAGTAAACAAGTTTATAACATGTATATCTCACATACACATGGGAGAAACTGAGGGCTGAGTAACTAAAAGAGGTGGCTTAGAATTCAGGTTATATATAATCTTCAACAAAGAACAATAAATTTCTAGAGAAACAGGATAATGAAAAGCAACTTTAGGCTTCCAAGGGCAATAAACGGTGGGAAGGTAGATATATGGGAAACTAAAGGGAGACAAAGCCTGCCTAATTTGTTGTGAAAATTCCTTTCGTGCTGTCTCCAGGTTGATAAAGTCTCTGGTGATCAGTTTTTGTCTTTCCTGATAGGGGAAGAGGGACAGCTTTGAAAATTTGTCCTATTTTTAGGCAAATAGAGAAGGGCAAAAAGCATTGTTTTAAACTTTTATTGGAGTATAGTTGACTTATAATGTTGTTTCTGCTGTACAGCAAAGTGAATCAGTTATACATTTACCTATATCCCTTTTTTACATTCTTTGCCCATGTAAGTCATTACAGAGTATTGAGTTCACTGTGCTATACAGTAGGTCCGTATTTATTTTATATATAGTAGTGTGTATGTCGATCTCAATCTCCCAATGTATCCCTCACCCCCTTACCCCCTGGTAACCATAAGTTTGTTTTCCAAATCTGTAACACTATTTGTTTTGTAGGTAAGTTCATTTGTACCCTTTTTTTAGAGTCCACATATAAGTGACATCATATATTTGTCTTTCTCTGTCTTACTTCACTCAGTATGACAATCTCTAGGTCCATCCATGTTGCTGCAAACGGCATTATTTCATTCTTTTTATGGCTGAGTAGTATTCCATTGTATATTTGTGCCACATTTTTATCCATTCATCTGTCGATGGACACTTAGGTTGCTTCCATGTCCTGGCTATTGTAAATAGAGCTACAATGAACATTGTGGTACATGACTGTTTTTGAATTATGGCTTTCTCTGGATACATGCCCAGGAGTGGGATTGCTGGATCATATGGTTGGTAGCTCTATCTACTTCTCCTCAATTGCTTACAGCTCAAATCCTTATTTCAAAGTGGCATATTTGGGGATGACATATTCAGGTTTCCTTCAGTCCCCCATGTGAAACTGGGCTTTCAGAAATGTTCACATCTTACCAGCTGATTTGGTAGCTGTGGAGAGATTCATTTTAGAAACGATGAGGTAAGAGATCTGTAAAAGACAGAGAAAAACAGAAAATGTCAAAAGTCCACTGTCTCGTATCTCACCAACTCAGTCCCGAGGATGGTTCAGTCCAGTGAAACAGTTGTGTCTTTGTTCTCTCTATGGTGCAAGCAATCAGGTATTTAACAAGAGACATTCCTATGGAAACAAAAGGAAAACAAAGGTTAATGATTATAACAAACCATACATTCATTCCTTGAGTCCACAGCACAGTGTGTTGAGATGTCTAGATTTCAGCTTGAAGCATCTTTGGATGGTAGAATGAAGATGGCTCTTGCAACCTAATGAATCTCCTGGTTTGCAGTTTGAGTGTCTCTGGTTACGGCATTAAACCTTTTGAATAGCCCATACAGTAGTAGGCAAGACAGTTGTCCAGACATGAGTTGTTGTAATGATTTCTCTGAAGAGTACAGCAGGTTGTCCAGCTTTGTCTTGTAGGGCTTTGGGGAAAGTGTCGTATTCATCCTTAGTGATTCCAAGTCAGAAGGGCTACAGAAAAATTGGAAATATTAATTTGGAGAGTTGTAGCCAGATACTGGAGGAAACTAGAAGAATTCAGAATCCAGTCCAATCCAGGTAAATAGCAAAGACAATGAAAGGGACTAGATAGAATCTGATATCCATAAGGGTGCACTGTAGTTTTCCACTGAAACATATTTTTATAGCCACCTCCATTTCCATCAAATGTAATTACAGTAGGACTAATTTGTTTGTAAAATAAACAGACCAACTTTAAAGACTACAATTATTTCCATAAATGCAACAAGAATACTGCTTGATTATTATATATTGAACCCGGGTCCTCAGCAGTGAGAGCACGGAGTCCTAACCACTGGACCACCAGGGAGTTCCCAGTTTTGGAAGATCTTTACTGGTAAGATCCTGTCTTTTTTTTGAGATTGCTTTGCTAGAACTTTTCATAAGGAATCACCAGTTCACCTCGGGAGGCTTTCAAAACTCTAAGAAGCCAAGAACTTGCCACCAGGTTTTGGCTGCAACACCTATAGATTTAGGTGAATTCCTCTCTTCTCCATGTCCCGCAAATATGCTGAGGTTCCTGGGTCTACTGGGTAGTGAACTTCCTTACTCACCTGTAAGGCAGGAATTTCTGTAACCCAGGTACAGGCTGGTTTTATACAAGCAGGGCTTTATAAGCATGGGTTCCTTAAAGTCAACCTTCTCTAAAGTTGTCTGGTCATATCTGATTCAATGCACATCATTCTCAAATAGGACATTCTAGTCAAAGCCTTGGTACTTATTTTTTCATTTTTGTTGGAGTGTAGTTGATTAACAATGTTGTGTTAGTTTCCACTGTACAGCAAAGTGCATCAGTTATACATTTACATATATCCACTCTTTTTTAGATTCTTTTCCCACATAGGTCATTACAGAGTATTGAGTAGAGTTCCCTGTGCTACACAGTAGGTCCTTATTTGTTACCTATTTTATATATAGTAGTGTGTATTTTTCAGTCTCCCAGTTTATCCCTCCCCTCTTCCCCCTGGTAAGCATAAGATTGTTTTTTTACATCTGTGATTCTATTTGTTTTGTAATTAAGTTCATTTGTACCATTTAATTTAGATTCCACATATAAGTGATATCATATAATGTTTGTCTTTCTCTGTCTGACTTACTTCACTCAGTATGACAATCTCTAGGTCCATCCATGTTGCTGCAAACAGCATTATTTCACTTCTTTTTATGGCTGAGTAATACTCCATTGTATATATGTACCACCTCTTCTTTATCCATTGGTCTGTCAGTGGACATTTTGGTTGCTTCCATGTCCTAAAACCTCACTACTTTAAACAGTGTTTCCAACTGGGACTGTTAAAAGGAGAACAGAGTCATGCTGAACTTATGCAAATGGCTATATTGTCATGAAAACTGGAGTACTCAGTAAGAGTTTTGCAAATTCCAGAGGGATCAGGTAGAGAGGAAAGATAAATGCTTCAGTTCTGTTTATAAAGGAATAACTTACCAAATTGCTCCACATTAAAGATAGCTTAAAGGCAAAGAGAAAAATGTGCCCTTAAATCTGGAAATCAAAATATTAAAGAACGAGCGATGTTGCAAACAAAAAGTCATAGAAAAAATTATAATCATCCATATTGATTGAGTCCCATGTAATTGATTTTCGTCTGCTTGATCTTGCGTTAACAGTTCCCATCAGCTTCTTCATTAGTTCTGGAACTTCTTAGTCCAGTGACCTGCTCTCAAAGTTATTCAAGTGGAGCAGCCTCACCTGTAGCTGATTGTAAGTGCCTCACCTGTAGCTTATTGTAAGTGCTTTCAGAGAGTGATCAGAGTAAAACAGTAACTGCCTGTGAGTGACAAAAGACTCAAAACCACACCATAGTTACAAATCTGATGAGAGTGCATTTGCAACATATAACAAATCTGCAACATATAACAAATCTGATGAGAGTGCATTTGCAACATATAACAAATCTGATGAGAGTGCATTATGCAACATATAACGATAATTGGAATTATGACTGATGGCAATATGCCAGGGCAAATCAGGTTGCGAAGAATTCCATACAATGTCTAATACATTTATATTAGTAAGTTATATCCACTCGAATGCAACCTCAAGAAGTTTAAACATCACGTCTTTTCGACAGTGTGTCCTATGTAATTGAAGAAATCAAATGAGCCTCATTACTTTAACATGTTTCTTCTCTAATGAGAGAGAAGTTGTTTTTCAAAATTTTCCAGAGGCCGTCTGGAAAGTCCCAAAGTTAGTTTGAGGTAAGAAAGACATCATTTAGGATCTGATTTTGGTTTAAGTTGTCAAAATTGTCAAAATGTGTAAAACTTGATTAAATAAGATAATGGGTCATTGTGAAGTACTACTTAGTTATTCGTGACAATAAAAGATTTCAAAGGCCAAGACAGAAAGTAACGGGAATTCTCTGGTGGTCCAGTTGTTAGGACTCTGCACTTCCACTGCCAGGGGCCTGGGTTCAATCCCTGGTTGGGGAATTAAGGTCCTGCAAGCTGTGCAGTGCAGCCAAAAAAAAAAAAAAAAAAAAGACAGGGAGTAACATAGTTGAGAATAAAACGCACTTCAGCCCTTTTAATATTGAGAAAATGTGCTTTTGAAAAAATAAGCAAAGACCTGAAAAACAAAACATGAAGCACAGGAAAGTATTTTGACAGCACACAGAATCGTTGTTTCCTAGGTGAATTACTCAAAAGGTAAAGAAGAATCTTTAATCCAAGAAAACTTTCTCCTTTGGATATAGAAAATTCTAGTTTTGCATAGTCACATTGTTAAAACCTTTATTATAATTAATCCATTCAGTTTTAGCCAGTTTGACCATACAAGATTTTTCCTTAATGCTTTTTAATGAGTCTCATGTACCTCTGTAAATAAGTTCATTTGTGCCATTTTTTTAGATGCCACATATAAGCGATACCATGATATTCGTCTTTCTCTGATTGACTTACTTCACTTAGTATGAGCATAGCTAGATCTATCCTAGTTGCTGCAAATGGAATTATTCCATTGTTTGTGTGTGTATGTTATTGGGATTGGCATATAAACACTATTATGGATCGTAGATCGTCCAAAAGGACCTTGTGAATAGCGCAAGGAGCTCTACTCAAAACACTACAATCACCTTCCGGAAAACCAACCCGAAAAAGACTCGATAGACCTCTCTGTACGAGGGAATGACGTTGCTGAACAGGTAAACCCAAAATACGTCAGTTCAAATCAACTCTACTCCCATATAATATAAAAATTAAGTTGAAACGGAAAAAAAGAAAAAAAAAAACAGACACAGAAACCTGGGCAAGAGGAAATGCTGCCGCCTTGTGGACCGTTCTTGGAATTACAACGTGGAAAACGCTGCTGACGGGCCCTGAATAATCGCAAGGCCTGTGAGGCTGTTATTCAATAACACCTGCCCTCCAGAAAAACCCGAAGGGACTGTGCCTACTGGTTCCCCTCCTTGTTCCATGCCATGGGAGATAAATCACCAGGGCCCAGAGATCAGAAAGAATGTAAACTGAGACAAGCAAAGCTGTCTCCCCCCTGCACGTGCAGGTTACTTTTGATGATTCTGGATTTATGGGTTTTCTCCCAGGGAAGTTAACCTTGAAGCCGAGACAGTTGTAGATAATGTAAACCACCAGCTGGCACCCTCCCTTTTTCTAGTCTATATAATCTGCAACTGTAGCATAATAAAATTTGCCTTGCAACCGTCAGTTGTCTCGGTTCTCTGACCCCATTCGTCGGTGCTACTTCAGTTCTTTACCCCTTCCCTTCTGACCCTGGGCGGTGAGATACTCTTTCTCCGGCTGGTCCACGGCAGGCAGAGATCAAGGGAAAACCAAAACTTTGACATAGGCCTGCACCCCGGCATTCACGGCAGCACTGCTAACAACCGACAAGACACGGAAGTCACCAAAGTGTAGAGGACACATGAATCGGCCCAGCAGGCGCGGCCCCTGTTCCCAAAGGAATTAGCCAGAAACAAAGGATGAAATCATGCCATTTCCAGCCGCAGGGATGGAAGGAGAGATGATCATACTTAGTCAACAAGTGAGCCACACAAAAGCAAGTGTCATATGATATCACTTAGAGGTGGCATCTAAACACGGATCGAGAGGCATTAATTTGCACAACAGAGACGGCCTCACAGATAGGGAAACGCAAGTAATGCTGACCAAACGGGAAAGGTGGGGTGAGGGACACATTGACACGTTCAGATGCATGTGTACAGGCTAATATTTAACACACAGGTAATCCAGAAGGACACACTGGATAGGACAAGGAACTCGACTCAACACTCTGTAATAACCTATACTGGAAGAGAACCCGAAAAGGAACACATACACATCTATGTATGACTGAATCACTTGCTGTACATCAAAAACAACACAAAACCACCTACGCACTACACCTCCGTCATCAGAGCAGTTTCCCAGGCACTGGGATTTCCCTCGGGGGTGAAGGGCAAGGGTGAGGAAGCGATGAGACACAACCCCTTCGGTGTTTCTTCTGGCACATTCCACTCACACTGAGGACCCAGGGACGGGACTTACCCTCAGGCTCAGCTTCCCCAGTAACCGCAGTTGGGCCTGAGGAAATACTGCCGCCTTGTGGACGTTTTCTGTAACAACAACGTGGAAAATGCTGCTGCCGGGCCCTGAATAATCGCAAGGCCAGTGGGGCTGTGAATAGATAACACCTGCCCTCCAGAAAAACCCGGGGCTACTTCCTCGAAAATGAATGCAAAGCAGGGCAGCCGTTCAGGAAGCCAATCTGAAGGTGTCATTTTTACTCACACTGTAGAAAAATAAGCACATGGAAAGACGCTCGGCATCACTCATTATTAGAAAAATGCAGAGTAAAACTACAGTCAGGTATCACCGCACACCACTCACACTGGCCATCTCCAAAAAAATCTACAGGGAATCAAGGCTGCAGAGGACGCGTGCAAAAGGGAATCGTCCTACACACTTGCTGGGAATATCAACAGCTGCAGCCTCTATGGAGAAATGCACGGAGCTTCCTGTAATGTAACTAAACAGAGAATCAATCTGTGATCTGGCAATCCCACTCCTGGCCTTGCATCCCGATATAATAATAATTCAGAACACGTGCCACCTCTATATTCATAGCAGCACGATTAGGACAAGAGCAGACATACATTCCACCCAAAAGTCCATCAACAGAAAAATGAACATTATGGGGTACATACATACAAACAAATACTCAGCCGACAAGAAGAATGAAAACACACCATCTGCAGCAGCAAGGATGGACTAACATATGATCATACTAGGCGAATGAGGTCAGAGAGAGAAGGACAAATAGCACAAGAGAGCCCTCATAGGTGAAACCTATCAATTCATGCAAATGATCTAATTGACAAAACAGAAACAGACTCTCAGAGGCAGACAAAAAACTTACGATGACCGTACAGGAAAGGTGGGGTGAGGGATACATTGGGAGGTTGGAACTGGCTGGATATAAACACTAAAATGGATCACAGATCATCGAAAAAGACCTTGTGAATAGCTCAGGGAGCTCTACTCAACACTACAATCACCTTGTGGAAAACCAACCCGAAAAAGACTAGACAGACCTCTCTGTACGAGGGAATGACGTTGCTGAACAGGTAAACCCAAAATACGTCAGTGCAAATCAACTCTACTCCCATATAACATAAAAATTAAGTTGAAACGGAAAAAAGAAAAGAAAAAAACAGACTGAGAAACCTGGGCAAAAAGAAATGCTGCCGCCTTGTGGCCTTCTCCTGTAACTACAACGTGGAAGACGCTGCTGACTGCACTGAATCATCGCAAGGCCTGTGAGGCTGTTATTCAATAACACCTGCCCTCCAGAAAAACCCGGGGCTACTTCCTGGAAAAAGAATGCAAAACAGGGCAGCCATTCAAGAGGCCGAGTTGAAGATGTCAATTTTACTCACACTGTAGAAAAAAAAAAGCACATGGAAAGATGCTCAGCATCAATCATTATCACAGAAACGCAGAGTAAAACTACCATCAGGTATCACCGCACACCACTCAGACTGGCCACCGCCAAAATAATCTACAAGGAACAAAGGCTGCAGAGCACGTGGGAAAAGGGAACTGTCCTACACTCCGCCTGGGAATGTCAACTGTTGCAGCCACTATGGAGATCTGTACCGACCTTCCTGTAACATAGCTAAACAGAGAACCAATATGTGACCTGGCAATCGCACTCCTGGCCTTGCATCCCGATATGATCATAATTCGGAACGACACGTGCCTTGGGGCCCTTTCCCTTAACTAAACTTTATTAAAACCGGTTCTGCTGGGCGCTTCATATTCACAACCCCTGCGGGGTGGAAAAGCACGCCTGCCCTGAAGAAATGTGCTGAGGTAGGCGACAGAAAAGGAAGTCACAACAGGGCAGAGGTTCAAGAAGCCAAATTCAACAGGTTACTTTGCTCACACTATGATCAAAACAGTATTTTAAAACAGGACCTGACATGTTTCAACCTCGCTGAACGTTAGAGAGCTACAAATCAGAACTACAACAAGATATCTTCTGCCACCAGTCACATGGCCATTGTCAAGTTAATGTACAAATAAGAAACGCTGGAGAGGGCGTGGGGCAGAGGTAACCCTCCTACACCGTTGGTGGGAACGTAAAACGGTAGAAGCCTCTATGGAGAGCACTGAGGGGGTGCCTTACAAAATAGAGAATGATAATGGAACGCTCCCTAAATCCTTACACAAAAATAAACTCCAACTCGAACAAAGACTTCAAGGTAAGGACGGATACTATAAAACCCTTGAGGAAAATGTACGCTTTTGAAAACCTTCAACATAAATCACAGGAAGGGTTTTTCTGAACCACGACGCAAAGAAATGAAAAATAACAATGTGCAAATGGGACCTGATTAAACCTTACGGCATTTGCACAGCAAAGGAAACCGTAACAACACAGATGACCTGCAGAATGGAAAAACAGACTTGCAATCGAAGCTACCTGCAAGAAATTAATGTCCAAAACATACAAGCAGCTCATGCATCTGAATATTAAAAAATTCCACTAAATATGTGAAAGTACAAAAAAGACAGTTCTTTAAAGACGACTTACAGATGGCCGCAAAGCATAGGAAGAGGTGCTCAGGATCAATAATTCTCAGAAAAATGCAAATCAAAAGCACCACGACGTATCACCTCACAGAGTTCAAAAGGGCCATCATTATGATATCTACAAACAATAATTGCTGCACAGGGTGTGCGGAAAATGGAACCCTCCTACACTCTTGGTGGGAATGTAAATCGGTACATCCATTGCAGAGAACGATAGAAAGGATCCTGGTAGAAACTAAAAGTATAAATACCACGGGACCCAGCAATGCCTCTCCAGGGCAGATGTGGGAAAGGGTCAGCCTTGACAGCAAGCTGCGGACATGCCAGGCATGCCGCCGCTGCTCGAAGGGACTGTCCCTATTTGTTCCCCTCCTTGTTCCATTCCATGGGAGATAAATCACCAGGGCCCAGAGATCAGGAAGAATGTAAACTGAGACAAGCAAAGCTGTCTCCACCCTGCACGTGCAGGTTACTTTTGATGATTCTGGGTTTATGGGTTTTCTCCCAGGGAGGTTAACCTTGAAGCTGAGACAGTCTGTAGATAATGTAAACCACCATCTGGCACCCTCCCTTTTTCTAGTCTATATAATCTGCAACTGTAGCATAATAAAATTGGCCTTGCAACCGTCAGTTGTCTCAGTTCTCTGACCCCATTCGTCGGTGCTACTTCAGTTCTTTACCCCTTCCCTTCTGACCCTGGGCGGTGAGATACTCTTTCTCCGGCTGGTCCACGGCAGGCAGAGATCAAGGGAAAACCAGAATTTTGACATAGGCCTGCACCCCGGCATTCACGGCAGCACTGCTACCAACCGACAAGACACGGAAGTCACCAAAGTGTAGAGGACACATGAATCAGCCCAGCAGGTGCGGCCCCTGTTCCCAATGGAATTACTCAGCCATAAACAAAGGATGAAATCATGCCATTTCCAGCCGCAGGGATGGAAGGAGAGATGATCATACTTAGTCAACAAGTGAGCCACACAAAAGCAAGTGTCATATGATATCACTTAGAGGTGGCATCTAAACACGGATCGAGAGGCATTAATTTGCACAACAGAGACGGCCTCACAGATAGGGAAACGCAAGTAATGCTGACCGAACGGGAAAGGTGGGGTGAGGGACACATTGACACGTTCAGATGCATGTGTACAGGCTAATATTTAACACACAGGTAATCCAGAAGGACACACTGGATAGGACAAGGAACTCGACTCAACCCTCTGTAATAACCTATACTGGAAGAGAACCCGAAAAGGAACATATATACATGTATGTATAACTGAATCACTTGCTGTACACCAAAAAAAAAAAACCCCACAAAATACCACACTCCTATCAACTACACTGAAGCACAAAATACACAGTGCAATTAAAAAAATAATGCCGACCCCACTCCCCTATGGCCACTGGAACCTGGGCTGGAGTCTCATCCATGGACGCGGAGCAGGCTTGGGTCCCAAGGCTGGACCGTCTCGGTGCTGAGCGAGCTGGGGACGATGTGACAGCAAAGGACCCCCTTGGACCTGGAGTGCCTGGTCCCGTCTGCATGGGCCCACAACCTCCATATCAAAAGGGGGCTCCCCTACAGCCGCACCAAGCCTCGGGCACCAGAAGTGATGCTGCATTCTGGGCGGGAAGGAGACCTTTCAAAGATCCCCGGGGGCCATATCTCCTGGGGGTGGGGTTCCGTCCTCCAGCCTCTTTCCATGGAGTCGCCCCACCTACGGACGACAGCTACGTCGTCGGAGCAGTTTCCCAGGCATTGGGATTCCCCTCGGGGGTGAAGGGCAAGGGTGACGAAGCAGTGAGACAGATGAGACACAACCCCTTCGCTGTTTCTTCTGGCACATTCCACTCACACTGAGGACCCAGGGACAGACAGGACTTTCCCTCAGGCTCAGCTTCCCGGGTAACCTCAGTTGGGCCTGAAGAAATGCTGCCCTCCTGTGGACGTTTCCTGTAACAACAATGGGAAAACGCTGCTGCCAGGCCCTGAATAATCTCAAGGCCTGTGGGGCTGTGAATAAACAACACCTGCCCTCCAGAGAAACCCGGGGCTACTTCCTGGAAAATGAATGCAAAGCAGGGCAGCCGTTCACGAAGCCAATTTAAAGTGTCAATTTTACTAACACTGTAGAAAAAAAAAAGCACATGGAACGACGCTCAGCATCACTCACTATTAGAGAAATGCAGAGTAAAACTACAGTCAGGTATCACCGCACACCACTCACACTGGCCACCGCCAAAAACATCTACAGGGAATCAAGGCTGCAGAGGACGTGTGCAGAAGGGATTCGTCCTACACACTTGCTGGGAATATCAACTGGTGCAGCTACTATGGAGAAATGTATGGAGCTTCCTGTAACGTAACTAAACAGAGAACCAATATGTGACCTGGCAGTCGCACTCCTGGCCTTGCATCGCGATGTGATCATAATTAGGAACACGTGCCACCTGTATTTTCACAGCAGCACGATTAGGACAAGTGCAGACATACATTCCACCCAAATGTCCACCAACAGAAAAATGAACATTACGGGGTACATACATACAAAGAAATACTAGTCAGCTGACAAGAAGAATGAAAACATACCATCTGCAGCAGCAAGGATGGACTAACATATGATCATACTAGGTGAATGAGGTCAGAGAGAGAAGGACAAATAGCACAAGAGAGCCCTTATAGGTGAAACCTATCAATTCATGCAAATGATCTAATTGAATAAACAGAAAGAGACTGTCACAGATAGACAAGTGACTTACGATGACCATACAGGAAAGGTGGGTGAGGGATATATTTTGAGGTTGGGATTGGCGTATAAGCACTATTATGGATCGTAGATCATCCAAAAGGACCTTGTGAATAGCTCAAGGAGCTCTACTCAACACACTACAATCACCTTGTGGAAAACCAACCCGAAAAAGACTAGATAGACCTCTCTGTACGAGGGAATGACGTTGCTGAACAGGTAAACCCAAAATACGTCAGTGCAAATCAACTCTACTCCCATGTAATATAAAAATTAAGTTGAAACGGAAAACAGTAAGAAAAAAAAAGAGAAACCTGGGCAAGAGGAAATGCTGCCGCCTTGTGGACTGTTCCTGTAATTACAACGTGGAAAACGCTGCTGACGGGCCCTGAATAATCGCAAGGCCTGTGAGGCTGTAATTCAATAACACCTGCCCTCCAGAAAAACTCGGGGCTACTTCCTGGAAAAAGAATGCAAAACAGGGCAGCCATTCAAGAAGCTGAGTTGAAGATGTGTATTTTACTCACACTGTAGGAAAAAAAAGCCCATGCAAAGGCGCTAAATATCACTCTATCACAGAAACGCAGAGTAAAACTACAGTCCGGTATCACCGCACACCACTCACACTGGCCACCGCCAAAAAAATCTACAAGGAACAAAGGCTGCAGAGCACGTGGGAAAAGGGAACTGTCCTACACTCTTCCTGGGAACGTCAACTGTTGCAGCCACTATGGAGATCTGTATGGACCTTCCTGTAACATAGCTAAACAGAGAACCAATAGGTGACCTGGCAATCGCACTCCTGTCCTCTCATCCCGATATGATCATAATCCGGAACGACACGTGCCTTGGGGCCGTTTCCCTTAACTAAACTTTACTAAAACCGGTGCTGCTGGGCGCTTCATATTCACAACCCCTGCGGGGCGTAAAAGCACCCCTGCCGTCAAGAAATGTGCTGAGGTAGGCGACAGAAAAGGAAGTCACAACAGGGCAGAGGTTCAAGAAGCCAAACTGAACAGGTTACTTTGCTCACACTATGATCAAAACAATATTTAAAAACAGGACCTGACATGTTTCAACCTCGCTGAACGTTAGAGAGCTACAAATCAGAACTACAACAAGATATATCTTGCCACCAGTCACATGGCCACTGTCAACTTAATCTACAAATAAATGCTGAAGAGGGCATGGAGCAGAGGTAACCCTCCTACACTGTTGGTGGGAACGTAGAACGGTAGAAGCCTCTATGGAGAGCACTGAGGGGGTGCCTTACAAAATAGGGAATGATAATGGAACGCTCCCCAAATAACTGAATCACTTGCTGTGCACCAAAAAAAAAAAAACCCACTCTCCTGACTATATCAACTATACTCCAGTACAAAATACACATTGCAATTAAAAAATAATGCCGACCCCATTCCCCTACGGCCTCTGGGACCTGGGCTGGAGTCTCATCCATGGACGCGGAGCAGCCTTGGGGCCCAAGGCTGGACGGTGGCGGTGCTGAGCGAGCTGGGGACGATGTGACAGCAAAGAACCCCTTTGGACCTGGAGTGCCTGGTCCCGTCTGCATGGGCCCAAAATCTCCACATGGAGGGGGGCTCCCTACAGCTACACCAAGCCTCGGGCACCAGAAACGATGCTACATTCTGGGCGGGAAGGAGAACTTTCAAAGATCCCCGGGGGCCATGTCTCCTGGGGGTGGGTTTCCTTCCTCCAGCTTCTTTCCATGGAGTCGCCCAACCTACAGACGACAGCTCCGTCATCAGAGCACTTTCCCAGGCATTGGGATTTCCCTCGGGGGTGAAGGGCAAGGGTGAGGAAGCGATGAGACAGATGAGACACAACCCCTTCGGTGTTTCTTCTGGCACATTCCACGCAAAGTGAGGACCCCGGGACGGGACTTTCCCTCAGGCTCGGCTTCCACGAGTAACCGCAGTTGGGCCTGAGGAAATACTGCTGCCTTGTGGACGTTTCCTGTAAACACAACGTGGAAAACGCTGCTGCCAGGACCTGAATAATCAATCGCAAGGCCAGTGGGGCTGTGAATAAATAACACCTGCCCTCCAGAAAAACCCGGGGCTACTTCCTCGAAAATGAATGCAAAGCAGGGCAGCCGTTCATAAGGCAACTTGAAGGTGTCAATTTTACTCACACTGTAGGAAAAAAAAAGCACATGGAAAGACACTCAGCATCACTCATTATTATAGAAATGCAGAGTAAAACTACAGTCAGGTATCACCGCACACCACTCACACTGTCCATCGCCAAAAAAATCTACAGGGAATCAAGGCTGCAGAGGACGCCTGCAAAAGGGAATCGTCCTACACACTTGCTGGGAATATCAACTGGTGCAGCCACTACGGAGAAATGTATGGAGCTTCCAGTAACAACTAAACAGAGAACCATATGTGATCCGTCAATCCCACTCGTGGCCTTGCATCCCGATATGATCATAATTCGGAACACGTGCCACCTGTATTTTCACAGCAGCACGATTGGGACAAGTGCAGACATACATTCCACCCAAATGCCCATCAACAGAAAAATAAACATTATGGGACACATACGTACAGAGAAATACTAGTCAGCCAACAAGAAGAATGAAAACATACGATCTGCAGCAGCAAGGATGGACTAACATATGATCATACTAGGCGAATGAGGTCAGAGAAAGACAAATAGCATAAGAGAGCCCTATAGGTGAAACCTATCAATTCATGCAAATGATCTAATTGAAAAAACAGAAAGAGACTCTCACAGATAGACAAGTAACTTACGATGACCATACAGGAAAGGTGGGGTGAGGGGTATATTTTGAGGTTGGGACTGGCGTATAAACACTATTATGGATCGTAGTTCATCCAAAAGGACCTTGTGAATAGCTCAAGGAGCTCTACTCAACACACTACAATCACCTTGTGGAAAACCAACCCGAAAAAGACTAGATAGACCTCTCTGTACGAGGGAATGACGTTGCTGAACAGGTAAACCCAAAATACGTCAGTGCAAATCAACTCTACTCCCATACAATATAAAAATTAAGTGGAAACGGAAAAAAGCAAAGAAAAAAAAAAACAGACAAAGAAACCTGGGCAAGAGGAAATGCTGCCGCCTTGTGGACCGTTCCTGTAATTACAACGTGGAAAACGCTGCTGACGGGCCCTGAATAATCGCAAGGCCTGTGAGGCTGTAATTCAGTAACACCTGCCCTCCAGAAATACCCGGGGCTACTTCCTGGAAAAAGAATGCAAAACAGGGCAGCCATTCAAGAAGCCAATTGGAAGATGTCAATTTTACTCACACTGTAGAAAAAAAAGCCCATGCAAAGGCGCTCAGCATCACTCACTATCACAGAAACGCAGAGTAAAACTACAACCAGGTATCACCACACACCACTCACACTGGCCACCGCCAAAATAATCTACAAGGAACAAAGGCTGCAGAGCACGTGGGAAAAGGGAACTGTCCTACACTCTTCCTGGGAATGTCAACTGTTGCAGCCACTATGGAGATCTGTATGGACCTTCCTGTAACATAGCTAAACAGAGAACCAACAGGTGACCTGGCAACCGCACTCCTGTCCTTGCATCCCGATATGATCATAATCCGGAACGACACGTGCCTTGGGGCCGTTTCCCTTAACTAAACTTTACTAAAACCGGTGCTGCTGGGCGCTTCATATTCACAAGCCCTGCGGGGCGGAAAAGCACGCCTGCCCTCAAGAAATGTGCTGAGGTAGGCGACTGAAAAGGAACTCACAACAGGGCAGAGGTTCAAGAAGCCAAATTCAACAGGTTACTTTGCTCACAGTATAATCAAAACAATATTTAAAAACAGGACCTGACATGTTTCAACCTCGCTGAATGTTAGAAAGCTACAAATCAGAACTACAACAAGATATTTCCTGCCACCAGTCACATGGGCCATTGTCAACTTAACCTACAAATAAGAAATGCTGGAGAGGGCGTGGGGCAGAGGTAACCCTCTGTACACTGTTGGTGGGAACGTAAAACGGTAGAAGCCTCTATGGAGAGCACTGAGGGGGTGCCTTACAAAATAGAGAATGATAATGGAACGCTCCCCAAATAACTGAATCACTTGCTGTGCACCAAAAAAAAACCCCACTCTCCTGACTATATCAACTATACTCCAGTACAAAATACCCATTGCAATTAAAAAATAATGCCGACCCCACTGCCCTATGGCCTCTGGGACCTGGGCTGAAGTCTCATTCATGGACGCGGAGCAGGCTTGGGTCCCAAGGCTGGAACGTCGCGGTGCTCAGCTAGCTGGGGACGATGTGACAGCAAAGGACCCCCTTGGACCTGGAGTGCCTGGTTCCGTCTGCATGGGCCCACAATCTCCACATCAAGGGGGGCTCCCCTACAGCTACACCAAGCCTCGGGCACCAGAAACGATGCTGCATTCTGGGCGGGAAGGAGAGCTCTCAAAGATCCCCGGGGGCCATGTCTACTGGAGGTGGGGTTCCCTCCTCCAGCCTCTTTCCAAGCAGTCGCCCCACCTACGGACGACAGCTCCGGAATCAGAGCAGTTTCCCAGGCATTGGGATTTCCCTCGGAGGTGAAGGGCAAGGGTGAGGAAGCAATGAGACACAACCCCTTCGGTGTTTCTTCTGGCACATTCCACGCAAAGTGAGGACCCAGGTACGGGACTTTCCCTCAGGCTCGGCTTCCCCGAGTACCTGCAGTTGGGCCTGAGGAAATACTGCCCCCTTGTGGACGTTTTTGTAACAACAACGTGGAAAACGCTGCGGCCGGGCCCTGAATAATCGCAAGGACTGTGGGGCTGTGAATAGACAACACCTGCCCTCCAGAAAAACCCGGGGCTACTTCCTCGAAAATGAATGCAAAGCAGGGCAGCCGTTCACGAAGCCACTTTAAAGTGTCAATTTTACTAACACTGTAGAGAAAGAAAAGGACATGTTAAGACATCACTCATTATTAGAGAAATGCAGAGTAAAACTACAATCAGGTATGACCTCACACCACTCACACTGGCCATCTACAAAAAAGTGTACAAGGAATCAAGGCTGCAGAGGACGTGTGCAGAAGGGAATCATCCTACACACTTGCTGGGAATATCAACTGGTGCAGCCACTATGGAGAAATGTATGGAGCTTCCTGTAACAGAACTAAACAGAGAACCGTATGTGATGCGTCAATCCCACTCCTGGCCTTGCATCCCGATATAATCATAATTCGGAACACGTGCCACCTGTATTTTCACAGCAGCACGATTAGGACAAGTGCGGACATACATTCCACCCAAATGTCCGTCAACAGAAAAATAAACATTATGGGACACATACATACAAAGAAATACTAGTCAGCCAACAAGAAGGATGAAAACATACCATCTGCAGCAGCAAGGGTGGACTAACATACGATCACACTAGGTGAATGAGGTCAGAGAAAGACAAATAGCATAAGAGAGCCCTTATAGGTCAAACCTATCAATTCATGCAAATGATCTAATTGAAAAAACAGAAACAGACTCTCACAGATAGACAAGTAACTTACGATGACCATACAGGAAAGGTGGGGTGAGGGATATATTTTGAGGTTGGGACTGGCGTATAAACACTATCATGGATCGTAGTTCATCCAAAAGGACCTTGTGAATAGCTCAAGGAGCTCTACTCAACACACTACAATCACCTTGTGGAAAACCAACCCGAAAAAGACTAGATAGACCTCTCTGTACGAGGGAATGACGTTGCTGAACAGGTAAACCCAAAATACGTCAGTGCAAATCAACTCTACTCCCATATAACGTAAAAATTAAGTTGAAAAGGAAAAAAGAAAAGAAAAAAAAAAAAACAGAGAAACTGGGCAAGAGGAAATGCTGCCGCCTTGTGGACCGTTCCTGTAATTACAATGTGGAAAACGCTGCTGACGGGCTCTGAATAATCACAAGGCCTGTGAGGCTGTAATTCAGTAACACCTGCCCTCCAGAAAAACCCGGGGCTACTTCCTGGAAAAAGAATGCAAAGCAGGGCAGCCATTCAAGAGGCCGAGTTGAAGATGTCAATTTTACTCACACTGTAGAAAAAAAAAAGCCCATGCAAAGGCGCTCAACATCACTCATTATTAGAGAAATGCAGAGTAAAATTACAATCAGGTACCACCGCACACCACTCACACTGGCCACCTTAAAAAAATCTACAGGGAACAAAGGCTGCAGAGCACGTGGAAAAAGGGAACTGTCCTGCACTCTTCCTGGGAATGTCAACTGTTCCAGCCACTATGGAGATCTGTATGGACCTTCCTGTAACATAGCTAAACAGAGAACCAAAATGTGACCGGGCAATCGCCCTCCTGGCCTTGCATCCCGATATGATCATAATTCGGAACACGTGCCACCTGTATTTTCACAGCAGCACGACTAGGACAAGTGCAGACATACATTCCACCCAAATGTCCATCAACGGAAAAATGAACATTATGGGGCACATACATACAAAGAAATACTACTCAGCTGACAAGAAGAATGAAAACATACCATCTGCAGCAGCAAGGATGGACTAACCTATGATCATACTAGGTGAATGAGGTCAGAGAGAGAAGGACAAATAGCAACAGAGAGCCCTCATAGGTGAAACCTATCAATTCATGCAAATGATCTAATTGACAAAACAGAAACAGACTCTCAGAGGCAGACAAAAAAAATACACTCTCACAGGTAGACAAGTAACTTACGATGACCATACAGGAAAGGTGGGGTGAGGGATACATTTGGAGGTTGGAATTGGCTGGATTTAAACACTAAAATGGATCATAGATCATCGAAAAAGACTTTGTGAATAGCTCAAGGAGCTCTACTCAACACACTACAATCACCTTCTGGAAAAGCAACCCGAAAAAGACTCGATAGACCTCTCTGTACGAGGGAATGACGTTGCTGAGCAGGTAAACCCAAAATATGTCAGTGCAAATCAACTCTACTCCCATATAACATAAAAATTAAGTTGAAACGGAAAAAAGAAAAGAAAAGAAAAAACAGGCAGACAAACCTGGGGAAGAAGAAATGCTGCCGCCTTGTGGCCTTTTCCTGTAACTACAACGTGGGAAAAGCTACTGACGGCTCCTGAATCACATCAAGGACTGTGAGGCTGTTATTCAATAACACCTGCCCTCCAGAAAAACTCGGGGCTACTTCCTGGAAAAAGAATGCAAAACAGGGCAGCCATTCAAGTGGCCGAGTTGAAGATGTCAATTTTACTCACACTGTAGAAAAAAAAAAGCCCATGCAAAGGCGCTCAACATCACTCATTATTAGAGAAATGCAGAGTAAAACTACAATCAGGTATCACCGCACACCACTCAGACTGGCCACCGCCAAAAACATGTACAAGGAACAAAGGCTGCAGAGCACGTGGGAAAAGGGAACTGTCCTACACTCTTCCTGGGAATGTCAACTGTTGCAGCCACTATGGAGATCTGTATGGACCTTCCTGTAACATAGCTAAACAGAGAACCCATAGGTGACCTGGTAATCGCACTTCTGGCCTTGCATCCCTATATGGTCATAATTCGGAATGACTCGTGCCTTGCGGCTGTTTCTCTTAACTAAACTTTACTAAAACCGGTGCTGCTGGGCGCTTATATTCACAACCCCTGCGGGGCGGAAAAGCACGCCTGCCCTCAAGAAATGTGCTGAGGAAGGCGACTGAAAAGGAACTCACAACAGGGCAGAGGTTCAAGAAGCCAAATTCAACAGGTTACTTTGCTCACACTATGACCAAAACAATATTTAAAAACAGGACCTGACATGTTTCAACCTCGCTGAACGTTAGAGAGCTACAAATCAGAACTACAACAAGATATATATTGCCACCAGTAACATGACCATTGTCAACTTAATTTACAAATAAGAAATGCTGGAGAGGGCGTGGAGCAGAGGTAACCCTCCTACACTGTTGGTGGGAACGTAAAACGGTAGAAGCCTCTATGGAGAGCACTGAGGGGGTGCCTTACAAAATAGAGAATGATAATGGAACGCTCCCTAAATCCTTAAACAAAAATAAACTCCAACTCGAAGAAAGACTTAAAGGTAAGGACGGATACTATAAAACCCTTGAGGAAAATGTACGCTTTTGCAAACCTTCAACGTAAATCACAGCAAGGTTTTTTTGATCCACGACGCCAAAGAAATGAAAAATAACAACGTGCAAATGGGACCTGATTAAACCTAACGGCATTTTTACAGCAAAGGGAACCGTAGCAAGACAAAAACACAACCTGCAGAATAGAACAACAGGCTTGCAATCGAAGCTACCTGCAAGAAATTAATGTCCAACACATACAAGCAGCTCATGCAGCTGAATAACATTTAAGAAAAAAACCCCACCTAATAGGCGAAAGTACGAAACAGACAGTTCTTCAAAGAAGACTTACAGATGGCCGAATAGCACAGAAAGAGGTGCTCAGGATCAATAATTCTCAGAAAAATGCAAATCACAAGAACCACGACGTATCACCTCACAGAGTTCAAAAGAGCCACCATCATGATATCTACAAACAATAATTGCTGCACAGGGTGTGCGGAAAATGAAACCCTCCTACACTCTTGGTGGGAATGTAAATCGGTACATCCACTGTGGAGAACGATAGGAAGGTTCCTGGTAAAAACTAAAAGTATAAATACCAAGGGACCATCAAACCCTCTCCTGGGCAGAGAACCAGGGAAACCAGAATTTTGACATACACCTGCACCCCAGCATTCACGGCAGCACTCCTTACAACCGACAAGACACAGAAACCACCAAAGTGTGGAAGGACAGATGAATCGGTCCAGCAGGTGCGACCCCTGTTCCCAATGGAATAGTACTCACCCATAAACAAAGGATGAAATCATTGCATTTCCAGCCACAGGGATGGAACGAGAGATGATCATACTTAGTCAACAAGGGAGACACACAAAAGCAAGTGTCATATGATATCACTCAGAGGTGGCATCTAAATACGGATCGAGAGGAATTAATTTGCACAACAGAGAAGGCCTCACAGACAGGGAAACCCAAGTAATGCTTACCAAACGGGAAAGGTGGGGAGAGGGAGACATTGACACGTTCAGATTAATGTATACAGGCTAATATTGAAAACACAGGTAATCCAGAAGGACCCACTGGATAGGACAAGGAACTCGACTCAACACTCTGTAATAACCTATACTGGAAGAGAACCCGAAAAGGAACACATATACATCTATGTATAACTGAATCAGTTGCGGTACACCAAAAAAAGAAAAAAAAAACCACTCTCCTGACTATAACAACTATACTCCAGTACAAAATACACATTGCAATTAAAAAATAATGCCAACCCCATTCCCCTACAGCCTCTGGGACCTGGGCTGGAGTCTCATCCATGGACGCGGAGCAGGCTTGGGTCTCAAGGCTGGACCGTCGCGGTGCTGAGCGAGCTGGGGACGATGTGACAGCAAAGAACCCCCTTGGACCTGGAGTGCCTGGTCCCGTGTTAATTGGCCTACAATTTCCGTATCAAAGGGGGCTCCCCTACAGCTACACCAAGCCTCGGGCACCAGAAGTGATACTGCATTCTGGGCGGGAAGGAGAGCTCTCAAAGATCCCCGGGGGGCCCACGTCTCCTGTGGGTGGGGTTCCCTCCTCCAGCCTCTTTGCATGGAGTGGCCCCACCTACGGACGACAGCTCCGTCATCAGAGCAGTTTCCCAGGCATTGGGATTTCCCTCGGGGGTGAAGGGCAAGGGTGAGGAAGCGATGAGACACAACCCCTTCGGTGTTTCTTCTGGCACATCCCACTCACACTGAGGACCCAGGGACGGGACTTTCCCTCAGGCTCAGCTTCCCGGGTAACCTCAGTTGGGCCTGAAGAAATGCTGCCGCCTTGTGGACGTTTCCTGTAACAACAACGTGCAAAACGCTGCTGGCCGGGCCCTGAAAAATCGCAAGGACTGTGGGGCTGTGAATAAATAACACCTGCCCTCCAAAAAAACCCGGGGCTACTTCCTCGAAAATGAATGCAACACAGGGCAGCCGTTCATAAGCCAACGTGAAGGTGTCAATTTTACTCACACTGTAGAAAAAAAAAAGCACATGGAAAGACACTCAGCATCACTCATTATTATAGAAATGCAGAGTAAAACTACAGTCAGGTATCACCGCACACCACTCACACTGTCCATCGCCAAAAAAATCTACAGGGAATCAAGGCTGCAGAGGACGCCTGCAAAAGGGAATCGTCCTACACACTTGCTGGGAATATCAACTGGTGCAGCCACTACGGAGAAATGTATTGAGCTTCCAGTAACATAACTAAACAGAGAACCATATGTGATCCGTCAATCCCACTCGTGGCCTTGCATCCCGATATGATCATAATTCGGAACACGTGCCACTTGTATTTTCACAGCAGCACGATTAGGACAAGTGCAGACATACATTCCACCCAAATGCCCATCAACAGAAAAATAAACATTATGGGACACATACGTACAGAGAAATACTAGTCAGCCAACAAGAAGAATGAAAACATACGATCTGCAGCAGCAAGGATGGACTAACATCTGATCATACTAGGCGAATGAGGTCAGAGAAAGACAAATAGCATAAGAGAGCCCTTATAGGTGAAACCTATCAATTCATGCAAATGATCTAATTGAAAAAACAGAAAGAGACTCTCACAGATAGACAAGTAACTTACGATGACCATACAGGAAAGGTGGGGTGAGGGGTATATTTTGAGGTTGGGACTGGTGTATAAACACTATTATGGATCGTAGTTCATCCAAAAGGACCTTGTGAATAGCTCAAGGAGCTCTACTCAACACACTACAATCACCTTGTGGAAAACCAACCCGAAAAAGACTAGATAGACCTCTCTGTACGAGGGAATGACGTTGCTGAACAGGTAAACCCAAAATACGTCAGTGCAAATCAACTCTACTCCCATACAATATAAAAATTAAGTGGAAACGGAAAAAAGAAAAGAAAAAAAAAAAAACAGACAAAGAAACCTGGGCAAGAGGAAATGCTGCCGCCTTGTGGACCGTTCCTGTAATTACAACGTGGAAAACGCTGCTGACGGGCCCTGAATAATCGCAAGGCCTGTGAGGCTGTAATTCAGTAACACCTGCCCTCCAGAAAAACCCGGGGCTACTTCCTGGAAAAAGAATGCAAAACAGGGCAGCCATTCAAGAAGCCAATTGGAAGATGTCAATTTTACTCACACTGTAGAAAAAAAAAGCCCATGCAAAGGCGCTCAGCATCACTCACTATCACAGAAACGCAGAGTAAAACTACAATCAGGTATCACCACACACCACTCACACTGGCCACCGCCAAAATAATCTACAAGGAACAAAGGCTGCAGAGCACGTGGGAAAAGGGAACTGTCCTACACTCTTCCTGGGAATGTCAACTGTTGCAGCCACTATGGAGATCTGTATGGACCTTCCTGTAACATAGCTAAACAGAGAACCAATAGGTGACCTGGCAACCGCACTCCTGTCCTTGCATCCCGATATGATCATAATCCGGAACGACACGTGCCTTGGGGCCGTTTCCCTTAACTAAACTTTACTAAAACCGGTGCTGCTGGGCGCTTCATATTCACAAGCCCTGCGGGGCGGAAAAGCACGCCTGCCCTCAAGAAATGTGCTGAGGTAGGCGACTGAAAAGGAACTCACAACAGGGCAGAGGTTCAAGAAGCCAAATTCAACAGGTTACTTTGCTCACAGTATAATCAAAACAATATTTAAAAACAGGACCTGACATGTTTCAACCTCGCTGAATGTTAGAAAGCTACAAATCAGAACTACAACAAGATATTTCCTGCCACCAGTCACATGGGCATTGTCAACTTAACCTACAAATAAGAAATGCTGGAGAGGGCGTGGGGCAGAGGTAACCCTCTGTACACTGTTGGTGGGAACGTAAAACGGTAGAAGCCTCTATGGAGAGCACTGAGGGGGTGCCTTACAAAATAGAGAATGATAATGGAACGCTCCCCAAATAACTGAATCACTTGCGGTGCACCAAAAAAACCCCCACTCTCCTGACTATATCAACTATACTCCAGTACAAAATACCCATTGCAATTAAAAAATAATGCCGACCCCACTGCCCTATGGCCTCTGGGACCTGGGCTGAAGTCTCATTCATGGACGCGGAGCAGGCTTGGGTCCCAAGGCTGGACCGTCGCGGTGCTCAGCAAGCTGGGGACGATGTGACAGCAAAGGACCCCCTTGGACCTGGAGTGCCTGGTTCCGTCTGCATGGGCCCACAATCTCCACATCAAGGGGGGCTCCCCTACAGCTACACCAAGCCTCGGGCACCAGAAACGATGCTGCATTCTGGGCGGGAAGGAGAGCTCTCAAAGATCCCCGGGGGCCATGTCTACTGGAGGTGGGGTTCCCTCCTCCAGCCTCTTTCCAAGCAGTCGCCCCACCTACGGACGACAGCTCCGGAATCAGAGCAGTTTCCCAGGCATTGGGATTTCCCTCGGAGGTGAAGGGCAAGGGTGAGGAAGCAATGAGACACAACCCCTTCGGTGTTTCTTCTGGCACATTCCACGCAAAGTGAGGACCCAGGTACGGGACTTTCCCTCAGGCTCGGCTTCCCCGAGTACCTGCAGTTGGGCCTGAGGAAATACTGCCCCCTTGTGGACGTTTTTGTAACAACAACGTGGAAAACGCTGCGGCCGGGCCCTGAATAATCGCAAGGACTGTGGGGCTGTGAATAGACAACACCTGCCCTCCAGAAAACCCGGGGCTACTTCCTCGAAAATGAATGCAAAGCAGGGCAGCCGTTCACGAAGCCAATTTAAAGTGTCAATTTTACTAACACTGTAGAGAAAGAAAAGGACATGTTAAGACATCACTCATTATTAGAGAAATGCAGAGTAAAACTACAATCAGGTATGACCTCACACCACTCACACTGGCCATCTACAAAAAAGTGTACAAGGAATCAAGGCTGCAGAGGACGTGTGCAGAAGGGAATCATCCTACACACTTGCTGGGAATATCAACTGGTGCAGCCACTATGGAGAAATGTATGGAGCTTCCTGTAACAGAACTAAACAGAGAACCGTACGTGATCCGTCAATCCCACTCCTGGCCTTGCATCCCGATATGATCATAATTCGGAACACGTGCCACCTGTATTTTCACAGCAGCACGATTAGGACAAGTGCAGACATACATTCCACCCAAATGTCCATCAACGGAAAAATGAACATTATGGGGCACATACATACAAAGAAATACTACTCAGCTGACAAGAAGAATGAAAACATACCATTTGCAGCAGCAAGGATGGACTAACATCTGATCATACTAGGCGAATGAGGTCAGAGAAAGACAAATAGCATAAGAGAGCCCTTATAGGTGAAACCTATCAATTCATGCAAATGATCTAATTGAAAAAACAGAAAGAGACTCTCACAGATAGACAAGTAACTTACGATGACCATACAGGAAAGGTGGGGTGAGGGATATATTTTGAGGTTGGGACTGGCGTATAAACACTATTATGGATCGTAGTTCATCCAAAAGGACCTTGTGAATAGCTCAAGGAGCTCTACTCAACACACTACAATCACCTTCTGGAAAACCAACCCGAAAAAGACTAGATAGACCTCTCTGTACGAGGGAATGACGTTGCTGAACAGGTAAACCCAAAATACCTCAGTGCAAATCAACTCTACTCCCATACAATATAAAAATTAAGTGGAAACGGAAAAAAGCAAAGAAAAAAAAAACAGACAAAGAAACCTGGGGAAGAAGAAATGCTGCCGCCTTGTGGCCTTTTCCTGTAACTACAACGTGGGAAAAGCTACTGACGGCTCCTGAATCACATCAAGGACTGTGAGGCTGTTACTCAATAACACCTGCCCTCCAGAAAAACCCGGGGCTACTTCCTGGAAAAAGAATGCAAAGCAGGGCAGCCATTCAAGTGGCCGAGTTGAAGATGTCAATTTTACTCACACTGTAGAAAAAAAAAAGCCCATGCAAAGGCTCTCAACATCACTCATTATTAGAGAAATGCAGAGTAAAACTACAATCAGGTATCACCGCACACCACTCACACTGGCCACCGCCAAAAACATGTACAAGGAACAAAGGCTGCAGAGCACGTGGGAAAAGGGAACTGTCCTACACTCTTCCTGGGAATGTCAACTGTTGCAGCCACTATGGAGATCTGTATGGACCTTCCTGTAACATAGCTAAACAGAGAACCCATAGGTGACCTGGTAATCGCACTCCTGGCCTTGCATCCCTATATGGTCATAATTCGGAATGACTCGTGCCTTGCGGCTGTTTCTCTTAACTAAACTTTACTAAAACCGGTGCTGCTGGGCGCTTATATTCACAAGCCCTGCGGGGCGGAAAAGCACGCCTGCCCTCAAGAAATGTGCTGAGGAAGGCGACTGAAAAGGAACTCACAACAGGGCAGAGGTTCAAGAAGCCAAATTCAACAGGTTACTTTGCTCACACTATGACCAAAACAATATTTAAAAACAGGACCTGACATGTTTCAACCTCGCTGAACGTTAGAGAGCTACAAATCAGAACTACAACAAGATATATATTGCCACCAGTAACATGACCATTGTCAACTTAATTTACAAATAAGAAATGCTGGAGAGGGCGTGGAGCAGAGGTAACCCTCCTACACTGTTGGTGGGAACGTAAAACGGTAGAAGCCTCTATGGAGAGCACTGAGGGGGTGCCTTACAAAATAGAGAATGATAATGGAACGCTCCCTAAATCCTTAAACAAAAATAAACTCCAACTCGAAGAAAGACTTAAAGGTAAGGACGGATACTATAAAACCCTTGAGGAAAATGTACGCTTTTGCAAACCTTCAACGTAAATCACAGCAAGGTTTTTTTGATCCACGACGCAAAGAAATGAAAAAGAACAACGTGCAAATGGGACCTGATTAAACCTAACGGCATTTTTACAGCAAAGGGAACCGTAGCAAGACAAAAACACAACCTGCAGAATAGAACAACAGGCTTGCAATCGAAGCTACCTGCAAGAAATTAATGTCCAACACATACAAGCAGCTCATGCAGCTGAATAACATTTAAGAAAAAAACCCCACCTAATAGGCGAAAGTACGAAACAGACAGTTCTTCAAAGAAGACTTACAGATGGCCGAATAGCACAGAAAGAGGTGCTCAGGATCAATAATTCTCAGAAAAATGCAAATCACAAGAACCACGACGTATCACCTCACAGAGTTCAAAAGGGCCACCATCATGATATCTACAAACAATAATTGCTGCACAGGGTGTGCAGAAAATGAAACCCTCCTACACTCTTGGTGGGAATGTAAATCGGTACATCCACTGTGGAGAACGATAGGAAGGGTCCTGGTAAAAACTAAAAGTATAAATACCAAGGGACCATCAAACCCTCTCCTGGGCAGAGAACCAGGTAAACCAGAATTTTGACATACACCTGCACCCCAGCGTTCACGGCAGCACTCCTTACAACCGACAAGACACAGAAACCACCAAAGTGTAGAAGGACAGATGAATCAGTCCAGCAGGTGCGACCCCTGTTCCCAATGGAATAGTACTCACCCATAAACAAAGGATGAAATCATTCCATTTCCAGCCACAGGGATGCAAGGAGAGATGATCATACTTAGTCAGCAAGTGAGACACACAAAAGCAAGTGTCATATGATATCACTTAGAGGGGGCATCTAAATACGGATCGAGAGGAATTAATTTGCACAACAGAGAAGGCCTCACAGACAGGGAAACCCAAGTAATGCTTACCAAACGGGAAAGATGGGGAGAGGGAGACATTGACACGTTCAGATTAATGTATACAGGCTAATATTGAAAACACAGGTAATCCAGAACGACCCACTGGATAGGACAAGGAACTCGACTCAACACTCTGTAATAACCTATACTGGAAGAGAACCCGAAAAGGAACACATATACATCTCTGTATAACTGACTCACTTGCTGTACACCAAAAAAAAAAAAAAAAAAAACACGCTCCTGATTATATCAACTATATACTTCAGTAGAAAATACACATTGCAATTAAAAAAATAATGCCGACCCCACTACCCTACCTCTGGGACCTGGGCTGGAGTCTCATTCATGGACGCGGAGCAGGCTTGGGTCCCAAGGCTGCTCCGTCGCGGTGCTGAGCGAGCTGGGGACGATGTGACAGCAAAGAACCCCCTTGGACCTGGAGTGCCTGGTCCCGTCTGCATGGGCACACAATCTCCACATCAAGGGGAGCTCCCCTACAGCTACACCAAGCTCGGGCGCCAGAAACGATGCTGCATTCTGGGCGGGAAGGAGAGCTCTCAAAGATCCCCGGGGGTCCACGACTCCTGAGGGTGGGGTCCCTCCTCCAGCCTCTTTGCATGGAGTGGCCCCACCTACGGACGACAGCTCCGTCATCAGAGCAGTTTCCCAGGCATTGGGATTTCCCTCGGGGGTGAAGGGCAAGGGTGAGGAAGCGATGAGACACAACCCCTTCACTGTTTCTTCTGGCACATCCCACTCACACTGAGAACCCAGGGACAGGACTTTCCCTCAGGCTCGGCTTCCCGGGTAACCTCAGCTGGGCCTGAAGAAATGCTGCCGCCTTGTGGACGTTTCCTGTAACAACAACGTGGAAAACGCTGCTGACGGGCCCTGAATCATCGCAAGGCCTGTGAGGCTGTTATTCAGTAACACCTGCCCTCCAGAGAAACCCGGGGCTACTTCCTGGAAAAAGAATGGAAAACAGGGCAGCCATTCAAGAGGCCAAGTTGAAGATGTCAATTTTACTCACACTGTAGGAAAAAAAAGCCCATGCAAAGGCTCTCAACATCACTCATTATTAGAGAAATGCAGAGTAAAACTACAGTCAGGTATCACCGCACACCACTCACACTGGCCACCTTAAAAAAATCTACAAGGAACAAAGGCTGCAGAGCACGTGGGCAAAAGACAATTGTCCTACACTCTTCCTGGGAATGTCAACTGTTGCAGCCACTATGGAGATCTGTATGGACCTTCCTGTAACATAGCTAAACAGAGAATCAATAGGTGACCTGGCAATCCCACTCCTGGCCTTGCATCCCGATATGATCATAATTCGGAACGACACGTGCCTTGGGGCCGTTTCCCTTAACTAAACTTTACTAAAACCCGTGCTGCTGGGCGCTTCATATTCACAACCCCTGCGGGGCGGAAAAGCACGCCTGCCCTCAAGAAATGTGCTGAGGTAGGCGACTGAAAAGGAACTCACAACAGGGCAGAGGTTCAAGAAGCCAAATTGAACAGGTTACTTTGCTCACACTATGATCAAAACAATATTTAAAAACAGGACCTGACATGTTTGAACCTCGCTGAACGTTAGAGAGCTACAAATCAGAACTACAACAAGATATATCTTGCCACCAGTCACATGGCCATTGTCAAGTTAATCTACAAATAAGAAATGCTGGAAGGGCGTGGAGCAGAGGTAACCCTCTGTACACTGTTGGTGGGAACGTAAAACGGTAGAAGCCTCTATGGAGAGCACTGAGGGGGTGCCTTACAAAATAGAGAATGATAATGGAACGCTCCCCAAATAACTGAATCACTTGCTGTGCACCAAAAAAAAAAAAAAAAAACCCACTCTCCTGACTATATCAACTATACTCCAGTACAAAATGCACATTGCAATTAAAAAATAATGCCAACCCCATTCCCCTATGGCCTCTGGGACCTGGGCTGGAGTCTCATCCAATGACGCGGAGCAGGCTTGGGTCCCAAGGCTGGACCGTCGCGGTGCTGAGCGAGCTGGGGTCGATGTGACAGCAAAGAACCGTCTTGGACCTGGAGTGCCTGGTCCCGTCTTAATTGGCCTACAATCTCCATATCAAAGGGGGCTCCCGTATAGCTACACCAAGCCTCGGGCACCAGAAGTGATGCTGCATTCTGGGCGGGAAGGAGAGCTCTCAAAGATCCCCGGGGCCCCACGTCTCCTGGGGGTGGGGTTCCCTCCTCCAGCCTCTTTCCATGCAGTCGCCCCACCTAAGGACGACAGTTCCGTCATCAGAGCAGTTTCCCAGGCACTGGGATTTCTCTCGGGGGTGAAGGGCAAGGGTGAGGAAGCGATGAGACACAACCCCTTCGGTGTTTCTTCTGGCACATTCCACTCACACTGAGGACCCAGGGACGGGACTTTCCTTCAGGCTCGGCTTCCCCGAGTAACCGCAGTTGGGCCTGAGTAAATGCTGCCGCCTTGTGGACTTTTCCTGTAACAACAACGTGGAAAACGCTACTGCCGCGCCCTGAAAAATCGCAAGGCCTGTGGGGCTGTGAATAAATAACACCTGCCCTCCAGAAAAACCCGGGGCTACTTCCTCGAAAATGAATGCAAAGCAGGGCAGCCGTTCATAAGCCAAGTTGAAGGTCTCAATTTTACTCACACTGTAGGAAAAAAAAGGCACATGGAAAGACGCCAAGCATCACTCATTATTATAGAAATGCAGAGTAAAACTACAGTCAGGTATCACCGCACACCACTCACACTGGCCACCGCCAAAAAAATCTACAGGGAATCAAGGCTGCAGAGGACGTGTGCAAAAGGGATTCGTCCTGCACACTTGCTGGGAATATCAACTGGTGCAGCCACTATGGAGAAATGTATGGAGCTTCCTGTAACATAGCTAAACAGAGAACCATAGGTGATGCGTCAATCCCACTCCTGGCCTTGCATCCCGATATAATCATAATTCGGAACACGTGCCACCTGTATTTTCATAGCAGCACGATTAGGACCAGTGCAGACATACATTCCACCCAAATGTCCACCAACAGAAAAATGAACATTATGGGCTACATACATACAAAGTAATACTACTCAGCCGACAAGAAGAATGAAAACATACCATCTGCAGCAGCAAGGATGGACTAACATATGATCAAACTAGGCGAATGAGGTCAGAGAGAGAAGGACAAATAGCACAAGAGAGCCCTTATAGGTGAAACCTATCAATTCATGCAAATGATCTAATTGACAAAACAGGAACAGACACTCAGAGGCAGACAAAAAACTTACGATGACCATACAGGAAAGGTGGGGTGAGGGATACATTGGGAGGTTGGAACTGGCTGGATATAAACACTAAAATGGATCACGGATCATCGAAAAAGACCTTGTGAATAGCTCAGGGAGCTCTACTCAACACTACAATCACCTTGTGGAAAACCAACCCGAAAAAGACTAGACAGACCTCTCTGTACGAGGGAATGACGTTGCTGAACAGGTAAACCAAAATACGTCAGTGCAAATGAACTCTACTCCCAAATAACATAAAAATTAAGTTGAAACTGAAAAAAGTAAAGAAAAAAAAAAGACGGACACACCTGGGCAAGAAGAAATGCTGCCGCCTTGTGGCCTTCTCCTGTAACTACAACGTGGAAGACGCTGCTGACGGGTCCTGAATAATCGCAAGGCCTGTGAGGCTGTTATTCAATAACACCTGCCCTCCAGAGAAACCCGGGGCTACTTCCTGGAAAAAGAATGCAAAACAGGGCAGCCATTCAAGAGGCCGAGTTGAAGATGTCACTTTTACTCATACTGTAGAAAAAAAAAAGCCCATGCAAAGGCGCTCAACATCACTCATTATTAGAGAAATGCAGAGTAAAACTACAATCAGGTATCACCGCACACCACTCACACTGGCCACCGCCGAAAATATCTACAGGGAACAAAGGCTGCAGAGCACGTGGGAAAAGGGAACTGTCCTGCACTCTTCCTGGGAATGTCAACTGTTCCAGCCACTATGGAGATCTGTATGGACCTTCCTGTAACATAGCTAAACAGAGAACCAAAATGTGACCGGGCAATCGCCCTCCTGGCCTTGCATCCCGATATGATCATAATTCGGAACGACACGTGCCTTGGGGCCATTTCCCTTAACTATACTTTACTAAAACCGGTGCTGCTGGGCGCTTCATATTCACAACCCCTGTGGGGCGGAAAAGCACGCCTGCCCTCAAGAAATGTGCTGAGGTAGGCGACTGAAAAGGAAGTCACAACAGGGCAGAGGTTCAAGAAGCCAAATTGAACAGGTTACTTTGCTCACACTATGATCAAAACAATATTTAAAAACAGGACCTGACATGTTTCAACCTCACTGAACGTTAGAGAGCTACAAATCAGAACTACAACAAGATATATCTTGCCACCAGTCACATGGCCATTGTCAAGTTAATCTACAAATAAGGAATGCTGGAAGGGCGTGGAGCAGAGGTAACCCTCCTACACTGTTGGTGGGAACGTAAAACAGTAGAAGCCTCTATGGAGAGCACTGAGGGGGTGCCTTACAAAATAAGAGAATGATAATGGAACGCTCCCCAAATAACTGAATCACTTGCTGTACACCAAGAAAAAAAAAACCCACTCTCCTGACTATATCAACTATACTCCAGTACAAAATGCACATTGCAATTAAAAAATAATGCCGACCCCATTCCCCTATGGCCTCTGGGACCTGGGCTGGAGTCTCATCCATGGACGCGGAGCAGGCTTGGGGCCTAAGGCTGGACCGTCGCGGTGCTGAGCGAGCTGGGGACGATGTGACAGCAAAGGACCCCCTTGGACCTGGAGTGCCTGGTCCCGTCTGCATGGGCACACAATCTCCACATCAAGGGGGGCTCCCCTACAGCTACACCAAGCCTCGGGCACCAGAAACGATGCTGCATTCTGGGTGCGAAGGAGAGCTCTCAAAGATCCCCGGGGCTCCACGTCTCCTGGGGCTGGGGTTCCCTCCTCCAGCCTCTTTCCATGCAGTCACCCCACCTAAGGACGACAGTTCCCTCATCAGAGCAGTTTCCCAGGCACTGGGATTTCTCTCGGGGCTGAAGGGCAAGGGTGAGGAAGCGATGAGACACAACCCCTTCGGTGTTTCTTCTGGCACATTCCACTCACACTGAGGACCCAGGGACAGGACTTTCCCTCAGGCTCAGCTTCCCGGGTAACCTCAGTTGGGCCTGAAGAAATGCTGCCGCCTTGTGGACGTTTCCTGTAACAACAACGTGCAAAACGCTGCTGCCGGGCCCTGAAAAATCGCAAGGCCTGTGGGGCTGTGAATAAATAACACCTGCCCTCCAGAAAAACCCGGGGCTACTTCCTCGAAAATGAATGCAAAACAGGGCAGCCGTTCATAAGGCAACTTGAAGGTGTCAATTTTACTCACACTGTAGAAAAATAAGCACATGGAAAGACGCTCAGCATCACTCATTATTAGAGAAATGCAGAGTAAAACTACAGTCAGGTATCACCGCACACCACTCACACTGGCCACCGCCAAAAAAATCTACAGGGAATCAAGGCTGCAGAGGACGCGTGCAAAAGGGATTCGTCCTACACACTTGCTGGGAATATCAACTTGTGCAGCCACTACGGAGAAATGTATGGAGCTTCCTGTAACATAACTAAACAGAGAACCGTATGTGATGCGTCAATCCCACTCCTGGCCTTGCATCCCGATATAATCATAATTCGGAATACGTGCCACCTGTATTTTCACAGCAGCACGATTAGGACCAGTGCAGACATACATTCCACCCAAATGTCCATAAACAGAAAAATGAACATTATGGGGTACATACATACAAAGAAATACTACTCAGCCGACAAGAAGAATGAAAACACACCATCTGTAGCAGCAAGGATGGACTAACATATGATCATACTAGGTGAATGAGGTCAGAGAGAGAAGGACAAATAGCACAAGAGAGCCCTTATAGGTGAAACCTGTCAATTCATGCAAATGATCTAATTGACAAAACAGAAACAGACTCTCAGAGGCAGACAAAAAACTTACGATGACCATACAGGAAAGGTGGGTGAGGGATACATTTGGAGGTTGGAATTGGCTGGATATAAACACTAAAATGGATCGTAGATCATCGAAAAAGACCTTGTGAATAGCTCAAGGAGCTCTACTCAACACACTACAATCACCTTCTGTAAACTAACCCGAAAAAAACTCGCTAGACCTCTCTGTACGAGGGAATGACGTGGCTGAACAGGTAAACCCAAAATACGTCAGTGCAAATCAACTCTACTCCCATATAATATAAAAATTAACTTGAAACGGAAAAAAAGCAAAGAAAAAAAAAACAGACAGAGAAACCTGGGCAAGAGAAAATGGTGCCGCCTTGTGGACCGTTCCTGTAATTACAACGTGGAAAACGCTGCTGACGGGTCCTGAATAATCACAAGGCCTGTGAGGCTGTTATTCAATAACACCTGCCCTCCAGAGAAACCCGGGTCTACTTCCTGGAAAAAGAATGCAAAACAGGGCAGCCATTCAAGAGGCCAAGTTGAAGATGTCAATTTTACTAACACTGTAGAAAAAAAAAGCCCATGCAAAGGCGCTCAACATCACTCATTATCAGAGAAATGCAGAGTAAAACTACAGTCAGGTATCACCGCACACCACTCACACTGGCCATCGCCAAAAAAATCTACAAGGAACAGAGGCTGCCGAGCACGTGGTAAAAGGCAATTATCCTACACTCTTCCTGGGAATGTCGACTGTTGCAGCCACTATGGAGATCTGTACCGACCTTCCTGTAACATAGCTAAACAGAGAACCAATAGGTGACCTGGCAGTCGCACTCCTGGCCTTGCATCCCGATATGATCATAATTCGGAACGACACGTGCCTTGGGGCCGTTTCCCTTAACTAAACTTTACTAAAACCCGTGCTGCTGGGCGCTTCATATTCACAACCCCTGCGGGGCGGAAAAGCACGCCTGCCCTCAAGAAATGTGCTGAGGTAGGCGACTGAAAAGGAACTCACAACAGGGCAGAGGTTCAAGAAGCCAAATTGAACAGGTTACTTTGCTCACACTATGATCAAAACAATATTTAAAAACAGGACCTGACATGTTTCAACCTCACTGAACGTTAGAGAGCTACAAATCAGAACTACAAGAAGATACCTCCTGCCACCAGTCACATGGCCATTGTCAACTTAATCTAGAAATAAGAAATGCTGGAGAGGGCGTGGAGCAGAGGTAACCTTCCTACACTCTTGGTGGGAGTGTAGAACGGTAGAAGCCTCTATGGAGAGCACTGAGGGGGTGCCTTACAAAATAGAGAATGATAATGGAATGCTCCCTAAATCCTTACACAAAAATAAACTCCAACTTGAACAAAGACTTCAAGGTAAGGACGGATACTATAAAACCCTTGAGGAAAATGTACGCTTTTGAAAACCTTCAACATAAATCACAGCAAGGGTTTTTCTGAACCACGACGCAAAAAAATGAAAAATAACAATGTGCAAATGGGACCTGATTAAACCTTATGGCATTTGCACAGCAAAGGAAACCGTAACAACGCAGATGACCTCCAGAATGGAAAAACAGGCTTGCAATCGAAGCTACCCGCAAGAAATTAATGTCCAAAACATACAAGCAGCTCATGCAGCTGAACAACATTTAAAAAACTCCACTGAATATGTGAAAGTACAAAAAAGACAGTTCTTTAAAGACGACTTACAGATGGCGAAAAAGCACAGGAAGAGGTGCTCAGGATCAATAATTCTCAAGAAAATGCAAATCAAAAGCACCACGACGTATCACCTCACAGAGTTCAAAAGGGCCATCATCATGATATCTACAAACAATAATTGCTGCACAGGGTGTGCGGAAAATGGAACCCTCCTACACTCTTGGTGGGAATGGAAATCGGTACATCCACTGCGGAGAACCATAAGAAGGCTCCTGTAAAAACTAAAAGTTAAATACCACGGGACCCAGCAATCCCTCATGGGCAGATGTGGGAAAGGGTCAGCCTTGACAGCAAGCTGCGGACAGGCCAGGCATGCCGCCGCTGCTCGAAGGGACTGTCCCTATTTGTTCCCCTCCTTGTTCCATTCCATGGGAGATAAATCACCAGGGCCCAGAGATCAGAAAGAATGTAAACTGAGACAAGCAAAGCTGTCTCCCCCCTGCACGTGCAGGTTACTTTTGATGATTCTGGGTTTATGGGTTTTCTCCCAGGGAAGTTAACCTTGAAGCCGAGACAGTTGTAGATAATGTAAACCACCTTCTGGCAACCTCCCTTTTTCTAGTCTATATAATCTGCAACTGTAGCATAATAAAATTAGCCTTGCAACCGTCAGTTGTCTTGGTCCTCTGACCCCATTTGTCGGTGCTACTTCAGTTCCTTACCCCTTCCCTTCTGACCCTGGGCGGTGACATACTCTTTCTCCAGCTGGTCCACGGCAGGCAGAGATCAAGGGAAAACCAAAATTTTGACATATGCCTGCACCCCGGCATTCACGGCAGCACTGCTAACAACCGACAAGACACGGAAGTCACCAAAGTGTAGAGGACACATGAATCGGCCCAGCAGGTGCGGCCCCTGTTCCCAATGCAATTACTCAGCCATAAACAAAGGATGAAATCATTCCATTTCCAGCCACAGGGATGGAACGAGAGATGATTATACTTAGTCAACAAGTGAGACACACAAAAGCAAGTGTCATATGATATCACTCAGAGGTGGCATCGAAATACAGATCGAGAGGAATTAATTTGCACAACAGAGACGGCCTCACAGATAGGGAAAACCAAGTAATGCTGACCAAACGGGAAAGGTGGGGTGAGGGAGAAATTGACAGGTTCACATGCATGTATACAATCTAATATTTAACACACAGGTAATCCAGAAGGACCCACCGGATAGGACAAGGAACTCGACTCAACCCTCTGTAATAACCTATACTGGAAGAGAACCCAAAAGGAACGTATATACATCTATGTATAACTGAATCACTTGCTGTACACCAAAAAAAAAAAAAACCCAAACACCACTCTCCTGACTATGTCAACTATACTCCAGTAGAAAATACACATTGCAAAAAAAAATAATGCCGACTCCATTCCCCTATGCCCTATGGGACCTGGGCTGGAGTCTCATCCATGGACGCGGAGCAGGCTTGGGTCCCAAGGCTGGACCGTCGCGGTGCTCAGCAAGCTGGGGACGATGTGACAGCAAAGAACCCCCTTGGACCTGGAGTGCCTGGTCCCGTCTGCATGGGCCCACAATCTCCACATCAATGGGGGCTCCCCTACAGCTACACCAAGCCTCGGGCACCAGAAACGATGCTGCATTCTGGGTGCGAAGGAGAGCTCTCAAAGATCCCCGGGGCTCCACGTCTCCTGGGGCTGGGGTTCCCTCCTCCAGCCTCTTTCCATGCAGTCACCCCACCTAAGGACGACAGTTCCCTCATCAGAGCAGTTTCCCAGGCACTGGGATTTCTCTCGGGGCTGAAGGGCAAGGGTGAGGAAGCGATGAGACACAACCCCTTCGGTGTTTCTTCTGGCACATTCCACTCACACTGAGGACCCAGGGACAGGACTTTCCCTCAGGCTCAGCTTCCCGGGTAACCTCAGTTGGGCCTGAAGAAATGCTGCCGCCTTGTGGACGTTTCCTGTAACAACAACGTGCAAAACGCTGCTGCCGGGCCCTGAAAAATCGCAAGGCCTGTGGGGCTGTGAATAAATAACACCTGCCCTCCAGAAAGACCCGAGGCTACTTCCTCGAAAATGAATGCAAAACAGGGCAGCCGTTCATAAGGCAACTTGAAGGTGTCAATTTTACTCACACTGTAGAAAAATAAGCACATGGAAAGACGCTCAGCATCACTCATTATTAGAGAAATACAGAGTAAAACTACAGTCAGGTATCACCGCACACCACTCACACTGGCCACCGCCAAAAACATCTACAGGGAATCAAGGCTGCAGAGGATGCGTGCAAAAGGGAATCGTCCTACACACTTGCTGGGAATATCAACTGGTGCAGCCGCTATGGAGAAATGTATGGAGCTTCCTGTAACATAACTAAACAGAGAACCATATGTGATCCGTCAATCCCACTCCTGGCCTTGCATCACGATATAATCATAATTCGGAACACGTGCCACCTGTATTTTCACAGCAGCACGATTAGGACAAGTGCAGACATACATTCCACCCAAATGTCCATCAACAGAAAAATGAACATTATGGGGCACATACGTACAAAGAAATACTAGTCAGCCAACAAGAAGAATGAAAACATACGATCTGCAGCAGCAAGGATGGACTAACATATGATCATACTAGGCGAATGAGGTCAGAGAAAGACAAATAGCATAAGAGAGCCCTTATAGGTGAAACCTATCAATTCATGCAAATGATCTAATTGAATAAACAGAAGCAGACTCTCACAGATAGACAAGTAACTTACGATGACCATACAGGAAAGGAAGGGGTGAGGGATATATTTTGAGGTTGGGATTGGCGTATAAACACTATTATGGATCGTAGATCATCCAAAAGGACCTTGTGAATAGCTCAAGGAGCTCTACTCAGCACACTAGAATCACCTTCTGGAAAACCAACCCGAAAAAGACTAGATAGACTTCTCTGTATGAGGGAATGATGTTGCTGAACAGGTAAACCCAAAACACGTCAGTGCAAAGCAACTCTACTCCGATATAACATAAAAATTAAGTTGAAACGTTAAAAAGAAAAGAAAGAAAAAAAGACAGACAAACCTGGGCAAGAAGAAATGCTGCCGCCTTGTGGCCTTCTCCTGTAACTACAACGTGGAAAACGCTGCTGACGGGCCCTGAATCACGTCAAGGACAGTGAGGCTGTTATTCAATAACACCTGCCCTCCAGAAAAACCCGGGGCTACTTCCTGGAAAAAGAATGCAAAACAGGGCAGCCATTCAACAAGCCAATTCGATGACGTCAGATTTACTCACACTGTAGAAAAAAAAAGCCCATGCAAAGGCGCTCAACATCACTCATTATTAGAAAAATGCAGAGTAAAACTACAGTCAGGTACAACCGCACACCACTCACACTGGACACCGCCAAAAATATCTACAAGGAACAAAGGCTGCAGAGCACGTGGGCAAAGGGAACTGTCCTACACTCTTCCTGGGAATGTCAACTGTTGCAGCCACTATGGAGATCTGTATGGACCTTCCTGTAACATAGCTAAACAGAGAACCAATATGTGACCTGGCAATCGCACTCCTGGCCTTGCATCCCGATGTGATCATAATTAGGAACACGTGCCACCTGTATTTTCACAGCAGCACGATTAGGACAAGTGCAGACATACATTCCACCCAAATGTCCACCAACAGAAAAATGAACATTACGGGGTACATACATACAAAGAAATACTAGTCAGCTGACAAGAAGAATGAAAACATACCATCTGCAGCAACAAGGATGGACTAACATATGATCATACTAGGTGAATGAGGTCAGAGAGAGAAGGACAAATAGCACAAGATAGCCCTTATAGATGAAACCTATCAATTCATGCAAATGATCTAATTGAAAAAACAGAAAGAGACTCTCACAGGTACACAAGTAACTTACGATGACCATACAGGAAAGGTGGGTGAGGGATATATTTTGAGGTTGGGATTGGCGTATAAGCACTATGATGGATCGTAGATCATCCAAAAGGACCTTGTGAATAGCTCAAGGAGCTCTACTCAACACACTACGATCACCTTGTGGAATACCAACCCGAAAAAGACTAGATAGACCTCTCTGTACGAGGGAATGACGTTGCTGAACAGGTAAACCCAAAATACGTCAGTGCAAATCAGCTCTACTCCCATATAACATAAAAATTAAGTTGAAACGGAGAAAAGCAAAGAAAAAAAAAAAACAGGCAGAGAAACCTGGGCAAGAGGAAATGCTGCCGCCTTGTGAACCGTTCCTGTAATTACAACGTGGAAAACGCTGCTGACGGGCCCTGAATAATCGCAAGGCCTGTGAGGCTGTAATTCAATAACACCTGCCCTCCAGAAAAACCCGGGCCTACTTCCTGGAAAAAGAATGCAAAACAGGGCAGCCATTCAAGAGGCCAAGTTGAAGATGTCAATTTTACTCACACTGTAGGAAAAAAAAAGCCCATGCAAAGGCGCTCAACATCACTCATTATTAGAAAAATGCAGAGTAAAACTACAGTCAGGTATCACCGCACACCACTCACACTGGCCACCTTAAAAAAATCTATAGGGAACAAAGGCTGCAGGGCACGTGGGAAAAGGCAATTATCCTACACTCTTCCTGGGAATGTCAACTGTTGCAGCCACTATGGAGATCTGTACAGACCTTCCTGTAACATAGCTAAACAGAGAACCAACAGGTGACCTGGCAGTCGCACTCCTGGCCTTGCATCCCGATATGATCATAATTCGGAACGACACGTGCCTTGGGGCCGTTTCCCTTAATTAAACTTTACTAAAACCGGTGCTGCTGGGCGCTTCATATTCACAACCCCTGCGGGGCGGAAAAGCACGCCTACCCTCAAGCAATGTGCTGAGGTAGGCGACTGAAAAGGAACTCACAACAGGGAAGAGGTTCAAGAAGCCAAATTCAACAGCTTAACTTTGCTCACACTATGATCAAAACAATATTTAATAACAGGACCTGACATGTTTCAACCTCGGTGAACGTTAGAGAGCTACAAATCAGAACTACAACAAGATATATCTTGCCACCAGTCACATGGCCATTGTCAAGTTAATCTACAAATGAGAAATGCTGGAGAGGATGTGGAGCAGAGGCAACCCTCCTACACTGTTGGCGGAGACGTAAAACGGTAGAAGCCTCTATGGAGAGCACTGAGGGGGTGCCTTACAAAATAGAGAATGATAATGGAACGCTCCCCAAATAACTGAATCACTTGCTGTACACCAAGAAAAAAAACCCACTCTCCTGACTATATCAACTATACTCCAGTACAAAATACACATTGCAATTAAAAAATAATGCCGACCCCACTCCCCTACGGCCTCTGGGACCTGGACTGGAGTCTCATCCATGGACGTGGAGCAGGCTTGGGTCTCAAGGCTGGACCGTCGCGGTGCTGAGCGAGCTGGGAACGATGTCACAGCAAAGAACCCCCTTGGACCTGGAGTACCTGGTCCCGTCTCAATTGGCCCACAATCTCCGAATCAAAGGGGGCTCCCCTGCAGCTGCACCAAGCCTCGGGCACCAGAAGTGATACTGCATTCTGGGCGAGAAGGAGAGCTCTCAAAGATCCCCGGGGGCCCACGTCTCCTGGGGGTGGGGTTCCCTCCTCCAGCCTCTTTCCATGCAGTCGCCCCACCTACGCACTACACCTCTGTCATCAGAGCAGTTTCCTGGGCACTGGGATTTCCCTCGGGGGTGAAGGGCAAGGGTGAGGAAGCGATGAGACACAACCCCTTCGGTGTTTCTTCTGGCACATCCCACTCACACTGAGGACCCAGGGACAGGACTTTCCCTCAGGCTCGGCTTCCTCGAGTAACCGCAGTTGGGCCTGAGTAAATGCTGCCGTCTTGTGGACGTTTCCTGTAACAACAACGTGGAGAACGCTGCGGCCGGGCCCTGAAAAATCGCAAGGCCTGTGGGGCTGTGAATAAATAACACCTGCCCTCCAGAAAAACACGGGGCTGGTTCCTCGAAAATGAATGCAAAGCAGGGCAGCCGTTCATAAGCCAACTTGAAGGTGTCAATTTTACTCACACTGTAGAAAAAAAAGGCACATGGAAAGACGCTCAGCATCACTCATTATTAGAAAAATACAGAGTAAAACTACAGTCAGGTATCACCGCACACCACTCACACTGGCCATCTACAAAAATGTGTACAAGGAATCAAGGCTGCAGAGGACGTGTGCAAAAGGGATTCGTCCTACACACTTGCTGGGAATATCAACTGGTGCAGCCACTATGGAGAAATGTATGGAGCTTCCTGTAACAAAACTAAACAGGGAACCATATGTGATCCATTAGTCCCACTCCTGGCCTTGCATCCCGATATAATCATAATTCGGAACACGTGCCACCTGTATGTTGACAGCAGCACGATTAGGACCAGTGCAGACATACATTCCACCCAAATGTCCATCAACAAAAACATGAACATTATGGGCTACATACATACAAAGAAATACTACTCAGCCGACAAGAAGAATGAAAACATACCATCTGTAGCAGCAAGGATGGATTAACCTATGATCATACTAGGTGAATGAGGTCAGAGAGAGAAGGACAAATAGCACAAGAGAGCCCTTATAGGTGAAACCTATTAATTCATGCAAATGATCTAATTGAAAACACAGAAAGAGACTCTCACAGATAGACAAGTAACTTACGATGACCATACAGGAAAGGTGGGTGAGGGATATATTTTGAGGTTGGCATTGGCATATAAGCACTATTATGGATCGTAGATCATCCAAAAGGACCTTGTGAATAGCTCAAAGAGCTCTACTCAACACACTACAATCACCTTGTGGAAAACCAACCCAAAAAAGACTAGAGAGACCTCTCTGTATGAGGGAATGACGTTGCTGAACAAGTAAACCCGAAATACGTCAGTGCAAATCAACTCTACTCTCATATAACATAAAAATTAAGTTGAGGGCTTCCCTGGTGGCACAGTGGCTGAGAGTCCGCCTGCCGATGCAGGGGACACGGGTTCGTGCCCCGGTCCGGGAAGATCCCACATTCCGCGGAGCGGCTGGGCCTGTGAGCCACGGCTGCTGAGCCTGTGCGTCCGGAGCCTGTGCTCCTCAACGAGGGAGGCGCGGCAGTGAGAGGCCCGCGTACCGCAAAAGAAAAAAAACAAAAATTAAGTTGAAACGGAAAAAAGAAAAGAAAAAAAAAAAAAAAAGACAGACAAACAAGGGCAAGAAGAAATGCTGCCGCCTGGTGGCCTTTTCATGTAACTACAACGTGGAAAAAGCTACTGAGGGGCCCTAAAACACGTCAAGGACTGTAAGGCTGTTATTCAATAACACCTGCCCTCCAGAAAATCCCGAGGCTACTTCCTGGAAAAAGAATGCAAAACAGGGCAGCCATTCAAGAGGCCGAGTTGAAGATGTCAATTTTACTCACACTGTAGAAAAAAAAGCCCATGCAAAGGTGCTCAGCATCACTCATTATTAGAGAAATTCAGAGTAAAACTACAGTCAGGTATCACCGCACACCACTCACACTGGCCACCGCCAAAATAATCTACAAGGAACAGAGGCTGCAGAGCACGTGGGAAAAGGGAACTTTCCTGCACTCTTCCTGGGAATGTCAACTGTTGCAGCCACTATGGAGATCTGTATGGACCTTCCTGTAACATAGCTAAACAGAGAACCAATAGGTGACCGGGCAATCGCCCTCCTGGCCTTGCATCCCGATATGATCATAATTCGGAACGACACGTGCCTTGGGGCCATTTCCCTTAACTAAACTTGACTAAAACCGGTGCTGCTGGGCGCTTCATATTCACAACCCCTGCAGGGCGGAAAAGCACGCCTGCCCTCAAGAAATGTGCTGAGGTAGGAGACTTAAAAGGAACTCACGACAGGGAGGAAGTCCAAGAAGCCAAATTCAACAGGTTACTTGGCTCACACTATGAAAAAAACAATATTTAAAATCAGGACCTGACATGTTTCAACCTCGCTGAACGTTAGAGAGCTACAAAGCATAACTACAACAAGATACCTCCTGCCACCAGTCACATGGCCATTGTCAACTTAATCTAGAAATAAGAAATGCTGGAGAGGGCGTGGAGCAGAAGTAACCTTCCTACACTGTTGGTGGGAACGTAAAACGGTAGAAGCCTCTATGGAGAGCACTGAGGGGGTGCCTTACACAATAGAGAATGATAATGGAATGCTCCCTAAATCCTTAAACAAAAATAAACTCCAACTCGAGGAAAGACTTAAAGGTAAGGACGGATACTATAAAACCCTTGAGGAAAATGTACGCTTTTGCAAAACTTCAACGTAAATCACAGCAAGGTTTTTTTGAACCATGACGCAAAGAAATGAAAAATAACAACGTGCAAATGGGACCTGATTAAACCTAACGGCATTTGCACAGCAAAGGGAACCGTAGCAAGACAAAAACACAACCTGCAGAATAGAACAAAAGGCTTGCAATCGAAGCTACCTGCAAGAAATTAATGTCGAAAACATACAAGCAGCTCATGCAGCTTAATAACATTAAAAAAAACCCCACCTAATAGGTGAAAGTACGAAACAGACAGTTCTTCAAAGAAGACTTACAGATGGCCGAAAAGCACATGAAGAGGTGCTCAGGATCAATAATTCTCAGAAAAATGCAAAAGAACCACGAAGTATCACCTTACACAGTTCAAAAGGGCCATCATCATGATATCTACAAACAATAATTGCTGCACAGGGTGTGCAGAAAATGGAACCCTCCTACACTCTTGGTGGGAATGTAAATCAGTACATCCACTGTGGAGAACGATAGGAAGGCTCCTGGTAAAAACTAAAACTATAAATACCACATGACCAGCAAACCCTCTCCTGGGCAGAGAACCAGGGAAACCAAAATTTCGACATATACCTGCACCCCAGGGTTCACGGCAGCACTGCTTACAACCGACAAGACACGGACCACCAAAGTGTGGAAGGACAGATGAATCGGTCCAGCAGGTGCGACCCCTGTTCCCAATGGAATAGTACTCACCCATAAACAAAGGATGAAATCACTGCATTTCCAGCCACAGGGATGGAACGAGAGATGATCATACTTAGTCAGCAAGTGAGACACACAAAAGCAAGTGTCATATGATATCACTCAGAGGGGGCATCTAAATACGGATCGAGAGGAATTAATTTGCACAACAGAGAAGGCCTCACAGACAGGGAAAACCAAGTAATGCTGACCAAATGGGAAAGGTGGGGTGAGGGACACATTGACACGTTCAGATTAATGTATACAGGCTAATATTGAAAACACAGGTAATCCAGAAGGACCCACTGGATAGCACAAGGAACTTGACTCAACCCGCTGTAATACCCAATACTGGAAGAGAACCCGAAAAGGAACACATATACATCTATGTATAACTGAATCAGTTGCGGTACACCAAAAAAAGAAAAAAAAAACCACTCTCCTGACTATATCAACTATACTCCAGTACAAAATACACATTGCAATTAAAAAATAATGCCGACCCCATTCCCCTACAGCCTCTGGGACCTGGGCTGGAGTCTCATCCATGGACGCGGAGCAGGCTTGGGTCTCAAGGCTGGACCGTCGCGGTGCTGAGCGAGCTGGGGACGATGTGACAGCAAAGAACCCCCTTGGACCTGGAGTGCCTGGTCCCGTCTTAATTGGCCTACAATTTCCGTATCAAAGGGGGCTCCCCTACAGCTACACCAAGCCTCGGGCACCAGAAGTGATGCTGCATTCTGGGCGGGAAGGAGAGCTCTCAAAGATCCCCGGGGGCCCACGTCTCCTGGGGGTGGGGTTCCCTCCTCCAGCCTCTTTACATGTAGTCGCCCCACCTACGCACTACACCTCCATCATCAGAGCAGTTTCCCGGGCACTGGGATTTCCCTCGGGGGTGAAGGGCAAGGGTGAGGAAGCGATGAGACACAACCCCTTCGGTGTTTCTTCTGGCACATCCCACTCACACTGAGGACCCAGGGACAGGACTTTTCCTCAGGCTCAGCTTCCCGGGTAACCTCAGTTGGGCCTGAAGAAATGCTGCCGCCTTGTGGACGTTTCCTGTAAAACAACGTGGAAAACACTGCTGCCGGGCCCTGAAAAATCGCAAGGCCTGTGGGGCTGTGAATAAATAACACCTGCCCTCCAGAAAAACCCGGGGCTACTTCCTCGAAAATGAATGCAAAACAGGGCAGCCGTTCATAAGGCAACTTGAAGGTGTCAATTTTACTCACACTGTAGAAAAAAAAAAGCACATGGAAAGACACTCAGCATCACTCATTATTAGAGAAATGCAGAGTAAAACTACAATCAGGTATCACCGCACACCACTCACACTGGCCATCGCCAAAAAAATCTACAGGGAATCAAGGCTGCAGAGGACGCCTGCAAAAGGGAATCGTCCTACACACTTGCTGGGAATATCAACTTGTGCAGCCACTACGGAGAAATGTATGGAGCTTCCTGTAACATAACTAAACAGAGAACCATATGTGATCCGTCAATCCCACTCCTGGCCTTGCATCCCGATATAATCATAATTCAGAACATGTGCCACCTGTATTTTCACAGCAGCACGATTAGGACAAGTGCAGACATACATTCCACCCAAACGCCCATCAACAGAAAAATGAACATTATGGGGCACATACGTACAAAGAAATACTACTCAGCCGACAAGAAGAATGAAAACATACCATCTGCAGCAGCAAGGATGGACTAACCTATGATCAAACTAGGTGAATGAGGTCAGAGAGAGAAGGACAAATAGCACAGAAGAGCCCTCATAGGTGAAACCTATCAATTCATGCAAATGATCTAATTGAAAAAACAGAAACAGGCTCTCACAGGTAGAGAAGTAACTTACGATGACCATACAGGAAAGGTGGGCTGAGGGATATATTTTGAGGTTGGGATTGGCGTATAAACACTATTATGGATCGTAGATCATCCAAAAGGACCTTGTGAATAGCTCAAGGAGCTCTACTCAACACACTACAATCACCTTCTGGAAAACCAACCCGAGAAAGACTAGATAGACCTCTCTGTATGAGGGAATGACTTTTCTGAAGAGGTAAACCCAAAATGCGTCAGTGCAAAGCAACTCTACTCCCATATAACATAAAAATTAAGTTGAAACGGAAAAAAAGAAAAGAAAAAAAAACAGACAGACAAACCTGGGCAATAAGAAATGCTGCCTCCTTGTGGCCTTCTCCTGTAACTACAACGTGGAAAAAGCCATTGACGGGCCCTGCATCACGTCAAGGACTGTGAGGCTGTTATTCAATAACACCTGCCCTGCAGAAAAACCCGGGGCTACTTCCTGGAAAAAGAATGCAAAACAGGGCAGCCATTCAAGAGGCCAATTCGAAGATGTCAATTTTACTCACACTGTAGGAAAAAAAAAGCCCATGCAAAGGCGCTCAACATCACTCATTATCAGAAAAATGCAGAGTAAAACTACAATCAGGTATCACCGCACACCACTCACACTGGCCACCGCCAAAAAAATCTACAGGGAACAGAGGCTGCAGAGCACGTGGGCAAAAGGCAACTGTCCTAAACTCTTCCTGGGAATGTCAACTGTTGCACCCACTATGGAGATCTGTATGGACCTTCCTGTAACATAGCTAAACAGAGAACCAATAGGTGACCTGGCAGTCACACTCCTGGCCTTGCATCCCGATATGATCATAATTCGGAACGACACGTGCCTTGGGGCCGTTTCCCTTAACTAAACTTTACTAAAACCGGTGCTGCTGGGCGCTTCATATTCACAACCCCTGCGGGGCGGAAAAGCACGCCTGCCCTCAAGAAATGTGCTGAGGAAGGCGACTGAAAAGGAACTCACAACAGGGCAGAGGTTCAAGAAGCCAAATTGAACAGGTTACTTTGCTCACACTATGATCAAAACAATATTTAAAAACAGGACCTGACATGTTTCAACCTCGCTGAATGTTAGAGAGCTACAAATCAGAACTACAACAAGATAACTTCTGCCACCAGTCACATGGCCATTGTCAAGTTAATCTACAAATAAGAAATGCTGGAAGGGCGTGGAGCAGAGGTAACCCTCTGTACACTGTTGGTGGGAACGTAAAACGGTAGAAGCCTCTATGGAGAGCACTGAGGGGGTGCCTTACAAAATAGAGAATGATAATGGAACGTTCCCCAAATAACTGAATCACTTGCTGTGCACCAAAAAAAAAAAAAAAAAACCCACTCTCCTGACTATATCAACTATACTCCAGTACAAAATGCACATTGCAATTAAAAAATAATGCCAACCCCATTCCCCTATGGCCTCTGGGACCTGGGCTGGAGTCTCATCCAATGACGCGGAGCAGGCTTGGGTCCCAAGGCTGGACCGTCGCGGTGCTGAGCGAGCTGGGGTCGATGTGACAGCAAAGAACCGTCTTGGACCTGGAGTGCCTGGTCCCGTCTTAATTGGCCTACAATCTCCATATCAAAGGGGGCTCCCGTATAGCTACACCAAGCCTCGGGCACCAGAAGTGATGCTGCATTCTGGGCGGGAAGGAGAGCTCTCAAAGATCCCCGGGGCCCCACGTCTCCTGGGGGTGGGGTTCCCTCCTCCAGCCTCTTTCCATGCAGTCGCCCCACCTAAGGACGACAGTTCCCTCATCAGAGCAGTTTCCCAGGCACTGGGATTTCTCTCGGGGGTGAAGGGCAAGGGTGAGGAAGCGATGAGACACAACCCCTTCGGTGTTTCTTCTGGCACATTCCACTCACACTGAGGACCCAGGGACAGGACTTTCCCTCAGGCTCAGCTTCCCCAGTAACCGCAGTTGGGCTTGAGTAAATGCTGCCGCCTTGTGGACATTTCCTGTAACAACAACGTGGAAAACGCTGCGGCCGGGCCCCGAAAAATCGCAAGGCCTGTGGGGCTGTGAATAAATAACACCTGCCCTCCAGAAAAACCCGGGGCTACTTCCTCGAAAATGAATGCAAAGCAGGGCAGCCGTTCATAAGCCAACTTGAAGGTGTCAATTTTACTCACACTGTAGAAAAAAAAGCACATGGAAAGACGCTCAGCATCACTCATTATTAGAAAAATACAGAGTAAAACTACAGTCAGGTATCACCGCACACCACTCACATTGGCCATCTCCAAAAAAATCTACAGGGAATCAAGGCTGCAGAGGACGTGTGCAAAAGGGAATCGTCCTACACACTTGCTGGGAATATCAACTGGTGCAGCCACTATGGAGAAATGTATGGAGCTTCCTGTAACATAGCTAAACAGAGAACCATAGGTGATCCGTCAATCCCACTCCTGGCCTTGCATCCCGATATAATCATAATTCGGAACACGTGCCACCTGTATGTTCACAGCAGCACGATTAGGACCAGTGCAGACATACATTCCACCCAAATGTCCATCAACAGAAAAATGAACATTATGGGCTACATACATACAAAGAAATACTACTCAGCCGACAAGAAGAATGAAAACATACCATCTGCAGCAGCAAGGAGGGACTAACCTATGATCATACTAGGTGAATGAGGTCAGAGAGAGAAGGACAAATAGCACAAGAGAGCCCTCATAGGTGAAACCTATCAATTCATGCAAATGATCTAATTGAAAACACAGAAAGAGACTCTCACAGGTAGACAAGTAACTTACGATGACCATAAAGGAAAGGTGGGATGAGGGATATATTTTGAGGTTGGCATTGGCGTATAAGCACTATTATGGATCGTAGATTATCCAAGAGGACCTTGGGAATAGTTCAAGGAGCTCTACTCTACACACTACGATCACCTTGTGGAAAACCAACCCGAAAAAGACTAGATAGACCTCTCTGTACGAGGGAATGACGTTGCTGAACAGGTAAACCCAAAATACGTCAATGCAAATCAACTCTACTCCCATATAATATAAAAATTAAGTTGAAACGGAAAAAAGAAGAGAAAAAAACAGACAGAGAAACCAGGGCAAGAGGAAATGCTGCCGCCTTGTGGACCGTTCCTGTAATTACAACGTGGAAAATGCTGCTGACGGGCCCTGAATAATCGCAAGGCCTGTGAGGCTGTTATTCAATAACACCTGCCCTGCAGAAAAACCCGGGGCGCAACTTCCTGGAAAAAGAATGCAAAACAGGGCAGCCATTCAAGAGGCCGAGTTGAAGATGTCAATTTTTCTCACACTGTAGAAAAAAAAAAGCCCATGCAAAGGCGCTCAACATCACTCATTATCAGAGAAATGCAGAGTAAAACTACAATCAGGTATCACCGCACACCACTCACACTGGCCACCGCCAGAAAAATCTACAGGGAACAAAGGCTGCAGAGCACGTGGGCAAAAGGCAATTGTCCTACACTCTTCCTGGGAATGTCAACTGTTGCAGCCACTATGGAGATCTGTATGGACCTTCCTGTAACATAGCTAAGCAGAGAACCAATATGTGACCTGGCAATCGCACTCCTGGCCTTGCATCCCGATATGATCATAATTCAGAACAACACGTGCCTTGGGGCCGTTTCCCTTAACTAAACTTGACTAAAACCGGTGCTGCTGGGCACTTCATATTCACAACACCTGCGGGGCGGAAAAGCACGCCTGCCCTCAAGAAATGTGCTGAGGTAGGCGACTGAAAAGGAACTCACAACAGGGCAGAGGTTCAAGAAGCCAAATTCAACAGGTTAACTTTGCTCACACTATGATCAAAACAATATTTAATAACAGGACCTGACATGTTTCAACCTCGCTGAACGTTAGACAGCTACAAATCAGAACTACAACAAGATATATCTTGCCACCAGTCACATGGCCATTGTCAACGTAATCTACAAATAAGAAATGCTGGAGAGGGCGTGGAGCAGAGGTAACCCTCCTACACCGTTGGTGGGAACGTAAAACGGTAGAAGCCTCTATGGAGAGCACTGAGGGGGTGCCTTACAAAATAGAGAATGATAATGGAACGCTCCCCAAATAACTGAATCACTTGCTGTGCACCAAAAAAAAAACCCACTCTCCTGACTATATCAACTATACTCCAGTACAAAATACACATTGCAATTAAAAAATAATGCCGACCCCACTCCCCTACGGCCTCTGGGACCTGGACTGGAGTCTCATCCATGGACGCGGAGCAGGTTTGGGTCCCAAGGCTGGACTGTCGTGGTGCTGAGCGAGATGGGGACGATGTGACAGCAAAGAACCCCCTTGGACCTGGAGTGCCTGGTCCCATCTGCATGGGCCCACCATCTCCATATCAAAGGGGGCTCCCCTACAGCTACACCAAGCCTCGGGCACCAGAAACGATGCTGCATTCTGGGCGGGAAGGAGAGCTCTCAAAGATCCCCGGGGCTCCACGTCTCCTGGGGCTGGGGTTCCCTCCTCCAGCCTCTTTCCATGCAGTCGCCCCACCTAAGGACGACAGTTCCCTCATCAGAGCAGTTTCCCAGGCACTGGGATTTCTCTCGGGGCTGAAGGGCAAGGGTGAGGAAGCGATGAGACACAACCCCTTCGGTGTTTCTTCTGGCACATTCCACTCACACTGAGGACCCAGGGACAGGACTTTCCCTCAGGCTCAGCTTCCCGGGTAACCTCAGTTGGGCCTGAAGAAATGCTGCCGCCTTGTGGCCGTTTACTGTAACAACAACGTGGAAAACGCTGCTGGTGTGCCCTGAACAATCCCAAGGCCTTTGGGGCTGTGAATAAGTAACACCTGCCCTCCAGAAAAACCCGGGGCTACTTCCTCGAAAATGAATGCAAAACAGGGCAGCCGTTCATAAGGCAACTTGAAGGTGTCAATTTTACTCACACTGTAGAAAAAAAGGCACATGGAAAGACGCTCAGCATCACTCATTATTAGAGAAATGCAGAGTAAAACTACAGTCAGGTATCACCGCACACTGCTGAGATCTGGAGAAACCCTAAATTTGGAGAGACACCCCCTCCTTACCTTTCATGGCAGCACTGCTTACAACAGCCAAGACATGGAAACAAATTGTATAATGACTGATGAATGGATGAAGAAGGTGTGGCCCCTGTACCCAATGGAATATTATTAAGCCATAGAAAAGGACGAATGAATTCCGCTTGCAGTAACAGGGATGGAAGCAGAGATGATTATACTAAGTTAAGTAACTCAGACCTAGGAAGACAAGTAAGATGATATCACTTACAGGCGGAATGTAAAAATGGAAACAGATGAAACTGTTTCCAAAATAGAAACAGGCTCACAGACTTAGAAAACAAACTAATGGTTACCACAGGGGAAAGCAGCATGTAGGGAAATTAGCAATTTGAAGTTGACATATACACAGAAATATTTGTAAAGTAGATAATGAACAAGGACCCACTGGATAGCACAAGGAACTCTACACTGTAATAACTTAAATGTGAAAGGAGCCCAGAAAGGAACAACTATACCTCTATGTATAATTGAATCAAGTTGCTCTACTCCCCGCAAAAACAAACAACAAAATACCCCAACACTGTCAATTACCTATACACCAATACATAATAAAAATTAAAATAAGAGAATAAAAGAAATGCTGACTCTATTCCTTTCATGCCTCAGTGATCTGGGCTGGTGTCACATCCCTGGAACCTAAGCAGTGTGGGTCCCAAGGCTGGACTGTGTGGGAGCTGGGGACGATGTGACAGCAAAGGACGCCCTTTGATCTGGAGTGCCTGGTCCCCTCTGCATGGGCCCACAATCTTCAGATCCGGGGGGGGGCCCTACAGCTAAAGCAAGACTAGTGCACCCAAAGGATGGTGGACCGCAGCCTGTGATTGGCCCTTGCATCCCTCTAGCTCCTATGAGGTCTGTCTCCGGGCATCCCACCCCCTTTGTTGCAGCGTGTCTGGGGATAGGGCAAGAAGCCACCAAGACCCAGCTGCTACAGGTAATTGCAGAGTCCTCCTCTTTTAGGTGTTAATCATCCCCACCTGGGAGAGGGGAAGCAGAGATGGGTTTCTAATTAACCCATCTGATGTAAACGGAATCTTCCACTTCAGCCAAAGGCCACTGATAGTATCCTACTATCTGTAGGGTCTTGTAGGACAATGAAAGATGATAGGAATCAAGAATCTGTGAGGCCTCCGATACAGAGAACAGACTAGTGACTGCCAAGGGGGAGGTGAGGTAGGTAGGTAGGTGGGTGGGTGGGTGGGTAGGGTGAAGGGCTGGGAGTTTGCGTTTTAGCAGAAGCAAACTATTATATATCAAATGGATCAACAAGTCCTACTGTATAGCACAGGGAACTATATTTAACATCTTGGGATAAACCATAATAAAAAGGATATTTAAAAAGAATGCAGGGCTTCCCTGGTGGCGCTGTGGTTGAGAATCTGCCTGCCAACGCAGGGGACACGGGTTCGAGCCCTGGTCTGGGAAGATCCCACATGCCACGGAGCAACTGGGCCCGTGAGCCACAATTACTGAGCCTGTGCGTCTGGAGCCTGTGCTCCACAACAAGAGGGGCCGCGATAGTGAGAGGTCTGTGCACCGCAATGAAGAGTGGCCCCCGCTTACCACAACTAGAGAAAGCCCTCGCACAGAAACAAAGACCCAACACAGCCATAAATTAATTAATTAATTGATTAAAAAAAGAATATATATATGTATAAAAATCACTTTGCTGTACAGTAGAAATTAACACACTGTAAATCAGCTCTGCTTCAATAAAAACTTTTGACCTCAAAAAATAAATTAATAAACATAAGTGGGCTGAACACTATTTAAAGACTATCTGGAAAACTAGATTAAAAATAAAAAAGATCAACCTTCAAGATGGCAGAGGAGTAAGACGTGGAGATCACCTTCCTCCCCACAAATACATCAGAATTACATCTACATGTGGAACAGCTCCTACAGAATACCTCTGAATGCTGGCAGAAGACCTAAGACTTCCCAAAAGGCAAGAAACTCCCCACGTACTTGGGTAGGGCAAAAGAAAAGAGAAAAAGCAGAGACAAAAGAGTAGGGACGGGACCTGCACCTCCGGGAGGGAGCTGTGAAGGAGGAAAAGTTTCCACACACTAGGAAGCCCGTTCGTGGGCAGAGACTGCGGGTGGTGGAGGTGGGAGCTTCGGAGCCGCAGAGGAGAGCGCAGCAACAGGGGTGCGGAGGACAAAGCGGAGAGATTCCCGCATTGAGGATCGGTGCCGACCGGCACTCACCAGGCCGAGAGGCTTGTCTGCTCACCCGCCGGGGGCAGGCAGGGGCTGGGAGCTGAGGCTTGGGCTTCGGTCGGAGCGCAGGCAAAGGACTGGGGTTGCCGGCGTGAACACAGCCTGCAGGGGGTTAGTGCACCACAGCTAGCCAGGAGGGAGTCCAGGAAAAAGTCTAGACCTGCCTAAGAGGCAAGAGACCATTGTTTTGGGTGCGCGAGGAGAGGGTATTCAGAGCGCCCCCTAAATGAGCTCCAGAGATGGGCGCGAGCCGCGGCTAACAGCGCAGACCCCAGAGACGGGCATGAGACGCTAAGGCTGCTGCTGCAGCCACCAAGAAGCCTGTGTGCGAGCACAGGTCACTCTCCACACCTCCCCTCCTGGGAGCCTGTGCAGCCCGCCACTGCCAGGGTCCCGTGATCCAGGGACAACTTCCCCAGGAGGACGCACGGCGCGCATCAGGCTGGTACAACGTCACGCCGGCCTCTGCAGCCGCAGGCTTGCCCCACGTTCCGTACCCCTCCCTCCCCCCGGCCTGAGTGAGCCACAGCCCCCGAATCAGCGGCTCCTTTAACCCCGTCCTGTCTGACCGAAGAACAGACACCCTCAGACGACCTACATGCAGAGGCGGGGCCAAATCCAAAGCTGAACCACAGGAGCTGTGCGAACAAAGAAGAGAAATGGAAATCTCTCCCAGCAGCCTCAGGAGCAGCAGATTAAATCTCCACAATCAACTTGATGTACCTGCATCTCTGGAATATCTGAATAGACAACGAATCATCCCAAAACTGAGGTGGTGGACTTTGGGATCAACTGTAGACTTGGGGTTTGCTGTCTGCAACTGACTTGCTTCTGATTTTTATGCTTATCTTAGTATAGTTTTTAGTGCTTGTTATCATTGGTGGATTTGTTTATTGGTTTGGTTGCTCTTTTCTTTTTTAATTACTTTTTCATTTTAATTATTTTATTTATTTTAATTATTATTTTTCTTTCTTTTCTTCTCCCTTTTCTTCTGAGCCGTGTGGCTGGCAGGGTCTTGGTGCTCCGGCTGGGTGTCAGGCCTGAGCCTCTGAAGTGGGAGAGCCGAGTTCAGGACATTGGACCAGCAGAGACCTCCCGACCCCATGTAATATCAATCGGCGAGAGCTCTCCCAGATATCTCCGTCTCAACGCTAAGACCCAGCTGCACCCAACGGCCAGCAAGCTCCAGGGCTGGACGCCCCATGCCAAACAACTAGCAAGACAGGAGCACAACCCCACCCATCAGCAGAGAGGCTGCCTAACATCATACTAAGCTCACAGACACCCCAAAACACACCACCAGACACAGTCCTGCCCACCAGAAAGACAAGATCCAGCCTCAGCCACCAGAACATAGGCACCAGTCCCCTCCACCAGGAAGCCTACACAAGCCACTGCAGCAACCTTACCCACTGGGCGCAGACACCAAAAACAACGGGAACTACGAACCTGCAGCCTGTGAAAAGGAGACCCCAAACACAGTAAGTTAAGCAAAATGAGAAGACAGAGAAATACACAGCAGATGAAGGAGCAAGGGAAAAACCCACCAGACCAAATAAATGAAGAGGAAATAGGCAGTCTACCTGAAAAAGAATTCAGAGTAATGATAGTAAAGATGATCCAAAATCTTGGAAATAGAACGGAGAAAATACATGAAACGTTTAACAAGGACCTAGAAGAACCAAAGAGCAAACAAACAACGATGAATGACACAATAAATGAAATTAAAAATTCTCTAGAAGGAATCAAGAGGAGAATAACTGAGGCAGAAGAACGGATAAGTGACCTGGAAGATAAAATAGTGGAAATAACTACCACAGAACAGAATAAAGAAAAAGAATTGAGGACAGTCTCAGAGACCTCTGGGACAACATTAAATGCCCCAACATTAGAATTATAGGGGTCCCAGAAGAAGAAGAGAAAAAAAAGGGACTGAGAAAATATCTGAAGAGATTATACTTGAAAACTTCCCTAATAAGGGAAAGGAAACAGTCAAGTCCAGGAAGTGCAGAGAGTCCCATACAGGATAAATCCAAGGAGAAACATGCCAAGACACATATTAATCAAACTATCAAAAATTAAATACAAAGAAAAAATATTAAAAGCGGCAAGGGAAAAGCAACAAATAACATAGAAGGGAATCCCCATTAGGGTAACAGCTGATCTTTCAGCAGAAACTCTGCAAGCCAGAAGGGAGTGGCAGGACATATTTAAAGTGATGAAAGGGAAAAACCTAAAACTAAGATTACTCTACCCAGCAAGGATCTCATTCAGATTTGACACAGAAATTAAAACCTTCACAGACAAGCAAAAGTTAAGATAATTCAGCACCACCTAACCAGCTTTACAACAAATGCTAAAGGAACTTCTCTAGGCAGGAAACACAAGAGAAGGAAAAGACCTACAAAAACAAACCAAAAACAATTAAGAAAATAGTAATAGGAACATACATATTGATAATTACCTTAAGTGTAAATGGATTAAATGCTCCAACCAAAAGACACAGACCGGCTTGAATGGATACAAAAACAAGACCTGTATATATGCTGTCTACAAGAGACTGACTTCAGACCTAGGGACACGTACAGACTGAAATGAGGGGACGGAAAAAGATATCCCATGCAAATGGAAATCAAAAGAAAGCTGGAGTAGCAATTCTCATATCAGACAAAATAGACTTTAAAATAAAGACTATTACAGGAGACAAAGGAAGAACACTACATAATGATCAAGGGATCAACCCAAGAAGAAGATATAACAATTGTAAATATTTATGCACCCAACATAAGAGCACCTTCAATACATAAGGCAAATGCTAACAGCTAAGAGGGGAACTCGACAGTAACACAATAGCAGGGGACTTTAACACCCCACTTTCACCAATGGACGGATCATCCAAAATGAAAATAAATAAGGAAACACAAGCTTTAAACAACACATTAAACAAGATGGACTTAATTGATATTTATAGGACATTCCATCCAAAAACAACAGAATACACTTTCTTCTCAAGTGCTCATGGAACATTATCCAGGATAGATCGTATCTTGGGTCACAAATCAAGCCTCGGTAAATTTAAGAAAATTGAAATTGTATCAAGTATCTTTTCCAACCACAACACTATGAGACTACATATCAATTACAGGAAAAAAACTGTAAAAAATACAAACACATGGAGGCTAAACAGTATGCCACTAAATAACCAAGAGATCACTGACAAAATTAAAGAGGAACTCAAAAATACATAGAAACAAATGACAATGAAAACATGACGACCCAAAATCTATGGGATGCAGCAAAAGCAGTTCTAAGAGGGAAGTTTATAGCAGTAAAATCCTACCTCAAGAAACAAGAAAAATCTCAAATAAACAACCTATCCTTACACCTAAAGCAATTAGAGAATGAAGAACAAAAACAACCCAAAGTTAGCAGAAGGAAAAAAATCATAAAGATCAGATCAGAAATAAATGAAAAAGGAATGAAGGAATAATAGCAAAGATCAATAAAACTAAAAGCTAGTTCTTTGAGAAGATAAACAAAATTGATAAACCATTAGCCAGACTCATCAAGGCACTTAGAGAAAAGCTAACACCTATCCTTCTCAAACTCTTCCAAAACATAGCAGAGGGAGGAACACTCCCAAACTCATTCTATGAGGCCATGATCACCCTGATACCAAAGCCAGACAAAGATGTCACAAAAAAAGAAAACCACAGACCAATATCACTGATGAACATAGATGCAAAAATCCTCAACAAAATACTAGCAAACAGAATCCAACAGCACATTTAAAGGATCATACAACATGATCAAGTGGGGTTTATTCCAGGAATGCAAGGATTCTTCAATATACGCAAATCAATCAATGTGATACACCATATTAACAAATTGAAGGAGAAAAACCATATGATCATCTCAATAGATTCAGAAAAAGCTTTTGACAAAGTTCAACACCCATTTATGATAAAAACTTTCCAGAAAGTAGGCATAGAGGGAACTTGCCTCAACATAATAAAGGCCATATATGACAAACCCACAGCCAACATCATCCTCAATGGTGAAAAACTGAAACCATTTCCTCTAAAATCAGGAACAAGACAAGGTTGCCCACTCTCACCACTATTATTCAACATAGTTTTGGAACTTTTAGCCACAGCAATCAGAGAAGAGAAATAAATAAAAGGAATCCAAATCGGAAAAGAAGAAGTAAAGCTGTCACTGTTTGCAGATGACATGATACTATACATAGAGAATCCTAAAGATGCTACCAGAAAACTACTAGAGGTAATCAGTGAATATGTTAAAGTAACAGGGCACAAAATTAATGCACAGAAAGCTCTTGCATTCCTATACACTAATGATGAAATATCTGAAAGAAAAATTAAAGAAACACTCCCATTTACCATTGCAACAAAAAGAATAAAATACCTAGGAATAAACCTACCAAAGGAGACAAAAGACCTACCTGTATGCAGAAAACTGTAAGACACTGATTAAAGAAATTAAAGATGATACAAACAGATGGAGAGATATACCATGTTCTTGGATTGGAAGAATCAACATTGTGAAAATGACTATACTACCCAAAGCAATCTACAGATTCAATTCAATCCCTATCAAATGGCAGTTTTCACAGAACTAGAACAAAAAAACTTCACAGGGCTTCCCTGGTGGTGCAGTGGTTGAGAGTCCGCCTGCCAATGCAGGGGACACGGGTTCGTGCCCCGGTCTGGGAAGATCCCACATGCCACGGAGCGGCTAGGCCTGGGAGGCATGACCGCTGAGCCTGTGCGTCCAGAGCCTGTGCTCCACAACGGGAGAGGCCACAACAGTGAGAGGCCCATGTACCACACACACACAAAAAAAGACAGTATGGTACTGGCACAAAAACAGAAATATAGATCAATGGAACAGGATAGAAAGCCCAGAGATAAACCCATGCACATATGGTCACCTGTCTTTGATAAAGGAGGCAAGAATATACAATGGAGAAAAGACAGCCTCTTCAGTAAGTGGTGGTCGGAAAACTGGACAGCTACATGTAAAAGAATGAAAGTAGAACACTTCCTAACACCATACACAAAAATAAACTCAAAATGGATTAAAGATCTAAACTTAAGGCCAGACACTATAAAACTCTTTGAGGAAAACATAGGCAGAACACTCTATGACATAAATCACAGCAAGATCCTTTTTGACCCACTTCCTAGAGAAATGGAAATACAAATAAATAAATGGGACCTAATGAAACTTAAAAGCTTTTGCACAGCAAAGGAAACCATAAACAAGACAAAAAGACAACCCTCAGAATGGGAGAAAATATTTGCAAATGAAGCAACTGACAAAGGACTAATCTCCAAAATTTATAAGCAGCTCATGCAGCTCAATAACAACAAAAAAAAAACAACCCAATCCAAAAATGGGCAGAAGACCTAAATAGACATTTCTCCAAAGAAGATATACAGACTGCCAACAAACACATGAAAGAATGCTAAACATTACTAATCATTAGAGAAATGCAAATCAAAATTACAATGAGGTATCACCTCACACCAGTCAGGATGGCCCTCATCAAAAAATCTACAAACAATAAATGGTGGAGAGGGTGTGGAGAAAAGGGAACCCTCTTGCACTGTTGGTGGGAATGTGAATTGGTTCAGCCACTATGGAGAACAGTATGGAGGTTCCTTAAAAAACTAAAAAGAGAACTACCATACGACCCAGAAATCCCACTACTGGGCATATACCCTGAGAAAACCATAATTCAAAAACAGTCATGTACCACAATGTTCTTCGCAGCTCTATTTACAATAGCCAGGACATGGAAGCAACCTAAGTGTCCATCAACAGATGAATGGATAAAGAAGATGTGGCACATATATACAATGGAATATTACTCAGTCATAAAAAGAAACAAAATTGAGTTATTTGGGGCTTCTCTGGTGGCGCAGTGGTTGGGAGTCTGCCTGCCGATGCAGGGGACGCGGGTTCGTGCCCCGGTCCGGGAGGATCCCACATGCCACGGAGCGGCTGGGCCCGTGAGCTATGGCCGCTGAGCCTGTGCGTCCGGAGCCTGTGCTCCGCAACGGGAGAGGCCACAACAGTGAGAGGCCCGCGTACCGCAAAAACAAAACAAAACAAAATTGAGTTATTTGTAGTGAGGTGGATGGACCTAGAGTCTGTCATACAGAGTGAAGTAAGTCAGTTAGTCAGAAAAACAAATACCGTATGCTAACACATATATATGGAATCTAAAAAAAAATGGTTCAGATGAACCTAGGGGCAGGACAGGAATAAAGACACAGACATAGAGAATGGACTTGAGGAGACATGGGGAGGGAAGGGTAAGCTGGGATGAAGTGAGAGAGTGGCATGGACATATATACACTACCAAATGTAAACTAGATAGCTAGTGAGAAGCAGCCGCATAGCACAGGGAGGTCAGCTCGGTGCTTTGTGTCCATCTAGAGGGATGGGATAGGGAGGGTGGGAAGGAGATGCAAGAGGGAGGGATATGGGGATATATGTATATGTATAGCTGGTTCACTTAGTTATACAGCAGAAACTAACACACCATTGTAAAGCAATTATACTCCAATAAAGATGTTAAAAAATAAAGAAGATACACTTCAAGTATCAGAGCATAAACCATTTAAATTAATGGGGAGTAATGCAGTATGTACACCCTAACCAGAAATAAATGTGCATAGCTATATCATTGTCATGTAGATTTTAAAGCAAAATTACTACTAAATACATAGCACACTATATATTGTTGAGTACAGCAGGAAGATATAGCAAGTCTAAAATTTTATGTACCAGATAGTATAACTTCAAAATATATAAAACAAAAACAGAACTAAAAGGACAATACATTGGAGATTTAAATACATCTCAATAGCAAAGTGAACAAGCAGGAAAATCATGTAAGGATCTAGATTATTTGAATCACATCATTAATCAACCTGACCTAATTGATATAGCTACAACTACACCCAACAACTGCAATAAAAATATTTAGGGGTCAGAACACTTCAACAGGAACCTCACAAATGAGGTTAACCAAAGGACCAATAAGCATGCCTCAGAAAATTTCCATTAAAACCACAAGGAAATAATATTGCCCTCCATGTGACTAAAACGATAAGAGTTGACCTCACCAAGTGTTATCAAAAATGCACAGCAACTGGAATGCCCATACATTACTTGCGAGAATTTTAAAAGATACGTCCAATTTCTAAAATTGTTTGCAGCATATATGTACATACACCCTGTAATTCCACTCCAAAGACATGTGCAAGGATGTTTACAGCAGCTCTACTCAGTGATAAACATTTGGAACAAATAAAATGTCCACCAAGGAGAACGTGTTACCTTCGTATGATGGAATTCTACAGAGTAATACAAATAACTAATTGATACAGGCAACAGGACACACGAACCTCACAATTATGTTGAGGAGAAAAGATAACCAAAGGCTCCCGCTGCATAATACCTTTATATGAGTTCAAAAATGGGCAAAAAGGAACCAACTCTACCATGTGTTGAGAATAGTGGTCAGTGCTGAGGGGGGCATTTGGAGGCATTCTCGGGCACCAGAAATGTTCTGTAGCTTGAGCAGGGAGATGGCTTGTGGGTGTCGACATAAAATACATTAAGCGGGCTTCCCTGGTGGCGCAGTGGTTGATAGTCTGCCTGCCGATGCAGGGGACATGGGTTCGTGCCCACATGCCGCGGAGCGGCTGGGCCCGTGAGCCATGGCCGCTGAGGCTGCGCATGCGGAGCCTGTGCTCCGCAGCGGGAGAGGCCACAACAGTGAGAGGCCCGCGTACCGCAAAAAAAAAAAAAAAAAAAGCATTAAGCCATTGTGAGGACAAATACAAGTCAACATTTTTTAACTTTAATTCTCACTCATGTAAACAGGCACAGAGACTTTCCTCTTCCCCCTTTTTAAAAAAATCAGTTTTATTGGGGTATAATTGACAAAATTGTAGGATACTTAAAGTGTGCATCGTAGTGATTCGATGTATGTACACATTGTAAAAGGACTGTCCCCATCTGGTTAATACATCCATCACTATATGTGATAACATATATATACACATATTTTGGGGTGAGAAAATTGAAGTTCTGCTCCCTGATCAAATTTCCATTATGTAAGACAGTGTTAGCAGCTAGAGTCTGCACGTTTTACATTAGTTCCTCAGAGCTACACTAGGAACTGGTGACACGGATGTGAGTGAGCAGATCTCACAAACTTACGTGTTGGTGATGAAGATCATGTTTAGGAAATCCTTGTCTGCCTCGTTCAATCCTCCATTCCCAGGTACACGAGGCGCACATGATAACAGAACCACTGCTTCTATGTGAAATACAGGATTAAGTACCTTCGAGCCTCTGGTTACAACATTTTGGTCAACAAATCAATACGTAACCTTATTTTATGTGTGTCTCTGTTTAAAGACACCTTACTCAAAATATATTGTCGATTCACTCATGTTGAACTCACAGCCTACAGCACTGTAACTCATGCCTGAAGGAAGCTTATACAACACGCCTGTTTCTCCGGAAGACACATGACAGTCTTCAGGTGCTCAGGAACATTAGACCACCCTTCAGGACAATACTTGGGTTTGTTAAACAGCAATGTCACACCCAAAAATTGGCACCAAATAGATCCACATAAACGACACTCGTATAGAGGACGAGAGCTGAACTTAACCAAGAAGGCAAAGAACTGCCTGGTCCAACCTCAGCTGGGAGCGTGTGTCAGGGGACTCAAATTTTTCATCTTTCTGGGCATGCCCAAGAATGACCAGGGAGAATACCCCAAGTATTGATTTGGGGAGTTACTAATAAATTTTAGCAAGCAGCTGAATTCACAAACATGGAAGCCAACAATAAGGAGGATCAACTGTAATTAGTATCACGTGTGTTGAGTGTGAGATGGGATTTTCCCCCCGACAGGAGCCATGAGATGATACCGTGTAGAACAAGCGAGCCTAGGAAAGGGAATTGTAAGAGACTCGAAGGATGCATCATCTTGAGGCAAGGAGGGTGGAAAGGCTTACAGAGCAGTGGTCAGTGAAAACAGGTGGGAGGGAGCAAAAACAAGAAGGGAGAAACTCATCTGCAATTTCTCAAAGACCTGTGCAGAATCTCCTGGGTCTAGAAAGCAGGAAGCTTCAAATGAGAGGACAGAGGTGCAACAGATTCCTGCTGATTAAGAAAACGCCAGCAACAACTCCCCGTTTTCCGCTCCCCCACCCCAAGCTCCTGGTAACCACCGTTTTAGTCTCTGCTTCTAAAAGTTGGAGTCTTTTCGGTACCTCACAGATGTGGAATCTTGCTGTATTTTCCTTCCGGCGCTGGTCTACTTCACCTAGGATAATGTTCTCCAGCGTCATCACACAAATGGCAGAATTTCCTTCTTTTTTAAGGCTGAATAAAGTCCTATTGTATGTATCTCCCACGGTGTAAAGTGTCAGTTATGCAAGATGAATCAGTTCTGGGGATCTGCCCTACAGCAAAGTGCCCATAGTCATCAATACTCTATTGTACCCTGAAAATTTTAAGAGGATGGGTGTCATGTTAAATGTTCCTGCTACACACACACACACACACACACACACACACACACACACACACGACACAAAGAAACTTTGGAGGTGCTGGCTATGTCTATTCCCTTGATTGTGGTGTATGCCTGTGTCCAAACTCATCAAGTTACATATGTTAAAATATATGCAGTGTTTTTTCGTATATTAATTATACTTCAAAAAAGCTGGTTCTTTCTACCCACCCCACGACTTTAAATCAATCACAATAAAGCTGTTCTTTTAAAAAAGAAAAGAAAAACCAAAGGAAGGGAAAGTTCGGAGCCCCATAGAAAGCAGACGTCCCTTACCAAGCAGACTTCTAATCGCACACAAGTTGCTAGATGGCAGATGCAGGGAACCTCAAAGAAAGTCAACTCCACGCCCTCCCCAGCCTGTGATTGGCCCTCGGGTCCAACTGGCTCCTATCAAGTCTGTCTCGCGGCGTCCCGCCCCCTCTGTTGCAGCGTGTCTGGGGATAGGGCAAGAAGCCACCAAGACCCAGCTGCTGCAGGTAATTGCAGAGGCCTTCTCTTTTAGGTGTTAATCATCCCCACCTGGGAGAGGAGAGGCAGAGATGGGTTTCTAATTAAAACTCATCTGATGTAAATGGAATCTTCCACTTCAGCCAAAGGCCACGGATGTGAATACCTCTCCTACCATCTTGTAGAACAATGAACGACTAGAGGAATCAAGAGTGCCTGAGGCCTCAGATTCAGAGAACAGAGGAGTGGTTGCCAAGGGGGAGGTGAGGTGGGGGAGGGAAGGACTGGGTGTTTGGGGTTAGCAGATGCAGACTATTATATATTGAATGGATAAACAACAAGGTCCTACAACAAGGTCCCTGTGTATAGCACAGGGAACTATATTCAATTTCCTGGGATAAACCATCATGGAAAAGAATATTAAAAAGAATGTGTATATATGTATAACTGAATCACTTTGCCATACAGTGGAAATTAACACAGCATTGTACATCAACTACAATAAAATTTTTAAAAAGTGTCCTTGAGGCCTGAAAACCACAGAGGCAACCGCATCTAGGGACCATTTCTTCTCCCAATGCCAGGAAAACCACCTGTGAAACTGTTCTATCATAACACAGAGGCTTTTATACTGAAGTCAGGAACGAGACAGATGGTCTCATGGCCACCACTAACTAACGTCCTGTTGGAGGTTTTAGCCAATTAAATTAGCAATTTTAACTACAATTTTAACTAATTTAACTCACCCCTGGAGGGAATTAGGCTTCCTGGCTCCCGTCAGAGACATCTCCCAAAGCAGAAGGAAAATGCACTTGGTCTGCCCCACCTTCCAACTTAATAAGCTCTAGGGATCCAGGAAGTTGACAATTGTAACTAATTTTAAATTTAAATCAGCAATTAGAGAAAGGCATAAGAATTGGAAAGGAACAGGTAAAACTGTATGTGCAGATGACTTGATTACATTTCAGAAAACCCAAAAGACGGCAAGGAAATCTACTACCAATATATGTGTTTATATGTGTGTGTGTGTGTGTGTGTGTGTGTGTGTGTGTGTGTGTGTGTCATTTTCCTACCTGCTCTGTCTCTGAGTCTCCTTCGATAGGGTCTATTGCTTTGGGACCCACATTGGGTCCCGGTGATACTGAAACCCTCCTTTTGCTTAGTAGGATTACATTCCAAATAGGAGATGCTCATGTAAACAAGATCATCCAATTAATTGCTCTAGATGTTTTCTGTTGGACGCAGCACCTTTGGGCTGACAGCAGTGTTAGCCCTCTGTGAGTTTGGGGAACACTCCAATCCTGTAATTTTCTAAAGTTGCTTGTTCTTCTGAATCTAAGAGGTAGGGGAGCAGATCCTTCACAAACTGGAAGCACCTGTGAGAATAAGCCTTGTAGCCCAACTCCTCTGCCCGAGGATGCTAAATGCTTTCAAATCTGTGCCATGAAGAAGAATGACAACGCACCAGCCCCAGCCAATGGGAAGGGAGGATGCACGTTGCCCAGAACCCCAGAGCCTATTAAGGTGGAAAGTGGGGCAGACCAAGTGCTTTTTCTTTCTGCCTTGGGAGATGTTTGTGACAGGAAGGAGACAGGAAGCCTCATTCCCTTCAGCGGTGAGTGGTGGTGGTGTTTTCCTCTCTCTCCTACCTCCTATTTTTCCACATCACTTTCTTACAGTTACTACACCAGATACTTGAGTTCACCAGGTCCAGTTGGGCTAAGTTCGTTCTTTTTCCAGTTCTTTGAGGTGTAAAGTTAGGTTGTTTATTTGAGACCTTTCTTTTCTCTTAAGGTAGACTTTTTCTTTTTGCTCCAATATCAGAATAACAGAATCAAGAGTGGAGGTGAAGGTTAGGTAGCGTGGCTACTTCAGAGGTGGTCGTCATCCACAGGGAGCTTGCAATTCTCCAAATTCACTGCAGTGAATTGAAGGAGATAAAACTTTGAGTCAGTGCCCAATACATGATGACTTAAGTATCCAGGAAGTTCTCGGGTGATGGAGATGAGAATTAACAGATGATGATATATAAAAAAGATAACTCAGAGAAGCAATAGGATAGGAGTAGTAGGAAGACCAAGGCGAAAGCCCCACTCCCCCTAGTGACTTCATTCTTTTCTCCTCCACATTCCACTTTTTACACACAATAGAAGGAAGCCCTGAGTCACTGTTAGCTGTGATGAACCAGGCACTGTCTTCAATGTACTTGTAGGTGTATCTCTTTGAGAATCCTCACAACCCCAAGAGCACATATTATAAGATCCCGGTACCAGAGATGAGAAAAGAGGCGCAAAGAGGCTCTGCAATTTCCCCAAAGTCACCTTGCTAATAAGTGGCATAGAGAATTAAAAACTACAACGTGGTTTTGAGTCTAAACACTGAGCCCCAATAGTGGAGGGGCTCCCAGGTCTTTCCGCAGACCCGAGAATCTTGGAGGAAGGGAGGGGAAGAGGATATCCAGCACATGGTATGCTCCCCATCAAGTATGGATTACATAAATCTGTCCCCTGGGGTGGTGTTCTCACGTTCCTATAACTTCATGTCTCCCCAGGTCGCGTCTCTTCTCTCTTCCAACCGGTCCTCCTTATCGCTGGCGCTGAGGCTCTCAGCCTCAGGTAAAGATGAGTGACGTGAGCTGGGATTCTGACTCTTCCCCCCGCTCTTCCTCATCTCCTTCTCCCCCCCATTCCTCCGCTCACTCGCCTTCTTTCTTCCCATCCTCTTCCTCCTCCGCCTTCCCTTTCAAAGACGGAGTCATGCTGTACATGGTCTATTTAAGCAAGGAGAATCTCCAGAGGTTCAAGCAGCTTTTAGTGGAAGAGAGCCCCAGACCTGGCTCTCTCCAGATCAGCTGGGACCAGCTGAAGACAGCCCGGTGGGCGGAGGTGGTTCACCTCCTAATCGAGTCCTTCCCTGGACGCCTCGCTTGGGAGGTGACTCACGACATCTTCGCCAAGATGGACCAGGCAGAACTGTGTCTTCGGGTACAGATGGAGCTGAATGGTGAGTGAGAATCTGGTATACAAGATGGGGCTGGGCTTGGGTGCTGCAGACCTAAGCGCTTCACTAGCCTCTCCTGTGTAGATACACTATATTTACACTTTATGTTCTTATACATCTAAATATGCACATACATAGATATATACACATATAGCAATACATACATGTATGTTAAAGCGTTTATTTATTTCTGTCGACTATGGTTTTATTTTTTAATTTGGATATTGGCTCCCTTTTTCATTGAAGTATAGTTGATTTACACTGTTGGGTTAGTTTCAGGTGTACAGCACAGTGATTTGTATATATATATATATATATATTCTTTTTCAGATTCTTTTCCATTATAGCTTATTACAAAATATTGAGTAGAGTTCCCTGTGCTATACAGTAGGATATTGTTGTTTATTTTATTATTTTTTAAATTTTTATTGGAGTATAGTTGATTTACAGTGTTCTGTTAGTTTCAGTTTCAGGTGTTAGTACAGCAAAGTGAATCAGTTATACATATACATATATCCACTCTCTTTTAGATTCTTTTCCCATATAGACCATTACAGAGTATTGAGTAGAGTTCCCTGTGCTGTACAGTAGGTCCTTATTAGTTATCTGTTTTATATATAGTAGTGTGTGTATGTGATCCCAATCTCCCAATTTATCCCTCCTCATACCTTTTCCCTTTGGTAACCATAAGTTTGCTTTCTGTGTGTGTGGGTCTATTCCTGTTTTGTAAATAAGTTCATTTGTATCATTTTCTGGATTCCACATATCTCTAATTCCATCCATGTTGCTGCAAATGGCATTATTTCATTCTTTCTTAGAGCTGAGTACTATTCCATTGTATGTACATACCACATCTTTTGTACCCATTCATCTGTCGATGGACATTTAGGTTGCTTCCTAAATGCACATGCATGTGTATTAAAGTGTTTATGTGTTTTACATATGTGTGTGTGTGTGAGTGCAGTGTTTGGCTGGGCTGTACATTTATATGTTATTAAACACCCTCCTCAGGACCTTCTGACACACCACCATTTGCACACTTCCTAACATCGAGATGGGAGGTCTAGGTCATCTTCTTCTCCCTGAACTAAGGTGGTGAGAGAATGAGACTCGTGAATGACGTGGCTGCCGCTATCCTAAAAGGTCCCGTTACCTCCGTGTTGCTCTCCCTGTTCTGTCCACCTTATCATTCCAATGAGGGGCTCTTTGTTTGTCTGTTGCAGACATTTTACCTAACTTGGAACCAGAGGCCTTGAACCCAAGAGAAACACAAATGAACTTGGAGGAAGATGAGGCTGGTATGTGCTGGCCCTGTGCAGATTCTGGTGGAAAACAGGCTATGGGTGGGGATGAGAAGCCCAGTCCCCAAGGCAAGGCATGTTGTAAATGCGTAGGTCTAGTGTCCCTTCTGTGAATCAGAACTTCAGAAAAGAGAGCAGCTGTGCACTCACCTAAGCGGGAAGTCCAGCCACTGACCCAGCTGGATGCAGGGGCTCAGGCTACATCCTTGAGACATCACTTCTCTCCCTCCTTCCATTGGATTCAGTCTTGAGTGGTCCCTCCTCTGCACACTGGCCGTTTCTGCCACCAGCTGCCCTTAGCAACACCAGCAGGAAAACAGAGCGCTTATTTCTTATTTTTCCAACACAAGTCCTGGAGCTTACTCCCCTGAATGAACTGAGACCATGAGCTCCTCGATGAATAATGTGGTGAAATGCTCTGGCGGGTGGACACTGGCTTATGTGCTTATGAGACAGCTTGATGGTAAGTCCAGCCACAGTCCAAAGTAACGGTCGGAGAGTGCGAAGGGGGCAGTTCTCCAAAAAATTTAGGGTGCTGTTGCCAGGCTAGGAATGGTCAGTAGATAGGCAAACACAGCAGCTATCTTAATCCATCCCTCCTTCCCCTACTCCATTATCCTGGACCATCAAAGTAGGATTCTAGGGAACTCCCTGGGGGTCCAGTGATTAGGACTCAGCGCTTTCACTGCTGAGGGCCCAGGTTCCATCCCTGGTTGGGGAAGCTAAGATCCCACAAGCCGTGTGACGCAGCCAAAATAAAATTTTAAAAATATATTTTTTAATTTAAAAAATACAAATAACATAGGTAAAGCTACCCCAGCCATCTTCTGAGAATTAAGAAACAGGAAGAAGGGACCAAAAGAACTGCGGTGCCAATAGAAGCTATGGGGTCACTGAACCAATTTCAGGAACTTTATAACCGCCCCCCACTTCTTATGTAAAGAGCAGCTCTTGCTTTGTCTAAGCCACTTCGAGTTGTCTGTTCTGTTCCTTGCAGCTTCTTAATTGATGCACTGCTCTCCGGAAACGTGCGTGATTGATGCACTGTGTCCTGGAGCTGGATGTAGACGTCAAGCCTCGTTTTCTGGTTGTTCAGTTAGTTCTCACAAACAACTGATGCTGTACCCTGTATCTCTCCCTTCTCATTCATCCAGATAAATTACGGGAGTACAGACTACAGTTGATGAATGAATATTCGACCCTACGGAACAGCACCGCTTGGCCTGGGAACCACATGGACTTCTTTTACCAAGACCTACACAGAGAAGAGACATTCTTACCCTGTCTACTTCTTCCCAGAAAACCTCAAGGAAGACAGCCCAAGACTGTGGTTCTTCAGGGGGTCGCCGGGGTTGGAAAAACAAGCCTGGCCAAAAAAGTGATGTTAGAATGGGCAGAAAACAAGTTCTATGCCCACAAGCTCTGGAACGCTTTCTACTTCCATTGCCAGGAGATGGACCAGTTGGACGAGCAGAGCTTCGCTGAGCTCATTGCACGCAAGTTGTCCGGGTCTCGGGCTCTGGCGTCCAAGATCATATCCAAAGCAGACCAGCTTCTGCTCTTCTTTGATGGTTTTGAGGAACTAACCTCAAGTCTCATAGATAGACCAGAGGACCTGAGTGAAGACTGGAGCCAGAAGGTGCCCTGGTCTGTCCTCCTGACCAGTTTGCTGAGCAAAAGAATGCTCCCCGGGGCCACGCTAATCATCTTCCTGAGGTTCACCTCTTGGAAGAACTTGAATCCCTTTCTGAAATGCCCGTCTCTGGTAACCCTTACAGGGTTTAGTGTGCCTGAGAGATCCAGGTATTTCAGGACGTACTTCAGAAACAAGAGCCAAGCTGATGAAGCCTTGAGTTTTGTCATGGGAAACACGATTCTCTTCTCCATGTGCCAGGTCCCTGTCATCTGCTGGATGGTATGTTCTTGTCTGAAACAGCAGATGGAGAGAGGAGCAAATCTCCTGCACACATTTCCAAACGCCACAGCTGTATTCGTCTACTTTCTTTCCAGCTTGTTTCCAACCAGGGTTAGAGACCTTTTCAATACGACTCACCAAGAACAATTGAAAGGTCTGTGCTCATTGGCCGCAGAGGGTATGTGGGAAAGGAGATGGGTGTTTAATAAGAGAGATCTCAATCTGGCCAGACTGGATGAAACAGACGTCGAGACTTTTCTCAGCGCGAATATCTTTCGAAGGGTGGTGGGCAACAGAGACCTTTACACCTTTGCCCACTTGAGCTTCCAGGAGTTTTTTGCTGCCTTGTTGTATGTTCTCTGCTTCCCACGAAGACTCAGAAATTTCCATGTGTTGGACCGGTTCCATGTCCTGCGTCTGATAGCACATCCCGGAAGAAAGAGAAACCATCTCGCCCAGATGGCTCTTTTTTTATTTGGCCTTTTAAATGACACGTGCGCTCTAGCCGTGGAGCGGGTGTTCGGATGCAAGGTGTCCTTGGGCAACAAGAAGAAATTGCTGAAAGTCGCAGCCGGGCCCCATGAATGTGACCCACCAACCCCGTACCACGGGGTCCCACAGCTGTTCCACTGTCTGCATGAAATCCGGGAGGAGGTATTTGTGAGTCAGATCCTAAACAGCTATCGTAAAGCTACTTTGGTCATCAGCAGAAGTAAAGATGTGCAAGTGTCTGCCTTTTGCCTCAAGTTCTGTCGACATTTGCAGGAGTTAGAGCTGACGATCACCCTGATCATCACCAGAGCGAGCAGGCTCTACCCGGATCCCCTTCCTGCCTCTGGGTAAGTGCGCCCATCTCTCCCTTGGTAGATTCATGGTCCTATCGGGGACCTTGCCTACCATCTCCTGGGCATCTAGGGCGACCACCTCCGTCTTGAGGGGATCCCTTGCACATGGGACTTTCAGTCTTAAAAACAGAACGCAACGTAAAATAGGTAGCAAGTAGGACGCAGCCGCATAGCACAGAGAGGTCAGCTCGGTCGGTGCTTTGTGACCACCTAGAGGGGTGGGATAGGGAGAATGGGAGGGAGACAAAAGAGGGAGGAGATATGGGGATACATGTATTTGAATAGCTGATTCACTTTATTATACAGCAGCAACTAACACACCGTTGTAAAGCAATTATACTCCAATAAAGATGTTAAAAAAAACAAAAACAAACAGAAGGTGTTCCTGGGGTGCCGATTTCCATGCTAAAACTGGGAGAATCCTGGAAAAAAACAAGATGAGTGGTTCACCTACCTTGCCTCTACGCTGCACACCCTCCTTCCCATGTATGTGGGGACTCTGTTTCATCTATCACCCCGATTCTGTATATCATAAGCCTTTTAGTCTCTAAGGAAGTGCTGTCCAACGAGACTTCCTATGATGGGGAAGAATGAAGGAGAAAATTCGAGGTGTTCCCAGAGCCAGAGACACTACGTGCAGATCTTTCTCTGGATTTTGGATTCTGATTCACTGTGCCCCTCCCCCACCCCCCCAAAAGAAAGAATAATTTTCCCTTATTCTGTTCCTATATAGAGTTTTTTCTTTTCAGTAACAATTTCATAAGCACAGAGTAAGAATATGGATTATATTTTGCCTCCTAATCTCTGCCCTCATATAAATCCTAAGTGATTAAAAAGCAACTCCTTTTTTCCCTAAGTCATAGGACCATATAAGTGAGGCCACGAGTCTTCCTGGAATGAAGTGAAAAATCCCGTAACAGTTCTGCTGGGCATCTTCTTAAATGAGGGCATCTTTTGAAAGTCACAAAGGGGTCTGTGGTCATAAGGAAGCCCCGGGTTTGCTAGTAGGTTTTCTCAAGCTTAATCTCTAACGATGAGCCCTTTTCTCTTTTTCTCCCACACAGACCAGAGGGCAGTGATAGGTGTTATCTCTGGTGGCAGGACTTCTGCTCGGTGTTTAGGACACATGAGAGTTTGGAAGTCCTGGCTGTGACAAACAGTACTATGGACCCTGATTCAGTGAAGGTCCTTTCTACAGCACTGAAACATCCACACTGTAAACTCCAAAAACTGATGTGAGTATGAAACAAATCCTAGTTGGAAGGAATTCCATGGAAACAGTCTGTTTCCCTCTCTGCTCACGCTAGACGTGCTCAAGGCATCCACGTCCATAGGTTTTTTTCCTAGTCTTACTGAGATATAACTGACATATAACACTGTAGGTTTAAGTGTTACAGCCTAATGACTTGACATACATATATTGCAAAATGATGAGCACAGTAAGTTTAGTTACCATCCATCACCTCGTACAGTTCCCAAAATGTTCTTTCCTGGTGACCGAATGGTCTACTCTCTTAGCATCTTTCAAATCTACCACATAGCATGGTTAACTACAGTCACCCCAGCACTTATTTGTCTTATAATTGGAAGCTTGTACCTTCGGACCACCTTCGCTCAATTCCCCCACCTCCGCCTCTGACAACCATAAATCTGATCTCTTTTTCTATGAGTTTCGTTATGTTTTAGATTCCACCTGTAAGTGAGGTCGTTTTTCTAAAGAAGACATACAGATGGCCAACAGGCTCATGAAAAGAGGCTCAACATCACTAAACATTAGAGGAATGCAGATGAAAACCACCATGACATATCACCTCACACCTGTCGTCAAAAACACGAGAGATAATAAGTGTTGGTGAGGATGCAGAGAACAGAGAACCCCAGTGCACTGTTGGTGAGAACATGAATTGACGGCCACTGTGGAAAACGGCATGGAGGTTCCTCAAAAAACGAAAAGTCCTAGTTGTTTTTACTGCCTGAGTGGTGACGTGCTAAGCAGGTACTTAGTATGGTGTACCACTGCATTCCTTTGGGGTACGTACTGTTATCCTGATTTTTTTAAAGGGAGAACCAGAGAGGTTAAGTGACTTGTCTGAGATCACACAGCTGGTAAGCTTTGGGTAACGCTCCCCATCTCAGGTGGTCTGAGGCTCGCCTCCTCCATCACCACACCACACACGCTTAGCAGGCCCCTGCGTGTCACAGGTCAAGATTTCCAAGACAGAGGGAAGAAGGTGAGCCAGATCCAGCTGCAGTCTGGCAGGCTCTACGAAATGAAAAATGCATGTACACCTTGACCCCAAGGTCCACTTTTTTAAATCCACCCAAGGTAAATACATATGCACATACTCGGAGGAATGGTTGAGAACGTCACTGCAACATTACCTTCAATACCAAAAAATGTACAGACATTTATGTAGCACTCACCCTCTGCTGGGCTGTCTTAGGTCCAGCATTACATTTCAGTGCTCTTAGAACTCACAACCATCCTAAAGAAGTAGGTATTTCATGAGGAAGCTAGGGCATGAGGTTACACAGCTGGTATGTAATCGGAATACAGATTTAAACTCCAGAATCAGTTCTCTTAGCTATTACCTTATACACCCTCTCCCTATGGTTTTTAAAACCCAGAAACTCAATACTTCATCAAAATTCCTTGAAATAGCCCACTTGACCAGTATCTGACCTATTTTCTCTCCTGTTATTATAAAGATTATCATTAACTCCCATTGTTTTAAAAAGATTTTTTTTGATGTGGACCAATTTTTTAAAAATCTTTATTCAATTTGTTACACTATTGCTTTTGTTTTATGTTTTGCTTTTCTGGCCACAAGGCGTGTGGGAATCTTAGCTCCCGGACCAGAGGTCGAACCCACACCCCCTGCATTGGAAGACGCAGTCTTAACCCCTGGACCACCCAGGAAGTCCCTAGCTCCCCTTTTTTGAGTGCCTTCCTTTCTACATCAAGTCCTATGCAGAACCTCTTACAGGCATCACTAGTGTTAATTCTCACGACCATCCTAAGTGGAAAATGTCATGAGCTCTCTCGAGGATGTGAAATGAATCTTGGGGAGATTAAGTGACTCACGTAAGGTCGTCCAACTAGGAGGCTGAGCTGAGAAGAGAATCCAGTTTGGAGCGTTGGGCTGCACAGAAAGGGGCCTCACGCATTTATGGACTGATTGAACGAAGAAGAACTAATTAGCAAATGGGGAAATGTTGGTCAAAATGTACTATAGGGCTTCCCTGGTGGCGCAGTGGTTGAGAGTCTGCCTGCCGATGCAGGGGACACAGGTTCGTGCCCTGGTCCTGGAAGATCCCACATTCCGCAAAGCGGCTGGGCCCATGAACCATGGCCTCTGAGCCTGCGCGTCAGGAGCCTGTGCTCCGCAACGGGAGAGGCCACAACAGTGACAGGCCTGCGTACCGCAAAAAAAAAAAAAAAAAAAAAAAAAAAAAGTATTATAAACTCCCAGTTAAACATTGAATACTTTCTGGGGATCTAATGCACAGCATGGTGACTATAGTTAACAATACTGTATGGTATACTTGAAAGTTGCTAAGAAAATAGATCTTCAATGTTCTCACCCCAAAAAAGAAATGGTAAGTATGTGGCCAGATGGAGGCAGTTAGCTGATGCTCAAGTGGTAGTCGTTTTGCAATATGTAAGTGCATCAAATCAACAAGCGATGTACACTAAACCGATACATTGTTATCTGTATCATCTCAACAAAGCTGGAGGGGAAAAAAAACTCATTAGCCACCTTGATTGTGGTGATGGTTTCATGGGTGTATGAACACATCCAAACTCATGAAGTTGGGTGCATTAGGTATAAGATAGATGCACTTTTTTTGGTGTGTCGATTATACCTCAATAAAGCTGTTCAAGAAAAAAGAGCTGATGGGCTGATGTGAGCCTATGATAACCGGACACTGCTTACCTCTGCAGCTTTAGGCACGTGAGCCCCCTCGTGTTGAATGAAGACTTAATCAGGGTTTTGGTGGAAAACCAGTACCTGAGATACTTGGAAATACAAGACACGGAAGTGAGATGCCAGGTCATGGAGTTTCTGTGCAATGCCTTGAAACACCCCCAGTGTTTTCTACAGTGTCTGAGGTGAGACTGGGAGGGATGGAGAGAGAACCCTGGTACCCAGGCAGTCCGTTCAGAGGTGGTGGGTTACATGCTCAGCCTGCCTGACATCTTACTGTAATCAGTTGTCAGTTTCACTCAGCTTTTTTCTTTTATCAAAGTATAGTTGATTTACAATATTGTGTTAGTTTTGGGTGTACAGCAAAGTGATTCAGTTATACATATATATATTTTTTAATAAATTTATTTATTTATTTTTGGCTGAGTCGGGTGTTTGTTGCGGTGCGCGGGCTTCTCATTGCGGTGGCTGCTGTCGTTGCAGAGCATGGGCGCTAGGCGTGCGGACCTACAACTTCAGTAGTTGTGGCTCGCAGGCTCTAGAGCGCCGGCTCAGTAGTTGTGGCATACGGGCTTAGTTGCTCTGCGGCATGTGGGATCTTCCCGGACCAGGGCTCTAACCCGTGTCCCCTGCATTGGCAGGCAGGATTCTTAAGCGCTGGGCCACCAGGGAAGCCCTACATATATATATTTTTAACATCTTTATTGGAGTATAATTGCTTTACATTGTTGTGTTATACATATATTTTTGCGGATGCTCATCCATTATAGGTTATTGTGAGATATTGAACATAGTTCCCTGTGCTATACAGTAAACCCTTATTGTTTATATATTTTATATATAATGGTGTATATCTGTTAATCCCAAACTCCTAATTTATCCCTCTCCCCACCCCTTTCCCCTTTGGTAACCATAAGTTTATTTTCTATGTCTGTGAGTTTGTTTCTCTTTCATAAATACATTTATTTATATTATGTTTTAGATTCCAATATAAGTGATATCAAAATATTTGTCGTTAAATCACTTCACTCAGTATGATAATCTCTGGGTCTATCCCTGTTGCCGCGAATGGCAATATTTCATTGTTTTTTATGGCTGTTCACTCAGATATTTTTTAAGGTGACAGTTTCATACATGTATGCACTGTGAAATGATTGCCACAGTCAGGCTGCATAACCCATGTGCCACTTCACAAAGCCACCATCTGAACACTCGAGATCAACTCTCTTAGCAAATGTCAAGTATACACTACAGTCTTGTTAACCATCGTCACCATGATGTACATTAGGTCTCCAGAAGTTATTCATCTTATAACTGGAAGTTTGTGCCCTTTGACCATCATTTCCCCCACCCCAGCCCCTGCAACCACCATTCTACCCTCTGGTTCTAAGTTTCACTCAGCTTGAAAACTACAATTTGATGTCCCAGGTGTGTCTGAGATAGAGAAACCATAGCCTTAGGGGTGAGCTTGGGCCAGCCCACCCTGGCTTGCAAGAGCTGATCGTTAAACATTCAGGAATTTGGTGAAGGTTGTTAGGCAGCATTATTAAAAAACTAACTCACATAAACTTAGTATCGAATAAATTATATTAAGAAACAAAGGTAATAGTTAAAACTCATTACTTCCTAATTTTTCTTACTATATTATTATCGGTGTCAGTGTTCAGCAAACCTTCTCTATGAAGGGCCGGGTAAGGAATATTTTCAACTTTGCAAGACGTACAGTCTCTGTCACGACTGTTCAACTCTGCTATAACATCTGAATTAAATAGTGGTGACAGAGTGCTAAAATATCCATTGCCGATATGCAAATGAATAGACATGGTCGTGTTCCAATAAAACTTTATTATGATTAATAATTATGTATTCATAGAGTTCATCAATAACTTTAATGATTTATTAAGTATCAATTGTGTTATTAATAACTGTAATAATTATATAATTTACTAGTGATTTTATTTATGTATGAACACTGCAATTTGAATTTCATTTAATTTTCATGTGTCACAAAATATTCTTTAACTATTAAAAAAATTTTAGGGATTTCTCTGGTGGTGCAGTGCTTAAGAATCCGCCTGCCAATGCAGGGGCCATGAGTTCGAGCCCTGGTCCGGGAAGATTCCACATGTCACGGAGCAACTAAGCCCGTGCGCCACAACTACTGAGCCTGCGCTCTAGAGCCTGCGAGCCACAACTACTGAGCCCGTGCACCTTAGAACCTATGCTCCACAACAAGAGAAGCCACTGCAATGAGAAACCCGCGCACTGCAACAAAGAGTAACCCCCTCTCGCTGCGGCTAGAGAAAGCCCATGTGCAGCAACAAAGACCCAACACAGCCAAAAATAAATTTGAATTTTTTTTTTTGCGGTACGCGGGCCTCTCACTGTTGTGGCCTCTCCCGTTGTGGAGCACAGGCTCCGGATGCGCAGGCTCAGCGGCCATGGCTCACAGGCCCAGCCGCTCCGCAGCATGTGGGATCTTCCCAGACCGGGGCACGAACCCGCGTCCCCTGCATCAGCAGGCAGACTCCCAACCACTGTGCCACCAGGGAAGCCCAAATTTTAGAAAAATTTTAGATTACTCAGTTCACAGGCTGTACAGGACCAGGTGGTAATGCAAATTTGGTCCACGGGCCATAGTTTAACTGAATCTCATTCTTTATCCTGAAAATGTTTGGCCAATAAATGTTTAAAAGAAGTTGTGTTTCAGGGGCAGAATCAAGTCCCTGGTTTGGAATTAAAGCCTGACAGCCCATGCCAATTTGTCATGGCCCTGAGTGTGTATTATTTTCTATTGATTATTTGCAATTCAGACACTGAATTTGATGCGGGTTCACTCAGGCAAGATGGAAATCACCCCTCCAGTCACTCTTGGGTGAAAAACAAGGATGTGAGACAGTAGGTGAGGTCTAGGTGGCTATGTGGGTACCATTTTCCCCAGGAGCTAAGGTTCAGTGTTTTTGCGTGGCTTCTGTAGGTTGGAAGATTGCCCTTTCAGCCCGAGAAATTGGGCTGATCTCGCCAGGAATCTCAAAAACAATGTTCACCTGAAGACTCTAATGCTGAAACGTAGCTCCCTGGAGAGGTTTGAGCCATGTCACCACCTGCCAGTGGCCCAACTGGAGAAGCTGTCGTAAGTCTTTTTGTGGTTGTCATGCTGTTGCCCAGTTGTTTGGTAGATTGAGTGTTTCTAGGAGAAAAACAGAAATGGGGGAATGTGTGTATAATGGAGCAAAATTAAGTCGTGATTGTTAATGACATAGATGGGGCAGTGAAGGCTTGAGCTGAGAGAGAGACAGACAGACAGAGAGACAGAGACAGAGAGACAGAACTACATAAAAGTACATATTCGCACCTAATATCCTAGAATATATAACTATAATGAGCCTGATGTATCCATCATCCAGTTTTTGAAATAGAACCTTAACCGTACTATTTTCCTTCCCCACTGATCATATCAATCCCCAAGTCCATGACCCCCACGCCCCCATAGCCATCTTGAATTGGGTTGATCCGGTTCCTTATTTGTATTTACACTGATAATACTGTACGTGGATCCTTAAACAGAGCACAGTTTTGCAGTGCTTTGAATTTCACGTAAGTGGCCTCACTGAGCATGTGTGCTTTTTCCCATCAACCAACATTTTAGTCTTCATCAGTGTTTTGTAGTTTCTGTAGGCTGTTCCTCTTTGGTGCTGAATGATAACATTTGTATAAATGTGCAACAATTTAGGTGTCCATCTTACTTGCCACCGAGGGTTGAGCTGTTAACACACACACACACACACACACACACACACACACCGACACACGCTAGTAGAGTTGCCACGTCATGGAGAGCATTCATCTTCAGTTCTACCAGGCTTGTTTCCAGACAGTTGGTACCAATTTGCAGTCCCACCAACGGTGTGTATGAAAGTTCCCCCAACTCCAAATTCTCATCCGACTCTTGTTACTGTTACTGCTTTTGCCAATCTGTTGAGCAGAAAATAACATGTTATTGTTTATTTATGACTCAGGTACCACTTTATTATTTTTTAATTGAAGTATAATTGACTTACAATATTATATGAGTTTCAGGTGTACGACCTGATATTTTTCTACGTTACAAAATGATCTCCATGATCAGTCTAGTTATCATCTGTCACCATACAAAGTTATTACAACATTAGATACTTTCTTGTTTACGTTTGCACTTCCCTCACCACACATGAAAACGTTTTCAGGACCTTCCTATACATCTTAGTTTCTCTAATACGAGTGCCTGCTTCTGTCTTCAGTGCGTGTTTCTATCTTTCTTTACCTTGTGAGATGGTGTCTCTTCCCAGGTCACCTCCGTATATGTTATTTACTGTTCAGTCATTGCTGGTCCCTTTCTCTTCCCTCTTCATCCCACTCTGTAACTGTTTTCCTGATCCCCAATTGCTTCTCACATCAAAGTTCTATCCTCCCCCTTAGATCTGAGAAGCCCTAAGAGCTGGTAACAGAAGTAGGATGAGGCGTTTGCATTTAGAAGGAAAGCCCTGATTGAAATCTTCATCTCTCAGCACGAGACAAGGAAAATCCTGTCGCAGGCATGAATTAAATTGCACCCTGTCTGTGTGTGTCTGTCCCACAGGTTGGAGAATTGTGACCTCACGTCACTTTCCTGCAAAAGTCTTATCTCTTCTCTTGCGAGTAACAAGAACCTGACCCATTTGAGCTTGGCAAAAAATGCCTTGAAGGACGATGGGGCGAAACAGCTTTGGAACGCCTTGCAATGCTCTCAGTATCCTCTGCAGAGGCTGGTGTAAGTCCCCAAAAGTCCTCTTTTTGGAACTCCCTGGAGTAGAATAGGGCAATGGAGAGCAACTGTGATATGTGTGTCCATTTATGCAACATACTTTTTAAGCGCCTACTGCATATTAGGCATTGTGCTGATACTGGAAGAAAGCATAATGAAGAGGAAGGTGGTTATGATTTCAGTCTCAGAGATAAATTATCTAGCGGCAGAGTTCTCAAGCTGTGTGCCGAGGTACCCAGGGGTGAACTCACAGAGGCGCTGCAGGATATTTTAAATGTAAGAGATACTGACATCATCGCCGCAAGAACTGTTAGCTTGAGGTAGTTCTGTTCTAACATCAGGTTGTGCTACTTTCCTTTCAATGATGTCATATCTTTGCAAAGCTCTGTCTTTAGCAATTGCGATCACGAGAGCAAGTGCATTGCAAGAATGTTTTTTAACAGATTTTTTTTTTTTTTGGCCATGCCGTACGGCTTGTGGGATCTTAGTTCCCTGACCAGGGATTGAACCCCAGGCCCGCGGCAGTGAAAGCCTGGAGTCCTAACCCGTGGACCCCCAGGGAATTCCACAGAGCAAAATTTAATGACGTACAGGGGTGATGTGAAAAAAGTGAGATGCTAAGGAGGGCATAAATGGAGAAAGTTTGGGAACCTCTGATCCAATGCATTCCTCTAACTCCTAGAGTTTGGGAGTGAGTGTTATACCTCTGAGATCAGAATAATGTAATGTGACCTGGCTTTCTGCTCAGAAGTGAGTCATGTATCAACCTCAGTGATATGGACCAGCATACATACTAAGTGATATCCTGTTTGGTGTTTATCTCACTCTATCCTGAATTCTTTAAGTGACTTCCCCTAGGTGTCAGGGCACATTGGCTGTCATTGACAGAAATTAAACTCAGACTGTCTTAAACCGTAAAGAAATTTGCTGGCTGGTAAAACCAGAAATGCCGAACTGACACACAATACCCCCTGAACCCATTGAAGCTTTCAGGATCCCAAAAAGAAGCAGGAAATTGTGCAGCTGCTTCGGAAGACAGACGGGTATCTCCTCAAAAGGTTAAACAGAAACGTAACATGAGTCAACAATTCTACTCCTTGGTATACATGCAAGAGAAATAAAAACAAAATCTGCACAAAAAATTGTACACGGATTTCCATAGCAGCATTATTTGTAGCAACAAAAAAGTGGGAAACAATCCAAGTGTCCAAAAGGTGATGAATGGATAAAGTGTGGTCTCTCCATATGATGGAATATTATTCAACCATAAAAAGCAACAAACTATATATTAATACATGCCAAGTGGAGGAATCTTGAAAATATTATGCTAAATGAAAGAAGCCAATCACAAAAGACCACATATAGTATGAGTCTATTTATATTAAATGTCTAGAATAGGCAAATTGACAGGAAGAGAAATCAGATTAGTGGTTGCTAGAGCTGGGGTGGGTGGGGGAAGAAATTGGGAATGACTGCTAAAAGGTACACCGTTTTCCTTTTTGGGGTGATGAAAATGGTCTAGAATCATGGTAAATGTTGTGCAACTCTGTAAATATACTGAAAACCAAGGGTGTGTACACTTCCAATGGGTGAACTATATGGCACGTTAATTATATCTTGATAAAGCTGTTATACCAAAAAAAAAAAAAGGCGGGAAAGAAAGCTAAGGGTGTTTTGGTTGGTGTTTCTCTGCAGGCTGAGAAATTGTGCCTTGACCTCTGAGTGCTGTCCGGATATGGCTTCTGCTCTTGATAAAAATAAAAACCTGAGAAGTCTGGACCTTGGTTTTAACAGCCTGAAGGACGACGGGCTTATCCTGCTCTGTCAGGCCCTGATGAACCCTGACTCTGGCCTACAGATTCTTGAGTAAGTTGTCCCCATTTCCTTCTTTGAGACCGAGTGTCTGTAAAATTCTCTCGGGGTAGAATGTGGGAGTGTGTTTTGCACTTCTGGGGTGTTCCCTCCATTTGGTTGGAGGACTTGGAAACTTCAGAGGAGTGGTTCTCAAAGTACAGTCCTCAGACTAGGAACCTTTTCATCAGGGAAGTTGTTAGAAAGGCAAATTCTTGCATCATTTGTCTCTCTGTGTCTGGTTTATGTCACTGGGCATAATGCCCTCAAGGCCCACCCATGTTGTCACAAACAGAATTTCACTCTTTTTATCGGCTGAGTAGTATTCCATTGTACATATATGCCACATCTTCTTTACCCATTCATCTGTCGATGGGAATTAGAGGTTGCTTCCGTGTCTTGGCTATTGTGAATAGTGCTGCTATGAACATGAGGGTGCAGGCATCTCTTCCATACCCTGGTTTCGATTCCTTTGGGTCCATTCCCAGAAGTGGGGTTGCTGGATCTTGTGGTGCCCTGAGGGTGGGGGACCCCTCAGTCTGTGCTTCACAAACACCTCCCATGATTCCTGTGAATGTTGGAGTTTAAGGACCATTGTTAAATTCTTCCATTCAATGAAGATAAAGAAGAATTTGTTAATTTTAGACTAATACCTTAGATGGCGAGTCTTCCAAAATCAATGTTTATGCTTAGGGAATCTTTTTTGTGTGTATATTTTTTCCTTCTCCTAAAGGTCTCTATGCTAACATGCATACTAGCCAAGTGATTCGAAAGAATTCATCCTATTTTTAATTGTTTTAGTGGTTACCCTAAATATTTAGAAAAGATTTATAGACATCTTTGATGACAAAGGTTGAAACTTTTTTTTGAGTTTTTTTTTTATTGGCGTATAGTTGATTAACAATGTTGTGTTAGTTTCAGATGTACAGCAAAGTGATTCAGTTATACATATACAACTTTTTTTTGCCTCTTTCCTACCTGCATTTTCTGTTCACTATTGGTATGATCTGGGTTCTAAGTCTAGATCACTTTTTTCACTCAGAAATGTTAGCTTTTATTCTTTATTGAAGTATAGTTGATTTATAATATTATATTAATTTTAGGTGTACAGCATAGTGATTCTGTATTTTGATAGATTATACCCCCATTAAACATTATTATAAGATAATGGTTACAATCCCCTATGCTGTACAATATGTTCTTGTTGCTTATCTATTTTATACATAATAGTTTGTATCTCTTAATTCAGTACACCTTATTTGTCCCTCCTCTCTTCCCTCTCCCCTTTGGTAACCACCAGTTTGTTTTCTATGTCTCTGAGACTGCTTCGGATCTAGGAGAGGCAGCAGTGAGTGGTGGCGTGAAGCGAGATCTTAATTCCCTGCCCAGGGATTGAACCTGGGGAGCCTGGATGAAAACCAGGAATCCCAGCCACCACACCCGCCGGTTCTTGCCCCAGTGAAAAATGCATTTCTCACGGAGGCAAAAAAAGAAACCTGTAAAACAGGTACAAAGGTTATTAGAGACATAGCACAACAACAAGTGGGAGAGCACACAGAAACGGTTTGCTTAGTTAAGATAGAAGCAGGGCAGAGATGCACACCCGGAGAGCAAGGGTGTGGGTGTCCTCCCTAATGAGGAGGAGAGCTGTAAAGAGGTGGTTAAGTCATTCATATACGGCAGTTCTTCCGGGTCTTTGTTTACCGTTGGCCAGTTATCTGATTTCTTTTTCCACACCTGACCTTCCCTAGGACCTTCCCCAACTTGTGTGTGCAACTTTTTTCCAAGATGGATTTCAGCCCAGAGGCCTATGGGAGGGCCTTAGCATCACATGTTGTGGGGGGGGTGCCCCTCCTTTTTGACCCCCAAGGAGCCTTTCTGCACATGTGCAATGTCTCCCTTGCCCCAAGGATGGGAAATACGTAACCTCTTGATCTTTCAACAGAGTTTGTCCCACTCTGTCCCTGCCATAAAAATGTCCAGTGTCTAGTTATTTACCCTATTTCTGTTACTGGTTTTTATATCGAGGTGCAGATCTTGAAATATAGACAGGAATCCGGTCATAAATATGTAGTCCTGGAGTCCATTTGTCTCTTGCTTCAGGAAATGTAAACAGGGGGGCTGATAATGAATGTCTGGCCTGGAACCCACCTTCTTCTCACCCCAGGAAGTGTAAACAGGAGGCCAGTTGTAAATGTCTAGCCTGGAGCCCATCTATCTCCTGCCTCACTTTTATTTTGCATATATACTCATTTGTGTTCTTTTTAATATTGCACATGTAAGTGATATCACATAACTCTAGAGCATTTAAATCACAGTAGGTTACATCCTTAATTTCTAGGATTAGTCCTGATAATGGATTTCATTTTTGTTGATAATTACTCGAAGGGAGTTCTGGAGGTCACAATTCTTTTACTCCAGAAAGTTAGTCTTGGGTTGAGGTTTTTTTAAATTATTTATTTATTTATTTTATTTTGGCTGCGTTGGGTCTTCGTTGCTGCACACGGGCTTTCTCTAGTTGTGGCGAGCAGTGGCTACTCTCTGTTGCGGTGCGCAGGCTTCTCATTGCGGTGGCTTCTCTTGTTGCAGAGCACGGGCTCTAGGTGCATGGCTTCAGTAGTTGTGGCTCATGGGCTCTAGAGCTCAGGCTCAGTAGTTGTGGCGCACGGGCTTAGTTGCTCCACAGCATGTGGGATCTTCCCTGACCAGGGATCGAACCCCTGTCCCCTGCATTGGCAGGTGGGTTCCTAACCACTGTGCCACCAGGGAAGTCCTACTACTATATTTAAAATAATCAACAAGGACTTACTGTATAGCACAGAGAACTCTGCTTAATATTCTTTAATAACCTAAATGGGAAAAGAATTTGAAAAAGAATAGGTACATGTATATGTACAACTGAATCCCTTTGCTGTATGTCTGAAACTAACACAACATTGTTAATCAACTATACTCCAAAATAAAATAACATTTTTGAAAAGAAAAATAAGCTCCTTGGAATGAAATGACTCATTCCGGTCAGAGTGTGATTTCCAGGCTGTGAGCAGCTAGGCTGGCTCAGCTCTCAGGGGAGGGATGTGGTGACTTTTATGCTGCCTGTTTCTCTCCCACAGGCTGGACAAGTGCCTGTTCACCTCCGTCTGCTGCCAGGCCATGGCTTCTGTGCTCCTCAACAACCAAACTCTGAGATACCTGGACTTGAGCAAGAACGACATCGGGTTCGGGGGCATCCTCCACCTGCGTGAGGCCGTCAGGAAGAGGAAGTGGGGATCTGAGGTCTCTCTGTAAGTCTCCGCTGGGTTCCCTGTGCAGGATGCATAGCCCTAGGAAACCTCCTCATCAGCAGTGAGATTCTGGACCCCAAATGCTGTCGGCAGATGTTGCTAACGACCTTTGTTCCTCTCCTGGGGATTTTTATTTTAATAAATTTTTTATTTTATTTATTTATTTTTGGTGGCATTGGGTCTTCGTTGCTGCGCATGGGCTTTCTCTAGTTGCATCGAGTGGGGGCTACTCTTCGTTGTGGTGCGTGGGCTTCTCATTGCAGTGGCTTCTCTTGTTGCGGAGCACGGGCTCTAGGTGCGTGGGCTTCGGTAGTTGTGGCTCGCGGGCTCTAGAGCGCAGGCTCAGTAGTTGTGGCGCATGGGCTTAGTTGCTCCGCGGCATGTGGGATCTTCCCGGACCAGGGCTCCAACCCGTGTCCCTTGCATTGGCAGGTGGATTCTTAACCACTGTGCCACCAGGGAAGCCCTCCTGGGGATTTATAGTTTCCTTCATGTGGCTGACAAACCACAACTCCTGCGTGTGAAATGAGAAAATAAACCTGGATTCTACTGTCTGCTCTTTTTTTTTTTTGCATTTTAAAGATATTTGTTTGTTTTTTACAGTAGGTCTTTGTTGGTTATCTATTTTAAGTATAGTGTGTACATATCAATCCCAGACTCCCAATCTACCCCTCCTCCCCACTCTTCCCCCCAACCCCGTAACCATAAGTTCATTCTCTAAGTCTGTGGGTCTGTTTCTGTTTTGTAAATCAGTTCATTTGTATCATTTCTTTTAGATTCCGCATATAAGCAATATCATATGGTATTTGTCTTTCTCTGTCTGACTTACTTCACTCAGTATGATAATCTCCAGCCCATGCATGTTGCTGCAAATTGCATTATTTCGTTCTTTTTTATGGCTGAGTAATTAATATTCCATTGTATATATGTAGCACATCTTCTTTACCCATTCCTCTGTTGATGGACATTTAAGTTGCTTCATGTCTTGGCTATCAGAAACAGTGCTACAGTGAACACTGGGGGGCATGTATTCTTTCAGGTTATGGTTTTCTCTGGATATATGCCCAGGAATGGCATTGCTGGATCATATGGTAGCTCTATTTTTAGTTTCTTAAGGAAACTCCACACTGTTCTCCATAGTGGCTGTACCAATTTATACTCCCACCAACAATGTAGGAGGGTTCCCTTTTCTCCACACCCTCTCCAGCATTTATTGTTTCTAGATTTTTTGATGATGGCCGTTCTGACTGCTATGAGGTGGTAGCTCATTGCAGTTTTTTTTAAATTTTTATTTATTTATTTTTGGCTATGCCTCACAGCTTGTGGGATCTTAGCTCCCCGACCAGGGATCAAATCCGCACCCCCTGCAATGGAAGTGCAGAGTCTTAACCACTGGACCGCCAGGGAGGTCCCCTCATTGTAGTTTTGCTTCGCATTTCTCTAATAATTAGCGATGTTGAGCATCTTTTCATGTGCCTCTTGGCCAACTGTAAAAAAAAAAAAAGTAAAAACGTAGCCATCTGCTCTTAAACTGTTTGTTTCTTCATCTTCTCTCCTGTCTTAAACAAATGAATGTGTTATCATCACTTACCAGATCTGCGGCTGTGAAGGGCTTAGTGGACCTTTTGTTTCTCCATCTGTAATTTGGGGTTGGCATCCTCCTCCAGGAGATACTATGAGGATTGGAAGAAAGTGCATCTATAAGGCACTAAGTTCAGTGCCTGAGACCATCATGATCTCAATTATCGATGGATTCTGGGTATAGGTCATAGGAAACAGCTGGTGTATTCATTATCTATTGCCCTGGAACAAATTATCTCAATGCTTAATAAGGCAACACACATCTGTTGTAAAATTTCTGAAGGTCAGAAATACAGGAGCAGTTTAACTGGATGGTTCTACTCAGGCTCTTTTACGGGCTGAGTTAAGGTGTTGACTGGAAGGTGATGAGGCTGGAGGACCAACCTCCAAGCTCACCCATGTGGCTGTTGGCAGGAGGCCTCAGTTGCCCTCTGCAAGGCTGCACCTAATGTTGCAGCTAGCTCCCTCCTGAACAAGTGATGGGAGAGGGAAGAAGGGGGCAGAGGGGGGGGGCAAAAGTGCCCAAAACAGAGCCACAGTCCTTTATTACTGAATCTTGAAAGACCCATCCCTTCTGCTTTACTCTAACCGTCACACAGACCCACTATAGCCCAGTGAGAGAGGGGGCTACATGATAGTGTGAATAACAGGAAGAAGGATCTTTGGGGCCACTTGGAGTCACCTGCCACACCTTGTAATTGGTGGATCCAAGGCACCTGGGCTTCGTCCCTGAGCTCTTGAGAGCTGCACCATTGATCTTGAGCTTGTTGACTTGAAAAATATATTCACAGCCTAAAAGTTGAGAGGTAGGTTTTATTCAGTAGGAATTTTTAGGACTTCAAGCCCAGGAGTCAGAGTCTCAAGTAACCCTGAGAAAACTGCTCTGAGGAGGTGAGGGGAGAGCTAGGATATATAGGAGTTTTGCAACAAAGGGCAGGTGGTAGGAACAAAAGATTACTGTTAATAAAAGAAAAGCAGATACCTCGAGTTAAGGCGTATAGCACTTTTCTATGTATGGGAAGATGCAAGAGTCTGGGCTCACTGAAATCATTCCTTTGGTATGTATCTCAGCTACTTGGGGCCAGTATCCTGTGTTTTCTCATCCTGAGTTCCCTCAGGGCTCACCGTGGGGAGTGGCTGCAGTCTGATGGCTGCTAGATGGCAGGTGTTCTTTGTTTCCTTCCTGAGTTCCCTCGGTGCTCACCAGCTCACCACTGGGTTGCAATCACTGACGACTGTGACATCCTTTGTTTACTGATATGGCAGGCAATATTCCATTTACAGTAAGTCCCCTACGTATGAACCTTCAAGTTGCGAGCTTTCAGAGATGTGAACGTGCGTTCACATCTGTGTATGCCTGTCTGGCATACATTGTCTCGTGCATGCGTCCTCTACTGGTTGTGCATCTCGCCCTCAGTCTCCTATGGCTGAGGATCCTTCAGCTCTGCCATCTCCCACCTCCTCTCCCTCCTCCAGTCAGTAACTCTTCTTGCCTGTTCACTCAATGCAGCCCCTGTATGCCAGCTGTTATACTGTACTACTGTACTTTTCAAGGTACTGTTCTGTAAGATTAAAAATGTTTTCTTTGCTTTTATGTATTATTTGCGTGAAAAGTATTATAAACCTATTATAGTACAGTACTATATAGCTGATTGTGTTAGTTGGGTACCTAGGCTAACTTTGTTGGACTTATGAACAAATTGGACTTACAAACGCGCTCTCAGAACGGAATGTGTTCGTATGTAGGGGATTTACTATATCAATCTCATGGGTGGTAAATTTCTGTCCTAGAGGTTTTACATATTTTCCAGCACTTCAAAAGCAAACTGAGCATAGGAGAACCAAACCTGATTCTTATCCTTCTCAGGGAGAAGAAACAGAGCGATGGAGTGGATATGATGAGAAGACTGGAGGGCCCAGTAGTGAACAACAAAATCCTGAAGATAGTTCAGGATTGGAAAGATGAGTGCTGTGATAAGGCAGAGTGGACGAATTGATCTGGTGACGCCCTGGATAATTTTTTCCTGATGAAAAATTGGGCAATGGTTTCCTATTCTGTGGGCCCTTCTGAGTCTACAATGGCTCAGTTAGTTCTGGGAAATGGTGTAACGCGTGACCTCCAAATAGCTCCCTCGGAGATACTGAAGGTCACGTGTCAGACATAGATTAGTCACGGAATTGGGGACACCATGGTAAGCAGCGTTCCAGCTCACTTCTACTCCTGGCTTCTGGAAGTCATTGAATATGTCATGTTAACATTGTCTCTGGGAAATATCTGACTCACCTATTGGAGTATTGTGAGAATTGAATTAAAAATGTGCATGAATGCAATTCAAAAACTTGTCAAGTGTTGTTTATTTACAAATAGACTTGTACATCAACTGTTATGAAGGAAAACATCTTGCCTCGAAAGAGGGTCCACTACTGTATAGCACAGGGAACTCTGCTCAATGTTATGTGGCAGGCTGGATGGGAGGAGACTTTGGGGGAGAATGGATACACGTATATGTAGGGCTGAGTCCTTTTGCTGTGCACCTGAAACTATCACAACATTGTTAATTGGCTATACTCCAATCCAATATAAAATAAAAAGTTTTTAAAATAATAATAAAAAATAGGAAAAAAACAGTGTCCAGAGAAAATTTCTGAGGGAGATAATATAGCAAGTGATGGAACAGGGAAATCACCTCATGTTTAAGGAACTCTTTTTTAAAAAGTGAAGTGTGGGACTTCCCTGGTGGCGCAGTGGTTGGGAATCTGCCTGCCAATGCAGGGGACACGGGTTCGAGCCCTGCTCCGGGAAGATCCCACATGCCACGGAGCAACTGAGCCCGCGTGCCACAACTACTGAAGCCTGCGCACCTAGAGCCCATGCTCTGCAACAAGAGAAGCCACCACAATTAGAAGCCCGCGCACCGCAACAAAGAGTAGCCCCAGGTCTCTTCAACTAGAGAAAGCCCGCGTACAGCAATGAAGACCCCATGCAGCCAAAAATAAATAAATAAAAATAAAAAGTGAGGTATGACTCAACTTTTTTTTTGAAGGAGTTTAGTCCATTAATAAACAAATTAAAGCGAATTTCTCTTGGATGTGTACTAGGCTGAACCTGGACCCAGTTTGGAAGGTCTAGAGGGTGGTTTCCTGAATTCTATCTCCCTAGTGACCATCACAGGACCTTGAGAAGCTTTAGAATGTGCAGGTGGCCTCCTGTGCAACGTCGTGGAATAGACTGCACATCACAGGGCAGACTCTGCACTTTTTTTTTCTTTTGGCCGCACCATGTGGCTTGTGGGATTTATTTCCCTAACCAGGGATTGAACCCAGGCCCTCTGGACCAGCAGGGAATTCCCCAGACTGCAGTTTTTCAGGTCCTAGCTATCTAGCACAGGATTAAAGTATTAGGGCAGCATTTAGAACTCAAAGATCTAGAAAGCAGTCATACAAGTATTTTCTTTTGAAACAGTCCTCTTATTCTACACAAAGTGATGACCGGGTATTACCTACATTAGTTTCTCAACTCTCTAAAGGGGTTTTGTTGCAAAAGCCAGAGCAGTGGAGACCCTCAACCCCACCCCCAGTCCATTATTCAGGGATGGACAGAAATAAGTGTCCATCCAAAGTCGGACTCTAAAGTGAAAATTTGCTTTAATTTGTTCTCCAGAGCCCAGAATTTCACATGTCATGCATTGCTAAAGGGATTCACAGTGACTGAGGTGAGGCTGCCCAAAATGCTTTGCCGGGGGTGTAAAGCCAGAGACCCCCCCCAACTGACACGTTCCCCAGAAGGACCTAGGAGACCCCCACTTTGCTAAAGCAAGGAGGGAATATGCCTTGAGATGAGCAAGGCTGAAAGTATGATCGAGGTTTCCCATCTTCGTGGCACACTTTATTAACACGGAATCTTTAAAGATGCTGTAGCCTAGCTCCCAGCTTCAGACATCCTGACTTAATTGGAAAGGGTGTGGCCTGAGTATGAGGGATTTTAAAAGTTCCCCCAGAGGGAAGAGATATGGGAACATATGTATATGTATAACTCATTCACTTTGTTATAAAGCAGAAACTAACACACCATTGTAAAGCAATTATACTCCAATAAAGATGTAAAAAAAAAAAGTTCCCCCAGGTGATTCCAACCTGCAGTGAAGTTTGGGAACCACTGAAGTAGGAGATATTGTTACTGTGGTAACCATTTTGCAGTATATGTCTATGAAATCAACATGTTATACACCTTAAGCCTACACAGCGTTGATGATTCCCTCAATAAAGCCGGAAAAAAAGAAAGAACTGCTTTGGGAGGTAACCATTAATGTGGAGGCTCGAGGCACAAGGTAGCTGGTGTTGCTATTAACCGAGATGGGCACTTTTTAAAAATTTTTATTTTTTACACAATTTTCAAAGGTTACTTTCCATTTACATTTATTACAGAATATTGGCTAAATTCCCCCATGCTGTGCACTACCTCCTTGTAGCCTGTCTTACACCCAATAGTTTGTACTTCCTACTCCCCCACCACTCTATTGCCCCTCCCCCTCCCCACTGGTAACCAGTGGCTTGTTCCCTATATCTGTGAGTCTGCTTCTTTTTTGTTATATTCACTAGTTTGTTGCATTTTTTTAAGATTCTGCATATAAGTGATAAAATACAGTATTTGTCTTTCTCTGACTTATTTCACTTAGCATAATGCCCTCCAAGTCCATTCATGTTGCTGCAACTGGCAAAATGTTCCTTTTATGGCTGAGTAATATTCCGTTGTATATATGTACCACATCTTCTTTATCCATTCCTCTGTTGGTGGACACTTATGTTGCCTCCATATCTTGGTTATTGTGAATAGTGCTGCTATGACCGTTGAGGTGCAGGTATCTTTTCGAATTAGAGTTTTTGTTTTTTTCCAGATATATACCCAGGAGTGGACTTGTTGGGTCATATGGTAGTTTTATTTTTAGTTTTTTGAGAAACTTGCATACTGTTCTTCATAGGGGCTGCCCCAATTTACATTCCCACAACAGTGAATGAGGGTTCCCTTTCCTCCACACCCTGTCCAGCAGTTGTTACTTGTGGTCTTTCTGGTGATGGCCATTTTGGCAGATGTGAGGGGATATCTCATTGCATTTTTAATTTGCATTTCCCTGGTGATTAGCAATGGTGAGAAGAGGGGCACTTTAGAATGTTGGAAAAGATTCATTTGATAACAAACAGGTATATGTATTATGAGTTCACAGGACTCCAGGTGAGAGAGTTTTATGGAGAAAGTCAATTGAACAAACAACAGCAGCATCATTAGAGAGCGGTCAGTAAATGCCAGGTCTGGTAAAATGAGGACACACACACACATCATTGCTCTGGGACAACCAGGTGAGGGCTGTAGAGGTCCTGGGCACAGGTGTGCTAAGGGTGCTGCAGCACCCTCACCTGTTAGGTGGGAAGGGGTGGGGCATGCAGGTGCAGAAGGCAGCGGCTCCACATCTACCCTGGGTCTGGCCGTTTAGAGCCGTGGCAGCCAATGGACGGCAACAACGTCACCGGCCCAAGATTCCCCAAAGACCCATCACCACGTGGTTGCCAGTTGGGATCTGGTCTTGGAGGCGAGGAGTGAACTTGGTGAGTAGTTTCTCCTGTCTTGTTCCTGGTACCTTTCTCTCCCCATTTTTCTACAGTCCTGGTTGGAATTGTTCGTTGCGCCCTGCTCTGTGCTCCCTCTCTCTCCATTTAGACTAGTCAGAGCCCAGAGACCAAAGATACCCTTAGACAGAAGGAAGTGTCCCATTTCCCCGCTTTGCTGAAAAGATCTACCCACAAAACATATCTGTTTGGGGTGTTTCGGTACAGCTCTCAATGCTTCCTAATCTCTAGGTCTAAAGTGCAGGACAGAATTGGGGTGCTCTGACTCAAAGGGTCGAGACAAGCTGATGTCTGGTCCACATCTTACAAGACTCCTTTGTTAATTCTGCTAATAATATGTTCACTATGGCTTACAGCCATCAAAGTGCTATATGGTCCTGAGGGTCATGTCAAGGGAGGAAACTGAGTTACAGGTGAGTTAAATGTGTTTGCCTGGGGCGCTAAGAGGTGACTCAATATGTGAAACGGGGTCTAACTTATGTCAAGCCCTGTAATCTTAACTGCTTCTATGGAATCATTCAAGACACCTGTGCAGCAAATGAACCTATCTACCACAAAACAGAAGCAAACTCACAGACTTGCAAACTCACAGACTTCCCCTTGCCGAGGGGGAAGGGGAAGGGGTGGGTTGGGAGTTTGGGGTTAGCAGGTGCAAACTATTACATATAGAATGGATAAACAACAAGGTCCTACTGTATAGCTCAGGGAACTATAGTCTACACCCTGGGACAAACCATAATGGGAAACGATATAAAAAAAGTATATATGTGTATAGCTGAGTCACTTTGCTGTACAGCAGAAATTAACACAACATTGCGAATCAACTATAGTTCAATAAAAAATTTTTTTTTAAGATACCTGTGCAGAAAGGTGTTTCAGGAAAGAGTATAGATAAAGGATAGAGACAAACACAGTTTTGGTGAGTCATTTGTTCCCAGTAAATAGCTTTGACCACCAGTCTTTTTTTCCTTTTTTTTTGGCTGTGTTGGGTCTTTGTTGCTGTGCGTGCACGGGCTTTCTCTAGTTGTGGTGAGCAGGGGCTACTCTTCGTTGAGGTGTGTGGGTTTCTCACTGCAGTGGCTTCTCTTGTTGCAGAGCACGGGGCGCACAGGCTTCAGCAGTTGTGGTGCACAGACTTAGTTGCTCTGCAGCATGTGGGATCTTCCCAGACAGGGCTCGAACCCATGTCCCCTGCATTGGCAGGCAGATTCTTAATCACTGCGCCACCAGGGAAGTCCCTGACCACCAGTCTTAACCTACATCCCTACAACCTACAGTCCTGCTTCTATTGGAATAATGTCTTTGCCTTCTCACCAATCCTGCCTCGATTTTACAGCAGAAGGTGTCCGTCAGCCTATCCCACGTTAATCCTTCCACCTGGGCTCTCCTCCCATCAACTCACCTGTCTTTTGTGTTTGATGTATCAGTTCCCAGTCTGGGATGTATTGGAAGAGGTGGAGTGCTAGAATCAGATGCACAGGACAATGCTCTTTTCTAAAAGAGAGCAAGCTCTTCCACTTTACAGAACTTTACAGAACCTCTGATTTCAACTCTGCAAAGTGAGGACAATAATAATATTATTATTATAGTAACAATACAGTAATCATTATATATTGATACTGTTTACACAAAGTTTACCTGAGATGCTGCAAATCTCCTAAGAAGGGATTTAGATAAGTACTCATTTAATTTTTGTTTGTTTTTTTGCGGTACACGGGCCTCTCACTGTTGCGGCCTCTCCCGTTGCGGAGCACAGGCTCCGGACGCGCAAGCTCAGTGGCCACGGCTCACGGGCCCAGCCGCTCCGCGGCATGTGGGATCCTCCCAGACCAGGGCACGAACCCGTGTCCCCTGCATGGGCAGGCGGACTCCTAACCACTGCGCCACCAGGGAAGCCCTATTTGTCCTTTTATTAGGAGGTTTTTTTTACAGGGAAGAGCCAAAACTGACTACGTGTTGGATCTGCTTCTTTTACTTTAACCTTTGCTTCCTGTTGCCTTTGTTCACTAAAAGGATACTGTCTATACATAATGGCCTGCCTTGGGGAAACCTGCCCTCTGCCTGAAGGTTAAACCAAAGTGCCTTTGTTCAGGGAAACATCCGGACCCTGTTCGACCTGTGAATGGCTGCAAGAAAGAAGAAATTAACACATCCCCTCCCAGAGGCTGGCCATTCCAGGAGATATTTGCAAATCTTACGGCCTTTTTTACTTTACTTCCTCATCTCCTCCCCCTCTCTGTTCTATAAAAGAAGCTGGCATCCAAACCCTGATAAGATGGTTATTTGGAGACTTTAGTCTGCCACCTTCTCAGTCTGCCAGCTTTCCGAACACCTCGTCTCCAATTTATTGGCCTGTCCTTTGGCGAGCAGAGCGAGCTTGGACTTGAGAGCAGTTTTATATTTTCTAGATACAAGTTCCAGATCAGATATTTTAAGATACTTATTAGTATACTTTTTTTTTAAGTAGTACCTTCCTTCATCTACCTTTAAATTTATTTATTTATTTTTGGCTGTGTTGGGTCTTTGTTGCTGCACGTGGGCTTTCTCTAGTTGCGATGAACAGGGGCTACTCTTTGTTGCGGGCTTCTCATTGCGGTGGCTTCTCTTGTTGTGGAGCAGGGGCTCTAGGCATGCAGGCTTCAGTAGTTGCAGCACGTGGGCTCAGTAGTTGTGGCTCTCTGGCTCTAGAGCGCAGGCTCAGTGGTTGTGGCACATGGACTCGGTTGCTCTGCAGCATGTGGGATCTTCCCGGACCAGGGCTTGAACCCGTGTCCCCTGCATTGCCAGGTGGATTCTTAACCACTGTGCCACCAGGGAAGCCCTATCAGTATACTTTTATACCAAAAATCTTTACTGTATGTGTATAACTGAATGTTATATTAACAGGCACAACTGGAATCAACTGATCTAAAAACTGTGTGACTGATTTTCAGTAAGTGGTGGGAACCTATGTGCCAATTCCCTGAGTCTGGCCTGTGAGCCAAGATCATTCACTGGCAAGTGTTTTCAGTCTTACTCTGTGCCAGATGCTATTTCAGGAACTAGGGATACAGGCAGTAAAATATTCCCAGAGCTTATATTCTGGTAACAAGATAGATACGGCGTCAAGTAATTCTAAGTCTATGAAGAGTTGTTACCTGTTAATGGGGCTTCTCTCAGTATCTTTCACAAAAGGAATAGAGAATGTCATTCCATCTGGTGAGTCCATTGAGGCTGGTTGTACAAACTTGAGAATTGGATGCAAGGTTCTCTTTTGAATCGTGTCACTTTTCCAACAGGTCCCATTTGCTTCGTTTACCAAAGAATCTACTTCTCCAACAAAACCTGAGCTCTCAGCCTTGCGTTAAGATGGGAGAAGCCAAATTATCCTCCTTTTCCAGCTATGGACTGCAATGGTGTTTCAAGCAGCTACACAAAGAAGAGTTTCAGATATTTAAGGCATTACTAAAGGAAAGTGCTTCGGAACCGGCAGCCTGCTCTTTTCCACTGGTTGAAGTGGATGATGCCGATTCGGAACAGCTCACCTCCCTCTTGCATGAGCATTATAAAGAATCTTTTGCCTGGAAGATATCCATTGACATCTTTGAAAAGATGAGCCTGTCGGCCCTCTCAGAGATGGCCAGGGATGAGATGAAAAGTGAGTAAGACAGATTTGGGGCAGATCTAGGGGTAGGAGAAAAGGGAGGTGACCTCAAGTTTCCCATTGGAATGGGAAAGGTATCATTGTTCTCTCAGGGAGTCCACCTCTACAGCATGAGTCTGAACTAGGAGAGCTAACTCACTCATTGGTCCACCTCCCTGGCTGGAAGCTAGAGTCATCTCCAGCCTGTGAAACAATGAAGGAGAAGACAGGGTAGATAAACCCTCTATCTGGACAGAATTTGGTCACAGTTAGTAGATGGGATTTGTAGTCAGAAGTGCGTAGCTCTGGTGCCACCACAGGTATGACTTCTGGCAAATTTTCTCCTACTCTGACCCTTGGATTCCACAACTGGGAACAGTAACTGTGATGCTTATCTGTGCTGTTGCAGAGGTTCCATAAGATAATGTATAGAGAGTGCTTAACAAAGCTTCACTCATTTTTTGAGAACACTAATGGCTGTACAATGGGCATCTCCCTTATTTCTTGCCCCAGACTGAGGGACTAAGGTTCAAGGAACTTCTCTAAGGACTGACCTTCCTCAGAATGTTGGTGCCCATATTATAGCAACGTACTTAGATCAAATTGTGTAGTTATCTTAAGGTATTTAGGAGAAAGGTAGTAGAAAAAAACAATAGCTCTCCTTCATCAGGAGGAATTGTCTCCTCAACTGTGGACAAAAACTTAACGAAGAGCCCCAAGTGTAAGCAATCAGATTGGCCCTAAAGACTTACAGGTATTACATGCCTATATGTAGCTCATCAGCTGTAGCTGCAAAGGACTTGAACAGAAGCTATTCCTTCGGAGCCTCAAAAAAGCCCTGGGTGGAAAACATATTAGTATTATTCACAGGAAATAAGGGTTATAAAATTAAAATAATTGTTGGTGTTTACCAGTCAGTACCCCAGTCTAAATACCACGTTGAAGTTGTCATGTGCTCTGCTATTGATTTTCAAACTCACCCAAAAAATAGGTTCCCCATGACAGAAGCTAAAATAGAGATTCTACCAAGTTACACAAGTTGACCAGGTTCATGACCTAATATGTGACAAAAATTACTTAACATTCATTTTGCGTATCTTTAACATTCATTTTGCATACTCTCGTGTATCGTGTGCCAGAGATTTATAGCTTGCAATGCAATAGGGAAGAGGGATAAATGGGCAATTTTTTAAATGGATGGTGTAGAAAAATATGTGAAGACTAGAATCACTTCCTAGAAGAAGTAAGGTTTAGGCTGAGACAAAAATGAAGAAAAGGAATTAGCCGAGCTAATTGGGTAGAGGAGAACATTCTGAGCAAAAGAGAGCAACATTATGAAGTCTTTAACAAAGAAAGAAGTTGGATAGACCATGAAGCATTGGAGAGAATATGGCAGGAGATGAAGATAAAAAGATGGTCTAGGGGCTTCCCTGGCGGCGCAGTGGTTGAGGGTCCGCCTGCCCATGCAGGGGACACGGGTTCGTGCCCTGGTCTGGGAGGATCCCACATGCCGCGGAGCGGCTGGGCCTGTGAGCCATGGCCGTTGAGCCTGCACGTCCGGAGCCTGTGCTCTGCAACGGGAGAGGCCACAACGGTGAGAGGCCTGCGTACCGCAGAAAAAAAAAAAGATGGTCTAGAAGTCAGACAGCATCTTGCAAATAATTTTAATAGCAAAGCACAAGCAATTAAATAGTTTTAAAGGGGTAGGGGTAGAAATAATCAAACTGGCATTTCACCATTGTTGCTGAAGTCATGAGTGGTCTGGAAAGAGTCATGAGTGGTCTGGAAAGAGTCATGAGTGGATGTGGGGAGACCAGTTAGGGGTCCATTCTAGCATCCCATGGGAGAAATAAAGGCGGCTTGGACTAGGGTGATGATGGCAGTTAAAGAAAAAGTAGAAATGGAATTGGAAGATATTTTGGAAGCAGACACAACAGTTTTTGAGGACTAAATGCAGATGGAGAATATGGGATCAAGCATGGTACCCAAGTTTCTGGCATGAGTGACGGGGTGGATGGGGTTCCATTGCCTCATCCCAGGAAATACTGGAAGAGATTTTTGCAGCAAGTAGATGGGGGAGGGGGAGGGGGAGGGAGGATTGGTCAATGTTAGAGCTTATGAGTTGAAGGTACCTCTATTTGGAGAACTCACAGGCATCTGAGTAGTTAACTAACTATTCTGACGTTCGAGAGAGGTGTTTAAGATGACTCTTGACGATTAACTCTTTTTTAAAATTTATTAATTAATTAATTTATTTTGGCTGCCTTGGGTTTTCATTGCTGCACGCGCGCTTTCTCTAGTTTCAGCGAGTGGGGGCCACTCTTCGTTGTGGTGTGCGGGCTTCTCATCACAGTGGCTTCTCTTGTTGCAGAGCACGGGCTCTAGGCACGTGGGCTTCAGTAGTTGTGGCACGTGGGCTCAGTAGTTGTGGCTCGCGGGCTCTAGAGCGCAGGCTCAGTAGTTGTGGCACATGGGCTTAGTTGCTCCGCGGCATGTGGGATTTTCCTGGACCAGGGCTCGAACCCGTGTCCCTGCATTGGCAGGCGGATTCTTAACCACTGAGCCACCAGGGAAGCCCTTGACAATTAACTCTTAATAACCATAATATACTGTCTTATTATATGACCTACCCAGGATCACACAGCAAAAATGGGACTGAAATGTACATTTACGTGCTCAAAATCAGACAGTCTTTACTATAAATCTCTGCTGCTTCACCGTGCTGGTGGTATTTGAGGGTCTGTCTCCATTTTTCTCATTTCAGACTAGTCATGGAAAAAACTGTGAGATCCTGAGACTAGTCTTTGTTGCCCTCAGTAATTTGGGCAGAGGATTGCTCATCCCTGATTTGGGGAATTGCCATGACTTTATTGAGACATTATCTCATCTACTCTCTATTGCAGAATATTTACTGGCTGAAATACCAGAACATTCTACACCAACAAAGACGGACCAAGGTCCAAGCATGGAAGAAGTACCAAGTTAGTGGGGGAGAGGGGGGTGGAAAATGGATGTGCTATTAACATTTATGTATAAGGAAATTATCACAGAAAAATACTTATTGCGATCTAAGATAGTAATATCTCAGTAAGATATGGGGTAGATATATCTAGTAGAATTTGGTGTTGAGGGTTTCAGAAAAACAGGTTCAGGAATTGCTCCCACCTTTCTGTTTGGACAACCTGGTGGATGGTGATGTGGAAAGTCAATGATTTTTTTCAAAAATATTGATTGATGGATTGACTGATGTGGCTGCACAGGGTCTTAGTTGTGGCACACGGGATCTTCGTTGCCACATTTAGGATCTTAGTTGCAGCCTGTGAACTCTTAGTTGTGGCATGGCATGTGGGATCTTAGTTCCCCGACCACGGATTGAACCTGGGCCCCCTGCATTTGGGAGCGCGGAGTCTCAGCCACTGGACCACCAGGGAAGTCCCGAAAGTCCATGAAGTACATTTCAAACTCTGAAATCACTTCAAGCTGGGCTTTTATTCCATCTGTACAACATAACGTATGTTGGCAGGTGTGGGTTACTTTAATCATTCCTTGGACAAATATTTGAAAACCTAATAGCGGCCAGTATTGTCCATTTTCAGTTGGAATGGGTAGTAACAAATACCAACAATGACGACGTTTCTAGAATACTTGCCGTGGGCTGGGCGCTGTTCTCACATTTTGTGATTATGTTGTGGGATCCTACACCCGTCTCATAAGGGAGGTATTAATATCCCCATTTTATTGATGAAAAACTACCATAGAGTGATGATGTGGGGCTAAATTAGAATTCTAATTTCTAATTAATTTCTAATTTCTAATTAGATTTCTGTATAAGGGAATGAGCCAAATATCTGTTCCAAGGTAAGTTCAGAAAGAGAAGCTTCTTTCTAATTATCATTTACGGGAAACTTACCAGAAGGAGTAAGCTTTTGGTTAGAGGTAAAAGCTGAAATGAGTTTTTGGTGCATTGAATTTGAGGTCCCTTTAAGGTAGTGAGTTAGACATATGATCCTGGATTTTTAGGGAAGAAATCAGCACTAGAGAGCAATATTTGGAACTCTTAAGTACAGACATGATCATTAAATCCATGGAAGAAGAAAAGGTGTCTCCCCCCGGCCCCTAGTATCCCCTTTGGTAACCCTAAGTTTGTTGTCTATGTCTGTGAGTCTATTCGTTTTGTAAATAAGTTCATTTGTATCATTTTTTAGATTCCACATATAAGTGATATCATATGATATTTGTCTTTGACTTACCTCACTTAATATGATAAACTCTAGGTCCATTCATGTTGCTGCAAATGGCATTATTTCATTTTTTATGGCTGAGTAATATTCCATTGTATAGATACACAACACTGTATATAAAATAGGTATATTTAAAACATATATAAAACAGGTACCTACTGTATAGCACAGGGAACTATATTCAATATCTTATAATAAACCATAATGGAAAATAATCTGAAAAAGAATATGTGTTTATATATACTCATAAATATATATACAAATATTTATATAAATATATATAAACTGAACCACATTGCTATATAGTTGAAAATAACACAACATTGTAAATTAACTGTGCTTCAATTTTAAAAAAAAAAGAAGAAAAAGAAAAAGCGGCTGAGGAAGAGGCAAAGAAGGGTTGAATTCAACTGCAGCCTCTCTTTCTGGGGTTCCTCTGCCTCTACAAAAACCTACAACCCAGGAGCACAGGCTGTCCTTTTGACGGAAGATAATACATCAGTGTGACCTCAGCAAATGGACCTTGTTCAGATCTCAGAGGGTCTGCTGCTTGTGGGTTGAACACAGATCTGTTCATGACCTTCCTGATGCAGAACAATGAAGTTTAAGATTTGGAACTTTTGTGTAGAGATTTTATGTAGGGCTAGTCACTGTCTCATGCACTTGTATAGAGAGAGTCTTACTCTCTTTTTTTTTTTTAAAGATAATGGTAGTACCAGCAAATGTAAGGGACCGGATAGGAATTTTTAATTTTTTAAATTTTTATTTTATATTGGTGTATGGTTGATGTACAGTGTTGTGTTCATTTCAGATGTAGAGCAAAGTGATTCAGTAACACATATATATCTCTTCTTTTTCATATTCTTTTCCCAACACAGAATATTGTGTTCCCTGTGCTATACAGTAGGTCCTTATCAGTTACCTATTTTATATATAGTCGTGTGTATACTTTTCTCCCTCTCCCCCTCCCCCCGCCATTTCCCATTTTGGTAACCATAAGTTTCTTTTCTAGGTCTGTGAGTCTCCTGTTTTGTAAGGAAGTTCATTTGTATCCATTCTTCGATTCCACCTATAAGTGATATCTATGATACTTGTCTTTCTCTGTCCCACTTACTTCACGTAGTATGATCGTCTAATTTTTTATGTTAGTGCATACCTATTGGATGTCAGAGACGGTTAAAGAGGCTACAGGGATGGAGGTAAAATGACAAGGAATTTTTCTCATGGAGCTCACCTTGGAAGCTGGGAGCTAGATGATTAAACACATAAAAGAATTGCCATTTATGACAAGTGTTGGGAATAAAATAAAGAGGGTAAGATTGAAAGAATTACACTTTGTAATGCTAATAGTGGCCATTGCTCATCTTTGCCAAGCCCCGTGCCGATAAATATCGAATGCACTTTCTGTTCCTTAAATATTTGTCACAGCCCTTGAAGAGGATGTCCATCTCATCTTATGGGTGAGGAAATGGAGGTCCAGAAAATGAGGCAACTTGTTCCAAATCACAGACACTATAGAGCTTCGAGTTCCAGGCAGTACCGGTCTAACTTCAAAGGCTGTGCTTACCTCCCCGTAAAGAGCAGTATCCCCTGTCACATGGAGCTGTTTCTCCACAGTAGCCCGGGACTCCTGGGCTGGAACTGAATGTGCACGCCCACCCCGAGGTCTGGAACGCAGGGCCAGGCACGCATCCTCAGCTCCCCCAAGCTTCTCTGTCTTTCAGAGACCACATAGGCATGTTCAATGTAGATTATTCAGTGAATACGTAGTTGTGTGTCCACAGGGCACCAGGCACTGTTACAATACTGAAGAAACAGTAGCAAGTAGCAAAGTCCCTGCACAGAATCCATTGCCGGAGACAGACAATAAGCAAACAAAAATGCAACCTGTCAGGTATGAAGTCCTGGAAAGAGAAATCAGGTTAAAGGGACACAGAGCGATTTTGCAGAGGATCAGTAAACTTTGAGGAAGTGATCTTCATACGAGGGACAGAGCTTGTTATATGTACGTTGCTAGGAAGAAACAAAAGACCCACAGCTGTAGGCTGTGTGACTTAGGATCAACTAGGTCTGCGGTTTTTGTTTTGCTTTTCTGCTAGTTTTTTTTTACTGAAACCCAGACTTTCTTCAAACTCTCTATCTCGTTCCTCTTCTCTCCTGTCCGACTCAGGCCACAGAGATGACCAACAAGACTATAAGAGTCACGTGATGAGGAAATTCTCCACGAAGCTGGATGCACACCACAGCTTTGAAAAATTTGCCTCTGACTGTCCAGATGTGCACGTGTTGTTGGGGGCTTTTAATCCAGACCAGGGGGGCTTCCGGCCTCTCACTGTGGTTCTACACGGAAAGGCGGGGATCGGGAAATCAGCTCTGGCCAGAAGGATCCTGCTGTTCTGGGCACAAGGTGAGCTCTACCAGGGCATGTTCTCCTATGTCTTTTTCCTCCACGCCAGAGAGGTACAGTGGACGAGGGAGTGCAGCTTTGCAGAGTTAATCTCCAGGCAGTGGCCAGACACCCAGGTCCAGGTGGAGGAGATCCTGTCCCAACCAGAAAGGCTCTTGTTTGTGGTTGACGGATTTGAGGACCTGGACCTCGCCTTCAAAGACGATGACTCAAATCTCTCTGGAGACTGGGCGGAGAAGCAACCCATGTCCATCTTGATGCACAGTCTTCTGAAGAAAGTCTTGCTTCCCGAGTCTTCCCTGATCATCACCGTCCGAGACTCGGGCATAGAAAAGCTCCAGTCCGTGCTCCTGTCTCCCCATTACCTGTTGGTTGGGGGACTCTCAGTGGAAAAAAGGATGCAGTTGCTTCTTGAGCATATGAAGCATGAACATCAAAAGATGCAAACCTTGCGTTCAGTAGTGGGCAACCATGAGGTGTTTGACAAGTGCCAGGTGTCCGTCGTGTGCTCCCTGGTCTGTGAGGCTCTCAACCTGCAAGAGGCCCCAGGAAAGAGCCTTTCCATCACTTGCCAGACTCTCACGGGCTTGTATGCCTCATTCGTGTTCCATCAGCTCGCTCCAAAAGATGCAGTCAGGAGCTGTCTGCGTCAGGAAGAAAGAGTCACCTTGAAGGGCTTGTGCCAGATGGCTGTGGAAGGCGTGTGGAATACGAAGTTCGTGTTTTACAGCGATGACCTGGGCATTCACGGACTGAAGGAACCTGAGCTCTCCGCTCTGTTTCACACAAGCATCCTTCTCCAAGGCAGCCGCTGTGAAGAGTGTTACATGTTCTTACACCTCAGCCTCCAGGAGTTCTTTGCTGCCTTGTACTATGTCCTGGAAGGATTGGAAGGAGAGGGGGACCCCTACCCTCTGTTCACTGAGAATGTAAAGAGTTTGATGGAACTCAAGCAAATCGACTTCAACGTCCACTTGGTCCAGATGAAGAGGTTCTTGTTTGGCCTGATGAGCAAAGAGGTGATGGGGGCGCTGGGAACCCTCCTGGGATCTCCTGTACCCCTGGTGGCAAAGCAGAGGCTTCTGCACTGGATCTCTTTGTTGGGTCAACACACCAACACCACTGCCCCGCTAGACTTCCTTGACGCCTTCTACTGTCTTTTTGAGACACAGGATGACGAGTTTGTTCGCTCGGCATTGAACAGCTTCCAAGAAGTGTGGCTTCCGCTGAACCGGCCAATGGACTTAATAGTGTCTTCTTTCTGTTTCCGGCATTGCCAGTATTTACGGAAAATTCGGTTGGATGTCAGAGAGGTCCCAAAGCATGAATTTGCTGAGTCATGGCCCAGCATTCCCCAAGGGTGAGTACCTTATCTCTGCAATTCGTTTTTTTATTTCCATCTTTGGGAGGGGGGCTATCATTGACAAATGAAAATTGCATATATTTAAGATGTATGCCTTGGTGTTTTGATATACCTGAAATAATCATCACCGTCAAGCGAATTAACATACCCATTACCTCTTATAGTTATCATTTTCTTTGTGTGTGTGTGTGAGAGAGAGTGTGTGTGTGTGTGGTGAAAACACTTAAGACTACCTACTATCCCTAGGCACATCGTTGTACATTAGCTCTCCAGCATGTATTTATCCTGCATAACTGAAACTTTGTACCCTTTGGCCAACATCTCCCCGTTTCCCCCACCCCCAGCCCCAGGCAACCACCACTCTACATTCTGCTTCTATGAATTCGACTCTTTTAGAATCTCCATGTAAGTGAGATCATGCGTGTCTCTCTGTTACTGCTTTTTTCCCTTAGCATAATACCCTCTAGCTTCATCCCAGTTGTTGCAAATGGCAGGACTTCCTTCTATTTTAAGGCTGAATGATATTCCATTTTGTGTGTATACCACATTTTCTTTATCCACGTATCCACTGACGGACACTTAGGTTGTTTCCATGTCTTGGCTATTGTGAATAATAGAGTACAAATATCTCTTTGGGATCCTGATTTCAATTCTCTGATATACCCCCAGAAGTGGGATTGCTGGATCATGTGGTAGTTCTATTTTTAATCTGGGGGGGAAACTCCATACTGTTTTCAGTAGTGGCTGCACCCTCTGACATTCAAGGGGGAGCTAGAATTTAAGCACAAATCTTACTCAAGAGCTGGAGGTGTGCCCCGTGGGTGTCGAAATATTCAGGAGGCAGGTGGTTATGAGAGCACTTCTCCAGACCATGAGGCGAGATCTGCTACACTAGCCTCAGAGTCTCTAAAACCATCCCTGTCCCGCCCTAATACACGGGTTTCTCTCCCCGGGCATTTCTGGGGCAGTTGTTCATGTCAAAATCCATCCTGTGGAAGCAAATGCTTATTTCCTTCTCCAACATAGCCTGCAGATCAAGACCCATGATGAGCATTGGGAACACCTCTGCTCTGTGCTCAGCACCCACCCAAACCTACGACAGCTCGACCTGAGTGGCAGCATCTTGAGTGAAGAGGCCATGAAGACCCTCTGCATCAAGCTGAGGCAGCCAACCTGTAAAATACAGAATCTGATGTAAGGCTTCCCAGCCCTTGTACATGCCCCTTTGCCTGGCTGTGTCATGGCTCTCCTCTCCCACCTACTGAGGAAGACCAATCTATAAAATGTATTTGGAGGGAATAAGTGCCATGGAAGGTATAGGAACCAAGTTCCCAAAAGCACAGGATGGGGAATGACTAAAGACCTTGTGAAGGGATTACTAAGGTGGGTTCATTTACTCGGGGTCTTGAAGGATGAATAGGAGTTTGTTAGTGAGGGAAAAGTGAGGGAGGCTCATTTCAATAAATGGTAGAGCATGAGGCAATAGCAAGATCAAAGTGCATGATCTGTGAGAGCCTTTAAATCAGTCCTTAATGCTTTTAGGCTAATAAGGTAACAAATATTTAAATATCCAATATATTGGGTTGGCCCAAAAAGTTCATTTGGGTTTTTCCATAATATCTTACGGAAAAACCCAAATGAACTTTTTGGGCCAACCCAATAAGTTCCTGGGTCTGTTGGAGATGCCAGTGTACTTACCAGATACCTAGAACAGGAAACGAAGGGCTTGTTCTACTTCAACAAAGGTTCTATTTCTACTTTTCCCTCCAGGACCAAGTGAAGCACATGTGACACTCAAGACTAGACCAAGTCAAGTTCTTGGCTGCAAACATTTTCCTCTCCTGTGGCCACTTCTATCTCTTCCCTAATTAGTTTCCTTAAACTGGGCAGAGCCAAGGAACTTGGTGATCCCAGAATAAGGAATAATGCCTTGTTCACCTTAAGTCCTACACCAAACTTGATTGCTCTGTCAGCTGTTATCTTAACTGTTTTTCCCTTGGGAATCCCTCCCCACTAGCCGCCCCTATGTTAAGCTCTTGTTACACCCTGTCACTTGCTTTAAGCCATGTCATCCATATATACACTACCAAGTGTAAAATAGATAGCTAGTGGGAAGCAGCCGCATAGGACAGGGAGGTCAGCTCGATGCTTTGTGACCACCTAGAGGGGTGGCATAGGGAGGGTGGGAGGGAGATGCAAGAGGGAGGAGATATGGGGATATATGTATATGTATGGATGATTCACTTTGTTATACAGCAGAAACTAACACCATTGTAGAGCAACTGTACTCCAATAAAGATGTTAAAAGAAAAAAACAGTAACTCTAAAAAAAAAAAAATCCATGTCATCACTATTTGTCATTCAACCCTAATACGTGATAATCGTGAAGAGATTCAGGAAGTCCAAAGGATTTTCAGTAAGTCCCTTGATGCCTCTCCAGCTTCCTGTTTGCCTAATTACTTTCACATATTCTCATAAATTTTCCATGCAATTATAAATATTTAGTGGCATATGAAGTTTTTAATCCAAATGATATCACATTGCACAGTCTGACATTTGACTTTTTTCTTCCACTTGAACTTGGCTAGCTATCTGTAGCTCTGTTCTTAATGAACTATAACATATTTCATTCTTTTTTTATAATTTTTTTGGAATATAGTTGATTTACAATGTTGTGTTAGTTTCTGCTGCATAGCAAAGTGAATTAGCTATACGTATACATACATCCACTCTTTTTCAGATTCTACTCCCATATAGGTCATTACAGAGTATTGAGTAGAGTTCCCTGTGCTATACAGTAGGTCCTTATTAGTTATCTATTTTATATATAGTAGTGCGTATATGTCAGTCCCAATATCCCAATTTAGCCCTCCCCCACCCTTTCCCCCTTGGTCATCATAAGTTTGTTTTCTACATCTGTGATTCTATTTCTGTTTTGTAGATAGGTTCATTTGTACCATTTTTTTTTAGATTCCACATAGTGATATCATATATTTGTCTTTCTCTGTCTGACTTACTTCACTTAGGATGATAATCTCTAGGTCCATCTATATTGCTGAAAATGGCATTAGTTTGTTCTTCATATGGCTGAGTAGTATTCCATTATATATATGTACCATGTCTTCTTTATCCATTCATCTGTTGATGGACACTTAGGTTGCTTCCATGTCCTGGCTATTGTAAGTAGTGCTGCAGTGAACATCGGGGTACATGTATCTTTTTGAATTATGGCTTTCTCTGGATATATGCCCAGGAGTGGGATTGCTGGATCCTATAGTAGCTCTATTTTTAGCTTTCTTATGCATAACTCTTTTGCCTCTGTTGAATGTCTTCCCTGATAGGTTAAGCTCCATAAGACACAGAATATTAGCATTTGTTTAATACACCCTCCCCAGTGCCTGATGCATCATAGGTACTCAAGTGTTTGCTGCTTTAAAATAAAATACTTTTGACCTTTGAACAATGCAGGAATTGTTTTGACCCTTGAACAATGCCAAGCCCTGGCCCCATGCAGTCAAAAATCCAAACATAACTTTTGACTCCCCAAAAACTTAACCACTAATAGTCTACTGTTGACCAGAGGCCTTACCAATAACATAGTCAATTAATACATATTTATATATGTATTATATACTTAGTCTTACAATAAAGTAAGCTAGAGAAAAGATGTTATTAAGAAAATCATAAGGAAGAGAAAGTACATTTTTACAGTACTGTATTGATACCATAAATTGACGTTGTCTATTTATAAGGGGAATCATTTGTCAGTATCTCCATCAATATTATATGATACAAAATACTTTAGATGTTATATGTATAACATACATATGTGTAGATACATACGTGTTACAGTGGACATCAAAAATGAAAATATAATGTGAAAGAAGTTCATATTTATTTACAGGTGTAATGATTCATGCATAGATAATGAGGAAGCAGCAATAAGATTGCTTTATGGTAGCCTAGCCTGTACACTAATGAATGAATCATTATAAATTTTTTTTTTTTTTTTTGCGGTATGCAGGCCTCTCACTGTTGTGGCCTCTCCCGTTGCGGAGCACAGGCTCCGGACACGCAGGCTCAGCGGCCATGGCTCACGGGCCCAGCCGCTCTGCAGCATGTGGGATCTTCCCGGACCGGGGCACGAACCCGTGTCCCCTGCATCGGCAGGCGGACTCTCAACCACTGCGCCACCAGGGAAGCCCCATTATAAAGTTTTTATGGCATCCATATTACAGTCATACTCATAATACAGTATTGGAAACATTGTTACATTTTTTAAAAAAAACACCTGTGATGATCAGCTGATACAGTGTCTACAATTATGAGAGAGAAAGGCAGACTGTACAGTAATGCAATTCTTTGAAAGCAAAGTTTTAAAACAGTGAGAAAACAAACACATTAATTTTGTACTGAATATCACTCACCTTATTCCTGTGTAATGATAGGCTATCCACTTCAATACAAGTTTTGCACACAATGTTCTACATACATATTTTTATTGAAAAAAATCCATGTATAAGTGGACTTGTGCAGTTTAAATCCATGTTATTTGAGGGGCAATCGTAAATGCAAATAATGAGAGATCAGAGTTGAAATGGAAGAAAGAGCAAGAAGGAAACATTAGGATACAACCAAATGTCACCCAAATGTCTAACTAGTGTTTTCTTTCCTCTTCTGTAGATTTACAGGTGCCCAGATTACCCCTGGTCTCCGTCACCTCTGGCTAACGCTTATCAACAGAAATATTAAATACCTGGACTTGGAAAGCACTCACCTGAAGGATAGAGATGTTATGATGGCATGTGAAGCAGTAAAGCACCCAAACTGTTTGCTGGAGTCTCTGAGGTAAGTCCTGGGTATGGTTTTTGCTTGGCGGATTTCAGGGCTTTATTGTTTTTACTTTTTATTTTGAAATAATCATTCATAGAAAGCTGCTAAAATATTATAGAGAATCAGGAGTCTGGATAAAGTTGGTGGCGATGGCTGCACAACAGTGTGTATATAATTAATGCCACTGAATTGTACACTGAAAAGTTAAGATGGTAAATTTTGTGTTATGTATATTTCACCACAAGAAAAGAGTAACTTTCAATTTTTTTTTTCTGGCAAAAACCAATTTTATTTAGGCTGTTAAAACATTTTTTTATTGTGGTACATTGACTTGTATATATGAAACTTACATAACATTATATTTCTTTTTGATTAATTAATTAATTAATTTTTGGCTGTGTTGGGTCCTCTTTGCTGCGCATAGGCTTTCTCTAGTTGCGGTGAGCGGGGGCTACTCTTTGCTGCGGTGCATAGGCTTCTTGAGGTGGCTTCTCTTGTTGTGGAGTACGGGCTCTAGGCGTGCGAGCTTCAGTAGTTGTGGCACACGGGCTCAGTAGTTGTGGCTCTCGGGCTCTAGAGCGCAGGCTCAGTAGTTGTGGTGCACGGGCTTAGTTGCTCTGCGGCATGTGGGATCTTCGTGGACCAGGGCTCAAACCTGTGTCCCCTGCATCGGTAGGCGGATTCCTAACCACTGCTCCACCAGGGAAGCCCAGGTCCTACTGTTAACACGCAGCTTCCAAGACCCTGCTGGGCACAGGCAGTCTGCTTATAGAAGCAGAGGGAGCTTGGGGAAACCTGGAGGTCTTATGGACCTGACCCAGAAGTGGCTCAAATCACTTCCCCTCATATTTCTCTTAGCAGGAACTCAGTTCTGTGATCATACTCACTGCAAGGCAGGCTGTGAAATGTAGTCCAACTCTGCATCCAGGTAAAAGCACGAACAGGTTTGCACGATTAGAGCAATGCCTGGCTGCGGTGTTTACTCTTTTAATCCTCACAAGCACCACTGTGATTGGTAGCGGTTATCTCCAGGTTTCAGATGGTAAAGCTACTTGCAAAACGGCAGATTACGTGACACATCAGGCCTAGAGGATATACTATTTAAGGGTACCAACTTGCCAATAGATAAATAGGTCCTGGAGATCTAATGCACAGTATAATGATTATAAATGCCCCAGTATTGTATTATAAACATCAAAATTGCCAGGAGACTAGATCTTAATTATGCCCACCAAAAACAAAAAAAAAGAAATGATAACGCGTGATGTGATAAAGGTTGTAGCTACTGCTACATTGGCAATCATATTGCAATATATGAATGTATCAAATCAATGTATACATATTGCAATGTATAAATATATCAAGTTACACCTGATACACAATGTTATATGTCAGATAAATATATGAGATGTCAGCTTTTGATAATTGCTATGAATAAAATAATACTGAAGCAAGAGGATGGGGTTGGGTAGGGAAGGGCAGGCATAGTTAAGGAAGGTAGTGAGACTCACTTACTCAGAAGAAATGACACTCTGGAGAGTGAATGGAAAATTGAACCACAAAAAGACCTGGGGCTGGGATGAAAAGGGGTGTTGCAAACAGAAACAGCAAATGCTCAGACCCTCAGGCCAGAGCAAACAGCCTCCAGGAACCAACCAAATGGACAGAGTGGCTGCCGTGTGGGGAAGGAGGGGAAATGGCTTGCTTCTGGGAAGAGGTGAGGATGTGTCTCCCGTTGCCTGTCTCTGCAGGTTGGATAACTGTGAATTAACCCACACCTGTTGTCAGGTGATCGCCCAAATGCTTGTTACGCCCATCAGCCTGAAATCCCTGAGCCTGGCAGGAAATAAGGTGACGGACCAGAGCATAAAGTCTCTCTGTGATGCCTTGAAGGTCACACAGTGCACCCTGCAGAAGCTTATGTGAGTTGAACTCTGTTCACCAGAGTTATCTTCTCTTGAGATCATCCAAGTCATGGGGGAAAAGGGAGGGGAATTGGCTGAGTAAGCCGAGGGTTAGAATGGGAGATGGGACCTCGTGGGAGAGCCCAATGTGGAGGTTGGAGAAAGACCCAAAAACTAACATCTGTGTCTTTGCTCCTGACTCCAAACGGATATAAAAGACCAGAGCAGAAGCTGAACTTGAAGAAACAGAGTAGAATGGAGGTTGCCAGAGGCTGGGAGTTGGGGAAATGGGGAGCTATGTGTCAAAGGGTATAAACTTCCAGTTATAAGAGGAATAAGTTCTGGGGATCTAACATACAGCATTCAGATTACAGTTAACAACACTGTACTATATACTTGAAACTTCCTCCAATGCCAGACTCCCAAAGAGACGTAGGATTGTGGTTCAGCTGCCATCTATGGCATCCTTAAGCACCAAGCTCTGTGCTAAGTGTTCTCTCCCGTTAACATCATCTTCACAAGCAACCTACCAGCTGGGAATTTTTTCCTCCCACTTGCTGATAAGGAAAACAGAATCCAGAAGAAGGGAAGTCTCTTGCCTCAGGTCACACAGGGAATAAAAGGCACAACTAAACTCTGAGCTCCCGTTTGATACCTAGGGAACTGCTCTGTTACCTGGGAATTTCCTCCTTGACATCCCACAATTCGGACAAGGTTGTTTCTCCCCACCATTCCCAAAGCGTGCCATGGCAGGAGCCTCCTCCTTCAGTGGGAGTTTGGTTCTGAATCAGAGCAAAAGTTGAAAACCAAGTGGCACTGATTACCCTTTCAAGCCCAGAAGGGGGAAAAAAAAATCACAGTGGAAGCCAACATACCTTCTAGCCATCAACCTGTGGAGGGGTGGGGGAGAAAAACGTTATTCTACACTCTTAAGATCAGTATCTGGGGCCTGCAAATTAAACAGACAATGGACAGATTTGCAGGAGAAAAGGCGTACAAATTTTATTGATGTTAATTTTTTTTAACGCGCATGGGCCTTCACGGAAAGAAAGTGAAAAACCCGAAGAAGCAGTTAGACTCAGGAGCTTATATACCATTTTAACAAAAGGTAATGAATTGCGGAGAAGTGACTAGACAAAGGAAAGGGGTTTGGGGCTTCTATGGGCTGATAAATTATGGGAAGGTGACTAGGAAGTAAATGGGGGAAACTAATAGAAAATAAGGGTTCTAGGAAGACTTGCCTCAGTGCCACCTCTATCTCTGTGATAAAGGTTGTTCTTTCCCTGGTACAGGAAGTGGGGGAAATGTGTGCCCTGCTTTCAGGCAGATAGGTGGAGGGCAGAGAGCTCCTCCTGTGTCTGGTTTTTCTTAATTGCCTCCAGCTCAAAATACTGTTTAAGTCAAAGTAGCATATTTTTGAGGTGGCCTGTCCTGATCCCTTTCAAGTCCAACCCAGCAAGCATTTCTTCCTTCATCGAAAGGAACCACCACCAATAATACAGCGGAAGTGCTTGCTATGGGCATTGCACTGCTCTAAGCACGTCAGATGTGTCAATTCATCTAATTTTGTCACAATCCCATGAGAGAAGTACTATTAAACTCTCATTTTCAAGTACCGTTGCTTCTTAAGCTTTGCTGAAGTGGTGGACTATCTAGTTTATATCTATGGGTCATGGTGTATTAAATGTAAGTCCTTCTAAATAGGGAAGTCACCCATCTCTGCAAAACCTCACACCACAGTAAAACAGCCAGATAGAGAGATTTGCTTTGCCCGGGTACTGCCCATGGTGGTTGATGGAAGATTTAATCACCCATGATATTTAGAGTCGTATTTTTGTTTTGCTTTGTTCTGTTTTGTTTTGATTTGAAGTATAGTTGATTTACAATGTTGTGTTAGTTTTGGGTGGACTTTGTACATGTATATGTATATATATATATGTATAAATATATATATGTATGTATATATACATACATATATATGTATGTATATATATATGTATAAATATATACACACACATATATTTATATATATGTGTATATATAAATATATATGTGTATATATATGTGTATATACACACATATATGTGTATAAATGTACATGTATATATATATGTATATATATACATATATATATATATATATATTCTTTTTCAGATTCTTTTCCCTTGTAGATTATTACAAGACATTGAGTAGAGTTCCCTGTGCTGTACAGTAGGTCCTTATTTGTTATCTATTTTATATATAGTAGTCCATATCTGTTAATCCCAAACTCCTAATTTATCCCTCTCCGCCACCTTTCCCCTTTGGTAACCATACGTTTGTTTTCTATGTCTGTGAGTCATATTTCTGTTTTGTAAATTCATTTGTATCTTTTAAGATTCCACATATAAGCAATATCATATGATATTTGTCTCTCTCTGTCTTACTTCACTCAGTATGACCATCTCTAGGTCCATCCTTGTTGCTGCAAATGGCATTGTTTCATTCTTTCAGAGTGCAATTTGGGGACTGAATCACTGGAGTTGAGCTTGCAAGTTAAACACAGACATGATGTGACATCACCAGATATCTGCCAGGGCGTGTCAGCTATGGGGGTGACCTTTCTCTCCCTTCCTTGCAAGGGAGGGAGAGATGGAAATCTAAGAATAGATATCATTGCCTTTCTGGGACTCTCTCCTTGCAGACTGGGGAACTGCGGCCTCACAGCCACCGACTGCCAGGATCTGGCCTCGGCTCTCACCAAGAACCAGAGCTTGACACACCTGTACCTGTCAGGAAACAGCCTGGGGAGTGAAGGCATGAATCTGCTGTGTCGAGCCGTGAAACTTCCCGACTGTGGTCTACAGAGGCTGATGTGAGTCCAACTCGCTGCCCTGCGAGGATTCGTAGCTTTATTACAAAGAGCAGAAAGCAGTGGGGAACGTGGAAATTGTCAGGACGAAGGGACCTGATAAGTGCCACATCCTGCTCCTCCTGAGAGCGTCTATATTTCATCCTTCCGTGGAAAATTCCACCTCTGCCTCTGTGTTTTCTTACAGTGGGAAGTCCTCATTTATCCAAATACAGCCGATTCTCATTACTGGTGGCAGTTGTGTTCTGTAAAGTTGCCGTGAATACTGAATTAGCAAATGCTGAATTAGCGAACACTGAACCATTGCTCCTGGGGCGGGGATACAGGGTTAGGTTCCCGGGAGCCGCTGGTCACATCTTTTAAAATTTATTTTATTCAAGTATAGTTGATTTATATTGTTGTGTTAATATCTGCCGTATAGCAAAGTGATTCAGTTATACATATATATATTCTTTTTCATTATGGTTTATCACAGGATATTGAATATAGTTCCCTGTGCTATACAGTAGGACCTTGTTGTTTATCCATCCTATAGATAATAGCTTACATCTGCTAATCCCAAGCTCCCCATCCATCCCTCCCCCAGCCTCCCTCCCCCTTGGCAAGCACAAGTCTGTTCTCTATGTCTGTGTGTCTGTCTCTCTTTCATAGATAAGTTCACTTGTGTCACATTTTCTTCAACCAATCAATACATAACCTTGTTTTGTGTGTTTCTTTTTAAAGACACTTTATTTAATGCATATTATTGATTCATTAACATTGAACTCACAGCCCACAGCACTAGATCTCATCCCTGAAGGAAGCTTATGTGATACATATGTTTTCTCCATAAAGCACATCCCAGCCTTCTTACCGTTAGGACACTAGACAGCACCTTAGCACTACCCTTGGGGGCCATTTTAAACAATGAAGTCACCACCAACAACAACAAAAAACACAAAAATGCAAAAAATCATGGCGTTAACTGGACCGTGAAAAGGATGCCCGTTTATGGTGGGACAGCTGAAAAATTCCAACCTCAGCTAGGAGCATGTGCAACCGACAACTCAAATTTTTCTCTGCTCTGCACATTATTGATTTGAAAATATCAATTTTGGGGGACAGCAGCGTTCGCAAGGAGGCGGATTCAGGCATGCAGAGTCCATGAATAATGAGGCTTGACCATTTATTAAGCACCTACGTTGGGCAAACACTCTTGGTTGCTAGGGACAGAGATGAGAGGCAGATGTGGTCTCTATGTTTACATAGGTTAGATTCCGGCAGGGGAGTGTTGGATAAGAGCTGAGATTTTTCAGTACTTCCCTGGCGGTCCAGTGGTTAAGACTCTGTACTTGCAATGCAGGGTGCACTGGTTTGATCCCCAGTCAAGGAACTAAGATCCCACGTGACGTGTGGCCAAAAAAAAAAAAAAGAGAGATGAGATTTTTAGACGAGGGTACTGGTGATGTAGGATTATTAGCCACAGAGTGTGTGTGACACACACACATATCTGGGGGTGCTGTGTACCCTAGCTATTTTACAGTAGGTGTAGGTGTCCCTGTCACTGTTTTAAATACTGCCCCCTCGTGTTGCCAGACTCTTCTATCAGAAATCTTTGGTTCGACGGTAAGAATGTGAGACTGTCAGCCCTGCTCAGTGCCGACAACCAGCTCTGCCGCTTCACCTCTTTGACCCATTAGTCCACCAACAATGTCACGTGAGGGGAAAATATTCGTGCATTAATGGTATACCTGTAGCCAGAAATTCTGTTGAAGAATATAACTTTGATTCATATGTCTACCTTATGACGAGTTCTAAGTTTCCCCAGTGAGTAAGTATGGGGAAATAGCAGTGTAGAGAGACTAGTGGGCACCACCCCCTCGCCAAGACGTCCGTGTCCTGATCCCCGGAACCTATGAATATGTTACCTTACATGGTAAAAAGGACTTTGCAGTGTGATTAAGAATCCTGAGGGACTTCCCTGGCGGTCCAGTGGTCAGGACTCCGTGCTTCCACTGCAGGGGGCAGAGGTTTGATCCCCGGTCAGGGAACTAAGATCCCTCAAGACGTGCGGTGCAGCCAAAGTAAAAATAAAATAGAATAGAATAAAAGAGCAAAAGAAAAAATTTTTAAAAATAATCTTGAGATGGGAAGATTCTCCTAGATTATCTGGGTGGTCCCCATGTAATCACACATGTCCTTCAGAGGAAAGAAGGAGGTAGGAGACTCACAGGTGGAGGGGTGATAACAGAGTGATACAGTTGCTGGCTGGAGATCAAGATCTAAGGCATGGGGGCAGCTTCTAACAGCTGGAAAAGGCAAGGGAACAGATTCTCCCCAGAAGGAACACAGCCCTGCTGACACCTTGATTTCCAGACCAGTGAGACCCTGACCTCCAAAACCGTAAGATAACATAGGTGTGTTTTTAAAACACTAAGTTTGTGGCCGTTTGTTACAGCAGCCACAGGAAGCGAATGCATTGAGTATGGAGGAAAATTGTAAAAAGATGGATTTTGAGTAGCATCCAGCACGTGCACTGTGCCAGGTGTTCCAGGGTCATCCCATCCCTGACACCCACAGGAGGAGAAAACTGAGGCCGAGGGAAGTTGCTCACGTGAGGTCACACTGAGGAACATGTATGACCGTCCTCTTTCCCTGTGTGTGCCCTGCAGATTAAACGCGTGCAACCTGGATGTGGCTGGCTGTGGCTTTCTTGCGTTTGCCCTCATGGGCAACAGACATCTGACGCATCTGAGCCTGAGCATGAACCCCTTGGAAGATGACGGGATGAACCTTCTGTGTGAGGTCATGATGGAGCCGTCTTGTCTCCTCCAGGACCTTGAGTAAGTTTCCCTGGTTGTTGGGGATCAACTCTACCATGGGGGGGCCTGAGGTTCTAGAATGTCAAGAGCGATGGTACCACAAATGAGTTCTAGGGTCGACTGAAGCTCATTCTTTCCAGTGGACACTCTGCGTAAGTTGATGTGTTGACACTGCAGTGAGTATGGGAAGGAAAGAGAAAGTATTCTGAACGGGAGCCCCGTGGAAGGATCTGTGGGATTCTAGGACATGCTTGATCTCTAAAACCTCTTTACTTTTCAGAACATCTTGCACCAGGTTAATCTTCAGCTATTCATTCTGTTTGTGGGGTGGAGGGGGAGGGGGGTAGCTGTCTATCTCTCAATCCCTTTTCTCTCTGGGGCTCAAATTTCTTCACCCCTATTGGAACATTTTTATATACTAGGAGTATTCCATCTCTAAACCAACTAGAAAAAATTAAAGGACCTCAATGAACAGAAATAAATCTCTAAGTTTGAAACCAAGCAATAATCACTCGATATTTCGGTTAATGTCTCCCGGATGCAGAAGCAGCATTGAATGCGTCACAAAGAAAGGATCCTAGCAGTTTCCACTTCAGGTATCCTTACCATGTGGCAGGCATGTGGCTCTCAATATTTCTGCAGTTCCCCCACCAATCATACACCAGGGGGAACTAAAACTCCCAAGGACCGTAAACCTTGCTTGGATCTCACATTCTGTCCTTGAGGATAAGCAAATCATAATAGTACATGAAGCACGATATGTTATTCCATTTAATGGTGCATAATTACTTTTAAAACCCCCCAGAGCTGGGACTTCCCTGGCGATCCAGTGGTTACGACTTTGTGCTTCCACTGCAGGGGGTACGGGTTCAATCCCTGGTCAGGGAACTAGGATCCCACATGCCAAGTGGTGTGGCCAAAAAATAAAATTTTAATAAATAAAATCCCCAAAAGCTGGACACTGGGCTTATGTCCAGTGTTTTAGTCATGTGTCCCTTATCAAACTCTGTGTGCTTGATAGCCTTTTCTTATGATCGATTACAAAGGTAGAGTTAGTGGACCAAAACGTGGGACCACTTTGAGAGCTCTCCCTCCCCAAAAATAAGTAAACGAAAGGAATTGGATAGAGATCATAGTACACAAACCTCTGAGTAGCCCCCAAGTATTAATTCTTCTATTTCTTTTCATGGAATTGGCATTTTGAGCCCTAATGCTGCATGGTATAGAAAATTCAGCTTAGTCCATTGGAGATGCCATTTCTTTGGGGTTGCACTTAAGTGCTGGGAGATTTTCTGGTCCTCACCATCACCATTGGTCCATACTGGCCTCTAAGACTTGTTCATTTCCACCTGGTCTTCACAAGTGAGTCCTTCCTCGTTCTTTTTTCTTTTTCTTTTTTAAATTTATTTTTGGCTGCGTTGGGTCTTCGTTGCCGCATGCGGGCTTCCTCTAGTTGTTGCGAGTGGGGGCTACTCTTCTTTGCTTTGTGCAGGCTTCTCATTGCGGTGGCTTCTCTTGTTGCGGAGCACGGGCTCTAGGTACATGGGCTTCAGTAGTTGTGGTGCACGGGCTTCAGTAGTTGTGGCGTGCAGGCTTCAGTAGTTGTGGCTCATAGGCTTAGTTGCTCCACGGCATGTGGGATCCTCCCAGACCAGGGATCAAACCCGTGTCCCCTGCATTGGCAGGTGGATTCTTAACCACTGCACCAGCAGGGAAGCCCTCCTTCCTCGTTCTTTTTTTTTTTTTTTTTTTGCGGTACGCGGGCCTCTCACTGTTGTGGCCTCTCCCGTTGTGGAGCACAGGCTCCGGACGCGCAGGCTCAGCGGCCATGGCTCACGGGCCCAACTGCTCCGCGGCATGTGGGATCTTCCCGGACCGGGGCACGAACCCGTGTCCCCTGCATCGGCAGGCGGACTCTCAACCACTGCACCACCAGGGAAGCCCCTTCCTCGTTCTTGATGTGAATGCCTCATGGAGATGGACCCAGTGGGATCATTCTATGCTGAGCACACTAAGTTGATGATGTGAGACTCCGGAGCTGTTTCTGTCATGTCTACTCAGATGACTCATATAGTCACTACTGAAGGGGCCATTTCCAGCCTCTCCCACTCCTCCTGGGAACAGACACACAAGACCCCTTCTCCTTTTGGATCCCAAACCCTACCTAGTGTTTCAGTGACTTCTATCATCTTTTCTGTCCCTCTCAGGACTCTGTCCCTTTGTCAGAGGCTCTACCAATTTCTACTGGTGTTTTTTTCCATCTCTCTCCCTGCCCTCCACCAGGGAGAATGTTTATCTCATTTTCAGGTGAAAAGAATGCTCTGATAGCTCATTTCTTTGTCTGAAGACGCCTCCAGTCTCTTCAAAAACTTTCCCCACCCTCTGCTATTATCTGTCTCTTGAGATGATAAACTGTCCTAAGCTGTTCACAGGGATGGACAGAAAGATCCCCAGTTAGGAAGGAACAAGGGGAATCTCTACTAATGTTTCTGAACCTTATCCCACTGTGGCGCTCTCCTCAAAAGGTACAGATATTGTCTCTCTAAATCTCGCTCAATAATCTCCATCTCTCTTCTCTTCATCTCAACCTCTCTCTCTCTCCCTCTCTCTCTCCATCTCTCTATATCTATTCATCTCTCTTTCTGTCTTCATCTCTCTCTCTTCATCTCTCTCTCTCTCTCTCCATCTCTCTCTCTCTCTCTCTCATGCTCTCTCTCCCCCACCGACCCCCACTTCCCTCCTCTTGCAGATTGGTAAAGTGCCGTCTCACTGCCGCTTGCTGCAAGAATCTGTCCTATGTCATCACAAGAAGTCAACACCTGAAGAGCCTGGATCTAGCCGCCAATGCCCTGGGTGACCACGGGATTGCAGCGCTGTGTGAGGGATTGAAACAGAAGAATTCTCTGAGGAGACTTGGGTACGTTCCTGGGATCACCTCTTTGAGGGCCGGGCACAGAGTGAAGGGGACCCAAACGTTAAGTCGCTTGAACAAAGACCATGTTCTGATTTTCACAATTCCATCAAATTAGACAGCATACAACCATGGCAGAGTAACAGACTGAGGCACAAATTCCAACTGGGCTCCTTTATGTGGATGAATTAAATAGCCAACGCTTGAGAACAGGGTCTGGAGGTAGTGAGAACTAAGTAGATGCATGTTTACTGGAAAACCCATGTGTGCTGAGCACAGTGCCAAATGGTGGAGGTATGGACATATATGGACCATGGAGTGGTGCATTTATGGTCTAGTGAGAAAGGTGGACCAAAGAGCAAATGATGACATGGCTGGTTCTCAAACCCTAGTAAGCATCAGAATCACCCCAGAGGCTTGTTTAACACAGTGTGCCAGTACATACAATGGAATATTACTCAGCCATAAAACAAGAATGAAATAGTGCCATTGGCTGCAACATGGATGGACCTAGAGATGGTCATACTAAGTGAAGGAATTCAGACAGAGACAGACAAATACCATATGATATGGCTTATATGTGGAATCTAAAAAAAAAGGATACAAATGAACTTATGAAAAAGAAACAGACTCACATAGAAAACAAACATCGTTACTAAAGGGGAAACATGGCGGGCAGGGATAAATTACGAGTTTGGGATTAACATATACACACTAATATATATATATATATATATATATATATATATATATATAAAATAACCAACAAGGACCTACTGTACAGCATGGCGGGCAGGGATAAATTACGAGTTTGGGATTAACATATACACACTAATATATATATATATATATATATATATAAAATAACCAACAAGGACCTACTGTACAGCACAGGGAATGCTACTCAATATTCTGTAATAACCTATATGGGAAAAGAATCTGAAAAAGAATGGAGATATATATATATTATATATATATATATATACACAATTGAATCACTGCTGTACACCTGAAACTAACACAACATTGTGTCAATAAATCAACAATATAATGTAAAATAAAAAATTTTTTAAAAAAAGAACTGAAGCACCGACACATGCTACAATGTGGATGAATGTTGAAGACATTAGGCTAAAGTGAAATAAGCCAAATACAAAAGGTCACATGTTGTATGATTCCATTTCTATGAAATATCCAGAATGGGCAAATCCATAAAGACAGAAAGTAGATTACAGGCAGACCTCAGTTTATTGTTCTTCCCAGATACTGTGTTTTTCACAAATGGAAGGTTTGTGGCAACCCTGCATCAGGCAAGTCTATCAGTGCCATTTTTCCAACATTTTCTCACTTTGTGTCTCTGTCACATTTTGGTGATTCTCCCAATGTTTCAAACTTTTTCATTTTTATTATATTTGTGATGGTGATCTGTGAGCAGTGAGCTTTTTTTTACTTTCTAATTTTTTTTAACTGAAATATAGTTCATTTACAATGTTGTGTTAGTTTCAGGTATACACCAAAGTGATTCAGTTATACATTATACATATAATTATTTTTCAGATTCTTTTCCCTTATAGGTTATTACAGGATATTGAGTATATTCCCTGCGCTACACAGTAGGTCCTTGTTGGTTACCTATTTTATATACAGTAGCTTGTATCTGTTAATTCCAGATTGGTGAACTTTGATGACTTGATGAAGGCTCAGAAGATTAACATTTTTTAGCAATAAAGTAATTTTTAATTAAAGTACACTGTTTTGGGACTTCCCTGGTGGTGCAGTGGTTAAGAATCTGCCTGCCAACACAGGAGACATGGGTTCAATCCCTGGTCCGGGAAGATCCCACATGCTGTGGAGCACCTAAGCCTGCATGCCACAACTACTGAAGCCCGCGCACCTAGAGCCCATGCTCTGCAACAAGAGAAGCCACCACAATGAGAAGCACGCGCACGGCAACAAAGAGCAGCCCCTGCTCACTGCAACTAGAGGAAGCCCACGCATAGCAACGAAGACACAATGCAGCCAAAAATAAATAAATAAATATTTTTTAAAAACTACATTGTTTCTACAAACAATAAATGCTGGAGAGGGTGTGGGGTAAAATGAACCCTCTTGCACTGCTGATGGGAATGTAAATTGATACAGCCAGCATGGAGAACAGTACGGAGGTTCCTTAAAAAACTAAAAATAGAGCTACCATATGACCCAGCAATCCCACTCCCGGGCATATACCCAGAGAAAACTGTAATTCAAAGACACATGCACCCCAATGTTCATTGCAGCACTATTTACAATAGCCAGGACGTGGAAGCAACCTAAGTGTCCATCAACAGATGAATGGATAAAGAAGATGTGGCACATATATACAATGGAATATTACTCAGCCATAAAAAGAAATGAAATTGGGTCATTTGTAGAGATGTGGATGGACCTAGAGACTGTCCTACAGACTGAAGTAAGTCATAAAGAGAAAACCAAATATCATATATTAACGCATATATGTGGAATCTGAAAAAACTGGGAAGGTAGATTCTTAACCAGGGGACCACCAGGGAAGTCCTGCTGCTGATTTATTTTATACCTAGTTGTTTGTAACTCTTAATCCCCTACTTCTCTATCGCCCCTCCCCCACCACTGGTTTTTTTCTCTGTGTCTATGACTCTATTTCTGTTTTCTTCATTCATTCATTTTATTTTTTAGATTCCACATTTAAGTGAAAACATACAGTGTTTGTCTTTCTCTGTCTGACTTACTTCGCTATGCATAATACACTCCAGGTCCACCCATGTTGCTGCAAGTTGCAAGATTTTGTTCTTTTTCGTGGCTGAGTAGTATTCCGTTGTGGTATTTAGTTTTGGCTGCATTGGGTCTTTGTTGCTGTGTGCAGGCTTTCTCTAGTTGTGGCAAGTGGGGGTTACTCTTCGTTGTGGTGTGCAGGCTTCTCATTGCGGTGGCTTCTTTTGTTGCGGAGCATGGGCTCTAGGCACGCGGGCTCAGTAGTCGTGGCTCGCGGTTTCAGTAGTTGTGGCTCACGGGTTTCAGTAGTTGTGGCTCGCGGGCTCTAGCGCACAGGCTCAGTAGTTGTGCTCGGGCTTAGTTGCTCCATGGCATGTGGGGTCTTCCTGGACTAGGGCTCAAACCCATGTCCCCTGTATTGGCAGGCGGATTCTCAACCACTGTGCCACCAGGGAAGCCCCCCGCTGTGATTTTAAAGTTGTGGTGGAAGTCAAACATGTGTTGAAGGAGGGATCCGGATCTTGGGGTCATTCCTTGGCTGTGCTGTGCTCTCTAAAGGTTGGAGACATGTGGACTGACCTCCAATGGCTGTGAGGCCCTCTCCTCTGCCCTCTCCTGCAATCAGCACCTGACCAGCCTAAACCTGATGCAGAACAATTTCGGTCCCAGAGGGATGACAAAGCTGTGTTTGGCCTTTGCACAACCCACATCTAATCTACAAACCATCGGGTAAGTCCCCGGCGATGTCTTCTGAAATACGAACCTCCTTCTGCTACAGGCACACTAATTGGCGGAGAAGCAGTTGATCTGAGAAGTTGAGACCTTGTCTCATCAACCAGATCTTTATCCAACCGCTAAGTGCCCACCGTGTTCCAGGCACCGTCGGGGGTGCTGTGCATACAGGGTGGGTACAGTGCCTGGTACCATGGGGTTTCCTCTGGGGATGGGCTTGGGGAGCGTGGAGGGATGACATACAAATAAAATGTTTATCTTCAAAAAAACCCTAAAACTGGAATTACCATAGGATCCAGCCATCCCACTTGTGGGTATACACCCAACAAAATTGAAAGCAGGTTTTCGAAGAGATATTTGCACATCTGTGTCCATAGCAGCATTATTCACAATAGCCAAGAGGTGGAAGCAACCCAGGTATCTACTGATGGGTGAATGGATAAATGACGTGTGGTCTGTCCATACCATAAAATATTATTCGGCCTAAAAAGGAAGGAAATTGACACATGCTACAACGTGGAAGAACCTTGAGGACATTATGCTTGGTGAAATAAGCCAGTAACAGAAAGACAAATACTACATGATACTACTTAGGTGAGGTCCGTAGACTCATCAGATCCACAGAGACAGAAAGTGGAATGGTGGGGGCCTGGGGAGCGGGAGACGGGGAGTTAGTGTTTAACGGGGACAGAGTTTCAGCTGGGGGAGATGAAAAGAGTTATAAGGATGGGCAGTGCTGATGGTTGCTCAATAGTGTGGATGGACTGAGTGCCACTGACCTGTACGATGAAAAATGGTTCAGATGGTAAAGGTTATGTGTAATTTTCCCACCATTAAATGTTTTTAATGTTCAGGATTACTGCAGGTGGTAAACACCAAGAAGGAAACAAAAGAGTAAGAGAGAGTGACCGGGTGTGGAATTAATTTTGACGATAGAAAAAGTATTTGCTGCTTAGCACCTCATGTTTGTAGACAAAATAGAAGCTCAGGGCACCCCTGGAGATGAAGAAGTACAGCTGTGATTGAGGGAAGTAAAGACCTGACTGGAGAAACATAAAACTTGTGGCAGCACAGAAGGCCCCTTGTGGTTGATTGTGATGTATTTATATCAGTAGCAAACTTCCCGGTTGACTAACTGGTTTCTCCTGTATGGTCCAGCGTACAGCAGGTGGATTTATCCAGGGGTCAAGTTTTGACTGATGGACGTCACCAGAAAGAACACGATGGTTGTGGTGTGAAATCCGAGGGGGAGGGTGGATTGGAAAGCATGGCTCAGTGGATTTGGAGATCTTGATGCAGCCAAAGAGAACGGTTTCAGCGATCACTTCAGCGAGTGAGCTGAAAAGGCAGAAGGCTGTGTTGAAAAGGGGCATATTTGTGTCTGTGACTCACGAGGCCATGGAGCCTTTGATGAGATAAGCTTGTGACTTAGGGGACTTAGCAGGTAAAGATGAGAAGAGGCAGACCTAGATTTTACTAACGGACCTTTCAGGAGGCTGTTTCCTGATCTGTCAAATGGGGACAATACCATGTGTCTATTTGAATACCTGTTTCTCTCTCCCAGAATATAAGCTTCGTGATGGTGGGGATTTTGCCTTGTTCATCACTGTGCCTCTAAACCCTGTAACAGGACCTGGCACAAAGTCAGTTCTCAGGAAGGAGTTCGTGAACGGATGAATAACCATGTCTGTCTCTTCAGATAGCTATGAGGGACAGGTGCCTGTAAAAACTCAGTGTAGTGTCTGCCTGGTAAAGAGTTCCTTTACAAGGAGGGACTGACTTTCATTCTATGGGGAACACACTGTTTCTCCTCAAGAATACAAGAGGAGGGACGTCCCTGGTGATCCAGTGGTTAAGACTCCGTGCTTCCAGTGCTGGGGATGGGGGTTTGATATCTGGCCAGGGAACTAATATCCCACATGCCGTGTGATGTGGCCAAAAATTAAAAAAGAAAGTGCAAGAGGAGGTTTCAGACCCTTGGTGGGGTGTCCAGGAATTCTGAGGAAGGGAGAAGCGTCAGAAGCAAATTCTCAGAGTAGTAAGTCCCCTTTTTGCTCCCCAGGCTGTGGAAATGGCAATACCCTGCTCGAATAAGAAGGCTTCTGGAGGAGCTAGAGCGACTCAAGCCGCACATTGTAATTGGTGACGGTTGGTATTCTTTTGCGGAAGATGACCGGTACTGGTGGAAAAACTGAAGACGTAAAAACCCTCCCCACCCACACTCACTCTGATGGAGGAAACTTCTAGGGTCCAGCTGTGCCCAGGGGTTCCTTTTCAAAGATGGATAATGATTTCTGATTCTCATAAAGCCCTCATAGGTAGTGATTCTTGTGTGTCCACTTTAACTTGGTCATTGCATTTGCCTGAGGTAGGCTTGTAAACTTCACGTCATAGGACCTCAGTATCTGTGAAATGTCTGTCCTACCAGAGGGCATGGAGAGAGAATCAAATAAACACTGAGCATTTGGAAAAAGCATCCAGTGGCCTTCTTTTTTTTTTTTGGCTGCGTTGGGTCTTCATTGCTGCATGTGGGGTTTCTCTTGTGGCGAGCGGGGGCTACTCTTCATTGTGGTGCGCGGGCTTCTCATTGTGGTGGCTTCTCTTGCTGCAGAGCACGGGCTCTAGGCGTGCAGGCTTCAGTAGTTGTGGCACGTGGGCTCAGTAGTTGTGGCACGTGGGCTCAGTAGTTGTGGCACACGGACTTAGTTGCTCCACTGCATGTGGGATATTCCTGGACCACAGATCGAACCCATGTCCCCTGCGTTGACAGGTGGATTCTTAAATACTGCACCGCCAGGGAAGTCCCTCCGGTGGCCTTCTTGATCAATGTGGGTGTGATTCCAGATCAGAGGAGGGAGGACTTAGGTCCTTAAAAGTGCCCCCAAATTTTGATAACACAGATCTGCTGGTTTTTTAAAGCACATATCTGAATTTCAAAGTAGGATGTGACTATCATTCAACATCTGAGATATAAACACAAAGCTGAATTTATTGCTTAGTGTAGTAAAGAACAACTGGTCTACCACAGTCTCTCCCTCAAACCAACCCCAAGAGGTAGGTAATAGTTTCCCTATTTCACAGATAAGGAAACAGAGGCCGATGGATGTTGACATTTGTCTGTCTGGTGTCACAAAGTCAATTAGTAATCCAGAGAAAACTCTAATTGGAAAAGACATGTGCACCCCAATGTTCACAGCAGCACTATTAACAATAGCCAAGACAGGGAAACAATCTAAATGTCCATCAACAGAGGAGAGGATAAAGATGTGGTACACGTATACACTGGAGTATTACTCAGCCATAAGAAAGAATGAAATAATGTCATTTGCAGCTACATGGATGATCCTACTAAATGAAGTAAATCAGAAGGAGAAAGACAAATACCATGTGGCATCACTTATATGTGGGATCTAAAATAGGATGCACAGTTGCATGCACATTTCTTTTTATATTTGCGCCCCCCGGAAGGCAGAGCAAGAGGACAGGGAGCATCTCCTGGAAGGCGACCGTTGGCAAATCCAGGGACATCGCCCTGACCTAGTACGTCTGGCCACGGGGTGGGGACCCAGGGTGGGCACATGCTGCCTCCTGGATGACTCTGGGCTCTTCCGTTGTCATTTTCTCCAGTTGGATCCTTTCCCCATGTCATGTGATGGAGCACTCCCTTCTACCCACTCCTCACACTCTAAAGGCGGGTAATGTTGGGGGTGTGTGTGGTGTGAAGCCATGTCAGGTCTGATCCTCTAAGCTACAAGTCACAGAATTCCTGACCTGAGGTCACTGAGTAGAAGTTCCCCAACTGGTGAGTTTAGTGAATTCAGCAGCACCGGGAGGGCAGGATCTCAACCCACCTCCCTGCCATTCCCTTGAACCTCCCCTGGAGCTCACTAGGTGGCGGTAGAGCGTCACCCAGAAAGGACGGCTCACACGTCCCCAGGGCAGGTGTTTCATCCTCAGCACTGTCGAACTTTGGGGCAGGATAATCCTTTGTGGTGGGCAAGGGGGCTGTCCTGTGCACGGTAGGGCATCGAGCAGCATCCCTGGCGTTTACCAACTAGATGCCAGGTGTAACCCACCCCCGGTCCTGAGAACTAAAAACGGCTCCAGACATCGCCAGACGCTACCTTTGGGGCACACTCACCGCCACCCGAGAACTGCCACTCTACGTTAAACAGAGAAACCTCCCTCGGAAGCACCGCCACACCCCGCGGGACAGAACTGCTTCCCTGGCAAGCCCACATCGGCGTGTAATGCTGAGGGTGTGGCCATTTCTTGTTTCCCTCGTAGGAGGACAGCTGTTTCGTAGACCCAAAGGTATAGCTGCCAAAACTTGGAAGCAACCAAGATGTCCTTCAGGAGGTGAGTGCATACAAGGCCTGGAGAGGGTAAGCGGCACCTGTTGGCAGAACAGGGATTTGAACCCTGGTTCCTCACCCCTGCATTAGGTGCCTTCCCGGGACAGGAATTAGCTGTCAGTGACCAAGGACCAGGCACTTACAGACACTCCCAGGGATCCCTTGAGACAGTCGAGACAGGCAAGATCTTCTCTGCACAGAGGAGGAAGCCGAGGGTGAGAGGGACTAGCTCACTTGCCCAGAGTCACACAGCCTATATGCGGCACCGTGGAAACTGGCCCAGAATCTTTCTTGCCCCAGGGGTAGGGAGAGAATGACTCAACCCAAGCCCTTACTTCAACCCAAGTGACGGGGCACGTCCCTTCCACCCACCAGGCACGACTCCTTCCTCCCTCCCTCCCCCACCTCCGGAAGCGCCCAAGGGCAGCGCTGGATGAGAGGGAAGGGACTGCGGGCAATGGGCAATGTGTTCTCAGCCTTTGTTTACCCAAGCCTGCTCTGAACAAACAACAGCGTCACCCCTCCCTCCTTTGGAGGGGTCTGAGATCTCAAACTGAACCACCTCAACCAACTTCCAAGCGAGGCGATGGCCACTTGAGAACAGGGTTCTCTGACCTACGATCGCACCCAAGATGTTCTAATATATCCTCCTGGGGAGTCACGTCTCTGCCCACCAGATGGCCATCCGTGACCTTGGTTTTGAGCCCCTGGTTCACCAGGTGAGAACCTGAGGCCCTGAGGTGGGTGGGGGCAGGATCTGCTCAAGGGCAGCAAAGCACCAGGGGGAGATTCAGGGCTCAAGGTAGAAACCCCCCTTCCTCCTTTAGCTCCCCTTCTGCTGGTAAACTCCTCTCTTTCTGCAGAGGTAAAAGGAACGTTGAGTCCAGCCACGGCGTTTGGCCAGGCTGGAAATAACCCCTGAAGATCCCGGGGACGTGGTCCCCAGGACTCCAGCTGAGGGTCCCAGGACACTGGAATTGGCATCATTGGGCCCCACCCTGAGGACTGACCTGCTAGCAGTCCTCAACGTCCCAGGACTGCTGCGATGATGCTGCAGGACCAGGTCCATCTGGCAAGTAGCACAGCGCCTAGAACACAAGAAACACCAGAAAGCAACTGCCCACCCTTGTCTTCCCGCCAGACCCCTGGCTGGCTCCTCCAGTGGGGCCCTGGGGGCAGGCAGGTATCCACCCACCCACCAGAGTCCATCTCCCGCCTCTAGGATAGTTTTGTTGCTAGGAAGCAGTGGCAGGCCAGGGACACTTCCAGCCTCCTCTGCAGTGACATGTGACCCCGTGACTGTCCCCTGCTCCCCCGATGGGATCTGAGCAGGGGGACACAGGTGCAACATCCAGGCCAAGTCTTCCAAGAAGCTGGATGCAGGAAGGGGCTGCAGGGGCTGGGGGAGGACGCCCAGACGGGAGCATGGGCTCATTTACTGCGTGGGGGGAGGCTGCCCTCCACTGTGAGGTGAGGCACGGCCTGTGCAACTCCCACCTGCACCTCCAGACGGTGAGATTCCTTTCAAAAGCAGCAGTGGGTGGGCCTTACTCTGAACAACCGCCCCAGTTCCTCACAGGCCTGCCCATCCTCCAGCCTGGATACTTGACGGCCACTCCGCTGGGGCCCAGAACCCGCTGCCGGTGACCTGGCCGGTCACTCTTCCAGGACAACCGCCCAGTCTGCACCCGGGCGCGAGTGCGGGCCGAGCCAGCAGCCTCTCTCCACGGGCCTGGCCCGTGGTCAGTACCCCCTCAGCAGCAACTGCCCGGTGCGGAGCCCTCCGTTTACCCGAACTCAAGAAACACGCACAGCAGGGACAATTGGAGAGTGCGATTTATTGCCCCCCGCACCCCTCTTCCAACCGTGCCCAGGCCTGGGATGAGACGGGAACCCGTTTTCTGCGGGGTGCGCCTGGGACAGGGGCTAGTTCCGCTCCAGCACTTCTCTGCTACCCCAGATCCAGGAGGGGGAGGAAGGACTAGGGCGAGGAAAAAGGATGGGACCCGCGAAGAAGAGAGAAAATAATAGGTAGGCGGGGTCAGGAAGGGGATATGATTATAAAGAAAATTCTAAAAGGGAAAAGGACCCCTCTTTCCCTTCCCTCTCTGGGGCCCCTCCGAGTGGAAAGGTCCCAATGTTCGCCATCTTCTCAACACCCCCCGTTGGTGGGAAAGAGAAAGAGGGAAAATGGTCTTTCGCTCGTGGGTTTTGTCGTATCTTGGTCTCTCTAGTTCTCACACGTCTTGATTCGGGCTCGGCCGAGAACCTACAAGGGTCAGGCCAGGCCGAGGGCCGGGCGCGGGGAGGGGCCGGGCGGCCCGGTGAGCGTCCCCAGTGTCCCGCCCCACCTCTCAGGCCGCACAGGCCGCGGGAGGGGAGGGGGTAGAGCGCGCCGCCGGTCCGGGGCAGCCCTCTGTCCGTTTCTCCCCGGGTCTCTGGGTCCTGCGCCGTCGTCCCCGCCAAGCCCGAGGGGCCCTGCCCCCCCGGGCCCCCGCCCCTACCGGCCCTCCCCGCCACGGCACTCGCTGCACCGCCCGCCCGCCGCCTCGTCGTCGTCGTCGTCCTCCCCGCCTGCCCGGTAGTAGCTCTGTCCGCAGCGGCTGCAGACGGAGGGCGCGCCCACGGCGTGGACCTTCTTGTGTCTCCGCAGCGCCGCGCCCTGCACGAAGCCCTCGCCGCACTCCACGCAGATGTGCGCGGGCTCCTCGCCCCCCGCCGCCCCGAGCCCGTCCCCGTGCTGGGCGCGCTGGTGGGCCAGGAGCCCGGCCCCGTGCCCGAAGCCCTTCCCGCACTCCACGCACACGTACGGCTTGGGGGCCGGGGCGCGCCGCGAGCGGGGCCCCGGCGCCTTGGTCCCCGTGCCCGCCATGGCTGCGGCCGCCGCGGCCCCCTCGCCCGGCGCGCCCACCACGATGATCCCCTCGCCGTCGCCCACCGGGATGGCGATCTCGCCGTCCGCCGCCGCCGCCTCCTCGGGTGCCTTGGCCCGGCGCACGCTGGCCGCCAGCACCTTGGCCGCCACGCCAGGCCCCGACAGCTCCGGGTGCAGCCGCAGGTGGCGCGCCAGGCTCTTGGGCTGGCTGAAGCCGCGGCCGCAGCGCGGGCACACGAAGGGCTTGAGGCCGCTGTGCGAGCGCCGGTGCTTGGCCAGGCTCTTGCTCTGCGTGAAGCTGCGGCCGCAGTCGGGGCAGGCGTAGGGCTTCTCCCCCGTGTGGATGCGCTGGTGCTGCATGAGGTTGGAGCTCCAGCTGAAGCGCTTGCCGCACTCGGAGCAGGCGTAGGGCTTCTCGCCCGTGTGGATGCGCCGGTGCTGCACCAGGTGCGAGCTCTGCGAGAAGGTCTTGCCGCAGTCGCTGCAGGCGTTGGGCCGCTCGCCCGTGTGCGTGCGCTGGTGCCGCGTCAGCTTGGACCAGTGGCTGAAGCTCTTGCCGCATTCGTTGCAGATGTAGGGGGCGGGCGGCCGCGGCCGGGGCGGGGGACCAGCCGGGGGCGCCGACTGGGGCGGGGACAGCTTGGTTGGGGGCCAGCTGGGGACGTCGTCGTCATCCATGATGAGGATGTCCACTGGAAGGCAAGAGGGGAGAGGAGGGAGTCAGAGACCCTACGTGCGAGGGCGGCCTGGGGCCCCTCCACCTGCTGCTCTGCGTGCCCCCGGGAACCTCGCTCACCTGTGCGCCCTCCCAGGCTTCCCTATAACGGGGGCGGTGGCAGAACCTCCCTCAGAGGGCAATTGGGCCCTGCCAGTGCGGAGCCCTCCTCACGGACCTGGCCCTGGTCAGACGTCCCTCCCATCGGTCCCCTTCCCTTCACCCCTCCTAGTGTCTGTCCTCAGGGCATCGAACACGCCCCGGCATTTTACTAAACATTCATTACCCATCCCTTAGGACTCTTCCTTCCGTCACGGCCGTTTCCCCAGCATCTAGAACAATGCCCGGGACTTAGTAGGGACGCCAGAAATGTCTGCTAAAGGAAACAACAGAAACCAGCGGGGGTACGGGATGGAGGTCTAGGGAAGGCTCCTAGTAAAGAATGCCTCCCGAAGCCCAGGCCCCAGGCTGGGGGCCAGCAGAGCGCGTCCCCGCCAGACCGGAAGGCAGCCGCAGCGCGGTTTCCACCTTTGCCCAGGGACAAGGGCTTGCAGCACCCTGTGGGTGTACAAGCGGGAAATGATGGTGTCACATCTGGGCTCTCGGAAGATAATCCTGGCTGCGGGTGGAGAAGAGAGAAGAGCAAGGGGTCACCGGACTGGTTAATGGGATCACAGGCCGCATGGAAGTCCTGACCCTCCATTAACTGGGAGTGCAACCTCCAAACACCGCAGCCTCTATGACAGACTTCCTCACCCTGGTCCCTGGGTTTGTAGGTACTGTATGCCCAGTGCAAACAATAAAGGAGCGTGGGGCCTTGGTCCTGGCGTCTGCAAACTGAGGACACCACCACGGGCCATCTGCCCAACACAGCCTCTAATACAATTACGCTGCGCCTGGCCTGAGCGGCCGGCCTCCCGGGAGAGACGAGAGCCTGCCCCCTCCCCGCAGCCTGCCCAGCTCTCCGAGACTGTTCTGTGTGCACGCTTGGCCTGCTCTGTGTGCACCCTTGGCGACATTTGCCTTCCCTGTCCGGCTTGGGCCTGAGTTACAGAATGGAGGTGGGGCACGTGCTCAAGCGCGGACTCGTGCCTGGGTTCCGGCCCCGCCCCCTGATCACAGCCCCGCCCTCCCGCCCCTGGCCCCGCCCCTAGGTGCACCGCGAAGGTGTCTTTCAAAGGTGAATCCTATTATAACCTACCAAACATTGTTTTCCCTCTCCCTCTCACTAGCCTGCAAGCCCACAAGGACAGCGGCCCGATCCCTGTGTTCCAGCACCTGGCCGGGAACAAAGTGCTCCAACTGTCCTGAGACAGTGGTCCCATGCACTCAATAAGCATCCATGCGTTTAAGTCTTGTAAGGTGGGCTCCATGGAACTCGGGTCTTTACAGGTGAGAACACCAAGGCACCAGGAAGATGAACCACCGCCCAAGGCTACACGGCCTGGGAGCAGCAAAGCAGTATCTGCACGGGTAGTCTGGGTCCCAAGACCGCCTGTACTGGAAAGGGTAATGGGATATAGAATCATATATGGAGCAGGAAAAAAAAAAAATCCAGGTAGGAAGTCCGGGCCGGGTGGGGGCCGCTTTTCAAGAGATGACACAGTGCCCACTTTGGTGTCAGCATAAATCAAGAAGTGGCATCATGGGGATTCCCTGGCCGTCCAGTGGTTAGGACTCCAGGCGTCCACTGCCACGGGCCCCAGTTCGATCCCTGGTTAGGGAACTAAGATCCCGCAAGCCACCAGGCACAGCCAAAAGAAAGAAAAAGCAATAGAGTCATAAGCACATTATGTGGAGTTATTCAAGAATAAAAAACTGAACCTTGGGGAGCTGTCTGCCTCTGAGCAGTGTGTCCGGGCAGCAGGGGTGGACTGGGCTGGGCTGGAAAGGAGACTTGCTCTTTGCGGGACATGAGCCGCAGCACCTGACCCATAGCAAGTATTCTGCACGCCTTTGATTGAAATAAACGTCTTGTTTTCAAAGTTGTCAAGAAAGTTTAACAATACGCCACCTGACTCAGCGATGAAGAGTATTTACAATCATGATGACAGGAACTGATCACAGCCCATCTGAACTTGTGAAACACCTGTAACTCAATCCGGGGCCCTGGATGCGGGTTGGGGGGGGGCGGTTGGCGAGGGGCCGACCACCCGTCCAGGTCCAGAAACAGGGAGAGAAGGCCCGAGGAGCCGGCTGGGCAGTGAGGTGCGTGCAGCGGGTGCAGGCTTCCTCTGTAGCCTTGGGCTACGTGACTCTTCTCTCCGCTGCTGCGTTCTGTTTCCCCCACTCACTACTTTTTAAGCAGGTGTTAAGCTGTTAAATGGAAAAGGGTCTAATCATTTCGGGAGGCGGGGTTCTCTCTCAACCTTCGGATTCCTGGCCCCCCCTGCGAGTGGGTGCAGGGACCGGCGCTCTCCAAGCAGCGGGCGGCTCTCACGCACACCAGAGTCTGAGTCTGCACCCCTCCAGGTCAGGCTGGAAGTCAGCGGCTTCCCTCTGGGCCGCCTTCCTCATGGGGGCAACTTCACTGCCGCACAAACGTCATCTTTAAAAGGATGCAAGAATTCCCGGAAAGCGGAGAGGACAGCGACCAGCACAAAGGGCTCACTCAATCAAAAGCACAGAAATGACGAGTGATCGCCATTCCCGAAGGGAAGGGGAGGGGTGTCCCAGGCTCCAGGTCCCGTCATCCCACAGCAACTGTCACTGTCCTTCTCTCGCTGAAGGAGGGCTCAGCTCCGGCTCCTGCGCTCTGGGCCCAGGCGGGGTCCTGCCGCCCACGCAGCTTCCCGCCCCAGGGTGGATCCTCCCAAGCAGACCTTCTGGGGAAGGGCAGGACCTGCGGCTTTACCGGATGTTAACCTTTTTCCCCTAAAACACACGACATGCAGAGAGCTCGGAATGCAGAGCTGACCACAATCAATGCAGAAAGACAAATGCCCCGTCAAGATACAGGTCTTGGCCACCCACCGGGAGTCCCTCCGTGCCCTTCCCAAGCTCACCCCCTCTCAACCCCAAATATAACCACCATCCTGACCTGTGCAGTAATCGTTCCCTTGCATTTCTGTACGGTTGTCACCCAAGTGCAACATCCCAGACATTACAGTTCGGTCCGTTACTTTTTCAGTATGTCTTTTTTTTTTTTTTTTTTTTTTTGCGGTATGCGGGTCTCTCACCGCCGCGGCCTCTCCCGTTGCGCGGAGCACAGGCTCCGGACGCGCAGGCTCAGCGGCCACGGCTAACGGGCCCAGCCGCTCTGCGGCATGTGGGATCCTCCCGGACCGGGGCATGAACCCACGTCCCCTGTATCCGCAGGCGGACTCTCAACCACTTTGCCACCAGGGAAGCCCTACTTCAGTATGTCTTTAAGTCTCCTGTAAGACACGACTTCCTCCATCTCTTGCTTTTCCTTACGATTTTCCTTTTAAGAAGCGGAGCCCTAAGGCCAGTTGGACCCTTGCTGACTGCATGCTTCTAGTGCCCTGCATCTGCTGCCGGTTAGCAGCTGGCTCACCCAGCCCCGCCGGCCCCTGAAGTCATTCTGAAGGTGCAATCCTGTTCTTTCACTGAAGGCACCCGATATCTCGTGTTTCTCTTTTTGTGATATCAAGGGCCACCGATGCTCAACACTTAGGTCTGCTGATTCGTCGAGGGGTGCAAAATGGGGCTGCCCTGTGGTTTCTCCTGCGTTTAGGAGCTGGAATAGCTTTTAGAGACTCTACATCATCTGTTGGTTGGTATCCAGTGGTAAATTTCATGTGGTTATGGCAGGATGAATCTCATTTCCCCTTACCTGCCCAGTTTTCCAGGTTACGAACTGGTTCCCTACCACCCTCCAAGGTAACCACATAGTCTTTCCTTTTTTAACAGCATTAGGAGATCACGGATTTAAATATATCTGGTAGGCTGCACTGCCTGACATCTTCAGCGCGTGGGAGCCTCAAGTGAGCTCCGAGTCCTCTGGACGGGACCCAGGTGGTCTTTGACAGATTCTCTGCCATCCAGCCTAACAAGGGGCTACAGGTTCATCCATACTTCCCACCCCAAACCTGCAACTGGCCGTTTCTCCAAGGGACTCTGGTTTCTTTTCGTGGGAAACAATTTCAAAACCAAAATGTGGAAATGATCTTCACTTTTTTTTTAAGATAAAATTCCTGTGACTTCTAACTGATACTTCCCATACAAATTCAGGCCAAAAGGCTTTTATGCGGTCTTTTCTAGGACATCTGCATCTCTGTTCCTCACTAGGGGAGGAGAGGACTTGACTAGCCCGTAATTGCCTATTTGCTGAACCCACATCACACAGCTTCAAGATAAGCATTCTAACTTGAATGGCTAGCATCACCCCCACCACTGCCAGGTACCATTCCTGAGAAATCAGGTGAACTATTCCTGTTCCCCTCACTGATTTCACAGCCAGACCTCCGCCGCCTGAGCCCTCGTGGAGCCTGCCCCGGCGCAGCGCCCATCTCTCTGGCCACGGCGGCTGCGCAAGGCTCACTTGCCCGCAGACTCCTCGGGAAGGCCCCACGACAACCCTGTTTGCTCAGCTCCTGCTGGCTGAGGTCATCTGCGCCCTTCCAACGTGGAAGGCAGTCTTCCTGAACACGATCCTTAGCGCTACCTTTTCTTCCCCTGAGAATCATAAATATGACTCCATTTTCTCCTGGCATAAAGCATTGCTGGCGAAGTCTGACAGCAATCCCATCCACTTTGCCTTGTAAGTCATCTGCTCTTTTTGCCTAGGTGCCCCAAAGGATTTGCTTCTTCCTTTAAAGCCCAGTGACTTGAATAGAATATGCCTTGTTCATCCGAGCTGATATTCTCAGATCTGTGATTTGCTCCTTCAATACCTAACTTTGACATTTCAGGAATGTTTTCTGGACTCGTAGTTTTTACCATTATATTCCTTTGGATTTCTTCTTCAAAGGGCTTTCTTTACCTAACTTCAGTACCTGTTTTTTTTTCACTCTGCCTTAATCTTTACTCATTTCTTTTTGATTTTAAAATGGCCCTCTTTTTCACCTTCGATTTTTCTTAAGGAACAATGTGTTATTTTTATTCAGTCTCGAATTCCTCCTACTTCACTTTGAAATTTATGACTCTGTTTCTAATTCTCTGCTGAGTTCTGCCCCCTGGGCTGAGCTGTTCTGATCTTGCACTTCCAGGGGCCGTCATCTCCTGGCCACTCTGAACAATCCTGACCTGTCTGCAGGTGTATCTCTGACCACCCTCCCTGTCTGTGGAGATACTATTTGCCCCTCTTCTTTTTTATTCTAATAGCTTCCTGGGGGGTGGAAGCAAGAGGACTGAACTCACCATTTTCCAGTTTCGCTCATTTCTGTAGTCAGTCTCCCTGAACTTCTGGGAGGCTACACTCTGGACAGCGTTCCTGGCTCCTCAGGGCTCCCTCTTCCGAGTGCAGGGCTGCCTGCTCTGCGGCCACCCCTGATTTTATCTGGACCTTCCCTTCTCCCTTGTGGCCAATGACAGGGGTCCCACTCGATCCCGAACCCCCTCCTGACGGGCTCTGCTCTGCGTGGGTCCTGCCCGGGCAGGGCACTTTACCTGGGTAAAGGAAGCCATGGGCCCCAGCAGCCCCGCGCTCCCTGCTCCTGGTCTGGACAGAACCCCTCCAGCTTCAGTTGCTGGCCGCAGCGTGACCAGCCCCAAGTCCTCCGGTGAACCCCCGAGGGCTACCTGGGGCGTCCTCCCCTCCTGCCCCTGCTAACACCACACTGCCCCGGCTGCTGGCTTGTCCCCATCCAGCTGTATTTTGGGGCTTTGCACCTAAGGTGTGCTGCCAGTGTGACCCGGGAACATGGGTTTTGCCCACAGGCAGTTGCTGTGTTTTTACGTGGGTCTGCTGTCATCCGGCTCAGACGTGGCATTTGCAGTGAACTCTGCGGGGTCATTCTGGAGGGCACTGAGATGTGAGAGGCGGGCGTGAGAGCGGGAGGTCAGGACCCTGTCCCTGGTGGGTGATTTCCAACACACCAGCTGAAGACTCTTTCCCACCTCAGAATTGGGATGTCTCTTTATTATTCATTTTTGGATGGCTTCTCTTTCTGAACACCCTGTAGCTAAGGCCCCAGGCCGAGCCTGGACAGCTCTCGCACCTGCAGGCGGTGGGCCGGGGTCAGTGCGCCAGCGAGGCAGCGCAACAGACTCTGGCTGCAGCCTACGGACAGTCCAGGCCCCCAGGCCCCTTCTACTGGCTCCCGGCTGCCTCACCCTGGGCGGTGGCCTGGCCTCTCTCTGCCCAGCACCCTCTGATCAGCACCCCGAGCTCGAAGGGTGTGAGGATTCCATGAGAGGGCCTGCCCGAGGTGGCTGGCCTCAAGCTTGGGGCACACAGGAAGCGCTCACAGCCCTGCTCACGGACCCCTCGTCCCGACCCAACAGGGAAACAGCCTACAGGGGCTACCGCCAGCCCAAGCCTCCTGCTCCTGCGTCCAGGCATCAGCCGGGGGTGGGGGTGGGGTCTCAGGGCAGGGGTCTGGCCCTGTCCCATCACAGGAGGCTGCCACAGAGGTAGGACCCAACAGGGCAGGCCCAGAACCAGGGGACGCACGGCAGCTTGGAGGCATCTGGGCCACACGGCTTACAAGCTAAGCGAAGGGGTGTCACGCAGTTGGGGGTACCACGCAGGGAGGGGCCGGAGCAGACTTGCAACAGACTCCGGTGGGGGGTTGGGTCGGGGACAGCAGGCCGGACAAAGGGAATATGAGAACCCACTTGTGCTTTGTAGAGGTTTCCTCAAGAGAATGAGTTAGTGGACGGAGTGTAAAATTAAAACCACCTTACTTCAAGGCAAACATGCATTTTGGAGACAGCTGGGGACACCTTCACACACTGGGCAACGCTTCGTCAGGTGAGATGAGCGTTTGTTATTGCTGGAGAATCTGTAGGTGAAATGATACAATATCTGGGATTTTCTTTAAAATTCTCCAGAAGAAAAAGCAGGCACAACCAGGGAAAAGACCGCAAAGTACTGCTCACCGCTAAGGCTAGGCAGTGGGAAGTGCAATCACCACACTATCGATGTTTGCAATTTCCAGCATGAAACAGACTGTAAAATTAATTTTAAAAAGGCTAAAAGACAGGGAAAGGAGGAAGGGGCAGGCCCGGCAGCATGAAATGGGGAAGGATGGGCCGTGCGCCCTCCTGCTGGGTGGTGGAGGGTCTGCGCCCCACGTGCCATGTGCCCTGAAATCTGTTTCCTCCTGTGTAACCACGGCTGCCCGGAGCCAGCCCAAGGAGCTTCCCTCACCCCCTCAGTGGATCTTAGAACTAGATCAGGCGAAGGGGCTCGAGTGCTTTATGCAATCTATCCCCAGCCCGCCCAGGCCCTCGTAACCTCTCTTGGACGACTATGACACGCTGGCACCGGGATCACGACCTCAGAGCCTGTTCTATAAATAAGGTGGTCGCGCCCATTCACTTCCACGCTGCAGGGGCACAAGGCCTACAATGCCGAAAACACCTCCCCTCTGCCCCCTCACAGCAAGAAATGCTGGCTGACCCCGTCCAAAACGCACGAGGATGGGATGCCCGCACGAAGACGCATCAAAAGCAGCATGAAAAAGAGCTCATACTTTATTTCTCAGGTGCCCTGCATGAAAACCCCCGGAAACGGGGAGCACATCTTCACCAGAGGGCAAGGGGTGAGGCCGTGAAGGGGCCAGCGGGGCCAGGTGGGGTCTCAGCAAGCAAAGCCTAGTCCCCAAGGGCTCCAAGATGAGTTTTATTCAACCCAAATAACGCATTGTCAAACAAAACATGTGGCCAATATTTAAAGAGTGACAGATAAAACCCCAGAAAGATACAAGCCCCATAAAAACCCAGACACCCATCTGTCCCTCAGGATGGTCACTGGCCCTGCTCTGTGAGCCTGCCGCTCCCCACACATCACAGTTTGTCCCCAGCTCTCCACGTCCTGGCCCACTGGTATGTGGGCCTGCCACCCTGGTCTAAAGAGCATCCCGCCCAGGAGGTCCAAGGGGCCACCTAGAAACGGTGCCGAGCACCCAGCGAGGGGAGGGGGCAGCCCCCAGGGGCTCCCAGCTGGGAGGGAACTCGGAGACTCCACACAGGCCCGGGAGGCAGCCTGGCTGAGCCCCCAGAGGAAGGATGGTGAGCCCCGAGCCACGGGAGGGGAAGGGGAGACAAAGGAAGCGAGGGTCCAGGGAAGGGTGAGGGACCAGCTGGGAAGAACTCCTCAAGGCCGCCTCACCTGGGTTCTCATGGCTGGCCATCTGCTGGTCCTCAGAATCCAACGGCCCCGGAGACCACGCCTCTTCCCGCAGCTCCATGTCTGGGTCCCTGTTAGAAGGGGACGAGACAGAGGACAGAGTTTACAGGACGCCAGACTGGACGGAGGGCCCCGGGGTGGGGGGACAGGTGCTATGTGGGCTCCAAGCGTCCGGCTCAGGCCCAGCAGACAGGAGGTGCGTGGCGGCGGGGACTTAAGGGCCAAGGGAGAGATGGCCCTCTGCTCCCCCACTGGACAGGGGTCCAGCCCGAGGCCACACGCAACCTAGGTGAGGAGGAAGTGCTCCGGCTGCGGCCATCTGGCCGGGGCTAGCATCCCAGCTCCACCGCTGACCAGCTGGGGCCGGGGCAAGAGACCCCCTCCACCCCCCCACGCGGTTTCCTCACCAGGAAGATGGAGGACAGCCCGACACATGGGTCGTGAAGTCCACGCGAGACAAGTACAGACGGAGCTCTCACCCCAAGCAAGGGAACCCTAAATCCACTCCAGGCCAGGGCCCATCCCACCAATCAAGGCCAGAAGGGCTCCCCTGCCAGGCCCGTCCTAAGGCCTCTCCCTGGACCAGGATGAGGCAAACCCCACTGAGACGTGACAGTGTGTGACAGGGAGACAGGTGACGCGGGCACTGAGCGTCTGAGCAGCTCACAGTCTGAGGTCTGCTTCCAGACATGGGCCAGCCAAGCAAAACTCCACACCAGGCCTGGACACAGCGACGATGGACCCTCTGGGGACCTGCACAGGAGGAGCGCCGGCCGCTCTGGTCCCAGCCCCTGGCCACCACTCGCCCTAACCCTGGACGTTTCTTATGAATGGCACCACACAGCACGTGGCCTCTGGCGTCTGGCTTCTCTCGCTGAGTGGCACGCTCTCAAGGCTCACCCACGGAGCAGCGTGTCAAAATTTCCTTCCTTTTCACGGCTGAGTAATGCTCCCCTGCAGGGACAGACCACGTGTTGTTTGTTTCTCTGTTCTTTGGATGACAGACAGAGCCTGGGTGTTTCCCCTTTGGCTAAAGTGAGCAGGGCTGCTGTGGACACTGGCGTGCACGTCCCTCACATACTGTGTGGCCTGCCTCCAGAGCCCACACTTCCACTCCCCGCCGCTGCCCGGGGCAACGCCACAGCAGAATCTGGCCCTCGGGGCGCACAGCTCAGCCTTCATCCCCTTCCCGCTCTGGCCCCTGCAGGGTGGGCAGGGCAGGCAGGGCAGGAGCTGCCAGGCCTGGTCTCCAGGCTGTGCAGAGGTGCGGAGCCGGCAGGGGTCTGCCTGCATCTTGGACTCAGTGTGCAGGGCGGGGAGGTGTGGGTAGGCACCCAGCCCCGGCAGCAGAGCCTGGTACTGGGGCCACGGCATTCCGGTCCCCTCTGGGCCCTGCTCCTTGGTGTGACATCCCTCTCCAGCAGGACGCTGGCAGGCAGGCAAGCCTTCTGACAAGAAGGGGCACACCGACTGGGACCCGGGGCGGCGCCTCGGTTCCTCCTCTCGTGTTCAGGCCCCTTCAGGTGCAAACCAAGGCCCGTCTGTCTGCATGCACACAGCTCAGAGAACCTCTCCCCACACAGTCCTTCTGTCCCCCACTCCAGTTGGGGGAACGGGCATCTGGGAACGGAGCCATCCAGCCCCAAGCATCACACACCCTGGCACAACAAGCCTGACCCATTTCTCTTGAATCCCCCAGTAACAAGGGGCTCACCACCATCCAGGCACGGAAAGGAGCCCGTTCCATGGCCCGCCCCTCAGTAACCTCTGCTGACATCTGCCAGAAGCTCAGAGAACTGGCCTGTTTAACCGGCCTGTTTAGTTAAGTAATAAACACACGCGGCTGTGCCGAGCAAGTCGCTCACAAGCCCCCAGGTACTGTTCTCAGTGGTTGATGCAACCCTCTGGGCAGAGGCGACCGTCACCCCCAGCCGTGAGGATTCCGAGGCAGGGGCGGCAGAGCCGGGACGTGAAGGCAGACCGTCCCAGCTCCAAGTCTGTGCCCAGAACCAGCGGAGCTGCCGCTCAGGGTCTGGGCCTGGCTCTCCCAAGCGCTCACTCACAGAGTCCTGAGACCAGGAGACGGGCAGTAACCGGAGAGGCCAGGCCTGCCGCAGAGCTCGCGGGCCAGGAGGGAAGGCGGGCCCAGGTCCCACAGTCAGACGCAGCCCTACATTAACCTGCGCCCAAGTGCCCCACGTGACCACCACCCCGACCCCCCGGGTCAGGGCACAGAGGTGGAAGCGCCCAGGAGCAGAGGAGGGACACAGGCCGCGTGGCTCACCCGCTCCACCATCCTGATGCTCAACAAATGGTCACAAGGACTCTAAGAGCAGGGGCGCAATCCAAGGGCAAGACAAGCCAGGAGGCCAGGGAGGGAGACGCCCCTCAAAGAGGCCTGTCGGGGCCTGGGCCACCTCTGGGCGGAGCTGCCCAAGCACCCCCTGGACCCGGCAGTGAGCAGACTGTCGGGACACGAAGAGGGAGACACCCCCACCAAGCACGCAAGAATTGCCGAAATCTGACGAGAAGGTGGGAGCCTGAACCAGGCAGCTCACGGGAATGGAGCCAGTGGCGAGAGGTGAGGCCGGTGGTGAGGCGGACAAGCTCTGGTTGGAGGCCACGGCAGGGCTGATGACAAAACCAAGGCAGCTTCCCGTCACTGTATCTGGGACGCAGCGGGGCCGGATCCCGGGTCCCCTGCAGCAACAGCAGGGAGCACCTGGACAGCAGCCAGGAGTTACTCAGCGCTGGTGCTGCGGGACTCAGGGCTGAGACGACTCCCAGGACCCTGGCAGCCAGGGGACAAAGGAGGACGCTGCCCTGCCTCCCTCCCGGGCCCACGGCCTCGCTGAAGGTCACGGGGCAGGGGATGTACCCGGCCTCCAGGGCCCTGCCGAGACCCTCCGGGGGCCCCACGACAGCGCCAGGCACAGACATGTGCTGCCAACGGGTGGGTGACAGGCCAACTAACAGAGCAGAGGCTCGAGGGACGGAACGCAGTGCACCCCAAATCCGACCCCCACGACCACCCCCCTTCTAGGACCCACTGCAGGAAGTGGTGAGACCCATACCGGAAGGACAGACCGGCCCTCGGACCCATCGGGTGACGAGGGCCCAGTCAGGTGATGCCGCTGTGGAGCTCACGGCCCCTGCCCGGGGAAGCCCACTTCATAAGCTAATCTGCGGGGAAAACCCAAACCTCGGAAAATGCTTCCTGCAGGGTCTGCCACAGCAAGATTTAGAACAGGGTAAGAACCGGAAAGAACCCGCCAGCCCCGTGGTGGGAGAAAGTGTAATAAGATCACAGACCATGGGAAGCGAGTCTACGGACATCTCACAGCCTCTGAAACAACGCTGTAAAGTGGCCGCCCCGCCCCCGCCCCCCCAGCCAATAACAGGAAGAGCCATCTTAACATTTTCTTCTCCTTTACCTTCACCTTCTCAATTTTTTTTACATTAATGGATAATTACTTGTGTAACGAGGGGAAAAGACTAAAGGTTGGCTTCTTTCTGGTGACAAGGCCTATGTATCACAACAGGGAAATCGGGGTGTTGGGGAGAGAGAACTGTGCGGGCCCTCAGATCACAGGTAAACGTGAAAACTGCACGGCGGGCGGGTGTGCCAGTAGGGCAGCCGCTGTGAAGAGAGCCTGGCACGTCCTGATAATGACGAAGTCACTGTGTGACCCCAGGACCCCACTCCTAAGTGCTATTCACAGCAGTGCTGTGCGTGACAGCCAACAAGGGGTGACAACTCCAACGCCCGGGGAAGCAGCCAGCACACAAGGCCACTCAGAGCGCGGCTCCGGGATGTGAACCGTCCAGGCCGAGATAAGCGGCTGCCAGCCTGGGGGTGGGATGGGGAGGGATCGCGCACTGGCACGGGGTTTTTTGGAGCGATGAAAATGTTCTGGAATCAGACAGTGGTGATGGTTGCACAACTCTGTGACTATATTAAAAAACCACTAAACTGTACACTTTACGAGGGCGAACTTTGCAATATGTGACTTATATCTCAATTAAAAAGTAAAAAGACCTAAGAATTCGTACAGGGCCCTCTTATTCAAACCCCAGCAACAACAGAAACACACAAGAGAAAGAAAAGGAAGAGAGGCCAAGGGCTCGGGGGCTGAGGAGGTGGGACGGACAGAGGCCGCTCCTCTGTGGCTTCTGGGTTGAAACTCGTTTGCCAGGCGGTTATCATGTGCTGCCACTGGAACAATCACATCTAAGTCAATAAAGCAGGGACTTGCCGGCCTCGAGCGTCCACCTCAGGCCAGCTTCCTGCAGCGACAAGGCCTGGGCTGGCCTCCATCCTCCTTCCAGGGAACCCACAGGCTCTGGGGGAAGGGACGGAGGACAGGGAGGTGACAGCGGCCAGCCCTGCACCAGAGATTTCCTTGCACCCAGAGGTGCTTACTGAGCACCGGGAGCCACGCTGCCCAGAACAAGGCAGTGAGGGAACCAACACCCCGATTTCCATGGTGGGAAGAGCCAGCAGGAAAGTGAGGCTGGGCATGGAGGGGAAGGGGCTGCTCCTGAACCAGGACGTGAGATGCAGAACTTCCACCTTGATAGGCTGCTTTACCACATGATGACCCCGAATTCAGGGCAGTCGGAAAACAGCAGGTGCAACAAGGACGCTCTGAACGCACCTTCTCCCCCGAAAGCAGAGGGCACGTGGAAGTGCCCTCCCGGCTCCAAGAAGAAGAAACATCCCGAGAGAGACCTGCTAAAATGACCTTCCTTCCTGCATCCCCCCAGGTCCCACGGCTACTCCCCACCACGGCACCTGCTCACCCTGGTGTATAAGGAGCACTCTGGCGATTTTCTCCTGAGGGCTCCCAAGCTCACGGAAATAAAATTCGTATGCTTTTCTCCTGTTAATCCGCCTTAGTCAGTCCAGCCGGAAGCCCTAGGAGGGCAGAGGAAAATCCTACACCCCCTACAGACTGCCAAAGGTCCCTCCATGGGCCAGACTGGTGCCAAGACGGGATAACGTAAGGGAGGGTCCGTACACAATGACCCTCCTGGAAGCTGCCCTCCATCCAAGAACGGTTCTCACGGGGTTTAAATGGTCACATGTTAACTGGTATGTAGGTGTCAACATATACCCTCAACATGGCCTCTTGGTCTGTAAGCCCTCAAACGTTTACTCTCTGGCTCATTAAGAAGAGTTTGCCGACCCAGATGCGAAGGAATGACGGATGCCAGGATTTAGGGGAAAGCGTCCCAGGCCAAGCAGACACACAGGAAAGGCCTGGCGGGGACAGGATAGGTGGGCCTGAGGGAGGCTGAGCCCTGGATGGTGGAATGGAGGGCGGGAAGGGGCAGGTGGGGTGCCTGCAGGGGCCACAGCAGGGCCACCAGTGGTGAGGGAGCCCAGCGCATGGGGGTCAATACTCTGTGGTCGCAGCCCTGAGACTACTGCTAATCTTATCTCGGGATCCGTGTTTTGCACAGGAGGTCCTACGGGGGCCTGGGCAGGAGCCAGGCCTGCACCCCGAGGGCAACCCTGTACCTGGGGGAGTGCGACACGAAATACCAAGTTAAAAACACCCTGACAGGCTGAGAGACCTCGGAAGAAAGGGAAAAGCTTTTTTCTTGCTTTTTGCCCAAGGGGCTCACCTCTTCATTTCATGCCAGGCCCTGCAAACGACGGAGCCAGCCCTGCCCTGGGGTAGTAGATGAGGCACTTGAGGCAGAGGGGCCGGAGCAGGGCCGTGCAGGCCCAGCCAGGCGTCTGCATGGTACTCCAGACACGGCAGGAAGGCCTGACGAGGCAGAACTTTACTACGAGGCCCTAGAAAGAGGCAGCTTCTCTCGCTGACTTCTGGGGGTTCGGCAGGGGCTCCCACTGGCGCTGCTGGTCAGGGGTGCCTGGCGCAGGGCACACCTGGGGACTCGGGGACAGTCCGCTCTGCATTTCGGTTTCAGCCCTGAGCAGAGGGAGGTTACACCACCCACCAGGGAGACTGAAAACCAGCCACGAGGTGAGAACACCCCGGCATCTCCTCTGTCTCCGCGGAAAAGGCCCCGGCGGCGGTGCTGCCCTGGCTCCTGGCACGGAGGCTGGAGCCTGGTGCCTCGGCCACTCCACTCTGTGACCCTGCACATGCGGCTCAGCCTCTCTGGGCCTCGGCTGCCGCCCCCGTGCAACAGGGACCAGCAGGTACCCCTGGAGCTGAGTGAGAGGTCAGGAAGCGTGTGCTGGGGGACCAACCGCAATCCTGGTGAAGAGCCGAGGGCGTTCACTAAACCATCTTACCCAGGTCCCTCCCTCCCCCGTCCAGCCAGTCACTCATGCGCTCATCCACTCACGCAGCTGTTGGGCCCTCTTGTCCGGATCCGGGGGGCTTGGGGTCCTGCCCCAGGACCTCAGAGGGGAGCGGTCAGAGCTGAGGGCCCCGGGCAGCCCCTAAGCTAGCTGCTCTCAGGACCCGGGCGGCTCTCTGGGGGAGAAGGGGCAATTCCCGCACCCAGCCTGACTGTGGACTCTGATGGCCCCGGAGGCCAAAAGCAGAGGGTCCTACTCTCCCCCGGCCCCCCAAACGCTCAACAGTACTGGCCCAGCCTCACCCTGCTCGGACCCCCGCTCTGCAGAGACGAAGACACACCCCTGCTGGGGCCTTGAGCGATTCAATTAGCGCTGGCTATTAAGTGCAAGACAAATTATCGTTATTATTGTTGTTATTAGATCCCGCCCACCTCCTCTGGATGCCTGCCCACCAATTACCCAGCTCTTTCTTCTGCTGCCAATCTCACCTCGTCCTCCTCCCCCAGTTCTGCTTGCCGGCGGCTCCCTGCTCCCCCTGTCCTCGCTCTCCGCCCCAGACCCTCCCGAGGGCCCACTCACTTGTCCCCTCACCCCGCGTGCCTCTCTCTCCTCTCCAGCTGCTTTCCCTCCACTGTCGGGGCTGAGCTGTGACCCCCACCTCCTCCCCCACCATCCTCCAACCGCCACTCCCACAACCTTCTGGTCACCAAATCCAGTGGCTACTTCTCAGTCTTGACCCCGGGGACAGTAGGCAGCACCATCGTGTGCACACACGCTCCCTCCCTTCCCGGAGCTCCCTCCCCGCTCCCTCTCCCCTGCCTGCCATCCTCACCACCCTCCTCTCCCAACTCCCAACTCCCACCTCCCGGGGGCCCGCACTCCTGCCAAACACCCCTCCAGAGTCCATTCCCCACACCACGGACCAATTCATCTTTTCAAGGCACTCAGTTCAAATAAGCAACTAAAAACGGGCAAAGGATCAGAAGAGAGGTTTCTCCAAAGACAGCATGCTGTTAAGTACATGAAAAGATGCTCAACATCATCAGCCCTCAGGGAAACGCTCATCAAAACCACAGAGGGACCCCACTGTACACCCACTGGGACGGACATAATAACAACAGAAAACACAAGTGTTGGCGAGGGTGTGGAGAAGTTGGAACCCTCGTGCATTGCTGCTGAGACTGTGAAATGGTGCAGCCACTGTGGAAAAGAGATTAGCAGCTCCTCAAAAGGTTAAACACAGAATTACAGTATAATCCAGCAACTCCACTTCTGGCCACGTACCCAAGAGAAATGAAAACATGTCCGCCCCAAAATTTATACACACGTGTTCACTGAAGCATAAATCACAACAGCCAGAAAGTGGAGACAACCCAAACCCCCATCACCGGGTGAATGGACGCACAAACGTGGTCCATCTGTAGCTGGAGTATTACTCAGCCAGGAAAAGGAAGCACTGACCAGTGCTGCGTCACAGATGGACCTCGGCAGACACAGACCACGTGGTGTGTGATTCCACTCACGTGAAGTCCAGGACAGGCAAATCCAGTCAGAACACAGACCAGTGGTTCTCAGAGGCTCCGGGCCGGGGGACACTAGTGGGTACACAGCCTTTCAGGGGATGATGAGAAAGTCCTAAAATCAGCGTGGTGATGGTTGCACATCCCTGTGAATACGTTAACTGTATACTTTAAGTAAGTGAACTGTACAACATGGGAATTACATCACAATGAAACTGTTACTTTTTTTTTTTCAGGTAGCTCAGTTCACATCACTCCCCTGCCTGAACCACCTCCAACATGTGTCCACTACACTCAGTCCAAAATCCAGACTCCTCTGCAGGTCCTGCAGGGCCCCATCGGCCCCAGTCACCCTTGCAAACTCACTTCCTCCTCCAGCCCCTCACTCCCACCTCCCGCCCAGGCCTCCTCTTTCCCGCCAGAGCCTGGCCCAGTCCTCCACCTGCCTGGCCCCTTCTCACCTTTCAAGGGTCTGCTCAAATGTCAAATCCCTAGCCCAACAAGCCCCGCCGACATCCCAGCGCAGGGCCTACTTCCCTCCAAGGCTGCCACCACCCACCACTGTTTGAGATGGCCCTCCTCATCTCCAGCATCCGCTCCTGTGCACGCCAGCTCCCTGCAGGTGAGTGGGCTGGAGCTCTCAGACCACCGACTCAACAGGGCCGCCTCGGACCCTCAGCCCCTCTTCAGCCCTCCCTGGATGGTAGGTGCCCCCCAGTACCCCCAGGGCTGCAGGCACACCCCTACATCTCCCATCCAGCTCCTTCCTCACTTCCCTTTTCTGTAGGCTTCTTCACCCCTCACTCCAGGCCTGAAGACCCGGTCTGTTCCCTCCTCTGCATCTGTCTGGGCCCCCGGGGCCCCCAAGGTGGTCCGGGAGCCCTCCCCACGTCAGACCTGTGGTTTGAATGTTGGGGGAATGTCTCTGTGATGCCATCAGGATCTTGCACCCCTTTTTTGGTGGCAACTGTCCGTGTTTCCTCCATGGATTGACCATTTAGATGTTTTCTGTCTGGTCTGGGGCCAGCTGGGCAGACCACTCTTCCCTACAAGGATTCCAGCATGCTTAGACACACAGGGTTGAGCGAGGTCCTGAGGCTCCCCCTCCAGTTTCCTTCCGTCTCTCTGCTTCCTCCCCCTTTCCTTCAATTAGGCTGCCTCCTGCTAAGTCTATTACACTGCTTTATTTCCCACACCTGGCCTCTCTCAGGTCCTTTGAAGCCCTTCCCAGGGGCCCAGGAGGGCTGGGCTGGCTCAGAAAAGAGTGAGCTCAGGGTAGACACGCACAGCCCCAGTCACCACTCCCCATCTGCTCCACGAGAGACAGAAGTTTCTGGAACTCCTAGAACCCTGACCTATGTTACGGCCACAGGCCCACCCAGGAGTAGAGGGGAGCACTGCAGCCTCTGCCCCGTCCCAGCCACCGGCCACCACCTAGTGCTTCTAGAGCTTCCGAAACATTTGTGACCACTCCTGATTCTTAAATGTTGGTGAGCAACTGAAAATTGTTTAAACAAACAAAATACTCTTCAGGACAAAAACAAAAAACAAAAACCAGAACTGCACCTATGGGGCATCTCATGTTCTGTCACCCCTCAATCAGGCCAACGGGTGATTGGCCAACATGCTCATCCTCTGGGTGAGCATGGACTCTCCCAACCTGGCCATCTGTGCGATCTGCACGGTGCTTCCTTCCACCTTGCCCACCCGCCTTCCCCCTGTAGATCTGCTACCAGAGCCCAGCAAAAACAGCACCTCCTCCGGAAATCCTTCCCAGACTTCTCCCTTCCCTCAGCTCAACTGTCCCCTCTTATCAAATAAGACCAATTCGCAGGACTTCCCTGGTGGTGCGGTGGTTAAGAATCTGCCTGCCAGTGCAGGGGACACAGGTTCAAGCCCTGGTCCGGGAAGATCCCACATGCCGCGGAGCAACTAAGCCCGTGCGCGACAACTACTGAGCCTGCACTCTAGAGCCCGTGAGCCACAACTATTGAGCCCACGTGGCACAACTACTGAAGCCCGTGTGCCTAGAGCCTGTGCTCTGCAACAAGAGAAGCCACCACAATGAGAAGCCCGCGCACCACAACGAAGAGTAACCTCCGCTCACCGCAACTAGAGAAGGCCCGTGCGCAGCAACAAAGACCCAATGCAGCCAAAAATAAATAATTAATTTTTTTAAAAAAATGGCCAGCTCGCTTTCATCAAGCACAGGCTACACACTGCAGACCGCGCACAGGGTGCAGCAGGAACATAATCTTGATCCCCCACCACCACCAAGAGACGAGAGGCCGTCCTCTCCGGGCAGGAGGGCAGGCTGCCGGGGTCGGGATCGGCCTCACCACCCACCGCCTAGGGCAGGTGCTTCACCCCGTGTCTCCTCTTCGTGGGCTTGGCGTCAAGATCAGACGAGATGACGCGCTCCACAAGGAGCCAGGTGCCCAGTACTGCCTAGTAAGTGTGAACCAGGAGTCTAAAGCCCAGTTCAGACAAGTTCACTGGCTGACCCAACGCCACAGAGCCACAGGGCAGAAGGGCCAAGGTGAAACCAGTGGGCCAGACTCCAAGGCACTTCTTCCCCTTCCACCGAGGACAGGGGCACCTGCTCCCCTTATTTCCACGAGTACAGATGCAGCCTATGTCCCTGGGAGGATCTCCCCAGCTTACTCACCCCTGCGTGTCCCCCACGCAGCCCTGGAGGACTGCCACCTCCCAGCAGACCCTGCACACAGAGCCCCACGGGGCCACAACTTTCTGGCCGGCCTGACCCTGAGCCTCAAGGCTGGGGCCACGTCTGATGCGTCTTTGGGTCCCCAGCAACATTCATTACCAGGCTGCCCACACGGGACTCCTCATTCGGCATGAGAGAGCCCAGAGACCAGGCAGACGGAGCCAGGGAAAGCCCGCCAAGGCGGGCCCAGGAGCAGCCCAGGGCCCTCCCCGCCAGCCCCTCACCCCAAGCTCTGCTGGCTGGCTGCACAGTGGGGTGAGGCAACGGCTCTCTCTGCTCCTACGACAGGGCTGCTGACCCTACTAGCGTGACAACAGAACTCCCCTACCTGCCTCATAGGTTAGTGAGGCCTCCTGACACCTGCATCTCAGCACACACTGCCCGTGTCCTCACCACCTGTGAAAGGCACACCTGAAATGAGGGGCTGGGTCTCAGAATCCCCTGAGCCAGCGGCCCCGCCTGTACGAATTTTCACAATAGCTGCCCCACCGGAAGGGGATCCCCGAGTCCCCAAACCAACTAATGACACCTAAGAGACCTCCTTCAGAACAGCCTTTGTCTCCCCCAGGCCCCAAGCCTGGCCAAAAGAAGCTGACGCAGGCGGCGGCATCATGGGAAAGGGCCAGGCTCTGGATTCACACAGACCCATGCTCCGGTGCTGCCGTGGCGCCTGGGACTCAGTCCCCCCCAGAGTGGGGTGACTACCCCATCCCAGGGCCTCCGAGGGCTCAGGACACTGAGTACCGGGCACAGGGCCAGCCGCCTGCCTAGGGCTCAGCCAGAGTGTCGTCAGATCTGCAGTCTGTCTCCACCAGGAGGCCAGGGCCAGAGCTGAGTCCCTGGGGGCAGTGCCCGGCACGTGCCTCGGCAGGCAGGAGACCTCAAGCAGCACTGTGGGACAGCCAGCCAGGGTTAGGGGGCTATGGGCCTCATCTGAGCACAGGTGCCCCGAGATCTGTGTGCCCAGGAGTGACCACCAAAGAGCACAGGGCAGCCAGGCAGTCGCTGGAGGCCATGGAGCAAGGTTACCTCTGCCTGCCCAGAACTCACCATCCTCCTCCCCGGAGTCCCAGAGTCCTCTTGGCCAATTCCTCTGTCTTTCAAGACTCGGAACACGCCATCTCCCCAGACATCCTTCCCTGACCAGAATGCCCTCCCTCTGGGTTCCTCTAGCTCCCAGGGCTATCCTGGCAAATTCCCGAGCCTTGGGCTTCCATGCACGTGCCTCCCCGCCAGGGCTCTGAGCTGCTCCAGGACAGAAAGTGCTGCCCAGCCGAGTGACCCTCCTCTCCCACCCCACTGCAGAGCACTGCACCAGGACCACCGCTGTGTCCAAGGGCCCAGCACAGGGCGCGGCCTGGGCAGCAGTTTTGATGGACCAGACTTATCCAGCAAACTGTCGACTGTGCTCTCCATCTTAAGGGACTGAGGAGGAAACTGAGCCTGGGAAAGGGGAAGTGGCATGTCCAAGGTCACAGGGCTGGAAGAGACGGAGCCAGAGCCTGGCCTAGGAATGCCTGGCCCCAGAGGCCTGTCCACATGCTTTACACCCACTTTTATGAGATTTGCTTTGGCTCTAAGAGAAAAGCATTAAGAACCTTCCTGCCAAGATCAATACTATTATTATTATCCCTGTTTCACTCAAGTAGAAACTGAGAAATTACTTGTGCCGCAAGGTCACAAAGGTGATGAACGGTGAAGCTGGGACTTGAAAGCAAGTCAGTCTGACCCCAGAGCCCCGGGCTAACACACTGCAGTGCTGCTCCTGGGCCCAGCATGGTGCTAAGCCCTCCCTGTTCTCTAGCTCTGCTGGGTGGTGGTCAGACCTGGATGACTGCCAGGAGGAAAAGGGCTAATACAAGAGATAACATTAGAAGGAATCTGATCTCAATGTTCTCTGTGGCTGAGGCAGGAGGACAAAGGAGACTACAGCAGAGACAGGTAGGTGAATGCCAGCTGCATTTAGCCAAAGAGGCTTACAGTCTTAGGAGATAAGCCAGGATCAACAGCAACTGTGCTTCCCCAGAAGCGAGGCCAGACCCAGCTCCTAGCTGGATCCTCAGCATTGCCCAACGCAGGGCCCGGCACCAGGAACCACACGGAAAACCCAAACCAAGTCAGTCCTTTCCTAAAACGCTGACTGCCCCTCTGGATTGGGCTGGGTGGGGTGTCTTCCCTGGCTCCCTCGGCCCCCTGGATGAGGACGGGGGTGGAGAGGGGAGGAGAGGGGCACGGACCTCTGTCCAGGTCTCTACCCGCTCCCTCAGGGACCTTGTTCATCTCCCTGTCCTTGGTGCCAAGCATTGGTAACGGCTCTTTAACAGCCTCTGTCCACACTCGCTGTGGCTCACTTTTCCGACTGATCACGCCATCCCAAGCTTGCCCGACCCCGCGGGACCAAAGGGCACTCATTTCCACGAACTGGGGTGTCCCCCTTTACGGCGGAGACTGGGGTTCAGGGGCGCGGTTCGGCGCCCGGGAGGCCTCGGGATGGCCATCGGGCCTGGCCACCGTCCTTGCCCTGCCCCGCGGGCCACGCGGTGCCTGACCTTGGCCCATCACTTCCCCTCTGGCGCACGCGCTTCCTGCCCGCCGCCCGCGCAGAGGCGAATGAATGAGCCTCCCGCCGGCCGGAATGCCCGTAATTATCGGCCGGATCAAAGGCCGCACGCAGCCGGCCCGGGACGACAGTGGGACCGAGTTCCTTTGAAAGGGGGAAGGAATGGGGGCAGGCCGGGGGCCACGACGGGCCCCCCGGGGCCGCCGTTTCCGGTCAGGCAGGCTGGGCCCGCGCGGCCTCCTCCCCCACCGGGGCCTCAACTTCCCCCGGGAGTCGCCACCGCTTCCGGCCACGACCGGCCAGGGAAGCTAGGGAGGACGCGTTCGCCCAAGCCTCCAGCCCGGCGCGCGCTCCCGCCTCGGGCGCGCTCCCGGGAGCGGCGCACGCGCACTCCCCAAGCGCGTTCCCCGCAGCCCCTCCCGGTGCCCCCGCCCCGCCCCGCGTCACCGGCCGCGCGCCCACTCACGCCCCCCCAGCGGCGCGCACGCGCACTCGCCCGCCCAGTCGCGCTCGCCTCCCGCCTCCCCGCCCGCCCCCCCGGCCGCAGCCCGGCGCCCTGAGGCGCGCGCCCACCCGGCCCCCGGCGCATGCCCCCCGCCCCCGCGCCCTCCCCTCACCTCCTCGGTCCCGGGGCCGCCGCGCCGCACTCCTCCTCCTCTCTCCTCCCTCGCGGATGGTGGCAGCGGCGGCAGCGGCGACTCAGACCCTGGGGTCAGGGGGACGGGCGCCCAGGCCGGAAGTGACCTTCCTGGCCGCTTCCGCCCGCGCCGCTCCCCCCTCCCCTTCCCACCCCACCTCCAGCCTCCACCCCGTCCTCGCCGCTCTAGGAAGGCGAGCCCGGCAACCCCCTAGCTGCCGACCCCCCCCCCCCAGCTAAATGGTGCGAAGCGGGCGCCCCAGGGAGCCACTTCCGGATGCGTCTAGGACAAGGGTCCTCCGTCCACACTCTATAGCGCCGCGCTCTGAGGGGCTTCGGGCCCCGCCCCCTTCCAGGACAGGAGGCCCGGGCTCGGCCCGTTAGGCGGAGACTTCCGGGTGTCTAGGGAGGTGCCCCCCGCCCCCACGCCGGACTCTCGCGCCTGCGCATTCGGCTCCCGGCGCTAGCCCGGGACAGGAGGCGTTCGTGAGGACGGCAGCTAGGGCGGCTCGTGCCACCCATGGTCCTCCTGTCATCTCTATCGTTGTAACCCCTTCCCTGCCGACGCCGCTCTCAGCGGCTGGAGCCCGCGTGCCCGGAGGGGTCCCTCGTCTGCCACCCTGGTCCTTTCTTTACTGGACTGAGCACTTCAGGCGCCGCCCGGCGTCGACGTCCATCTCTTGAGCCTGTGTCCTCCTTTCTAAAGTAACATTGCACGCCTGCCTCCAAGGGCTTTTAGATACATTAAGTCCTATTGAGTACCCAGTCCAGTTTTGCAGATACGAGGAACAGAGAGATCAAGGCTCTTGGCGAAAGTCACACAACCGAGAATGCAGAGCCTGGGCTCGAACCCGTGGAGTCTGGCTCCAAATTCTTGCATTGACCCGTGCCTGTGCAAACTGCCTCCTGTAACAGAATTTTTTTTAAATTAATTTTTGCTGGAGTATAGTTGCTTTACAATGTTGTGTTAGTTTCTGCTGTACCGCAAAGTAAATCAGCTATACGTATAGATATATCCCCTCTTTTTTGGATTTCCTTCCCATTTAGGTCACCACAGAGCATTGAGTAGAGTTCCCTGAGCTATACAGTAGGTTCTCATTAGTTATCTATTTTATACATAGTATCAATAGTGTATCTGTCACAGAATATTGATCATAGCAGCTAGGGATCCACCTCCCCTCTTGTGAGGAGGGTGCTTTGTAAGCTTAGTTAGCTGTTTCTGTTAGTAAATATATGCTTTTCAAATTCCTGTTTACACCACAGTGTCCTTGCAGGCTGGGACCCTCTCGTCCTTTCCCGGGTCTGTAGTTGGCTGGCTGTCACCTAAGCAACAGATGATTTATCGATGTTATTTATAATTATTTTCTTATCGTCATCACCAAAACAGTCATAAGCTTGGAAGTCATTAGCTTGTTGAATAACACCTTTCACAGCCTCAATTTAACGAGATGATCTGTGTACATTTGCTTAATTCAATACCTGGCTCATAGTAAGCTCTCAATGGAAATGGTAGTGATTAATATTACTTACTAGTAGTATTATTTCTACTACTGTGGCTGCTGTATGCCTTCAAGGCTCAGCCAGCATCAATCATAAAATGTGCATTGTTGATTTAATAATATCCTTTCAGGAAAAAACAAAAAAAAGTCCTGTATTAAGTGTAAATAGTAAGGTATGCCTGTGTCTCACCTTCAGAAATACTCAAATTCAGAAATACTCAAATTCAAATATACTTCAGAAATACTCTCAAATTCAGAAATAGGTAAAATTTTGAATGCATCTTAGAATGGAGGGAAAGGGCTATGACATTAACAATAATACAAATTATTTATATGGGTATGAACTTCACCCCCACAATACCTGTGTATAAGAAAGGTCACACGTTTGTGCTCCTCTGAATCAGATCATTCGGAACTTCTCTGGTTGGTGGGGGAAACAGCTGACTAAATTAAGGACCCAATGGCAAGATCCAGAGCAGCTCTTTTGCATCACCAGATGGAAGCCATAAATGGAGGATAGTGGAGCAACAAGCTAGAACGGGTAAGATAGACACTTGATGGCTTTGTGGAAAAGAAGCTCTGTGCTGGCTGAGATGTTACAGGAGAGAAATTGCTTTCTATCTGATTTAAACTATTGGTAATTATGAGTCTCTCTTAAGACAGCCAAAGCAATAGTATTGAGCTATTTCCCAAACACAGGATGGAGTTGCAGTAGAGATGGCTAATTCACCACAAAACCTGCTCTTCCCTTCCAATGTATGGAATTATTCCTGGAATGTGCCTTCCCATACAGGGACTATATTTACTAGTCCTCTTGGCATCTAAGTGTGGACTTGTGAGCGGTTACCACCAATAGGACTGGAATGGAAGTGACAGTGGCCATTTGCACACCAAGGTGCTTAAAAACAAGCATCCCGGGCTTCCCTGGTGGCGCAGTGGTTGAGAATCCGCCTGTTGATGCAGGGGACACGAGTTCGTGCCCCGGTTCGGGAAGATCCCACATGCCGCGGAGCGGCTGGCTGGGCCCGTGGGCCATGGCCGCTGAGCCTGCGCGTCCGGAGCCTGTGCTCTGCAACGGGAGAGGCCACGACAGTGAGAGGCCCGCGTACGGCAAAAACAAAACAAGACAAAAAAAAAAAAACAACAAGCATGCCTGCTCCATATTCTTTCCCCTCTTGTTAGCTGGATAGAGAGGATAACAAAACCCTAGGCAATGGTGTAGCCCCAAAACTCAGGGTCCTTTAACAACCATCTCATGGAGACAATCTCCATCACCCAATACCCAATATCCATCCAAATTGTTACATGATCAATAAATAAATAAATCTCTAATTTGTACACCCATGTTACAGCAGCATTAGTCCAAAAGATGGAAACCACTTAAGTGTCCATTGATGAATGAATAAACAAAATGTGGTATATACATATAATGAAATATTATTCAGCCTTTTTTTTTTGCCACGTGGCATGTGGGACCTTCGTTCCCTGACCAGGGATCAAATCCACACCCCCTGCACTGAAAGCGAGGAGTCTTAACCGCTGGACCACCAGGGAAGTCCCTATTCAGCCTTAAAAAAAGGAAGACTATTCTGACACATGCTATGGCATGGATGAGCCTTGAGGATATTATACTCAGTGAAATAAGCCACAAAAAGACAAATACTGTATGATTCCACTTATATGAGGTACTTAGAGTAGTCACATTCACAGAGACAAATTCACAGGTCAAGTAGAATGGCGATTTCCAGGAGTTAGGGGAGGGGGAATGGAGAGTTAAAGTTTAATGGGGACAGAGTTGCAGTTTTGCAAGATGAAAACAGCTCTGGAGATGGATGGTGGTGATGGTCACACAACAATGTGAATGTACTTAATGCTACTGAACTGCACACTTTAAAATGGTTAAGGTGGTAAGTTTTATGTTATGTGTATTTACAATCATTAAAAGTTTTAAGAGAAAAAAGCTTGTGATTTACCATTATAATGTATGGTATTGTGGTCTGCATATGTGTCCCCACAAAATTCATGTGTTGAAACCTAGCCCCTAAGGTGATAGTATTAGAAGGTGAGGGTCTTTGGAACAAGACAAGGTGAGGGTCTTTGGTCAAGAGGGTGGAGCCCTCATAATTGTAACTAGTGCCCTTATAAAAGAGACCCAGAGAGCTCCCTTGCCCCTTCCACTATGTGAGGACCCAGTAAGAAGCCCACCATTTACACCCCTGAAGACGGCATTCACCAGAACACAACCATGCTGGCACCTTAATCTTGGACTTCCAGCTTCCAGAACCGTGAGAAATAAACTTCTGTTGTTCATAAACCTCCCAGTCTGTGGTATTTTACTATAGCAGCCCTAATGGATTAAGAAGTGTGGGTTTCCTAGTTATGGAAGCTTCCCGCACCCTAACTAATTCAGGGTTTTTGGATGCTAGGCTCAAAAAACAGTTCCAATGCTCCCCTTCAGGGATTCGTCGGCATGTAGATGGAAATGAAAGCCGTGGGACCAGATAAGATCACGGGGGCTGGGAAGAGAATGGAGTCTGAGCTCGAAGAAAGAAGCAAGCAGTGGTCACCTGACCCAAGGTCAGCCAATCAGCAGCCTTCCCTGGGATTTTTCCCCTTTGGAATTGAGAAAAGCTTTTGTCTATCTCTGTGGGGTATGGGAGACTTGGGAGCTGATGGCAGCCTTGTCATCGTGTGCAGGAAGCCAGGCTGCAGGAGAAGAAAATGAAGCTGCACGGAGAAGCAAGAGGGGAGAGAGAGGATGACTTGGCTGAGTTCAGGTGCCCCCCCAACACCCCCTAACCTTCCTGAGGTTGGTTTGTTCAGCTCTGCCTTCCCTCCAGTGAGTTTCTCCCAGGAAATCCCCTTTGTGGCCTCAGCAAATTCCGCTTGAGTGTCTGTCACTGTAACCAAAAGAGCCCCGAGTCCCCCACAGCACTCTGTGCATTGCAAGCATCGGTCAGTGTTGAATGAAGTGATACGTAAACCCCCAGGGCTGTACCCAGAGGGATTCCTGGGTGCAGGGGCTCAAGGAACACTCCCATGCTGGAGCCCTTTACAAACCCCCTTCCTACGTCCTCCTGATTATATCTTCTCCTCCAAGTGACAGGAGCAGCTGCCCTGGGCAGACCGGAGGTGGAGAGTTTGCAGCACAGCTGCTGAGAAGTCCCCTGAGATACAGAGAAAGACCACACAGAGAGACGCTATTCAAATTATCATGCTGAGGAGAACCATCTCTTGGGGTTTCGTCATGGGCTGGACACAGTGCTGAGGGCTTTGTTTCGATTAACAGTGTCATCCTCTTCTCCACCCCCACAAGGTAGTGTGGACACTGCCTCAAAGTGCGGGTCTCCAACCTGCAGCATCGGCCCCACCCGGGAGCCTTTGAGAAGTGCAGGATCCCAGGCCCCACTCTGACCTACCGAGGCAGAATCAGCCTTTTAACCTGATCCTCAAGTGATCCTCACCCACGTGAAAATCTGAAACGGGCCAGTGCCACATAAACTACAGGATGCCCAGTCAGATTTGGATGAGAAATGTTTTAGTAGAAAATGTCTTGATACTTCTAAAAAATTATTTGTCATTTATTTGAAATGCAAATGGAACTGTGCATGCTTTAATTTTATTTGCTAAATCTGACAGCCCCATGTAGGGGACACGGTGGGTGCTCCTATAACATCCATCCACCCTCTTTGCTTCACTGCCGTCCCCAGATTTCCACACCTACTCCGTGCATCCCAGGTGCTGAGGGGTGCATGGGAGGGAGGGGACAATCCCACCCCTGGCTGTGTCCTGTCCTCCCTGCCTCCGGCCTCTCCCCATATCAGCCTCAGAAACAGCTTTCTATCACCCCGAAATGACGATTTCTTCCCTGTCTGAAGCCCTCCTACAGCTCCCCAACGCCCTCCGGAGGAAGTCAGAGCTGGCTGAGCTCCAAGACCCTTCATTGTGTGGCTCTGGCCCACTCGTCCAGAGTCACATCTGACAGCCGCCCCCAACCCCCAAGGGAACAGTAAACTATAGCCACAGAGAGCTACTGGAAAATTTCCCAGCTGTGCTGCCATCTCTCCACTTCTACATGTTTGTTCTAGCTGTTCCCTCTACCTCTGTTGCCCTCCCTCATTTTGTCTCGATAATTCCTTCTCGTCCTTCACGACTCAACCAGGTTAGGTACCTCCCCTGTGCCACCCGCCACCACCTCCCTGTGCCATCCCCATTATTACAATGACCCCTTTTTGTCCAGAACCCACAGTGAGCAAGGGCAGAACTGAGATTCGATCCCACACCCATCAGGCTCTGAAACTCTGGTCATTGCTTGGGGTTTCCTTGAAGCCCCCTTGTGGCCCTAACACTTTAGAATTCCATGATCCAGGTGTGTGGCTGCTCCATGCAATCTGCACAGATCTCAAGGATTCCAATCCCCAGGAATCGGATCATAAACTAGGAGGACTATGACAGTTAGGGCTCAGGTTGCATGAAATTGAAACACAGTTCAAACAGATTTAAGGCAAAAAAAAGGAGAAAATTGTGTTGGCTTGTATAACATCAAAAAAAACCCATATAGGGGCTTCCCTGGTGGCGCAGTGGTTGAGAGTCCGCCTGCCGATGCAGGGGACACGGGTTCGTGCCCCGGTCTGGGAAGATCCCACATGCCGTGGAGCGGCTGGGCCCGTGAGCCATGGCCACTGAGCCTGCGTGTCCAGAGCCTGTGCTCCGCAATGGGAGAGGCCACAACAGTGAGAGGCCCGCGAACCACAAAAAAACAAAACAAACCAAAAAAACACAACCATATATATAGACACCTTCAGGTATGGTTTGATCCAGGAGCTCAAAGAGTGTCACCAAGGGCTAGTCTCTTGCCATCTAACTTTTGGCTCTGCTACCCTCCCTTTTGTTTCACTCTAGGCATCCACATGGTGGCAAGGTAGCCTCCAGCAGTTTCCAAGATACACTTACTTCCCTAAAAGTTAGGTGGGAAAGTTGGTGCCTGCCTTTCTCTCACTTGTTCTGGCAAACGTTCCATTCTGTTTTGTTGAATCTGACTGGGTGGCCTGAACCAATCACAGTGGCCGGGGAGGGGGTGAGTCACATGATCACTCCTAGAGCTGGTAATGGAGCCAGCTTCCCCAAAACCAGGGGGAAGGGGAGTGGGGGAGAAATGGCCCACTCGACTCCCCAGGAAAACTGGGTGCAGTTATCAGAGACAACGGAGTGGGTACCAGGAGAATAAAGATGGTCTCAAGGAAGGGTCCGGGCTGGCCACAGGTGGGCGTGCTGGGTGCTTTACAGGCATTTCCTCGTGTTACCTTCATCACTGTGCAAGTGAGACAGGCTGGGACCCGGGACTCTTTGCTGCAGTGCTGCAATGCTTACACCTGGACAAACATCAAACTGTATGGGACTAAAAATAACTGCAAGAATGTGCAGTTGGGGCAAAATTATGGACAAAAGATACCGAAAAACCCAACTGCCACTTCTGAAGAGCCAGGAGCAAAAACAGGGTGTTGGGACCCAAAGCAGGGTACTGAGCATGCCCCCTGTACACAACACTACCAGAGGGGTGGGCAAACCACCTAAGTCACTCCTCTGGCCTGACCCCTGGACACGTCCCTACCCTCAACCCAGATAAGGAACAAGCTTCCACCATTCCCCCCCCAGCAAGCCAGCCAGCAAGGGAACCTGTTGTTTGTTGTCGCTCCCCCTTGCTGCAGCAGGGGCCCCAATAAAGCCTTGCCTGAATTTCTTGTCTGGCCTCTGATCAGTTTCTATTGATTAGGTAGGCCTAGAACCCTGGTTGGTAACACAAGGAGTTGACAACATCAACTAAAATGTATCCAGGGGGACACGGGTGTGCTCTTCATTTACGTGATCTCAACTAATCCTCACAATAATCCCACGAAGCGGGTGCTAGACGTGGAAGATAAACAGAGATATAGACACACACATAAATGTATCACTCTTGTTTCAGTACATTCCGCCTGCTATCACAGAACACAGCAGACTGGGTGGCTTATCAACAACAGAAATTTATTGTTCACAGTTCTGAAAGCTACAAGTCCAAGATCAAGGCCGCAGCATGATTGCCTCTTGGTGAGGGCCCCGCTCTTCCTGGTTTATAGCCAGCACCTTCTCGATGTGGCCTCACACGGTGTAAGGGGCTAGCAAGCTCTCTGGGGTCGCTTTTATAAAAGCACTGATCCCCACATCTGAGGGCACCACCCTCATGACCTGATTACCTCTGAGGGGACCCACCTCCCAGTGCCAAGGCACGAAGCATTAGGATTTCAACATGAATGTTGGGGAGACGCGGATATTCAGACCATGGCAACTCCCTCTGTAAAGGAAGTATGAAAGCATAACTGTGTATTTCTTCTTTGAGAATGAAATGTGTGTCTCATTAAAAGGCTTTTCTAACTACATCTGTTAAAAAATAAAAATACCCAAATGACGGGGGAATTCCCTGGTGGTCCAGCGGTTAGGACTTCAGCTTCCAATGCAGGGGGCATGGGTTCGATCCCTGGTCAGAGAACTAAGATCCCAGCATGACGCTAGGCCAAAACATAATAAAATAATAAAAGACAGAATCATAAAACATTAAGGGACTTCCCTGGTGGCGCAGTGGTTAAGAACCCGCCTACCAATGCAGGGGACACGGGTTCGATCCGTAGTCCGGGAAGATCCCACATGCCGCGGAGCAACTAAGCCCGAGTGCCACAACTACTGAGCCTGCGCTCTAGAGCCCGCGAGCCACATCTACTGAGCCTGTGCGCCAAAACTACTGAAGCCTGCGTGCCTAGAGCCCATGCTCGGCAACAAGAGAAACCACCACAATGTGAAGCCCTCGCACCACAACGAAGAGTAGCCCGCGCTCTCCGCAGCTAGAGAAAGCCCACGTGCAGCAACGAAGACCCAACGCAGCCAAAAATAAATAAATAAATAAATAAAACATTTTAAAAAAATCCCCGAGTGAGACTACATTGACTATACACACGCTTCCTAAAACTCTTGACACCCAAGGAGAAAAAGGTTGACCAGAGAAAGAAATAAAGCAAAACCCCAAAGACCTCCTTAAGTATAAAGCTAATGAGCTTTTACTACATTTAATTATGAAATATACTATGATTCTTATTACGGAATAGGACAATTATATTAAGATCCTGTAGATTTCAGTTCACGGGAAGCCTGCTTTGGCAATTACAAAACGTCAGGAGAAAGTTAATGTGAGTTGGAGGAGGCGTTGGTTGGTGTAAACAAACTATAAAACCCATTAAACTTTCCTCTTCAGGGGGTGAGTTGTTTCCCGGAGCTATAAGAAGTTCAGCATAAATTCAAATGGTTATGAGGTTACGAGGAACGCTCTCTTGTTGCTGAAGGAGTTCGTTTAAAAATAAACGTTTATTTCTGTCTGGCAGTTTTTCCTGACAATATCACAGGACATGAGATGTTTTGGGTTGCTGGCTCTGCATCTGTTCTCATTCCCATCTCCCTGACTCCACCCCCGTGTCCCCCCTCCTACCCTGTGTCGCCGGAGAGAGGAGCTGAGAATTACCACCTGGCAATCTAAGTCCAGGGTCGGGCCCTTCACCTTCACAAAGACAGCCCGCTTCTCCGGTGGTCCCCTCTGGGGAGTCAGCATCCCAGAATAAATGGCACTGGGAAAAGGCCGCTTAACACAGGGACCTGTATCTCATATTTACAAGAATGTTATTTCCTGTTTTGGTGGGGATTCTCTCTTGACAAATGAAACTAAAAATTATTTTTTGAAAAAGAGTTGATCCTCACTGCATGTGGATTCCATACCTGTGAACTCGCCTACTCACTAAAGTGTGCTACCCCCAACCAATACCCAGAATCAGTACTCACAAGAAACCAGCCCTGCTGGCACCCTGATCTCGGACCTCCAGCCTCCAGAACGGTGAGAAAATAAACCCCTGTTTGACTCCCTCCTACTGTAGGCCCTGCTCACTGTCGGCGTACCCAGGGAAGGGGGTATTCATGCCAGTGGAGAACCTGCCCCCCACCCTGGGCTGGGCCATGGCCTCAGATGAGGCTCACCACACCCACTGCTGGTCCTAAAGCCTGAGTCCAGCCCCACCCCTGCCTCTCTCCTGCTGTGTCACTTGGGGAAAGTGCACTTACCTCGTAGAGCCTCACTTATCCCGACTGTAAAATGGGCTGATGCTTTGATCTGCTCTGCCTTCTCACTGGGTGAGCCTGCCGGTGAGCTAACATAAAGGGGGCAGTGTGACCCCATCATTAAGCAATTCATTCACAATTTCATTGTTCACCCTTGACTGGTACCTGCGGCCTGGTGAAGATGATTCACTCTCAAATCCAGCCCCCCACCACGCCCCCCCCCCCCCCCGGGAGCCCTCACTGGGGGGTGCAGTCTTACACAGACACACCACCCATTCATCCCAGGACTCTTCCCCTCCTTTGTTCACAGGCCCATCCATCACCTGTTTATCCAGTAAACGTTACCTGAGCCTCCCGGGTGCTCTGGGCTGGAGACCCAGAAGTGAACCCAACGCCCTCCCGGCCCTGGAGGATCTCCCCGCTTTAAACACTATACAAAGAGAAAACGTTAATTATTATTTTGAGTAATAATTACATTGGTGCTACAAAGGAGCCGAGGAGCTTCTATACGGTATGGCTAAGTTTGCTGCCAAAGGAATTCTCGCCCTCGGGGCTGGGAAGAAGGGTGACAACCACTTTCCTCCCATGCTTATTTACTCATTCAGGAGCAGGCCCCAAGCTGGGAGCTGGCAACAACTGGGTCTGTGTTATCGAGTTCCTCACCAGAGGGTCGGCAGGGCAGACACACACACACACACACACACACACACACACACACACACACACAGCTGAAGCATGAGGTGGAGAGAGAAGGGGCACCGTGGAAGCTCAGATGAGGCCCTTCATCCAGGTTTATTGCGGTGGGCATAGTCAGGGAGGACTTCCTGGAGAAGGCAGCATCTGAATTGATCACTGAGGGATGTACGATGTTACCAGGTGAAGAAATGGAGGGAGGACATCCAGGGAGTCCTTCTTTCATTCCAATCCTCACCAATAACTATGACATACTTTAATGCTGGAGAAACAGCCGTGGTGTGTGGATACTGCATAAACCATCAAGGTGATGTTACATGAATCGCTACTTAATTTGCAGACCCAATGAAGAGTGAAAATGCAGAGCCTCATGTTAAAAAAAAAAAAAGCATTTAGAATTTGAAGATGGGGACTTCCTTGGTCATCCAGTGGTTAAAACTCCATGCTCTCAATGCAGGGGGGCCCGGGTTCAATCCCTGGTCAGGGAACTAGATCCCGCATACCACAACTAAGACCCAGAACAGCCAAATAAATAAATAAATATTTTTTTAAAAAAAAGAATTTGAAGATGGCCACAGGAGAGCATTAAACCGAGCGTGGGGCCCTGGGCAACCATACAGGTTGCAATTCCAGGGAACTGGCCCTGGATGTGTGTGTGACTTTTGTCACCTTTGCTTTCGAGAGCAGACAGCTTGGCATGAAAAGGCTTGAGGGGATGTGATCGTAAAGAGGAGGCTGGTCGGTTAATTCAACCATGCTAAGAAGGACCAGGTTCATGGGCAGAAGATCTAAATAGACATTTCTCCAAAGAAGACATACAAATGGGCAATAAACAAATGAAGAGAAGCTCATCATCACTAATTGCTAGAGAAATGCAAATCAAAACTACAATTTAACAAATGCCGTGAGGGTGTGGAGAAAAGGGACCATCCTACACTGTTGGTGGAAATGTCAGTTGGTTCAGCCACTATGAAGAAACAGTATGGCGGTTCCTCAAAAAACTAAAAATAGAGGGGAAAAAAAGGACCAGGTTCCCCCCTCTCTCCTCCCTTCCATCCTAAGTGGGATCTCCGACTGTCACCCCTCATGGCGGCCGCCGCCGCTTAAAGTGTCACCCACAGACCAGACAATGCAGGACCACTCTGACTGCTTACCTCCTGTTTGAGAGTTGGGGAAACCTCTCCCTGAGGTGCCCCACAAATCTGCCTTCACGCCTCATTGGTCAGAGGGTGTCACACACCTGAGCCTCCGCCAATTACTGGCAAGGAGAACGGGAGCGTCTGATTGGCTTAGGCCAATAAGCACTGCCCTTTATTGGGCCCTCATCATTCCCACAGGACTCTGTGTGCCAGGTCACTTCCAACTCGGATGAAGACACTGATGAACTGGTCCACCCAGGGTGTTGCATCTCCGCGGAGGGGTGCTGGGGGGCGTTCTGAACCTGGACACACCCACTGTGTGGTGCTGAAGCTCGGAACGGACCCGGATTATGTTTGCCGTCTGCCCCTGTATTCTCTGAGCCTGCCCAGGAGCTGTCTTTATAATAAGTGCCCAGTACACAGGAATCGGACAAGTGATGAGTAGAGGATAGTCTGTGGTGAAATAAGCTGTTTCGTTCGTTACATGGTGGTGGGCTGGGGGTGGGGTGGGGTCAACTTTGCATCCGGGTTGGGCTTGCCTTCGTTAGTGACTCAATTATAGGTGAAGTGAAAAATAGCTAATGTTTATCGACTGACGCCTTACTCTCTGCCAGGCAGTGTCCTAAGTGCTTTGCATGTATTCACTCGTGAATCCCCACAGGAACCCTGAGGAGTGGTTACTATTCTAGCGTGTGGCTGAGGCGTGGATGCACGTGAGGAGCATAAGAATGCCCTGGAGGGCTTGTTAAAACAAAGTGCTGGGCTGCCCCCTGAGGTTCTGAGTTGGGGGCCGAGAATTTGCATTTCTTATTTATTTATTTAGGCTGCGCTGGGGTCTTAGTTGTGGCACGTGGGATCTTTAGTTGCAGCATGCGAACTCTTAGTTGCTGCACGCATGTGGGATCTAGTTCCCCCGACCGGGGATAGAACCCACGCACCCTGAATCGGGAGCACAGAGCCTTATCCACTGGACCACCAGTGAAATCCCAGAATTTGCATTTCTAACGGGCTGCTAAGGGATGCTTTGCAGCTGTTTTGGGGACCGGACTTTGAGAACCGCTGTTAGAGGAACATTTGCTTGCCAAGCCACTGCACTCCTTCTGCGGAGTGCCCTCTTGTAATTTGCACAAAGGCACATAAGCTAGAGGAATCCTGGGTCTGAAAGGGTCCGATTGAGTCAAGGGTTTAAGTTTTTTTTGTTTCTGGCTGCACCGTTCGGCATGCGGGATCTTAGTTCCCCGACTAGGGATCGAACCCATGTCTCCTGCAGTGGAAGCTCGGAGTCTTAACCACTGGACTGCCAGGGAAATCCAAGGGTTTAAGTTTTAAGAGGCGCCTTCTGAGGAATGGACACACAAAACGTGGTCTATCTATGCAATGGAATATTATTCAGCCTTAAAAAGGAAGGAAGTTGTGACACCTGCCATGACGACATGGATGAACCTTGAGGACATTATGCTAAGTGAAATAAGCCAGAGTCACAAGAGACAAGTACTGTATAATTCCACTTACTTACTTGAAGTGTCTAGAATAGTCAAATTCATAGGGAGAAAGTAGAATGGTGGCTGCCAGGGGCTGGTGGCAGGGGGAATGGGGAGTCAGTGTGGACAGTTTCAGTTTTGCAAGACGAATCGCGTTTTGGAGATGGATGGTGGTGATGGTTGCACAACTATGTGAATGTACTCAATGCCATGGAACTGTATTCTTTTTTTTTTGGCTGTGCCGCGCCGCTTGTGGGATCTTAGTTCTCCGACCAGGGATCAAACCCGTGGCCCTGCAGTGGAAGCACAGAGTCTTAACCACTGGCCCGCTAGGGAAGTCCCCTGGATTCATTTTCTAAGAGGGGAGAAAACTGGGGGGAAAGCAAGCTTCTTTGCTGGGGGAGGGGCAAAACATTCTCCTCTGCCCACCTTAAGGTTTGAGATGTCCCTTAAAAAATCCAAGTGGAGGGCTTCCCTGGTGGCGCAGTGGTTGAGAGTCCGCCTGCCGATGCAGGGGGCGCGGGTTCGTGGCCCGGTCCGGGAGGATCCCGCATGCCGCGGAGCGGCTGGGCCCGTGGGCCATGGCCGCTGAGCCTTCGCGTCCGGAGCCTGTGCTCCGCGGCGGGAGAGGCCACAGCGGTGAGAGGCCCGCGTACCGCAAAAAAAAAAAAAAAAAAATCCAAGTGGAGACGTCAAGTGGTCAATCAGAAGTGAGTGGGAACAAAGATCAGTGTTTTCCTGGAGCAGAAAAGATGCCTGTGTGGCTGGAACACATTGGGCAAGAGGGGAGAAGTGGGCAGAGAGGTGGGCCAGGGTTGGTTAGATCAGTGAGGAGGTTGGTTTTCACCCGCTCTCGGACAGGAGGTTGTGACTCAGCCACTGACCGCTTGTGAAACCAGGGGAAAAGTGATTGTCCATCTAATGAATGATGGTTACGCGCCAGCCACTGTCACACCCTGTCTGCACACCAGTCCGGACGGTGGAGGTGGGGGCGAGGGGAGTGTCCTTCTCACCCTTCCTGCACCGAGGAAACGAGGTGTGGATCAGGCGTTGACTAGCCCTGGGTCCACGCGGCTCCTGGGTCGTCCTCCGGCCTGGAACCGTCTGTGCACGGAGCTCCAACTCATCTTCCCGTTGCTGAAATGGGGAGACTGAGGCCCTGTCCAACGGGGGCACGTCGAGGACTTTCAGGCAGTTCCCTCCCCGACTCAAAGGGGGGTAAACTGAAGCCAGACACCGCGTGCCGGACTCACAGAAAAGATCAGGGCGCCTGGGTCGGCCCCCGGCCCACACTCCCCTGAGGCCGGCAGCCGGCTTACGTTCGGATCGCGCATCAACCTCAGACCGCGCATCAACCTCGGACATCACTGCTTCTGCCCGGGTGGGGGTGGGGTGAAACGCGACCCGTTGTCAAGGAGACGCACCCCGCAGGCCCTGATTGGCGTAGAACTCAGGTCCGGGCCGCCCGCTCCGAGGGTACAGAGGCCCCATTTCCTGGGGGCCAGGAGCCTCTAGCCTCCTCCAGTTTCCACGGCAACGCCGCCATAGCTCCTCCTTTTCCCTTCGCCCACCGGCTCCCACCTTCGGCACGTCTGCGCATGCCCGGGGCCCGCCCGCGCGCGGGCCAATGGGAAGACCTACTCGTGCATTCTCGGAAATGTAGTCCAAACCCTGGCGCTCTGAAAGGCCATGTTTGCGAGGACCCATAGGCCGCTGGCAGCCCTTCGATGCATCTTGGGAAATGTAGTTCCTGCTCTGGCGCAGCCATTCGGGGACGGGAGTGAGTGGGTCGCCACGGCGAGAGCCAATGGGAATCCACTTTTGCCGCGATGCTTCGTGGGAGATGTAGTTGTGGGTGAAGCCGGCGGGGTAGTTGGGGGAAAGGACCACTGGGTTTCTGGGAGTGTTGGGGGGAGGGGGACATATGAGTTTGGCGCAAAGCCTGCCGGGGCATGGAGTCCTGGTGAGCTTTGTGCGCATGTGCGAGGTGGCGAGGGGGCTTGGGGGGCCTCGCCCGGGAGAGTGAGGTGAGCGAGGGGGGCATGGAGGGATTGGAGGGGGCCGGTTGGACGAGCTTTGGGGAGAGGGGGGCTGGAGGCCGGAGGAAGAAGGAACGGGAGGGTTGGGGGAGGGAGTGAAAAGGGGGCCCGAGAAGAAGGGGGAGGGGGAGGGGAGCGTGAACGGGAGGGGGAGGGTCGGGAAGTGGGAGGGGGTTGTGGGTCCCGGAGGCGGAGAACGCGGGGGAGAGTTGGAAACTGAGGGGGGGTGGTGGGGGAGGGTCGGGAAGTGGGGGGAGGGGGAGGGGACTCCAGCAGCGGGTGGGCTGGGCCCTGCCGAGGAGTCCGGGGGCGCCGGAAGGACCGGGTCGGAGAGGTTTGCTGGAAGGGGCTCTGGGGGAGGGTCGTGGTCCAGACGTGGGTGGGGTGCAGGTGGTTCACGTCGTGCATGTCTTTACAAGTTGGGTCTCACTTTTGTGGAGTTGTGAGATTCCCGAGGATGAGCTGAATTGTCCTCTTTCTTTCTTTCTTTCTTTCGGGTGCCCTCCCCCCCCCCCACTAGCTTGTTGCAAGGAACTAATTTCGTGGGCGTGCAGTGCTTCAAGCCTGTGTTTGCTCTTGTTAACGTGTGAGGCTGCCCTCCTCCCCGTCAGCCCCCATCACCCTCTTTTTTTTGCTATTTTAACCCCTGCTCTTCCTCATACTTGGATTTAATGTGTGTGCTTCTGATCGAAGCTATATCCCTAGCACCTCACCAAGTAACAGTAATAGTAAAGGTTAACTCTGGTTGAAGGCTTGCTTAGCACAGCTGGGTGCTGTTCTCAGCATCTTTGTTTTTCTTACATCTTGAATTCTTACTGCTACTCTTGGGTATGACTTCTCTCCCCATTTTACAACCCGGGAAGGGAGATTTAGTGTGTAAAAGGTTCTATACCTTGTCCTGGGACGACTAGCTGGGAGAGGGCAGGGCTGGGATTTGCTCCAGGGCCCTTTGCTCTGAGTAAATATTTGTTCAGTGGACCGGTGGTTCTCCACCAGGGTCAACTGTGCCTGCCCCCCTCCCACCTCGAGGCACTCTCTGGAGACATTTTTGATTGTCACAGTTGGGGAGATACTGCTGGCATACTGTGGAAGGAGGCCAGGGATGCTGCTAAACACTGTAGGTTGCATAGGATGTCTGCCACACAGAATTGTCCAGCGCTAAATGTCACTAGTGCAGGGGTGGGAAGCCCAGGCGTGGGTCAGCAGGTCTTCACTGAACGCTTACTCTGTGTGGGATGGGGGCTTCTTCTAATTCATGCTCTTAGCAACCCCTGTGGAGAAGGAGTTACTCTTAGATCTGTACTACAGGTGGGGAATTTAAGTCCAGAGAGGGCCCAAGGTCACACCACCGATAAATGGCTGAATTAAAAGCGGAAGCCGGGCAGGCAAGCTCCAGAAGCTGTGTCTCTTTGTTTTTTCCATTTTTTTTTTTGCGTTTTTTAAAACTTATTGCAGTTTAGTTGATTTACAATGTTGTGTTAATTTCTGCTGTACAACAAAGTGATTCAGTTATACACATATATATTCTTTTTTATTTTGTTTTCCATTATGGTTTATCACAGGATATTGAATATAGTCCCTATGCTCTACAATAGGACCTTGTTGTTTATCCGTCCTACATATAATAGTGTGCAACTGCTAATCCCAAACTCCCACTCCATCTCTCCCCCACTCCCTTGGCAACCACCAGTCTGTTCTTCCAGAGCCCTGCCTCTTAACCATTAAGTTAATGCAGCAGGCGTGGGCTCTGGATTCGAATCCTGCCTCTCTGTCACTCTCTGCATGTCCATTTCTCTCCTTTGTTACAGTGGGGCTCATCTCCCCAAGTCGCAGGGCTGTTGGGAGGGACGGGTGGGGCAGAGTAAGACACAGGCCTCGTGGTGGCCTCCTGAGGCCTCCAGGGTGCCTGGTGGGGCTGGATGATGCTACCGGGACACACAAAGGCGTGTTACAGTTGCTTTCATGGAGGCAGCACAGAGCAGTGTGGCAGCTGCTGGAGCCACTGGCCCTCACTGAATAAGAGGAGTTGCTTTCCACAGCAGAGGGACCTTTTGTGCGTGTGGATGTATTTTGCTTTGTTTCTTCTTGTTTTTTGTCAAGCTATAATTGACATATATTCATTTCAAGTATACAACATAACGGTTTGATATTTGTATATATTGCAAAAGGATGACCACAATAAGTCTAGTTAATATCCATCGCTATACAGAGTTACAGAATTTTTTTTCCATGATGAGAACTTTTTTTTTTTTTTTGCGGTACACGGGCCTCTCACTGTTGTGGCCTCTCCCATTGCAGAGCACAGGCTCCAGACGCACATACTCAGCGGCCATGGCTCACGGGCCCAGCCGATCCACGGCATGTGGGATCTTCCCGGACCGGGGCACGAACCCGCGTCCCCTGCATTGGCAGGCGGACTCTCAACCACTGCGCCACCAGGGAAGCCCGATGATGAGAACTTTTAAGAGCTGTTCTCTCAGCAACTTTCTTTTTTTTTTTAAGATACATATTTTTTAATGCTTTTTTTTAAAAAAATTATTTTATTTTTGACTGTGTTGGGTCTTCGTTGGCACGCGTGGCCTTTCTGTAGTTGCGGCGAGCAGGGGCTGCTCTTCGTTGAGGTGTGTGGGCTTCTCATTGCAGTGGCTTCTCTTGTTGCGGAGCACGGGCTCTGGGCGCGTGGGCTTCATTAGTTGCGGCACGCGGGCTCAGTAGTTGTGGCTCACAGGCTTAATTGCTCCACGGCATGTGGGATCTTCCCGGGCCAGGGCTTGAACCCGTGTCCCCTGCATTGGCAGGCGGATTCTTAACCACTGCGCCACCAGGGAAGCCCAACTTTCAAATATACAACAGAGTATTATTAACTATAGTGGCCAAGTGGTACTTTACATCCCCAGGAATTAGTTCTTTTGTAACTGGGAGTTTGTAAGTTTTGATTCTTTTCACCCATTTTGCCTACCAGCGCCCCCACCCCTGCTTCTGGGAACCATCAATCTGTTAAGTGTATCTATGAGTTTGCTTTATTTTTGTTTTTTTTGGATTGCACATGTAAGGGAAATTATACATTTGCCTTTCTCTATCTGATTTATTTTGTTTTAGCATAATACCCTCGAGGTCCATCCATGTTTTCACAAATAGTAGGATTTCATTCTTTTTTATGGCTGAATAATATTCCATTATATTTATTTATATATGTATTTATATTTGTATATTCCGCTTTATATATATATATACACACACACATATATATATGTTTTGCATCTTTTCTGTCCATTTATCCATCAACGACACTTAGGTTGCTTCCATGTCTTGGCGGTTATTGTAAATAATGCTGCTATGAACGTTGGGGTGCATGTGTTTTTTCAAATTAGTATTTTTGTTTTCTTTGAATACATACCCAGAAGTAGAATTGCTGGATCAAACGGTAGTTCTATTTTTTTTTAAACCTATTTTTTTTTAAATTAATTACTTATTCTTTTTTTTTTTTTTTTTTGGCTTGTGTCAGGTCTTTGTTGCTGCGCGCGGGCTTTCTCTAGTTGCAGCGAGTGGGGACTACTCTCTGTTGCAGTGCGCGGGCTTCTCATTGCGGTGGCTTCTCGTGTTGCAGAGCACGGGCTCTAGGCGCATGGGCTTCAGTAGTTGTGGCACACGGGCTTGGTAGCTGTGGCTCGTGGGCTCTAGAGTGCAGGCTCTGTAGTTGTGGCACACAGGCTTAGTTGTTCCGTGGCACATGGGATCTTCCCGGACCAGGAATCGAACCCGTGTCCCCTGCATTGGCAGGCGGATTCTTAACCACTGCGCCACCAGGGAAGTCCCCAGTAGTTCTATTTTTAATTTTTTGAGGAACCTCCATAGTGGCTGCATGGAGTGACCTTATTTATCAGTCAGTATGTGCTTTCTCAGGAGCAGCCCCTGAGCTTGGTGACCCTGGGACCCAGGGAAGAGTCCGTCTGGCCCTGCCTCAGGGGCTAACCTTGGACAGCTGAGAGCGTGGGTCCCTGAGGTCACAAGGCCCTTCAGCGTGATTCCCAGGGCCTCACTCACTCAGGTGAGACTCCACTCCTGTCCTGGAGGGATCTTTCTCACAACAGAGCAGGCTTCTCTGCCTCTTTTGAGACTCGGCTCTGGCCCAGGTCTTCTGGGAAGTCTTTCCTGCCGCTGCTGGGCTAGTCAGTCCTTAAGTGGAAGGATGGGTGGGTGGAAGGTGATGCTGTGACCAGCACCAGGGCCAGACAGACGCCAGTGTGAGTTCAGCCCCTGCCACTTATTAGCTGGGTGATTTTGGGCAAGGCCTTCACGTTCTCCATCTGCAAAATGGGGGCAATAATGCTGATCACACAGGACCGGTCATCCTATAAATTTTCTGTCAGTGCCAACCAGCATGCTGGGCTCTGTGTATGTGGCCTCTTGCCCTTGCAACGCTCAAATTCTAGCAAGGGAAATCAGCGCCCAGATATGGTAAGACCAGATCTTATTAAACGCTGAGATGAAATTAATATGGTGACATGACAGTAACTGCAGGGGAGGGTGTGTAGGTGATTCAGGGAGGCGGTCCAAGGAGGGAAGGATGGCATCTGGGCCTCAGAGGTGAGAAGGAGCCAGCGGAGCAAAGATGGAGGTAGAGAATGGCAGTACCAAGGCCCTGAGGTTGGGCCAGCCTTGAATCTTAGAAGATCATCAGTGTGTGGCAGACAGGCATAGCTGTGCGCCAGTAAAACTTGACTTAAACAAACAGGCTGCAGGGACTTCCCCGGTGGTCCAGTGGTTAGGACTCTGCCCTTCCAATGCAGGGGGTGCAGGTTCAATCCCTGGTCGGGGAACTAAGAGCCCACATACCACACAGTGTGGGAAAAAACAAACAAGCAAACAAGAAAACACAAAGCAAAACCCAGGCTGCAGGCCAGTGGCTCCTGAAGGTTTTAAACTCAGGACCCCTTTATACTTTAAAATTTTTTTGAAGACCCCCTCAAAGCACTTTTGCTTACAGGAATTACATTTATTGGTATGTGTCATGTTAGAAACTAAAGCTGAGAAAATTTCAAAATATTAATGCATTTAGAAATTGCAATAATCAACTTTCCATATGTTAAGATTTAAATTACACTTTTTTTCTTAATTTTTTTTTATTTGTGTGTAGTTGATTTACAATGTGTTAGTTTCAGGTGTACAGCAAGGTGAGTCCATTATACATACATATATAGCCACTCTTTTTCAGATTCTAGTCCCATATAGGTCATTACAGAGTATTGAGTAGAGTTCCCTGTGCTATACAGTAGGTTATTATTAGTTATATATTCTATATATAGTAGTGTGTATATGTCAGTCCCAATCTCCCGATTTATCCCCCCCAGCAAATGACAGTTTATTTTATTTATTTTTTAAAAATAACACTTTTTAAATGAAAAATAACCATGTTTCCCCAAACGAAAAGCTGGAAACATGGCATCATTGTCTTGCACATCTCAGTGTCTGACTTCAACAGCTGGGTTCTCCCATCTGCCTCTGCTTGCAGCCTGTGGCCTCTGGAAGGCCCCAGCATACACTCAGGAGAGAATGACAGTGAAAGAGGCTGGGAACCTGTGTTAGGAAAATAGTTCTGACCTCGAGGTACCCCCTGGAAGGATCTTGGGGATCCCAGGGGTCCCCAGGCCATTCGAGGACCACAGTTCTAGGCCGGGGTTTCTTAGGGGCTGGGTCTTTCTCTGCTGGGGGGCCGTCCTGTGCACTGTAGGGTCCTTAGCAGCACCCCCAGCCTCCACCCACCGGATGCCAGCAGCACCCCCACCCCCATACAACGAGACCTTTCTAGATGCCTCCCCGGGGTAACGTCACCCCTGGTCGAGAGCCACTGCTTTGTGTCACCCCACGACTGAAGCCACTGCACGTCTGTTTCCTCCTTCAGGAAGGGGAGGAGGAAGTGGAGGGCACACGGCTTCCTGGGGGCGCTGGGGCGCAGGTCTTACAAAAGGAGAATGGGGAGAACGGATAAGGGGGGCCTCTTGCAGTCTCTCGCGTTTCCCTGTACGCAGACGTGATTGGGGGCCCCTGAGCGTCGTGGCCTGCTGGGCGGCCGTGACAACACCACCGACCAGGCAGCTTCAACAACAGACATTTATTCCTCGCAGTTCTGGAGGTTGGGCGTCCGGGATCAGGTGCAGCCAGACTCGGTGTCTGGTGCGGGCCTCTTCCCGGCTTGCAGACGGCTGCTTCCTGCTGTGTCCTCACACTCAGGGGAGACAGATCTCCGCTTCCTACGAAGACGTTAGTCCTGTAGGAGCCCGGTCTGATGACCTCATTTAGTCTTAATTTCCTCCTAAAAGCCCCATCTCTAAATACATTTGGGGTTAGAGCTTCCACATATGAACCTGGTGGGGGGTACGGACGGACATAGTTCTGTGCACACTGGCTAGTAAGGAAGAGACTGGGGGGGCTTTGGAGCAAGCATCCTAGGGTGTCTGCCTCGGGGACGTGGGTTGGGACGTAACCAGGCATCGATGGTGGTGATGACAACTCACATTTTCTCGAGCACGTGCTACGTGCCGGGATCCGTTCTAAGATCTTGGTGCGCGGGGAGGCTGCGGGGCTAGAGGGAGGACAGGGAGGCCACACGAGGCCGGCGAGCGCGGCGCCGCCGCCGCTCCTGGGTGGGCGTGGGCGGCGCGCACGCATGCACGCACGGAGCGTGGTTTTCGACCCCATGCCCGTGGCAGAGGCAGGGGCTTGTCAGAGTTGGGTTCTCACCGCTACCCTTCACCCCCGACAGGCGCTGCCGTCCCGCCGGCCCCATGGAGGCCCCGGCCGCCCAGCCTGTGAAGCAGGAGTGCCGGGCCGCCGAGGGCCTGACCCTGGACTCGCCGTGGCACCGCTTCCGCCACTTCCACCTGGGCGACGCCCCGGGCCCCCGCGAGGCGCTGGGCCTGCTGCGCGCCTTGTGCCGGGACTGGCTGCGGCCCGAGGTGCACACCAAGGAGCAGATGCTGGAGCTACTGGTGCTGGAGCAGTTCCTGAGCGCCCTGCCCGCTGACCTCCAGGCCTGGGTGTGCAGCCGGCGGCCCCAGAGCGGGGAGGAGGCCGTGGCCCTGCTGGAGGAGCTCTGGGTGAGCGGAGGCGGCTGGCGGGAGGGGCCTGCACTGCCGCGTCCCCCCACCCCGGGCCTGCCGTCTGCCTTCCCCAGGGCCGGGGGTCCTCAGCTCCACACTGAGACAAACACAACAGGCTCCGTGGGACCCTGAGGTCCAGGGTGTGGTCGAGTCGGGTGGGAAAGTCAGGCCAGCGAGGACGTTTAGAGGGACTGTACACAAGCCCACCCTCCTGATGCTCAGTGCAAGTTCGGGGTCCCCGGGACCATCCTCAGGTCTCACAGCTCAGTGGAAGGACTCAGAGCTCCATCCTGCGCACAGCTGTGGCTGGTCACAGCGGAAGGGCACAGATTAAATCATACGAGGAGGGGGCAGCAGGGCAGGGTCCAGGAGGGTTCCTCCCAGGGGATTCGTGGTTGGTGCCAACTCCTGGCGACAACGTGTGCAAGACACAGGGAGCATCACCAACCAGGGTGCTCCCCGCACCTCCGCGCCTGGAGGTGTTGGGGCTCCGGCCCCCGCGAAAGGCTGAGCGGATACCGTGTGGCCCAGAGCCTTCACATGAATTACGCTGTTGGAGTGTCCAACACGGCCCAAGGCCGCTGGCAGGAGGTTGTGCTGAGTGAGGGCTCAGCGGTTCCCCTCCCAGCAGCTGAGGGCAAAGGCCAGACCTCTCTCTGGGTAAGGTCAGCCCTTGGCTGCACCCCAGGGGTCAGCGGACTGCAGCCTGAGGGCCGTATCTGCCAGCCTCTGGGGCTGTGGTGTGACACAGCCTCACAGGGCCACGGCCTCACCATCCACTCTCCCGGGGGCAGAGCTGAGCAGTCGCGACAGGGACCAGAGGGCCCGCAGAGCCGAAAACCTTTGCCCCCTGGCCCTTTCAGGGAAAAGCCTGGGCACTGGGCAGGTACCAGGTGATTCGCGTGTGCAGAGTTCGGGGGTCCCAGGACCACCCCCGGGTTCAGTCATTCATGGGAAGTACTCAGAGCTCGAGGAAAGCTGCTGTTCATCACAGTGAAAGGACACAGATTAAAATCGGCCGAGGGAGCAGGCGGATGGGGCAGGGAGACCCTCACGGAGCTCCCTCGCCCCGGGTCACGTGGACAGCATGAGTATTGCCAACCAGGGGGCCTCCCCAGCCTCTGTAGACATGGCTTCCCAATCGGGGAGGCTGACCTTAATCTCAGGTCCCTCTGAAGGTCAAGCCGATACAGCAGGGCCAAGCTTCCCCCAGATCGCACTATCAGCATGGCCTGCCTGTCCCCATGCAGTCCTGAGGGGTGGGCACTGGAGGCTATCATCCTCTCCATTTCAGAGATGAAGGTATGAGGCTCAGAGAAGTCGAGTGACTTGCCCAAGGTCACACAGCCAGTTGGGGGGGGGGTGAGAGGGACAGAACCCATGTGCTGTGGCGTGAGATCCCTGCCTCTGTCCCCTGCTGGGTGGCAACACCTGGCCCAGCATCTTCCTGGGGATGGGGCTCCGCCTTGGCACAGTCCAGCATCCTGTGCCTGTGACCCGGAACCAGAGAGCCCGCAGGCCACCTGCAGGCCCCCCTCCCCACCCCCACCCCCCCACCCCCGAGCAGTAGAAAGTTCCCAGGCTTGTGTGCCTGGGAATCGCAGGGTGGCCGGTCAGTGCAGCTTCCCAGGCTCCACTCCGGGGCGAGCCAGCCCGCGTCCTGCTCCCACCCTGCCTGCACACCGGCAGGCGTCACCTGGGGTTACTGGGCCCCACTGAGGCCAGGGAGCTGGGAGCTCGGCGTCCACCAGTCTGAGCGGGGTCTCCTGGTGAGACCATGTGCTGCCCACCTCCCCCCATAACTGACACCCCCGTGGGAAGTAACTCGCTTGGGCCCCCCGAGCAGGTCTGTGGCTGGAGGCGCCCAGGACCCAGGTGGCCCCGTGCCAGCCCCACCCCACACCTCGGCACGCCCTTGTCTTGACCCTCTACCTCGAGGAGCATGTCCTGAGCCATTGGAGCAAAGGCAGGTGGCTGGGCACCTCCATCCCTCTGCCGGTGCACTTGCTCAGTGTCCATTGAGGGCTGCGGTGAGAGGCTGCGGGGGTCGGGACCCTCTGAGGTGGTGGGGAGGTAAAATGGTGCAGCCGCGGTGGGGGGCAGTCTGGCAGTTCCTCGAGTTGAACGTGGAGCGGCCACGTGGGCCAGCAGCCCCACTCCTGTGTGTGAACCCAGAGAAGTGAAGACACGTCCACACGTACCTCGCATGCGATACGACCTGAGTGGTAGCAAGTCAGCGTCACTTGTAACAGCCAAAAAGTGAAAACAACCCTCACATCCACCGGCTGGTGAGTGGATCAACAGAACGCGGCCTGTCCACGCAGCAGGACACCACTCAGCCATAGAGGAGTGAAGCCCTGACGGGCTACACCGTGGGCGAACATCAAAAACACGAGGAAAACATGAAAGAAGCCGGTCACAAGGACTTTCCGTTGCCTGATTCCGTTGCCGTGAGATTCGCAGAAGAGGCAGGGCCATAGAGGCGGGGAGCAGATTAGCGGTTCCCGGAGGCTGGCGGGGAGGAAATGGGGAGTGACTGCTGACAGGGACGGGGTACGGGGGCTGGGGGTGATAAAAATATTCTCGAATCCATTGTGGTAATGGTTGCACAACGGAATGTACCAAAAACCGGGGAATTGCAATTTAAGTGGGTGAATTCTCTGGCATGTGAGTCATGTCGCGATAAAGCTGCTGTTTATAAAAAGATTGGTGCCAGGCTCAGCACAGAAGTGGGACAGGCCAGTCCCCGCCCTCCTGGAGCGTGCGAGCCAGGCAGCTCCAATGGGAGGCCGACCAGGCCTTTTGCGGGGAAAATGACCATACCAACTGTTCCCCACATCTGAAGAGGAAGGAACGTCCCAGCTCATTCTACAGGGCCAGCGTTTTCCTGGTACCAAAACCAAGGAAAGACAACTGTAGGCCTTCTTCCTTAATCTCAAAATAATGATGTTGAGTGAAAGAAACTAGACCCTCCCCCCCGAAGAAGTACCGATTTACTGTATGGCTCTATGAACATGAAGTCCTAGAAGACAGAGACCACTGTATCGTGCCGGGAAGCCCATCAGTGGTTGCCCTGCTGGAGGGAAGGGGGGAGGTTACGGATGTGCACAGGGAAGCTTGCGGGGCCACGTGTGCGTTCTGGGGCTTCGTGAGCACATACGCACGTGGAACTCGGGTCGTGTGCCGTGAACCATGTGCATTCACTGTACGCGTGTCACGCTTCGGTGAAGCTGCCGGGAGTGCAGTGTGGAGGGTACCAGGATGGGGGCGCCCTTGAGCCTGCGGGAGGTGGCAGAGCCGGCGCTTGGCCAGGGCCTGCAGGGTGTGTAGGAGGGCAGGCCGGGCAAGGGTGGGAACGGGGCTCCAGGCAGAGGGAAGAGCGCGTGCAGAAGCGTGGGGCTCTGAGCGCCTGGCACACCGAGGACACCATTGGCCCTTTGCTGTTGCCTGGGCTTGGAGGTGCAGGCGGGGCCCCGGGCAGAGGTAGGAGCTGAGCGCGTGGCAGTGACCAGGCCACAGCAGACGCGAGTGACGTGGCAGCACCTGCGTTGCCGTAACGCCCTGAGCCACACTAGTGTGCTGCAGTAGCAAGGTGACCGCGTGGATTCTCCCGCCACCACCAGACAAGGTGGGCACTTAGGGATCCCTAACGACGAGCTTTCATAAAAGGCCCTGGAAGCTTCCTACCATCTGCTCGCCAGCTGGCAGAATGGTCGGCATCGCTGGTCTGCAGCCTAACAGCTGCTTGGGTCCAAAAGCACTGAAACAAGTGAAACGTGAGAAGCGGGGTTGGGTGCCTGTAACCCCTGACAGCTCTTCCTCATCAGCACCAGGAGAATTCTGGTCTTTTCCTGGAGGCATGGGCTCGAGGAACAATGAGAAAGAGTATAAAGGAACCAGAGTAGTGTGAAGCTGCTTTTTAAACCACTGGTCTTCTGGCTGGCGCCATGCTGCTTGGAGCTGTCCACCGGCTGAGCTGGGAGAAGTTCCCTTCTCAACTTCCTTTATTTTTTGCTGAGTTAAAAGTAGCTTCTATGTTTTCCTTCTGCATTTTGTCGAGGAGTTTGCAAAAGGCATTAAAAAGCTAAAATCAGATTCAAAGCAGGTGCATCAGTTACCTGCTGTGTAACAAATCGCACCAAACTTTGTGGCTCAGAACAGTAAACATTTATCATCTCAGGCAGCTTCTGTGGGTCAGGAGTTTGGGGCAGTGCTGGCTGAAGGTCTCTCACGAGGTTGCATTTAAGACCGACTGGGGCTGTCCTCACCTGGAGGCTGGCCCAGGGCTGGAGGAGGCTGGCCGCGGCTCCCGCACGCGGTGGTCAGCTGGAGGCCTCCGTCCTCGCCACGTGGGCCTCTCCGTGGGGTGGCCGAGCACCCTCCAGCTTGGCAGCCGGCTTCCCCCGGAGCGAGCGGTAGGACTGAGAGCGAGAGAAGTAGAGGCTGCGGCTCAGGTTGCTCAGTTCGGGTTGTGGTATCTCTGGTTTCAGGGACCAGCAATGAGGGCACCTCGGGATGCGGCAGAAGGCTCCGGGGTCGGCGTGGGAAAGGAAGACGGTGGGGTGACGCCCTCAGGTGAGCAGCTCACTCCTTCCCCACAGCGCTCCCAGCCCCGGGGGGCCCTCTCCTGTCCGTCCTTTATTTGTCCAGTGAACATCCCTGCTGTGAGCCAGGCCCCGTGCTGGCACCAGGACGGGAGCTGAATCAGACACGCCCTGCTCTGGAGGGCACGGTGAGTGGGGGGTCAGACGGGACAGCGAGCGCCCATGATGCGCCAGGCGTGGTCCCGCCAGCTCGCCAGAATCCCGCGCCCGCCCTTGAGATCCCCGGCGTCATCAGCTACCTTTTGTAGCTGCAGGAACCCAGACCCAGAGAAGTGAAATAACTCACCCAGGTTCGGGTGCCGGCCAAGCCAGGGTTGCACCCCGGCAGCCTGACCCCAGAGCCTTTGAGCCCCAGTTCTTCGCGTGGCGAGACCTCCTGCAGTCATGCTCCTCCTGACCCAGGCACTGTGCAGGACTCTCTTCTCATTGGCCAGCCTGGCGCCGATGCCCGGGCCGGGAGCTGGGGAAGGTGCTGGCTCCACCCCGACCACAGGCATTAGGGTGAGGAAGGGAGAATCAGATTGAATCTCGTCAAAGCGGGGAACAGACCCGGGAGGCAAAACCCGAGGATGCCCACCAGAGGCAGAAAGGTGACTCTGGTAGCCGGCCTGGACTCAGGCGCCTCGAGACCCGGTGGGGGAGGGTGGCGCTCCCCTTGTGCCAGGGCTGTGGCTGGAGAGGACGGAGGAGCTGGGGATCATCTCTGAGGCCACGTGTAGAGGTGTCAGGATGGGGGCCCTTCGGATGACACCATCAGGACCTGTAGAGCCCGGGTCGGCGGGGGGGGGGGGGGGCGGTGCCTGTGGACCTCCAGAGGGGCGTGGGTCGGAGAGGGAGCAGCGCTGGGACGGTGACTGGGAACCCGAGGCAGTGCCCTCTTATGCCCCTCAACGGGGACCACAGCGGGGGCGGAATGAGACGGCACACCAACGTGCTCGGCACCGTGCCGGCACAGAGGGAGAGACTAACAGGTTTTTATCACACCCGTCCTAGTGTGACACCTAAAGGTTGCTTATCTCCTTGGAATTCCATAGAGCAGTTTGGAAACCTGAAGAAAGGAAATGTGTGGTTCATCCACCCACCCGACTTATCCATCCCCACTTACCCACCCGCGCACCCACGCATCCATCCATCACCCAATCCATCCACTCCAACATCCGTCTACACACTCTCATTTACCACTTACCTACCTATCGATTTCCTCCTCCCGTCCATCCACCCATCCATTCGTTTATTGGGCACTTACTCTGCACCAGGCCCTGTGCGGTACGGGGACCCAGGGATGAATCAGAAGCTGGCGGACAACGCTCTTCCCTCCCGGAGGGCTCCCTGGCGTTAAGCGTTCCCCTCCTGCCCCGGGACCACCCCTCTAGCCAGGACACGGGCCGCCCTTGCGGCCTTCCCTTGCCCGGCTGTGCCCTGCGCCCGCCTTGACTGCACCTTTGCCTGCAGGAGACGCGGCCCCCGGGGCTGAGGAACTGGCGACGGGGGACGCCCAGGCCGCGCGCCCTTACAAGCAGGAGCCGGGCAGCCCCCAGCCAGCGCCACCGCCCCCACCGGCGCCCGGCCTGCCCGCCTTCCTGGCGGCCCCGGGCTCTGCGTCCTGCCCCGAGTGCGGCAAGGCCTCGCTGAAGCCGGCGCACCTGCTGCGCCATCGGCAGAGCCACTCGGGCGAGAAGCCGCACGCCTGCCCCGAGTGCGGCAAGGCCTTCCGGCGCAAGGAGCACCTGCGGCGCCACCGCGGCACGCACCCCGGCGGCCCGGGTCCGGCCCTGCGCCCGCTGCCTGCGCGCGAGAAGCCACACGCCTGCTGCGAGTGCGGCAAGACCTTCTACTGGCGCGAGCACCTGGTGCGCCACCGCAAGACGCACTCGGGCGCGCGGCCGTTCGCTTGCTGGGAGTGCGGCAAGGGCTTCGGGCGCCGCGAGCACGTGCTGCGCCACCAGCGCATCCACGGGCGCGCGGCGGGCGCGGGCGGGGCGGCGGCGCCGGGCCCCGAAGGCGGGGGTCCCTTCCCGCCCTGGCCGCTGGGGTAGCCCCCGCCCCGCCGTGCAACCCCTCCCGTCCCTCACCGGCTCCTCTGCCCCTTGTCTCTCTCCTCCACCGGCCCCTCCTTTGTCCGAACCTCCTGGTGCCCTAGAGCTTTCTGTTCCTTCCCAACTCTCACTTTATGTCCCAAACCTCACTCCTGTTCGGATCTCACGCCGTCCTCGTCCTCGCAGTCTCTCCCGCCTATAGAAGGAGACTCCGCAGTCCTTCCCTCTCCCGGGTGGGGGGCAGAACTGGCCAGGAGCAGCAGGCGGGGCCCCTGGTCTAGAGGAGGCTGGAGGAAGGGGACTGGGTCTTGTTCCCAGGAGACATCCCCCAGGACGGAGTGGAGGACGGCTCTGACAGGACACCCCCCCCAGGAGACACCCCCCAGGGCGGAGTCGGGGACGGCTCCGACAGGACAGACCTGGGTTCTGGCAGTGGGCTCCCTGGTCTGGCTTGTCTCTCTGCGAGCCAGAAGGCATGGGATGGACAGAGATGCCTGCCCGTGGGAAGCGTGTCGGAGACGACAGTTCACCAGCATCTGGAGAGTAATAAAGCCACTGATAAGTTGTGCAGACCCCAAGTGCCCTGCGTTCTGTCCTGGGGGCCGCCCTCCCCAAGCTGCCCAGGATGGGAGGGGCATTGTGGGCCCCACCTCAGACCTTCCCAGCTGGCAGGGACCTGGGAGCCTGGGCCCAGGGGGCTGGTTCCTTGTCCTTGAGCCTAGAGATGAGATGAACCCCATGAGAGGTGACAGAGATGAGTTCTCGTGGGGGTCTGCACTGTGGGGGAAACGCACACGCCACCTTATGGAGCCCACTCACTGCCCCAGGAGCAGGTCTCCCTGCTTCCACCGCACACAGGCCGGACTCGGCCCAGCACCCAACGGCTTGGGTTGGAGTCTTGGCCTTAACAGCTCCCAGGCTCCATGATCTCAGGCCCCTGAGAAGGGGCCCATTCTGGAAACTAAATGACGGAATGACGGCAAACGCTTGCACTGCCAGGCCAGCAGAAGCAGTGAGCACCGAGGGCACCTTTAGTGGCAGGGCTGTCCTTCCACACTAGAGGTCCACGTGGCCATGTCTATAGCAGAGGAAACCGGCTTCAAGAGGCCACGTCATCTGCTGCAGGACCTCACAAGGGAGCTGGCAGGAGCACAAGGCAGGAGAGTGGAGGTGTCAGGCCACGGGGCTGGGGGCTGAAGACTGGGTCTGACAAGAGCGTGCCATGCGCCAGCCCCTCTTTCAAGCACTTAAAGCCATCAGGTCTTTTAATCGTCATAACCCAAGGAGGCAAGCACTGTGGTTACTCCCGTCATGCAGATGAGGGGCCCAAGTTATCGAAAGGCTGCGTGGTTGGGCCGCAGTCACAGATCTGAGCTGGGTGTCTGGCCCCGGCGTCCTGACATCTGCTCATCACCCAGCAATAATACTTAGTCCAGCTCCTACCATGGCTCAGGGGCCCCAGCCTCTGCCGCCAGCACAACCGTGGCTTGGGCTTGTTAAGCCTCCATCCCTGACCTCTGTCTGGGGACCTCCTACCCCAACACACTGCATCCATCAGTGTGGACGGTCCCTCGAGATGTCCCACCCCCTCCACCTTTGTGTCACTGGGGATCACAGTGCTGGATGAGCCTCGGGCATGGTAGGGGTTGGAGGGGGAGAAAACACCTCCGACAGCTGGGAAGACGAAGACAGCTGGGAAGATGAAGAGCTCTGACAGCTGGAGGTTCGCCTGTTTCCACGCAGGTACCACCCCCATCCCCTGCCTGCCTGCCGGGGAGCGCTGGTCCCACCTTGGCTCCCACACCTGGTGATGGGCCGTGCCTTCCTCCAAGGCTCACACAGTGGCCGGGGTCAGGGTGGGAAGGAGAAGCTGGGAGGCTGAAATGGAACAGAAAGACCCTCTGCACGGCGGTAGGAAGCATGTGCCCTGCTGCTGACGGTGCAGGCGGGCGCAAGCAGAACCAGCTGGCAGGACTCCAGATTCTGTAGCGTGTCAGCATCGTCCGTGGTGGACTCACGCCCTGGCCCCCACCCCACCCCGATAAACTCCCGTGCTCGGCCACACGCAGGAGCGCTTGTGTAGCCCTGTGCCTCGCAAGGCTGTTCGGACTTCCACCCTGGGAGAGGGGGGAGAGGAGGTGCACGCACACTGTTCAGGAAAAGTTGTCCAAAACCCAGAAATAGGGTGAGAATTCAGCTCTGCGACCTTATAAAATCATGCTAGAGTGTTCAACAACAACAACAACAACACCCCCCCCCCCCCCGAGTTTCCTGTAACTCCTTGCAAATGAAACTGTGTCGGGCTAACAGTTGTTTGGAGAGGTGTTGGTTCACCACTCCTGCCAAGTCAGAGGTTAACCGGAACACAGCGAGGTGGGTGTGGGGACCAGGTTTATTCTGTCTGGCAGAGGAGCAGCCAGGTGTGGAGGTTGACCGTCTGGTGCGGCATGAACCAGTTTTAAGCTTCGGCGTCCCTCCCCACCAACCACACAGCCCTGGTTCATCCAGTCCTAATCCAGCAAGCGCTGCATCCTGCTGGTCTGTCATAAAGAAACCCAGTAAATCGTCAACCCAGCACTGGTAACTATTGGTATGAGATTTTTTTTTAATCAATAATTATGACTTTACTGAATACTGCCCGAAGCTGGAGGCAATGAACTAGAAGTATCCGCAGAAGCATGACCTTCTCTCTTCGAAACATTCCGGGCGGTGACAGCAGGGAGAATGAAAGAAAGAAAGATAATCAGATCTCTTGCACCACCCCCACCCCACTCACAAAATGGCACAACACATTCCATAAACGCAGGAAAAAAACCAAGATACAATGGGTTCCCCGGGTAACCAGTGAGGAGATGGAGGTCCACAGACCCGCAGGGAATCTACCACAATCCCACAGTCGGCCAGTGAGATGCAGAGGTGCCTCCTCACGGCCCCTCTCTTGAGTCAGGGCAACGACTGAAGCTTGACTCCCCACATCCCTTCTTTTTGGGGCGTGAAAACAGGAGTGGGGAAGTGGGGGGCATTGGGACGACACTGACCTCTGGGTTATTTACGGGCAGGAGAGGGAGAGGGGTCTTAATCCTAATCCAGACCCGCAGCCCCAACAATAACACACCCATGTCCTTTAGAGGGTTAATTGTAATCCCTTGATTTTGGTCCAAGATGAGGAGGAACTGATTGAGGGAGATGCAGGAATATTCAGCACAATGGACAGAGGTGCTTGCTGAAGCTGAGCCACGGGAAAGAAGGATGCCTGTCTCCTGACGCCCCGGAAATCTCTCTTACCTCCTTTCTCAGGCAGGAAAGAGAAATAAAGCTTTCATGCAAATGGTTTTCAAACGGCACGAGGACGTCCTGTTTGTTGCTTCATTGTGTGTGTGTGAGGGGAATTCTCTGGTAAGACTGAAAAGACAAGCATGGGTCCACAACTTTCAATCTGAGCAGATTTTTACAAATGCCAAGTGGCTGGACCACACATCACGTGGGCAGCGGTTTTTTAGAACTGCCTAACTCAAAAGACGTAAAATTCAAAATCATTCATGTGTCTGTTTAGAGAGAACCCCCCTTTCCCATCAAAACATTTAACAGCCCTCCTCAAACCGTCATGGTAACCAGAGTTGTGAACAAGAAGTACACAGCCTGCCAGGGTCATGACAAGGTCTGGCCCCATCGTTTTATTATGATACCTTAGCTCATTTTATTTTACTATTAAAAAAATTTTCTTTTCACTGTACAGTTTTGCAGACTCTGAAGGAGCAGAGTCACTTGTGCCATATCTGACAGGAGCATTCCCGGCAGAGCCAATAGCAGAATGCTCTCTCCTTTCCCACACTTTTCAAGATTCTACCCCCTTTTCCATTCCACTAATAGTATCTGTGCACCTACAAGGGAGGCCAAAGCTGGAGAGATGCAGCCACTCTCTGCATCTCTTCTCTTGAAGGAGTCATCTCCCACACAAGCATCTCTGTACCATTTCCCGTGCTCCCTCTGACTCAACATCGAGAGGTTGCCTTGTGTTCTTCTCTCTTTTAAAACTTTTCACAACTTGGGCTTCCCTGGTGGCTCAGTGGTTGAGAGTCCGCCTGCCGACGCAGGGGACACGGGTTCGTGCCCCGGTCCGGGAAGATCCCACCTGCCGCGGAGCAGCTGGGCCCATGAGCCATGGCCACTGAGCCTGCGCGTCCGGAGCCTGTGCTCCGCAATGGAGGGGCCACAACAGTGAGAGGCCCGCGTACCGAAACAAAACAAAACAAAACAAAACCTTTTCACAACTTAACAACAAAAAAACCCCCACTCAATCAAAAAATGGTCAGAAGACCTAAATAAACATTTCTCCAAAGGAGAAATACAGATGGTAAACAGGCACATAAAAAGGCTCAACATCGCTAATTATTAGAGTAATGCAAAACAAAACTGCAATGAGGGATCACCTCACACGAGTCAGAATGGCCGTCATCAAAAAGTCTACAAATAATAAATGCTGGAAATGGTGTGAAGAAAAGGGAACCCTCCTACACTGTTGGTGGGAATGTATGTAGGTGCAGCTGCTTTGGAAAACAGTATGGAGGTTCCTCAGAGAACTAAAGATAGAATTACCATATGATCCAGAAATCCTACTCCTGGGCATATATCCAGACAAAGCTATAATTCAAAAAGATACATGCACCCTTATGTTCATAGCAGCACTATTCACAATAGCCAAGCCATGGAAACAACCTAAATGTCCATCAACAGATGAATGGATAAAGAAGATATGTATACATACACATATACACACACAAACACACACACACACACAATGGAATATTACTCAGCAATAAAAACGAATGAAATGATGCCACTTGCAGCAATATGGATGCAACTAGACATTATCAAACTAAGTGAAGTTAGAAAGAGAAAGACAAATACCATATGATATCACATATATGTGGAATCTAAAATATGACACAGATGAATCTATGTATGAAATAGAAACAGAATCATGGACATAGAGAACAGACTGGTGGTTGCCAAGGGGGAGGAGCTGAGGAGGGATGGAGTGGGAGGTTGGGGTGAGCAGATGTAAGCTTTTATATATAGAATGGATAAACAACAAGATCCTACTGTATAGCACAGGGAACTATATTCAAAATCCTGTGATAGGGGAACTTCCCTGGTGGCGCAGTGGATAAGACTCCACGCCCCAATACAGGGGGCCCAGGTTCGATCCTGCTCAGGGAACTAGATCCCACATGCATGCCGCAACTAAGAGTTTGCGTGCCACGACTAAGGAGCCTGCCTGCCGCAACTAAGACCCGGCACAACCAAATAAATAAATATGCCCCACCCCCCCAAAAAAATCCTGTGATAAACCATAATGGAAAAGAATATTCAGAAGAATTGATACATATATATAATCTGAATCACTTTGCTGTACAGCAGAAATTAACACATTGTAAATCAACTATACTTTAATTAAAAAATTAAAGTAAAAAATTTCCACATCTTGCTGCCCACTGCCTGTTAAAGGCTAAGCCATACTATTCCATTGACTCCCCATCATGGCTGTTTTCATCTTCCGAACTGCAGGAAGCTCTCCCACCTTCGCAAGCTCCAGCACGAATCAGCACACTCCTCGTCGCATCACTCCACTTGAGTCCCCGGCGTGAACGCACCGTCAGCACCAGCGATGCTTTCCACATGCAGTCCTCAACATTCTTACGCCTCCTTGGCTCCACTCCATTCTGATTCACCAGATTCACACAGAAATGTTCTTAGGAGGGTCAACCCTGAAATTTCTCTTCCTGACCATGGGTTCCTATCCTGTCACCTCTTGGATATCTTGACCCTTCTGATATCATGATTTGCAGCCTCACCAACCCATCCCTCTTTAAAAAATCTAAGAATTCTCTCCCTTCTGGTTCAGTAATTCAATTAGGTCTTTCTTCTGCGCCAACAATGCTTGGGTCCTTCCCAACCCCTCTCACTAACCTTCCCTCAAAATTGTAACCTTCCCAGGTGCAATGGGTACCTGTCTGTAGTGTTGGTGGAACTGCAAACTGGCGCCCTATTGTTGAAAGACAGTTTGTAAATATATATTAAGAACCTCTGGGCTTCCCTGGTGGCGTAGTGGTTAAGAATCCGCCTGCCAATGCAGGGGACACAGGTTCGAACCCTGGTCCGGGAAGATCCCACATGCCGCGGAGCAACTAAGCCCATGTGCCACAACTACTGAGCCTGTGCTCTAGAGCCCGTGAGCCACAACTACTGAGCCCTCGTGCCTCAACTACTGAAGCCCACGTGCCTAGAGGCCGTGCTCTGCAACGAGAGAAGCCACCACAGTGAGAAGCCTATGCACCACAACGAAGAGCAGCCTCCCACTCGCCACAACTAGAGAAAGCCCACACGTAGCGACGAAGACCCAACGCAACCAAAAATAAATAAATTAAAAACAAAAAAAACCTCAGAATATGTATAACTTTTGACTGAGTTACCTTTCTTCTAGGATTTGCGAGTAAAGAATTAATCAGAAACTCATAGGGATGTTGATGTACTGAGACGCTCATTGCCTGCTTCACGTGGCTGACAGTGGAACCCAAGATGCAGCCCAATGCACTGGCTGGGAGTGCTGGCCAAAGAGCACCTGAGCTGTGGCTGAATCTCGTCTCTGACCCCTGGGAGAGTGACACTATTCCAACTCTAGAACCTGCACTTCCCCTCTGTAAAATGAGATCATAATAGTATCCATTTTATGGGGCTATTTTCAGATTGAACGAGATAGCCTAAATAAAGACGTTAGCACAGTGCGTGGCATAGAGTAGAAGTCCAATACAGAAGCTATCGTTTTATCATTCACTTAGCATTGCTCTGGAAATATTTGTTTTGTTCCCTTGACTCTTAGAAGCAGCATAAATCTTAGGTGCAGATATTCTCTCTGACACTCTGTGTCTTTTCCTCTCTATTTTTGTCTGTTTTTTCCTTCCATCCACCCATGCAGATACCTAGCTGTGTAGCTACCTAGCCATATCTCCTATTTCTGAGTACTCCATAAGTAGCTGGCACTGTTCTAAATGCTTTAAACATTAAGGCATTCAGTCTTCACAAAAGTCTGTGAAGCAGTTCTAATTAAGGTCTTGTATAATTGTTTAGCTGTGTAGCTTTCAATTATCTTTCATTTATACCTATCTACCATTTATCATCTCTGCCAGCTATATATCATCTATCAATATCTATCTATCAATCTATCATCTATCCATCATCACTCTCTATATCTTTCAGGTATATAGCAACTATCAATTATCTGTCTATAATCTATCAATCATCCACCTACCTACCTACCTATCTCTATCCACCCCATCTCTACTTCCTATTTTTTCCTCAGGATTCTATAGAAGGAGACAGCAGACAGAAAACCCAGTTCCTTCTGCTTCCTGCTCCAAGTTTCTGCTGTGTCTTTCAATTTACAACCTTCATCCTAAGGTAGATGCTTAAGTATATTGTTTGTTGGAAGCAGGCTAAATCCTCCCACCTCATTTCTTCAAGTACCAGATAGTAAATAGATGCAGTGGATAATCAGTCCCTTTGGATGTTAATGAGTGTTCCCAGCAGAAGTAGAATGTGTTTGTGGAGGGAGGGGGGTGGGGGAGGAAGTCTCTCCCTGCATTTGCAGTTCGTGTCAGGTGCCCACTGCTCAGAGTAATCAAGATGCGAATATGGCATATTTTGGGGTGGCATATTCTTTCACCCTTTGGATGAGCGCATTGAGGACCAGTCGCTGTTGATACCTTGGCCTTAAAAGCCCCCCAGCCTGCCCCATGAAAATTTAGGTGTAACAGTGGGGGTGGGAGGTGTAATCTCTCAGGAAGCCTTCAGGGCAAGTTACAAAAATCTGTCATCTAGCCTAACTCAGGGTATTTCCTGACCTTCCTCTCCATCTCTTCTTTGATCCCTTGGTTCTTAGGAATGTGCTGTTTAATTTCCACGTGTTTGTGAACTTTACAATTTTCCTCTGTTTCTGATTTCTCGTTTCACGCTGGTGTGGCCAGGAAAGGTACTCAGTTATGCTAGATGAATATGCTCCAGAGATCTGCATAACCACAGACTGGGCACCTCAAGATTCTTCAAGAGGGAAGATCTCATGAGAAGTGCTTTTTTAAATTAATTTTTTAATTAATAAAAATTAATTGATTATAGTTGATTTACAATTGTTAGTTTCTGCTGTTCAGCAAAGTGAATCAGTTATACATTTACATATATCCACTCTTTTTTAGATTCTTTTCCCATACAGGTCATTACAGAGTATTGAGTAGAGTTCCCTGTGCTATACAGTAGGTCCTTATTAGTTATCTGTTTTATATATAGTAATGTGTATATGTCAATCCCAATCTTCCAATTTATCCTCGCCCTCTTCCCCCACCCCCATAACCATTAGTTTGTTTTCTACATCCATGTCTCTATTTCTGTTTTGTAAATAGATTCATTTGTAACATTTTTTTAATTCCACATATAATGCCAGTGTTCTTAACACACACACACACACCAGTAACAAAGGAACACAAGGAAACTCTGGGTGTTGGATCGTCCTAGGTTTGGCTCCCTCTCATGGTGACAGGGTGATATAACAACTCCTAGGGCTTTGGGCTTTTTAAGGAAGAGACATATATGTATATGCATATCCTTAGCCATAGCCATATATGTAGAGAGATATGCTTCCAAAAACTCTCTCAAAAGAGCAAGGAAGGGGGCTTCCCTGGTGGTGCAGTGGTTGAGAGTCTGCCTGCCGATGCAGGGGACACGGGTTCGTGCCTCGGTCCGGGAAGATCCCACATGCCGCGGAGCGGGTAGGCCCGTGAGCCATGGCCGCTGAGCCTGCGCGTCCAGAGCCTGTGCTCCGCAACGGGAGAGGCCACAACAGTGAGAGGCCCACGTACCGCAAAAAAAAAAAAAAAAAAAAAAAAAAAAGAGCAAGGAATTTTGTGATAACCTATATGAGAAAAGAATCTGAAAAAGAATGAATACATGTATACGTATAACGGGATCACTTTGCTGTACACCTGAAACTAACACAACATTGTAAGTCAACAATACTCCAATAAAATTTTTTAAAAAATAAAGAGAGAGAGAGGGAGAGTAAGGAAGCACACTTACATACTCACCAGCTATCTTCCCACAAGGCACTTAATAATTACAAAAGGAACTTTGCAGTGGAGACACCTGATGGGCACCATCCTAGCTAGGCAATTAAAGTTAGCATCACCTGGAGCGGATGAATTGACCTCCCAGGCTCCCACGATAGGATGTGCCCAGAAGGAGATAATTCCTACAACAGCACAGCAATACTTTCTGTGGGTTTCCTGCCAAACGTGCATACCAAGAACCTAATCATGAGATGATGCCAGACAAACCCACATTGAAAATCGTCCCACAAAACAAGTCACTGGTGCACCCCAAAATGTCAAGGACCATGTTAAGTCAAGAAAGACAAGGAAGGTAGAGGAAGGCTTCCAGTGTAGGGGACTAGAGAGGTATGGTGTGGAGGTGGGGTTTGTTTGCTTTTTGTTTTCTTTTGCTATAAATGGAATTACTACGACAACTGGTGAAATTTTAATAAGGTCTGTAGCTTTGATATCAGCACAGTATCAGTGTTAATTTTGCAATTTTGACAATTTTACTGTGGTTATGAGACCATCCTTGTTTTTAGGAAAAAAGGGGAGAATTTAGAGGTGAAGGGGCATCATGTTTGCGTCTTACTCTCACAGTTCAGAATATCTCTATGCACCTATATGGAGAGGAAAGAGGCAGAGGGGTGGGTGTCCAGGGAAATCAAATGTGGTAAAACGTAAACATGTAGAGCTTCTGAGTATCTGGAAATTATTTGGACAACTTTTCTGTACATCTAAAATTACTTCAGGGACTTCCCTGGTGGTTCAGTGGTTAAGAATCCGCCTGCCAATGCAGGGGACACGGGTTCGATCCCTGGTTCGGGAAGATGCCACATGCCGCGGAGCAACTAAGTCCGTGCGCCACAACTACTGAGCCTGCGCTCTAGAGCCCGCGAACCACAACTACTGAGCCCTTGTGCCACAACCACTGAAGCCTGCACGCCTAGAGCCCGTGCTCAGCAACAAGAGAAGCCACCGCAATGAGAAGCCCGCGCACAGCAACGAAGAGTAGCCCCTGCTCACTGCAGCTAGAGAAAGCCTGTGCGCAGCAACGAAGACCCAACGCAGCCAAAAAAAAAAAAAAAAAAAAAAGAAGAAAAAGAAAGAAAGATAACACCCCGATAAGATGGTTATTTGGAGACTTTAGTCTGCCATCTTCTCGGTCAGCCGGCTTTCTGAATAAAGTTGTACTCCTTGCCTCAACACCTCGTCTCCGATTTATTGGCCTGTTGTGCGGCGAGCAGAGTGAGCTTGGACTCCAGAAGGGCTGGAATGAGGAGCTGGAATGGAGCCCCGCGGAATACAGGCAAGGGTCTCAGAGGCTGAGCGCGGCCCTTCATCATAGAGATGAGGAAAACCGTGTCCCGTGAGGACCAGAATGTCAGGAAGCACAGGGCAAAGCCAGGAGTACATGCCTCTGGAAAACTGATGCTGTCCGGGGCCAAGAGGCAGAGAAACAGATATACCAAGAAACAGAAACGGAGAGGGAGGGAGATAAACACGCACACACACACATGCACTTCATTTGTTCATCCAGCAAGTATTTATTGAGTTCTGGGTACCGTTTAGGGGCTGCTGCAGGGTTTCCCATCCTTGGTACTATGGACGTTTGGGACTGGATTGTTCTTTGCTGGGGGGCTGTCCTCTGCACGGGAGGGTGTCAAGCAGCACCCCTGGCCTCTGGCCACTAGATGCTAGAAGCACCCTCCCAAGTCGCTACAAGCCAGAGTCTCCGAGCACAGCCGAATGTGCCCACCTGGTTGAGCACCTCTGTGCTAGCAACTCAGTGATGAGCAGGACTTAAATGCCCCCCCTCCCGCACTGAGCTTATTTTCCAGGGAGGGGGAGATTCACAACAAACAAGGAAAGAGGTGACCCAGGTGCCTCGTGCAGGAGAGGAGAAAAGGACTCAGCAAGGGAACTGCAAACACCAGCTACAGGTCAAGAGAAATCAAGGCTGAGGATAGAACTAAGAATACCAAGCTCTGCACCCACCCACCCCTGCTGCCCCCTGCCCGCAAATACAGACACGGCACTGGGGGAGGTCCTTCGATAAATGCAGAGCAAACGCCTCGGGCTGGAGGGCCTGTGGGGAAAACTGCGGCAGAGAAACGTTTCCCTCTGAGAAGCATCCTTGTTGTGACCTCACAGAGCAGCTGGGAAAAGCCTCTCCTGCGTGTGAATGCTCAGCTCGCCCCAGTCCAACCTCCACACTCTCTCTCCCTCTTGTCTCCTAGTTTGCTGAGCACCGCCTCCCCTGCTTTCCCTCCTCAGGCATAAAAGCTGGAGTCTCGGGAGCTGGGACCCAGACCAGACCGGAGAGAGCTGGGGAGAGCTGCCAACTCCAGTGAGGTGAGAGCAGGGAGGTGGTGATGGTCCTGGGAGGATGCAGGGAGGTAGGAACGGATGGGGGGAAGGGGAGAAATGGGGGCAAGTGGTGACGGGGCACAGATGAGGGCAGGTACAAGGACAGGAGGTCTGGGAAGGGGGTGGAGGACGGAGTGAGAATGAGGCATTTCAGGGCTTGGTGATGGGCCAAAGGGAATGGGTGGGGGGGGAGTGGTGATGCCTCTGTGGTTCTTAAACTTGGGTCACTCATGCATTGTGGGGTTTGGTGGGGTATATTTTATGTATCAGATACCCTCCTCCTTCCTTCCTTTGGCATTCTCCCTTGTTTTACTTAAATAAAACTTAAGTAAAACAGCTCTCTTGTTTTACTTAAATAAGTGTGCTCCACAAAAACTTCAGAAAATTCGGAAATGTTCGTTTTAACTTTCTATTATATATTTAAGACAAAAAGACGTAGGGATGAAACTTCAGTTAACAATAGGGTATTCTGCACTTTATAATATGTTAAAAGTCAGACAGAGAAAGACAAATACTGTATGATCTCACTTTTTTTGTTGTTTGTTTTTGGCTGTGTTGGGTCTTCGTTTCTGCACACGGGCTTTCTCTAGTTGCGGCGAGCGGGGGCTACTCTTCGTCGCAGTGCGCAGACTTCTCATTGTGGTGGCTTCTCTTGTTGCAGAGCATGGGTTCTAGGCATGCGGGCTTCAGTAGTTGTGGCATGTGGGCTCAGTAGTTGTGGTTCACGGGCCCTAGCGCACAGGCTCAGTAGTTGTAGTGCACAGGCTTAGTTGCTCTGCAGCACGTGGGATCTTCCCAGACCAGGGCTCAAACCCAGCTCCCCTGCATTGGCAGGCATATTCTCAACCACTGCACCACCAGGGAAGTTCCTGTATAATGTCACTTTTATGTGGCATCTTAAAAAAACACAAAACAAACCCATAGAAAAAGAGATCGGATTGGTGGTTACCAAAGGCCGGGGTTGGTGGGGGCATGGAGGAATTGGATGAAGATGGTCAAAAGGTACAAACCTTCAGTTAGTTACAAGATAAGTAAATACTGGGGATGTAAAGTAGAGTATGGTGACAATCATTACCAATACCACCGTATTATATGTTTGAAAGTTGCTGAAAGAATAAATCCTAAAAGTTCTCATCACAGGGAAAAATTTTTTTGCAACTATATGAGGTGATGGATGTTCACTAAACTTATTGTAATAATTTCACAATATATACCTACGTCAAGCCCCGCTGTACACCTTAATCTCTGTGTGTGTGTGTGTGTGTGTGTGTAACAGTAGTATTACATTTGTATAAAGTTCAAAAACAAGCTAAGCTAATTTACAAGGTTCAAAATCAGTTTAACCCTGAAGGGAATAGTAATAGTGATTGGAAGGAAAATTCTGTGGTGTGGTTAATGTTCTACTTCTTTTTCCTTTTTTCTTTGTAAAATTTTATTGGCGTATAGTTGATTTACAATGTTGTGTTAGTTTCAGGTTGTATACCTTAATCTTTCTTTATTAAACTTAGTTTTAATTATTTTTTTCTAACGGTATGCAGGCCTCTCACTATTGCGGCCTCTCCCGTTGCGGAGCACAGGCTCCGGACGCGCAGGCCCAGCGGCCATGGCTCATGGGTCCAGCTGCTCCGCGGCATGTGGGATCTTCCCGGACCGGGGCACGAACCCGTGTCCCCTGCATCGGCAGGCGGACTCTCAACCACTGCGCCACCAGGGAAGCCCTATGTTTAATTTTTTATCAAAGTAATCACTCAGAAAAATCATACATAGTTTTACAAGTCAAATATACTGCAAGGTTTATAACAAAAGCAGCCCTCCTCTGCCTACTCCATCCCATCTGAGTTCCATACCTGAAAAGTGTTCCTTTTAGCTGTTCCTCTTCCCCTTCCCCTTGTGTTCTGCTTCTTTTTTAAAATTTATTTATTTTTAATTTTTGAATTTTATTTTATTTATTTTTTTATACAGCGGGTCCTTATTAGTCATCAGTTTTATACACATCACTGTATATATGTCAATCCCAATTGCCCAATTCATCACACCACCACCCCCATCCCCCCTTGGTGTCCATACATTTGTTCCCTCCATCTGTGGCTCAATTTCTGCCCTGGAAGCTGGTTCATCTGTACCATTTTTCTAGGTTCCACATATATGCATTAATATACGATATTTGTTTTTCTCTTTCTGACTTACTTCACTCTGTATGACAGTCTCTAGATCCATCCACATCTCAACAAATGACCCAATTTTGTTCCTTTTTATGGCTGAGTAATATTCCATTGTATATATGTACCAGATCTTCTTTATCCATTTGTCTGTTGATGGGCATTTAGGTTACTTCCATGTCCTGACTATTGTAAATAGTGCTGCAGTGAACATTGGGGTGCATGTGTCTTTTTGAATTATGGTTTTCTCTGGGAATATGCCCATTAGTGGGATTGCTGGGTCATATGGTAATTCTATTTTTAGTTTTTTAAGGAACCTCCATACTGTTCTCCATAGTGGCTGTATCAATTTACATTCCCACCAACAGTGCAAGAGGGTTCCCTTTTCTCCACACCCTCTCCAGCATTTGTTGTTTGTAGATTTTCTGATGATGCCCATTCTAACTGGTGTGAGGTGATACCTCATTGTAGTTTTGATTTGCATTTCTCTAATAATTAGTGATGCTGAGCAGCTTTTCATGTGCTTCTTGGCCATCTGTATGTCTTCTTTGGAGAAATGTCTACTTAGGTCTTCTGCCCATTTTTGGATAGGGTTGTTTGTTTTTTAAATATTGAGCTGCATGAGCTGTTTATATATTTTCGAGATTAATCCTTTGTCTGTTGATTCATTTGCAAATATTTTCTCCTATTCTGAGGGTTGTCTTTTTGTCTTGTTTATGGTTTCCTTTGCTGTGCAAAAGCTTTGAAGTTTCATTAGGTCTCATTTGTCTATTTTTGTTTTTATTTCCATTACTCTAGGAGGTGGATCAAAAAAGATCTTGCTGTGATTTATGTCAGAGAGTGTTCTTCCTATGTTTTCCTCTAAGAGTTTTATAGTGTCCGGTCTTACATTTAGGTCTCTAATCCATTTTGAGTTTATTTTTGTGTATGGTGTTAGGGAGTGTTCTAATTTTATTCTTTTACATGTAGCTGTCTAGTTTTCACAGCACCACTTACTGAAGAGACTGTCTTTTCTCCATTGTATATCCTTGCCTCCTTTGTCATAGATTAGTTGACCATAGGTGCATGGGTTTATCTCTGGGCTTTCTATCTTGTTCCATTGATCTATGTTTCTGTTTTTGTGCCAGTACCATATTGTCTTGATTACTGTAGCTTTGTAGTATAGTCTGAAGTCAGGGAGTCTTAGTCCTCCAACTCCTTTTTTTCCCCTCAAGACTGCTCTGGCTATTCAGGGTCTTTTGTGTCTCTACCAAATTCACTGATTAGGTCTAGTAGTTTTCTGGTGGCATCTTTAGGATTCTCTATGTATAGTATCATGTCATCTGCAAACAGTGACAGTTACACCTTAATCTAATACAGTGTTGCATGTCAATTATTTCTCAGTAAAACTGGAAGGAAAAAATACATTAAGGGGATAGATCCTATGTGACAAAATAAACAAAAAACTAAAAAAAAAAAAACTCACGGAAATTTTTGAAGGTGGTGGATGTGTCTATTGCTTTGATGGCATCACAGGTGAAAGCATATGTCCAAACTTACAAAGAGGTACACTTTAAATGTCTGTCATTTTTTGCTTATCAATTATACTTCTGTAAAGCTACAGAATAAGTAAACAAACTCACTACCCTTTCTCTGCAGTGCTCTGCAGCCCTAAGCGCCCATCCCTCCAGCCCTCAGATGGCTCTGTCTGTCCTACTTGTCCTTCCTGGCATCCTGCTCAGGCTTGCGGAGACTCCAGCCTCTGCTCCTGTCCACCGGGTGAGACCTCCCTGTGCTCCTGCACACCTGTAGCATCCCCTGTCACTGCCCTCCTAGGAAGAGAGTTCTAATTTTCCTGGCTGAGCTGGGGCCAGGGAACAAGTTGTGAAAATATGAGAAGAGGGACTTCCCTGGCAGTCCAGTGGTTAAGATTCTGCGCTTCCAATGCAGGGGGATAGGTTTGATCCCTGGTTGGGGAACTAAGATCCCATATGCCACGGGGCACGACCAAAAAAATAAATAGAAAAAATATGAGAAGAAAGATGCGGAGTTGATTTCACCTCCTCGGTCCCAGGAGGGTAGAGCAGAACACGGGTGGAATACAGGGGGTGAGGGCTCAGCTTATCCAAAGCAAAAACTTCCTAATGATTAGTGTTTGCCCAGAGATGCCCAAAGATGCCTTCCAAGGTAAAGCTTCCCATCATTGTAAATTTTCAAGGCTGTAACAAGCAGGATAATCCCCTGGAGGGCGTGTTAACGTACAAGGCACCGAGTGCCATCCCCAGGGTTTGTGGTTGATTGAGTCTGCATTTCTAACCAGTTCCCAGGCAATGCTGGTGCTGGTGGTCCTGAGACCACATTTTGAGAGCCCCTGATTCAGAGCCTGGGCCGTGGAGACGGGGCTGAGTTGGAAGTCCCGTTCTGTCACTTTCTAGTTGTATGACTTCCGGCACGTTGCCTATTATCTCTCTCTGTTGATGATCCTCTGCGGGGAGCAGGGGTGGCAGGCTCTTAGAATGACCTTCAGCAGGTAGTCAGTGTGGCAGCCGCATGTTGGGGTACCAGCTATGCTCCATGGTGGCTGGGGGTAAGCCACTTCAGTTTCTTTGAGTTTCTCTCTTTCTATATAATTAGAGGATAATGATCCCCATCTGATGGGATGTTCAGGGGATTTTGACATGCGCTAATGGGTGTGGGGTGCTTTCTTGGCCCCAGGACCAGTGCTAAACCCTGAACATGCACTGGCCAGTTCTATCCGGCAAATTCAAATGTAGACTTTATCGTGTTACTTACCTTTGACAGAATGGAAAACCGAGGCTTATCAGCAAGACAGGAATTAACAAGTGTACATCATGATCTAGACAGACAAAAGTGCAAGGTGAATGGATGTGTTTCCTAGGCCATAATCCTTTGGCGTATAGGTACATAATAATTACTCAATAAATGTACGTTATTCCTATTATGCTAAAAAAAAGAAAAAAAAGGAAAAAGAAAACCAAGGCTTAAATATTCAGGACACATAATTGTTAAGACTCTCATATCTGCCTGGGTCTGAATTGTAGCTCTGCTATGAAACGTGTTCATTCAGGCTATCAGCCCAACCTTTCTGAGCCTCAGTTTCTTCTTCTGTTAAACAAGGCTACTAATAATTGTTACCTGCCAGGGTTGTTGGGAGGATTAGGTGAGTAAATATGTCAAGGACTAGACCCAGAGCCGGCTTCATGGGCAAGCAGGCTGCAGAGCCACACAGGACCCCATGCCAGGAGGGGTCCCACATGATGATGCCCTGCTGTCATCTTGAAATCCTTAATCGTGTTCATCGAGGGGCCTCATGTTTTCATTGTGCACTGGGCCCCCTAGATTTGGTAGCCAGTCCTTGGAACCGACGCTGGCATGTAGTAAAACCCACAGTAAATGCTAGCCATTATAATTATCAAAGGAACTCAGCACCTTACCTGCAGTCATCCAGTGATGCAGCCTGGATTTGATCCTGGATGTGTGTGTGTGTGTGTGTGTGTGTGTGTGTGTGTGTGTGTGTGTGTGTGTGTGTGAGAGAGAGAGAGAGAGAGAGAGAGAGAGAGTGAGAGAGAGAGAGACAGAGAGAGAGAGAGAGAGTGAGAGAGAGAGAGAGAGAGAGAGAGTGAGAGAGTGAGAGAGAGAGAGAGTGAGAGAGTGAGAGAGAGAGAGAGATTTGTGACAATACACTACACACGTCAAGGACTTACAGCAGTGGTTTTTAAAGCTTTCTTTTCATTCCCAGTTGCTGGTCTTAGGAAGTCTTCAATTTCCACATTGGTGAAATGTGGATTAAGAGAACCCACTTCACAGACTAGCGGTTAAGCGGCGTGCTGACCCACGTCTCCAGACCTGTGGGATGCTGGCTGCCCTTTCTGTCTCTGAGTCTTCTCTCTCCATCTCTCTCCAGGGGCAAGGAGGCGGGACCCTCAACAGCGCTGGCTGTCTCCCGGGTTCCAGTGACTGAGCCTGCTCTGAGCGCTCCATCCCTGGCTCGTGCCTGTGAGCAGTGCATTGGCAACCCTGTAACAACCCTAAACTCACATTCCCTCAAGGCCATGGGCTTTATTTCCTGACCTGTCTTGAGGGTTAGTCTAGCGGAGTGATATGCTGCATGGATCCTGGAGCCAGAGCGCTGGCTTCAAGTCCCGGCTCTGCCCCTGGCTGGGTGTGCCGCCTTCATCTCTCAACGTCAGAGTTTCCTCATCTGTGACAATGGGTATAACGATGTCCCCCTGCTGCATGGAGATGCTGTGAGGATTAGATAAACTACAGCAATTCCTGGGAGGATCCTCCACCCTCTCTCCCCATTCCCCCAAGCACATCATCATTGGGTACTTGCTGTATACTTGGGACGAGCTGCTTCATGACAGTTAAATCAGTCACATGCCAACATTCCGGTGACACAACGGTGTGGCAGAGCAGAGAGGATGTGACGTCTGGATCCAGATGCAGTTGGGCTCAAACCCCAGTTCTGCCACTTAGGGGTGGGATAACGTTGAGCAATCGTCTACTTGTCAAAGCCACAGTCCTCTCCCTGGCAAGTAGGGATGGTGAGCACGTAGCCTGTTCCCCCGGATTCGGTGGAGGTGCCCCATCCGATGCGCAGTGCTCTGGGTCTGCTGGATTCTGTGTTCTCCCTGCCTTTAACGACCACCTGGTCGTGCCGCCCCCAATCCCCGGCCAGGACTGATGGAGGCCGGAAGGAGAAGATAGCCCTCGGGATCCTAGACCTGTGGAAGGCCACTGGTGAGCGAATGGGTAGTTAGACTGCCCTGCCTTCCATCCCCAGCACTCTACTCCACCTGCCTGTTGCTGGCTTTGGAAACGGTTTTGTTGTTTTTTTTTTCAACCGTAAAATAAATTTACTGCTGATAACTTTATAGAATTTACTCCCTGTTTTTTTTTAACATCTTTATTGGAGTATAATTGCTTTACAATGGTGTGTTAGTTTCTGCTTTATAACAAAGTGAATCAGCTATACATATACATATATCCCCATATCTCCTCCCTCTTGCGTCTCCTTCCCTCCCACCCTCCCTATCCCACCCCTCTACGTGAAAAATATGGAACGCTTCACGAATTTGCATGTCATCCTTGCGCAGGGGCCATGCTAACCTTCTCTGTAACGTTCCAATTTTAGTATATGTGCTGCCGAAGCGAGCACATACTCCCTGTTTTTGATGTTACAAACTTTAGGGTCTTTGAGATATGCAGGATCCTTGTATTTAACTGGTGTAAACCCCATTATTTGAGCTCTCTCTCTCTCTCTCTTTTTTCGTTTGGCTGCGTTTGGTCTTTGTTGCTGCGCGCGGACTTTCTCTAGTTGGCGAGCGGGGGCTGCTCTTTGTTGCGGTGTGCGGGCTTCTCTTTGCGGTGGCTTCTGTTGTTGCGGAGCACGGGCTCTAGGTGCACGGGCTTCAGTAGTTGTGGCGCAAGGGCTTAGTTGCTCCGCGGCATGTGGGATCTTCCCATACCAGGACTCGAACCCGTGTCCCCTGCATTGGCAGGCGGATTCTTAACCACTGCACCACCAAGGAAGTCCCAAGCGTATGTTTTTTAAAGTAAAGTTTTTGCTTTGTGTTCTTCTTTCAACAATGCATGTCTTGGGCTTCCCTGGTGGTGCAGTGGTTGAGAATCTGCCTGCCAATGCAGGGGACACGGGTTCGAGCCCTGGTCTGGGAAAATCCCACATGCCACAGAGCAACTGGACCCGTGAGCCACAACTACTGAGCCTGCGCGTCTGGAGCCTGTGCTCTGCAACAAGAGAGGCCGCGATAGTGAGAGGCCCGCGCACCGCGATGAAGAGTGGCCCCCGCTCGCCACAACTAGAGAAAGCCTTCGCACAGAAATGAAGACCCAACACAGCCAAAAGTAAATAAATAAATAAATAAATAAAACCCCCAAAAGACAAAAAAACAACGCATGTTTCATTGGTTTTCGGTACTTCATTATGAAACTGAAGCTGCTGCTGATTGCCTTTCTGTTAGGAGTGATTTCGTTGTAAAATAGGATGCTCCTGGCAGGGCAGCCAGGTAAAATAGAGGAAAACCAGTGAAATTTAAATTTCAAATAAACAAACACATTTTTGTTAAGAGTGTTCTGTGTGTTTCCTCTTCTAAGTCTTTTTTACATTGAGTAGATGACAACTGTGGTTTTGTCTACCTGGCCTTTATTATGTTGAGATATGTTCCCTCTATACTTGTTGAGATAAAGGCCTCCTATTTGGATAGGGTGTCATTCTTTTTCCCCATTGGTGCACACCCTCTAGCTTTCTAAATGCCTACTCAGAAATAGGTTCTTCTCCTTGGATGGATCTAGAGACTGTCATACGGAATGAAGTAAGTCAGAAAGTGAAAAACAAATATCGTATATTAACGCATATATGTGGAACCTAGAAAAATGGTATAGAGGAACCAGTCTGCAGGGCAGAAATAGAGACACAGATGTAGAGAACAAACGTATGGACACCAAGGGGGCAAAGTGGCAGGGGGAGGGGTGCTGGTGGGATGAATTGGGAGATTGGGATTGACATATATACACTAATATGTATAAAATAGATAACAAATAAGAACCTGCTGTATAAAAAAATAAATAAAATAGGGCTTCCCCAGTGGCGCAGTGGTTAAGAATCCGCCTGCCAATGCAGGGGACATGCGTTTGAGCCCTGGTCCGGGAAGATCACACATTCCGCGGAGCAACTAAGCCCGTGGGCCACAACTACTGGGCCTGTGCTCTAGAGCCCGCGAGCCACAACTACTGAAGTCCACGTGCCACAACTACTGAAGCCCGCGCACCTAGAGCCCGTGCTCTGCAACAAGAGAAGCCACCACAATGAGAAGCCTGTGCACGGCAACGAAGAGTAGCCTCCGCTCGCCACAACTAGAGAAAACCCGCGCGCAGCAACAAAGACCCAACATAGCCAAAAATAAATAAATAAAAAATAACTTTTAAAAAAATAAATAAATAAAATAAAATTTAAAAATTCAAAAAATAAAAAAACGAAATAGGTTCTTCGCACACTTCAGCTCATCGGCTGCTTTTAAACAAAAGTCTTTTACAACTTATTTCATGAGAAAAGAAAAAAGATTAGGTAACCCAATTTGGTTACAGCCATCAGATCTCAATTCTCTAACTCCCTCGAACTCTCCAGGCAGTGAGAGTAAATTCACTAGATCAGGAAAACCAATCTGTTTCCCCCCAAAATGCAAACCATAAAGTCTAACATAAATAAAATATGATAAAGATAATCTACAAAAAACCAACATGGGGTCCTCTTTAACAAACCATGGTTTCTCCTGGTGGAGTTTCCATGGAAAATTGAATCTACCCAGATTATCTAAAATGGTTCCATCCAAGACCTTTATCCAATCACTGGGATGATGAGGTTATAGGAAGCGACCCCTGGAATTTCCCCTGGCTCTTATATAAATAGACACATTTCAGCTCCAGACACACTTTGAGAGCCAGTCCCGGACTTGAGGAGGCTGAAGGCAAGAGGGCTCCAAGAGGTAAGTGACATGTGGGAATGTCTAAAGAGAATGCTTAGAAATCAGGAGAGATGGAGGTGGGTTTCAGAAAGGTTTGGCTTTCTATTCACCTTGCATTAGCTCAGAGACCTTGGGAAAGCAGCAGTTCTCCCTCAAACCCCACACTAACTATGGTTGATTGTTGAACTCTTCTGTGAGATGAGAAGAACGTTTCCATAGTCCGTGGTGTGGTGTGCTATGGTTCATTTTTTCAACTAGGGTTTCTGAACCGTGGCACTATGGATATTTTGACCAGACATTTTTTTGTTTTCCTGTAAAGGTGGATGTCAGAATTATAATAGAATGGATTATTGTCTGTGGTATGAAATATTGAACCAGTGGGGTAGTGTTGTCCAGTATTTGGATGTGGGATGTATGGGAGAGGGAAGGGTGGAATAAAATGAAACTCATCTTGTTCATTCTTTTCCTTTTCTTTTCTTTTTTTTTTTATCCCAGCCTTCTGAACAGTGACTCTATTGCTGAGAAGAAGCAGAGGAAATCCCTTTCCACAGAGTTCAATTGGCACCAGCTCTACAAGTGTTTCCTCAGAATCCTATTGGAAAATTTCTCCGTCAACATGGCTGAGGACCAGATATTTTTCTGGAGTCGAGGAAAACTCCCCTACGGCCCTGGATCAGAGTCACCAGTGTCTGTGCCACACCAAGATACACTTGTGGAAAAGCCAGACTGTGACCAGGAAACGTGGCATGTTCACTTCAGAACGTTTATCAGCTCAGAGGAATCTGACCCCGTCCAGGATCTGAGGAGACTCCGTGAGCTCTGCCATCTGTGGTTGAGGCCAGATCTTCACACCAAGGAGCAGATGATGGATAAGCTTGTGCTGGAGCAGTTTATGATCTGCATGCCGCTGGAGTGTCAGGTCTTAGTCAAGGAAACGGGGGTGCAGAGTTGCAAAGCCTTGGAGGACATGCTAAGAAATAAGCAGAAACCCAAGAAGTGTGTGAGTAGGAACCTTGGGATTGGTATGGGAAAGGGAGAGATGGGATGGGACCTGCAAGCTGGGGGTTGAACAAGATAGGATCTGAGTGGTTGACTCTAAATCACTGATATTCAAATGGGTGAGAGGTTTCTTTGGGCATCGTTGAGAGTTATTTTTGGCTGTCCCAACTTGAGGGATGTAGATCTTTTAAACAAAAAAAAGTGCGCTTGTACGGTACGATGCCATTGGATGCCTTGAGAGCTGCTTTCCAGGTCGTATAGGAGACTGATCTCGATTGAGTTTTTTCCCTCACAGACCATAGTCCGCATACAAGGACAGGAATTTCTTGTGCGAAGCTCAGAAGTTGAGATGGTTGAATCCGAGGCCAGTTACATGAACGATGAGAGAGACCAATGCAGGGAGCCCCGATCCCCTGTGAGTGAGATACCTCCAGAGAACGTCCAGCAGAAAAAACGAGAGCTGCATATTCTGACAGGAGCCAAGGACCTGTCAAGGAGGCAGGTGAGTGTGTGATGCCCTGGTCTCTGGAGAGAGTCTGGGAGAACTTAGAAGAGGTTCAGGTGGACATTGCTGCTAGAGTAATTGGGAGTTTTGGCAAAGGACAGGAATGGACCCATTGGCTTCAGGGATTTTCATGGATGCCTTCAGTTCCTAGACATTTTCCAGCTGGTGTGAGAATGAAGACTCATCCGTCTTTGTCCCTTTGCCATGAATACGTGTAGTTTTAAGAGTGTGGAGAAAGGAATCCTGCCTCAGTGGAATGGTGCTAGGTCAGTTTGCCGCGGGTAAATGCACTGACAGCTGATTTCCACATGGTTGGTTGCTTTCCTCAGAGGCACTTCATGGTTCACAAGATGGTCAACCCTTGGAGTTGAAGGAGTGGTTCCCAATTCGATTCATTTTTCCTCCTAGAGGATACTGGAGAATGTCTGGCTGATTTGTCCAAATGGGGTTGGGTGTGGGGGAGGGGATGCTCTAGATTTCTAGTGAGTAGAGACTAGGGATGCTGCTCATCATCTTACCATGTACTGCGTAACCACCATCAGAAGGACGAACTCAAACCAAGTAGGAAAAAGTGATGAACTTGGGAGAAGGTACCCAGGGTCCTTTGCTTCCAGAGTCAGGGGCAGGGAGTATTGAGATGACACAGAGAGATGTAGGCATTGAGAATTCACAGTGCCAACTGTGGTATCAAGACTTGATTGCACGATGTGGCCAGTAGAGATCAAGGACAGACTTAGGTATCAGGAGATGATTATCAATTGGGGTGATGGGGGTGGCCCAGAAGAAGTCAGGGCATATCCCCCAAACTGATATTAGGAAAGTTGGAGTCTTAGATCATGATATGACAGGGATGGGGAAAGAGGAAACGGCTTTCCATGGACTAAGGTAGATGGGTTATTGACTCTGCTTGGTTGCTCCTTGTCAGGACCAGAAAGATCTCCTGCCAGAGACCTTTCCTGAAACAGGTGAAATGGAGGGTCTGACATCCAAGGAGAACTTGGAGAAAGACCTGATGGAAGACACGGAAGAGACAAGAACCCATCAATCTCAAGAGCCGGAACATCTGAAAGGTCCTGGTGAGTCTGGAAACTTGGAATTCAGAGGAGTTAGTGACTCCCTTCCTATGGTGGCTTGGGGCTGGGTACCCAGCATTACCATCCCTTGGGCGGGTGGGCGGGGGGAGTTGGTTCTCCAAACCAACCTTCTCCATCATCCCCTTTCCAGAGTGTGTCATAATCTAGACTCTTAGGTAGTTTAGTTGATGGGAAGTTCTCTGCCACATCAGCTCTGGGTTTCAATGAGGTTGGCACCACGGAAAATGCTCCTTGTTAAATGCTGTGTGCTGAATCTCTTTTTTCAGAACATTCTGAGAGGGCAGAGGGTGGGAAGAATCCCCAAGAAGGAATTCATATTTCAAATGTGGATGCTGAACGTTTTCCTCTTGTGTTCCAGAGGGAGAAGTTTCTACAAAGAGCGGATACAGAAAAGGTTCTCTGAGAGGTCTAAGAGGTTTCAAAAGGAAACAGGCCAACAGTCCCAGTTTCCAAGAAGTACATCAAGAAGAAACCACATCTTTGGACAAAGGAGAATTCTCAGGACAACTTGGGTCCCTTTTCATTGGTTCACCTAGCACGGTGGGACCCAACATTCTTCCTGAGGGAAAAGAAGCCCAGGCATGGGCACCCTATGAATGTAGGGAATGCAAGAAGAGATTTCCTTATCCATCTCAGCTTACCCTTCACCAGAGGACACACACAGGAGAGAGACCTTTTCGATGTAACACGTGTGACAAAGGGTTCATGCAGTCTTCGGACCTGCGAGCTCATGAGCGGATCCACACAGGCAAGAAGCCATACTGCTGTGATCTCTGCCCCAAGAAGTTCACCCATGACTCCACGCTGCGTGCTCACAAAAGGACCCACACAAAGGAGAAGCCTTTCCGATGTGAGCACTGTGACAAAGCCTTCAGCCACAGAGGGAACCTCAATGTTCACCAACGCACCCACTCTGGGCTCAAACCCTACGTGTGTCCCGAGTGTCACAGTGCCTTCTGTCAGCTGGGGACTTTCAAACGCCACCAGAAAACACATTCCAAATGACTCGCCCCAGTCCCTGACCTCAGATGTCAGTCCCTTCTGATCCAAGAAGGAAATTCAGGACAATTTGTTACTTATGTAATATCAAGAAAGGATGACATTTGAAGAATTTAGGATTATACTGGAACCTAATGGGGTTCCACTCACGTGAATTAGGAGGATCCTTGAGCGCTAACTTATAGTTCCCTGTGGATTTTGTTTTCTACTTTAGTGTAGGCTATGCTTTTCTGATAAGCTTTTGCTCTGTGTTCTTCTTCCAATGAAGTCATGTTTCATTGGTTTTCAGTACTTCATCATGAAACTGAGGCTGCTGTCGATTGTCTTCCTGTTAGGCATGATTTCATTGTAAAATAGGATGCTCCGCGTAGGGTGGCCAGATTAAATACAGGATAACCAGTGACATTTAAATTTCAAATAAACAAACACTTTTCTGTCAAAGAGTGTTCTGTGTATTTCCTCCTCCAAGACTTCTACGTGGAGTAGATAATAGCTGTGTTCTTGTCTATGTGGCCTTTATTATGTTGAAATATGTCCCCTCTATACTTGTTCAGATGTCGCTTCCTTAGGTGTTTACAAAACGGAAGGCTTCCTAAATTGGTAGACATCATTCTTTTTCCCTACTGGTGTTCAACCTTTGGTTTTCTAAATGCCTACTCAGAAATACGTTCTTATAGTTGAGCTCATCAGCCGATATTAGGGAAAAAAAGTCTTTAAAAATTTTTTTAAACTTTTTATTAATTTTATTTATTTATTTTGGCTGCATTGGGCCTTTGTTTCTGCATGTGGGCTTCCTCTCATTGCGGCGAGCGGGGGCTACTCTTCATTGCGGTGCGAGGGCTTCTCATTGCAGTGGCTTCTCTTGTTGCGGAGCACAGTCTCTAGGCACGCCGGCTTCAGTAGTTGTGGCTTGCTGGCTCTAGAGCGCAGGCTCCGTCATTGTGGCTCATGGGCTTAGTTGCTCCGCAGCATGTGGGATCTCCCTGGATTAGGGATCAAATCCTTGTCCCCTGCCTTGGCAGGAGGATTCTTAACCATTGTGCCATAAGGGAAGTCCTAGAAAAAAGTCTTTTAAGCCTTATTTACATGAGAAAAAATAGTTAGGTAACCCACCAACTATCAGATCTCTATTCTCTTTCTCCCTAGAACACTTCACGCAAATGAGAAAATAATTCACTAAACCAGGAATACCAATCCACTTCCCACCCACCGACCCCCCCAAAAAAAAGCAATCCATAAAAGTCTAGAATAAATAAAGTACAATAAAGAAGTCTCCCACAAAACAAATATGGAAGCTTCTTGAATAAATCATGGTTTCTCCTGGTGAAGTTTCCATGGAAAATTGAATCCACCTGGATTATGCAAAATGGTTCGTTCCACAACATTAACCCAATCACTCAGTTTACTGGGTAACAGTCAGGGACCCCTGGAATTTCCCCCAGCTCCATATAAATAGAGACATTTCATCTCCCGGCACAGTTTGAGAGCAAGTCTGTGACTTGAGGACACTGAAGTCAAGAGGGCTCTGTGGGGTAAGTCCCAAGTGGGAATGTCTAAAGAGAATACTTAGAAATCAGGACAGATAGAAGTGGGTTTCAGAAAGGTTTGGCTTTCGTTTCAACTTTCTATTCTCCGAGCTAACTCGGAGACCTTGGGAAAACAACTGACCTCCCTGGATCCTCATATTAACTATGGTTGATTGTCGAACTCTTCTGTGAGATGAGAAGAACTTGTCACCCAAGTGAACCCAAAAACACTAATTCGGAAATATACATGCACCCCAAAGTTCATAGCAACATTATTTACAATAGCCAAGACATGGATGCAACCCATGTCCATCAAGAGACAAATGGATAAAGAAGGTGTGGTATGTATATACAATGGAATATTAGCCATAAAAAGAATGAAATAATGCCATTTATAGCAACATGGATGGACCTAGAGGTTGTCATACTGAGTAAAGTAAGTCAGACAGAGAAAGACAAATATCATATGATGTCACTTATATGTGGAATCTAAAAAATACAACAAACTAGTATAACAAAAAGGAAGCAGACTCACAGATATAGAGAACAAACTAGTGGCTACCAGTCGGGAGAGGGCAGGGATGGGCAATATATGGGTGGGGGAGTAGGAGGTACAAACTTTTGGGTGTAAATTAGGCTGCAAGGATGTAGTGTACAACACTGGGAATATAGCCTATATATATAATATATATATATTATATATAATATATATATATATATTTTTAAAGATAGGGAATATTTAGCCATTGTCATTAATTTAATGTAACAATAAATAAGTGACAATTAACTCTTCTTAGCAAGTTTGGAACATTTCTCTGATGTCGATAATTGTAAACTGTTGGGTCAAGACACATGCACATTCATACAACATTTAGTATATGTTACCAGATACAATACCTGCCAGGAAACTAACACTTCACAATCCGGCCAGCAGAGAGCAGGGTGATCGTTTTCCTACGTTCTTGCCAAACTGGATGTCGTACTTTTTGCCTCCAGTGGCACAAATAGAAGGCCATCATTTTGAAGTGTACCTCTTTGCTGGTTAGAATCTCAATATTGTTGCCTATGGTTGCTTTTTTTTTAATTGAAGTATAGTTTATTTACAATGTTGTGTTAATTTCTGCTGGACAGCACAGTGATTCAGTCATACATTCTTTTTCATAATCTTTTCATTATGGTTTGTCACAGGATGTTGAATATAGTTCCCTGTGCTATACAGTAAGACCTTGTTGTTTACCCATCCTATCGATAATAGTTTGCATCTGCTAATCCCAAACTCTCAATCCATCCCTACCCCACCTCCTTCCCCCTTGGCAAACCATAAGTCGGATCTCTATGTCCGTGAGTCTGTTTCCATTTCATAGATGTGTTCATTTGTGTCTTATTTTAGATTCCACATATAAGTAATATCATATGGTATTTGTCTTTCTCTTTCTGTCTTATTTCACTCAGTATGACAATCTCTAGGTCCATCTATGTAGTGGCAAATGGCATTATTTTATTCTTTTTTATGGCTGAGTAGTATTCCATTGTATATATGTACCACATCTTCTATATCCATTCATCTGTCGATGGACATTTAGGTTGTTTCCATGTGTTGGCTATTGTGAATAGTGCTGAATATAACCAATATTTTGTAATAACTGTAAATGGAGTGTAACCTTTAAAAATTGTCTTAAAAATAATTTAAAGTGTCCAAAAAATTAAAATAAAATAAAATACAATAACCAGGACTTCCCTGGTGGCCCAGTGGTTAAGACACCATGCTCCCAATGCAGGGGACACAGGTTTGGTTCCTGGTCGGGGAGCTAATATACCACATGCTGCATGGCATGGCCAATAATAATAATAATAATAAAATAAAATAACCAATGGAATCTAAAAAGTAAAAAAAGGGACAATATAACAAAAGAGTCTCACAGAATCAGAACAAACTAGTGATACCAGTGGGGAGAAAGAAGAGGGAGGGGCAAGATAGGTGAAGGGATTTAATTGGTACAAACTAGTAGGTATAAACTAAGTTACAAGGATGTAATATACAGCACAGGGAGTACAGTTAATATTTTATAATAAAGTATGTAGTATATTCTATAAAAATATCGAATTACTACTTTGTACATCTGAAACTAATGTAATATTGTAAGTCAACTATACTTCAATAAAAAATAAAATGAAAAAATAAAGTAAAATAACCAGTTCTTCAAATAAGGAAATGTTTTGCTAACTGATGTTTCATGGAATGAGTATCTGTTTTAAAAAAAATAAATCTTTCTGCTGTTAGTGTGGGAATTAATTTGATCCTTCATTTGGTAATTCACATGACCTGCCATTTTTTTCTTTTACTAGAATGGTATATTTAAATTTTATTGTGGGACTTCCCTGGTGGTGCAGTGGTTAAGAATCCGCCTGCCAATGCAGGGGACATGGGTTCAAGCCCTGGTCTGGGAAGATCCCTCATACCTCGGAGCCGCTAAGCCCATGCGCCACAGCTACTTAGCCCGCATGCCATAACTACTGAAGCCCGTGCACCTAGAGCCCGTGCTTTGCAACAACAGAAGCCATCGCAAAGAGAAACCCGCACACCGCAATGAAGAGTAGACCCTGCTCGCCAACTAGATAAAGTCCGTGAGCAGCAAAGAAGACCCAACGCAGCCCCCGAAAAAAAAATAAAGAAATTTATAAAGCAATATTATATTATATTGAAATATGTTATTATTTTTATTATATTATTTATTATTTTATATTTATTATTATTTATTTAAATTTTATTATTATTTACAATATATAAATATATTATAAATAATAAAATGAAATATTTTATAATTTATTATTATTGTTATTTAAAATATATTATATATTATTATTTATAATATTCATTATAATAAATATATAACATATTATATGTAACATATTATTATATATATTAATAATATATTATTATATATTTTATATATATTATATATATTATACATATTAGTATTATATATAATATATATTTATTATATATTATTTATATTTATTATTATTTATAATATATAAATATATTATAAATAATAAAATGAAATATTTTATTATACAGATCATTATTATTGACCCCAAAGTATTATATAGAGATCAAATTGTGCTTACTATATGATAATCTTCCAATTAGATTATAACCTGTTTTATTTATTATGCTATTTTATGAGACTAAATTATGATTTTACATATTTTTATAATTTGTATTGAGGTATAGTTGATTAATATTACATTAGTTTCAAGTGTACGACATAATGATTCAAAATTTTTATAGAGCTTACTCCATTTAAAGTTATAAAATAATGTCTATACTCCCTCTGCTGTACAATATATCCTTGTAGCTTATTTATTTTACACATGGTCATTTGTAACTCTTAATCCCTTACCCCTATCTACCTTTCTCCCCAGCGGTAACCACTCGTTTCTTTTTTATATCTGTGAGTCTGTTTCCGTTTTGTTACATACATTCATTTGTTTTATTTTTTAGATTCCACATATGAGTGATAACACACAGTATTTGTCTTTCTCTGTCTGACTTATTTCACTATCATACCCTCCAGATCCATCCATGTTGTTGCACATGGCAAAATTTCAGTCTTTTTATGGTTGAATAATATTCTCTCTGTCTCTGTCTCTCTCTCTGTCTCTCTCTGTCTCTCTCTCTCTCTCTCTCTCTCTCTCTCTATATATATATATATATATATATATCACATCTTCTTTATCCGTTCATCTGTTGATGGGCGCTTAAGTTGCTTTCATGACTTGCTGATTCTAAATAGCGCTGCTATGAACACTGAGGTGCCTGTATCTTTTTTTTTTTTTAGGTACCTGTATCTTTTTGAATTAGTGTTTTCATTGTCTATGTATATAGACCAGGAGTGGGATTGCTGGATCATATGGTAGTTCTATTTTTAGCTTTTAAAGGAACTTCCATACTGTTTTCCACAGTGGCTGCACCAATTTACAATCCCACCAACAGTGTAGGAGGGTTTCCTTTTCACCAACATTTGTCATTTGTAGACTTTTTCTTTTTTAATAAATAAATTTATTTATCTATTTGACTGCGTTGGGTCTTCGTTGCTGCGCGTGGGCCCTCTCCAGTTGCCCCGAGCGAGGGTTACTCCTCGTTGTGGTGCGCGGGCTTCTCATTGCAGTGGCTTCTCTTGTTGCGGAGCACGGGCTCTAGGCACATGGGCTTCAGTAGTTGTGGCACGCGGGCTTAGTTGCTCCGCGGCATGTGTGATCTTCCTGCACCAGGGATCGAACCCGTGTCCCCTTCATTGGCAGGTGGATTCTTACCCACTGCGCCACCAGGCAAGTCCCTGTTTTTGCTTTAAAGTGATGGTTATTACAATGGGGTTTCCAGATGGCAGTGGGATTGGTTAAAAGGGGACTATCTTATACCATTTTGTGGAAGATGACTTAAGTTCCTCTTATGGTTATCAGAGGCATTTAAAAGAAATAATTTAAATTTTGCTTATGTTCCTGAAAGAAGCTAGATTTAGTTTAACTTCCATGACTCACATGGGTTCCTCACTCAGGGAATTTTCAAGTCCTGTCTCCATTTTGTATTTACTTTTATTTGTATTAGTTTTTTTTGTATGTGATAGTTTCATTAAAATTTAAAATGGAAAAAGAAGAGGGAAAAAGTGTTGGGCAGGTAAAACAGGACTTGTGCACTAGATGAGGTCTGCAATGAGGAGGTGACACGGTCAGATCTGGGTGTTAGATCCTTGCAGCCCCGGTGGGAGCTGGTTTGAGGGAGAGGAGAGTTCAGTAGAAGGCTGGGGCAACGGTAGTCAGGAAGAGAGGTGAGGCTGGCACCTTGGGGATGGAGAGGAGAGGTGAGGGAACCCGGCAACAGTGGACCACATTTCAATCCGGGAGGCAGGTGGATTGTGGGTGTGGGGTTCAGAGGGACATCTGTGCGGACAGAGATTCGGGAAGGGCAGGATGTCCACACAGGGAAGGGCAGGTCTTCACATCGTCGGTTGTGTCCACTCGGTTCTCCCCAGTGAAGTTTCACCCAACTACTACCACCCTGAAGAAGCCTCCGAAGAAAGAACACCGGATGGAACGCGTTGAGATGCGCCTACATGATGGTCACCTTCTTGTTCATGTCCTACAATAAAGAAGGCTGGGTAGGAAGAGCCGGGTACCTAATGAGGGAGGGGGAGGGGGAATGGATGGAGGGAGGGGGAGAGAGGGGAGCTTGAAGGAAGGGAAGGAGGAGCCGGGTACCCAAGGCCCAGGCAGGATGTTGGTGATGACAGTGAAGATGAGGAGGACCTTGCAGCACTTGTAGAGGGAGAAGTGCTAACGGATTTGGTGTGAGGGATGGGGAAGACTGAGGGGCCGAGGAGATGAGTCCCAGACTTGGCATGGGCCCTTGGTTAGATGAGTGGTTCTCAGATGGGGGTGACTTTGCCACTCAGGGGACACTCAGCAGCATCTGGAGACCTTTTGGGTTGTCATTGCTGGAGAAGGGGTTGCTACCGGCACTTAGTGGATAGAGGTCAGGGATGCCTCGCCACATCCTATATGGCATAGGACGGTGCCCACAGCAAAGACTGACCCAGGTCAAAATGTCTGTGGTGATGAGGTTGAGAAACCCCAGGTTAGAGGATCCTGTCACTTATGGGGACGGAGTGAACTGGCTGGAAGATGAAGCAGTAAGAGGGGAGACCTCAGGATGTCGACACCAGAGGGAAGGAGAAGGAGTCGGGCAGGAAAGAAGGAAGGAGGACTGGGGAGAAAGGGAGGGAAGGTGGTAGACTTGCCTCACCCCTGCCATCTCTTTCTCTGTTTCTGGTTCACCCCTTCTTCAGCCTCCCAAGTGTTACTGCCATTACCGTAACCCAGAAGTGGACACCAAGTAAGTTCTCGCAGGGAAGGGGGTTTTGTCCACTGCTGGGGTGGGAGGGCTTGGTCCCAATTGCCTAGTGTTTGAGTAGGGAACCCCAGGGGGGTTTCAAAACTCCAACTGTAGGATCACAGAATTGAATGAAAAGTTTCAAGTTCATCTCCCTAATCTCAAGCCACCGCTCACAAATGATAAGGATATGGAGAACTGAAAGAATTCATTTATGAATTCCCTCAAGAAATGTTATGTGGTATTTTTTTAAAGTTGTGGCAGGATACACATAATATAAAAAATTTTAAATACATTTATTTATTTATTTTTGCCTGCATTGGGTGTTCGTTGCTGCGCACGGGCTTTCTCTAGTTGTGGTGAGCAGGGGCTACTCTTTGTTGCGGTGCGTGGGCTTCTCACTGGGGTGGTTTCTCTTGTTGAGGAGCATGTGCTCTAGGCACGTGGGCTTCAGCAGTTGTGGCACATGGGCTCAGTAGCTGTGGCTCACGGGCACATGGGCTCAGTAGTTCTGGCACATGGCCTTAGCTGCTCCGCGGCCTGGGGGATCTTCCCAGACCAGGGCTCGAACCCGTGTCCCCTGCATTGGCAGGCCGATTCTTAACCACTGCGCCACTAGGGAAGTCCCTATAAAACTTACCAAAAAAAAAAAAAAAGAATGTATTTAAAATATTAAGCCTAACTCTTTCATAGTCTATGAATAACTCCAGTATCTAAAGTCGTTGCTGATATGATTTTTCTGGCAGTTGTTCTTGTTTTCTCTTGCTCATGGTTTAGGTGCCTTGTTGAGAATTTTGACTGCACACATATCAAATAAAATTCAGAGAATTTTTTGAAAAAAAATAAAAAGTAAAACTTACCATTAGTGACGTTTAGGACATTCACAATGTTGTGCAACCCTCACCACTATCTAGCTCCAAAATTTTTTCATCATCCCCAAAGAAACCTCTGTACCCATAAGCAGTCTCTCCTTCCAGCCCCTGGCAACCACTAATCAACTCTCTCTCTCTCTCTCTCTCTCTCTCTCTCTATGGATTTAGCTATTCTGGACATTTCATATGAGTGGAATCATATACTGTGTGGCCTTTTGTGTCTGGCTTCATTCACGTAACATAATGTTTTCAAAGTCCATCCAAGTTGTAGCATGTAACAACACTTCATTCTTTTCCATGGCTGAGTAGTATTCCTTTGCATGGATATGCCACATTTTGTTTATCCATTCTTCAGTTGAAGGACATTTGAGCTGTTTCCACCTTTTGACTATTGTTACTAGTGCTGCTATGAACATCTGTGTACAAATTTTTGTTTGAACACCTGTTTCCAGTTCTTTGGGGTACACACACCTAGGAGTAGAAAGTCTGTGTCGTATGATAATTCTATGCTGCACTTATTGAGAAATGCAGTCAATACATTTTTATTGAGTAACTGCTCTATGATGGATTCTGGCTTCATTAAAATGGTCAAACGGTGAATTTTATGTCATGTGGATTTTACCTCAGTTTTTTAAAACTATAAAAAGGGGTGGAGGCTGGAGTCACCCTCAGGCTGTAGGTTTCAGACCAATGCAGCAGACAGGGAGCCCCTCTGGGAGCAAGAAGACGCTTGATCTCTCCCTGGGACTCCAGTGCCCAGATCAAGTCTTATATATTTACACCCTGCACCAACTCTACATGACCCCAGTGTGACGGGCTGGGGGTGCCGCAGGGCTGCAGCAGGGGAGCTCCCTGTGCTCTTGGAGCATGCCCTCTAGTGGGAGTGCAGGGGATAAACGAGCAGTCATCTGAGTTTCCTAGAAGGTGCTGTGACAGAGAGGAACTGGAGGGGGAAGATTTGTCCCACTGGGTGGTCAGAAGAACCCCTCTCTGAGGAGAAGACATTTGCACTGAGTGATGGGGAGGAGCCAGCCGGCTGAGATCTAGGGAAGCATGTTCCAGGTAGTGGGTCAGCTCGGGGAGTTGGAGGGGCAGGGTGAGCAGAGCCCAGTGAGCAAGGAAAGTGGTCTAGGATATAAACTGATGCACAGATACATTTCCCTCCTTTCTTGCCTTCCTTAGAAACGATCCCTGCTGTGCTTTCTAGTGGCCCTGCTCCATCTCGGCTCAACCTTCATGAGTCCGCCATCTCCCAGGTAGTCAGTCTCAACTCCCGCGAAAACTCCCTGTTCCCTGGACTGCCGATTTGGAGGGTAATGAGTTGGGTCCTTTGAGGAATAGTGCCTATCTGCCCTGAGGCATGGCAGGAAGGTGTCTCTGAGAAGATGGGCCCAGAGTGTAGCTGGGTGAGCATCTGCAGGGGCCTCCCCCACAACTTCTCTTCAGCCTTTATCAACTCTTTCCCGCTGTTTCTGTAATAAAGTGTACACTTGTTGAAATTGCTGAGTGCCTGGTTCTTCCACTGAGACTTTGCACGTGGGGTGGCAGGTGTGCGAAGAGTCCTATCTATCACGTAATTCTGGCAGCAACCCTATAAGGAGGTTCTATTATGCTGCCTGCTTTGTAAGTGGAGAATATAGAAGACTTGAGTCCAGATCCCAGCTCCACCCCTTACTGGATTGCCATTCTGGGGAAATTATTGTTTCTCAGTGCCGTGTTTTACTATCTATAAAGTGGGGATATTAAGAGTGTATAAGACCTCTAATCATCACAATCAGGACCAGTCGTTTGGTTCATCAAAAAGTTGGTTAAAGGGGGCAATGAAAAATACTTTAAAATCTGTAATTGTCCACGTATTTGCCAATGCTTTGATATAGGACCAGAGATTGGTTTTGTTTTGTTTTTAGTTTGGGTATATGGACCTACAACTTCCAGTTTGTCCTTAAGTGGGGAGCAAAAACTCTTATACAGCAATTGGGCATAGGGGGAGGCCAGGGATGCTGCTCTACACGCTACAGTGCACAGGACGGCCCCCAGACCCAAATGTCAATAACGCTGAGGCTGAAAAACATGGGTTCACTTTCTGCGTCTCCCCGCTCAAAACGTCCATCCCCTTCTTTGTTCCCTGCTGTCTCCATGGCAACGGGCACTTATCGGGCATTTAATAACGACCCGCTGGATGAATAAATGAAGGCCCAGGGTGGGCAGGGGGAGGCGGGCGTGCTCCTGAGACTCACTAGTGGCCCATTTGTCATGGAGACAGGCCTGAAATGGAAAGTCTGGGTTTCCAACCAAATTGGGAGCAAAAAAATAATAAACAAAAACGAGCGAGTGAATCCAGCGAAGTCTCTTAGCACTTACTAGAAAGCAGGTACGATCATTTACCCGTGATTATTTCGATAATAAAGCTTCCCCGGCCCCAAGCGGACAGCTCACAAGCGGCCCCGCCCCCACCGGGCTCCTCCCAGGACCCGCCCCATCACCGCCCTCCCCAGGCGCACGAGCTCAACGCCTCAACACAGGGCCCGGCGCGTGACGTCACCGCGCAAGGGGCGGGGAGCGAGCGTGCGGTGTTACCATGGTTACCGCGATAGGCTCAGAAACTTCCACAAGTGATGGTCGAGCCCCCCGCAGCTGACCCCGAGGCCAGCGAACGGGCCAGGCCACCTAGCAGGAAGGACCTGGCAAGCAGGGCCAGGGATAGAAAGCGGGAACGCTGGGTCAGGGACATTTCTCATTCCCATCGGCGGCCCGATTGCTCGGCGGCCACTTCCGGATCCGGGTGCTATTTTTCCCCAGAAAATAACAGTTTGAGAACCATTTACAAGCGTTCTCTATCCACGAAGTCATCCTTGAATACAGCCATTGTTATCACAGTCTCCTTTTTACGAACAAGTGTGCCTCCCGTTTCTCTGCCCCTTTGAGACTACAATATCCAGAAGTCTCCGGGACTCTCTTCCCCAGGCCCTCAGTCCGAAGGTTGCCTTGGAGACAGCGAGACGCCGAAAGCCAGAAAAATGAGGCGGGGCCAGGTTGGAAGAAGGATCCTGATTGGCGGAGCGATCACGTCACCAGCTTTGAAGGACAGGTCAGGGGTGCGCGTGCGTACTGCGTTGGCCCCACGCGCATTCTCGGTTAGTGGAGGCCGGGGGTCTGCAAACCTCCGGCTGCTGGGTGGGGTCGTAGGTCGCGTTGGGGCATGGCCAAATTTGCGCACGCGAGGCGCTCCGGGCTGCGTTCCCGGGGCCAGAACTGCGGGCTCCGTAGAAGTGCCCCGGGGAGGTGAGTGAGATCCCCGGATACCCTACCCGGGTTTCCCACTGGGATTCCCAGTCTCCGTGGTAACAGCCACTCCTAGCTCGCATGTGACGTCATAGCTCCCCCTGGGAGGAGAAGGAGCAAATTTGAAGGGGGTGCGTGTTCTGAGCCTCGCCCGCTCCCTCCTCTGGGCTGATATAAGGCATCCTGGTTAGGAGTTTGCACCACACCCACAGCTCTTAAGAATGTTTTCTAACAAGAGTTCAGTAGTCATTGATGATTGTTTTAGAATTATTTTTTAATGATGATAAATGCAAAATGGCTGGCACAAAATCGCTTTCGAAAAATGATAGACATTACAGGTTTAATAGAATTCGTATCAGCTCATGCCAGCTATCACGTATCAAATACTCATCGTGTGCCAAAGCGTTATAAAACGCTTCTATTACTCAACCTTCACTGCAATCCCATGAATGTAGTTCCTCTCAAAAATCCCCATTTCACCAAGAAGAAAGTCAAGCCTGAAGCAGGCTGCCTCACTTGAGCAGGGACACAGAGTAAGTAACTAGACCCAGCACACCTCCTTAATGTCAAAAGGTCTGCCCTTAGCCACACGTTTTGCCATCTCTGATATTATAGCGATTTCATAGCAATATCCAAGGGTGGTTTATAATAAGAAACATATATTTGGTCTTTGTTCCCATTCTTTAGGGCATAGAGCTCCTAAAACCCTTGGAATTTCATAAGTAATGAGAGTTGATAAAGGTGCTTTTGATGCGTTAGTGAGATGGCTTTTGGCAAGCACGTAGGGACTCTGGACTGGTTGCCAGGGGCGCCAGCCTAGCGACTGGCGATTGTCAGCGGTCAGGGATTTAATCAAGCATGCCGAGGTAATGAAGCCTTTATAAAAGCCCAGGAGGATGGGGTTCTGAGAGCTTCCAGGTGGGTGGACACATGGAGATTTGGGAGAGCGGAGCACCGCAGAGGGCATGGAAGCCCCAAGCCCTTTCTTCACACCTTGCCCTATACATCTGGTCCATCTGGCTATTCCTGAGTTACATTATTTTATCATAAACTGGTCATGTGGTGGGAGTTCCCTGGTGGTCAAGTGGTCAGGACTCCACGCTTCCACTGCAGGGGGCCCAGGTTCAATCCCTGGTCGGGGAACTAAGATCCTGTATGCCATGTGGTGCGTCCAAAAATAAATAAATAAAATAAGATAAAATAAAAAATTGGTCATCTGGTAAGTAAGATGTTTCTCTGAGTTCTGTGAGCCACTCTCACCAGTTAATTGAGCCCAAGGAGGGGGTCGTTGTAGCCTCAAATCCATAGCCAGTGGGTCGGAAGCACAGGTGACAACCTGGATATGTGTTTGGTGTCTGACATGGAGGGCACAGGGCAGTCTTGTGGGACTGAGCCCTTAACCTGTGGGATCTGATGCTATCTCTGGGTAGATATTGTTAGAATTGAGTTGAATTGTTGGACGCCCAGCTGGTGTCAGAGAATTGCTTGGTGGTGTGTAAAAAAAACACGCATTGTAATTGGTGTCAGAATTGGAACATGTAACCCTTTTCTGGATTCCTCGGTCCTCTGTGCCCCTAGGAAAGGCGCCCCCGCTTTCTTTCTTTTTTTTTTTTTTTTGTGGTACGCGGGCCTCTCACTGTTGTGGCCTCTCTCGTTGCGGAGCACAGGCTCCGGACGCGCAGGCTCAGCGGCCATGGCTCACGAGACCAGCCGCTCTGCGACATGTGGGATCTTCCCGGACCGGGGCACGAACCCGTGTCCCCTGCATCGGCAGGCGGACTCTCAAACACTGCGCCACCAGTGAAGCCCCCCCCCACCTTTCTTTTTGACTCTGAGCAAGACCAGGACAGCCCACGCGCCTCCGAGTGATCCTCCGAGCCTTGGGGGAGTCTGGTGGTGATACAGGGCCTGCCTCACCTGCCTTCCCAATGCCTTTCCACGCCTGCATCATGGTGCCCACCCCACAGGGCAGGGGAAGTCTCAGATGCATCTACCTCATGTGGATGAGAGCCAGTCTGAGTACGAGCTCATTACTATTTCATGAAAATTAAAATCTAAAAAGTCCTCAGGCTGGGAATTCCCTGGCGGTCCTGTGGTTAGGACTCAGCACTTGCAATGCCGAGGGCGAGGGTTCCATCCCTGGTCGGGGATCTAAGATCCTGCAAGCCGTGTAGCACGGCCAAAAAAAAAAAAAAGTACTCAGGCTAATGGTTCTCAAATTGCGGGTCCCCTGACCAGCAACATTTGCACTTTCTGGGAGATTGTTAGAAACGCAAATTCCTTGGGGCCCACTCCAGACCAGAAACACAGGGAGTGTGGCCAGCACTCCGTGTTTTAACTGGCCTTCAGGTGGTTCTGATGTGCTCGAGTTTGAAAATGATGTGGAGAAGGGATAAAATTAGGGGGATTAGGAAACCCGGCTGATAGGGTCATCCTGTGTTGGGGGTGGTGGGAGGAGGGAAGCACTCCAAGACTTTTCTTTGTGGCTTCTTGTTATCGAATCACTCCTGCTGCTTGCCGCTTACCCAATCAATACTCACAACTGTTGGTGGAATGGAAAGCTGCCTTTTATCAGGATGCCAGCAGTCTGGGGAGATGGTGGACTCAGCGTCTCCCAAAAAGCACCTCTAAAGATTCTGCTCTGTCATGAAAACTTTTAAAGGGAAACAGGGAAGTCATCTCGGTTAATCACTGAGATGGGGGGTCAGAGTCATCACCATCCCCCACTGTGTGCAGGCTTGTGTGCAGTCTTGTTGACTTCTTGTGATTTTTCTCTAGATGCTATCTTGTTCACACAGTTTGTTTGAGAGATTACTGAAGGGGAAGCTAGGGAAGAGATCTGGTCTGGTCATCAGTTAATTACTTATTCTTCATTTCTACATCTTTTTTTTTTTTTTTTTTTTTTTGTGGTACGCGGGCCTTTCACCGTTGTGGCCTCTCCCGTTGCGGAGCACAGGCTCCGGATGCGCAGGCTCAGCGGCCATGGCTCATGGGCCCGGCCGCTCCGCAGCATGTGGGATCTTCCCGGACCGGGGCATGAACCCGTGTCCCCTGCATTGGCAGGCGAACTCTCAACCACTGTGCCACCAGGGAAGCCCCTCTACATCTTTGATCTACGGAAAAACCAACAGGTTAGGCAAGGTATTGTGTGATCAAAAGATTTGAAAGGTGTGTTAGGGCCGGAGATAAGTAGAGCATGGGGGCACCTGGTTTAAGATTAGTGACAAGACAAAGGGATGCCTTCTGAAGAGAGCTCTTTCCTGCAAAGAGCTTTTTCCTGCCAAAAGCTGCTTATATTCTGACCACTTGAAGGGTCAGTTAAGGAGCGCTAGGCTCCTTACAGACACTTGAGAAAGTTAAGATTCTTACTCAGTACTTTAAGGGTCATAGAAACCTGATAACCGCTAAATTATGGCAAGGTCTGGTCCTTCGTAGTTGCAAAGCTTCACAGCAACCTATAGCATTTACTTAATCTCTTGCCCCTTGGAATCACCATGGTGGGGCCCCATCGCAGACACTGGGCTTCACTTTGCTCCAGGTGGTGCTGGGATGGTTTTTTTTTAAAGAAATTGTAATTATGTCATAGGATGGACGCATTAGCTAATGCTATGGTGGTAATCATTGCGATATATAAATATATCAAATCAACACATTTTATATCTTAAACTTACACAGTGTTATATGTCTGTTATAGCTCAATGAAGCTGGGGCCAAAAAAAAAAAAAACTCCCCAGGAGGTGCAGCCCAGGTTGAGAGCCTGGCATTTTAGTCCAGAAGTACGTCCTCATTCGTTCCTGCCGCTCAAGAGTGCCTGCCCTGCCACGAGGCTGTCAGCTGCACCTTGCAGACACCTTTGGGATGGGGTGGTGTTGGCAGGAGTCGGGAAGACAAATGAATAGGTAACCATAAGAATGTGAAAAGTGCTATGAGGAGGAAAAGTACAGGCTCCCAGGGGATCATGAGCAAGTAAGTACTTCCTTCACCCGAGCTGGGGGAGGGGAGGCGGGGCAGGGGGTACCCCAGGGACGATTTCTGGGAAGAAGCTCAGGGAAATGTAAAGGAGGAGAGATGAGGTGAAGGCGGGTGAGGAGGGTACACCACTTATGCCACGTCCCTATGGCCCAGAACACCGGCTGCAAGGGAGGCCAAGAAGTGTAGCCTTGATCAGGCTGCCCTCGGACCAGCTGAAAGTCAGGGTTCCACCCCGGAGCTGGAAAGACCCTGACTACGCAGCAGAAGTTCTGCCAACAACTTGACACACCATCTCATGGAATCCTTGCTGCAACGCCTGTCTTATAAATGGAGACACTGAGTCACAGCCTCTGTCTCTGAGCCTCCGCTGCCACGTAGGAAGCATGACTCCCTCTGTGTACGCGTGAGGATTGATTTAAGAAACACGTGAGGCTGCTGGTACATAGTAGGGCCTCTGGTAGGTGTGAGATGCTCTTCTGAGAGACCCTGGCCCGTGGGAATGACTCGCGCGCCACCTGGTGGTTGAACAGCACGCAGCCGTGGTACACCTGGTGGCCGCATCCCGCAATTGCTCCACGGAACTAGGGGTGCTGCTTCTACCGGGGATCTCAATCTCGGCTCCCTCGGGGGAGCCAGGCGAATGGGGCAAGTGAGGGAAGCTGTCTGGCTGTGAGACGCAGGGAGCGATGGGAATTGTTGCATGCTGCGAAGCCATCCCAAATCTCCAGCAAAGCGTCGCCACGTGGAATGCAGACCTAGAATTAATTCTCTTAAATTGTGATCTGCCCCCCACCCAAGAAATTCCAATGCATGTGGAGAGCATCTCCATTTTCAGAGATGGGAACTAATCAAAACTTTTTTGCTAACACTATATTGGCCAAACACACGTGGAGGCTGGCTATAGCCCGTGGCTCACCACTTTGTGATGTCTTATAGTATGGTCTTATGGTATTTTCAAAATAAATCTTCCCTCACCTTCTTTTTGGGGGACTGTGATGGTTAATTTTATGTGCCAACCTGACTGGCTCACAGGGTTCCCAGATGTTTATTTCTGGGTGTGTCTGTGAGGATGTTTCTGGAAGAGTTAATGTCTGAATCGGTAGACTGAGTGAAGCAGATGGTCCTCCCCAATGGGTAGGGGTCACTCTCTCTGCCTGACTATTGAGCTGGGACATTGGTCTTCTCTTGCCCTTGGACTGGAACCACTGACTTTCCTGGTTCTCCCCGATTGTGGGACTTCTCTGCCAATCGTGAACCAACTATTATAAGACAATTTTTCATAATAAATATACAGTATATATCTGTATCGATATATCTCCTATTGGTTCTGTTTCTCTGGAGAACCTTGACTAATACAGTGACTTTTTATTAAGTGTCTCTTACGTGCTTATGCTTTACCTGCATTATTCTCATGTCATTGTCCCTGACACTTAAAGGATAGTTTATTATTTCAATTTTAAAATCATTAATAATAGTACTGGCTAACTTTTGTCAAGCTCTAGTCTCCTGCTAGATATTTTGCTAAATGCAGTATGCAAATGACTTCATTGGGTTTCTACACCAAGCCTTTGAAGTGGATTCTGCTGTCATCCTCATTTTGCATATAAGGAGACAGGCACAGAGAAGCTGAGTGCCCTCCCCAAGGTCACACAGCTTTTTTTTTTCTAATTTTTTGAAGTAAAGTTCATTTATAATGTTGTGTTAATTTCTGCTGTATATCAAAGTGACTCAGTTATATACATATATATATATTCTTTTTCAAATTCTTTTCCATTATGGTTTATCACAGGATATTGAATATAGTTTCCTGTGCTATATAGTAGGACCTTGTTTTTTATCCATACTATATAAACTAGTTGGCCTCTGCTAATCCCAACTTCCTAATGCTTCCCCCTCCACCTCCCTCCCCTTGGCAACCACCAGTCTGTTCTCTCCAAGTCTGTTTCTTTTTTGTAGGTATGTTGATTTGTGTTGTATTTTAGATTCCGCATGTAAGTGATATCATGTGATATTTGTCTTTCTCTGTCTGACTTACTTCACTTAGTATGACCATCTCCAGGTCCATCCATGTTGCTGCAAATGGCATTATTTCATTCCTTTTTATGGCTGAGTAATAGCCCATTGTATATATGTACAACATCTTCTTTATCCATTCATCTGTCGATGGACATTTAGGTTGCTTCCATGTCTTGGCTATTGTAAATAGAGCTGCAATTGAACGCTGGGGTGCAAGTGTCCTTTCGGATTATGGTTTTCTCTGGATATATGCCCAGGAATGGGATTGCTGGATCATATGGTAGTTCTATTTTTACTTTTGTGAGGAACTTCCATACTGTTTTCCATAGTGGCTGCACCAATTTACATTCCCACCAACAGTGTAAGAGGGTTCCCTTTTCTCTACACCCTCTCCAGCATTTGTTATTTGTAGACTTTTTGATGATGGCCATTCTGACTGGTGTGAGGTGGTAGCTCATTGTAGTTTTGATTTGCATTTCTCTAATAATTAGTGATGTTGAGCATCTTTTCATGTGCCTGTTGGCCATCTGTATGTCTTCTTTGGAGAAATGTCTATTTAGGTCTCTGCCCATTTTTTTATTGGGTTGTTTGGGGGGTTTTTCTTATTGAGTTGTATGAGCTGTTTGTATATTTTGGAGTTTAAGCACTTGTCAGTCTCATTGTTTGCAAATATTTTCTCCCAGGTGGTAGGTTGTCTTGGTTACACAGCTTTGGATGGTCTTTTGTTGCCTGGTTCACTGTCAGCCATAGTTACCACACTTCGCTCATTGATCCTGTGTGTCTAACACCTCCAAACATTTGAGTTTTCCGCCTCATATATAGGCTTTAAAAATTGACACACCGGGAGCTTCCCTGGTGGCGCAGTGGTTGAGAGTACGCCTGCCGATGCAGGGGCCGCGGGTTCGTGTCCCAGTGCGGGAAGATCCCACATGACGCGGCGCGGCTGGGCCTGTGAGCCATAGCCGCTGCGCGTCTGGAGCCTGTGCTCCGCAGTGGGAGGGGCCACAACAGTGAGAGGCCCGCGTACTGCAAAAAAAAAAAAAAAAAATTGACACGCGGTCATACAATATTTTTGAATTTGAGGCCTGAGGGGGACCATGAATAAGACTAGACCAATCCCCTAATTTGCCAGATAAAGAAACTGAATCCCATAATAGTTATTCAGGCAAAATCACATAGCTAGTTGTTTCCAAAAAAAGATGTAAAATACTGGAAGAAAATATAAAAAGTATGTATGTAATCTAGATGAGCTTGAAAAAGTATATCCATACACCTGGATACTGGTGGCAAGTACCGGGAAGGAGGGTGCATCAAGGCAAACCCAGCCTGGGGGGCAACAGACGTGGGGTCGACTTGGCAGGGTGAGGAGGCAGACAGGGCTGAATGTGGGTGTGTTGGGGGCCTCCAAGCCCACCCCCAGGTTGGATGATTCCCTAGGAAGCCTCACAGGTCTCAGCGTAGAGTCGTACTCCTAGCTATGGTTCATTGCAGCTAAGGATACATGATAAAATCAGCAGAGGTAAAGGCACATGGGGTGGGATCTGCAGAAAACCAGGCCCAAGCTTTCAAGTCCTGTCCTTGTCAGTCACACTGATCACACTTAAATATATATATATATAAATTTATTTGGCTGGACCGAGTCTTCTTTTTTTTTTTTAACATCTTTATTGGAGTATAATTGTTTTACAGTGTTGTGTTAGTTTCTGCTGTATAACAAAGTGAATCAGCTATATGTATACATATATCCCCATATCCCCTCCCTCTTGCGTCTCCTTCCCACCCTCCCCATCCCACCCCGGGCTATGTGGCTGCTTCCCGCTAGCCATCTATTTTACCTTTGGTAGTGTATATATGTCCGTGCCACTCTCTCACTTTGTCCCACCTTACCCTTCCCCCTCCCCGTGTCCTCAAGTCCATTCTCTAAGTCTGCGTCTTTATTCCTCGGACCGGGTCTTAGTTGTGGCATGTAGGATCTTCTTTGTGGCATGCATGTGGGATCTAGTTCTCTGACCAGGGATCGAACCCGGGCCCCCTGTATTGGGAGCTCGGAGTCTTAGCCACTGGACCACCCAGGAAGTCCCTACGCTGATCACACTGAATTCCTCCAGTGATGTGACAACACCTGTGATGAAATCCAATTCATAGTTTATGTCAAGACAAGAAAATTTAAATGTAAGAATTTTCTCTGCCTGTTTGGGCCTCCTCCCTCCCCTTTAATGTGTATTGTGCACCTGCCTTAACCAGACCTCCTCAGGAGATAAACTTCTTTCTTAATCTTGTCAGGGGCGACAATGACCCATGACCCACTGTTACCCAAAAACTGGATACCCCTCTTGGTGGGCATCGAACCAAAAGACACGACCAAGCCAAAGACTGGGATTAAGAAGGATGTATTACGGGCTTCCCAGGTGGCGCAGTGGTTGAGAGTCCGCCTGCCGATGCAGGGGACACGGGTTCTTGCCCCGGTCTGGGAGGATCCCACATGCCACGAAGCGGCTGGGCCCGTGAGCCATGGCCGCTGAGCCTGCGCGTCCGGAGCCTGTGCTCCGCAACGAGAGACGCCACAACAGTGAGAGGCCCGCGTACCGCAAAAAAAAAAAAAAAGAAGAAGAAGAAGGAAGTATTACTTGCAGCAAGGAAGGAGAACACCAGGGATTTTTCCCAAACAGCAAAATTGGGGAAGTTCTAAGCTAAGGGAGGAGAATTCAGCATAGAATTGGGGCCAAGGTCGAGTCCAAGTGTTAGTTGATTGAAGTCAAGAGGGTCAGAAAAGGTCAACATCATCCCAGTTCATCTGGCGGTTGGGCCCTTGAGGAGGGTTTAAATTCCGCAAAACAGCTCAATGTGCTTCAGGCTAATGCGAAAAGGAACTGGGAGTCTTTACAACTGATTTGTTATCTTTGCTGTTGTCCCTTCGCTTGCCTGATAACAGTCCTTTGTTCCTGCATTCTTCTGTTCCCTCAAGATCCTTAATTAGTGAGACCTGTTCAAAGATAAGCGCTGCGTGCAGGCTCAGATCACAAAGTGGCTCAGGCCAAAAATGGCTTCTCTGTGTCAAGAAAGCCATGCCTGGTTCCCTTTCTCTGGACACCCCCTACCCTATCTGCTTAGACCGCTACTCAGTTTGTACGTGTACGTGTAGATCTGGATTGTGTACACTGTCAATACGTCACCTGACTATAACCCTTTGTCTCAAAAACTTATATAACTGTGCTTTGACCTCTAATGGGTGGAACAGTCTTCAGAGCTTTCTGAAAGACTGTCTCCTGGGTTATAACCCTCAGGTTGACTGGAATAAAATTTTCCACTTCTGGGAATGCCCTGGTGGTCCAGTGGTTAGGACTCATCACTCCCACTGCCAAGGGCCCGGTTCAATCCCTGGTCAGGGAACTAAGATCCCATTAGCCATGCGACACGGCCAAAAAAAAAAAAAAAAAAAAAAAAATCCATTTCTTTCTTAGATCAACTATTGATTAATCTTTTCATCAGCACCTGTGAGGTGTCCACCAGGGAAGCTCATTAGAGACTTAGGGCCAAAGGGTTTTTACTGGGGGCTGGTCACAAAGGCTCCCCCTGCGTAGCACCTACCCAAATCCCAGACGACCAGAAGGAAAGCTGGTGTTCGGCATAAGCCATACTGTTGGTACAAACAGTGTAGGCAGGTGAGTCACTGTAGTTGATGGCGAAAACTTGGCCTCTGTGCACTGGTGCCAAATCGAATCTCGGAGACAGAGTTTTGGGTGAAATAGAAAAGAATAGCTTTATTGCTTTGCCAGGCAAAGGGGGACGCAGCAGGCTTGTGCCCCTTAAAACTGTGTGTCCCAACTCAGGAGGATTTGGTGAGGAGTTTTATAGCCATGGTTCAAGGGTGGGGCTGCTGGTAAGGATTAGGGTGTGTGCAGGGACTGTACTCCTTTCATCTGGCCTCAGGTGGTCTTCTCTGGAATGAAGAAAGCTAACATCTTCCATTTGTTGGGGGTTTCAGGTCTATAAATAGCTCAGGGGACTTCCCTGGCGGTCCAGCGGCTAAGACTCCTCGCTTCCACTGCAGGGGGTGCGGCTTCCATCCCTGGTCAGGGAACTAAGATCCTGCATGCCACGCAGTTCGGCCAAAAAAAAAAAAAATAGAGTTCATATAGTCAATGGAGAAATATAATTACAACCAAAGATCCAATTTTGGAGCATTGATTGTGTGCCAAGGAGGTCACATGTGTGTTTTTAAAGCCCTTGTAAACTCTTTCAAGTTGGTTTTGCTGTCGTGGAACACCCAGGAACGTTTTTGTTCAGGGAGCTTAAATATTTACTCCAACTTCTTTCAGCAAGTATAGGTCTAACAATTGTTTTAATATAGATCAGTCTAGGGGCAAACTCCCCAGTGTTTCTGTAACACCTGGATGAATATAGCTTCTTCGTTGCTCTCAAGACCCAGAAAACAAAAACTAAGCCCTCAAATATACAACATGCGCTGAAATAATTGCTTGTACTACATAGATTAAAGACCTCACAATCCTTTTTCCTGGTTGAGGGTGATAGAAAGAATTTGGCAAGTCATAGGTACTTCTATTGTTTTTAATTGAAGTAGAGTTGATTTACAATGTTGTGTTAGTTTCAAGTGTACAGGAAAGTGATTCAGTTACATATATATATTCAGTTTCAGGTGTACAGCAAAGTGATTCAGTTACATATATATATTCTTTTATGTATACATTCTTTTTCAGATTCTTTTCCCTTATAGGTTATTATAAAATATTGAGTATAGTTCCCTGTGCTATACAGTAGGTCCTTGTTGGTTCTCTATTTTATATATAGTAGTGTGTATATGTCAATCCCCAAATCCTAATTTATCCCTCGGCCCACCCCCAACTTCTACCCTTTGGTAACATATGTTACCAGAGACAGAGAGAGAGAAACCTCTTTCTTATTGGGAATTCCAAGCATGTCCACTATTCCTGATTCTTTTCAATCTCCCTGTGCCCTTTGCTGTTACATAAACATATTTTGCAGAGATTTTGGAATTGTAATAATGTCCTGTGATTTTTAGCACAGTAAGCAAAGCTCAAAATGTGTCTTGGGATTTGGTGTGACAAAGAAAGTGACTGGAAGAAAAACTCAGAGAAAGAGATACTGGGCGGGCTTCCCTGGTGGCGCAGTGGTTGAGAGTCCGCCTGCCGATGCAGGGGACACGGGTTCGTGCCCCAGTCCGGACGGATCGGCTGGGCCAGTGAGCCATGGCCGCTGAGCCTGCGCGAGGCCACAACAATGAGAGGCCCGCGTACCGCAAAAAAAAAAACAACTTAAAAAAAGAGTAGTAGGGAAAAGGTGGAGATGGTCTCAGGGGAGTCCAAGGGACAGAGTCTTTCTTTTTTTTTAATGAATTTTTATTGGAGTATAGTTGCTTTACAATGTTGTGTTAGTTTCTATGGTACGGCAAAGTCAATCAGCTATGCGTATACATATTTCCCCTCTTTTTTGGATTTCCTTCCCATTTAGGTCACCACAGACCACTGAGTAGAGTTACCTGTGCTATATAGCAGGTTCTCATTAGCAGAGTCTTTGAAGAATGCAGACGCACACTTCTATCAAGTGGAAGGAGACAGATAATATTGGGGGTGGGACATATGGGCAAGAGCAAGCATGACTTTCAGGGTGAGCCTGGAGCATGAGTGACCTCAACACCCAGGAGCCTGGAGAGCAGTGAAAAGGGAGCTTCTCTTTTTGGTGAGCTTAGTGGTAGCCAAAAAGAGTATGGTGAGAACAGGGAAAGGGGAAATGAGGGCAAGGTCTTCTCTTACACTCCTTAGCAACTGGGAGCCTTCTTTCCCACCCAACTGCTAGATGCTGCTTCATTCTTCTGATTTTTAAAAAAAATTACTCCAATACCTCCAAATGGATAAAAAGTAATCCTTTACTTTGTCTTCTCCCTCAAAGATTTAACAATTAATCCAAATTTGGACATCTACTGCTCGAAGCTTTAAAATGCTTACCTATTGACATACATACGATACTATATATAAAATAGATAACTAATAAGGACCTACTGTATAGCACAGGGAACTCTACTTAATACTCTAATGGCCTATATGGGGAAAGAACCTAAAAAAAGTGGATATATGTGTATGTATAACTGATTCACTTTGCTGTACACCTGAAACTAACACAACATTGTAAATCAACTATACTCCAACATAGGAAAAGGTTGCTGAGCCCTGATTTAAACCATTTGCAAAATAAAATAACAAAAAAATGCATATCTAAAAAGAACTGATCCCCTTATGATCAATCTGTTGTCTTTTGTTAATAAAAACAAGAATACAATAAAGAGCTAACTCTGCTCAAAAATAAAAAAGAATGAAGAATCAGTGAGATACATTTAAGGGAAACAGTAAGATGATATATAGATACATAAGATTCCTAGATTATTCCCATAGAAGCTATTTTGCATTCTACATTTTGAGAAATTCTGCATACAAAAATTAAAACTTTATTTTCTGAGCTGTAGTAATTTTATTATAGTTAACTCCTTTTCAAAATAATGAAAAATTTAAAATAAGCTATGTCAATAAATATTTTTTTAAGAAAGGGAAAGAGTAAGGTGAGAAATGAAAGCATCCGTTGGAGTTATGGGCAGGGGCTTCATGGCTGAAATAACACAGTGTCTGTAAGATGTGGTGGTGCGGTTAATTATCAGGCTGAAGTGGGTAACACTCTCCTTTTCCTTGTGCAGGAACCTTGTGGATGACTGAGATCGTCAACCTGATCTGCAACAAGGGGGATCCTGCCTGGGTCCAATCTGTTGTCAGCAGTGAGCATTCAATGTGGTTAGAAACTAAAGCTGGGCTTCAATGTATAAAGGATCAGAAAGACCCATGATTCTACGTCTCCCATCTCCCCATTCAGTTGTTCCCCAGGTCATTCTTCAGTTCCAAGGCCAAGGTGAGTTAATGAATGCAAGGTCAGTTTGGGTCACTTCTTTGGTTATCCTGAAGGCCTGTGTTTTAGGGACAGAGTTAAAATGTGACTCAGGTCCATCGACAGGTGAATGGATAAAGAAGATGTGGTACAGGGCTTCCCTGGTGGCGCTGTGGTTGAGAGCCCGCCTGCCAATGCAGGGGACACGGGTTCATGCCCCGGTCCGGGAAGATCCCACATGCCGCGGAGCGGCTGGGCTCATGAGCCATGGCCGCTGAGCCGGTGCGTCTGGAGCCTGTGCTCCACAACGGGGGAGGCCACAACAGTGAGAGGCCCGTGTACAGCAAAAAAAAAAAAAAAAAAAGATGTTGTACATATATACAGTGGAATATTACTCAGCCAAAAAAAGAATGAAATCATGCCATTTGCAGCAACATGGATGGAACTAGAGATGATCATACTAAGTGAAGTTAAGTCAGACAAAGACAGACGTTATATGATATCACTTATTTGTGGAATCTTAAAAAATGACACAAATGAAATGAACTTACTTAGAAAACAGAAATAGACTCACAGACATAGAAAACCAACTTATGGTTACCAAAGGGGTGGGGGTGGGGGAGATAAATTAGGAGTTTGGGATTACCAGTTACCCACTACTATATATAAAATAAGTAAACAACAAGTATAGCACAGGGAATGATACTCAATATTTTGTAATAACCTATAAGGGAAAAGAAGCTGAAAAAAATAGAAATACATGTATGTATAACTGAATCACTTTGCTATACACTTGAAACTAACACAGCATTGTAAATTAACTATACTTCGATTAAAAAAATAAATTTTAAAACATGTGATTCAGTGAAGTGAGCGTATTAGAAAAGCTTGTTGCAAGCTATGGTGGCACACACCAGACAATCTCCCTGCTGCTGCTCGGTCCTTAATTAAATAAACTTAATTAAATAAACTTAATTAATAAACTTAATTAATAAACTTAATTAATAAACTTAATTAATAAACTTAATTAAATAAACTTAATTAAATAAACTGAGAATACTCGGTCCTTAATTAAATAAACCCTGGCTGCACCCCCAACCCCTACGTACCCAACATCGATATGACCATATGGGAGGTGTCTCAACTGTAAATCAGCATCTGTATTTCAGAAGAAATGTAGGATTGGAACACATGTTTGAAATCCCACTGGGTTTTTCTAATCGTGAAATCATTTAGGGCATGTCTTTCCCACTTAATAGATCCACAGACCTCTGAGGCATAAGTTCAGGACCTCTAAAGGAGGACCCTAACATTGAGTGACCCTGTGCTGTAAATGTGCATCTTCACTCATCTTAGATTATAGTTTAAAACGTGACACCGAAGGTATTATCAAAACTGTGTGAAACCGAACTTATTTACAAAACAGAAATACACTCTCAGACATAGAAAACAAACTTGTGGTTACCAAAGGGGAAAGGGGAGGATGAATTAGGAATTTGGGATTAACAGATACACACGGCTGTATGTAAAACAGATAAACAATAAGGCCCTACTGTATAGCACAGGGAACTATACGCAATATATTGTAATAACCTATAATGGAAAAGAATCTGAAAAAGTGTATATATATATATATATATATATATATATATATATATATATATATGAATTACTTTGCTGTGCAACCAAAAATAAATAAATACATAATAGGAAGAAAGAAAAAATGTATGAAACTCCCTCAAACAATCGTATGTGATGTGGTAGTGGAAGTATGATCAAAATATTCTAACATCACAGTGTCTTTCATAATATTAATATTGTACCATGTTTCTATTTGTTTGCTTGTATATTGTCAGGTATATTTATTTTACTGTGATCACCATGATTATGAAGACCAGGTTTATTTTGTAACTTTTTTTTTTTTTTTTACCATTTTACACCAACCTACCAGAATGCTTAAAACAATATAGAGATTTAAGAAAATATTGGACGGTGGGCATGTAAATTGATGCAACCAGTATGGAAAACAGCATGGAGGTTCATCAAAAAATTAAAAATAGAACCACCATTAGATCCAGCAATTCCACTTCTGGGTATTTATCTAAAGAAAACGAAAACACTAATTTGAAAAGATAGATGTGCCTCCATGTTCAATGCAGCCTTATTTATGATTACCAAGATGTGGAAGCAACATAAGTATCCACTGATGGATGAATGGATAAATAAGATGTGATATATATATATATATATATATGTATATATACATACATACATACAGTTGACCTTTGAACAACATGAGTTTGAACTGTGAGTTTCATTTATACAAAGATTTTTTTCAATAAATATAGTACTGTATTTTCATTTTGTTGCTTTTTATTTTTTAATAAATTTATTTATTTAATTTATTTATTTTTGGCTGCGTTGGGTCTTCGTTGCTGTGCACAGGCTTTCTCTAGTTGCGGTGAGCGGAGGCTACTCTTCGTTGCGGTACGCGGGCTTCTCATTGTGGTGGGTTCTCTTGTTGCTGAGCATGGGCTCTAGGAGCATGGGCTTCAGTAGTTGTGACATGCAGGCTCAGTAGTTGTGGCTCGTGGGCTCTAGAGTGCAGGCTCAGTAGTTGTGGTGCACAGGCTTAGTTGCTCTGCGGCACGTGTTATCTTCCCGGACCAGGGATCGAACCTGTGTCCCCTGCATTGACAGGCGGATTCTCAACCACTGCACTACCAGGGAAGCCCCATTTTATTGCTTTTTAAATTAACTAAGTGTGGGGAAATGTTTCTGTTCGATTAGAGAGCACAATATGTGGAATCAAAAGAATTAGTGTTTGAGTCCTGATTCTATCCAAACTGTTTCCACTTCCTGCCCTTGGGTGAGTATCAGTTCCTTTGCTTTTGAAGCAGAGATAGCAGTACTTGGGTTTTCCACCGTGTAGGGGGTAGTACCCCCAACCCCTATGTTGTTCAAGGGTCAACTGCACAGTGGAATATTACTCAGCCATGAAAAAGAATGAAATCAAGCCATTTGTGACAACATGGATAGACCTTGAGGACATTCATGCTTAGTGAAATAAGTCAGATAGAGAAAGAGAAATACCACTTGATCTCATTTATATGTGGAATCCAAAATTAAAAAAAAAAAAAGCTCATAGATACAGAGAACAGATTGGTAGTTGCCAGAGGTGGAGGGTGGGTGGTGGGCAAAATGGGTAAAGGAGGTCAAAAGGTACAACCTTCTAGTTATAAAATAAATAAATTATGGGGATGTGATGTACAGCCTGGTGACAATAGTTAATAATGCTGCACTGCATATTTGAAAGTTGCTGAAAGAGTAAATCTTAAGCATTCTCATCACCAGAGAAAAATAATTCTGTAACTATGTCTGGTGACCGGTGATAACTAGACTTATTGTGGTCATCATTTGGAACCATTATGCTTTACCCCTGAAACAAACATAATGTTGTATGTCAATTATACCTAAGTAAAATAAAATAATAAAGAAAGAACATATTGAATGAATGAAAGAATACATGAAACAGGAAAACAAACCAAAAAAAATAGTCCAAGACCACACTCTGTAAAATGATTATGACTTTATGCCAGAAAATTCTGGTTTGAACCTCAGTTCTCCAGATTTTGTCTATGAACAAATAGTGCAACGTCGTTGAAGCTCCATTTTTGTGTGCTTAAACCAGCAGGATTTATTCATCTGTGCTAAGGGCTGGGAGGAATGTGATGATTAAGATGACCTCAAGCCACATCCGAAAGGAATGTATAGATCATTTGAAAAAAGACCAATAACAGAAAAAATTTGTCAGTTTCCGTAGCGACCACATTTTTTACTGACAGCCTAGCTTAGATCAGAGCCTAATGCATACTCAATGAATTATATCTATTTTAAGAAATATAATAAGTAGATTAAGAATCCGCTTATTGTTGTTTATCTATTTTATATATAGTAGTTTGTCTTTGCTAATCCCATACCCCTAATTTATCCCTCCCCGCCTTCCTCTTTGGTAACCGTTTTCTATGTCTGTGAGTCTGTTTCTGTTCTGTAAATAAGAACAGAAGAGAAACATTTGTGTGTTTGTGTCATATTTTAGATTTGACATTTGATTTTAAACATTTGTGTCAATTGTGTCATATTTTAGATTCCACATATAAGTGATACCCAGCTCAGATTATGACCGCAGTGGAGTAAAGCAATGATCCGAATTGGAAATGACCTGATATAACACTTGATCCAGCATGTCCTAGCCCAGGTTTACTGACATAAAACTAGTTCCTTTTTTTTTCTAAAGTTTGTTTTGAGAACCCTGAAAGTTTGTTTCCTCTTGAGGTTTCACCATCTACAGCAGCATGAGTTTATTCATGCCATCATTTTGAGTATTATAAACGAACCCTTATATACAGTTGGCCATTCACATCTGTCTGATTAGTACCTGGGAAATACTGATATCGTAGAAATTCCTAGGAAAAGATAGTGAGGCCTGGAACATGAAATTCCAGGAATAGCAGTGAATAGGGCAATAAAAGTCAGACTTCTTCAAAATGTAATAACATCATCTGCCTCTCAAAACTTTAAAGACCATCATTCCATGTATCATAAGGTTCTTAAAGGCAGAAACAATCCATATATTATACACTGCTCCTTCTATAGAATCTAACTAAATGTCTGGCACATTGTGGGTTCTAAATATATTTTGTTAAATAAATGAATTAAAGACTAAATTGTGGCCAAACACTTTAATGGGCGTTGGCATTTTCTCCATTTGTGAAGAGTGGAGCAAGGGAAATGGATACATTTATTCTCATTTTCTCTTTTTTTTAAATTTAAGCATATTTATGTAATGAGAAATCCCAGAGATGTTATTACTTCCGGTTATCATTTCTGGAAAATGGTAAAGATTATCAGAGAGCCGGAATCATTTGAAGAATATTCGGAATGGTTCCTTCAAGGAAATGGTGAGTTTGACTCAAAATGTGGACTCCAGGTGGAATGGGGAAGCTTCTGCGTCTCATCCCCAGGTCTTACTGTCCCATGATTTAAACAACCACATTGTAATCGAAACCTAGATGTCGCTAAATCTGTAGTCCCTCCTGTTAACAACAGAAATCTTAGCGAATGTGCTTTGTGTTCTCCCCAATTTTTTCTAAATATAATAAACATATAAAAAGATAATTCACCACACTCAAAATAAGAGAAGTATGAATTCAAACTACAATGATATACAGTTTCTCATCTGTCGTAGTGGAAAGTGTATGCCTTTCCTCTCATTGCTGTAACAAATTACCACAAATCTAATGCTTTAAAACAACAGAAAATTGGGAATTCCCTGGTGGTCCAGTGGTTAGGACTTTCACTGCTGAGGGCCCGGGTTCAATCCCTGGTCAGGGAACTAGGATCCCACAAGCCACCTGACGTGGCCTAAAATAAAATAAATAAATAAAACAAAAAGGTATCTTACATTCTGGAGTTCAGAAATCCAAAATATGCCGTATGGGCTAAAACTAATGTGCAGGTGTGGTTACATTCTGTTCTTGAGGCTCAAGGAGAGAAGTCACTTCTTGCCTTTTCCAGCTTTTAGAGGCTGCCCACATTTCTTGGCACGTGGACCACATCCTTTCCACACTCTGCTGTCATCACATCTCCTTCTCTGATTCTGACACTCTTTCCGCTCTCACATAAGGACCTGTGATTACGTTGTTTCTACCTGGATAATCCAAGATAACCTCTCCCTTTGAAGGTCCTGAATTTAATTGCATCTTCAAAGTCCATTTTGTCATGAAAAGTAACGTATGCAGAGACTTGGGGATCAGGCTGTGGACACTTTTGTGTGGCTATCATTCTGCTCTAGCCCAGCTAGCATTCAAAACATTTGACTCACGCTGTGGCAGTGAGACTCTGGGTAGACCAACGCGCTCATATGTTGCTGGTGGCATGGATAACAGTACTAACCCATGTAGGGTCATCTTGCAAATTCTAACATTCTAGCATTTACACATTCATGTTTAACTCCCCTTTCTCCAGTGGAAAAAAATACACTAGCAAAAATACAAAATAAAAGTTGCGGTGGGGAGAAGCAGAAGATGGATTTACTAGACTATTCAAATTATCCTTATTTGTAATAGCAAAAAATAAAGTTGCCACCAAATATATAATGAAATGCTACTCAACTTAAAAAAAATGGAATGTTGCCATTCTATTACAGAGTGACCTCTAGAATCCACTGCTAACTATTTTAAAAATTGAGATGTGGAGAAAAGTTTGTAGCGTAGGCTACCAATGAACAACGACGGAGGACAAATACAGGAAAGGGCATGAGGAGAGAAGAGTTTGGCAAAATTTGGAGAGTTGGGTGCGATAAGAAAGAAGCAACTAAATGAGGTGGATGGACCTAGAGTCTGTCATACAGAGTGAAGTAAGTCAGAAAGAGAAAAACAAATACTGTATGCTAACACATATATATGGAAACTAAAAAAAAAAAAGGTTCTGAAGAACCCAGGGGCAGGACAGGAATAAAGACTCAGACATAGAGAACGGACTTGAGGACACAGGGAGAGGGAAGGGTAAGCTGGGACGAAGTGAGAGTGTGGCATGGACATATATACACTACCAAATGTAAAATAGATAGCTAGTGGGAAGCAGCCACATAGCACAGGGAAATCAGCTCGATGCTTTGTGACCACCTAGAGGGGTGGGATAGGGAGGGTGGGAGGGAGGCTCAAGACGGAAGGGTTATGGAGATGTATGTATACATATAGCTGATTCAATTTGTTGTACATCAGAAACTAATGCAACATTGTAAAGCAATTATACTCCAATAAAGATATATATAAAAGAAGCAACTAATATCTGCCTGGTCACCATCAGAGACAACCTTAAATATTGTATTAAAGAGCTTGGTTTTTTTTTTTTGGCTGCTCTACATAGCTTGTGGGATCTTAGTTCCCCGACCAGGGATTGACCCCGCGCTCACAGCAGTGAAAGTGTGGAGACCTAACCACTGGACCGCCAGGGAATTCCCAAGAGCTTGGAATTTAACTTATGCAATATTTTGATTAAAAAAAATATTATTTCTGAAGAAAACTCTAAAAGTTTGGATCTGGATTTCCATCAAAGATATTTTTAAAAGGCTTTAATGCCAAAAAAATTTAAACACCTGTTTCGGTTGTGTCAGCTTGTCCAATGCTCTGGAATCCTATTTGATTCCCTTGTAGAGCCACAGAGGAAACATATTTTTAACTACTACAATTTTTCCTGTCACAAACATGCTCCTCCTGGCCATAATCTTGGACGTTCCTGGATGAAATGCCCTCCTTTAAGAGGTCCCAGTGGGGACTTCCCTGGTGGTCCAGTGGTTAGGACTCTGTGCTTCCACTGCAGTGGGTACGGGTTCGATCCTTGGTCGGGGAACTAAGATCCCACAAGCTGCACGGCCAAAAAAAAAACAAAAAACAAAAATCAAACAAACAAAAAAACAGTTCCCAGTGTCCGTGTGCAGACAGTGAATGTTCAACATTTTACTAGCTGTTTTTTCAGCAGAAGGAGGACCTAACTTCTAGGAGCCTCAATTTCCCTATTGGATTGGGAGTGTAATAATTGAGACTGTGCTGAAACCTGCTCCACACTTGTAAGAAAAAATTAGGTGTCTTTATTGCAAGGTAGAGAAAAATCTTGCCTTTTGTTTTTTTAACTTCTTGGAGTTTATCATCTAATTATGTCAAACACAACTATCTCTCCTATTTAATTATACCAAACCCTTAGTTGCAAACAACCTTAAACATAAAAAACAGATCAAGCAATTATAATTAAATATTTATTTATTTATTTATTTGGCTGCGCCGGGTCTTAGTTGTGGCATGCGGGTTCTTTTTATTTGCGGCATTGGAAATCTTAGTTGCGGCATGTGGGATCTAGCTCCCTGACCAGGGATGGAACCCAGGTCCCCTCCATTGGGAGCATGGAGTCTTAGCCACTGGACCACCAGGGAAGTCCAAGCAATTATAATTAAACAGGTTAAATAATTCAAGCACGTCTCAGTGAATCCAACATAAGAATTCAACGAGCTATATTTCTGTAGGAATAGCTGGAACCATGGGATTAAACAGAAGATCTTATATCTCTGCACCTTTCTCCTTGAAATTTTCATCTTCTGAACAAAAAAAATGTGACACACACACACACACACACACACACACACACACACGATGAAATACTACTCAGCCATAAAAAAGAATGAAATAATGCCATTTGCAGCAACATGGGTGGACCTAGAGATGATCATACTAAGTGAAGTAAGCCAGACAGAGAAAGACAAATACCATATGATATCACTTATATGTAGAATCTAAAATATGATACAAATGAACTTATTTACAAAACAAAAATAGACTCACAGACATAGAAAGCAAACTTATGGTTACCAAAGGGGAAAGTTGGGGGGATAAATTAGGAGTTTGGGATTAGCAGATACAACTACTATGTATAAAATAAATAAACAACAAGGTCCTACTGTATAGCACAGGGAATTATGTTTAATATTTTGTAAAAAACCAAAATGGAAAAGAATATGAAATTTTTTTTTCTTTTTTTTTTTGTCTCAACATAGGTTTCTGCTAGTTTGGTTCGCATGATATGAAAGAGAGCTGACCATTCCTGAATTGGGGAACTTATATAGTATTGTGCAGTTATACAAGGAGAGACAGAAAGTTTGCTCTTTTTTTTTTCCTCTGGAAAGTTTACTCTTGATATGAAGACCAAAAATCTCAGGGGAAGAGACACAGGTTTGCATGTGTCTAATGCCTTATTCAACAATGTCTAAGTGACAGGATCATTTGACCTACGACTCCTCAAATGCACATTGTGAAAGGAAAAAAAAATTTTTTTTCCACACTATGTGCTGTTCCAAAGGTTTGGGATGGGTGAAGGACATACAAAAGACATGTGTTTCTGGTATAGGGGAAAGAAACTGTATTCATAGCAGAAAGAACAAAGACATGGAGTCCAAATTAGAAGGAGTTTAAAATTAGCTCTTTCATTTGCTAACTGAATTCTCTTTCCAGTTCAAAAATCTCATCACAGGTAGATGTGACACATTATTTTTTTTAACTTTTTATTTTATGTTGGAGTACAGTTGATTAACAATGTTGTGATAGTTTCAGGTGTACAGGAAAGTGATTCAGTTATACATACACACGTATCTATTCTTTTTCAAATTCTTTTTCCATTTAGGTTGTTGCATAATATTGAGCAGTGTTCTCTGTGCTATACTGGGTCCTTGTTTGTTGGTTACCCATTTTAAATAGATGCCCATCTTAAGCACAGACTCCGGACGCACAGGCTCAGCGGCCATGGCTCACGGGCCCAGCCGCTCTGCGGCACGTGGGGTTTTCCCGGACCGGGGCACGAACCCGTGTTCGGCGCATTGGCAAATGGACTCTCAACCACTGCGCCACCAGGGAAGCCCTAGATGCCCATCTTAAATACTGCATTGTATATGGCACCACCTGGTGGCCATCCAGGCAGTAAAGGCAGAAATTCTATTTCTCACGTCAACGAAGAGGAAAGGACAAGGATTCCTCCCGCCCTGCTCACTTGCTCATCAGACACATAGGGTGTGCATCAAGCGGGCAGCATTCCCGGGGCGGTGGGGTCCACGAGAGTGAACCAGGTACTTCTGCCTCCGCTTCTCTTGCAGTGCTGTATGGATCGTGGTTTGACCATGTTCACAACTGGCTGCAGATGAAAGGAAAAGAGAATATCCTGGTGATATCGTATGAGGAGCTGCAACAGGTAACCATTCTCTCTAGCTCCATTTCATGGCTGTCTATCTTCCATCCATTCTTTCAATTTAATTTAATTAATTAATTTTTTAACATCTTTATTGGAGTATAATTGCTTTACAATAGTGTGTTAGTTTCTGCTGTATAACAAAGTGAATCAGCTATTCATATACATATATCCCCATATCTCCTCCCTCTTGCGTCTCCCTCCCACCCTCCCTATTCCACCCCTCTAGGTGGACACAAAGCACCGAGCTGATCTCCCTGTGCTATGCGGCTGCTTCCCACTAGCTATCTATTTTACATTTGGTAGTATATATAAGTCCATGCCACTCTCTCATCCATTCTTTAATATTTCTATTCTACCCTTTCAATCGGATCTTATCCCTGGGAGGAAATCAAGAGGGGTCATTTCTTCTTTGACCTCCTTAGGTTGTACACATTCTTTCTTCAATTTTCTCATTTATTTCTTTTTACAACATTTAATGCAGGCACTGACAAAGAGTTTAGTAACATACTAAGGGCTATCAACGGTTTCATGGCAAAAATCTGAAGCAATCTGGGAACCCAGGGGCAGTGTCCGGTGGGTATGGAAGGCAGATGGGGCTTGGCAGGGTCAGGATAGAGGCAAAAGTATTTACATATTCCCAGACCGACTGATAGGAATTGAATATGTCAGTATTCATAGGAAGCATTGGCTGACCTCCAGAGAAAGCGGCCGACGTAAATTTTTTTTTAATTAATTTCATTTTGGCTGCATTGGCTCTTCGTTGCTGCGTGTGGGCTTTCTCTAGTTGCGGTGAGCGGGGGCTACTCTGCATTGTGGTGCATGTGCGTCTCGTTGCAATGACTTCTCCTGTTGTAGAGCATGGGCTCTAGGCACGCAGGCTTCAGTAGCTGTGGCACATGGGCGCAGTAGTCGTGGCTCGTGGGCTCTAGAGCGCAGGCTCAGTAGCTGTGGCTCACAGGCTTAGTTGCTCCGCGGCATGTGGGATCTTCCCGGACCAGGGCTTGAACCTGTGTCCCCTGCATGGGCAGGCGGATTCTTAACCACTGCACCACCAGGGAAGCCCGTGGCCAACGTTACTTTAAATAAACTGTCTCAGGACTTCCCTGAGCCACAACTACTGAAGCCCATGAGCCTAGAGCCCGTTCTCCGCAACAAAAAGAGGCTACTGCAATGAGAAGCCTGCGCGCAGCAACGAAGACCCAACGCAGCCAAAAATAAATAAGTAAGTAAGTAAGTAAGTAAATAAATAAATAAATAAAAGTAAAGTAAAAAATAAATAGACTGTCTCTTATAAACACTCCTCTGTCCCACACTTGGACTGCACATTTCCAGACGAGCATGACGAGCTCATCCTCTTCCTGCTTTCGCTTATTTTCTGTCTCCGCCTGGTCATCACTCTCTGCTGTCTCTGTTTGCTCTCTTTTTCCCGATTGTCATTTTCTTTTCACTCTCTGTGGTTCTCATCCTAGGACATACAAGCTAGTGTAGAGACGCTCAGCCACTTCTTGGGCAAGAAGCTGAGCCCAGAAGAACTGAATGCAGTCCTCAAGAATGCATCCTTCAAGACCGTGAGAGATAATACAATAGCAATTATTCCCGATCACCTGATATCTTTATGGATCAAAGCAAAGGTTTCATGAGAAAAGGTAAGAGAGCAGTTTTTAAAACTGAAGTATATTTGATTTACAATATTAGTTGCAGGTGATTAGTTGCAGGTGCAGCATAGTGAGTCAGTATTTTTATAGATTATACTGCATTTAACATTATTACAAAACAATGGCTACATTCCCTGTTCTGTACAATATATCCTTGTTGCTTATTTATTTTATACATAGTAGTTTGTACCTCTTAATCCCCTACTCTTATCTTGCCCCTCCCCCCTTTCCTCTCTCCACTGGTAACCACTAGTTTGTTCTCTATATCTGTGAGTCTGTTTCTGTTTTGTTATATCCATTCATTTGTATTATTTTTTAGATTCCACACATAAGTGATAAAATACAGTGTTTGTCTTTCTCTGTCTGGCTTATTTCACTGAGCATAATACCTCCAAGTCCATCCATGTTGTTGCAAGTGGCAGAATTTCATTCTTTTTTTATGCCTGAGCATTTCTAATTTTAGGACCTGGAAGAAATGGACAGAGAATTCCTCTGCTTCTGTGGATAAACTAAGATATGGGGCGAGGAAAATATTTGAGTCTATAAAATCACAAAAGTGGCACCTGACTTGGAGAGTTTAAGGAATGATTTGGGATATTTATAAGGTCCTAAAGAAAACTTGTGAAGATGAAGCCCTGCCTATGAATAATGTATTTCCCTGTCCCCACTCATGTCCTAGGTGTTGGTTGTTGTGTAGAGCACCCTCACATTTTCTTGTTAGAGTTCCGGCTCACAACACTGGTGTGGTCCCTCGCCCCATGGAGCGACCCTCCCTTTACAAGTATTGACAATGGGAATATCTATTCCACCAAAAGGAGCTGGCAAATGGAAACCCTGGGGAAAGAAAAATGAGGGGAAAGACATGTGACTTAGCTCCAGGCCAAACCTTCTGTTGAGACCCTATTACTAAAGACCAAAGATGTTCACTACACAGAAGGAATGAGGGTGTTGATGGCATGTAGTGGGTAGTTTCCATTTTCAACCTGCAGTATACAAGAGTGGGGCTGGGGAGACCTCAAGGAAAAGATGACATGTGACTGTTTGCTCGGTTACCCAAGGGAAGAGCATTCGAGGTAGAAAAAAACTGCAAGGTACAAAACACTGGGTAGTGCTGTTTGCGGTGATATTCAAGGGTGGAGAGTTAAAAATAAAAGGAGGGGCTTCCCTGGTGGCGCAGTGGTTGAGAGTCCGCCTGCCGATGCAGGGGACACGGGTTCGTGCCCCGGTCCGGGAGGATCCCACATGCCGCGGAGCGGCTGGGCCCGTGAGCCATGGCTGCTGGGCCTGCGCGTCCGGAGCCTGTGCTCCGCAACGGGAGAGGCCACAACAGTGAGAGGCCCGCGTACCGCAAAATAAATAAATAAATAAATAAATAAATAAATTAAAAATTAAAAAAAAAATAAAAGGAAAGGGACTTCCCTGGCGGTCCAGTGGGTAAGACTTCGCCTTCCAATGCAGGGGGTGCAGGTTCGATCCCTGGCTGGGGATCTAAGATCCCACATGCCTCGTGGCCAAAAAACCAAAACGTAAAACAGAAGTAATATTGTAACAAATTCAATAAAGACTTTTAAAAAATGGTCCACATCTAAAAATAAAAAATAAAATAAAAAGAAAGGAAAGAGAAGGCATGATTTGGGGGTAGCAATCAATCACAAGTACACCATATCTACCTACACGACCCAGGGTAAGAGCAGTGTGGGAGAAAAGAACCTCCACTGTCCTAAAGAAATGTGTTGCTGGTTAAATGAGGTATACATGTAATATCCTAACACAATGCCTGGCATATGAGAAATTACTTCATGTAGGTTAGGTGTTATTACTGTTGTGGTTGCCTTCTGTGATTATTCAAACCTCACAATATAAACAGATTGCAAACTGGAGACTCAAATATACTACCAAAAACCAGTGGCCGTCGGACTCTGGACAAGAAACTTTTAACCACTCGGTTATATTGCCTTGCAATTTCCAGTTCAGTGTTCGTGACAGATTGGCAGTGGTGACAGACACAGAAGACGCTCAAGTGAAGTCTTGAGACCTTATTTATAAACCTGATCTGGACTTATTTTTTTGTATATTTGACAGGAATCATTGGGGACTGGAAAAGTCACTTTACAGTGGCCCAGAGTGAAGCCTTTGATAAAATATACCAGGAGAAGATGGCTGGGCTCGCTCAAGACCTATTCCCATGGGAATAATGGCCTTATATTCCTGGATCAGATATAAATGCTGAATTTCCTGATGTTCTTGTGTTCGAGCACGCTCATAGGAAGCAAATTTTAATCCTACAATTCAATATGTGGTTCATTGAAAATAACCATGTTCTAAGAATACTATTTCATAATAGGTGGAAGTCATATAATAGTTAAATTTCAGTGCCATAAATGAAGTTTTAATGGAACACACATACATGCACACACACACACAAAAGAATCATGTTCCTTATTAACTGTAAGCCATGCCAGCTTCAAAAAGTTATATAATATTTCAAACACACAGAATAAGAAAGAAAACAATATTTTAAACCTCATATGAATTCTAACCTGTTAAAAAATAAAAGTGAATACTTTCCCATATTGGTGAGTATATGAAAGTCCACCACAGAACATTACATGTATTAATATACTTACCTCTTCTTCTGTAGCCATTCCCCAATCATATCTTCCCTCTGTATCTTTGGCATCTCATAATTGGTAACTACTCAGAATTTAGTGTGTACGTTTCTGTAGGGGATACCTTGTTCAGATCACCACACCGACGCACTTATGCTCCAGCCGCTGTGAGGGAGCCTGCTGAGGGCTTGCAGGTGCCCTCTTATCTGCAACATTGCTTTGAGCAAAACGAGAGACATCTTTCCTGGAAGATTAGGCTTCCCGAAAAACAAACGGCACCCAGCAAATGACTTGCAGAGATAAATATTAAAGACTAACACCTTGCGCTAGGAAAGGAGCAGATTCGTGGTGTGCTTTGTTGTCAAGCTCTCTGGGGGACGAGAACAAACCACATCTGTGTTTGGCTTCTTCCCCAAGACCCACCACTCACCCCTGCCGTGTTGTGCTGGCCTCACTCCTTTTCAGAGCACACTCATTCATTGAATCATTTATACAAAAGCACCCATTTCAAGCTGTTTCTAAGAAACCCAACTCAAGAAACTTAACCCCAGAAGCCATCCTAGGAATAAAACTGTGAAGATGGGATTCTGGAATCGATCACTTACCAGCCAGACAACAATGAGGACCCCAATACTAGCAGAGGGGAACATACAGACAGACCCTGGCATATTATCCCAGGGCAAATCCTAAGGGCTTTTTGTTTGTTTGTGTTTTTTGGCGCACCACACGGCATGCAGGATCTTACTTCCCTGACCAGGGATCGAACACGTGCCCCCTGCAGTGGAAGCGCGGAGTCCTAACCACTGGACCGCCAGGGAAGTCCCCTGCTAAGGTTTTCACTACTGTGTTGGGATACAGGTGGAAAGGGCTGATCTGTCATGTGCAGAATCTCTGGAATGTGATTGTTACAGGGGGAACAGTAACTCTTAGGACTGTGGAATTAGGTGCCTTTTGAAAAGTGCCACTAACGCAAAAAGCAGTGGAGACAGTGACCTCAGAGGGATTCATCAGGGTTGTAAATGTCACCAAAAACCCGGCCTCTGTTCACTGCTGCCGAATAGAAACACAGAGACAGAACCTGGAGGAGTAGAAAAGAGTAGCTTTATTACTTTGCCAGGCAAAGGGGGCCACAGCAGGCTAAGGCCCTCAAAACTGTGCCTTGATTCCTGGGCAATAGGAAGGGGTCTTATAATTTCAGGGTGGAAAACAGGGCTGTAGATAAGGATCGGGGCTGATGTGGTCTTCATTTTTCTTTCTTCTGGAGACATTGGGATTATTAGGGCTGGCGTCAGGTGGTTCCGGAACGGGTTCTGGTGGTCCTCAAGGTTATCGTTCCATGACGTTCTTTCTGGAATGAAGAATGCCCACAAAGGAAAGGAGTGCTAGGGAGTGTTGTCTTGGAGGAGTAAACATCAGGTGCACAGTACAACTTTAGCTAGAGGGCAGTCACTATCAGAGTGCAGCTAAGCAAGAAAGAGAAGGGAAAAATAAAAAACGTCTACAGGGGCTTCCCTGCCTGGACATCGAGCCCTGGTCCGGGAAGATCCCACACACCGTGGAGCAACTAAGCCCGTGTGCCACAACTACTGAATCCGGCGTGCCTAGAGCCTGTGCTCCGCAGCAAGATAAGCCACCGCAGTGAGAAGCCCGAGCGCCACAACCACTGAGCCTGCACTCTAGAGCCCACGAGCCACAACTACTGAGCCCGCGTGCCACAACTACTGAAACCTGCGCCCCTAGAGCCCATGCTCTACAATGAGGAGCCACCGCAATGAGAAGCCCGCACACCACAACGAAGAGCAGCCCCCCCACCCCGTTCCTACTCGCCGCAACTAGAGAAAGCCTGCGCATAGCAACAAAGACCCAACACAGCCTGAAATAAATAAATAAATTTATTAAAAAAAAAAAAGTCTACAGGAGACCAGTTGGATGGGTGGCAAGAATAAGGGCTGAATAAGGGCTGACATAATGGGGGTGCCTCAACTAGCTTCTGCTACAGCATAAAGGCAGTGTGGGAGTAATGTCAGCAGGATGGTGAAATAGGAGGCCCTGTCCCCGGATGATAATAATGTGAGGGCTCTGGAAGCCAGGAGGGCAGTTCCAGTCCCCCCATGGACCACGGAATCCAAGTTCAGCCACGTTGGACAGGATGAGAACAGCCTCACCCTGCCCGCATTACCCCTTCCAAAGCTGCCACATCTCAGTGCTAAGCCGCCTACCCCCAGCCCTTCTCACCCAGTGGGGAAAGAGAAAGCAAAGGGAGGGGCTGGCTTCTCCAGCCTTTGAGACCCGCTGCCCGACAGACCTGCTTCTGTCTCCTCAAACACGGAATGTGAGGAAACGTGGCTGTGGCCTGGGGAGAGCTAAGATCAAAGAAATGGGGTAAGGATGGCAGCAACCCGCTCGAGGGTCTCAAGGACCACCTGGGCACCCCCATGGATGGCACAGACCTCACGGACTGGCTTGACCCTGCAGAACCGAGGGAGACACCCGGTCCTGAGGCTGGTCCGTCAGGAGAAGGGAAAGGGGTGAAGCTGGTACCCATCGCCCCAGCACTTTGGGGCAGTGCCCTGGGGAAAGGCTGGTAGTGCTACACACCTGACACAGCCCTGTTGAGGCAGGAGATAGACGGGCCCCAGGCTGAGCAGCTGGACTCTGTCTCCTGTGGACAGATAGTCCAAGATGAAGAGAAGGAGCTGAGCCCTGCCCAGGTAAGACACCACATATTTCTCATTCTCGAGGTCAAGGAGACCTTCCCGACTACACATGGCAGAAAGGCTCCTTGGAGGTCAAAAAGGGGGTGATGTCAGCCTACCCATAGGCCTCTTCGCAAGAACCCACCTCGGCTGAGAGATGCACGCGCACGCAGGGGAGGACCCTGAGATAAACCAAGTACGGACTCAGAACCACGCAAAGCAAGATGACTGGCCAGAGGAAACCCGGAAGAAATGCCCCATATAAGTGATTCAAACTACCACAAGGGCACGACTCTCTCTGGGAGTCCACCCGTGTGTGCCTATTCATATGTACTCTTTTTCCTCCTAATAAACACTTTACTTGTTTCACTACTTTCCGTTTCTTTGTGGAAATTCATTTTCTCCAAAGCCATATGGGCCAGGGCCTCGTCACTGGCCACTGGTCTAGTGACTAGGATTCAGTGCTCTCTCTGCCATGGCCTGACTTCAGCCTGTGGCCAGGATCCGAAATCCTGCTTGAAGCTGCTGCAGGCTGAGGCCACCCGAGATCACTGTGGCATAGAGGGAAGACACACAATCCTAAACATCCCCTCCAGGAGGGACCCCCTAGAATCTCCAGCCGGCCTGTCTGCTGGAGGTCCTTCCCTCCTGAAGCCAGTCCATAAAGACTGGAAGAGGTGACTGCTTCCCAAAGTGCAGACATCAACGCAAGGCTACAAAGATCACGAGGAATCAGGGAAACAGGACATCATCGAATGAAGGAAATAAGCCCTAGTGACCGATCCCAGAGAAATGGAGATCTACCAACAGCCTGCTGGAGAATTCAAAGTCATCGTCTTAAAGAAGCTCCGTGAGTTACAGGAGAACAGAGATAGGCAACAAAACGGAATCAGGAAAATAGATTATTTTTCCTTTACAATTTTGTTTATTGAAGATTAAGTTTCTATTCAACTTTAAGGTCCACAATTATAAAGTTTAACTTGAAAAAACAGAGATTAGTTTTGACATTTAAAATTAGTACAAAAACGATCTGTTAACAACCATAGGTGAACAATATAGAAACAATTGCATCTCAAAAGCATGTTAGGAAAACAGCAGATTTTTTAAAATGAAAAGTTTGGATTGACGTCAGCAAGAAGGGAACAATCTGTCATCAACTGGGATCAATCACCATAGACAGGAAATAAATCTAGGCAAGGACAAGTAAAGAATGAGAAATAACAATGTTTCTAAACCTTCCCTCCCCATTCAACTCTTTCCCAAGTCATTCTTCAGTTCCAAGGCCAAGGTGAGCTAACAATGCAAGCTCAGTTTGGATCATGTCTCTGGTTGTACTCTGTTTGTGGGACAGATTAAAACTCGATTCAAAGTGAGCATATCAGAAAACATTGTTCAAAGTGGCATGTTTGTATATTAGATAATTTCCTTGGTATTGCTCCAGAGAACACTTTGTCTTCCTTAGCTAAGTAATAAATCTCTGTTGCCCCCTAGTGTAAAGTGCCCAACATTGAGTTGCCCACGTGAAAAGCAGCTCAGTTACAAATCATCGCTTACAATTCAGAGGAAATATGGGTTTGGTGTTTACATTTGAAACCCAATGGGGACTCCTCTAATCATGACATCTATGTAGGGCATGTCTTTCCCAATCAACTGCTCCACAGTCCTGTGATGCAAAATTTCAGGAGCTCCAAAGGAAGATTCTAACTTTGAATATCCCTAGAGATATAAATGTGAATCTGTACTCTTCTTATGGTTTAAATCACGTGATACAAAACACATTATCTAAATTGCACGAAACTCTCTCAACCCACCTTTTGTGATGTAATGGATGAATGATCAGAATATTCTTATATCACAGTGTATTATATTTTATGAATGTTGTACTCTATTTCTATTTGCTTGTTTACTGTAAGGGTCATTTATTTGACTGTGACCTCCATGACTCTGGAGACTGTTGGGGGGAGGGGAGGGAAATTTCTCCCCTCCCCCTCTTGAGTTCTTGTGGCTGGACTAATAATACAATTGACTCAAGACAGAGTAACAGGAGAAAAAGAAACTAACTTTAATTCAAAGAAATGAGACTTAAGAAGTGGCCAAAGCAGGCAGCTTTTATACTTTTTAGACAAAGAAACAATAAATTTGTGAGGAAATGACAGGACAAAGAATTTTAGGTTTTGGGTGCTCAGTTAGTGAAGAATCTAAACAGAATTAGGTTTAGCTGGTAAATTAAAGAAGTAGTAAGGTTTGCTTATACAGGTCTCTTGGCCCTAAATGCCATCTCTGGTGATAAGGATGTCTCGCGACCTTCTGGTACAGGAAAAGCGCCTTTCACACAGATTTCCTGCTTTCAGGGAAACAGAGGTGGGTCAAAGCATCCCTCTTTCACCAGCTCTTTCTTATGTAACTTGCCTTCAAAATAATCAATATGCCATTGTGAATGAAAAATGCTGCTTGCCATATCAGTCTGCCAAATAAACCATAATTCTCAATTTTAGGTTTTTTCAGTTGACCATATACTTTTGACCAGGGACAGCAATCAGTTAAGTGCTAACTGCTAGTAGTAGTGGTGGTGGTAGAAATAGTAAAAGTCCTAGTAATAGTACAGTTAGCTGCTATTTTGATTATCACTACCTAGTCACAGAATTGGGAAACCAAAACTAGTTCTTCACACATTCATTCTTGATACCTACTCCCAGAAACTCACACACTCACAGGGTCATACACACAACCACAAGCCCTGGGTTCCCTCTGCACATACCCTGATATTCTGATTTATAATAAGAAATACGTTCATCACCAGTTCCTGGCACAGAGCTCCCCAAACTCTTGGAATTTCCTTTGTGAGGAGCCAGAACAAGGTGTCTTTTGTTATGTTAATGAATGACTAGTAGGGGGTTGGTTGCCACGGGAACCAACCCAATTACTCAGCAGTTAGAACGTTCAGTTCCACCCCTAGACCTCCAGGGAGGAAAGAGGGCCTAGAGAGTGAGTTCAATCACTAAGGGCCAATGGTTTAAGCAATCATGCCTAAGTAATGAAGCCTCCACAAAAACTCAAAAGGACGCAGTTCAGAGAGCTTCCGGGTTGGTGGAACACGTGGACACACTGGAAGAGCGGTAAGCATGGAAGCTCCGTGCCCCTTCCCACACATATCTTGCCCTATGTATCTCTTCCATCTTTCCACTCCCGAGTTATATCCTTTTATAAAAATTGGTGGGTGATCTAGTAAGTAAAGTAAGTGAACATTTCTCTGAGTTCTGTGAGTTGCTCTAGCAAACTAATCAAACCCAAGGAGGCGGGGGGCAGTCATTGGAACCTCCGATCTATAGAGGGTCAGTCAGAGCACAGGTGATATCTGGACTTGTGACTGGCACCTGTGGGGGGTGGGGGCATCTTGGGGACCCAGCCTTTAATTAACCTATGGGAATCTGCCTCTATCACCAGCTAGACAGTGTCAGAGTTGAGTCGAATTGTTAGGACTCCCAGCTGCTTTCAGAAAATTGCTTGATGGTGGGGGGAAAAAAATCCACACACCGGAATTGAAATCAGAATTATACATACACACACACCGCTAAAAACGCAAAGCTGGATCACTACACACACACACTGGTTTCCCATACGCTCATACACAACCACAAAAAGTGGGCCACACGCATACTTGTACAAATGCACACTTCCAGAAATGGTAGCTTCTACACACATTCACTATCTGCGGGTCCACAGACAACTACACAACCACAAAAAATGGGATCTACAGAGTCGGTATTTTAAGCTTTGTGGGCCAATTTCTGTGGCAACTGCTCAGCTCTGCATTGCGCAAAAACAGCCATACATGACACATCGAGGTGCACGAGCACACACATTCAAAATGAATTTACACACACACGTACACAACCACAAAAACTGGGTTTCTCACACACGCAAAACACAAGGGTACACAACCACAAAAATCCGGTCACACGCGTTCACAAAGGTTCATCCTCACACATACACACAATAACACAACCTGGGCCTCACACACATAAATGCACAATGACCACCCGGGACCCCCAAGCCCAGACCTCAGGGGCGGGCTCACACCTCCCGTCTTCCCTCACAGACTCGCGGTCACCTCACGCACCGCCACAGGAGGTCGCTCGCGTCCCCGCCCGGCCGACGCGCAGCCGCGTCACTACGCGAAGCGGAAACGAGTCGCAGGGGCTCCTGGGAGATGTAGTCTGGGGCCTGGAAAGGCGCCGCGCAAAGGACTCTGGGGCTGTTCGTTCAGAGAAGGCGCAAGCGATATCCCACCCCTGGTCTGGAGCAACATCCCTTCGCTCCTCTACTGGGTCCATTCGTGTCCGGGCCGGACAGATCGGAGCCAGCGCGGGCTGGGATCCCTCAACCTCACGATCCGGGAGTGGCCGTCCTGAACGGCGCCACGTCCCGGAGGCTTCTGGGAAGTGCAGCCTGAGCTCGCAGTGCGCATGCGCGAGCGCGTGCGTTACGGTCCGTGGGTGAGCCAGGCTCCCCAAACCCCTCTGAGCTCCAGGGGTAAAGGGGAGGGTGTTGGGGCTAGAAGCCCCCGGACGGGAACGTGTAGGTGTGGATGCTGGGGAGGCTGGGTTTGGTTGAAGGGATCAAGGAAGGGTCTCAGCACCCGAAAACATCTACGTGATTTTATAAGGACAGCAACAAGTGGGGCCCTGGGAAGCGCTAGGCGGCCCTTGCGCGTGCGCGCGGCGCAGCGTGTTCCGAGGGCTGGTGTAGGGGCGGGGCCTCGGGCGGGCACGCGAGCGGCGATGACCCCAAGAGCGGCTCTGAGTGCGCGAGCGCGCCTGCGTATGCCTGCCTGTAAGTGGGTTGGGGCCTCATGTCTGTGCCTGTGGAAAGGTCCCGGGGGAGGTGAGTAAGCGCCTGCGCACCGCGTGGCTTTATTTAGGGGCGGGGCCTCGTGCTCTCGTGGCCGCCTAGGGGCGGGGCCGCGGCTCGCCGACGTGTCTCGCGCGTGAGGGGGCGGGTCCAGCCAGTGCCGACCGAGGGCCGCGGAGGAGAGTACGCAGGCGCGGGGAGCGCGGGGAGCGCGCCTTGCCTGCGCAGCTGCCGGGGTGGGCGTCGCCGGGACGCGACCCTGGAGGACAGGTTGAGTGTGGCTGTGGGTGTGTGCCCACGGCTGCCTGGAATTTTTCCGCCCGTGACCGCCTGTGGGGTTTTGTCTGGTTGTGTGGTGACGGAGTGTGAGGTGAGGGACTGTGTTTGAAGCGTGTGGTGGCGTCGCTGTGTTGTGAGAGGAGAGCGGGTTGTGGCGTTTCTGCGTGTGTCTGTGATGGAGCCAGCCGTGTGGTGACGGGGACGTGCCTCAGGACCATGTTCGTATTTCACCGCAAGGTCTGTGGTGTTTATGTGAGGAAGAGGTGACTGCGTCTGTGGGAGGGGGGCCGGGAGTGGGTATGTAAGTGTGGCTGTGAGAATTTGTGTTGTTGAAGCGCGTTCGTGTGTGTGTGTGTGTGTGTGTGACCGACTGATGTAGGTGGCCGTTTATCGCCGTCTGGAGTGGCTGCATGATTTGACCGGGTGGCTGTATGACTGAGCTTCAGTGGCTTTGCGGTTGTGAGTGTGTGGCAGTGTGCGACTGCGCTGTCGAGGTGTATCTCTCCCTGTAAGCGTGGAAGGAGGATCCCTGTGGGGAGGACTCTGAGCGGCTTTACGGGCGTGCAGGCTCCTGGCAAGGAAGTATGTGTGCTGTTGTGGGAGGCTTTCCTTCTCGGTAAAACAGGATAACAACACCCGCGTCAGTTTTGGGAAAATTATATAAATGGCGTAACGTAGTGAAATACCCCGTGCCAATGGCACTCACCAGGCCCTGTGTAGGTGCTGGGTGTTTGTTGGAGTGCTGGTGGTCGTTTTTCGTTGTCCCCGTGCAGAGGTAGAAGCGCGGTGGTGAACGCTGGAGAAATTTGCATCTCTGAACTTGAGATTGAGCAATGCTTCTCAGAGCTGGGGATCTGACCTCTTCTAGCTGAGAAGCGGTGTCCCAGTAGCCCAGCTGCTCCTTGTTGTCTGTTATTGCATTAGTGCATTTGAAGGGAGGGCAGTGTCTGTCCTGGTCTCTGGGACCTGAGGCTGCGTATGGTTGTGTGTCTGCTTCCTAACCAGTGTAGCTTGGGGGACTCTGGGACTTCTGGTTCCATCACTCAGTATTTGTGTGACTTTGGGAGAGGTCACTTAAATTGCTGACCCTCAGTTTCACCTGCAAAATGGGGATAATAATAGTACCAATCTTAGGCCTGTGGTGAGCGTTAAGTAGAACAGTGCCTGACACAAGTAAGCAACGAATAAATGCTAATTGCTTTATTATTAACCTAATAACCCCAAGGATTCCACACCCAGAGAATCAAATCCACAGGAAGAAAAGCAAGAAGTGGAGCCTCAGAGAAAAAGTTGCAGGTTAAGAGATAAAGTAATCCTAAAGGCTAAATTGAGCTTAGCTTCAGAATTTTCTAGTCGGGGTCCTAGGAGGGCACGAACAGAGGGTCTTCCTTTATGGAGATAACCCTAGGGAGCCTGTGGGGTCAAGACGCAAGCACTCAGAGTTAATTTCTTTCATTCTGAGAAGCCCACTGGTCAAGACCCAGTGGCAGGGACTGAGGAGGAGTATCTCCTGATAACACAGCGATCTAGAGACATCTCCGTGTCTAGAGCAGGGTTTCTCAGGCTTGGCACTTTGTTTTTTTTAAAATAAATTATTTATTTATTTTTGGCTGCGTTGGGTCTTCGTTGCTGTGCGTGGACTTTCTCTAGTTGCGGCGAGCTGGGGCTTCTGTTTGTTGTGGTAAGCGGGCTTTTCATTGCAGTGGCTTCTCGTTGCGGAGCACGGGCTCTAAGCGCGCGGGCTTTCAGTAGTTGTGGCTCATGGGCTTCAGTAGTTGTGGCGCGCGGGCTCTAGAGCGCAGGCTCAGTAGTTGTGGCGCACAGGCTTAGTTGCTCCGCGGCGTGTGGGACCTTCCTGGATCAGGGCTCGAACCCGTGTCCCCTGCATTGGCAGGCAGATTCTTAACCACTGTGCCACCAGGGAAGCCCCAGCCTTGGCACTTTGGATGCTTTGGGGCAGATAATTGAGAGATGGGGGAGAGCTGTCCTATATATTTTCGGATGTTTAGAATTATTCCTGTTTTCTACTCCCCAGATGCCAGTAGCATACCCCTGCTGCCCCAATTTTAACAAGCAGAAGTGTCTCCAGACACAGCCTGGTATCCCCTGGAGAACAAAATCACCCCAGTTGAGAACCACTGGTGTACAGGACCATGATGAGGGCACACCATGAACATTTTCAGGGCGTGAGGGTGGGGAGGAGAGCAAGGGGGCTGGATGAGAGAGGTGATAAAGGGATAATGTTTCTGAGATGAGAAGAAGGGGTGTCCAAAGCCTGCAACATGGGTAGGCTCTGAGAGGCACTCATTCATTGAGCAGTCAGATGCCTGCCATGGGCCAAGCACCTTGCTAGTCAGGATGGACCAGGTTTCTACTCATTGGAGCTTGCATTTAGTAGAGAGATGAAATTAAATTTATAACAGGTGGCAGTAATTATTTTGAAAAGGAAAGCAGGGTGAAGGGATTACAGGGTGACAGTGGGTGCTGTTTTCAGTGTCGACACCCAGGCTTCCCATGGGCATCTCAGTCAACTCCAAAGCCAAGAATGGCCACCATCAGTGACTCCTTGGAATCCTTTGATCAGGGAATCTAAGGATTTGGCTTTTCTCCTCCCCAGTGCTGAGGTCTGGACTCTTAACAGGGAGAGGTCAGATCTCCAGCCCGCGACTGAGGCTTGGAGACTGGAGCAGTAGTTCTAAACTATGGCCTTGCATAGAATTTAGAAATCTTAAAAGATAAAAATAAGACATGCCTGGACTCCATCCCCAGAGATTCTGACTTAATGGTTCTGGCAAGGGGCCCAGCCATCAGTATTTATTAAAAAGCTCCCAAGAGATTCCTGTGTACAAACAGGGTTGAGAGCTACAGCTGTGAGAGCTTGTGGGTTTCTCTGGGGCTTCTCAGAATGAAAGAAATTAATTCTGAGTGCTTTCAGTATCTTATCAAAGGCAGTCCCTACAGCTGCACTTCCCTGCAATAGGGACATTCCTAGCCCCATCCTACAAGTGAGGAAATCAAATCTGTACCTGTGCCAGCAGAGCAAGGGCAGGTCTGGCATTCAGATGCAAAGCTTATGTTTTCTGCTATAGCTGGGCTTGGGTCTTTGGAGAAAGTACCTTTCTATATCCCCGGCCTCTGGGGCTGGCAGGTTCAGGATAGAGGTGATCTTAAAATACTAGATAGGTGGTATAGCAAAAACAAACTCTGGCTGAACGGAAGCAATGTGTGGGTGCATTAATGGCTGGCTTTCAGTTATGTCAGGTCCCACCCCAACTCAACACCCAGCACAGGCCCCCAGGATCACAGGGGTGCTGTGCCCCAAGGGGAGGCATGGCCACTGTCCAGGAACTCTTTATTTTAATTTATTTATTATTATTATTTTTTGGCTGCATTGGGTCTTCGTTGCTGCACGTGGGCTTTCTCTAGCTGCGGCGATAGGGGGCCACTCTTCCTTGTGGTGCACGGGCCCCTCATCACTGTGGCCTCTCCTATTGTGGAGCACCGGGCTCCAGGTGTGAGGACCTCAGCAGCTGTAGCAGCGGGCTCTAGAGCGCAGGCTCAGCAGTTGTGGCACACGGGCCCAGTTGCTCCACGGCATGTGGGATCCTCCCGGACCAGGGCACAAACCCGTGTCCCCAGCACTGGCAGGCGGATTCCTAACCATTGTGCCACCAGGGAAGTCCCTCCAGTAACTCTTTAAGCTTGTTCTCATCCAGGTTCTAGCCATCCCTACCTCAGGAGCAGGAATTTAGCTTTGTGCTAAATTGCAAAGCCCCTTCCCACCCTAAGGTATGGGACTCTGGAAGAGAGGCCAGGTTTACAGCGCTGCCCTGACGTGGTGTGGGATCCAGCCTCTTTATTTGTGGTGGTGATGGTGTTTTGAAAAGGTAATTATATATATGATACAGAACGCCAAAGCATAGATAGATAGGGAAAAGTGAGTGTTGAGTTTCCAAGCCTAGTGACCCAGTTCCCTTCTTCAGGGACAATCGCTGCTACCAACGTCTTTCTTTCCCTTCCAGAACTTGTCTGTTCCTTTTCAAACTCATGTATTCGTATCCTGTATTTTGTTTTTTCTAAGCATTTTCTCTATATCTTTATTCTCCTCATTACACCATATCTTGGAGATCATTTCACACAGTACATATAGAGCAGATTTCTCAACCTCAGCACAGTTGACACTTTGGGCCAGATTGTCCTTTGCTCTGGGTGCTGTCCTGTGCATTATAGGATGTTTAGAAGTATCCCTGGCCTCGACCCATTAGATCCCAGGAACACCTCCCACCCCCAAGTTGGGACAACCACAGATGTCCCAGGCATTGCAAGTGTCCCCTGGGGGCAAAATTGCTCCCAGTAAAGAACTTCTGAGGTAGTGCTGCCTTGTTCCTTTTAAGAACTACACGGTGTCCCATATGTGCGTGTAACATTCACTGATTTTCTTATTGATGGGCAGTTGTTTCCAATCTCTTGATAGGAGTAGTAATTGTAATAGGGAAGAACCTTTGTATTCTTTTTTTTTTGTTTTTTTTGGCTGCACTGTGAGACATGTGGCATCTTAGTTCCCCCGACCAGGGGTCGAACCTGTGCCCCTTGCAGTGGAAGTGCAGAGTCCTAACCACTGGACTGCCAGGGAAGTCCCAGAACCTTTGTGTTCTATTACAAGTTAATCACTAAAGGGAGGTTGCTTATAAGCTTGAATTACACATAATGGGTTTCTCTGGGAAACCCTGCCTCCCAGGTAATGAGCATTAAGCTAAAATACCTTTGTTTAGCCCATAGGAAACATCCTGACCAAACCCACCTGTGAATGACTGCAGGAAGGAAGAAATTAACACATCCCCTCTGAAATGTTTGACTTTTTTCCCTCCCTTTTAGTATAAAAAAATCTTGAATTCTAACTCAGGAAAGATGATTCTTTGGGACGTGCGTCATCATCATCTCCGTCTGCTGGCTTTCCGAATAAAGTCACTGTTCCTTGCCCCAACAACTCGTCTCTTGATTTACTGGCCTGTCGTAGGGCGAGCACTATGAGATTGGCCTCAGTAACATAATGATAATAAAGAAACTAACATTTGTTTAGCACTGGCACTGCTCGAAGTGTGTTACATGTTTTTATTCATTTAATTTTCACCACAGCCCTGTGGAGTCGTCATTGTTATTTGCCTCATTTGACTGTTGAGGAAGCTCAGGCCCAAAGAGGACAGGGAGCATGTCTGAGGTCACACAGGTAGTGGGTGGCAGAGTTGGAAGCTGAACCCAGACAGCCTGGCTCCAGATGGATGCCCTTCACTGTAGGACTGTACTGCCTCTTCCTACAAACCCTGTCATTTTACACACATACGAGAACGTCTGAAGACAAATACCAGAAATGAGGTTACTGGGTTAAAGGGTATGTGCACCTTCAGCCTTAAAGATATTGTTGGGCTTCCCTGGTGACGCTGTGGTTGAGAGTCCGCCTGCCGATGCAGGGGACGCGGGGTTGTGCTCTGGTCCGGGAAGATCCCACATGCCGCAGAGTAGCTGGGCCCGTGAGCCATGGCCGCTGAGCCTGCGCATCCAGAGCCTATGCTCCGCAACGGGAGAGGCCACAACAGTGAGAGGCCCGCGTACCGCAAAAAAAAAAAAAAAAAAAAAAGATACTGTTAATTTCTCTCCAACCAGCACTGTGTGAGAATTCTTACTTTGGCCCTCTTAGTGTCAGGCTTCCTTGATGATGCGTGGTGTATACTGAATTAAAAAGGAAAAGGAAGGCAAGAAAGAACCGTGTGGCTGTTGCTGAAGATATCTCATGTAAACTTTTAACAGCTAAGGGTGAAGCAGGTTTTGTTTACCCCATTGCACAGGTGAGCAAACAGGCTTTGTGTGGCTCTCCCACAGCCAATAATTGGCAGAAGCGAGCTTTGAATCCAGAATTATCTAATATCAAACTGCTGTTCTTTCCTCCCCAGCAGTGCTGAGTCCCTTGGAGAAAATTATTTTGTGGACAAGAATCGTGCTCCTTCAACTTGGGGTGTGTGCCAAGGGCAAACAGCCATGAGAAACCACAGGATGGATGCGTTGCCACTTCCTGGAGCAATCCATTTTACTTGAGGAATCAGAAGAGAAGAATCTGGTAAATGATTTAAAACATGATTTTCTATTAACACAGACTCAGATTTATCATGATGTAGGATGCAGAAAGTTATATGGATGTTTCAGAACAAAACAGAAGATTTCAAGGGTTTTATGTTATGGGGCAGCTGCATTGGGGTATTCTCAGGCCACAGAGCTAGCCATTAACCCTCCTCTACTGTGCAGGGACATTAGTCAGAAGTTCTCAGACGCCACGTGTCAGTGAAGTGCTGGAGCTGGCTTGCCCCACCTCACATGAACCCGTTGCGCACACCTCTCCCCAGTTCCATGTTCAGTGACATCAGTTTGATATATTACAGTGGGCCCTGGTGGGAGTATGTACACCGTGGAAATTGGCAGACACTGCAAATTACCCAGCACATCACTGTCCCAAGGTTGAATACAGAGAGAATTCAGGCATCCAGGATTCTTTGTCACCATTTTCTACACAAGGGAAGCCTTGCTCAGCACAGTCAGAATTGAAGGCCAGGCCACTCGGTTTGTCACTGAGCCACAACTCATCAACCTTAGTGTGGTCTGCTCCAAAGCTCCCCAAGTGCTGTGGCACTCTGATATAACAGAGGTACATATCTCGTAACTGCGGTGCCACATTGACACCTCCTGAACCCTGCCAGAGAAGACAGTGCGAGTATTTGCAGTGTAGACCCTTATCCTGCTCCAAGAGGACAGACTGTGCTGCATGTGGATGGGGCTTAAATCCAGGCTTCATCACTTAAAGCTCTGAGACGTTGGGCAGGTCTTCTTCCCTCTTTCATCCTCAGAATGGAAACTGGAACCCATGTGATCAGTTTGCTCTAAAGGTGAAATCATATAATGCATAAATATCCAGTACAGCTCTCAGTCTCATACTTACTACTTCTATTGATTTTTAAATTTTTATTGGGGTATAGTTGATTTACAATGTTGTGATAGTTTCAGGTGTACAGCAAAGTGAATCAGTTATACATATAAATATATCCACTCTTTTTCAGATTATTTTCCCATATAGGTCATTACAGAGTATTGAGTAGAGTTCCCTGTGCTGTATAGTAGGTCCTTATTATCTCATACTTATTATTAACTGGGAGGCATTGTTGTCACCAGGGGTTGAGCACATTTAACATGCACACCACCTGAGGGCTTCCCCAGAGCATGTGAACAGAAGGACAGTAGACTGTTCAGAACAGAAGACTCACAGCCCACAGCACTGGCCACATGCCACACTAATAACAACAGTAATGATAAATACAGCTACCACGATAATTGTCTTGTCTGCTCCTCACAGCAGCAGCCCTTCACCTTCCTTTTGCAGACATAAAGGATCAAGGTAAAGGCCCAGTAAGGTTCAGTGTCTTGCCCAAGGTCACACAGATACACACAGGAATGTTGGTCAACTCACAGTGTGCAGTGGAGAACAGGAGGTGAAGGCAAAGGCAGATGTAGTAACAATAGAATTAGTTTCCCACGTAATGAAGTGGCACCTACTGCATGTTCAAGAGGCCCCTACCCCAGCTAAATGGGCCAGGGAGGGCTCTTTGAAGAAGTGATGGTAAAGAAAGTATTTACTACTGGGCCATTTAGTCACTCAGGTAGCGAATAGTTAGCCAGCCCCTTCCACGTGCCAGCTCCTGGTCCAGGGCACATGGGGCTTATGCTCAAGTGGTTGGGACAGACTGTAAGCACCAGAAGCAAATCACATAGTGTGTTAGCGAGGAGAACTGTGGAGAAAAGAGAAGTCAGAACTGGGAAAGGGAGAGGTGGGGGGTGATGGATAGGCGGGTCAGGGGTAGGTTGCAGTAATAAATACAATGGTTAGGGTGAGCCTCACAGATAAGGTGAGGTTAGAACAAAGATTAAAGGGAGTGAGGAACTGAGACAGGGGAAAGAGCATTGCAGGCGGGGTCCTGAGGCAGGACTGTGGCAGCTCGTTCAGGGATTGGCAAGGAGGCCAGTGTGAGGAAGGGGAGAATTGTAAGACCTGAATTCATAGCTCATGGGAGGGAAAATAAGGCCAGATACTACATGTAGACTCTTACCTAATCCTCACAACTCCAGAAGTAGTTCTGTGTTGTCCCCGTTTAACAGGGGAGGAAACTGGCACAGAGAGGCTAAGTAATTTGCCCAAGGTAACACAGCTAATAAAAATAGTCATCAAGCCCAGGTGGTCCAACTTCAGAGTGAGGTGTTTAACACACGCCAGGCCACCCAGCCGCTCCCTGTAACCCAGGTGAAGACAGGGCAGGGCTCCAAGCTCCTTCTGGACCTGTGAGTCTGAGTTAGGCAGGGCTGGTGTCCCACGGCTCCTTTCTGCCCTGTTGGAGTGACCTCATATGCTAACCTCAGTGATCTCCAACCAGCCCCTTTCATCCGGCCTTAGTGCATCCCTGAGATTCCTCTGAATCATGCATTTTTTTTTTAGCACCAGGTGATTGACAAAAGAGAAGAAAAGCCCACTTATAGGGCACATGAATGGGAAGGAACAAATGGAAGGGTCACTCTATTTGTTTCCCATTGCTTTGGTGACAAATTACCACCAACTTAGTGGCTTCCAACACACCTTCATTCTCCTACGGTTCTGAAGGTCAGATGTCTGAAATGGTTTAGGCAGGGCCATGTTCATTCTGGAGGCTCTGGGGAGAATGTGTGACCTTGCCCTTTACAGCTTCTAGATGCCATCTGCATTCCTTTCCTGCATCTTCAAAACTGGTGGCACAGTGTATCCAGACCTTTTTCTCTCTGACTCTGCTTCCATCATCTTCTCTGTCTCTGACCTCCTGCCTCCCTCTCGTAAGGGCCTTATGACCACATTGAGCCCACCTGGATGATCCAGGATCATCTCCCCACCTCAGCATCCTTCATTTCGTCATATCTGCGAAGTCCCCATTTTGGCCTTTTTTAGACCCTGCCCTTTTCCAAAGACAAGAGGGCTTGGAATGACTGCTGTTAGAACTGTTCTCTGTGCTGTGGTTTCAACATAAAATGGTTGCACTCCACCCCACTTTCAGCATGCCAGGAAGCATTTTGGACTGGTTACTAAGTCAGTCAATAATTTTTATTGAGCACCGCTTTGCACAGGGCATGGTCTCACACATGGGAGGAGAGAGTGAACAAAACAGTTAAGGTGTCTGCTCTCATAGAGCCCAAGTCACATGGGGGAGATGGTACCTGCATAAACAAGCCCTTTTCAGGAAGCCGGGGGTACTGCACAGAAAATGGAGCAGAAGAATGGCATAGACTGTATACTATGAAGCAGTGCTGTCCTGTAGAAACATAATGCAAGGCAGAATTTTAAATTTTCCAGAAGCCATATTGAAAAAAGTAAACAAATTAATTATTAAAGTTAATTTTAATAATACATTTTGTTTAACTCAATACAGTATATCTGAAATATTACCGTTTTAATTCGTAATCAATATAAACAGTTACCAGTGAGATTTTTTTACATTCTTGTTTTCTTTTTTAACTGAGTCTTTAAAGTCAGGTGTGTCTTCTACATGTATAGTGCACCTCAATCCAGACACTTAATTGATCTGTATTTAAATTTCACAAAATTTACCACTGGAAAAGTAGATTCACACACCCAAGTTGTTCCAAACATACTTAAAAGTTTACAGTAACTGAATTAAGGATCAATTCTTAGTTTTAGATTAATAATAAATTTTAATTCAGTGATTTTAGTATTTATCATTTATTATGGTTTTAATAATAAACAAATTGAAATAAAATTAAACATTTTCTTATTTCCAGAACTCCACGTCTCACGTGGCTGCTGGCATGTGTTGGGCAGCACAGGTATAGAGTGACTCAGGGTGATGGAGGGCCTCCTGTGGAGGTGATACTTGACGTCTCACCTCTTCCTCTCCCACTAATGCACACCATTGAGATTGCCCTTCTAGATTTCTGCATACCTATCTAATGAGTCCCTTCTCCAGCTGTTGCTTCCCCCTCGCCCCTCCCCCACCACACACACCCAGTTTATTTGCCACATAGCCACCGAGAAAAATTTTGTTAAATGTTAGGTCAGCCACATCATTCCTCTGCTCAGCCACCAACCCCCCATGATGCCTTATTGTGCTTAGGATGAATTCCAAACTGCTCCTCACCCCTTCATGATCTGGCCCCTCCTGCCCTCACACACCTCCTAGTCCACCACTCCCCATCTCGCTCACTCTGCGTCAGCTCACCCGCCTTCGCACTTCCTCCTCACATGCAAGCATGTGCCTGCCGCAGGGCCCTTGCACCTGTTGTACGTCTACCCAGAATGCCCTTCTCCCAGTGCCCAGGTGGCTCACACTGCAGTCACACCTCGGCTCAATGTTGCCTCCTCTGAGAGGCCTTTCACTGCCACCCCGTCACTCCATCCCCTGCTCGGGTCCTTTTTTTCTTTTTAACACTGTGTTCTATCTGGACCTGTCTTCCCTGCTGGAATGTAAGGTACTTGGGAGCCAGTACCTCTCTGCTCTAACTCTGCTCTCTCCCCAGCACTGGGGACAGTGCCTGGCACCTGATGAGCACTCCACAATTCCTTGTCAAATGGAAGAACAGGTGTCTGCCTGTCTCATTTGCCTCCTGATCTGGAGCCTCCTGTGATCTTAAGAACAGATAGTGTTGGCCGTGGTCCCTCCCTGATCCTGAGAAGGGGCAGGAATGCTTCAGAAGATGTTGTGACCTCCCACAATGTGCATGTCTGTGCACGTGTGTGTGACCAGGGGATTCTTATCCTAGAGACCCTGGGACCACGCAGAAGGCCCAGTCGACTCATGACTTCTCTTCTCTCCCAGCCCCACCTTCTCAGCACTCTGCCCCTCTCCAAATTGAAACCCTCAAGGGGGAGGAAAGGATGCCTGCTGCACGTGGGAAATCCAAGTCCAAGGTAAGTAGTGGTTCCTCGTCCTTTGGGAAAGTTCCATCGTGTAAGAAACCATTTGCTTTCCTTCCATGGGAACATCCTAACCCACAGAGACCCAACCAAGACATAGTCCCTGGTTTCCTTCCATCACCACCACCGGGTGTGGGAGCGTGAGAAGGGCCACTCAGCGTCCCCCCTCTCCTTTTTTCTCAGTGTGCACGTGACCATTCACCTATTCATTCAGCATCTCCAGGGTATCTGCCTGTGCTGGGAGGAATACTCTCCCCAGAGAGAAGACCAGAGCCACCATGATTTCTCGAGGTGGACATGAGTACCCAGGTGGGACCTGCTGGGGCAGAGGAGGATTGGATGCTGCGCTCCAGAGTTAATCTCTTGATGTTGCTTTGTTTTTACATGTACACCCCCTTTTTACAAGGAGGACATCTCTCTAAGGGACTCCTCATAACCCTGTATTCAGGTTGAGTTAGTTGGAGCCAGGCCAGTGAGTCAGCCTCCTGAAATGAGCATGTTTCAAGACTTTAGATGATGAAGTGACTTTCTACAATAAGCCTCTCCAGTGTAGTTTCTCATAATAGACACTTTTGCCCTCTAAGTTATGTGTATTCATTCCCTATTGCCACAAACTTGGCCATTCAAAACAGCACACATTTATTATCACACAGTTTGTGGGCTGGAGTTCAGATACAGCTTGGCTTAGCTGGATCCTCTGCTTTGGGTCTCACAAGGGTGAAATCAAGATGTCAGCAGCTGTGGTCTCATCTGAAGCTCAGGGTCCTCTTCTGAACTCATTGGTTATTGGCAAAATTAGATCCCCCTCCTGCATTTTATGTGGCTCCCTTCATCCCATCTTCAAACCAGCAGCAACAGGTCACATCCCATTCATCCTTCACATCTCCTAGACTTCCCTTTCTGCTCTCCTCTTCCACCAGCTGGAGAAAATTCTTTGCTCTTCGGGGCTCCTGTGATGACATCGGGTCCACCTGGATAATCCAGGCTACTCTCCCTATTTTAAGGTCAACTGATTAGTAACCTTGATTACATCTGCAAATAAACTTTTGCCACGTATAACGCAGACACATGTGGTTAGGGACATGAATCAGCAGCCAGACTGCCCAAATTGAACCCCAGCTCCTTCATTTACAAGCTATTAGATCTTCAGTAAGTCACCTCATGTCTCTGGGCCTCAGTCACTGGCTAACATGAGCCAGTACATGCAGAGTACTTAGAAAAATGCCTTGTCTTTGTCAATGCCCCGTAAATCCAAGTTGATATGCTTTTTATGCAACAAAATCTTTATCGTGTTGCATTGTGTTTTGTTTAATACACCTGCCCCTTTTGATCTCAGAACCGCAAATGTTTCCTTAATAGAATCCTGGCACCATGTATCTCCCGTGTTTGGAAGTCCAACGTTTTCTCAGCCATGTGGAAGCACAAGCCCACAGTGAAAGGACGTGTGATTTTCCATTTCAGGCACCAGTCACATTTGGGGATTTGGCCATCTACTTCTCCCAGGAGGAGTGGGAATGGCTGAGCCCCATTCAGAAGGATCTGTATGAAGATGTCATGTTGGAAAACTACCAGAACTTGGTTTCTCTCGGTAAGGCTCTCCTGCCCCCATAATCCACAGCTGGCCCATCGTGGGACATGAATCAATCAGTCTAGTCAAGAAAACAGAAGCCACTCCAGTTTTTTTGTTGTTGTTGTTTTAATGGCTTTATTTAGGTATAATTTACATATTATACAATTCACCCATTTGCAGTATGCAATTCAGTGATTTTTTTAATGTATTTACAGAGTTGTGCATCCATTACCCTAGTCAATTTTAGAACATTTTCATTATCCCCAAAAGAAAGCCTATACCCATCGTCAATCACTTTTTATTTCCCCCTGCCCACTAATCCCGCCAGATTAGGCAAACACTAATCCACTTTCTGTCTCTATGAATTTGCCTGTTCTTGGCATTCCATAAACATGAAATCAAATATGTTGTCCTTTGTGTCTGGCGTCGTTCACTTAAGGTAATATTTTTGATGTTCATCTACATGGTAGTGTGTATCAATACCTCATTCCTTTTTATGGCGAAATAATATTCCACATTTTGTTTATCCATTCACCAGTTGGTGGGCATTAGGCTTGTTTCCACTGTGTGGCTGTTACGAACATGCTGCTGTGAATGTTCACATACAAATTTTCGTGTGGATGCATATTTTCATTTCTCTTGGGTATATACCTAGGAGTGGTATATGCTGGTCATATGGTAACTATATATGTAATCTTTTGAGGACACCTGGCTTGTTTTTAAGAGAAAAAATTTAAAGTATTGACTTAACAGGTACTATTAAAAGGTGAATATTAGACTCAGATGGTAACTGCAGGACACAGCCACCATCCTGGGGCTGGGAGGACAGAGGAAAGAGTTGAGAGTTTTTAGGACCCTGAGGAAGGGACTCAGACTTCTGAAGGAGAGGGGTGCACTGCCTGGTTTATCCTCCTGAGGGGGCAAGATGAGGCTAGTTCTGGAAGTGCAGGGAAAAAAAGAAAAGCGTAAATTGAAACCAGCAGTACCCCTATTGGTAGATGCTGACACGGAGCACCTGGCATAGAAGTGTGGATTACAGCAGATCAGAGAACAGTGGGCTTGGGAGCAGAAAGGCAATAGGTGAATAACCAGCCTCAGGAGTTTCTGGTCCAACTTTTCATGAAAATAGTTGGCTTTGTAGAGTTAGAAATGAATAACTCTGCTGGCTATGACTGAACTTTCATCCTTCTTATTCTCCACCTATCCTTTACATCCTCCATGCTCCTCTTGCACTAATAAACCCCATTTTTGTTGACACAAAGCTTGGCTCTGACGGCTGTGGTGCCCACATCATGCTCAGTTCCAGTGTTTTCCTGTGTGCAGGACTTTCATTTCGGAGGCCAAATGTGATCACCTTATTGGAAAAAGGGAAAGCACCCTGGATGGTGGAGCCAGTGAAAAGACGCCGGGGCTTGGGTGAGTGACAGAGAACCAAGGCTTAGAAGCTGGCATCCTGTGTAAAGGTGCCCTCCATCATGAGAGGGCAACATCTTTAAGATAATAGTTGAGAGCCACTTTCTCCACCTCAGAGGCCCCAGGCTTGTGCAGAAAACGCAAGCCTCTTCAGTATGAGCCCCAAGAGGGAGAATAACCAACATTTAACAAGCTCCTTATTAGGTACTCTTTTAAGTACAGGTTCCTCCCAACAACCCTATAAGGTAGGTACTATTATTATTCCTATTTTATAGATGAGGAAGCTGAGGGCCAGGGAGGTTCGGTGACTTGCCCAAGGTCACCCAGCTAGGAAGTGGCAGCAGAGTTGGAGTTTGAACCCCAGCTTCCGGTCCCAGAAGCTCAGCTTTCAACAGCCTCATCCCCACCTATCCAGTCCCCTGCCTCGGCTTTCATATTTCCCTTCAGAGAAAGTGTGTTCTGATTTCTCTAATGATAGCATTTCAAGTGATCAAACTTGCATCATTTTCTTCAATCCTTAAAAAAAAAATTAAAAATCTTTTCCATAACTGTTTATTTTGACTGCTTTTCAAGAACTCATTCCCTTTTCTCATAGATTCCTCTTTGGTTGGTCAAGTTATGGGTTTTTAAAATTTTTTTTGTGTTTTTTTGTTTGTTTTTATAGATTTATGAGTTTATTATTTGTGGTAAAAAGCACATAACATTAAATTTATCATCTTAACCATTTTTAAATGTACTGTTAAGTATATTCACATTGTTGACCAAGAGTTATCTAGAACTTTAATTTGCAATACTGAAACTCTGTATCCACTAAATACTAGTTCTTCCCACCCCTCCACTGAGCCCTTAGTATGATTTTGACTACTATGGATACTTCATATTAATGGAATCATGCAGTATTTGACTTTTTGTGACTGGCTTTTTTCTGCTTAGCATAATGTCATCAAGGTTTCATCCATGTTGTAGTATGTGACAGGATTTTTTTCTTTTTTAAGGCTATATAATACTCCGTTGTATGTATATACCACATTTTCTTTATCCATTCATCTGTCAATAGTCATTTGGGTTGCTTCCCCTCTTAGCTATTGTGAATCATGCTGCAATGAACATGGGAGTACAGATATCTCTTCGAGATCCTGATTTCAATTCCTTTGGGTATGTACCCAGAGGTAGGATTGGTGGATCATATGGTAGTTATGTTTTTAATTTTCTGAGTAACCTCCATACCATTTTCCACAGTGGCTGCACGATTTTTCATTTCCACCAACAGTACACAAGGATTCCAACTTCTGCTCATGCTCACTAGCACTTGTTATTATTTTTTAAAAATATTTATTTATTTGGCTGCGCCGGGTCTTAGTTGTGGCACCCGGGATCTTTGTTGCCGCTTGTGGGATCTTCGTTGCAGCACGCTGGTCTTACTGTGGCATGTGGGTTCTTTTTAGTTGCGGCATGTGGGTTCTTTAGTTGCGGCATGCAGGCTCTTTTAGTGCGGCATGCAGGCTCTTGGTTAAGGCATGTGGGATCTAGTTCCCTGACCAGGGATTGAATTGGGCCCCCCTGCATTGGGAGCATGGTGTCTTAACCACTGGACTACCAGGGAAGTCCTCTGGGGTTTTTTTGATAGTGGCCATCCTTATGGTGTGAGGTGATATTGTGGGTTCAATTTGCATTTCCCTGATGATTAGTGATGTTGAGGATCTTTTTATGTGTTTATTGGCCATTTGTTTTTCTTGGAGAAATGTCTGTTCAAGTCCTTTGCCCATTTTTTAACAGGGTTGTTTGTCCTTTGTTTTTAAATTGTAGGAGTTCTTTATATATTTTGCATGTTAATCCCTTATCAGATATATGATTTACAATACCCATAGGTTGCCTTTTCCCTGTCGTTTTATTTGACATGCAAAAGTTAAGTTTGAAGTAGTCTCATTTGTCTGTTTTTTCATTTTGTAGCTTGTGCTTTTGATGCCATATCTAAGAAATCAGTGCCAAATCCAATGTCCTGAAGCTTTTCCCCTATGTTTTCTTCTAGGAGTTTAATAGTTTTAGGTCTTACTCTTAGGTCTTTAATTTATTTTGAGTTAGTTTTTGTATATGGTGTATGGTAGGGGTCCAAGTTCATTCTTTTGCATGTAGATACCCAGTTTTCCCAACACCGTTCGTGGAAGAAACTGTTCTTTCCCCATTGAATAGTCTTGGCACCCTTGTTGAAAATCATTTGACCAGATTTGCAAGAGTTTGTTTCTGGGCTCTCTATTCTCTTCCTTTGGTCTACATATCTGTCTTTATGCTACTACCACACCATCTTAATTATCAGGAAGTCTGAGCCCTCCTACTTCATTCCTCTCTTGAAAGATTGTTTTGGCTGTTCAGGGTCCCTTGAGATTCCATATGAATTTTAGGACTTTTTTCTATTTCTGCAAAAAGATGTTATTGAGATTTTGATAGGGATTGCATTGAATCTGTAGATAACTTTGAGTGGTATGGACAGTTTTACAATATTAAGTCTTCCAATCCACAAGCACAGGATGTCTTTCCATTTATTTATATCTTTTGATTTCTTTTAGCGATGTTTGTAGCTTTCAGTGTACAAGTCTTTCATCTCTTTAGTTAAACTTGTTCCTAAATATTTTAACCTTTTTGATGCTATAATAAATAGGATTGTTTTCTCAGTTTCCTTTACGGAGTGGTCATGGTTAGTGTATAGAAATACAACTGATTTTCAGGTGTTGATTTTGTATCCTGCCACTTTACTGAATTCATTGATTGGTTCAAACAGTGAGGTAGTTCCTTCTATTCCTATTTTTTTGAGTGTTTTTATCATGTTAAGTTTTGTCAAAAGCTTTTTCTGCATCAGTTGAGATGATCGTGTGGTTTTTATCTTTTAATTTGTTAATGTGATAGATGATAGACTACATTTATTTTCCCATATTAAACTATCCTTGCATTCCAGGTATAAATCCCACTGGCTCATGTGTATGATCCTTTTAATATGTTGTTGAATCTGGTTTGCTAGTATTTTGTTTAGGATTTTTGCATCAGTATTTATCCAGGGATATTGGTCTATAGTTTTACTTTGTTGTGATGTCTCTGGTTTTGGCATTAAGGTAATGATGGCCTTATACAATGAGTAAGTATTCCCTCTGCTTCTGTCTTCTGAAAGAGATTATGGAGAATTGGAATGATTTCTTCCTTAAATGTTTGGTAGGATTCACTAGTGAACACATAATGGGCCTGGTACTTTGTTTTTGAAGTTTATTAATTACTGATTCAGTTTTTTAAATAGATATATGCCTATTCACGTCATCTTTTTCTTGTGTGAGTTTTGGCAAATTATGTCTTTTAAGGAATTGATCAGTTTCATCTAGATTATCAGATCTGTGGGCATAGAATTGTTCAGTTTTCTTTTATTATATTTTTAATTTCCATGAAATATGTAGTGATGTCCCCTCTTTGATTTCTGATATTAATTTGTGTCTTCTCTCTCTCAGTCTATCTAGAGACTTACCAATTTTACTGATTTTCAAAGAACCATCTTTTTATTTCATTGTATTTCTCTATTGATTTCCTGTTTTCCTTTTCAATGATTTGCTCTAATTCTTTTTTTTCCTGCTTACTGTGGATTTAATTTGCTCTTTTTCTAGTTTCCTAAGGGGGAAACTTAAATTTTTGACTTTAGGTTTTTGTTCTTTTCTATTATATGCATCCAGTGCTATAAATTTCCCTCTAAGCACTACTTTCAGTGCATCCCACACATTTTGATAAGTTGTGTTTCCATTTTCATTTAGTTCAAAGTATTTTAAAATTTCTCTTGAGATTTCTTCTTTGACCCATGTGTTATTTAGAAGTGTGCTGTATAATCTCCATGTATTTGGGGATTTTCGAGTCATCTTTTTGTTAGTGATATCCAGTTTAATTCCATTGTGGTTTGAAAGCAGACACTATGATTTCTATTCTTTTAAACTTGTTAAGGTGCGTTTTATGGCCCAGAATATGGTCTGTCTTGGTGCATGGTCCATGTGAGCTTGAGAATAATGTTAATTCTGCTGTTGGATGAAATACTCTATAGGTGTCAATTATATCCAGTTGAATGATGGTGTAAGGTTGAGTTCCATTATGTCCTTACTGATTTTCTGCCTGCTGGATATGTCCATTTATGAGAGGAGGGTGTTGAAGTCTCCAACTATGATAGTGGATTCATCTATTTCTCCTTGTGGTTCTATCAGTTTTTGTCTCATGTAGTTTGATGCTCTGTTGTTAGGTACATACATGTTAAGAATTGTTATGTCTTCCTGAAAAATTGACCCCTTTATCATTTTGTAATATCCCTCTTTATCCATGATAACTTTCCATGTTTTTAAGCCTGCTCTATCTAGAATTAATATAGCTACTTCTGTTGTCTTTTGATAAGTGTCAGCATGGTCTACTTTTCTCCATTCATTTACTCTTAATCCATATGTATCTTCATATCTAAAGTGGGTTTCTTATAGACAGCATACAGGTGGGTCATGTTTTTTATGCACCCTGAAAAATCTCTTTTAATTGATGCATTTAGACCATTGACATTTAAAGTGATTATTGATGTAGTTGAATTTATATCTACCATTTTGTTACTGTTTTCTATTTGTTACCTTTATTTTTTGTTCCTGTTTTCGTCTTCCACTCTTTTCTGCCTTTTGTGATTTTAAATGAACATTTCATATGATTCCATTTTCTATCCGTAGCATACTTTCTTTTTTTATACTTTTTTTTTTTTTTTACTTTTTAAACTCTTTTTAGTGGTTGCCCTAGAGCTTACAGCACACATTTACAGTTAATCCATGTCCACTTTTAAATAACACTGTTACCACTTTGTGGATAGCATGAGTACCTTATAATAAATAATGCTAACTCCTTCCTCCCATCCCCTCTATCATTGCTGTCATTTACTTTACTTATATATGTAAGTATACATTAGCATACACACACACATAAGATAAATATATAAGCATATGTAATCAAATACATTGTTGCTATTATTATTTTGAATAAACTGTTATTTGTTAGACTAATCAAAAATAATAAAAGGGTGGTTTTTTTGCCTTCATTTATTCCTTCTTCAGTGCTCTTCCTTTCTCTATGTAGATCTGAGTTTCTGACCTACATTATTTTCCTTCTCTCCAAAGGACCTCTTTAACATTTCTTGCAAGGCACGTGTACTGGCAACAAGTTCTCACAATACTTGTGTATATGAGAAAGTCTTTCTCTTTCACTTTTGCAGGAAGTTTTCACAAGGTACAGAATACTAGATTGGTGGGGTTTTTTTCTCAGTAATTTAAATATTTCATGCCACTCTCTTCTTGCATGGTTTCTGAGAAGTTGAATGTAAATCTAATCTTTGTTCCTCTATAGGTGGGATCTTTTTTCCCTCTGGCTTCTTTCAGGATTTTTTCTTTGATACTCTGCAGTTAAAAAATGATATGCCTAAAAAAAAAATTATATGCCTATAGGTTTATATGTTTCCTAACATTTATCTTGTTTTGTGTTCTTTGAGCAGCTTACATATGTAATTTAGTGTCTGACATTAATTTGGGGAAGTTTTCAGTCATTATTCTTTTTTCTCTTCTTCTCCTCTGGTATTTCTATTACAGATATGTTATTTCTTTTGTAATTGTTCCAGTCTTTGGATATTTTGTTCTGTTGTTTCAGTCTTTGTTCTCTTTGCCTTCCAGGTTTTGAGGATTTTATTGATAAATTCTTTAACTTGCAGAATCTTTCCTCAGCTGTGTTAAATCTACCAAAAAGCCCATCAAAGGCATTCTTCATTTCTGCTATAGTGGTTTTGATCTCTTAACATTTCATTTTGTTTCTTCCTTAGGATTTCCATCTTTCTGCTTACATTGCCCATCTCTTCTAATATGCTGTATACTTTATCCACTAGAGCCCTTAGCATATTAAACATACTTGTTTAAAATTTCTGACCTGATATGTCAAACATCCCTGCCATATTTGAATCTGGTTTTGATGCTTGCTTTGTCTCTTCAAGTTGTGTTTTTTGCCTTTTGGTATATCTTCTAATTTTTTCTTGGTAGCTAGCCATGATATACCATTTAAAAGGAACTGCTCTAAATAGGCCTTTAGTGATGTGATGGTGAGGTGGGGGAGGGAAGAAGTCTTTAGTCCTATGATTAGGTTTTCAGTCTTTTAGTGAGACTTCTCTGGATTGTGAACATCACAAGTGATTCTGTTTTTCCCTCCCACGTTAGGTGGGACAAGCTGGCTAGAGCCAGGTGGAGTTGGATATTTTCCTTCCCCAGGTCAATTAAGCTCTGATAATACCTCAGCCTGGTAGGTTCTGGTTACCTACCTAGTGTCCCCTGAGGGCAGGCCTGGTTAAGAGGAACAGACTGATCTGGCATATTTCAAAATGATTCCTTTTCCCCACCCCCTGGAGGTAGCCCAAGATAATTTTTCTCCTATATTTAAGGTGAGAATCTGATCAAACTCCTAAAGGTAAATCTTGCCATATTGTGTGGGCTGCTTTGACTAGGTCCCCCTGGAGTTTTTAACTCTCAGAGTTGTTGGCACTGAGCCTCCAACAATTCATTAATTATAGTTTAGGTTTTCCTGCCCCAGCACAGGTTCCCATGGTGGTTGTGCTTGTGAGTCTCTGCTCCAGTAAGCTTCAGTTTGTCTCTCCAGTCTTGGAGGAAGTGGTTCGCCCCATGCCCTCCCCTCTATAATGGATCTAAGAAGAGTTGTAGGGCAAAATGGTGACTTCCAAACTTTGACACGAGGAGCCAGAAACCAGAAGTCCAGTTTGGTTTTTTTTTAATATTCGATTTTAAGAATACATTTTAAAAATTTACAACTTTATTGAGCCACATACTGTAAAATTCATCCATATTAAGTGTATAATTCAGTAGTTTTTGCTAAATTTACCAAGTTGTGCCACCATCGCCATAAACCAGTTTTAGAACAGTTTTGTCACCTCAGTAAGATCCCTCATGACCATTTACAGATAATCCCCATTCCCACCTTCAGCCACAGGCAACCAGTAATTTACGTTCTGTCTGTATTTTACCTTCTGCCTTTTCTGGACATTTCCTATAATAAAACTACATTCATCTGCTGAACAGTGTATGGAGTTTAATGTGGTATATGGTATACATTTATTCTCTAAATAAAACCTTTATTTATTCATTTCCAATTGCGCTTCCCTGAATTTCAGTTATGAAGTGTTTCTATAAAGCCCTTACTGTGTTAAAACCATAATGAGACACTAAAAAGTTATTCTGATTATCATCGTTATTATGATAATGATTGCAAATAGCTTTATTTTCCTAGCACAGGAAAACAAATTGAATTTCTTGATGTCTTTCAGACTTAGGGTCTAAATGTGAGACCAAGAAGTTATCTCCATATCAGTGCAACAAATCTGGGCAAAGCATCTATCAGAAAGCAGTTTCTGCACCACAAAAAGTTCCCACAGGAAAGAGAGGCTGCAAGAAAAATTCAGTCCTAATAAAACCCAAGAAAGTGCATTCAAAGAAGAAATCTCTAAAATGTAACGACTGTGGGAAATTCTTTAGTCAAAGCTTATCTCTTAAACTTCATCAGAATTCTCATACTAGAGAGAAGCCTTATGAATGCAGTAATTGTAGAAAAGCTTTCAGACAGATCTCATCCCTTATTCTTCATCAGAAAATTCACAATGGAAGGAAAAGCTATGAATGTGATAAATGTGGGGAAAGCTTCATTCAAAGAACAACCCTTATTTTACATGGGAGAAGTCACGATGAAAAGGAAATCTTTGACTGTGGGAAGGCCTTGAGTCAATGCCCATCTCTCAGTATACATCAGAAAATCCACCTTGTCCAAAATGTCTACCAGTGCAGAAAATGTGAGAAAGCCTTCATTCGAATGTCATCTTTTTTACTTCATAAGAAAATTCACAATGGAAAGAAAATACATAAATGCAATGAATGTGGGAGAGGCTTCAGTAAGAAATCAGTCCTTGTTATACATAAAAGAATTCATACTGGAGAGAAAACCCATGAAAGTGAGAAGGCCTTAAGTCAGAGTTTACAGCAGCGAAGTCACCATACAGAGAATCCTTATAAATGCAGAAAATGTGGGAAATTCTTTAATAGGATTTCATCCATTATGCTTCATCAGAGAATTCACGCTTCAAAGAAACCCTACAAATGTGATAAATGTGAGAAGATCTTCATGCGGCTTTCAACCTTTACTCTACATGTAAGAATTCATAATAGAGAGAAACTATACAGATGTAATAAATGTGAGAAGGTCTGCAACCGGCATTCATCCCTTATTCAACATCAGAAAGTTCATACAAAGAAAAAGAAACTGTTTGAATGTAAGGAATGCGGGAAGATGTTTTCTGGAATTGCCAACCTTAAAATACATCAAAACATTCATTCTGAAGAGAAACCTTTCAAATGCAATAAATGTAGTAAAGTTTTTGGCCGCCAATCATTTCTTATTGAACATCAGAGAATCCATACTGGAGAAAAACCCTATCAGTGTGAGGAATGTGGGAAAGCCTTCAGTCACCGAATATCTCTTACTCGACATAAGAGAATTCATACTGAAGATAGACCCTATGAATGTGATCAGTGTGGGAAGGCCTTCAGTCAGAGTGCACACCTCGCCCAACATGAAAGAATTCACACTGGAGAGAAACCATATACATGCAAAACGTGTGGGAAGGCCTTTAGCCAGCGTACATCCCTTATTCTACATGAAAGAAGTCATACTGGAGAGAAACCCTATGAATGTAACGAATGTGGGAAGGCATTTAGCAGTGGCTCAGATCTTATTCGGCATCAGAGAAGTCATTCTTCAGAGAAACCCTATGAGTGCAGTAAATGTGGGAAGGCATATAGTCGGAGCTCATCCTTGATTCGACATCAGAATACACATTCTGAGGAAAAGGCTTAAGATTGTTTTAAATATGTAAAAGCTAAGAGGGAGGCTAGCAAAGTAGCAGAGACACAGGCATGGGAAAATGCATTTGTCTATAACATAAATTGTGTAAAAATGGGACAGTTTGATGGTGTGTCCCACTTTGAAACCCAAAGAGCAAAAGTCATTGGTGATTTTGACCTGAGTATTTGAAATCAACTGAGGCAGTGACTTTATCATAGGTCTTTGTTTCAAAATAGCAAGCTCAGATGATTGGATCAGTCATTTTTAATGAAGAGCATTCTTCATTTGATAAAAATAACTGGTACTTTATTTCCAATGTAATTTTAAAGCTATTTCATTGGTTATGTACAACAAAGTGAATTGTAAATCCATTTTTCTGGATGGAGCTGTGAGCCTGATTTAAGGTCACATGAAGAAAGAGTTTGAGTTTGTCCCTTAGAACTAGAAGTATCACACAGAAGGGATTTGCTCACAAACCAGGGTGCCATTTTCAGCTGGCAGAAACTTCTGGTTGAGAATAAAGAAGATTGAGTAAAGATATCACTCATAATTGTGTGAAGCAATAGAGTCATTACCATACTGTCTCTGTGGATATGAAGACATATGATCTTAATGGTGTGAAAAATCTAACAAGCCTGGGATAAGCTAATGAGGAAAAAAAAAACAGGATGTATTGAAGAATGAGGAACTTCAGAACAAGGAGAAATCATTTGTTATTGTTTTGTTTGAAAATGAATTTATATTTATATGAATAAACATTGGTATTTTCATGTGAAAACACTGGTGTACAAGTGATTGGTGGAGAATGGGATGTCATGGACTGAATGTGTCCTCCCAAAATTTGTTTGTTAAAACCCTAACCCCAATGTGATTGTATTTCGAATTGAGGCCTTTGGGAGATAATGGTTAGATGAGGTCATGAGGGTGGGGCCCTCATAATAGGATTAGTGTTTTTAAAGAAGAGACACCAGAGACCTCTGCCATGTGAGGACACAGCAAGAAGGTGGCTATCTGCAAGCCGAGAAACTAGGCCTCACCAGTATCCAACCTTGTGGCATCCTGATCTCAGACTTTCAGCCTCCCAAACTGTGAGAAATAAATTTTGTTCACATCACCCAGTCTATGGTATTTTGTTATGGCAACCTAAACTAATACATGGGAAAACCCCTGCATTTATGTGCCAGGCTCTTTCATGTCAGCTGTTCACCATATATATAATAGTTTTCAGTGCTGCTTTCCAGTTTGTGCAAAATGTGTAAGAAATAAAATCGGAATTCTTTTTTGGAATTAGGTTATATACAGTTGGACTCTTCTGTGTGCGTTTTTCTATTGCAAAAGCTACTTTTGAAAGCACCTATATCTAAGACAACTTTGTGAAATGTTTGACCACATGGATTAGGTCCCTCTAACTTTGACCACAGCTGAGAAGACGACAACTGGATTTGTGAAGGGAGCATGCATGTAGGATAATAGAACAATTTTCCATTTAAACTTGTCATATCAGTCTGCAAGATCAGCGTAAAAAATCAACACTTCAAGCAAATGGATGAGCAAACAGCATAGAGAAGGCTCATGGAGGGGCATGTCTTTTCTCCCTATCCTATACACACACCCCTCTACTTTGTTAAGTCCTCTGTCAGTCTGCCATAGAGGTTGGTTCCAAAATAATGGTCACAAACCTAATATGTACTAATAAGACACTGTTCTTGTCTGCAGGCATTTACAGTTTTAGGGAATACAGGATATTTAAATATGGAAGCATGTAAGGTACACAGGTAATATAGAGGATGATGAACTCCATGGTGATGGATCACTTGGAGACAGCGATAGTATTAAAGGGAGAATAGATATTTACTAGGCACACAAAAGTTGGGAGGCTATTGAAGGCAAGAGAAAGTACAGAGGTACAAACAAAAGGCAGAGGGTTGTGGAGTATTAGGGGAGTTAACAAGTTCCAGCATTTAGTACAGTGACTGGCACATAGGAAGTAGTAAGTACTCAATAATATTGAATGAATGAATGAAAACATCTTAGTTTAGCTGGCCTGTCTCTAAGGCATAATCCAAAGAGAACACTGAAATTTGAAGGTCACACAGATGTTGAGATTAACCCATGGAAAACATGCCCTCACTCTAAGGAATCACTAGTGAATTTTGAAGGCTGTGATGAACTTAGGGTAACCACAGCAAGGAGCAACCTTAAACCTAGTCCAATTTTTATAACTATATTAATGAAAACCTACATGCAAGGAATAACAATAAATGACATGACCATTTCTAGAGCTTAAATCTGTTTACCTGTTTCTACTGTCCTACATGAGATACGTGGGTTTGGGCCAAAAAATAAAAATTTACAAGACATACAAAAATGCAAGAAAAGTCACCACCCACCAAAAGACAAAGCAGTCAAGAACTAGACCCAGACTACCTCACACAGAATTTTAAATAATATGTTAAAGGCTCTAATGAAAAAAGTGTACAACAGGCAAATTAGATGGGTCATTTGATCAGAGATGGAACTATGAGAATCAATTGGAAATACTGAAATGAACACAGTAAAGAGATGGGAATAATACCTTCAACAGGCTCAAAGGTATACTTGACATAGCCAAGGAAAGAATAAGTCAACTTGAAGGTAAGTCAATAAGAATAGCCAAACTGAAACACAGAGGAGGGCAGGGGTCACAGAACAAATCGTCCAAGAGCTGTGGGAAAAGATCTATTGGTCCAACACATGCAGAATTGGATTCCTGGAAGGAATAGAGAAATTGGGTGGGAAGAAATATTTGAATAAACAATAGATAATGACACCAGAACAAAAATCTATAAAGCTTCAAAGAATACAAGGAAAGATTTTTTTAAAAAAGACGTTACATAGGAACAAAAGGGGGAAAAAACTGTCTATGAAGTTTTTCATGAAAATGTCTTTCAGAATTGATAGAGAAATGAAGACTTTCTCAGAGGAGGAAAAAACAGAAAATACATTGCCAGAAGACCCTACTCTAACTTCATTTAACAGTTCTTTAAACAGAAGGAGATGCACAAAGAGATCTAGAAATGGAATAAATGAAGGTAAGATAGTTTTTTTTTTAAACTTATCTACCTAAAAGCTGTCTAAAACAGTATGCTATAGCATATATCAGTGTAAATAGATGACAGAAGCACAAAGGATGTGAGGGAGAAATTAAGAAATATATTGTGTAATATCTTTACTTGTTTATGTTACATTATTGAAGATATATTCTGGTTAGTTAAAGACATATTGTAACCTTACAATAACCTCTAAAACATTTTAAAGAGATGTAAGCAGTTAATAGAATAAAATGGAATAATTAAAAATTCTCAGTTAACCCAATAGAAGGCAGAAAGAGAACAAAAACCAGAGAATAGGCAGAACAATTAGAAAATAGTTAAAAGGATGGATGGGTTTTAATCCAAATATATAAAAAATTGCATCAAATATAAATGGTCAAAACACACCAGTTAAAAGACAGATTATAAGATTGAATGAAAAAGCAGGACACAGCTATATGCTGTCTAGCAGAAAGTCACTTTAAAGGTATAGTTAAAGTTAAGTAGTGGGGAAAGAGAGATCATGCAAGCATTGGTAAAAAGGAAGCTGAATTCACTTTTAATATCAGATGAAGTAGACTTCAGAGTAAGGAATATAATCACGGAAAAAGACAAACACTACGTAACAATAAATTTTCTAGGTAAACATAACAATCCTAAACGTATATGCATCAAACTACAGAGGTGCAAATTTCACAAAGGAAAAAAGAAAGTGTAAATAGTCTACAATTATCATTAGAAACTTCACCACTTCTCTCTCAGTCATTGATAGAACAAGTAGAAAATCTGTAAGAATATAAAACTGAACAACATGATCAACCAAATTAATGAGTTGACCTTTATAAAACATTCCACTCCACAAGAGTAGAATACGCTTTCTTTCCAAGTCTTCCAAATGTTCTTTCCACATGGAACATTTCACCGAGAGACCGTAAAACAAATCTTAATAAATTAAAAAAATTTAGTTACATATATTCCCTGTTCATACAGAACTAAACTAGCAATAACAGCATGGTATCTGAAAATATTTGGAAGGTTTAAATTACAAATTCCACTTTTTTAATAGATACAGAATTAAATTTACTATTGAATAAGTGGACCTACGCAGTCCAGACCCAAGTGATTTGGGGTCAACTGTAATGAGTACAGAGGAATCACAGAAGTAACTGAAAATGCTGGGATTTAAATCATGATGGGAAAGACCCATTATGTGATACTTTCTGTGCCGTTTTCTGATATGTCACACACTCCTGGAAATACATAAGAATTCAGAAATTGGCTAATAAGCATCAAATAATTTAATCTTCAAACGTGTGGGTTTTTCTTCAGCAGTTTCTTCTTTCTCAGATACATATGCAGAAATTCAGGCAATTCAGGCAGATGTAACAGGTTAGAAATGAGAAAGCCCCCAATTTCCCACCTGATTTTAAAGTCAAGAACTTGACATGTAATTTAACTTCTTAAAGTGCAGACCCCTCTACTGCTCTGGCTGCATCTCGGACCACCCCCCTCGGGCCCCACCACCTCGAGGAGCAAGCCCATCTTTTCCTCCACTGCTGGCACCACATGACACAGAACCTACATCCTGTGGGCATCTGCTCGATGACCTCGTGCCGAGTTCGCCTCAGTCATTTCTTACTGCCCCAGTATGTTTGATTCCCAGTACTCCTGCCACATTACCGAAAAATGGAATGAACTTTGAGTCATTTAGAAGAGAACAAGCAGCTATTTGGAAAAAGCCAAGGTAGACTGTACACTCAATCCTATTTTTTTAATTGACCAATCCTATATTTCCTCAAATTCGTTTGCAAGATACAAGTTTTTCAGTTTATGTTCCATGGTCATTAATTCTGCTTTTGACACTTCTTGACTATGAATTTAAAGTTAATGATCTTTTTGTTGACAGACAAAAGCTCATCTACCTTGCCTGCTTCATTATTTAAGATCCCAAAAGGTGAGTTTCACTTTGTGTTTATTTCATGAAGCTTATAAAATTTGCTGTGGGAAACTGGGTGTTACTAACTGTGGCAGATATATCAAGAAATCAAACATTCCTTTATAAAAAGCACTTGACAAAGGATAAACCAGGAATAAGTTGAAGAATTATCTATTTCTTCTTGAGTAAGGTTGGCAGTTTGGTTCTTTCAAGAAAATTTTTCCATTTTATCTAAGTGGTTAAATTTATTTACATAAAGTTCCCAATACTCCCTTATATGTTTAATAACTGTAGTGATGTCATCTCTGCCATTCCAGATATTGGTAACTTGTATGTTATCTCTTTTTTTTCCATATTGTCTGAGTGAAGATTTATTGGTTTTATTGACCTGCTTTTGTCTTTTCTGTTTCCTACTGATTTCTTTATTTCCATTTTTATGGTAACTGGGTTTCATTGCTCTTCATTTTCTAATTTGTTAAGGTGGAAATTGAAGTCACTGATTTGAGAGTTTTATTTTCCAACTCAGTAATATTATGTTTCCTTCTAAGTAATGTGTTAGCTGCATTCCACATATTTTGATATGCTGTGTTACAAGTTTCATTCAATTAAAAATACTTTCTGTTTTGCCTTTTGATTTCTCTTTTAACCCATGGGTTACTAAAAATTGTGCTATTTAGATCCAAATATTTGGGGGATTTTCCAATTATCTTTCTATTACTGATTTCTAAATCCATTCTAGTTAGAAAATATTTTGTATGAATTGAATCCTTTTAAATTTATTGAGATGTGTTTTAAGGCCCGGAATATTGTCTATCTTGGTAAATGTTCTGGGTGCATTTAAAAAGAATGCATATTCTACTGTTCTTGGGTGGAGTGTTTTTTAAATGTCAACTAGATCAAGTTGGCTGACGGTGTTGTTCAAGTCTTCAGTGCCCTTACTGATTTTCAGTCAACTTGTTCTTCGGGAGATGCATGTCAAAATCTATTATAATTGTGGATTTGTCTATTTCTTTTTTTAAATTGAAGTATAGTTGATTTACAGTGTTGTGTTAGTTTCAGATGTACAGTGGAGTGATTTACTTATATATATATGTATATATATATATATGTTTTTCAGATTCTTTTTCATTATAGGTTATTACAAGATATTGAATATAGTTCCCTGTGCTATACAGTAGATCATTGTTGTTTATCTATTTTATATATAATAGTGTGTATCTCTTAATCCCAAGCTCCTAATTTATTCCCTCCCCCCACCTTTCCCCTTTTGTAACCATAGTTTGTTTTCTGTATCTGTGAGTCTATTGCTGTTTTGTAAAGTTCATTTTTATCAGTATTATTTTTTTTAGATTCCACATATAAGCAATATCATTTGATATCTGTCTTTCTCTGTCTGACTTACTTCACTTAATATGATAATCTCTGGGTCCTCCATGTTGCTGCAAATGGCATTATTTTATTCTTTTTTTATGGCTGAGTAGTATTCCATTGTACATATATACCACATCTTTTTTATCCATTCATCTTTTGATGGACATTTAGGTTGTTTCCATGTCTTAGCTATTGTAAATAGTGCTGCAGTGAACATTGTCGTGCATGTATCATTTCAAATTATAATTTTTCTGGATATATGCCCAGGAGTTGGATTGCAGAATCATATGGTAACTCTATGTTTAGTGTTTTAAGGAACCTCCTTACTGTTCTCCATAGTGGCTGTACCAATTTACATTCCCACCAACAGTGTAGGAGGGTTCCCTTTTTCCCACACCCTCTCCAGCATTTATTATTTGTGGACTTTTTGATGATGGCCATTCTGACTGGTGTGAGGTGATACCTCATTGTAGTTTTGATTTGCATTTCTCTACTGATTAGCAATGTGAAGCATCTTTTCATGTGCCTGTTGGCTATCTGTATATCTTTTTTGGAGAAATGTCTGTTTAGGTCTTCTGTCCATTTTTTTTATATTTTTAAATATATTTGTTTTTTGATTCTGAGCTTTATGAGCTGTTTGTATATTTTGGAAATTAATCCCTTGTGGTTGCCTCATTTGCAAATATTTTCTCCCATTCCCTAGGTTGTCTTTTGTTCTGTTCATGGTTTCTTTTGTGTTCAGAAACTTTTAAGCTTAATTAGGTCCAGTTTGTTTATTTTTGCTTTTATTTCCGTTACTTTAGGAGAAGGATCCAAAAAAATATTGCTACAATTTATGTTAAAGAGTGTTCTGCTTATGTTTTCCTCTAGGAGCTTTATAGTATCCAGTCTTATGTTTAGGTGTTTAATCCATTTTGAGTTGATTTTTGTATACAGTGTTATAGAATGTTCTAATTTCATTCTTTCACATGTAGCTATCCAGTTTTCCCAGCACTTACTATTGAAGGTACTGTCTTTTCTCCTATATATATATATATATATTTTTTTTTTAATTTAATTTATTTTTTGGGTCTTTGTTGCTGTGCATGGGCTTTCTCTAGTCATGACGAGCGGGGCCTACTCTTTGTTGTAGTATGCAGGCTTCTCACTGTGGTGGCTTGTCTTGTTGTGGAGCAGGGCTCTAGGCATGTGGGCTCAGTAGTTGTGGCTCATGGGCTCTAGAGCGTAGGCTCAGTAGTTGTGGCGCATGGGCTTAGTTGCTCCGCGGTGTGTGGGATCTTCCCAGACCAGGGCTTGAACCCACGTCCCCTGCATTGGCAGGCGGATTCTTAACCACTGCACGACCAGGGAAGCCCTCCGTTTTATATTCTTGCCTCCTTTGTCGTAGGTTAATTGACCATAAGAGTGTGGGTTTATTTCTGGGCTTTCTGTCCTGTTCCATTGATCTGTCTGATTTTGTGCCAGTACTGTACTGTTTTGATTACTGTCGCTTTGTATTATAGTCTGAAGTCAGGGAGCGTGATTCCTCCAGCTCCATTCTTTCTTAAGATTGCTTTTGCTACTAGGAGTCTTTTGTGTTTCCATACAAATTAAAAGTTTTTTTGTTCTAGTTCTGTGAAAAATGCCATTGGTAATTTGATAGGAATTGCAATGAATCTGTAGATTGCCTTCAGTAGTATGGTCATTTTAACAATATTGATTCTTCCAATCCAAGAACACTGTGTATCTTTCCATCTGTTTGTATTGTCTTCAGTTTCTTTCATCAGTCTTATACAGGTCTTTTGCCCTCTTGGATAGTTTATTCCTCAGAATTTTATTCTTTTTAATGCAGTGGCAAATGGAATTGTTTCCTTAATTTTTCTTTCTGATATTTTGTAGTTAGTGTATAGAAATTCAACAGATTTCTATATATTAATTTTATATCTTGCAAATTTACTGAATTTATTGATGAACTCTAGTATTCTGGTAGTGTCTTTATGATTTTCTATGTATAGTATCATGTCATCTGCAAACAGTGACAGTTGTACTTCTTCTTTTCCAATTTGGATTTCTTTTCTTGTTTTTCTTCTCGGCTTGCTGTGGCTAGGACTTCCAAAAGTATGTTGAATAAAAGTGGTGAGAGTGAGCATCCTTGTCTTGTTCCTAGAGGGAATGCATTCAGCTTTTCACCATTGATTATGATGTTAGCTTTATCATATATGGTTTTCATTGTGTTGAGGTATGTTCCCTCTATGCCCACTTTCTGGAGAGTTTTTATAAATGGATATTGAATATTGTCAAAAGCTTTTTCTGCATCTATGGTAATGATCATATGGTTTTCATTTTCCAGTTTTTTAATGTTGTGTATCATCACATTGACTGATTTGTAGATATTGAAAAATCCTTGCCTCCCTGGGATAAATCCCACTTGATATTGGTTGTGTGATCCTTTTAACCTATTATTTGGTTTGCTAGTATTTTGTTGAGGATTTTTGCATCTATGTTCACCAGTGATATTGACCTGTAATTCTTTTTTTTGTGATATCTTTGTCTGAGTTTTTTGTTTTTTTGTTTTTGGCCACGCCACACAGCTTGTGGGGTCTTAGCTCCCTGACCACGGATTGATCCTGGGCCCCCTGCAGTGGCAGCACGGAGTCCTAACTACTGGACCACTAGGGAATCTCTGTCAGATTTTGCTGTCAGGGTGATGGTGGTTGCACAGAATGAGTTTGGAAGTGTTCCTTCCTCTGCAGTTTTCTGGAATCATTTCAGAAGGATAGTTGTTAACTTCTCTAAATGTTTGGTAGAATTCACCTGTGAAGCCATCTTGTCCTGGACTTTTGTTTGTTGGGAGTTTTAAAATTACTGATTCAATTTCAATACTGGCAATTGGTCTGTTCATATTTTCTGTTTCTTCCTGTCTCAGTCTTGGGTGATTGTACCTTTGTAAGAATTTGTCCATTTCTTCTAGGTTGTCCATTTTATTGGCCTATAATTGCTCATAGTAGTCTCTTATGATCCTTTTTATTTCTGTGTTTTTGGTTGTAACTTCTTTTTCATTTCTGATTTTATTATTATTTTTTTCAAATTTATTTGTTTTGTGGTATGCGGGCCTCTCACTGTTGTGGCCTCTCCCGTTGCGGAGCACAGGCTCTGGACGCGCAGGCTCAGGGGCCATGGCTCACGGGCCCAGCCATTCCGCGGCATGTGGAATCTTCCCGGACTGGGGCACGAACTCGTGTCCCCTGCATCCACAGGCGGACTCTCAACCACTTGCGCCACCAGGAAAGCCCTCTGATTTTATTGAAATGGACCCTCTCCCTTTTTTTTTGATTAACCTGGCTAAAGGTTTATCAATTTTATTTATCTTTTCAAAGAACCAGCTTTTAGTTCCATTGATCTTTTCTATTTTTTTAGTCTCTATTTCATTTGTTTCTGCTCTGAATCTTTATGATTTTTTTCCTTCTACTAACTTTAGGTTTTGTTTGTTCTTCTTTCTCTAGTTCCTTTATGTGTAAGGTTAGGTTGTTTATTTGAGCTCTTCCTTGTTTTCTGAGTCAAGATTGTATCACTGTAGATTTCCCTCTTAGAACTGCTTTTGTGGTGTCCCATAGGTTTTGGATTGTCATGTTTTTATCTCTAGGTATTTTTTGATTTCCTCTTTGATTTCTTCAGTGATCCCATTTGTTGTTTAGTAGCATTTTATTCAGCCTACACGTGTCTGTTTTTTGCAGTTTTTCTCGGAGTTGACTTGTAGCCTTATAGCATTGTGGTCAGAAAAGATGATATGATTTCAGTTTTCTTAAATTTACTGAGGCTTGTTTTGCCACCTAGCACGTGATCTATCCTGGAGAATGTTCCATGTGCACTTGAAAAGAATGTGTATTCTGCTGCTTTTGGATAGTATGCTCTATAGCAGGGGTCCCCAACCAGTCCGTGGCCTGTTAGGAACCAGGCCACATGGCAGGAGGTGAGTGGCAGGCAAGCGAGCGAAGCTTCATCTGTATTTACAGCCACTCCCCATCGCTCGCATTACCACCTGAGCTCCACCTCCTGTCAGCATTATGGTGAGTTGTATAATTATTTCATTATATTATTACAATATAATAATAATAGAAGTAAAGTGCACAACAAATGAAATGTGCTTGAATCATCCCGAAACCATCCACCCTGCCAACCCCAGTCTGTGGAAAAATTGTCTTCCACGAAACCAGTCCCTGGTGCCAAAAAGGTTGGGGACTGCTGCTCTATAGGTGTCAATTAAGTCCATTTGCTCTACTGTGTTACTTAAGTGTGTGTTTTTTATATCCATTGATGTAAGTGGAGTGTTAAAAGTCCCCTACTATTATTGTATTACTGTGGATTTCTCTTTTTATATCTGTTAATATTTGTCTTATATATTGAGGTGCTCCTATGTTGGGTACATATGTATTTACAATTGTTATATCTTCTTGGATTGATCCCTTGATCATTATGTAGTGTCCTTTGTTTCTTGTAACAGTCTTTACTTTAAAGATTTAGATTTGTCTATTTCTTTTTGTAGTTCTATCAGTTTTTTCCCCCTGCTTCAGGTAATTTCTTCACATGCATGTTCTGATGAGTATTCAGGTAAAATTCAGCTAAAAATTCTGCAGATGTCTAGGGTTTTTTCCTCTTAGAGCTTTCAGGCACTTCATCCTGTGAACTCCAGTCACCTCAGTCTCCGTGACTTTTAGCTTCATTTCCTCAACTTTGGGAGGCAACAGCCTGGAAACTTTCCATGCAGTTATCTGGGGAAATCATAGTACTCATCTCATTTGTTTCCCATTTTTCAGGGGTCTCTGTTTCATTGCCTGTTATCCAATGTCTTGAATGCCAAGGTTTCATGTTTTGTCCAGTGTTTTATTGTTTCAGATGGGAGGATAAACAATTCTCTATAATTCCATTTTCACCAGCAGATCTCAAATAAGCATTTAGTTAGGGTAGGCCTCACTGTGGAGCTAGGATTTATTTTTAAAAACAGGGTTGCAATTAAGTCTTTCACATGTGCTTTTGAAATTTTTTACCAATGTTTTTGGAGAATTAAATTGCTGGATCAAAAGATAGGCATATTTTGATAGTTACTGCCAACTTGCCTTTCCTGTTCAAACTAGTATTTATCTAGAATGAAGGTTACCTAGAGAAATGTTATGTACCTTTGTCCAGTGCTGCCTACATCTTGCCCATCTTGAGATATATTAGTAAAGTTTTTCAGAATTTCTTCTGCCTACTTTTTCTCCATTATGCCACTTTACCAGAGGGCAGACTGTGCCAAAGATATTGGCATGTTCTTTTAATGTGGCTCTGTTAATTCTGTATTCTGTTTTTCATAGTGTGTGATATAAGGTGGTATATTGGGGTTTTTTTCCTCACTCTGTTCAATCTTAGTAAGAGGAATTTGTAAATCTGAGTCTACTGTCATTCCATAGGGTCTCTGAAAGACTAGACTACATTTTTGATTGAGTAGAGCTCTTCCTGATCTGGCTGTTTATCAAAGGCCTGTATTCTAGACTAGTAGGAAATTTGTTTTAACCTAGTGATTCTCATGTATTACCGTGTATTCAGATCACCTGGGCATCTTGTAAGATACAGATTCTGAATTACTAGCTCCGGGTTAAGGCCCAAGGTTCTGGAATCCTAAGAAATTACGAGGTGAGGCCGATGCTGCTAGTCCAGGCCCCACATGTTGAGTAGCAAGGATTTAGCATTTACCTTGCAGTCCTGCACATCATTCGCAGCTTCCCTCTCCTCTGTCAGATGATAAATCACCTCTTCAAAACCCATGTATTTCCTCCTTGAACACTCCAGCTCCTCACCCCTGCCACTCTTTTGCAATTGTAAACAGAATTTCCGGAGACTTCTAAAGCCAGACTTTTCAGAGTAATACTGTGGCTTCAGTTGAGGTGCCTTTTCTTTTGCCCTTCCAGATATGCCACTACTTTGGAGGTATTTTGTGCTCATCAATGCATCATCAGTTTCCTCTCCCAGGATTCTCACCACATTTAGCAGCATTTCCTTGTGGATTTTGAGACTCAGAATTATAGACGTTTCTTTACTTCATCGAAGATGGAGTTTCCTTCTGTTTCTTATTCTTCTTGTTGCTTTCACTTGGTTTCAGAAAGGAGAAATGGATAGAGATATCTTGGTCCCACCACTTTAAATTCAAAGTTAGTATTTTTAAAAGCTCCTCATACATACATTTGAATTTGCCTCCTTATGGGAATGTACCAGTCTGCTACTCTTCCATAGAGACCATGAAAAGGGGCGGGGGCGGGGGGGGAAATGGAGTTTTTCTAAACTGGAAGGCAATCCCCTTAGTAGAGCAGATCTGCTGTCCTTTATGTAAACAGCTTCACTTTTTGTTGGCTGTCTCTGACATCTTCTGTGCAGAAAGCCTTCTTTGGAGGTCTTTAAAGGGAACTCCCCTGATATCTCCTGGCATAAATGGTGCAGGTGAGGCTCAACCACTTGTCACCCAAACCCTAGTCTCTTGCTGTTGCAGTTACCTTGTCCAATGTGCAGCCATCTCAGGAGTCTGGCAAGATAGCTTAAATACTAGCAACTATGTACTGAGTCCAGTTGACCCCTGGAAATTTAACTTACCCTTGCTACAGGGGCTGAGGCAGCTCCCTATAATTACACACAGTATTTCTGCAGCAAAAGATAGGTATATCTACACACTTAGTGAGTCAGTGTTGCCCTCATATGTCAGTTCAGGTCTGTTGTTTTCTTTATGGGAACTGATTCTCAACTGCCCTCCACCCTACCCCCATCCCATGGGAATTTTGTTAATTGGCCATCCAGTGATCCAATTCCCCTGGTATGTGAACTTGACCCAGCTTGGCCAGAGTACCCCCTACCCTGGATCTGGTGATTGGTCCAGGGTGGGCACATAGCATAAACTGGAACAAATTATATTTTCCTCCCAGGGATTGACATGGAGGCTCAGAAAGAGATCACCTTGCTTTTGAGATTAAAAGCTCTAAGGATTTTTTAAGTATCATCAGATGCCATTTTCTTCCTGCCAAGAGACCGAACCTGCCAGAGAATGAAACAACTGAACACAGAGCTGTGAGCTATTAATCTCTGATGAGTCTGAACACTTACATGCAGCCTACCTGAGACTGTAACATACATGCTCTACATCTTTGAGTTGTAGGAACTAATAAATACCTTTCTCCTAAGCTGACTTGAATTGGGTTTCTGTCATAATCCTGATTACAGTTGTAATTTTATTTGTAAATTTATCAACTTTATACAGTCTTTCTTATGAAAGGTAAGGATTTAATTCATCCCACTGAGTTATATTAGCTCCTCTGATGTGTTTTAACTTGAAATACAGCTAACCTACATTTCTTATTCTATCGCCTTTAGACATCTCCTGAATCCCCTCTATATACAGTGAGCATATTTCCCCTTATCCTTGCTTCAAGCTCTTATTTCCTTGTCAACCTCCCACCATCCAGTCTATATAAGCTATATTTTGCCTTTACATTATTAGGTAGATATTAGATATGTAGATATATATACACATAGAGACTTCAGTGATTTGTCTATTTTAAAGTTGGAAATAAAATAGCATTAGATCGTTATCACCACGTAAATATTATTGTCTGAAGAGTCAGAGCCAAGCAATGTGTGACGATTACGTTTTCTGCTCTACAAGTCCAATGTTATGATCCCAGTACCCACTTAAAGGAATCTATTCCTTGTATCAGTCATATGGACTTTTTTTTTTCATATTCTAGTTATTTTCCAAAGTCATGTCACATTTTATGGGGGCTTGCTTTATATTAGGACCATAATATCTGGTATGGCTTCTCCTTTTTTTTTTCCAGAGCCAGTAATTGTTTTTCTTTCCTTCTGACGAACTTTTGTCTTCACCATATTACTAAAATCCTCAAACTTTGTATTAATTCTATTTAATGTAACCCACCCCTTTCATTCTTAAGTTCCTCTTCACTGACTCCCTGGATATCTAGCCTACCAGTAATTTGGTCTGATTCTTGCAGGGTGATCATCCTATTCATCCTCAGCACCACTTTACTGGGTTAGATCCACTGTTTAAAGCCTTTCCTGTTTTTTACCTTTTCCATCCAAATTTTGCTGAAGCTAATCATTCAATACCCTATTAAAAGACAGTGGGAGTAAACTGAAGTAAACTGGTAATACAAAATATCAGTACTTGGCCTCATGCTTCATTACTGTTTGGGTATAAAGTTCTAGATTCAAAGCAGTTTTAACTCACAAATTGGAAAGTGCTGTTCTGTATCCTACAATCTAATATTGCTCATCAGAGGAAGGCTAATGCTATCTTGATCATTATTCTTTATCAGGAGAAATTTCCATATTTTGAAAGCTTTTAGGATGGCCTCGTCTTTAGTATTATGAAATTTCACAAGCGTATTTCTGGGTGTCTTTTTTTTCTATTGTAATTGTGCTTTTTGCCACTTCAGCCTGCCCAACATTGAGTGAGCTATTCCTAGCTGAGTGTTCATAATTTTCTTCAGTTTAGAAAGATTCTTAATCATTTATTTGATACATTCCTATTATATTTTCTCTATTAATTTTTTTTCTGGAACTCATATTAATTAGATGTTAGACCTTCTGAACTTCCAGGTCCCTTTTGTTTCTCATTTAACTTTTCAATTTATGAACTTGAAGAGTTTCCACAATTTTCTTTCAAACCTTCTATTACAGCAATAATGTTTTTTCATCCTTAGGAGTTCTGTCTTATTCCTGTTTTTGGTAGCTTCCCATATTTGCTTTAAAAGTGCAACATCTGTTCAAATCTCAGACTAACATAAATTTTTATTTTCTTCTCATTATATAACTTTCCCTACTCTGGTTTAGTCTCTCTCTTGGTCCTTATTATGCTGGTACTTTTCTTCATCTGTGATGATCCTTAGCTGTCTGTTCACATTTAATAATGATATGGTTTGATTATCTTAGGTAGATAGCAGGAGGTTCTTTGGTTATTTTCATTGTAGATCTGTTTCCCTGAATGAAAAGGTTTACGGGGATCTCTGCCTGCATGGGAAAGGCTGGTGAGTTGATGGGAAATTCTCCAAATTCCAAAAAAGGTTTTAACTTAGGCTGCCAACTCTCACTCTAGCTGCTCTAGTTCTCTGTGAGTTTGTTGAATTTTTTCATAGTTTAAGTTTTTAAAATTTTAACATTCTTATTTAAAACTTCAAACATTACAGATAATGGTAAATCTACCCTCTTGACCAGAATGTCCAATTCTAGTTCCCTCCCCCAAAGAAACACTTATCAGTTGGATGTGTCTGTTCAGGACTTTTTCTAAGTATTTGCATACTTATATAAATGTATTAGAAATATATTTTAAATATATAATACTCTATTATTCTGAAAATTTTCCATTTTCAATCAGTGTCTTTTAGTCAAATCCATACCAATATTACAAGTCCATTTTTTTAAACTGGTGCTAGTATTTCTAGTCATGCCTCTATTGATGGAAATTTAGACTGTTCCCAGTTTCATGTACTGTGCTGCCCTCCAAAGGGGTTATAGTGAGCATTTTTAAAACTTCAGTGCCTCCAAATTAGCACAGATGAGAGTATTTATTTCTCTACACAACTACCAAGTTTTTTTTATTATTGTAGGTTACTTAAATTTGCATCTCTCAATACTAGCAAGGTTAAGCAGGGACTTATATTTATGGTCCATCTGTATTTCTTCTGACTTGCGCATTCTTGTCCTTTGTTCATTTTTATTCTTGCTTGGTTGTCCTTTACCTATTTATAGGTACTCTTACATCTCTCCCTTTGTATTATATTAGTTTTTTCCCATTCTGTTTCTTATCTTTGTCTTTTTAAAAGCATTCTAACTTTTGATTTAATCAACTTCATTATGGCTTTCATTTTTGTCTAATTTAGGAAGATATGTCCAACAGCAAAGTCATAAGCATATGGTACTATATTTTCTTCTAATACTTTACTATTTACTTTAACATTTAGGATTTTATTCAACTGGAACTAATTTTTGTGAATGGTGTGAAGGAAGGATCCATTTCAATTTACTTATAGAAGAGAGGGTGGAGTGGGAAAGCTGTTGGCAGGGGTACTAACATAACTTTCACATAAAAAATCATTAACTCTCTGGTCATCGTGTCTCCTTATTACCCAGCCTCTACACAAGCCAACTCAAAGCATGAACTTTTCTAGGGACCCTTTGGACAGACTGACTCCTTTTACTGAAATCCCTGTCATGCCAACATTTCAGGTAACAGCTTCTTCTGCAGCATTTCATGAATAACCACTCTTTTCCCTTTTGTCTTTTATAAAATTTGATTCTTTCATCCACTGATGACTTCTGCTCTTTTTTGATACCTTTTAAATTGTTTTATCTGTTTAATAGGATATGGAGGAAAGATAAACTTGTGTTTAACTGCAAAAGAAAACCTTGATTCCCAATGAAAATTTTGATGCTGACAAGTTACCTTTCAGAAATACTGTACAAATTCATACATCCTTACATCAGTACATAGAAGTACCTCCTCTCCTATGCTTTTGCAATGCAAATTTTATAAATCTGGTATTGAAAGATGGTAGTTCATTTGTTTAACTTGTGTTCTGATCCTTGTGAGATTCTGTACTTACCACTTTCATCAGTCACCTGTTGGCTCTTTATACCCTTTTGCCCATGAGGGGAGGAGGTGTCATTTTTCTAAATGACTTGTAGAAGCACTTTTATGGTAAGTATACGAACTTCATAAGTTAAACATATTTTAATGATTTTTTCCAACTCTAATGTTTAAAAACCTTTCATTTGTACTATCTTTGACTATATAAAAGCTTTAATTAAAGTTCTTATATAGTCAAACCTAGAACCTTTGTGTGTGTGGCTTCTGGATCTCATGTCATATTTAGGAAGACCATTCTTCATGATTATAAAGCATGTTATGGTGTCCTCTAATGACTCTGTTTTGCATCTGGATAAAAGAATGAGGTGATTGTTTTGTACAGAAATAATTTTTTTGAGCCGAATCTCATTTACCAATACTGTTAAGCCACTGACATGAAATATCACCTTTATTATATATTTCCTTTATGTGTGTATGTTGTGAATGTGTATGTGTGTATGTTGGCAAACAATGTTTCAAGCCTTAAAAAGAAAGCCTTATTTTGTCAGGTACAAAGAATCTATAGATTAATTTGAGGCCTACTAACAAATCTATAGATTAATTTGGGGCCTATTAACATCTGTAGAGTACTGAGTCTTCCCCTACAGAAGGATAAAATGTCTATTCTTTTAATCCTCCATTAAACTGTAGTTATTTTCTTTGTACTTATGTTCACAAGAGAACTGGTTACTGCATTGATTGCATGCTCAAAGCCTTCAGGAGTCAGGAAGTAATATAAAGTGTAAAACAAGTCAGATATAAGGGAACAGGTAGTGGTTTGAACTGTGGAGAACTGGAAAACATATCCATCTAAAGGTATTCATATTCATTTGAAACTTGATGCATATCAAATCAAACATGTTGATGAGTTTTGACCTATAGTTTTGGTTTCTTTTCCCTCTAGTTTTGGAATTACAGCTTAGAAGCTTAACAACTTTTCTATTTAAATGACATGTGTTTAATACAATTCATCTACCTGGAATTAAGAGAGGTGAGTAAAACTTAAATTTTACTTTCTATTTTTTTTTGGTTATTGATCTTTTAAAGTTTTCTGTCTTTTAAAAACTAAATTGCCTTTGTTTAAATGCAAATGATGAATACATCTCAGTAAATTTTACTTATTACAAGTGATTTTTAACACCTGGCTTCTTAAAACTGTTGACTATAGAATGAAGTTAGTTTTTCTTATCAACAAAATCATATCTCTGTGTATTCATGTTGAAACAGAAGCCCCCATCTTACTCTGTCATCATGGACTCCAACATTAACTCTCCTGTGCTGGATACCCCTATCACCCACCTTTAGAACAATGACTGCTGTTCCTAATCAAAAACCTTTATAGTCTTTTGGGTTGCTTTGTTATTTCGCGGATAATCATTGCTGAGATGATATTCTTTTTTCATAGTACCTTTTTATTTTACATTAGTGTTTATTGAGTGATTACTTTATGCTAGGCACTCTGCTGAGCAGTTCACATGCATTATCTCATTTAATCCTTACATTAACTTGAGGTAGTACCATTATTATTTTCCATAATATAAATAAAAAGACTGAAGCTTACAAGGGACAAAAGGTTTCTCCAAAACTAGAGGGCCAGAAAATGGAAGAGTAAGAATTGGAACCCAGATCTATTTGATGCTGTACTGCAAATTCTTAATGTTGATAAGTAGCCAAAGAATGAGGTGGATAACATGAGATGGGACTCTGAAATGTAGACTGGAACAAAGTATTGGGGGTTGGAGGTCTTTTAGGCTATTTTGAGGAATGTGTGCCTTGACCTAAGACCTATGGGATGCCAGTGAAGGGTTTTAATGATGGAGAAGTGATATGATTAAACTTTTTAAACACAAGTTTGACTGTAATATGCACTACTAGCAGGAAATGGTAAACACAGGGAGATCAATTAGAGAGTTATTTCCATAGTCCATGTCAGATAGATTATTGTGTACTGGACAAAGATGACAGAATGGAAATTAATTAGAGTCAGATTCAAGGCATATTTAGGAGATAGAACCTACAGGTCTTGGCAACTGACTGGACACGGAGGGGGAGGGGGAGGAAAGAGTCAAGAATGACTCCATGGTATGAATTCTCTCATGATGAGCAAGGTGTGCTCGCTGCCTGAAAGATTTCCTGCAATCCTTACATTCATAGGGTCTTTCCCCAGTATGAATTCTTTGATGTAGAGTAAGAGATCCACTGTAGCTAAAGGCTTTCCCACAAATGTTACATTCGTAAGGTTTCTCTCCAGTGTGAATTCGCTGATGTTGAGCAAGGCCTGCATTCTGGCTAAATGTTTTCCTGCATTCCTTACACATGTAAGGTTTCTCTCCGGTATGACTTCTCTGATGTTGTGCAAGTGACGAGCTGTTGCTAAAGGCCTTCCCACATTCGATACATTCATAGGGCTTCTCTCCAGTATGAACCCTCTGATGTTGATCAAGGTATGCAATCTGGCTGAAGGCTTTCCTACATACTTTACACTCATAAGGTTTCTCTCCAGTATGAACTCTCTGATGTTGAGCCAGGTGTGCATACTGGCTGAAGGTTTTCCTACATTCCTTACATTCATAGGGTCTCTCTCCAGTATGAATTCTCTGATGTACAATTAGGTATCCTCGATGGCTGAAGGCTTTCCCACACACGTTACATACATAAGGCTTCTCTCCTGTGTGAATTCTCTGATGCTGAGCAAGAAATGAGCCATTACTAAAGGCCTTTCCACATTCAATACATTCAAAAGGTCTTTCCCCAGTATGAACCCTCTGATGTTGAGTCAGGTGTGCAATCTGGCTGAAGGCTTTTTTACATTCTTTACATTGATAAGGTTTCTCTCCAGTATGAACTCTCTGATGTTGAGCAAGATGGGCATTCTGGCTAAAGGCTTTCCTACATTCTTTACATTCATAGGGTTTCTCTCCAGTATGTATTCTCTTATGTTGAGCTAAGTTCGCACTCTGGCTGAAGGTTTTCCCACATTCAACACATGCATAGGGTTTCTCTCCAGTGTGAATTCTCTGATGAAGAGTAAGAGATGAGCTCTGGTTGAAAACCTTCTCACATTCATTACATTTCAAAAGTTTCTTTTCTACATAGACTTTCTTACGTTTCATTTCAACAGATTTTTTCCGGTAGCTTCTCTTTCGTGGCTCATGCTTATGTATTCTTTCTTTGGTGGGAAAACTCTGCCTTATATCAAAGACTGCATCCTGATGGAAAGTTTGCCAAGATTTAGTATATTCATTACTTTGATCTTTAGTCAGGATTTCTTTATGAGTGATGATCAATTGACTAGAATGTATCTCCTGACTTCCCAAGTGGTTCTTAAACCAGTCCTCATTTTTAGAGTCTTCTCTCAAACTGGAGCAGTCAAGGTTATAACTAAGATGGCTTCTTCCCATTGTCCTTACTTTGGATGATTCCTCATAAATAACTTGCTTTGATGAAAATTCATTGTTTTTAAATGCATACTCCCAATCTAAAAGATACCAAGAAAACAAATGTCTTTTGTATTTATGCATTAGAAAAGAAGAAGTTCTAAAGCACAAATTGGTGAATGAACTACATAAGAAGTTCAAGGATTTAACAGCTGTTAAATGCAGTCTAATAATGAGAGTATAGAGAATGAGAATGAAGGAAAATTTATTAAGAAAACAATCATGCATAACTAAAGGTAACTATCAGAAAATCATAATAATCTTTTTATATATATATTAATATAACAGTCTGCAAACACCCTTCCTCTCTTGCTGCTAGTTATCCTGCATTCAAGCTAAGTTCACTACCTTTAAAAAACCAATTTCATGTCAGTGTGGCTAAAAAAACTCCCAGTACCATTAATTGCCATAGGCTGTACATAAAACTCTATGGTTAAACTTTTGCAGCCTGGAAGTGGTCTTCCTGAGTATCATTTTCTGTGTGATATGTTCCAACCAAATGTAAGTTTTCAATTGATACTCAAGCTAAGATGCCTTCATATAGAAGTAATTTTGTATCAAATTTCTTGGTTTTATTAACCTGCCATTGGCCTTAATTTGCCTTACCCTTTTCATTCCCAAATCAAATCACCTATTATTCTGTTCAAGACTTTCCAATGGTTTCTCACCTTATTTATAGTAAAACCAAAATTCCTATTATGATTTACAAAAGCAATGTAGCACATGAACATAAATGTAAAGCCTATATAAAATTATGGCAAATAAAATCCAGGAACATATGAAAGCATAATCATAACCAAGTGGAGTTTGTCCCACGAATGCAAGGTTGGTTTAATATATGAAAATCAATGTAATTCACCACATTAACAGATTAAAAAAGGAAAATCATATCATTTCAATAGATATAAAAGTATTTTACTAAATTCAACACCTGTAGGGCTTCCCTGGTGGCACAGTGGTTGAGAGTCCACCTGCTGATGCAGGGGACACGTTCGTGCCCCAGTCTGGGAAGACCCCACATGCCATGGAGCGGCTGGGCCTGTGAGCCATGGCCACTGAGCCTGCACGTCTGGAGCCTGTGCTCTGCAACAGGAGGGGCCACAACAGTGAGAGGCCCATGTACTGCAAAAAAAAATTCAACACCTGTTTATTATAAAAATTCTCGGCAAACCAGGAACAGAAAGGAAATTCCTCAAGCTGATAAAGGGCATCTATGAAAAATCTGTAACATCAACAGTGAAAGAGTGAATACATTTCCCCTTACAACAATGCAAGTATATATGCTCTTACCAATTCTATTCAACATTTTACAGGAGGTCCTAGCTATTACAATTAATCAAGAAAAAGACATAAAAATCACAAAGGAAGAAATAAAACTGTATTTGCAGAAAAAATGTTCATGCAGAAAATCCTCAGGAACTTACAAAACAACTACTAGAACAACTGCTAAATCAATCCAGCAAGGTCAAAAGATGTAAAGTTAATATAAAAGTCTAACAACATTGTAAATGAACTATACGTCAATAAAAAAATTTTAAAAATCAATTTACATTTTTACATACTAGCAGCAAACAATTGGAAAATGGTCTTTTTAATATAAAAGCACCAAAAAAACATAAAAAACTCAGGGAAAAAATTTTAGATATATTTTTTATATATAGCTATATAAATATAATATTTATAAATATAAGGCCACTACACTGGATATGACAAAACACTGCTAAGAGAAATTAAGACTGTAAAAAATGGCTAAATAAACAATACTCAGGAATTGAAAAAAATGATATGAGGATGTCATTTCTCTCCAAACTGATACATAGATTCAACACAATCCCAAACAAAACCCCAGGAGGATTTCTAGGTAGAAATTCTCAACTTCATCCTAGAATTTATATGGAAATGCAAATGATCTATTAAAGTAGTCAAAGTGATTTTACAAATTGAACTGATATCAAAATTTGCTATAAACCTACAGTAATCAAGACAGTGTGGTACTGGTGAAAGGACAGAGTTTAGAACTTAATGCATGCATATACGGTCAAATGATTTTCAGTGAAGGTACCAACAAGACAATATAATGGGGAAGGGAAAGTCTTTAAAAGAAAGGGTACTGGAAAAACTATATATACAAATTGGGGAAAAAAAAAAAAACTTCAACCTTTACCTCACACAAGACACAAAAATTGGCTCAATGGAACATATACCAAAATATAAAGCCAAAATGATAAAATTCCTAGGTGAAAACACAGAAGAAAATGTTTGTGACCTGCGGGTAGCAAGACTTTCTTAGATATGACACAAAAGGGACAAACCAAGGCAATAATTTGGAATTAACAAATATTGAAAACTTTGGATGTTCAAAAGACAGTAGTAGGAAAATAAAAACACAAGTCACAATTGGTACATATATCTCAATACACATAAATGACAAAGAATTTGTATCAGGACTATACAGGCATACCTCAGAGGTATCATGGGTTCAGTTCGAGGCCACCCCAATAAAATGAATGTTGCAATTAAGCGAGTCACACGAATTTTTTGGTTTCCCAGTGCATGTAAGAGTTATGTTTACACTATACTGTAGTCTATTAAGTGTGCAATAGCATTAAGTCTAAAAAAAATCAGTTTACATACCTTAATTAAAAAGCACTTTATTGCTAAAAAGTACTAACCATCATCTGACAACGCAGGGTCACCACAAACCTTCAATTTGTAAAAAGTGCAATATCTGCGAAGTACAATAAAGTGAAGCACAATAAAATGAAGTATACCAGTATTAAGAACTTTTACAATAATAACAAAACAACCTAATAAAACATGGGCAAAAGATTTGAACAAATACTTCACAATAGATATATGAATGGCCAATAAGCACATGAAAAGATCCTCAACATCATTAGTCATCAGATAAATACATACTAAAACTACGAGATACCATAACACAATCATTAGAATGGATAAAACTAAAAATAGCTCACCAAAAAGGGAACCCTCCTACATTGTTGATGGGAATGTAAATTGATGCAGCCTCTATGGAAAACAGTATGGAGGTTCCTCAAAACACTAGACTTGCCATATGATCCAGAAATCCCACTCCTGGGCATATATCCAGACATAACTATAATTCAAAAAGATACATGCAGCACTATGTACAATAGCCAAGACATGGAAACAACCTAAATGTCCATCAACAGGTGAATGGATAAAGGAGATACGGTACATATGTGTGTGTATACATATATACACACACACATATATACATACATACACACAATGGAATATTACTCAGCTATAAAAAAGAATGAAATAATGCCATCTGCAGCACATGGATGGACCTAGAGATCATCATACTAAGCCAAGTAAGTCAGAAAGAGAAAGACATACCATATGGTATCACTTATGTGGGGAATCTAAAATACAATACAAATGAACATATTTGCAAAACAGAAACAGACTCATCTAGAGAACAGACTTGTGTTTGCCAAGGGGGAGGAGGGGTGGGGGAGAGAAGGATTGGGATTTTGGGATTAGCAGATGCAAAGTATTATATCAATATATAGGATGAATAAATAACAAGGTCCTATTGTGTAGCACAGGAAACTATATTCAGTATCCTGTGATAAACCATAATGGAAAAGAATATATATATGTAACTGAATCACTTTGCTGCACAGCAAAAATTAACAGAACATTGTAAATCAACTATACTTCAATAAAATTATTTTAAAAAAGAAAAAAACCTCACCAAGATATGGTGAGGATGTAGAGCAACTGGAACTCTTCTACAGTGCTGGTGGGAATGAAAATGATACAATCTCTTTGGAAAACTATCTGGCAGTTTCTTAAAAATTTAAACATATTCCTGTCATATGACTCAGTTTTTCTACTTTCAGATATTTACCTAAGAGAAATGAAAACGTATGTCCACACAAAGTCCTGTATGTGACCACTTCATATAGCCCCAAACTGCAAACAACCCAAAAGTGCATCAACAGGTGAATGGAAAGTGGAACATCTATACAATAGACTGCTACTCAGAAACAAAAGGAGTAAATTATTTATATATGAAACAATATGATTTTCAAAATAATTTTGATGACAAAGTAAGCCACACATTACAGTATGATTCCATTTAGTTTAAATGCAAAGTAATCTAAAATGACAAATATCAGATTAGTGTTTGGAGCCAGGAGTGAAGAAGAATGAACTGCATAGAGGTACAAGCTATCTTCTGGGGTGACGGAAACGTTTTATGTCTTGATTGTGGTGATGGTTTCATGGACATATACAACTGGTAGAATTCATCACATTGTGTAATTTATATGAATGCAATTTACTGTATGTAAATAATTAGTTATTAAAAAAAATATTATAGGGACTTCCCTGGTGGTCCAGTGGTAAAGAATCCGCCTTCTTAGTTCCTGGTTGGGGAACTAAGATCCCACATGCCGCGTGGCTACTGAGCCTGCATGCCACAACTAGAGAGCCTGTGTGCCACAACTACAGAGCCCATGCACTCTGGAGCCTGCATGCCACAACTACTGAGCCCACGTGCCACAACTAGAGAGCCTATGTGCTCTGGAGCCTGCATGCCACAGCTAGAGAGAAACCCAAGCACCACAATGAAGAGCCTGTGCGCAATAATGAAAGATCCCACGTGCCACAACTAAGACCCAATGCAGCCAAAAATAAGAAAGAACAAATTATAGATGGAATGAAGAAAGATTAAGTAAAGAGAGACTTTAGCAACATAATAAAAAAAGAAACTCATGTAATAAGCTCTTTACATTGAAAATAGAGACTATACCTTGGAACCTATGGAACCGTTAAAACTAATGCTATATTAGGACATATAAAATCCTCAAATCGTTAGAGAGTAGAATTAGTACTAATTACTATCCTGATAAAATATGATAAAACAATTTGATCAAGGTACAATAAAACAAGAAAACTTTCTTTTAAACAACTCTTGTGTAAAAAGGAATTTAAAAAAAAATAGGTTGTCTAGGAAATGGAAATAAGAAAAACAACTACATATCAGAATCTATGGAAGTCACCTAAAGCTATATTCAGAGGAAAATTAAAACTCCTAATAATGTCATTAGTGAATGAGAAAATGAAATTAATAGTTTAAGTTTTTTTCAGCAAAATGGAAAACAAAATCTAAGGAAATTAGATGGAAAGAATTAGTAAAGAGAAAAACAGAAAATAGAGAATTAGAAAAGAGAAGAATGATGACACTATATTTTATATTTAACAGATATATCCAAAAGCTGGATTTTAAAAATAAATAAAAATTAACAAAATTGACTAATGAGTAGCAAACAATTTTTTAAAAAAAAATAGCAGCTATGTAAAATAAATTAAAATTGGAAATTACCAGATATAAAAGAAAAACAATTATAAGCGATTATTATGCTCAGGTTCATAGAAATAAATCTGTAACCTAAATGAAAAGGGTAACTAACTAGAAAAATTTAAATTTATATAATTTAACCCAAGGAAGAAACTATAGGGAGGTTATTTACCAGAGAGGACATTGAGAAAGTTGTCAAAGGTCCACTTCCCCACAAAGGCCCAAGTACCAGGACTTTTCTCTCAAACTTGAAGACTATGACCTCATTCCTTCACACTAACATCTCTAAATCAGACTTTTTCTTCTTAGCTTCCATCTCCCTCCAATCATACATTGCATATCTTCCCTTGGCAATCTCCCCATCTCTTAAAAATAAGTCTCTTACTGTCCCAAGCCAAATTCATCTTTTCCTCTACCAACCTGTTCTTTCTTCTGACTTGTTTCTATTAAATGCTATCACTTTCCAGTTACCCAGACTTGAAAATACAACTGGAAATGCTTTATTTTTTCTTTGATGTTTTATAAACCTCTGAATAATCCTAAAAATTGAGCAGAATAATTTTATGAAAGTAGAAATTCAGTGAATCAAGTGAATAAGTAAATGAATCAATCCTTCAATCTGAAAGGAATGAGTGACCAAAAAGGAAAAAATGTGCATTGCTCTGTCTGGATTTTTAAACATAGAATGGAGCAATGTGTGTAAAACTAAAAAGCAAGGACAAGGAGATAACTGTGACATCTGCATCCAGAGAATAAGAAAATGTTATCAGAGAAGACAGTTATGTGTGAGAGAAAATATACACACATAATGTGTGAGGAGAGTTAGGTTGGGGAACTCACGCTAGACACACCACAGTGTTTCTTCCCAGGCTTTGAGCCTTTTCAGGCTACCCAGGAAACATCAATTATGAGCTGGAACTTTCCAGAATAGCTGAGCTTTTCCTTGCAATGGCCTCTGCCTGCCTAGTTCTCTCTCACTCACCAGGGCATGCTCCTCTTGTCCCCTCCTTCTTCACCATCCAGGGCTCTTTTCCTTGCTCCAATAATGAGATCACATCTGGCTTAGAAACTGAAACTCCTGCTTACAAGAAATAAAAGGGGAATTAGCCAGGCCCATAAATCAGATCAAGTTGCTTGGTCATCAGGAAGGTGAGGCCATTGTAGAAGGGAGCTGAGGAAGAGATGAAGTATTCTGAAGAATGGGGAAGATGAAGTTGTATGGACAGTCTAATGAAGCTGCCAATTCTACAAAACTATATTTATCTGGGGGAGCACAAAAATCAGAAACTTAGCGAACTATATCAGAGGTTTCCCAAACATTACATTGGAAAGCAGCCCTACGTGCAGATTCTGAATTACAGGGAGACCTCCTTACCCAGTGATACCAGGCTCCTATAGTTCTGCAACATCACTTTCCTGTACAAATTCCTCTGAGCAGGGTTCAGCCATTCCCACTCCTCTTGAGAGAAATCTACAGCCACATCCCCAAATGTCACCAAATCCTGAAATGACATAAACATATTCTTGCTCAACTAGTGTTCTTACCCTCTCATGAGCATAGTTTAAAAAATTAAATTGTCTATACTTCTGGAGAGAAATACTATAGGTAGTGAAAATTTCTGTCAGTATCTTGAGTTCTGAGCAACACATGTCAAGTAATTGCTAGACAACTTCTCTGTGCTTAGTGTTGATATTCTGTCATGGAAAGTATACAATTTCAGAGTTTCTACTGATGGAGAAAAGATACACACAGAAATTGGCAATAACAGAACACTGTAAACAATCAAGTGTAAAATGTTATTCATACTAAATGCTAGAGCATTTCTCAATATGGAAAATAAGGATAGACAGGGGCAGTGAAAAAGGCTTCAAAGAGGAGGCAGAAACATGAGTTATGCCTTACAGGACGTACATGGTCTAAACCAGCATTTTCCCAAATTCTACAATGGAATGGTCAATGTTCCACCTATATCAATAAGGTATATATTAAAATATATTTGATGCTTATAATTGGTTTTCTAAAATTAAATACAAATATAATAAAAACAGTAAAGTTTTATGGTGATTTTGCAAAAATATAACTATATGCCATTACAGAGAACAATCAGGGACAACAAAAGATTACATAACAGCTCTGACAACATCACTAAGTTTCAAAGACAGCTGGTAACTTATCATGCTACCTAAAAGACAAAATAATAATAATTTTAAGTACTAATTAAGTTAAAGAGTGAACATTTCAAATGTGATAATGAAGTGCCATCAAAAAATACCTACAACTCTCACTAGAGGAACATACCCAATTGTGCACATCTAATGAGCAAGAGTTTTTTAAATGTTAAAACATAGCTCTTTAAGTACCACTCTATGTTACATTAAGGATCTTGATAGCATGGAAGATGACCTAGTCTGCTCCCTAGAAATTAAAAATGGGCATTATTCCTAATGTGGTAAATCTGCTTCAGAATTATCAAGGCTTGCTGTCTGATTTGGTATATGCTTCACAGGTTTGGCATGTCACGGAGCAAAATCTACTCTTAAGCTGAGCTGATATGTAGATGACCTAAACAGCTGAACTGACTTGTCAAATATTGAAATCCTTCCACACTGGTTGGTAAACAGCAGAGGAACCACTCCCAGTTAAAAGACCAAGAGCATTCCCCTGAAAGAACAAACAGTGAAACAGACCTCTTCATTCTAATAGACACTGATTTCAAAAAGGAGATAATGAAAATACTGGAGGAGTAAGAAAAGCTATCGACAGAAATGCAGAGTACTGTAAAAGGGAACTAGAAACTATACAGAGGAACCACAAAAAATCAGAAAACTCATCTGCAGAGATGAAAGCTAAGGGCAATGAATAGCAGAATGAATGATGCAGAAGAATGAATAAGTGACCTGGAACATAGAATAATGGAAATCACCCAACAAGGACAGCAGACAGAAAGCCAAATGAAAAAAAATGAAAGCAATATAAGAGACCTATGGGATAATATAAACCATGCCAATCTACACATAATGGGGATTCCTGAAGGAGAAGAAAAAGGGGATCAAAAATGTATTTGAAAAAATTATGTCTGAAAAATTCCCAATGGGGCTTCCCTGGTGGTGCAGTGGTTGAGAGTCCGCCTGCCGATGCAGGGGACACGGGTTCGTGCCCTGGTCCGGGAATATCCCACATGCTGCGGAGTTGCTAGGCCTGTGAGCCATGGCCGCTGAGCCTGCGCGTCCAGAACCTGTGCTCCGCAATGGGAGAGGCCACAATAGTGAGAGGCCCGAGTACCACAAAAAAAAAAAAAAAAATTCCCAAACCTAAAGAAGGAAACACATATCCAGGTACAGGAAGCACAGAGGGTCCCAAGTAAGATAAACCAAAACAGACCTACACCAAGACATATTACAATAAAAACAGCAAAAGTTAAAGAGAGAATTCTAAAGGCAGCAAGAGGAAAACAAAGAGTTCATTACAAGGAAACCCCCATAAGGCTACCAGGTGATTTCTCTACAGAAATGCTGCAGGCCAGAAGGGAGTGGCAAGATATATTCAAAGTCCTGAAAGGGAAAAATATACAACCTAGGATACTCTACCTAGCAAGATTATCATTTAGAACAGAAAGAGAGATAAAGAATTTCTCAGACTCACAAAAACTAAAATACTAAATCTATCCTAAAGGAAACATTGAAAGGTCTTCTCTAAATAGAAAAGAAGAATTTATAGGAAAGAAAAAAACATCACAATTGGAAAGTAAATTACTTAAATTTACTTTAAATTTAAAGCCAGGACACAGACTAAAAAAAAAAATCCAAAAATTTGTGTGAAAATGATGGTAATCACAATGAACAGCAAAAGGATGAACAAGGTGTAGAACAGGACATCAAAATCATAAAATGTGGGGGAGGAGAGTAAAAAAGTGTAGATTCTTTTTCTTTCCTAGAATGAATGTGTTTCAGCCTATATAACTACCAGTCTAAGGCAAGTAGATATAGGAAGGGGTTAACATTCTTGAAAAATAGGGTACCCACAAATCAAAAACATACAGTAGATTCACAAAAACCAAAAAGAAGAGAACATAAGTATAATACCAAAGAAAACCATGAAACCACAAAAGGAAAAATAAGGGACAAAGAAGAAATATAAAATCAACACGAAAACAAGGTTTAAAATAGCAATAAATACATATCTATCAGTAATTACCATAACTGTCAATGGACTAAATCCTCCAATCAAAAGACACAGAGTGGCAGATTGGGAAAAAAAAAAAAAAAAAGAGCCTACAATATGCTGCCTACAAGAGACCCACTTTAGGGCAAAGGATACATAGAGATTGAAAGTGAGGGGATGGAAAAAGATATTTCATGCAAAAGGAAATGACAAGAAAGTGGGGTTGCAATACTCATATCAGATAAAATAGACTTTAAGACAAAAGCCATAAAGATAAAGAAGGATGCTATATAATGAAAAAAGGATCAATACAAGAGAATTTTACGTCAACATATATGCACCTAATATAGGAACACCCATGTACGTAAAACAAATACTAACAGAAATATAGGGAGAGGGACTTTCCTGATGGTGCAGTGGTTAAGAATCCACCTGCCAATGCAGGGGACATGGGTTTGAGCCCTGTTCCAGGAAGATCCCACATGCCGTGGAGCAACTAAGCCCATGCACCACAACTACTGAGCCTGCACTCTAGAACTTGAGAGCCATGACTACTGAGCCCATGCACCACAACTACGGAAGCCTGTCTGCCTAGAGCCCATGCTCCGCAACAAAGAGTAACCCCTGTTCCTACTCGCCGCAACTAGAGAAAGCCCATGTGCAGCAACGAAGACACAAAGCAGCTAATAAATAATAAATAAATAAATAAATTTATAAAAAAGAAAAAGAAATAAAGGCAGAAATTGAGAAGACTACAATAATAATAGGATATTTTAACACCCCGTTCACATCAATGGACAGATCTTCCAGATAGAGAATCAATAAGACAAGAGATACTAAATGATACAACAGAACAGTTAGACTTAATTGATATTTTCAGTACGTTACATCCAAAAAAATCCAGAACACACATTCTTTTCAAGTGCACATGGAACATTCTCTAGAACTGACCACATACTGGGGCATAAAACAAGCCTCAACAAATTTAAGAGTATAGAAATTATCTCAAGCATCTTTTCTGACCACAACGGCATGGAACTAGAAATTAACCACAGAAAAATAAATGAGAAAAAAATGATTACATGGAGACTAAACAACATGGTACTACAAATCCAATGGGTCAATGAGGAAATCAAAGAGGAGATTTAAAAATACCTTGAGACAAATGACAATGAAAACACAACCATACAACATCTATGGAATGCAACAAAAGCAGTTCTTAGAAGTTCATAGCAATACAGGCTTTCCTCAAAAAACAAGAAAGGGCTTCCCTGGTGGCGCAGTGGTTAAGAATTCGCCTGCCAATGCAGGGGACATGGGTTCGAGCTCTGGTCGGGGAAGATCCCACATGCTGCAAAGCAGGTGAGCTTGTGCGCCACAACTACTGAGCCTGCACTCTAGAGCCCGCCAGCCACGACTACTGAGCCTGCGTGCTACAAACACTGAAGCCTGCGCACCTAGAGCCTGTGCTCCACAAGAGAAGCCCCCACAATGAGAAGCCCGCGCACAACAACAAAGCCCCCGCTCGCCACAACTAGAGAAAGCCAGCGCACAGCAACAAAGATGCAGTGCAGCCAAAAATAAAAATAAATAAAATTAAAAAAAAAAGATATCTAGATTGGTAGGGAAGAGGTAAGATTGTCATTATATGCAGATGATATGATACTACATATAGAAAACCCTAAACAGTTCACACATAAACTACTAGAACAGATAAACGAATTCGGCAAGGTAGCAACATACAACATTAATGTACAGAAATCGGTTGCATTTCTTTACACCAACAATGAAATATGAGAAAGGGAATGTAAAAATAATCTTTTAAAATTGCAACTCAAAACATAAATTACTTTGGAATAAACCTCACCAAGCAGATGAAACTTATACACTGAGAACTATAAAACACTGATGAAGGAAACTGAGATGATTCAAAGAAATGGAAAGATATCCCATGCTTTTGGATTGGAAGAATTAATGTTGTTAAAATGGTCATACTACCCAAAGCAATCTACAGATTTAATGTGATCCCTATCAAATTACCCATGACATGTTTCACAGAACTAGAAAAAATAATCCTAAAATTCATATGGAACCATAAAAGACCCAGAATTGCCAAAGCAATCCTGAAGAAAAAGAACAAAGTAGAAGGCATAACCCTCCCAGAGTTCAGACAATATTAGAAAGCTAGAGTAATCAAAACAGTGTGGTACTGGCAGTAAAACAGACATATGGATGAATGGAATGGAAGAGAGCCCAGAAATAAACCCACACACCTATGGTCAATTAATCTTTGTCAGAGGAGGCAAGAATATACAATGGGAAAAAGACATTCTCTTCAACAAGTGGTGTTGGGAAATCTGGACAGCTGCATGTAAATCAATGAAGTTAGAACACACCCTCCCATAACACACAAAAATAAACTCAAAATGGCTTAAAGACTTAAACATAAGACATGACACCATAAAACTCTTAGAAGATAACACAGGCAAAACAATCTCTGACATAAGTTGTACCAATGTTTTCTTAGGTCAGTGTCCCATGGCAATAGAAATAAAAACAAAAATAAACAAGTGGTATCTAATCAAACCTACAGGCTTTTACACAGCAAAGGAAACCATAAACAAAACGGAAAGACAACCTACAGGATGGGAGAAAATATTTGCAAATGATGCGAGCAACAAGGGCTTGATTTCCAAATTATACACACAGCTCATACAACCCCAAAAAACAAACAACCCAACAGAAGAATGGGCAGAAGACCTAGACATTTCTCCAAAGAAGAAATACAGATGGCTAGTAGGCACATGAAAAGATGCTTAACATCACTAATTATTAGAGAAATGCAAATCAAAACTACGATGAGGTACCACCTCACACCAGTCAGAATAGCCATCATTAAAATGTCTACAAAACAAATGCTGGAAAGGGTGTGGAGAAAAGGGAACCTTCCTACACTGTTGGTGGGAATGTAAGTTGGTGCAGCCACTATGGAGAACAGTACAGAGGTTCCTCAGAAAACTAAAAATAGAATTACCATATGATCCAGCAGTCCCACTACTGGGCATATATCTAGACAAAACTATTATTCAAAAAGATACATGCGGGGGGACCTTGAAGATGGCGGAAGAGTAAGACGCGGAGATCACCTTCCTCCCCACAGATACACCAGAAATACATCTACACGTGGAACAACTCCTACAGAACACCTACTGAACGCTGGCAGAAGACCTCAGACCTCCCAAAAGGCAAGAAACTCCCCACGTACCTGGGTAGGGCAAAAGAAAAAACAGAGACAAAAGAATAGGGATGGCACCTGCACCAGTGGGAGGAAGCTGTGAAGGAGGAAAAGTTTCCACACACTAGGAAGCCCCTTCGCGGGCGAAGACTGCGGGGGGCGGAGGGGGGAGCTTCGGAGCCGCGGAGGAGTGCACAGCAACGGGTGCGGAGGGCAAAGCGGGGAGATTCCCGCCCGAGAGGCTTGTCTGCTCACCCGCCGGGGCGGGCAGGGCTGCGAGGTGAGGCTCTGAGGCTCGGGTTTCGGTTTCGGATGGAGCGCGGGGAGAGGACTGGGGTTGGCGGCTTGAATATAGCCTGAAGGGGTTAGTGCACCACGGCTAGCCGGGAGGGAGTCCGAGGAAAAGTCTGCACCTGCCGAAGAGGCAAGAGACTTTTTCTTCCCTCTTTGTTTCCTGGTGCGTGAGGAGAGGGGTTTAAGAACGCTGCTTGAGGGAACTCCGGAGACGGGCGCGAGCCGCGGCTAAAAGCGCAAACCCCAGAGACGGGCGGGAGACGCTAAGGCTGCTGCTGCTGCCACCGAGGGGCCTGTGTGCGAGCACAGGTCACTCTCCACACCCCTCTTCCGCGGAGCCTGTGCAGCCCGCCACTGCCAGGTCCCCGGGATCCAGGGACAACTTCCCCGGGAGAACGCACAGCGCGCCTCAGGCTGGTGCAACGTCACGCTGGCCTTTGCTGCCGCAGGCCCGCCCCGCCGCCGGCCTGAGTGCGCCAGAGCCCCCGAATAAGCGGCTCTTTTAACCCCGTCCTGTCTGAGCAAAAAACAGACGCCCTCCAGCGACCTACACGCAGTGGCAGGGCCAAATCCAAAGCTGAGCCCCTGGGAGCTGTGAGAACAAAGAAGAGAAAGGGAAATCTCTCCCAGCAGCCTCAGAAGCAGCGGATTAAAGCTCCACAATCAACTTGATATACCCTGCATCTGTGGAATACCTGAATAGACAACCAATCATCCCAAATTAAGGAAGTGGACTTTAGGAGCAAGATCTATGATTTTTTTCCCTTTTCCTCTTTTTGTGAATGTATATGTGTATGCTTCTGTGTAAGATCTTGTCTGTATAGTCTTGCTTCCACCATTTGTCCTAGGGTTCTATCCGTCCATGGTTTTTTTTTTAAATTTTTTTTTAATAATCAATTTTAATTTTAATAACATTATTATACTTTATCTTCATTCATTCTTTCTTTCTTTCTTTCCTTCCTTCCCTCCTTTGGACAACGAATCATCCCAAATTGAGGAGGTGGTCTCTGACAGCAAGATTTATGATTTTTCCCCATTTACCTCTTTTAGTGAGGGTGTATGTGTATGCTTCTGTGTAAGATTTTGTCTGTATAGCTTTGCTTCCAACATTTGTCCTAAGGTTCTATCCGTCCCCTTTTTTTTTTCTAAATAAGAATTTTTTAATTCAATAACTTTATTATACTTTATTTTATTTTTACTGTATCTTCTTTCTTTGTCTTTTTTCCTTCTTTCCCTCCTTCCTTCCTTCCTCCCTCCCTCCCTTTCTTTCCTTCTTGCCTTCTTTCCTTCTTTGCTTTTTTCTTTCCTTCCTTCCTTCCTTCCCTCCTTTCCTTCTTTCTTTCCTCATATTTCTACTAATTCCCTCTACTTTTTCTCCCTTTTATTCTGAGCCGTGTGGATGAAAAGCTCTTGGTGCTCCAGCCAGGAGTCAGGGCTCTGCCTCTGAGGTAGGAGAGCCAACTTCAGGACACTGGTCAAAAAGAGACCTCCCAGCTCCACATAATATCAAATGGTGAAAATCTCCCAGAGACCTCCATCTTAACACCAGCACCCAGCTTCACTCAACGACCAGCAAGCCACAGTGCTGGACAACCTATGCCAAACAACTAGCAAAACAGGAACACAACCCCACCCATTAGCAGAGAGGCTGCCTAAAATCATAATAAGGCCACAGACACCCCAAAACACACCACCAGATGTAAACCTGCCCACTAGAGAGACAAGATCCAGCCTCATCCACCACAACACAGGCACTAGTCCCCTCCACCAGGAAGCCAACACAACCCACTGAACCAACCTTAGCCACTGGAGACAGACATCAAAAACAGCAGGAACTATGAACCTGCAGCCTGCAAAAAGGAGACCCCCAAACACAGTAAGATAAGCAAAATGAGAAGACAGAAAGACACACAGCAGATAAAGGAGCAAGATAAAAGTGCACCAGACCTAACAAATGAAGAGGAAATAGGCAGTCTACCTGAAAAAGAATTCAGAATAATGATAGTAAGGATGATCCGAAATCTTGGAGATAGAATGGACAAAATGCAAGAATCAGTTAACAAGGACCTAGAAGAACTAAAGATGAAACAAGCAACGATGAACAACACAATAAATGAAATTAAAAGTACTCTAGATGGGATCAATAGCAGAATAACTGAGGCAGAAGAACGGATAAGTGACCTGGAAGATAAAATAGTGGAAATAACTACTGCAGAGCAGAATAAAGAAAAAAGAATGAAAAGAACTGAGGACAGTCTCAGAGACCTCTGGGACAACATTAAACACACCAACATTCGAATTATAGGGGTTCCAGAAGATGAAGAGAAAAAGAAAGGGACTGAGAAAATATTTGAAGAGATTATAGTTGAAAACTTCCTTAATATGGGAAAGGAAATAGTTAATCAAGTCCAGGAAGCACAGAGAGTCCCATACAGGATAAATACAAGGAGAAATACACCAAGACACATATTAATCAAACTGTCAAAAATTAAATACAAAGAAAGCATATTAAAAGCAGCAAGGGAAAAACAACAAATAACACATAAGGGAATCCCCATAAGGTTAACAGCTGATCTCTCAGCAGAAACCCTACAAGCCAGAAGGGAGTGGCAGGACATACTGAAAGTGATGAAGGAGAAAAACCTGCAGCCAAGACTACTCTACCCAGCAAGGATCTCATTCAGATTTGATGGAGAAATTAAAACTTTACAGACAAGCAAAAGCTGAGAGAGTTCAGCACCACCAAACCAGCTTTACAACAAATTCTAAAGGATCTTCTCTAGGCAGGAAACACAAGAGAAGGAAAAGACCTACAGTATCAAACCCAAAACAATTAAGAAAATGGGAATAGGAACATACATATCGATAATTACCTTAAATGTAAATGGACTAAATGCTCCCACCAAAAGACACAGATTAGCTGAATGGATACAAAAACAAGACCCTTATATATGCTGTCTACAAGAGACCCACTTCAGACCTAGAGACACATACAGACTGAAAGTAAGGGGATGGAAGAAGATATTCCATGCAAATGGAAACCAAAAGAAAGCTGGAGTAGCAATTCTCATATCAGACAAAATAGACTTTAAAATAAGAACTATTAAAAGAGACAAAGAAGGACATTACATAATGATCAAGGGATCGATCCAAGAAGAAGATATAACAATTGTAAATATTTATGCACCCAACATAGGAGCACCTCAATACATAAGGCAAATACTAACAGCCATAAAAGGGGAAATCGACAGTAACACATTCATAGTAGGGGACTTAAACACTCCACTTTCACCCATGGACAGATCATCCAAAATGAAAATAAATAAGGAAACACAAGCTTTAAATGATACATTAAACAAGATGGACTTAATTGATATTTATAGGACACTCCATCCAAAAACAACAGAATACACATTTTTCTCAAGTGCTCATGGAACATTCTCCAGGATAGATCATATCTTGGGTCACAAATCAAGCCTTGGTAAATTTAAGAAAATTGAAATTGTATCAAGTATCTTTTCTGACCACAACGCCATGAGACTAGATATCAATTACAGGAAAAGATCTGTAAAAAATACAAACACATGGAGGCTAAACAATACACTACTTAATAATGAAGTGATCACTGAAGAAATCAAAGAGGAAATCAAAAAATACCTAGAAACAAATGACAATGGAGACACAACGACCCAAAACTTGTGGGATGCAGCAAAAGCAGTTCTAAGGGGGAAGTTTATAGCAATACAAGCCCACCTTAAGAAGCAGGAAACATCTAGAATAAACAACCTAACCTTGCACTTCAAGCAATTAGAGAAAGAAGAACAAAAAAACCCCAAAGCTAGCAGAAGGAAAGAAATCATAAAAATCAGATCAGAAATAAATGAAAAAGAAATAAAGGAAACAATAGCAAAGATCAATAAAACTAAAAGCTGGTTCTTTGAGAAGATAAACAAAATAGATAAACCACTAGCCAGACTCATCAAGAAAAAAAGGGAGAAGACTCAAATCAATAGAATTAGAAATGAAAAAGGAGAGGTAACAACTGACACTGCAGAAATAAAAGAGATCATGAGAGATTACTACAAGCAACTCTATGCCAATAAAATGGACAATCTGGAAGAAATGGACAAATTCTTAGAAATGCACAACCTGCCAAGACTGAATCAGGAAGAAATAGAAAATATGAACAGACCAATCACAAGCACTGAAATTGAAACTGTGATTAAAAATCTTCCAACAAAGAAAAGCCCAGGACCAGATGGCTTCACAGGCGAATTCTATCAAACATTTAGAGAAGAGCTAACACCTATCCTTCTCAAACTCTTCCAAAATATAGCAGAGGGAGGAACACTCCCAAACTCCTTCTACGAGGCCACCATCACCTTGATACCAAAACCAGACAAGGATGTCACAAAGAAAGAAAACTACAGGCCAATATCACTGATGAACATAGATGCAAAAATCCTCAACAAAATACTAGCAAACAGAATCCAACAGCACATTAAAAGGATCATACACCATGATCAAGTGGGGTTTATTCCAGGAATGCAAGGATTCTTCAATATACGCAAATCTATCAATGTGATAAACCATATTAACAAATTGAAGGAGAAAAACCATATGATCATCTCAATAGATGCAGAGAAAGCTTTTGACAAAATTCAACACCCATTTGTGATAAAAACTCTGCAGAAAGTAGGCATAGAGGGAACTTTCCTCAACATAATAAAGGCCATATATGACAAGCCCACAGCAAACATCATCCTCAATGGTGAAAAACTGAAAGCATTTCCACTAAGATCAGGAACAAGACAAGGTTGCCCACTCTCACCACTCTTATTCAACATAGTTTTGGAAGTTTTAGCCACATCAATCAGAGAAGAAAAGAAAATAAAAGGAATCCAAATCGGAGAAGAAGAAGTAAAGCTGTCACTGTTTGCAGATGACATGATCCTATACATAGAGAATCCTAAAGATGCTACCAGAAAACTACTAGAGCTAATCAATGAATTTGGTAAAGTGGCAGGATACAAAATTAATGCACAGAAATCTCTGGCATTCCTATATACTAATGATGAAAAATCTGAAAGTGAAATCAAGAAAACACTCCCGTTTACCATTGCAACAAAAAGAATAAAATATCTAGGAATAAACCTACCTAAGGAGACAAAAGACCTGTATGCAGAAAATTATAAGACACTGCTGAAAGAAATTAAAGATGATACAAATAGATGGAGAGATATACCATGTTCTTGGATTGGAAGAATCCACATTGTGAAAATGACTCTACTACCCAAAGCAATCTATAGATTCAATGCAATCCCTATCAAACTACCACTGGCATTTTTCACAGAACTAGAACAAAAAATTTTGCAATTTGTATGGAAACACAAAAGACCCCGAATAGCCAAAGCAATCTTGAGAACGAAAAAAGGAACTGGAGGAATCAGGCTCCCTGACTTCAGACTATACTACAAAGCTACAGTTATCAAGACGGTATGGTACTGGCACAAAAACAGAAAGATAGATCAATGGAACAGGGTAGAAAGCCCAGAGATAAACCCATGCACATATGGACACCTTATCTTTGATAAAGGTGGCAGGAATGTACAGTGGAGAAAGGACAGCCTCTTCAATAAGTGGTGCTGGGAAAACTGGACAGGTACATGTAAAAGTATGAGATTAGATCACTCTCTAACACCATACACAAAAATAAGCTCAAAATGGATTAAAGAACTAAATATAAGGCCAGAAACTATCAAACTCTTAGAGGAAAACATAGGCAGAACACTCTATGACATAAATCACAGCAAGATCCTTTCTGACCCACCTCCTAGAATAATGGAAATAAAAACAAAAATTAACAAATGGGACCTAATGAAACTTCAAAGCTTTTGCACAGCAAAGGAAACCATAAACAAGACCAAAAGACAACCCTCAGAATGGGAGAAAACATTTGCAAATGAAGCAACCGACAAAGGATTAATCTCCAAAATTTACAAGCAGCTCATGCAGCTCAATAACAAAAAATCAAACAACCCAATCCAAAAATGGGCAGAAGACCTAAATAGACATTTCTCCAAAGAAGATATACAGACTGCTAACAAACACATGAAAGAATGCTCAACATCATTAATCATTAGAGAAATGCAAATCAAAACTACAATGAGATATCATCTCACACCAGTCAGAATGGCCATCATCAAAAAATCTAGAAACAATAAATGCTGGAGAGGGTGTGGAGAAAAGGGAACACTCTTGCACTGCTGGTGGGAATGTGAATTGGTTCAGCCACTATGGAGAACAGTATGGAGGTTCTTTAAAAAACTACAAATAGAACTACCATATGACCCAGCAATCCCACTACTGGGCATATACCCTGAAAAAACCGAAATTCAAAAAGAGTCATGTACCAAAATGTTCATTGCAGCTCTATTTACAATAGCCCGGAGATGGAAACAACCTAAGTGCCCATCATCGGATGAATGGATAAAGAAGATGTGGCACATATATACAATGGAATATTACTCAGCCATAAAAAGAAATGAAATTGAGCTATTTGTAATGAGGTGGATAGACCTAGAGTCTGTCATACAGAGTGAAGTAAGTCAGAAAGAAAAAGACAAATACCGTATGCTAACACATATATAAGGAATTTAAGAAAAAAAAATGTCATGAAGAACCTAGGGGTAAGGCAGGAATAAAGACGCAGACCTCCTAGAGAACGGACTTGAGGTTATGGGGAGGGGGAAGGGTGAGCTGTGACAGGACGAGAGAGAGTCATGGACATATACACACTAACAAACGTAGTAAGGTAGATAGCTAGTGGGAAGCAGCCGCATGGCACAGGGATATTGGCTCAGTGCTTTGTGACAGCCTGGAGGGGTGGGATAGGGAGGGTGGGAGGGGGGGAGACGCAAGAGGGAAGAGATATGGGAACATATGTATATGTATAACTGATTCACTTTGTTATAAAGCAGAAACTAACACACCATTGTAAAGCAATTATACCCCAATAAAGACGTTAAAAAAAAAAAAGATACATGCACCCCTATGTTCACAGCAGCAGTATTCACAATAGCCAAGACATGGAAACAACCTAAATGTCCATCGACAGCTGAATGGATAAAGATGTGGTACATATATACACTGAAATACTACTCAGCCATAAAAAAGAATGAAATAATGCCATTTGCAGCAACATGGATGCAAGCAGAGATTATCATACTAAGTAACTCAGAAAGAAAAAGGCAGATACCATATGATATCACTTATATGTGAAATCTAAAATATGACACAAATGAACCTACCTATGAAACAGAAACAGAATCACAGACATAGAGAACAGACTGAGGGTTGCCAAGGGGGAGGAAGTTGGGGGAGGGATGAAGTGGGAGGTTGGGGTTAGCAGATCTAAGCTTTTATATATAGAATGGATAAACAACAAAGTCTTACTGTATAGCACAGAGAACTATATTCAATATCCTGTGATAAACCATAATAGAAAAGAAGATAAAGAATGTATATATGTATAACTCATCACTCTGCTGTACAGCAGTAATTAACACAACATTGTAAATCAATGTCAATAAAAAATATGTCAATTTTTATGTCAATAAAAAGTAATAAATAAAATTTATAAAATATGGTGATGGCTTAAGAGAACAAAAACAAAAATGTCTGGTATTTCTACCCTCAGTGATTTTTTTTTCCGTTTCTAAGGTAAAAAACTGGAAGTCCTCAACCCTCAGCACCTACCTACCATGGCACCCAATCTAGAAACAATCAAAATTTAGTTAGTATATATTTGTTCAAATGTTTCCTTATACAGACATGTCTATGATTATCTATACATATTCATTTTCTTATAACATCACTTGTTAGATAATATTACATGATGTAAATATGTGATATCTTATTTACTATCCCCTTGCTTATTTTCAGTTATATGAATCTTAATTTCTCACTATGATGCTATAAAGGTCTCTATTATTTTCTCAAAATATATTCCTAAAAGTTTTTCTCTCCATTGAGACTAGGATCTCCCAAACTTACTTAACATCAGAAAACAGTTTACACTATTTTGACCCAGTCAGAATAGGACCTAATGAAAAAATAATTCAGGCTGGGAGTAAAGTGTTGACCGGTAGTCAAAGAAATATTAATAAAGTTTCTTCACATAGAAAGAAAATGGAAGGAAATGGAAATAAAAGGAAAATGGAAGCATCAAAACACAGGAAGAAACTAAGAGCCCCCAAACTAACTATAAACAATAAGGTAAGTCCCCCAAAATATTATATCTACTAATAATAGGGGACTTACCTTATTCAGAAAGTGGCAAGAATACTAATTATTTAGAAGGAAGATTACAGAAAGAAGAAAGAAGATCATTACATAAGAAGCAATGGTACATATCCTAGAGTGGCCACTAAAAGAATAATAAAAGTAATGTATAATTAAGATAACTAGGAAAAAACTGATTTATCCAAAAGAAGGCAAAAAAGGAGAAATAAAGGAAGAAAGAACAGATGGGATAAGTAGAAAATAAATTGCAGCATGGTATACTTAAACACAAATATATTAATAATACATTAAATGAAAATGTACTAAACGCTTATTTAAAAAGACCAAGATTATCAGACTGGATTTTTAAAAACCAGCCAACCTTTTTTGGGGGGAGGCACAAGGGATCACGAGAGGCATAGGGGATTGGGAGGCACACTGGGCCGAGTGCCTGGCTGTGAGCGCAGGGGAGAAAAAAAAAAAGAAAGACTATATACTGTTTATAAGAGGCATACTTTAAATATAATCTTTAGAGCACCACAAGGGACTGTGATTCAGGAGGTCTGGGGTGGCATCCCAGAAAGAGCATTTGGGCTGATGGGCTTTGTCTGTTCTACACATCATATCCTCTGCCTTCTCCTTCTTCCATTACCAATTCAGGGGCAGGAAAAAAGAGGTTGCCTGCTGGCTCTTGCTGCCCTGGTCTCACAAATTCATTCCTTTGTTGATTCATATATTAATTTGGCAAATATTTACTGAATGACTACTACCTATTTTGTTCTAAGAGTTGGGAATACAAAGGTGAACAGAATACAGCCCCTCCCTTTGTGGAGTTAATATTCTAACAGAGGAGAAAGACACTAAACATAAGGTCATACACATATATACACTAATATGTATAAAATAGATAACTAGTGAGAACCTGCTGTATAGCACAGGGACCTCTACTCAGTGCTCTGTGGCTACCTAAATGGGAAGGAAATCCAAAAAAGAGGGGATATATGTATATGTATAGCTGATTCACTTCGCTGTATAGGAGAAACTAACACAACATTGTAAAGCAACTATACCCCAATTAAAAAAAACCAAAAAAACCCATATGGTCATACAGTGTCATGTACTATTAAATACTATGACAAAAAACAAGGTAAGGTAACTGAAAGTTACAGGAGTGTTTGTGTAAGATAAAGTAAGATAAAGTAATGTAGAGCTTCCCTGGTGGCGCAGTGGTTAAGAATCCGCCTGCCAATGCAGGGGACACGGGTTCAAGCCCTGGTTCAGGAAGATCCCACATGCCGTGGAGCAACTCAGCCTGTGTGCCACAACTACTCAGCCTGCGCTCTAGAGCCCACAAGCCACAACTACTTAGCCTGCACGCCACAACTACTGAAGCCCACGCACCTAGAGCCCGTGCTCCCAACAAGAGAAGCCACCACAATGAGAAGCCCGTGCACCGCAACGAAGAGTAGCCCCCGCTCGCCACAACTAGAGAAAGCCCGCACGTAGCAATGAAGACCCAACACAGCCAAAAATAAATAAATAAAAATAAATTTATTTTTAAAAAAAGTAATGTAAAACTTAAAAAAGAGGTGATTTTTGAACAAAAATCTGTCAATACATAAAGTGGGAGAGCCAGCCATGTCATCATCTAGGGGAGAATTACAGAAGAGGGAGGAGCAAACGCAAAGGTTCAGAAATAGAAGGTAGCTTGGAACATTTGAGGAACAGCAAGTTGACCAGTGTGACTGGAACAGAGAGCAGTAAAGACTTGTGGAAAATGAGGTCTGGGGTAGCCAGGAGCTGGATCATGTAGGACCTTATAGGCCCAGGTAAGGGAACTGGATTTCATTCCAAGTAAAATGGGAAGCGAACAAAGTTTCTGGGCAAAGGAGTGAAATAATGTGTTCCATCACACTGAGCACACTGCTCCCTAGAGTCCTTCATTATTTTCTACCACCCTCTTTAAATCTCTCACCATCATGTGTGTTACTGACCCTCAATATATAGTACAACTTCCTACATCTGACAGTCACTAACTAGTGATGTGTATACGTCACTTTCCTTCCTTGGCTTTTTCCTCATTTGTAAAACAAGTGTCTTAGACAAGATCACCCGTAATTTTCTTCCTGGCTTTATCATTTTATGAACCTACATCTTTGCTGTCTAATACACTAGCTACTAGCCACATGTGGTTATTTAAATCTCAATCAATTAACATTTAAAAATTCAGTTCTTCAGTCACACTAGTACATACAAGTGCTCCACAGCCACATGTGGCTAGTTGCTACTGTATTGGGCAGTGCAAACATAAAGCACTTTTATCATCAATCGTCACAGTGCTTCTCTAGGTGATTTCTGCTTCTGAGTCATCTTCTTAAGATGTAAGAAAATAAAAAGATATAGTATTTTCTATGATTTTATTTTTTATGTTTAACCTACAAAATGTATTTAACCTCAAAGTATGAGGAAGAAAATTTTTTTCTAAATGAATACTCCAGCTCTTCTCCACTGATTTAAAATAACATCATTATGTTATTATGTAATAAACAAACTAGTAGACATTAAATTCCATGAAGACAGTATTTTTTTCACCACAGTATTGCCAGCAGTTAATATACAGTAAGTCTTTAATAACTATATGTTCAGTGAATGAATATTTTCTATTCTTATTTATATTTGCATTGGTTTCTGGATATTATATGCTGATTTTTTCATTTATTTCTTCTGGCTCTCATACTATACTATTTTTGTTATTTACTATTTACGATTTGTTATTACAGATGTATTTAGCCATTCTTTTATGTAGATTCAATACTCCCTACTATTCTCCTTTTTCAAAAAATTCCCCGCTATTTTTCCATATTAACTCCTCTAATCTTTACTGCATGATCTAGAATATTTTAGCTGTAACCAGCTACTAAGTCAGGATATCCCTAGAACAGGACCTCATTACCCCCATGGAATCCTACTCTTCAGTGCCTGCAGAATGCCTGAAAAACACTCCTGCCCTAGCTGACCCACACTTTAATACTCAAGACACAACAAATCCCACTCCTCAAAATCACCTTGAGCAAGCAACCCTGTCATGTATCAATACTACAACTAAGACTTCCCCAAGTAGTCCCTGTCTACTTTTCAAACCCAGGTCTGTGGAAAAGCTCTAAACTGTTGGTCACATCTGAACACCCACCTTGACCTCAGTGAATCACTTCACTTCCCTACAGGGAAGAATTTCAGATTCCACCAAGGAGTGTATTTTTGCCTCTTGAGACCTCCCAACAGAACACCTAACCCGCAGGAAGCGCTAAACTGTTTCTTGAATGAAGATGAAAATTCTGGCTGAGAAAAAAAAAAGGAGGCTCAGTGGGTTTTGGGGGACGTCCTTTTACTAGACTGGAGAACATGAGGACCAGGTCACTGAATGAATGGAATTTTAGAATGGGAAATTTCAGAAGAAAAGCAAAATGTTCATATAAAAATCTGAAAAACAAGGCATTTCAGAGAAGAGAGTAGAAAAGCTTCCTTACCTCAGGCATGGCTTTAAGAATTTAGGACAGCCCTTCTGTCCTCCTCCTTCTGGTTTCTCTTTGGGAGAAGGGCAGTGTCCAGAGAAAACAGAGCTGGAGAGGGAGAAAGAAAACATGAAATGCTGGACCTGCCCTCAGCTCCCAGCATCACCAGCCTAGATACTCTCCTTTCCTTCTCTGTGCACTTCTCCCCAACCACAGAAGTAGATACGAGATGTCACTGCATTGGTCATTCCTATCTAAATTTATAAGTCTTTCACCTATGTGCTTTATTTTTTGAAGTATAGTTGATTTATAGTGTTATATTAGTTTCAGGTGTTCAACATAGTCATTCAATATTTTTATAGATTATACTCCACTTAAATCTCCCACGTGCTTTAGATCTCAATATGCAACATAAACTTTCTGTGCTTAAGATACCTCGTTTATATTTATAAGAAGTAACAGTATTTATCCTTCAGAATGGCACTGCCAAATAAGGATAATTTCCCCCTTCACACATGAAGGCTATTCATCAGTGAAATCATCCAATGCCTCATGGTAATTAAGTAATTGAGCCCAACTGGAATCCAGGTCTGACTCGTTAGTCTTTCCACCAGATGATGATGTTGAAAGGAAATGTGTCCCCACCCTTTCTACAAAGATGAGAGATAAAACTACAAAGTGAATGCCTCAGAGAAAGCATCTTTACACAGAGTAGGCATCAGAGGGATCATGTGGTCTGGAAGACACTGGACCAAAAAGAACATATTGCTTCTGGTCCTGGCTTATAATAAAATGCACCTGAAAACCAATCTCTCAACTTTTCTAAGAAATTTCCTCAGAAGGGGCTGGGGGGAGGGATATGCAGAAACAGTCACTGCAACCCCTTAATCATTAATTATTTTCCACTAAACTTCACTGCCTTGGAGAGTAAAGAAATTATCTCAGAAGCAGCATAACTTAGTGGTAAGAACAACTAGGTTTGTGGATCAGAATGCTCAAACATCTGATCCACCACTCAACTGGCTCTGCAGCCTCTATTGGAAACCTCAATTTCCTCATCAACAGAGTAGTACCTACTCTCTATCAACGGTTGGGAGGGTCATAAGATGATCCACATCAAGCATTTAGCGCAGTACCTGGTCGATAAATATCATTCAATCATTTATTTTCATAAGTAGCGCACAGTAAGTCTCCCCGTCCTTTTTTCTCTTGGATTCCTCACTAGGAGAGGGACGGAAAGACCTTCTGTGCCAGAGAGGACTAAGGTCCAGCAGCTCAGTCTTCTGCTCTCCAGGCCCGAGGCTTTCTCCTCCTCTCCAGCTCTCTTCCCCTCTCCCACTCTCCTCTCCGTAAACCTCATCTCTTCCCCTTCATCTCAATCTCGGTCTTCCCGCTACAAGTCTCCCAAATCCTGGAGCACACTGGCCTCCCAAAGCATCCACACAGCCTCCCAGCCACCACACAAACCCTCATGCTGGCAGCTCCCCTGGCAGACTGTGGACATGCTCCGGAGCTGTAGCTTGCCCACCCCTCGCAGTGAGTCACACAGTCACTGACATGATGACACATGGTGCCATATACTGTCACACACTCCTAGGGTCACACAATCTCAAGCAGTCTCACGTGAACACAGCTGCACGTTCACTGTTACAGAAACTGTCACACACATTCTCAAATTCTGTTCACACACCGTCTCACAGAGCCCCATACACAAGGTCACACACACAGTGACACTGTAACACACGGTCCCATACACGGTCACACTGTTCACACACAGTGACACGGTTTCCCTGTCACATTCTCAGACACTGTCACACATTCTCCCTCGGTCCCACACAGCCTCACACACTGTCACACGGCTTCACTCTGTTCAAACACGGTCACACACACCGGACCCAGGCTCCCACCGTCACAGGCCCCCTCACACGCCCGCTCCCGCCCGACAGGCCTGCCCAGGCGCGCGCACCCACCCCGGGCTCCTCACCGCCTTCTCCCCGAGAGTCGGCACTTCGTTCCGCACAGTTCGCGGAGGCTGGGAGCTGAGCGCTCTGCGGCCGGGGCGTGGACTCGATCTCGGGCCCGACGGGCGGACTCACAAAGGGGCCAAAGCGCTCGGGCAGGCTGTCGGCGCCAGCCGCAGTGGCTGCTGGGAAATGGAGTCCGGGGCCAGGCGCGGTGCGGCGCGGAGCATCCTGGGACTGCTCGCCGCGGGGGGCCGGGCAGACAGCTGCTTCCTGCCTCGTCCTTTCGCGTCGTCTTTGCCACGCTCCTTAAACACCCCGACCTTGCGACCCAGAACTCGCACTCGCCCCGCCCTCTCAGGCCGTCTGACCCACCGCCCCCGCCACCGAATCCAGCCCGGACCTGGATTGGCCGGCTCGAACTGCGCAGGTGCAGCTTGCTCGCGTCGCGGAGGCGTCCAGGCTCGGTGCACGCGTCGGCCGCGAATAGCGGACGCGGCTGTGTTGCGCATGCGCGGTGGTCGGGCCCGCGCCCGGGCACAGCAGGTGGGGCTCCAGGCCCGGTGCTGGAGAAACGCAGCTGGTTGAGGCTGGGTGTGAAGGCTGGGGCCCGCCGGAGGGGGGGACCCCGGGAGGATGCGGGCGTAGTTAAGAGATGATGTGCTCGGGATTTCTTTCTTTGCTGTTTCTTCTGTCCTCCCTATCCTTTCATTCGCCACTTATTGAGCGCCTACTGTGTGCCAAGCACTGTTGTAGATGCTGGGGACGCAACTGTGAACGTGCAAAAATCCCCACCCGTGGAGCTGACATTTTATTATGGGAGAAATTTAATAGGAAAAAAAAAAGGTACTAATATATACTGGGAATTGATACGCGTTATAAAGAAAAGCAAAACAGAGTATAAACATCATTCTTTCAGTTCTTAATTCTTTGTTACACCCTCTGGTTTCTATTCAATCTGTCTGAAAATACTTCATAAACTTCTATCTCTAGTCCTAACCCACATTCATTCCTCACCTCTTTAGAAATTTTGTTATAAGATGCAGAGCTTCAATGTAACTTGTCTCACCAAAGTAACCAATGACAAAAAGCAAATAAGCTGGTAATTTTTATATTGAGGAAATGTAAAAATGCAAATGTTATATTCACAAAGTTATTGAAACACTGTATATAGTAATAAAATGTTGAATATAAACAATATGGCTAAAAATAGAGAAGTAAATAAATAACTACATCTGTTTGAAACTATACAACATAAAAATAATCGTGTGATGATGAAGCAACCTGTAGAAATATTTCTTAAGTTTTGTTCTGAGGAGGAACAGAGCTGTTACAATTACACTAAGATTGCAAAATTGGAAAACTGTTCCTATGTATAAAAAAGTAAAAGGAGGGGCTTCCCTGGTGGCGCAGTGGTTGAGAGTCCGCATGCTGATGCAGGGGACACGGGTTCGTGCCCTGGTCCGGGAAGATCCCACATGCCGCGGAGCGGCTGGGTCCGTGAGCCATGGCCGCTGAGCCTGCGCGTCCAGAGTCTGTGCTCCGCAACGGGAGAGGCCACAGCAGTGAGAGGCCTGCGTACCGCAAAAAACCAAAAAAAAACAAACAACAACAAAAAAAACATATCAGTAAACGTCCAGGTTTTTGCAGCCTTTTCCACATTTCACAAATGTATGAAGAAATTGGGCATATTTAGCCTGAAGAAGATAGGTGATAACATTTTTCGTTTTCAACCATTACCTTTTAAGCTCCTTCTATTGACAGAACCCTCTACAAAGCTTGTATCAAAATCTACTGTGACTTGCATAAAAAGCACATTTATCATTTTCAAGTCGATAATCAGCAAACAGATGTCTGCCTAGCATATCTAAATTTAATGTAATAATCTAAGTACATAATCTTGAGTATTAGAGATAGAATATGGAATCCGAGACAGAAGGAACCTTTATTTTTCCCTCACTGTCACAATGAAGATACATTTATTTTTTCATGGGTTAGTACTGGAGCAAATTTAAGTCTGTACTTTAAGGTTTGTAAGAGGTGTGAGGTCAAAGTTCTCTCTTTTTTCTTATGTGGCTATGGATGTCTAATGGCTCCAGCATTGTTTGTTGAAAATGCTGTTCTTCCTCCATTAAATTGCTTTTGCAGCTTTATCAAAAATTCAGTTCTGGGCTTCCCTGGTGGCACAGTGGTTGAGAGTCCGCCTGCCGATGCAGGGGACACGGGTTCGTGCCCCGGTCCGGGAAGATCCCACATGCCGCGGAGCGGCTAGGCCCGTGAGCCATGGCCGCTGAGACTGCACGTCCGGAGCCTGCTGCTCCGCAATGGGAGAGGCCACAACAGTGAGAGGCCCGCGTACCGCAAAAAAAAAAAAAAAAAAAAAAAAAAAAAATTCAGTTCTGACAAGGACTTGTATCCAGAATATGTAAAGAATACTTAACAAGTAACTAATAAAAATACAATTAACACAATTTAAAAATGGGCAAAGGATTTGAATAGACATTTCTCCAAAGAAGATAAACAAAAGGTCCAAAAGCACATAAAAATATGATCAGCATCATCAGTCCTTGGGGAAATGCAAATCAAAACCAAAATGACTTACCACTTCACACCTATTAAGATGGCTAGAATCAAAAAGTCAGATAACAAGTGCTGGTGAGGATGTGGAGAAACTGAACCCCTCATACATTGTTAATGGGAATTTAAAATGAAGCAGCTGCCTTGGAAAAACATTCCAGAAGTTCCTTAAAAAGATAAAGATATAGAGTTACTATATGAACCAGCAATTTCAGTCCTAGGTGTATACCTAAGAAAAATGAAAACATACATGCATGTAAAAACTAGTACACAAATTGTTCATAGCAGCACTATTCATAATAGCCAGAGTGGAAACAACACAAATGCCCATATTATTCAGCCATCGAAAGTAATAAAAGTAATGAAGTACTGATACACACACTACATGGATGAACCTTGAACATCACACTATGTGAAAGAAGCCAGTCACAAAAGACTACATATTGTATGAGTCTATTTATCTGAAATATCCAGAATAGGCAAATTTCAGAAAGTAATTAGTGGTTGCTTTGGAATGATGGAGGAGATGAAGAATGAGCACTAATAGATAGAGGGTTTCATTTTTGTGGTGATGAAAATGTTTTAAATTTAATTGTGATAGTTACATAACCCTGTGAATATACTGAAATACCATTGAATTGTATGCTTTGAATAGGTGAACTTCATGGTATGTGAATTATATTTTCAATAAAATTGTTAAAATAAGTTCAGCATACAGTGAGGGTTTACTTCTGGTTTCTCTATTCTGTTCCATTGACCTATGTGTGTATTGATTACTGTAGCAATACAGTTAAGCACTGATATTGGGTTGAGTTCTCCCACTATTCTTTGTCAATATTGTTTAGCTATTTTACAGCCTGTGCCTTTCCATGTAAGTTTTAGGAAAAGTTTATCTTATATCTACCAAAAAAACCCCTTTCTTTTCTTTCTTTCTTTCTGCTTGGTTTGGGTTTATTTTTGCCCTTCTAGTTTCTTGATGTAGGAACTTGGAATATTAATTAAGACCTTTCCTTATTTCTAATGTAAGCATTTAGTGCTCTAAATTTCCCTCTTAGCCCTGCTTTAAATACATCTTACATGTTTTGTTAGGTTGTTGAAAAGAAAACCTACATTCCTGTGTGTCTCCTTTCTTCTCACAAAGAACACTTCACTACACTTCTGACAACAGATGTGTGAGGGTGCCCCCCCCTACACACACCAAGCAATTCTGCAACACCAGCTGGGTGTCCTAGAAACTTAACTCAATTCTGACACTATCCACCTGGAGATAGCATCAAATCCCAGAGATTAAGTGTTCAGTTCCATGAGACTGCCAATCACAAACCCCAGTTGTCACCTGTGTTTCTGACCAATCAGCTATAAATTGGAGGCTCCATGACTCTCCTCCTCAAGTTTGATTAATTTCCTACAGTGGCTCACAGAACTCAGGAAAACAGTTTACTTACCGTTTACCCATTTATTATAAAAGGGTATGATAAAGGGTACAGATGAACATCCAGATGAAAGAGGCTCATTGGGTAGGTGGTAAGGGCCAGCTTCCTGGTTCACAGACGGCCATCTTCTCACAGTAACCTCACATGATGGAAGGGGTGGGGGAGCTTTAGGGGCTTCCTTTTGAAGGGCACAAATCGCATTCATGAGGGTTCCACCCTCGTTACCTAATCACCTCCCAAAGGCCCCACCTCCAAATACCATAACATTGAGGACTGGCTTTCAACTTATGAATTTGGGAAGGGGTGGGGGGGCATTCAATCTATAGGACTGAGCAAATAAAATCTACTCACTAGGAAAAAAGAACCCCACTATTTATCTAGAAGGTAGACTCAGTAGGCTTTGGCATCTGATTGGATGAAGGGAGGGTAATGAGGTAAGAGTCAAGGGTACCACCTAAGTTTCTTGTATAAGTGGACAGAGGTGCCAGGTGGTTTAGTTGCACAACTCCATAAGTCTGCTTAAACACAAACACAGTCCTCTGAAATAAAGTCATATAATCATAGACTGAATAGACTTATATGTGAAGATAACAACAGAAGCTATAAAGACAATAGCCAAAGATGAAAAGAGATCTAGGTAAAATGCTTGACAATTTGAGGGAAATTAAAGACCTTCTCAAATAATTAGAGGACTCAAATTTGTATTACCTATAAAACTTTCTTTACAAATAAATATATATTTAAAATATTAAAATACTGAAACTATGTTTGAATTTTCTACCAGCGAGAGAGATGCAATCTGAGAACCATATATAGTGTTGTCAGTAATAACAGTAAAACACAGGGTTAATTCTGAATAACTGCTATTAATGAAAAAGAAAAACACAACAAAAGTATACAAACCAAAAACCCCACAGAGTTTCATTTCCTTCTTTATAGAGATTGTATGTCAGAAAAGTTATGGGAGGCGTCCATGGTCATGGTCATACAGGGAGGGAGTAGCTAAGATAGGGTTAGAATCAACTCTGTTGTTTCTTCCATTCCTTATTCCATAAACATTCCCTGCAAGACATGGCCTCCCCACAGCTGATTTCATTCATGTGATAATGGCAGGTCCCATCATGGAGAGAAAGAATATAGCAAAACCACGAATGTAGCTGAGGGTTTATAGAAGAGGAGAGCTAGAGTTACTATGTATGTATTTTGGCACAAGAGAGTGTACAGGGTAATCTCTTGGGAAGTGGTTGACAAGGCAGCTGTGGATCTGATAGAATGGAGAGGCATCAAGACATTCATGTACTCTTGTGTGAACAAAAAAGGAACAAAGAGTATCACTCATCATCCAGTTATACAAGGGTTAAGTCTCAACCCATTGCAGTCACCCACCAAGAGTGCACCCCGAGGAGAAATGAGGATGAAAAACCAGTATGAGACACTCAGGGCTTTGGCAAAACAGGCCCTTATGACAGTTAAGATGCGTATCTCAGGAAGCATTTCAATGACCCCAGACTCTTGCATCTTCCCATACATAGAAAAGCACTGAAATCATTTATGTGAGATATCTGTTCTTTGTGATTAGCAGTAATCTTTTACCAGGATGTATGCTTGGTTGCATGTATATCCTAGCCCCTCAAAATCATACATATACCGGGGCTCCTCCTCTACACCTCCTGGGAGCTCTGAGTTCACTCAGAGCTACTGAGTGTCTCTCGGGCTATCCAGTTACGACTGAATAAAACTTAAACTCACAACTCTCATGTTGTACATTTTTAGGTCAACACTTGAAAGAAACTGTGGTAGTCAGCCTCCCAAATGGCCCTCAATGATACTTGCCTCCTAGTACTCATACCCTTGTGTAGTCTCTGCCTATACTTACTCAGTCAGAACTGGTCTACATGACCAACAAAGTATGGTGGTGTATGACTTCTGATGAAATAAAAATTCATGTTTTATGGCAAGCCAAGAAAAATTTAAAAACAAAATTTTTCTTTGCCCTTTTGGGCTTCCTCCCTCCTTTATTGTGAATTGTGCATCTGCATTAACCAGACCTCCTTAGGAGATAACCTTCCTTCTTGTCTCATAAAGGGTCTCAACTCCTTAGGAGAGAGCCTTCCTTCTCAATCTTATAAGGGGCATGATGACCCATGACTGATGACTTGCTTTGTACGTGTAGATCTGGATTGTGTAAGCAGTCAATGTCATCTGATATAATGACACGTATAATACATATAACCTTTTGTCTCAAAAAAATTACATAACTGTGCTTTGACCTCTAACGGGTGGAACAGTCCTCAGAGCTTTCTGAAAGAGTGTCTCCCCAATTATAATCCTCAGGTTGGCTTGAATAAAATTTTCCATTGCTTTCTTAGATCAACCGTTAATTTTTTCATCAACACTTGGTCATAAAAGTCATTGCAGCTCCTGAATCACTCATTCTAGGGGTGATTTGCCACCATGTCATAAAGACACTTAGTGCTATGGAGAGACCCACATGGAGTAGGACTGGGGCCTCTTTTTGACAAGGGATTGAACCTGAATCCTTGGCAGTGAAAATGTGGAGTCCTAACCACTGGACTGCCAGGCAATTCCCGGAACTAGGGCCTTTTGCCCAAAACCAGCACCAACTTACCAGCCACATGAGTGAGACACCTGGAAGCAGATATTCTGGTCCCAGTTCAGCCTTTAGTTGACTGAAGCCCTAAATGACATCTTGATTACAGCCAGCTAAGCTGCTCCCAAATTCCTGACTCACAGACACTGTGGGAGATTATAAATGTTGACTGTTGTTTAAGCCATTAAGTTCTGGGGTAATTTGCTATACAACAATAGGTAACTAATACAGAAATCAAATAAATTAAAACTATGAAAGACCACATCAGAGAATAAAAAATAAATCCAAATGACCCAAAATATAACAGGAGTATGAAAATTAAGAAAAAGAGATGAAGAACTATAAGAAAAATTTTAGTCATCCTCTTAAAATAACCATGTAATATTTAAATTAATCGTTGATAATTAGTCATGAAGAAAACGTTAATAAATCTTCAAAGTACAGATTTTACAGATAGTATTTGATTCATCACACTTTACAGCATAACAAATTCCAAACAGATGGAAATAAATGCATTGTAAATATTCCCATAAAGTTCTACAGAAAAACAAAGATAGACATTTATAATTCAGGAGTAGGAAAACAACTTTTGAGCAAAATAACAGGTAGAAAGGGAAAAACTGATATGCCTCAGTATGTAACAGAATACAAAATAGCTACCCGATAAAAATATTTCTCAATTTAAGATTTCAGTCCAGATATCTCCCCTGAAGTCATGGTCAATATTTCTACTTATATACCTAACAGACATTTCAAACTATCACATTCCAAACCAAATGCCCAATCTTACCTCCACAGAGGTTAAGACTCTGGTCTGTTATACTGGCCAGCCACAAACAACCTGTCCCCACTTTGGTGCCTGGGGCTCCTCACCTTCAGCCTTGTTATGGCTTTGTGGTTCCATTCAAGTTTGTTCCCAGTTGGGTCATCCAGCTGCCTGACACTCACAGCCTCAGGAATCCCAGCTGACCTACCCTACAGCCCTGACCAGAAACCTATCCTTTGTGGCTATTTCTTGGAATAACCAGCACAAGCCTGAATGGCCCAGTGACTTTCTCTTCTGGGCACCTTCACACTCTGTCTCCTTCAGGTCCCAGCCCAGAGTCCAGGGCTCCAGTCTCTTTGGTTCTGTTTCCAAGAGGCCTCATGGGTTCTGTGACATCATGAAGCAAATGTCTTCTGTCTCTGAAAATGCTTTCTCCAAGGTTCCACCACACTGGCTCACTCATCACTCAGAAGTCAGAGGCAGCATCTCCTCCACCCACAGGTACTAAGGTCTGGTTTGGTGGAAATACCAAGTCCTCCACTCCACCAGCTCTGTGTCCTTTAGCAAGTCATTTAACCTTTGTCCATCTCCATTTACTTCATAGTCAAAATGAGGAAAATAGTATCTGTTTTACACTGTCAGTATATGTGAAGCACAAAGCGCAGCTTTTAGAATGATTAGTTTGGGATTGTTGGAATCAGACAGCTTTTCAAAGGCCAAGGAGTCTTTCAAAGAGGTGAGAAGAAAACAACGTTTCTCGAAGAACAGAAGGGACAGGAACCTGAGAATAGGGTAGAGTTTAGATGCCGCAGTGCATCTGTTCTTCCATCGTTCCTTTCCTCAACCCCTCCCAAACATGCTTAAGCCAAGGCCACAACTAGAGTGAGGTGAGTGAAGCACTCCTTCAAGCACAACGTTTAATGGGGCACCAAAAAAACCCCCAGAAATCAAAAAACGTGATAGATCAATGAAATATTTTTTAAAATAAAGATCAGTGTAAAAAGTTCGGGCTTCCCTGGTGGCGCAGTGGTTGAGAGTCCGCCTGCCGATGCAGGGGACACGGGTTCGTGCCCCGGTCCGGGAAGATCCCACATGCCGCAGAGCGGCTGTGCCCGTGAGCCATGGTCACTGAGCCTGAGCGTCCGGAACCTGTGCTCCACAACGGGAGAGGCCACAACAGTGAGAGGCCCGCGTACCACAAAAAATAAATAAATAAATAAATAAATAAAAGTTCATGATAGGGACTTCCCTGTTGGCGCAGTGGTTAAGAATCCGCCTGCCAATGCAGGGGACACGGGTTCAAGCCCTGGTCCGGGAGGATCCCACATGCGGCGGAGCAACTAAGCCCGTGCGCCACAACTACTGAGCCTGCACTCTAGAGCCCACGAGCCACAACTACTGAGCCCACGTGCTGCAACTACTGAAGCCCGCACGCCTAGAGCCCATGCTCCGCAACAAGAGAAGACCGCGCACCATGACGAAGAGTAGCCCCGCTCTCTGAAACTAGAGAAAGCCCGCGCGCAGCAACGAAGACACAACTCAGCCAAAAATAAATAAATAAATAAAATGTGGGGGCGGGGAGGAAAAGACCCATTGGTGGTCTCAATTTAAAAAAAAGTTGATGATAAACAAAACATCAACATCTTAGAGACAAGATCTGGTTACTATATTAAATCAAGAAGTGACTGAGCACAGCAAGTTTGAGTTTCACACCTCGAGAACCTACAGTCCAGAAGACAGTTGCAAATTCAAATCATTTGATTAACTGTGATCACGCTAAAGTATTTTTGGTTTTGTAGCAAGTCATCTGTGGGGAGATAATTTGAGACTACAAAAATATCCTGTTCATCATCAATCTTTAGCAACAGATTTATAATCAATGAGATTTCTGCCTGAATCAATTACTACCATGATGGTTGAAAGATATTTTCTAACTCTATCATTCCTTCTACATTTACTAGTTGGAATTCTGTAAGTTCTTTCTCATCTCATTAATTCATCATTTATTTTAGTATGGACATATGAAATATTTTGACTAATACTGCTACTCTAATTATATTGATGCTTCAAGTGTCCTGGTTTTGCCCACAGAAGCCCCCTTCAAGCTGAATCCTGAAGAATATACGTCAAAGAGCTTTGACAAACATATACATCCATGAAATCATCACCTCAATAAAGATATGGGAGGTTTCCATCATCCCCCAAATTCCTCTTCTATTCCTTTTCTGACTTTCCCTGGACCCCTGGACCAAAGCAACCACTGATCTACTTTCTGTCCCTACAGTTTTGCATGTTCTAGAATTTCACTTTAAATAGATCTATGTGCAGCTTAGCTTTCAGCCAAAAACTCAGGGAGACTCATGCATATTTCTGGAGCTCTTTGTCAGAGTATCTCCCTCCTTCCTCTTTCTTGCTCTTCCATGCTCTGCTCGGCAAATTCCAGTTACTTCAGTTTCCCTAAGTTCTGTTGTCTCACTTTAGTAAATCTGTTGCGCTGTGCTTGCGTTCCTCCTTCCTGCATTGTCTGGAATATGCCTCCAGGGAGAAAGCCATTGCAGCTGTAGGAACTCATTTATTCTTCCCTCTCTTGGGGATCAAAGTCTTGCACTACCAGTTGTCCAATATCTGAAAAAACTTGTTTCCTACATGTTACCTAGTTTAGTACTATCACACCATCACAGTTGTGAGCAGGGAATCCTCTGTGTTATTTTTTGAGCATCTCCCTACTTTTTGGCACAAGAAGATATTCCATAGTCATCTTGTACTTTCCCTGCCATCGTCCTGGAATCAGACATTACCCCAAGAAGCTTTGGTTCCTTTTATTAGAGAATTGTATTTAAAGACCAAGATCTGCTTACTGCTACTGAGGCATCATTGCTTCCAGGCCCATTCACCAAATAGAAATGTAGAAAATACATAAGTACATAAATACTTTTTTTTAAAGTAATAGTAAGACTAATTAATTTAAATAAACTTTATTTTAGAAGTTTTTGATTTACAGAAAAACTTCAAAGATAGTACAGAAGATTCCCACATACTCTGCACCCAGTTTCCCCTATCATTAGTCTGTTTTATGTTTAACAATGAGCCAACATTGATACATTATTATTAACTAAAGTCCACACTTTATTTTTTCTTAGTTTTTATCTAATGTCTGTTTTCTGTTCCAGGATCTCATTCAGGATACATTATTTTTAGTGTAGTTGTGTCCCCTTAGGCTTCTTTTATTTGTGATGGTTTCTAAGACTTTCCTCATTTTCAATGACCTTCACAGTTTTGAGGAGTTTGAGTCAGATATTTTGTCTAATGTCCCTGAACTGGCATTTGTCTGATGTTCTCTCATCAAACTGGGGTTATGCATTTTGGGGAGGAAGACCATAGAGGTAAACTGTCCACATCTTAGCAAAAGTAAATGATATCAGCATGCCCTCACTATGGGTGTTAACACTGATCTGGGTGAGGTATACAGACACACTTTTAATCATGAGTTCACACCAACCCAACATCACAGGGTTCTTCCTTACCTTCCATTATCTTTTTTTATATCTCTCTTTTCCCACAGTAAAACACTGGCTCCCAAAAAATCTATATATTTATTCATTTGCTCAATCCTATGATGCACACAAAACAGTTTCGAAATCACTACACCAAAGCTATTAGGAAAAACAATCTACTAAGTTGAGTTCAGAGATTGCTTGCATTTTCTGGCTTTTTGTCTTTATATATTAGGAATATTAGCTCCTTATCTGAGATTTATAAAGTTGTAAAGATTTTGCCATCTGTCTTTTGCCTTTGTTCGTGGTGTATTTTGCCTTACATAAGTGCTTTAATTTTATGTTTTAAGTGCAGCAGTCTTTTATTAAGTCTGGATTTTTAAGTCGAAATTAGACAGTCTTTCCACACATCCAGGTTATAGTAGAATTCACCTCTGTACATGTCTGCTATTTGCATGGTTTAGTTTAGAACTCTGATCAATTTGGAGTTTATTCTTTTGCATGATGTGAGGTATGTATAAAATTGTATAGTAATTGTATAATAATTATATTTTACAAATATTATAATTATTATAATAGTTGTATAAAATACAATTCTATCTTTTTCCAACTGACTATCCAATTATTCCACAAGATTATTTATTAAAAAGTTCATTTTTATCCCAATGATTTGCCACCTTTACTACAGAGTAGATTTCCCTCTGTATTTGATATTTCTGGACTTTCTAGTCTCTTCCACCTGACAATTCATGAGCCAATACCACACAGCAGGTATAATTATAGAAGTTTTTAGAATGCTTTAATATCTGATCAGGTTAGCATACACCATAGCTTTCTTTTCTCAGAGTATTCTTAGCTATTTTTGTATGTTTATTTTTTCATTTGAACTTTAGCATCAACTTGTCTATTTCCAATGAAGAAACAGTACTGGTATTCTTACTGGGTTTAAATTACATTTCTAAATTAATTTAGAGAAAAAGACATCCTCCAGATAGGCAGCAACATAGATGTGCACAAATCTCAAAAAAGTGTTTCAAGAAGTGAGACACAAGAGTACATATTCGAAGAGAAATCAAGAGACAAGGTCTCTGGACTGTGGGCCTGGGTCAAGGACAAATGTACCACCTTGGATAGGGATGCTTTCCTCATTCACAGACCAGGTATAACAGGGCCTGACCGGCAACCAGGACATTGGACTTCCGACCATACTGAAACACGCTGTCCCGGGATGGGGGAAGTTCAGAGCTTCTCATGCTTTCACAAACCAAAGTTGTAGCACTAGAGGTCTTAGCCGAAGAATGTCATCTCATAACAGGAAACTCCTTGACAACTCCTTTAAAACATTTTTGCTGATTCTGCATTCTCCTTCATAATCTACAAGTATTTCGACATAATGTTTTAAAATTAGTTACCAAATGAACTCTCGGGTTTTTTCCTCTCTCCAAATCTTTCAATAAAATGGCTGTTCCACGGCAAAGGTGATTTAACAATAGACGAGAAAAATTCTGTCATATACCACTTTTACACAGCCACACGTAAACGTGTACCTGGCGTTTAACGGTCCCAGTCACACACTGAACGACCGGGTGAGAACCGAACACGGCGCGCCCAGTCACAGTCACACACACTCAACTGCAATCAGCGAGACAGTCACACGGAGACAACGGGCCCAACAGACCGATCCTCACCCTGCGACTCAGGGAACCCAACACGCTCTGCCGTAACCCCGACAGCCTCCCACGCACACAAGCACCCCGCCCACCCGAAGCATCGCGAGACGCGGCCTTGCGGTTTGGTTCCAGCCTTTAGGCCTGGAGACTACGTTTCCCAGAAGAGACTGCGGCGCTGGCCCAATCGCGACACATCAGCCGAGGGGCTTTGTGCGTCTGCGCTGTCTTCCGGCTCCCGAGTCCGCCGGTACGGAGGGGGAAGCGCACCTGGGGCTGCGCGGGGCGCGACCACGGGGGCAACTGGACCCGAGGAGGCGGCAGGTGAGGGGCGTCGGAGCTTGCCAAGCGCTCCGGAGTCCACGCAGGACTGAGCGCCGCGGCCGGGCGGGTCGCGGGCCTGGGAAGAACCCGAACGTCTCGCTTCATCGTCGGTCTGCGGCTTTCCCGGCTCTGGACTACGCTTCCCATCGTCCCCTGCGGCGCGCGCCCTGCTTGCGCCCCCTGTCGGCGTCAGGGCTCATAGCCCGGGTCCATAGACCCCTTAGGTGGGTGTGTCTGTTGGGGGAGTCCCCACCTCCAGAAAATACTTATGGATGTTTTGCATTTATTCTTACGCGTACTTTTTAAAAGATCTGGGGCGAAGTCTTGTTTCATGAGATTGTCAACGAGTTGCAAGACCCCAGAAGATTTGGAACCACTAGTTTAGAAGGAGCAACTTGGAGACAATTTAGAGGATCTTGTTGAAAATTTGTCCAAACGTGGGGAAGTGGTTGAATAAATCACTAGCCACCGCTGTAATAGACTATTTATAGATAATACAAATAATGCTTAAAAAAAGTGGTCATAAGGAAAAAGTCCTACTACATGATATTAAGGAACACTTATCATTATTTCATTTACACATTACATTACTTAGAATTAAATATTTGTAACATACCAGGCACTGTCCTAAGCTCTTTTATAAAATACTGCGGTTTTACTGATGAACTCAGGAGTGGTTAAATGGCATCATTGTTAACACTTGGTTGTTTTCCATTCCAGTTTTGGGTGTTTTTTTTTGGGGGGGGGTTGCTTAGCCTGTGTGTCAGTAGGTGGGTGGGTTTGACTTCTTTTGCTGAATGTTCTCTTGTTGTACAAAGGGTCCAGTTGTGAATATATTTGTCAGTTGATGTTGTTCCACATCATTTTTGATAGTTGCTTGGCATCCATCATACGGCTGTGCCAAAAATGATTCAACTACTTGTCTACTTGTGAACTGTTAGGTACTAATCTTTGGTTCTGTTTTTTCAGCAAATATTGTGCACACAGTTTTGCTCACTGTTGTATCTCTGTGCAGGGACACGTTTATGTGATGATAATGGAGTACGGGGCTTGCTCCATCTAATTTGCCCACTGCAAACATTTGTTGACTCAGGCAGGGTCCACAAAATTGTGTCTGCCAGGCCTTATGTATGGCTGTAAGGTTCTTTGTGAGTTAGGAAGTTAGGGTAAGAGCCAGGGAGACTTCCAAAGGTGTTACGTTGTGGGAATGAGACAGTTAAAGGCTTTGGTTCTGGGAATGTTTCACTGTGGGCTGGGCTGATGCAGATCAGGCAGGCTTTGCTCCCTGGCCTAAGGATGGCCTTCCTTGTCCTTGGGACACCATCCTTAGTCACTGGACCAGGTCTGAGCATCCCCACCTCAGATTTGCATCAGTAACAGTGTGGAGCTGGGTAAAGGCCACAGTTTGTCCCAGCTCCCTCTAATTTGGGGGGATGGGGAGTAAAGGAGGTGGGCATTTGTCACCGTGGCATTCTGGGAGCTGTGAAGCAAGCCTAGCCTCTCATGTTTGCTCTTTCCTCCCTCAGCTCTGCCATCTCAGGACTCTGCCCTTCCCTAAGAGAGAAACCAGGAGGAGGACCCATCAACCCATGAAATTTTGACAGTCATGTCCCTTGTGAGTTTTAAAATCATATAAGTATTTTCTTTCCTTATCCTGAAGCTTCCCACCTGGGTTCCATCCAAGACTCTGGTTCTCAGAGGTTCCCATTTTAGGGAATAAAAAGACCAGGCAGGGCTTCCCTGGTGGCGCAGTGGTTAAGAATCCGCCTGCCAATGCAGGGGAACGGGTTCGAGCCCTGGTCTCCGGAAAGATCCCACATGCCGCGGAGCAGCTAAGCCCGTGTGCCACAACTACTGAGCCTGCACTCTAGAGCCCGCTAGCCACAATTACTGAGCCCATGTGCCACAACTACTGAAGCCCACGTACCTAGAACCTGTGCTCCTCAACCAGAGAAGCCACTGCAATGAGAAGCCCTTGCACCACAATGAAGAGTAGCCCCCACTTGCCACAACTAGAGAAAGCCCGCACGCAGCAACAAAGACCCAACACAGCCAAAAATTTAACAAAAATAAAACTTAAAAAAAAAAGACCAGGCAGCTAGTACCCTCTCCCATAGTCCCATCCACTCTGATCAGTGCCCACACGGATTCATTCTATATAGCATTCCACATCTTCTGTTGGCTTGGTATTTTGCTGGGAGGCCAGAGGGAGAAGAAATCCATTTCCTTACACAAAATGAGAGCATCCCTTATAGGAAGTGAGGTTTGATGAAATGGTGATGGCTACTGATGAGGGATCGCACATAAAAACACAGGGAAGCTGGTATTGGTTGGTCTCAATTTCAGTGGGGGGGGGTGACATCTCCTGTATTGACAACTGGGTGTGTAACTGAAGTTTAGCTGGGAATCTAGGAGAGATTAAGATGCCAGAATTAAGGTCCAGTTTGGAGTTGAACAGAGCATTGGAATCTTGGTTATTCTCCATCAGCTTCTTGAGTTTAAAAGCAAGCAAGTTGCAGAGCTGAGCACTGAAAGATAGATAGATGGATAGATGTTCAGAATCTGGGTAGTCATAGTTTTGGAACAGCCTTAAGAGATCTGACCTTGGAGACCTCTGCATCCAAAGGAAGAGAATTGTTGAGTCAGTTATTTCACTTGATAGAAAATTGTACAGCTAATAATCTTCATTGAAGATTTTTCTCATAAGGAAAAGTGTTTGTGATACGCTTTCACATAATCATGAGCCGACATCTTGAAGCAATTCTTGACTTAAATGAAAGTTCTGTTTTCTAAGATAGAAAATATTTTTTAATAAAATATTTTGGGGAAAGTCTACCAAAAATTGTTGGGTTTTGTTATTGTTACTCCATAAAAGTACAAATGATAGGTTTCACATTGAGAATTTATCATATATCAAGGACAGAGTAGGCAGTGTGCTTGATTATATTGTCACAACTGAGAAACTCCATTTGGCTGGATTTTAATTTTCATCCCAGAACTGAGTACAAGAGCTTTGGTTTGTAGTAAAAAGGGAAGTTCAAGAATATTTGAACATCTCTTTCACCTGTGCTCATCATTTCCTGTCACTTGTTCACATCTAAGGCCTCCAGCCCCAGCCTTCTTTTTCACCAGAACACCCCGTTCTTGCAGAGACCTCCTCCATCTCCTCTCACCCCAGTGAAAAACATTTCCTTGAAATACACATATAACATACCTGCCTGTTGTTCCAGGGTTCAGACTTGTTCAGGGATGTGGCCATAGTCTTCTCCCAAGAAGAATGGGAACAGCTGGCACCTGCTCAGAGGGATTTGTACAGAGATGTGATGTTGGAGATCTATAGCAACCTGGTCTCACTGGGTAAGGCGATGTGGTCAGTTTGGAGGTTACCCCTGGGCACATCTCTTCCTTCTTACCAATTTTGGGGTGTCTTTTGATTGGTTAAAGGGTAGCTCTATGGCCTGAAGCTACATCTTCCTCAGCCTTCTTCCTCACCCTAGGTGACTCACATATTCCCCTGGCCCGTCCTGCAACTGCCTCTCCTGCTCGATAACCAGGCCCTAGGTCTGAATTCTGGGGGCCCGCACCGTAACTGCATGGCATGTTTTCTTCTCACATCCAGGTTTTGCCATTTCCAAACCTGATGTGATCTCCTTCCTGGAACAAGGCAGAGAGCCCTGGATGGTGGAGAAAGTAGCGACAGGAGGCCAGTGCCCAGGTGAGTGAGGCATGTGTGGGGAGAGAGAACCCACTGCAGGTAACTGTCTAGCTGGCTGGTGAGGAGGCAGTCCTTTTGAGTTAGAAAATTTTCCTTCCAAGTTGCCAAACTCAGAGGTCTGGTCTCAGTCATCATCTTCCTTTGCTTATCATCAGCATTTGACAAAAGTGGTTGTTCCTTCCTTCCTGAAACATTTATGTATATCTGGGTCATCACTACCTCTTGTTCTCACCTACCTCGTTAACCATCCTCAACCTCCTTTGTTGGATCTTCTCATTTTCTGTAAAAGCTGGAGCACCCCAGGGCTCAGACTTGGGCCTCTTCTGTTTATTTCCATTCCCCAGGGCCTTCTCCGTGACCATGCTATACGTACCACTCACACCTGTGCTGTCTAATGTGGAGCCACTGGCCACATGTGGCCATCGAAATTTAAATTCATTACAATTAAATACTTTTGGGGTGGGGGCATGGCGCATGGCTTGTGGGATCTTAGTTCCTGGACCAGGGATCAAACCTGAGCCCCTGGCAGTGAAAGTATGGAGTCCTAAGTACTGGACCACCAGGGAATTCCCTACAATTAAATACACTTTAAAATTCAGTACCTCAGTTGCACTTGCCACATTTCAAATGTTCCGTAGCAATTTTGTGGCTTGTGGCTACAGTATTGGACAATGCAGATACAGAATATTTCCATCACTGGAGAAAGTTCTTTTGGACAACACAAATTATTACCTTCACGTTCAGCTTCTCCCTTAAAACTCCAGATACCTATATCCTACAGCCTTCTTATCAACTCCACTTGGATGTTCACCAGACACTTTGAGCTTAAGTCCAAAAGGGAGTCCTTGATCCTTCCTAACAAATACACTCTTCCCCCTTTCTTCTGCACTTCAGTAACAGGGGACTCTGTTCTAATTGCTCAAGTCAAAAACTGCTGAAGCACCCTTGACTTTTCTGTCTCACACATGTATTCAGTCTGTCAGGAAATCCTGTTCACTCTGCCTTGAAATATATCCAGAATTTAACCACTTCTTACCAACAAACAATACTGCTACCACCCACGTCCCCAGCGCCACTTGGACTACTGCAGTAGCCTCCTCCCCGTGCCTCTGCCTGCACTGTTGTCCACTACAGTGCATTCTCCACACAGCAGCCGGACCGTCTCAAAACGTCAGTGAAGGTGTATCACATTTCTGCTCAAAACCTGCCCACAGGGCTTCCCTGGTGGCACAGTGGTTGAGAGTCCGCCTGCTGATGCAGGGAACACGGGTTCGTGCCCCGGTCTGGGAAGATCCCACATGCCGCGGAGCGGCTGGGCCCATGAGCCGTGGCCGCTGAGCCTGCACGTCCAGAGCCTGTGCTCCGCAACAGGAGAGGCCACAACAGTGATAAGCCCGCGTACCACAAAAACAAAACAAAACAAAACAAACCTGCCCACAACTTCCCATCACTCAAGAGGAAACCTAAAACCCATACTATGACCTAGAAGGCTCTGTGTCTGTACTGTAGCCATCAGCCACACATGCTGTTTAAATTTTAACTAAAACATAGAATTCCATTTCACAGTCGCCCTAGCCACAGTGCCAATGCTGAGTAGCCATGGGTAGCTAGTAGCTGCCGTACTGGAATAGAATAGAACATTTTCAGTATCACAGAAACTTGTGTTGGACTAAGTTGCTCTAGAAAATCTGCCCTGCAGCCTCCACTCTGATTTGATTTCCTACCCCGCTCCATGCTGCTGACTCGGTTATAGCCACACAAGCCTCTTTGCTGTTACATTAACATAGAGGTTGGCAAATGTCTTGTTTAAAGGTCCAGACAGTTAAGTGTTTCAGGCTTTGCCCGCTCTGTGGTCTCTGTCGCAAGTACTCAGCTCTGCCATGGGAGCACGAAAGCAGACAATACAAGTATATGCATCCTGGCTTTGAAACATCAAGCGTATTCCTGTTTCGAGGCTTCTTCCCTTGCTGTCCCTTCTGCCTGGGGTGCTCCTGTTCTGGATGGGGGATTTCTGAACCTCAGTGGTACTGACATTTTGAGTGGGATAATTCTTTGTTGGGGCCAGTGTGGAGGGGGTGTCATTCTATGCATTGCAGGATGTTTAGCAGCTTCCCTGGCCTCCCTTTACTTGTGAAGCCAAAAATGTCTCCAGACATTGCCAAGTGTCCCCTGGGGGGGCAAAATCTTCCCTGATTAGACCCAAAGTTACAGTGTGACACGAGACCAAAATCATGTCCATAAACAGTTTCTGCAGCATTCAAGAGAATTTCAAATGGGAAGCTAAGAACTAAGCGTTACTGATGTGGTAGATTCATCCACGCTGAAGTGGTAGTTGGCCCGTTGGAGTGAGTGAGATCAGGGGTGGAGTGAACATGGGGAGAGAAGCTGTGTGCTTCCGTGTAACCTAACATATTCGTGGTTCCGAGAATTAGGACATGGGCATCTCTGGGAGGCCATTATTCTGCCTACCACACCTGAAATGTCACAGAACAGATTTTTTTGCTTTTGTCGTTTGAGTTTTGACAGCATGTGTTTGTTTGAGGTGCTCAATTTGTTTACTCCTTAGATATGTGGGTTTGTGTCATATTTAAAGAGAACTTCACCCTCTGAGGTTATGAGTCTCCTGTGATATCTTTCTAGCTTATTTATGATGAAATTTATGATCCATATGGAATTTTTCCCAGTGTAAGATGTGATTTCATGTTATTTTCCAGATTATTATCCACTTATTGAAACAGCATTTATCTCTTCACCACTAATGTATAAAGCCACCTTTGTCGTTTGCTTTATCACCTCTGTATTTGGATCTATTTTGGACTTTCTGTTCTAGCTCATTATTCTCTCTAACCATGTGTCTATACCATTATGGTTTTAATTTATTAAGAGTTTAAATGTTTTAAATATCTGGTACAATTAGTACCTCTTCATTCTTATTTTTCAGAGTTTTCCTGGCTAGTCTCATTTACTTTTCTATCCAAACCCTAGAATCAGAATATTTTCTTTCAAAAAAAAAACCAATCATGCAATTTTTATTACTGCGATCACTGTAAATTTATAGATTAATTTAGGAGAAAACTGATTTTATTATGCGGAGTCTTCTATTGAAGAACACGACAGGTTTTTCCTTTCATTTATGTCCATCCCTGATTAAGGTTTTAACATTTTCTTCATATAGATCTTATATGTGTCTTATTACATTTATTCCTAGGTAGTTTATATTTATTGCTGTTACGGGCATAATCTATAATATAGACTAATATGGCATTCATCCATTTTATACTCCAACTGGTTATTTTTTTATATATGACAGAAGCCATTCACATCTTCAGATGAATTTTGTAGCTAACCCAACTTACTGAATTTTCTCATTGTTTATGACAGTTTTTTATGTAACTCTCTTTAGTTTTCCAAGTATTCAATTATATAATCTGCAAATGGTGATAATGTTTTTACATTTTTATACCTTGCAGGTTGTTTTCTCTTGCCTGATTAGGATGCTGATTATGTAGTACCCGCAGAACACTGTTAAGAGGGGTTTTACGTACTAATCTTGTTCTTGACCTTAATAGGAATATTTTTAGTGTCTTTCATTAAGCATAATATCAGCCATAGGAATGAGATAGGGGTATTTTCTTAGGTTAAAGAAGATCCACCTTTTCATATTTTATTGAGTGTTTTTTTCTTTCCATCTATAAAGTCTGCATTATATGAATAGGTTTCCTAATACTGAACTCCTGATACTGAATCTAACATTCAAGTGTTGCATTTCTTGAGCCAGTTGTGGTCATTTATAGTTTTTATGGAAAATGTTTTAAAATTTTTTTAACTTATGGTAAAATATACATAACAAAATTCACCTTATTAAAGTGTATATATAGTTCATTGGCATTTAGTACATTCACCATTATCTAGTTTCAGAATGTTTTTATCACCCTGTGATATTGTGATTTATAATAAGAAATATATATTGTTCTTCATCCCTGTTTTTTGGCACACAAGTCTTAAAACCCTTGGAATCTCCAGAGTCATATGTGTCTTCTTATATGCTAATTAGATGACTGGTGGCTGGGGTCTCCTGGATAGCTTCAGGATGGGGGCTGGTTGAGAGGGGAACCAATTATGTGATTAAAGGGTTGGAACTGTCAGCTCCACCCCAACCCCAGGAAAGGGGGTGCTGGAGGTTGAGTTAATCACTGATGGCCAATGATTTGATCAATCATGCCTACGTAGTGAGGTTTCCATAAAAGTCCCTGAAGAAAAAAAAAAAAAAAGTCCCTGAAGTATGGGGTTCAGAGAGCTTCCAGTTTGCCGAACACATGGAGGTGCTGGGAGGGTGGTGTGCCCAGAGGTGGTATGGAAGCTCCAAAGCCTTTCCCCACATCTTGCCTGATGCATCTCTTCTGTCTGGCTAGTCGTAAGTTACATCCTTTGTAATAAACTGGTAATATAGTAAGTAAACTGTTTTCTTAAATTCTGCAAGCCATTCTAGCAAATGATTAAAACCCATGGAGGGGGTTGTGGGAACTTCCATTTATGGGGGGTGGGGCGCTGGTAGGGGCAGTCTTGTGAGACTGAGCCCTTAATCTGTGAGATCTGCAGCAAGATAGTGTCAGAATTGAATTTGTAGGTTGCCCAATCAGTATCTACCAGAGAGATGGAGGGCTGCTTGGTGTAAGTGAAAAACCCACACACATTTGGTGACCAGAGGTGTCAGAAGTGAAGTGTGGAGAGTAGAATGGTGTTGAGAAGTGTGTTTTTCCTAGACATACCCCAGAAGGAAACACATACCCATTAAGCAGTCATTCCTCATTCCCCCTCCCCCCCAGTGCTTGGCAACCACTAATCTGCTTTCTGTCTCTATGGATTTGCTTATTGTGGATATTTCGCATAAATCATACAATATGTGGCATTTTGTGTCTGGTTTCTTTCACTTAGCGTGATGTCCTTAAGGGTGACCCATAATGTAGCATGCGACAGGATTTCATTCCATTTTAAGGCTGTATGTATATGCCACAATTTTTTAATCCATTCATCTGTCAATGGACATTTGGGTTGCTTCTACATCTTGGCTATTGTGAATAAAGTTGCAGTGAACATGGGTGTGCAGGTATCTCTTTCAGATTCCGCTTTCAATTATTTTGGATATATACCCAAAAGTAGAATTTCTGGATCACATGGTAATTCTGTTTTTAACTTTTTAAAGAGCCACTATACTACTTTCCATAGTGACAGCACCATTCTCCATTCCCACCAACAGTGCACAAGGGCTCCAATTTCTCCACACCCTATCAACACTTTTTTTTTTTAATAGTGGCCATCCTAATGGCTGTGAGGCAGTATCTCATTATAGTTTTGATTTGCATTTCTCAAATGATTAGTGATGTTGAGCATCTTTTCATACGCTTGTTGGCCATCTATATGTCTTCTTTGGAGAAATGTCTATTCAAGTCCTTTGCCCATTTTAAAATCAGGTTATTTGTGTTTTTTGTTGAGTTTTAGGAGTTCTTTATATTGTCTATTAACCTCTTACCAGTAATATGGTTTGCAGATATTTTCTTCCATTCTGTAGGTTGCCTTTACACTGTGTTGATTTTTTTCCTTTGATGCACAGAAGTTTTTAAGTTTGATATAGTCCCATTTGTCTATTTTTGCTTTTGGTGCTTGTGCTTTTGTTACCATATCCAAGAAACCATTGCCAGATACAGTGTCATGAAGCTTTTCCCCTATGTTTTCTTCTAGTTTATAGTTTTAAGTCTTAGGTTTAGGTCTTTAATCCATTTTTTGAGTTATTTTTTTAAATGTGGTATAAAGTAAGGGTCCTGCTTCTTTCTTTTGCATGTGAATATCCAATTTCCTCAGCCCCATTTGTTGAAGAGCCTGTCCTTTCCTCATTGTGTGGTTTTGGCATCCTTGTTGAAGATCATTTGACAATATGTATATGGGTTTACTTCTGCGCTCTCTGTTCCACTGGTCTTTATGTTTTCCTTTATGCCAGTACCACACTGTTTTGATTACTGTAGCTCTTTAATATGCTTTGAAATCAGGAAGTGAGAGGGGCCTCCAACTTTGTTCTTCCTTTTCAAGATTGTTTTGGCCATTTGGGATCCTTTGAGTTTCCTTATGAGGAAACCAAAACATTTTAATGCTAAGTCTATACATAAGATTTTTAGACATTGTTTCATTTGTTGTTAAAAACAGTAACTACTAATGCTAAATAATCAGCTTCTAAAAAAACTGCAGCAGATCCTATCAGGAAAATATAAAAATAATACAGAGGACCTCATTATTATTGTTGCTATTTTGTAACTTTACATGAAGTAGAACAGAAGCCAGAAATTAGAAAATTAGTACTATCTTTGTATAGTTATAGCACAATATATGTTTAGAGATGGCTTAATCCAGATGAGTGCAAAGTGCTCATGGAATAAACACTGTACTCTGACTGCCATAAATCAGCAAAACTCAACTGTGTCTGATGTCTGTGACAGAAAATATAGCATTTTGGAGAGAGGAGTGCTTTTAATGGCATGTCCTTAGAGGCAGCAGTTTTTTTCACATTGCCAAAAAGACCAAGTAATGTGTTATCACTTTAGTTCTTAAAACCAGATTTCCATTAGGGCATAGTTACATTCCCAAAGTAATTTTCTTCTGTCCACCAGGCTGGCTTTAATATTCCATGGTCCACTGCAATCTTTTGGTCCCTTCTTTATAGGATGGCAGCCAGATGTTGCTAACCATTGAGTAGATGGACCACCAGTTCATAGGTAGCCATTATAATGGATGTGTTTGGACTCTGTCTTAGCACATTTGTTAGAGCACAATAAAGAGACCCGTAAAGAGAGCTTCCCTCTTCAACAACCAAACATGGTGTCTGAAAAAATACCTCTACTTTTTGCTCTTTTCATTCTTTTTGTTCTTACAACTTCACGTGGTGCAAATTTTTGAGGCGACAGCAGCATCATTCCCAGAAAATTGATACTTCTTTCACAGACTTTTCATCATCTTGCATTGTCAAAGTAATCTTTTATTCCAGTAGTTTTTGCTTAATAATTTCACAAAAAAACCAATAGTGGTCTCTGATATGCTACCACAGGAAGCAGACGTGCCCCTATAAAGTCCTCTTTGGCCTTCTGTCTGTAACTTATGAATACATTCAAAAGCACCCATTCACTTTTCCCCATAGTTCCTTGCATGAAGCTGAAACCAATTCTTTATTAACCAAATGGGACTGATTTCTGTGACTGCAGTAAAACGGGCCACTGTACGGAAATCATGTACCAGGTAGAATCAAGATCAAATACACCATTCAGCCTTTCCTTGCAGTTTGAATAACCAGAAAAGAATATTGCTCTGGAAGAGGCCACCCCTATTAAATTTGGGCCTAATCTTCTAAACAAGGAACAAGGCCCTTCTTTTTCCAAGGACACTTTTAGGCAGTGGAAAAGTCCAGGAGAGACTGGTCCAGCTGACATTAGCTCTAGCCATGGTGTTCAGCTAAACTTCAGAGACAGAAAGCATTACAGCAGAAGGCCACAGCTGTGTTATTACACCTTCCAGTGGACATGTGAAAATAGCCCTCCTATAACACCACATCCCCTGTCAAGCAGATGCACCATCATGTTCTTCTGGCCAGAGAAGTATCCAGTCATCCCTCTCCATCATTTTTAAAAATCTACTGTATTGAGGTATAATTTATATTAAATTAAATGCATGCATCTTAAGTACAATATTTTAATGGCTACTGACAAATGTATACACTTATATGACCACTGCCACAGACAAGATAGAGAACATATTTATCACCCTGAAAAGCTCCCTATACTCTTTCCCACACAGTTGCTCATACCCCCCCAGCCCCTGGCAACAAATGATTTGCTTTCTGTTACTCATATGTGTCTTTTCTAGGGTTTCATAGAAACATTCATTTTTTAAAGCCATGGTTCAGTGGTGATTCTGATCCACACTAACATTTTAGAACTACTCTTATAATCTCTCTGATTACCTCATTCATCTTTATTTATGGTATTTCCTCTTTCTCTGTTCTACTCCATTTTCTAATTTCTTAGTCACATTCAAGAGCTTACAGATATTATCCTGAGTCTGAACTTTCCAGTTTTTACTATAGAAGTTACTATTTCTGGAAAAGGAAAAAACAAATACATACTTGTTTTGTTCTTTTTCAGTATTGGAGTCCAGGTATGATACTAAGGTATTATCTCCAAAGCAGCACAGTTATGAAGTACAGTCACCCCGGTGGCAGATAATGGAAAGCCTTACAAGTTATGGTTTTGAGTGCTCAAGTTTCCAAGATGATTGGGAATGCAGAAGTCAGTTTGACAGGCAAGAGGGAAATCCAGATGGACATTTGAGTCAAATGATAATCGATAATGAAGAAATGTCCACTTTTGACCAGCAAGCATCTCTTACTTTTTATCAGAAAATTCATATTGGAGAAAAACCCTATGGATATAATGAATGTAGAAAAGACTTCTGGCAAGAGGACTTCCTTATTAATCATCAAGGGATTCATACTAATGAGAAACCCTACAAATGTAAGGAATGTGGGAAAGCCTTTAAATATGGCTCACGACTAATTCAACACGAGAATATTCATTCTGGCAAGAAACCGTATGAATGTAAGGAATGTGGAAAGGCCTTCAATTCTGGTTCAAATTTCATACAACATCAGCGAGTTCATACTGGTGAGAAACCTTATGAATGTAAGGATTGTGCAAAGGCCTTTAGTCGAAGCTCACAGTTGATTGAACATCAACGAATTCATACTGGTGAGAAACCCTATCAGTGTAAGGAATGTGGCAAGGCCTTCAATCGGATCTCACATCTTAAAGTACATTATAGAATTCATACTGGTGAAAAACCCTATGCATGCAAGGAATGTGGGAAGACCTTTAGTCATCGTTCTCAGTTGATTCAACATCACACTATTCACACTGGCAAGAAACTCTATGAATGTAAAGAATGTGGGAAGGCCTTTAATCAAGGCTCAACTCTTATTCGACATCAGAGAATTCATACTGGTGAAAAACCCTATGAATGTAAGGCATGTGGGAAGGCCTTTAGGGTGAACTCACAACTTAAGCAACATCAGAGAATTCACACAGGAGAGAAACCCTACCAATGTAAGGTATGTGGTAGGGCTTTCAAACGGGTCTCACATCTTACTGTACATTATAGAATTCATACAGGTGAGAAACCATATGAATGTAAGGAATGTGGGAAAGCCTTCAGCCATTGCTCACAACTGATTCAACATCAGGTAATTCATACTGAGGAAAAGCCCTATGAATATAAGGAATGTGGGAGGACTTTAAATCATGACTCAACTACCATTCAACATCAGAGAATGCATAATAGAGAAACACAAGTGAATTTAATAAATGTAGAAAAACCTTCCATTGGCACTTATCCCTTATTAATCATCAGAGAATTTATGTTAGCAAGCAACCATATGAATGGAAATAATGGGAAGAGTCCACTTGCTTAGGCTAATCACAACTTACTCTTTTTATCTTGGAGAAAGACATGAAGAATGTAATGCAAGTGAGAATTCCTTTATTCAGAGTTGTCCTTTATCCTGAGTAATAAAATTCATATTGAAGAAAAATTATACGGATGCAAATTTTTTAGACCATGATTGTCAAAGACGAAAAGGTTGGAAAAAATTTTGTCTCTAACACACACCAGAATCACATTTTCTCACCACAGTGTAATAATTTTAACAATAGCCAAGTGTGAATTTTATTGGAAATTAAAAAGAAAAAAAACAAAACAAAACCGCCGAATTACTCTTGGGTTAACAAGAAACTAAGGAATGCAGTTACCATCAGTGGTAATGAACAGAATGACAATGAGAGTTTTTACATGTCAAGAAATGTGTGATGTGGCTGAAGTTACTCAGAGGACATTTTATGGCCTTTAAGTATATGCAAAACACGAAAAGCTGAAAGCTAGTACTCAAATATACTAAATGTACTATTTAAGAAGCCAGAAAAGAGAATACCAAACACCCTGATGATGAATAAATGAACAGAAAACAAAAACAGAAAATGATGAAATAGAAAGTGGTTATCCTACAATAATCTCATTTTTTCTTTCTTTCTGATCCAAGAGTAAACTAAATTTAGGAGACTGTTTCTTAGTTTCCAGGTTGTTGTAGATTATCTTTTATAATATCACAGACAGAAGGGGTTGGTTGCCGACCTAGCAGCCATACCCAATTCCCATTCCTATTGGCAGCATCTGTGTCTTGTCTTAGAAGCTGCAGATGTCACATGCTAATTTTCAGCCCACTTTGCAGCTCAAGATGGCCCAGATGTTCCAGTGTATGGCCAGTATGTTCTAGGGATCTACAGGGCCTTCTGGGAAAGATCTTTCTCATTCAGAAGAGACAGATACATTAGGGAGACTCCCTCCTCTTTCATTTTTTGCTTTTAAACATTTTCCTCTGAGAACTTGATGCCTGGAGCTGCTGCAGCCATCTTGGAACCAAGAGCAGAAAAGAAAGGACCTCAAAGAAGCTGACCCAGCACCCTAACACTGAGCTACGAGGCCAATTTGGAACTGTCTCTTAGATGCCTTGTTATCTAAGAAAAATAAAACTTTATTGCTGAAGTTACTTTTAGTTGGACATTTTGTAAACTTGAGCTGAAAACATCCTAAGTGATGTAACTTCAAATTTTATTTTATTATGATTGGTAAATGTGGCCTGAAAGTATCTACTTTTTTGTATTTAGCATTTTTCTTTGTGGCTAAGTACAGGATTGATTTTTGTATATGTTCCATAACATTGAAAAATAATGTATATTCTTTTTTGGATACTAGATTCTATTTAAGCAGTAGATTATAATGATAAAATTCTCCACATTCTTATATAATTTGGTATACTGGATCAGAATTTCCTAAAATTGAATTTTTTAACCACAGTCTTGAATATCCAGAGATTTTTTACTTTATGTTGTTTGACCTATAAAGACATATAACTTAACCCCTATTTAAGAATCATACTTTTATCACTAAACAATATCCTACTCTGCTAAGTGTAGGGGTCAATAAACCAAATCTGGCCTGCTGCCTGTTTTATAAATAAAGTTTTATTGGAACACAGTCATGTTCATTTATTTACATATTGTCTACAACAGTAGAGCTGAGTGGTTGCAACAAGGACTATGGCCACAATGCCTATTTATTTCCTATCTGGCCCTCTAGATAAGAAGTTTGCCAACCTTGGCCTAGTATAATCCTTTTGGTATTTTATTTCCATACTGTGTAACACTAATAATAATTTATCCTTGTTTACTTGGTATGTTTTTGCCCATCCATTTATTTTCAACCTCTGTCGTTTTAGTTATTTCTTATAAAAAAAACATATAGCTAATTTTTTAATAACTCAAAATACAAATTTCTTTTTCTGTAGGGAAATTCACTTTTTTTTTTTTTTCGGTATGCGGGCCTCTCACTGTTGTGGCCTCTCCCGTTGTGGAGCACAGGCTCTGGACGCGCAGGCTCAGCGGCCATGGCTCATGGGCCCAGCTGCTCCGCAGCATGCGGGATCTTCCCAGACCAGGGCGTGAACCTGTGTCCCCTGCATTGGCAGGCAGACTCTCAACCCCTGCACCACCAGGGAAGCCCCACATTTTTATTTAGTGTAATAACTCCACCTTATTCCTTTCATTTTACTTTGTACTATTTATGTTTTCTTGGTCTTTTCCTTTCCTTATGTTCCTTTTCTCTTGCTAAATTGGAACTTCCCACTGTGCTTAGGGTAGTGGTTATCTCCCCATTCTTAATCATTATTGGGCAGAATGAGAGCATTATTATACTTTCTAACCCATCATTAGTTTTCTTTGTTACTGTCCTCTGAAAAGAGACCATCCTTGCTCTCTCTTTCCCTTCCTTCACAGCCTGTTCTTTAACATTTCCTCCGTTTTACTAACCTAATGAAAACTCATAGTTTTACTAGTTTTACTCTTATTTACAGTAAGTCCCCTACATACGAACGAGTTCTGTTCCAAGAGCATGTTTGTAATTCCAGTTTGTTCATAAGTCCAACAAAGTTAGCCTAGGTACCCAACTAACACAATCGGCTATATAGTACCTACTGTAATAGGTTTATAATACTTTGCACACAAATAATACAAAAAAAACAAACACAAAAATAAAACAGTTTTAATCTTCCAGTTCAGTACCTTGAAAAGTATTGTAGTACAACAGCTGGCGCTTCTTACCAGTTTCATCACCGCTGCTTTTACGCTTCCAGACATCCTGGGCTTAAAATAAAGATACTGTACTACAGTACTCTACACAGTACTGCATAGTAAAGTACACAAAAGCACAACCACTTGGAGAGGATACATACACATGACAATGTACGCCAGACACATGAACTAACGTGATTGGATATGCAAATGCATGTTTGCATCTTTGAAAGTTTGCAACTTGAAGGTTCGTATGTAGGGGACTCACTGTATTTGATGCTTATATTACTTACTGCCAGACCCATTCATGATTTCCATTTAAACTTAAATATAGTATTCAGAGTAACATTCATTGCTGGCCACTGTTTTTTTTACTGTTTTCCCCTGTCTTGAGTTTACAGATTTATTTCAAATGCAATTTGGTTAGACTATTTTATTGAGTATTTATGTTTATCTCAATAAATGTTACATAGTTGGTATTCTCTGAATCCTTATATGTCCAAAAGAGTTTCTTGGACCTTCACAAGTTATATTTTTGGTTAGTGGAATGTTCTTGGATTACAGTTTTTTCCTCAGTAATCCAGAGATGTCACTTCACTGAATTCTGGCTTCTGATCTTCTAGAAGAGGAACCCAATGCTAGTCTGTTTCTTTTAGCTTATGGGGATGTATTCATTTCCTGTTGCTGGTGTAACAAATTATCAAAACTTAGCATCTTAAAAAAACACACATTTATTATCTGGAGGTCAGAGTCTGAAACAGGTCTCAGTGGGCCAAAATCAAGGTCTTGACAGGGCTGTGTTCTCTTCTAGAGGCTCTATGGGAGAATCTATTTCCTAGCCTTTTCAGCTTCTGGAGGCTACCCACCACCTTCCTTGGTGTGGCCCGTTTCCACCTTCAAAGCCAGCAGTAGCCAGCTGAGTCTTTCACACATTGCATCATTCTGACACTGACTCTTCTGCCTCCTCCTTTCTTTTCACCTTCAAGGACCCTTGTGATTATATTGGGCTCATCTGGACAACCCAGGATAATCTTGTCCTAAGGTCAGCTGATTAACAACCTTAATTTTATTGCAACTTAATTCCCTCTTGCCATGTAAAAACATATCCACAGGTTCCTGGGATTAGGACATAGACATCTTTGGAGGGCCATAATTCTGCCTACCACAGTAACTGCTTCCATCCCAGCATTTGGCAAGAGTTTATTTCTATCCTTAGAATTCGGGAACTTAGCAGGATATGTTTAAATATCTCATGTCTTTTTTTTAGCCCAAGATAATTTTCTTCTAAATATTGTTTATTACTTCTCAATTGTTCTATTTTATTTCTGCTTAAAAATGTTTAATATTTTGAATAAGCAGTATATCCTCATGATTCAAAAACTTGAAGATGTAAAAGGGATGCAGTAACAACTAAAGTGTGAGATTCAACCTCTTTATGCTAACATCACTTTTAATATCAGTAATCGTAATTCCTCAAAATAACCTTGCAGTCAGATTTTCTTTGTAGGAGAAAAAATAAGACAGATGTAGAAAAGTGACTTGCTGAAAACCACAAACTACAAGTGACTTGTAGAATATGAGTGGTTGAGTTGGTATTTACAGTCAGATCTCTGTGACTCTAAAATTTCCTTCCATGAAATACAAGGCCTACAGGGAAATGTTCCTCTATTTATTCCAGCCCCATATGGGTGGAATCAAGGTGGTAAACTCTTTAGAGAAAGCAATATCAGAGATAGCAGACATTTGCTTCATGACATCACAGAAGCCATGAGGCCAGATGAAAACAAAACTATATTAAGGGATAGAAACTCTTGAGTTCTGGGTCTGACTCAGGGAGAAACTGCTGCCTTGGGCAAGCTTCGAGACCTTCTGAGGGAAAGCGTCCTTCCTCAGAGAGTGGGCAGACCAGGCCATGCATATTGTAGATGAGCGCTTCAGGATGGGTAACGCTAATTCTGCAGTCCAAGGCTTCCTGAATTTCTGCAGGTACATTCCAATCAGCAAAAGGAAATGACTAACTGTGGTGTTTGGGGCAGAGCCAAGACAGGCCGTACCATACTATTGATAAGAAATTGTTTTGAACAAACCCATCTTCATGTTTTAACATTTTAGGCTGATTTTGAATTTTTCTCTATAATAATTTTGAGTTTATTTAATGTAAAAGTCATGTTTTTATCATGTTTTATGTTGTTTGCGCTTTGCTGCAGAACTTCAGGGTAATAAGAAATTTGGAGTTATTACGCTATTTGTAAAGGGGGAAAGCAAACCTGGAAGCAGTTATCACAATCCCACAGGCAACCTAACAGAAACCCACATTCATGTTATCTTAAACCTACACAGTTTCTGAACAACTCCGGTCACACTGATAGGCTGAAGGAAGGTTGAGAGTCACACCAACTTTTCACACATAACCAAGGCCACACATTCTAAGACCTGCGGTCACACACAAAGACACGTCACATACAAAGCCCTCCTCGCACGGTCACGCTCCACGTCGCAGAATCCCATCCGCCACCCACGCAGAGGCAGGTGTATCCACTCACCTGCCTCTCCCCACCCTCAGTCACTGGCACCGTCTTGGGCCAAACCTCTCACGTCACAGACCCACAGCCTCCCCTTTGTCACAAACAGGCTGCCCCACAGCTCATACCCGGAGAAGTACGCAGGACAGGTCATGGCCCACAGGCACAACTCACGGAGAAAGATTCGGTTCTGGGCGGTCATACGAGGCCAAGGTTGAGGAGATGGAAGACCGGGCTCCAGCTTGACCAGAGCGACACGCCGAACTACACTCCCAAAAGCCAACTGCGGCCGGGGCCCAATCACGGTCCGGGTTTGTCTTCCCAGCATTCTTCGGGCGACCGGCCCTCCGGCTCTGGACTACATTTCCCAGAAGGCACTGCGTTGGGGCCGCTCTCGGATGCCTCCTTGTTGTCCAACTGAGGAGCCCAAGCTCCCTGGAGTTTATAAGCGGGTTCGTCCGCGGAGCCTTCGCGCGTTTTAATTCCGGGCGATTGTTTCCGCGTTAGAGCGGGTCGACGTTCGGCTCCGCCCGGGGCCGGGTCCGAGCTCTTTATGGGTGGCGGGGAAGGTATTTTGGGGGTTCGGGGGTGGTGATGGGATGACCAAGTTCTGGCTATCCTGCCTCTGGACTACGTTTCTCAGAGACCATGGCGGCAGGGAATGTGTCCAGCCACAAATGGATCCCAGCGTCTTTTCCTTAAAGATACTTAATCTGGGATTCGTAGACCCCACAAACCACTTAAGGTTTTGTGCAGTTTTGCTTTTTTTTTTTTTTTTTTTTGCGTTTTCTCTTAGGAATAGGACTATAGTTGTATGGATTCCCAAAGTTATCTGAGCCTTCCTCAGTATATTGTCAAAAAATACCAGAGCCGGACAGAATCGAAAGCTTCTCAAGGCAAACTTTATTCAGGAACTTTATTGCCATAGGGCGAGAGACCTTTGTCCATAACTGGGCTCCATTCCAAATACAAGAACAAGTGGGGATTTATAGTGAAGGGGGGCGGTGTCACTGGATATACGGTTACTAAAAAAGAACCATCAAGGGTAAGAGGGAGTATCTGGCTAAAAGGACTTAATAGGATTCTTGCTGAGGGCTGGCGAGAGTGATGAGATGTTATGGATGGGGGCGGGTGGTGGTGTTCTTGATAAACTGACCTAGGGGAATTCTTCCTAAAACTGGACTAAATGGGTGAAGGACAGAGCCCAAGACTGGGGCCTAGAGGAGCCTGACTAGAGTTAGTTCAGGGAGAGAGACAGAGAGAGTGTGTGTGTGTTTAGAGAAAGAAAGATAGAGACTGACTGACTGATATCCATTGATAAATATATCTGATACATGTCGATATAGATCACTCTATATATACAGATGGTCCCCAACTTACGATAGTTCAGTTTAGGATTCTTTCACTTAGCAATGGCATGAAAGCGATAATGCATTCAGTAGAAACTCTACTTTGAATTTTTAATTTTGACCCTTTCCTGGGCTAGTGCTATGCTCTATGATGCTCTCATGATGCTGGGCAGCAGCAAGTTGCAGCTCCCAGGCAGCCAGGAGGTTATAAGGGTAAACCATGGATACACTTACAACCAGTCTATTTTTCACTTTCAGTACAGTGGTCAATAAGTTACCTGAGATGTTCAACCCTTTATTATAAAATAGGCTTTGTGTTAGACGATTTTGCCCAACTGTAGGCTCATATAAGTGGTCTGAGCACGTTTAAGGTTGGCGAGGCTAAGCTATGATGTTCAGTAGGTGTATTAATTGCATTTTCGATTTAGAATATTTTCAACTTACCATGGGGTTATCAGGCCATAACGCCATAGTAAATTGAGGCAGATCTGTAGCTATAGATGTGTGTATATATACATACAGATTTATATATACATATATATATATATATTTGCTAATCACTATGTAGCAAGCACTATAATATAGTAAGCACATAAGTCAATCCTCACAGCAACACTTTGAGGTACATAATGTCACCTATCCCATTTAAAGATTAGAGAACTGAGGCATGGAGAAGTTAAGGATACTGGTGCAGCTGCCCTTCCAACCCCAGCAGTCTCACCCTGTTTAGACTCAATATATGTATACCACCTCTCAGAAATTTGGAACCACTAGTCTAGAAGCAGATTCTGGGAAAGACCTTAAGGTCTTATCTAAAAGGAGTGCCCTACAATCAAGAATGACTGGGCAAGTCATAGACTTACATGTGAATCTCATGTCCATTCATGTGGTGGATTACTCTACAGTTAACAAAAATTATGTTTGAAGAATTTTTCAGAACAAGGGAAAATGTCTGTGGTAATGTTAAACATTCACAATGATGTATGTGTTCTCAAAAAATAATTGTATTTAAATTGCACTGTCAGAAAGAAATTTGCCGATTACATTCAAATACTTTTTTAAATGAGTAAATCCATGGGTGTTAGGTAATTTATTTAACTAGTATTGGACTCAATACATTAAGGCTATCCGAGAAAATTTTTTTATAGTGCCCTCTTTCCCTTTCCGAGGCAAATTTGCCCCTCCCCTTAGGGTCATGTGGTCACTCAGCTCTCAAAGTCTAAAAATGTTGGTTTTTCTTATCAGGATAACCACAAAGATGTGGCCATCAACTCCACTTAAGCAGAGTGTGTGTGTGTGGCTAATTCCCTCCCTCTCCTCCCACACATAGCCACCCAGAGGGATGTGTACAAACTAGAGAAAGACAGGAGTCTCAGCTGTTGGTTAAGACCGTCCTCTCATAATTCACTATCACCTGAGCATCATGATTCCTCCATTTTGACCCTCCAGGGAAGTGCTAAAGTGTTTGACTGCATTTTGGAAGCAACAGTTTGAGATTTGTAAAGCTGGAAATAGGTCTGAGTTACTTCTGAAACTTCACCTTCCTGATTTTTCAAGGCATTCTCTTTACTTTGCTGTATCCATGTCCCCTCAAGGGATTGGGCATTTGGATAGCAATAGCATGACCAGGTCCCACTCATTTTCCTACATGGAAAGTTTAGCAATTCTAAGCCAAGTGTGATCGATTGTTGGAACAAGGGAATAGCTGTTGGTGGTGAAGAGACAGCAGCCTAGTAGCTGAATGAGGAAGAGGTAAGCCATTGTAGGGAAAACAAACAAACAAACCTCACCTGTTTGGCTTTCAAAGGTTTTCCTTCTAAACTCTTTTCTCAAAGGTTTACAGAGAAAATGAGGCTCCTTTCACATGCGATCTTAAACTGACTTTACTTTTGTCTTAGGGCTCAAGCTAGTATGCAAACTTAGCTTGACTCCAAAATATGGTGGCTCAACATAAGAATTTATTTCCTAGACACTGAGTGCCAGAACCTTGAGCTCATTCTTCCCAGCTTCCAGAACTGTGAGATAAAATTTTCTGTTGTTTATAACTTACCCAGTCTGTGGTATTTTGTTACAGCAGCCCAAATGGACTAAGACACCTGACATGGGTTTGGGCAAAAAAGACACACGCGCGCACACACACACACACACACACACACACACACACACACACACACACGATCACCTGAACTAAAATTAGGATTGGTACTCAGGGCAAACCAGCTTCAGTACTCTTTGAGCTGGTAGCTCAAGTTTCCTTAGATTTTTGCCTGGTAATTCTGGGCTATTTTTTTCAGATCTTTGATAAAGATTTTTTGGTGTAAGTTTTATTTTTTAAATGTGTTTTTATTGGAAGGGTTGCTCTGGCTTATCTTCTCCTGAAATCCTGTTTTTTTTTTCCTAATTTCTTAAGATCAGTATTAAGACTGTGTATGTGTGTGTCTTTTTTAAATTAGGAAGGTATTTAAAGATATAAAATATGGGAAATGGGTGCTTAAAAACTGTTAGAAGGGTAACAGGAGCTGGCTCTCCAGAAATGCTTTCCAGAACGTGGCAACACTGAATCTTTGGAAGATGTGCTACCTCAGCCACAGCCAAGATGTAGAGACACAGGAGCTGCCACTAGGACCACCACCTGCAAGTGCACACTGCCTTAGCTATGATCTGGGATCAGAAAGTAAGGTGATGAAGCCACCACCACTGCTGCCACACGTAATTTGAAACTGGAGTGAAGAGGCCAGCAACAACCTTTTGATAGCCAAAGCAGCAGAAAATGTTGCTTCTATCATCTGAATTTCACACAAGTGTGCCTAAAGGGTGGAAGCTTAGTTCCCTTCAGAGTCCTCAGTGCCAGGAGCTGGAAAATTACTTTCCCAGCCTAAGTAGAGGAAGGCCAACTAGGAGGTGGGAATGGATACTGAATGCCAGTTGACAAAACTAACTACAGTCACTGTACTTTCAATTGCTAGAATTTCTATTTAGTTCTTTGTCAGTGTCCTTTGCTTGGTTTGTTTTCCTTTCAGCAGTTAAGATTTTTGTTTCTTCCTTGACCTCTTGATGCATTTTAAACCATACTTATGTTCTCTCTCAATATATGCTGCTGTCTTGTTCTTGCTCCTGGTTTGGGCTTGTGCACTGCTCCTTGGCCAAGGGCACCCAACCTCATCCTGCGTGCTGCCCTGATGAGGTTGTGTCTGGTCCTTGCAGCCAGGGGGGCAGCTCTTCCAGGTCAGAGCCCACCTAGTATCCCATCAATGTTTCAAGCATGCATTGCTGATTGGCTGGATCCTTCCAGCTAAAGCAGGAACTCTGGGGATTTTGGAGAACAGGAACTGCGTAGTCACATTTGGGAGCTGTACGGAACACTTACTTTTTTCATAAGCATTATTTTCAGTTTAAAACTATTTCTACTAAAGAAGCTCTAACTGACACCAGGAACTAAAGCATCTCTGCTTTTTCATTATTTTTCAGATCAGGTATCCCAATGGGAGAAAATGGAAAAATTTATAAACAAAGATCCTGAGAACCCCAGTTTCCAAGATGCCTGGGAATGTGAAGGCACATTTGAAACATATCACAGAAATGAGGACGGAAGTTCCAGTCAAGTCATAATCACTCATGAAGAAATACCTGCTTTGACACAACAAACATCCCATAACCTGCTTCATAACATTCCACCTGGAAGTAGACCCTATGTGTGTAATGAATGTAGAAAAGGTTTTTGGCAGAAGAAATGTCTTCTTAGTCATCAGAAAATTCATACTGGTGAGAAATCTTATGAATGTCAGCAATGTGGGAAGGCTTTCCATCGCCGTTCCTATCTTCCTCAACATCAGAGAACTCATAGTGGGGAAAGACCCTATGAATGTACAGAATGTGGAAAGGCCTTTGGTTCTGTCTCACTCTTTACCAGACATCAGAGAATTCATACTGGTGAGAAACCCTATGAATGTAAGGATTGTGGAAAAACCTTTGTTCGGCTCTCACAACTTAACGTACATCACAGAACTCATACTGGTGAAAAACCCTATCAGTGTACTGAATGTGGAAAAGCTTTCAGTTACTTATCACTGATTATTAAACATCAGAGAATTCATACTGGAGAAAAGCCCTATGTCTGTAAGGAATGTGGAAAGGCCTTTAGAGGTATCACCCAACTTAATGAACATCAAAGAACCCATACTGGTGAGAAGCCATATAAATGTAATGAATGTGGAAAGGCCTTTGGCCATCGTTCATATCTTCCTCAACATCAGAGGATCCATACTGGTAAGAAACCTTACAAATGTAAGGTTTGTGGGAAAGCCTTTAGGCAGGGCTCACAGCTTAACCACCACCAAAGAATTCATACTGGTGAGAAACCCTATAAATGTAATGAATGTGGGAAGGCCTTTAGGCAGGGCTCACAGCTTAAACAACACCAGATAATTCACACTGGTGAGAAGCCTTATGAATGCAAGGAATGTGGGAAAGCCTTTAGTCAGTGCTCACAACTTACTCGACATAAGAAAATTCATTCCTAATGTATGTAAGAAATGTGGGAAGGCCTTCGGGCACTCTCCTCTTCCTCAACTTTAAGGAATTCATGCTATGGAAAATCCCCATAAAAAAGTGAAGCAAAGACTTCACTGGTCTCATCCCTCAAGGAACATCAGGTAATTATGTACAACCTTGTGAAATGTGGAAACGTTTTTTGGTTCAACTCATGTTACATTCATCAGCAGATTCATCACCATCACATTCAACATTAAAGACCATATTAATATGATAATGTAGCAAAGCTTCCCAACACTACCTATCAATCATTAGTAATTGGAAGATTCATGCTGGCTAGCAACCATTAAAGTAGAGAAATTTTGGAAACCCTTTAGTTTAAGCTAATTCTAACACATAAAGAAAGCAAAAGAGAAAGTAATCCTGTGAATGTCAGGTATGTGGGAAGTTCTTTAGCCATAAGTCTCTTATGGCTAAAGAAAATTCATATTTGAAGAATATAAGTTAAAAAAAATCCCCATTCATCATTTACTGTGCATCAGAAAATACACAGTGAATAAAACACCACACATTTAAAAACAACAGTTAAACATTTAACTATCAAGTTGAGGAAGGTGTGGAGAAGTTTGTAACCAATCATATAGGGCTATAGCTCAGGTAAAAATGTAATAAGTTAGACATTAACAAAATATTTATGTTACATACTACCTAATATTTTCTCCTTCAGTGAAACAATGAGAGCAAGATGAAGTGAATGAGCAGTATAAAACAAAACCCGTGGGATGTGACCATATCTATACTCAAAGTTACTACTTTAAATGCATTTATAGATAAGAAAACTACAAACAATGTAAATAATAAGTGAACCAGAGACCTCGAGAAGGTAAAAAATGAACATAACTCACCAACAGACAGAATTAAGAAAAAAAATTAATTGAAATTTAAACAGAGAAGTAGGTTTTATTAACCTTGAAGCCTTTTCTTTAAAAAGAAAATATAAGCACTTATAAATTTCGTAAAAGTATGCTACAGTATTGTTAAAAACGAGGATGTAAACAAGCAAACAAAAAAAAGAGGATGTAATAACACACATAAAGAGTATTCAAAAATAAGGTTGAATGCTTTACATTTTTGATACCAATAAATTTCAAATTTAGATATACTTCACTTCCTATAAAGAAAAACCTAAGTTTTCCAGAGTTGACTGAATATTAGAAAAGGACAGATTTTATAGGGAATTCACTTAAGTGTTTTTTTTTAAACTGTAGTATCATCAGTTGTTAAGAGCAAAGATTTACCAAACTATAAGTGTATAGAAAATATGATACAAATTTCCAAGTTTGAAAACATGCAGATTTCATCAGCTCCTTTTCTGAATCTTGCATAATTTTAATATATAAACAGAAACCAAGATTTGCAGATGTCCTCAACCTCCCAATTACAAAAAAAATGTTGAGTACCTATGAGAGCCAGGTACTTTTCTACATGTTAATTTTGAATTTAAATTTAAAAAGTCATAAGAACTAGCATATTAATACATCTTAGTTTTTTCTCTTTAAAATGGAAATATTTTTAAACCAGTAATATATTCATTAGTATTTTTTAAACTAGAAGATTACTTTTCAGGAATTTAGAAGAACGTATCTATTTCCAAGTTTGATTATCCTTCCACAGTTTACACAGATTAACTAAAAGGAAAATATTTAAAAATTACTTGATCCTTGCATTGAAGAATGGTATGATGACATAGGTAGAATCAGAATGTGATACTTAAAAATAATTATTAACCACAAAAAATAAGAACAACTTAGAATCACCTGGACATATGCATTTTCTTTAGAAAATGTGGAATGTCTTCTTTTACTCAGCCTTCTTTAAAATGGAAATTTTAAAAAATGAGTAGAAAGCTACATTTCTCAATTTTTACATAACTTATACAAATGTTTGTAAAGGCTGTCCTTGGAAGAGAATTGAAGAAAACTTTAGCTAAGCAAGTTTAACCTATGTCTCAAGAAGACAAGTTCTAACTATGTCTTCCTCTATATCCAAATGAAAACATTACTTTTGAGGTTTCCTTCAGTCAAGTATAAAAAGGAAGATTTCATAATATCAGTGTTTTGCTTTATTTTTAAAGTTTGTATTTAAGCATCTCTGAAATCTTTAAGCATGAATCTTGAAAGAACTGCTTGCAGTCCTAAAATGTATTATTTTGTTTTTGTTTTGTAGGAAATAATGTTAATAGTCCTTGAAATATATGCTTCTTAAATTCCTCTGTTACATCGTGAACGACATCAATATAATTTTTCTTCTTTTTGCTTTAGTCTTCCAACCATATATATTCTGTGAAAATTTCTAAACAGAGAGAAAGCAATATTCTCTATTTCCAACTTTTGTTAGGTTTTAGGATAATTGACAAGATCAGAATGAAGTCATTACAGCAATCAGTTATTACTGTTTCAGTTATTCTTGATTTGTGACAACTGTTCTTCACTATACCAACAGAATGTTTAAGTGGCTATAATAAAATCAGTCAATTGCATATATAATCTTGTATAATTATGTGAAATACTTCTAATACACTGACATTATTCCTTCCAAGTATATTTTTATATTAACATATACCTTGACATGCCTACAAACAATATCCTTTCCAACATTTATTCCGTATCATAATGTTGGTATGCGGACATTCCTTTTATTTTATGTATGCTAATATGCGTGGTGGTATCTCACTGTGGTTTTAATCTGCATTTCCCTAATGACTAACATTGAACATGTTTTCATGTACTTATTTGCCATCAGTTAATCTTTAATGAAATATCTGTTCAAATCTGTGGCCCATTTAAAGTTGATTTGTTTGCTTTCTTTTGAGCTTTGAGTGCTCTTTATATATTCCAGATCAAATCCCTTTTCATATTTGTGAAATGCAAATTTTTTCTAGGCTGTTATCTTCTCATCTTAGGAGTATGTTCTGAGGAGTAGAAACTCTTAATTTTTGATGAGGTCATTATTTATCATTTTTATCTTTTATGAATTGTGTTTTTGGTGTCATATCAAAAGAAACCTTTGCCTAACCTAAAGCTACAAATATTTTCTCCTAAAAGTTTTGTAGTTTTAGGTTTTACATTTAGCTCTATCATATTTTTGAGTCAATTTTTGTATACACTGCAAGAGATGGATCAAAGTTGGTTTTTTTTTTTTTTTTTTTTTTTGCATATAGATATCCAGTTGTTCCAGCATCAATTGATAAAACACTTTCCATTCTCCACTGGATTGCCTTTGTTTCTTTTTCAAAAAAAAATCAATTGACCATATATGTACAGGTTTATTTCTGGACTCTAGTTTGTTCCATTAACCTTTTTCTGTCTTTATACCAATACTCTCTTTATGACTGTAGCTTTATGAGTCCTGAAGTCAGGTAATGTAAGCCCTCCAACTTTACTCTTTTTCAAAATTGCTTTGGGACTTCCCTGGTGGTGCAGTGGTTAAGAATTCTCCTGCCGGGCTTCCCTGGTGGCGCAGTGGTTGAGAGTCCGCCTGCCGATGCAGGGAACATGGGTTCGTGCCCCAGTCCGGGAAGATCCCACATGCCGTGGAGCGGCTGGGCCCATGAGCCATGGCCGCTGAGCCTGCGCGTCTGGAGCGTGTGCTCCACAACAGGAGAGGCCATGACAGTGAGAGGCCCGTGTACGGCAAAAAAAAAAAAAAAAAAAGAATCCTCCTGCCAATGCAGGGGACACAGGTTTGATCCCTGATCTGGGAAGATCCCACATGCTGCAGAGCAACTAAGCCTGTGTGCCACAACTACTGAAGCCTGTGGACCCTAGAGCCCGCATGCCACAATTACTGAGACCACGCACCACAACTACTGAAGCCTGTGCACCACAAGAAAAGCCACCACAATGAGAAGCCCACGCACCACAACAAAGAGTAGCCCCTGTTCGTTGCAACTGGAGAAAGCCCATGCACAATGAAGACCCAACGCAGCCAAAAAATAAATTAAAAAAAAAAAAACACTTAAAATAAAAACTGCTTTGACTATTCAACTTTTGCATTTCCATATGAATGGTCGAATCAGATTATTGATTTCTATTAAAAAGGCTACAGGGATTTTGATTGAGATGTTGTTAAATTTACAAATGAATTCTGGGAGAACTGATGTTTTAACAATATTGGGATTTCCAATGCATAAACATATCTCTGTATTTCTTCAACATTTCTCTCAACTGTGTTTTGTAGTCTTTAGTGTACAGGTCTTTTAAGTATTTCATTTTTTGGTGCTATTTTAATAAGTATTTTAATTTCAATTTCTGATTTTTAATGCTAGTATATAGAAATGTAATTGGTTTTTTTTTTTTTTTTTTTTTTTCAGTACGCAGGCCTCTCACTGTTGTGGCCTCTCCCGTTGTGGAGCACAGGCTCCAGATGCGCAGGCTCAGCGGCCATGGCTCACGGGCCTAGCCTCTCCACGGCATGTGGGATCTTCCCAGACTGGGGCACGAACCCATGTCCCCTGCATTGGCAGGCAGACTCTCAACCACTGCGCCACCAGGGAAACCCTGTAATTGGTTTTTATATATTGATCTTATATTCTGCAACCTTGATAAACATTTATTTTTAAAGTAATTTTTTTGTATAATCCATAGGACTTTCTATGTAATCATGTCACCCACAAATACAGTTTTACTGCTTTCTTTACAGTCTGCCTTTTGTTTCTTTTTTTTTTTTTTTTTTTTTTTTTTTGCGGTACATGGGCCTCTCACTGTTGTGGCCTCTCCCGTTGCAGAGCACAGGCTCCGGATGCGCAGGCTCAGCAGCCATGGCTCACGGGCCCAGTCGCTCCGCGGCATGTGGGATCTTCCCGGACCGGGGCACGAACCCGTGTCCCCTGCAACAGCAGGCGGACTCTCAACCACTGCGTCACCAGGGAAGCCCACTTTTCATATTTTGATGCAAAACTTAGATACATTTTTACACCCACACCTCTCTTTCACATTGTCTATATGTATGTCTATATGTCTATATGTATGTCTATATGTCTATATGTAATTTGCAAAACTGGCCATGGGATGGGGCCCAGATATTTGGTCAAATATTATTCAGGGTGTTTCTGTGAGGGTGTTTTTGGATGGGATTAAAATTTTAGAAAAGTAAAAAAAATTTTTCTTTGGCTGTGCTGCACAGCATGCAGGATCTTAGTTCCCCAACCAGGGATCAAACCCATGACCCTGCAGTGGAAGTGTGGAATCTTAACCACTGGACTGCCAGGGAAGTCCCGTGGGATTAACATTAAAATTGGTGAAGGGACTTCCCTGGTGAAGCAGTGGTTAAGAATCAGCCTGCCAGTGCAGGGGACACGCGTTCAAGCCCTGGTCCGGGAAGATCCCACATGCCTCAGAGCAATTAAGCCTGTGTGCCACAACTACTGAACCTGTGCTCTAGAGACCATGAGCCACGACTACTGAGCCTGCATGCCACAATTACTGAAGCCCGCGTGCTTAGAGCCCGTGCTCCACAACAAGAGAAGTCACCGGCATGAGAAGCCCGTGCACTGCAATGAAGAGTAGACCCCGCTCGCCGCAACTAGAGGAAGCCCGCACGCAGCAACAAAGACCTGACGCAACCAAAAATAAATAATAAATAAACAAATAAATTTATGTTAAAAAAAATCATACTTTAAAATTGGTGGACTTTGAGTAATCAGATTGTCCTCCGTAATAAAGCCTGAATACAACAAAAAGACCAGCCTCCCCTGGGCAAGAGAGAATTCTCTCGCAGTGGCCTTTGGACTTCATCTGAAACATCAGCTCTTCCTGGCTCTATAGCAGATGGCCTTCAGGCTGGAGCTGAAACATCAATGTTCCTGGGTCTCAAGCCTGCCAGCCCACCCTGCAGATTTTGGATTAGCCAACCTCTGTAATCAAACGAACCAATTCCTTACAATACATCTCTATGTCTATATATGTCCTATTGACTCTGTTTCTCTGGAGAAAAACCTGACTAATACAAAGTGCCTATCTGTGTTTCTAGCTTGACCATGAACTCCTTATGGGCTGACACTCTATTTTATTGGTTTCTGAACTCTCAGGATCCAACATGTGCCTAGAGAATATTTGTTGACTAGAGTTAAACTGACAGTATTTTAAAACTATTAAGGACTTCCCTGGAAGTCCAGTGTTAAGACTTTGCCTTCCAATGCAGGGGGTGCGGGTCTGATCCCTGGTTGGGGAGCTAAGATCCCACATGCCTCGTGGCCAAAAAACTAAAACATAAAACAGAAACAATATTATAACAAATTCAATAAAGACTTTAAAAATGGTCCAAATCAAAAAAAAAATCTTTAAAAAAATAATAAAATAAAACCATGAATATCTCATCTTCCTGGAGTATTAAGTGGGACCCCCATCTGCACTGGACACAATCTCAGTAGAGATTTTATAGGAAGTATTATTGGTTTTTTTAATAAATGATAATTTTAAAAAAACGTTTATTTATTTATTAGGTTGCACTGGGTTTTAGTTGCGGCACGCGGGCTCCTTAGTTGCGTCATGTGAACTCCTAGTTGTAGCATGCATGTGGGATATAGTTCCCTGACCCGGGATCGAACCAGGGCCCCCTGTATTGGGAGCGTGGAGTCTTATCCACTGTGCCACCAGGGAGGTCCCCAGGAACTATTGTTTTATATGAAATATATTTTCTGGTTCTTAGGGAGGGGAAAGTCCTTATCTAAGATCCTAGGATTATTTTAACAGTCGCAAGCTTTGTTTTGCATCAATTTGCATATCGTATCTCTTAAAATGTGAGACAACTAGTATGACCTATTTCTCCCTGTCTTAGCCAACTGCTGTGATTTTTAAAGTATGTAAAAATTACAACAAGTTCCTACTGTATAGCACAGGGAACTATATTCAATATTCTTTAATAAACCATAATGTAAAAGAATATGAAAAAGAATACATGTATACATTATATATATATATATATATGAATCACTTTGCTGTACACCAGAAACTAATACAACATTGTAAATCAACTATACTCCAAAAAAAATTTTTTTTAAAGTAAAGTATGTAACAATTACTAATAAAATCAGTTGCCCTTTCTTCTCTCTCCTGTTTGGGTAGAAAGTAGGCCGTTGCTCCTCTAGATTCTTAGTGTTTTGTGAGGCCTGGTCCTTAGAGTGTTGTCTAAGGCAGGCTGATGGCTTTTCATTTGACCTGTTCTGTTATCTGACCTTTATTCTTCCTCTTTGAGGTTGTCATCGGTCTGGAGAGCTGCCACCATCAGCAGGTACCATCAGCCTTCTTCTTGGCCGAAATACCAACAAATCGGGCCCAGGAGTCTCAGAGGAAACTCTGTGAAAAAAGGCCCCTAGAGCTAGTGCATCTTTAGGAGGCAGAGATAGGGATAGAATTTCCCAGAAAGGGTGGCTGTCACCCCTTCGTGTAAAACTGAGATGACGCCAGGGCCGTGTCGGCTACACCCCTGAATATACTATGTTCATTTGGCCAGCGAAGCCAGTGGGGTCCTTTGCTTGCTAATCATTCGTCGACTTGCTCAGGCATGCGGATGTCAAGGGGAGATTCACAAGGCCTCCAAGAGAGAAATCTCAGCTTCCAGGACGTAGAGCCGTTGCACCTGGGGCCTCTGTCCGGAAGGCAGCGCTGCCGTACTGCGAAACAGCATTTCCCACGGTGATTTTTTTTTTTTTTAAACTGATGCCTTCTTTTTTTTTTCTTCTTCTTTTCTTTTCTTCTAGGATGCCAGACCGTTTTCATTAGGAACCTCTGTCTCCCAACTGCCAAGGCTCACTTTGATGACGTCAACAACATGGATATTCTAAATTCTGAGTCCACCAAACGCAGTGTTGGGTGGAAAACTACTCTCGCCTGTGTATCTCATCACCGGTTTCCTTCTCTAAGATAATCATAGTTCTACCAGAGTTCTCCTAAGGGCCCCACACCCAAAGTATTATATCAAAGAAATACAATGCCTTTTATGTTTCTGCCTGTTTTCCCAACAACCTGCCCAATCCTAGATCCAGGAGTCTTATGCATCTCTGATGACAGTGAATTCCAAACTTGGCTGTAAATCTGAATCACCTGACCAGAGGGTTTGTTTAATTTTGATATTTTCTTACTCAATAATTTTAATTTTCTAGTGATTCAAATAAAACAAGAACATATTACTTTATGAAAGAGCAAAATATATATAGAGAGATCACTGTCTTCTCAAACTGTTTTTCAGTATTGTCCTCCCAAGAAACCTTTTTTAGACTTTTCTTTTTCTAATCATTCCCACCTCCATGAAATTTTAATACCACAGAAGTACTGTATATGTTTATGTTTATGTATGTCTGTTTCTTTTAAAGAATAAAGGAATATTTTTCCCCCACCAAGAATCAATTTTTTAAAAAAATCATTTTTTGCCCCCTTGGGGATGATATCGCCCCAGTGGAGAACTATAATATGCTATATAATAATATACTAATATACAATAAATGGAGCAAAATTTCCTTTGGATAAGTCTTTATCGTTTGAAGATTCTTCCCAAGAAGTAACTAAAAATAACTTTGGTCTGAATGATTCCAGACACTTTTGTAAATATTATCACATACATACATAAATGTACCCATAAAAAACCAACAGGGATGGCATCGAACAAGAAAACTATAGACCAATATTATTTATCAATATAGATGCAGAACTTCCAAATGCAGTGTTAACAAATTTAATCTACCAACTTCATTGAAGAGTAACCCACCATAACTAAAAAAGGCACATCTCAGGAATAAATGATTGCTCACATTATTAACACAGCTCAGAAAATGGATAATTTAAAGAGGAAATGATCATCTCCGTAGGTTCTAACAAATAAATTTCATCCAAACCAGAGAAAACTGTCTGCAATTTCAAAATGGAATAAAATCTCTTAGTTTGATTCAAAAGCCTAACAATATTATTATTATTATTATTTTATTATTATTTGCGGTACACGGGCCTCTCACTGTTGTGGCCTCTCCCGTTGCGGAGCACATGCTCTGGACGCGCAGGCCAGGCGGCCATGGCTCGCAGGCCCAGCATCCATGGCTCACGGGCCCAGCTGCTCCGTGGCACGCGGGATCATCCCGGACCGGGGCACGAACCCGCGCCCCCCGCACCGGCAGGCGGACTCCCAACCACTGCGCCACCAGGGAAGCCCAGGAAGCCTGATTTTTAATGGTAAATATTGATAGTATTTGTGGTCAAGACAGGAACAATACAAAGAGACCCATAATTCCCATGACAAGTATTATATCAGAGAAACTTGCCAACACACTAAATCTAGAAATGAGGTAAATGTTGGATAGAAAAAGAAAAAAAAATTGTTATATGGTTGTACAGCTTAGACATTCAAGAGATTCAACAAACAAAATAATGGAACTGACAAGCGGATTAAAAACCCGGTCTGATCTAGAACACATTGGAAGAAGCAATCTTACCCAAGTAACCAGTTAAAAATGTAATCAGAATAAAACAAAACAAAAAATCCTTCCCAATGGTGATGAAGCCAATATAACCCTTAGGAATAGATTTAGTATGAAAAAAATACTAGACTGGAATGAAATATATACCTATAAAATATTAATAAAGGAGAAGGAAAACAACATGGTAAATGGAACGTTATATTCCTGAAAGGAAAAATTATTAATTTCAAAGATGTCTGTTCCCCCACCAATTAATCTATAAATTCACTAAAATTCCAATCCACGTACCAATAGTATTTATTAGGAGATTTTCCAAGACAATTTTAAAATCCACACAAAGGAGGAATCCAAGAGAATAAATACCACAACTTTGCAAATGGTGAACCCTTACGTAGGAAATGTGGTACCCACTATCAAACACAGAAGTATAAAGGTCCCACTATTAAAACAGTGTGATAGTTGTTCCGTAGAGGACAGTGGGGTGTGAGGGTTGAAACAGACACCGAGTCCATAAATAGATGGATTGGATTCACGTATAGAGATTTACGATACAACAGAATTGGACATTTCAAATCAGCAGGAAAATAAGACTATTTATTCAGTAAATTGTCTTAGAATATTTTGGATATCCACGGCAGAATTGGTGGAGGGTAATACTTAAGGCGTCTCTGAGTTCAAATAGAAAAATGAGAAAATACAAACCGAAAGACTACATAAAAGTGTTACTACAAACAAAGTGAATACGAAATGGTAGAATATAACAGTAGATTCAACGTAAAGAATCTCCCGCCGCCCCCTTTCCCAAATGAGCCGATGTTGAAATTCAGGATGAAAGTTTGAATGATGGTTAAAGGTTGCAATGCCCTGACTACTCATTTTTTGACAATAAATATTCTAATTTCCTCTACTCTCTATTCCTCTTCCCTGTTTTCTCCACAGCCTTTTCAACATTCGATATACTATTTATTTTACTCATTCTTTGGTGGTCTGTTTCCATTCACTTGAAAGTAAGATCTGAGAGGTCGGGGGATTTTGTGGGGTTTTTTTCCTCTGCTATATCCCTCTGAACGGCTTTTCCTTATTTACTTCAACTTCCAAGGCAGCTACTAATTTACCGTTTTCTTAGTCTCCCATACGACGGACCATTTACACTCTAGTCAGGGGCAGAATGGGGTTCAATCCCAGTGATCTGGTCCAAAGACGTGCGTCTCATAGTCACTACTTCTGAACAGTGATAATAACGACATTCCCATTTTGCAGGTGAGAAGTGTAATAATTTACTGTTATCACAGAGGTGATAAAGCCTATTCGGGGTTCCCTCGCTGATCTTGCTGCCATAAAACTTAGCACAGAAAGAAAATCACGTTCCCGCAGACAGGCTCAGAGGGCCGCACTCGGAGCGACACGGCGGTCACACGGACACAGACAGCGTCAAATCACAGGTACACACAGGAGCACACCAGGGGCTCCGCCGCACCTGGCTTAGACCCCGTAACTAGGGACACTTCTGGTCTCCAGGCGCGGGAGAGGCGAGTGCGCATTCTATGGGCCTGCGCACACTCGCACCCAGCCACGCCACGCGCCCCGAAACCCTGGGCCCCGACCCCCGATCGTAGTCTTTCTGCTGAAACCCTGGGCCAAGACCCTCGAGCGTAGTCACATACCTGCTCAGGCACCCCCGCTCTGACGCTAAGGTTCCGCCTCCCATTCTCTACAGCCTAAGAACACGCCCCTCTCCGTTAAACCACGCCCCGTTCCACGCCCCTCGAGCCTAACCCCTCCCCTTATTCCGCCCACCTGGGAGATTCGGCGCCTGCGCACTCGGTTCCCGGGCGTCGGCTCCGAAGTCCTTCGGGTGAGTGCGGCTGGCTTCCGGGGGGAGGCCTCTGGGTTGTTTTGGGTGGTCGGGTGTCCAAGCCCGAGGGCGGGGCGGGACGGGGCAGGGCAAGCGAGGCCAGCGGCTCGGACCTGGCCGTGAAGCCCTGGCCTGAGCGCCGCTGCGCCGTCTCTCCCGGACCGACTACATTTCCCAGAGGCCCGCGCGGGTGCGCCGAGGCAGCGGCTCGAACCGGGCTCTGGGCTGTGGGGCGGCTGGAGCGGCGTGTGTGTGAGAGGCAAGACTGGACTGTGAAAAATACAGAGAGAGTGCGAGCGGGGTGTGTTGGTGTGGGTGTGAGAGAAACGGATGTGCCTGTGTGTAAGAGGTCAGCAGGTGTGGGGCCCCGGGAGAGACTGAGAGGGAGAGATCGTATTGAGAGCGGGTGTGTGTGTGTGAGAGAGAGAGAGAGACCTGACTGTGAGTGTGAGAGACCGAAAGCATGTTGGTGTGTGTGAGGGAAACGGGTGTGCCCGAGTGTGAGAGGTCAGCAAGTGTGTGGGGCCCCAGGGAGGCTGAGAGGGAGAGATCGTGGGGGCGGGTGTGTGTGTGAGAGAGACCGAAAGCATGTTGGTGTGAGCGTGTGAGGGTGTATGACAGTCCGTGTGTGTCCGAGTGTGAGGGAGACCCCAGTGTGTATTGTGTGTGAGAGAGGTAGCAATTGCAGTGTTTGTGTATCTATGTGTGTGAGAAATCCGTGTGTCTCTGAAACAGAGATCATTAAGATGTGTGTGAGAGAGAGGAAAACTAGTGATGTGTGTGACACAAAAGTGAGTAGGAGAGAGACTGTGAACCATGGATTGTCACCACAAGGCTTGCAAATATAGCTTCTGTGAGGTTGCGGAGAGTGTGGGTGTGAGTGAGACAGAGATGAGGCGCAGTGAGCCATGGGTGTGTGTGAGAGAATAAGATTGGGGGTATATGTGTGATGTTTGTGTATCACCATGTGTGTTTGTACCCATGGCCTCTCTGAGACTGATATATGTGACTGCATATGATGTGCCTTCCGTTGGGTGCTTGCGATTGTGTCCTCTGTGTAATCAGGAGGTATGTGAGGTCTTGTGTCAGTGTCTCTGTGTTACCCTGTATGGTTGTAACTGGCCCTGTGTGACTGTGTTGTGTGTGGGGAGACTACTTGGAAGGTTGATAGCTTTGGCTTCTTTGTGTGTGTTGCTTTATGGAATTGTGTGTTGCCAGGATAAGGATCCTGGAGTAGAATTCCCTGCTCCCAGTCCAAGAGTTCCAGTGAGAAGCAAGAGGTGGGGTGACTGGAGCTCCTGACTGAAGCAGGAGACACCCTCAGTTCTGGGTGACAAAAAGGAGGGGAAACCGAGGGGTTGAAGACAGAGATGAGAGTGTAGGTGGCAGAATTGGGTGCTAAAGGATCCACTGTCCCAGGGTGAGAGGAAAGCAAAGCCCCTGGGGGTTTGACAGGAGAAGGTGGATAACCCTGGCCTCTGGTGGCATTTAGGAGTCAGATTTTCAAACTGAAGACTGTATCAAAGCATGAAGCAGGGACGCAGGAAGGGAAAGAGTCCACCTTTACCTACAAAATGTAAAATAGAGGAAACAGCTATTTCATGGGATCATTTTTAAAATAAGGTAAGAGAAGATAATCTATGCAGAGTACCTAGCACGTCTCATTATTTTTATTCATAATAAGACCAAAGAATGGGAAAGCAACTTTTAGAAAAAAGATTAAATTTAGGACCTTGAGCATAAGAGAAACAGAGTTATAAGTTATACATCTCAACTGCCATCGGTTGCCCATAATCTCCCAGTTATGTGGGCAGTGGAAGCAAAGAAGGCTGGGAGGAAGAAGGAGAAGATAGAGTTTTTAGGCTGGTGATTCTGGGAGTGCAAAGGCCTCATCTTTTCACTCTCCTTTTTCTCCCTTCAGCCTTACCCTTCCAGGACAGTGCTGTTCCCCAAGAGAAAAGCCAGGAAAAGGAGGCGAAAATGACAGTTGAACTAGTGAAAGCCATACCTCAGGTTAGTTATTTCATTTCTCCTTCTTGAAAAGCAGTCTTACTGTTTAGGACTTTGTAAAGCTGCTTTCCTTTTGAAAATTCCCTGATTAACAGTCTTATCTAAGGGCCTGGTTCCCACTTCTCCCAGAGAGCACTGTCCTTAACTCAGACTGCCTAATGGGTAAATAAAACTGAGTGTGATGAGGCATAAAGCCCCCTCTTCTTCCCACTTCATTTTATTTATTTATTTATTTAATTTATTTATTTTTGGCTGCATTGGGTCTTCGTTGCTGTGTGCAGGCTTTCTCTAGTTGTGGCGAGCAGGGGCTACTTTTTGTTGCAGTGCATGGGCTTCTCATTGCAGTGGCTTCTCTTTGTTGCGGAGCACGGGCTCTAGGTGTGTGGGCTCAGTAGTTGTGGCTCACGGGCTCTAGAGCGCAGGCTCAGTAGTTGTGGTGCATGGGCTTAGTTGCTTCACGGCCTGTGGGATCTTCCCAGATCAGAGCTTGAACCCGTGTCCCCTGCATTGGCAGGCAGACTCTTAACCACTGCACCACCAGGGAAGTCCCTCTGTGAGTTTTTATTTTCTGATTTTTTTCCTCTTAATTTTGTCTTATGTGCCTCATTATTTTGAGTTAAGTGCTGGACTTTGTATATTTAAAAATCTTAGAGATAATTTAAGCTTTGATGTCTTCCTTTTGATAGGGTTTACTTTTTTTTTGGCTGCGCTGTGTGGCTTGTGGGATCTCAGTTCCTCGACCAGCGATTGAACCCAGGCCATGCAGTGAAAGCCTGGAATCCTAACCATTAGGCAAGCAGGGAACTCCCTATAGGATTTACTTTTTAAAATAGATTTTTTAAAATAAACTGTTTTTAATAATAGAAAAATTGCTGATAGCAGGGAGGATCCTTATGCATCACACTCAGCTTCCCCTGTTTCTAACATCTTACATTAGTATGGGACATTTATTAAAATTAATGAACCAATATTGATACATTATTATTAAGTAAAGTCCATTTTTTGTTCAGATTTCCTTAGATTTTACTTAATATCCTTTTTCTGTTCCAGGATCCTATCCAGGATACCACATTACATTTAGTAGTTCTATCTTCTAGGTAGTTTTGTCTCCTTGTCTGTGACAGTTTCTCATACCTTCCTTCTTTTTGATGACCTTGTCAGTTTTGAGAGGTTCTCTGGTATTTTTCAGAACATCTCTCAAACCTGATGTTTTTTTCCTGGTTAGACCGGAGTAATGTGTTTTTAGAAGGAAGATCACAGAGTTCCATTTTCATCATATATCAAGGGTTCATACTATCAACATGAGTTATTACTATACCTTGATTACCTGGTTGAGGTAGTATTTGTCAGGTTTCTGCACTGTAAGGTTACTCTTTTTTGTTCCACTTTTCCATACTGTACTCCCCTCTTCTCTAGCAACTACCAGTTTGCTCTCTATATCTATACAAAGTCTGTTTCTGTTTTGTTTTTTAGATTCCACATATAAGTGAGATCATACAGTATTTGTCTTTCTTTGACTTATTTCACTTAGCATAATACCCTCTAGTTCCATCCATGTTGCTGCAAATGACAACACAGCATTACAAAGATTTTTATTTTCAGTGGAAATAAACGTGAAGATGAAAATGCCCATAATACTTAAAAAAATTTGTCACAACCCTCACAGATATAGAGAACAAACTAGTGGCTCCTGGGGGGAGGGGCAAGATAGGGGTATGGAATTAAGAGATACAAACTATTATGTGTAAAATAAATAATCCACAAGGATATATTGTACAACACAGGGAAATATAGCCACTATTTTATAATAACTACAAATGGAGTATAACCTTTAAAAATTGTGAATCACTATGTTGTACACCTGAAACTTATTGTACATCAACTATACCTCAATTTGAAAAAAAAGAAAAAAAATTTGTCTCAACCTGATGGTGATGGTAACTGGACATTAAGTCTTTATGAAACTAAAAATTATAATTATTTCATTTTGATATTGTCTAAGTATATATTGGTTTGTTATACTCAAATTCAGCACACAAGTTGGATGTGTTGTAGTCTTTTTTTGTGTGTGTGGTACATGGGCCTCTCACTGTTGTGGCCTCTCCCGTTGTGGAGCACAGGCTCCGGACGCGCAGGCTCAGCGGCCATGGCTCACGGGCCCAACCGCTCCGCGGCATGTGGGATCTTCCCGGACTGGGGCACGAACCCGTGTCCCCTGCATCGGCAGACGGACTCTCAACCACTGCGCCACCAGGAAAGCCCGTGTTGTAGTCTTATGCTGGGTGATTTCTCATATTGCTATCCAGGTCACTGTGGTATGGCCTGGCATGCTAATTAATTCTTAATGGTACAGCACAAAAAAATTTCATTCTAGATATATATTTTTATTATGTAAGAAAAAAACCACAGCCATGTCAGTTCAATGCCTCTTTCCCCTGAAACACCAGGATCCCATAGAGTACAATTTACAGAATATCAACTTAGATATTCTTTTGTTGCTGTTTTGGAAGGTTCAACCACAGGTATACGTCCTTACTTGAAGCCCTTGTTTACTGCCCTGTGGCCACCTGTCCATATTTCCCCATGCTGAGAAGTGGATTAGCACCATCATATACAATGCAGTTTAGCATTTTAGGTTAGCATTTTAGTTCAATAAGTACTATTTTAGGTTAGCGTTTAATATTATATGTTTAAGTTTTTTTTTCTCTCTAAGGGCTATTTCTCACATAAAGTAGGGACAGCTTAACACTTCAACTCGAAGTCACGTGTGGACATGAGCATTGGTTGATCAAGAATGTCTTTGTGTCATTTCAGGACTTGGTGACATTCAAGGATGTAGCAATAGACTTTTCCCAGGAGGAATGGGAATGGCTGAACCCTGCTCAGAGGAGTTTATACAGGAGTATGATGTTGGAGAACTATCAGAGCCTGGTATCAGTGGGTGAGGATTTTTTCCCCTCTCATAGTTCAGAATTACCCTTAGGGACTCTTTAGGTTTTGGTTTTTGTTTAATTATTAAAACTTTTTTTTTTTTTTTTTTTACTGTGTGTAGGTCAGAATCGAATCTGGGAAATAAAGAGGGTATTCAGGAACTGATGAAAATTTCAGATTTAATAAGTGAATTTGGTGTGTATCAGATATTTCATGAGTGTGCCCTTTAGTCAGTTGGGAACAGGATGTGATGTGACTCTCACTGGTCTCCTGTGCTGCTTTGTTTTCTCTGTCCTATGGTATTGTTACCACCATAACAAAGTTCACAAAGAGTATAGCTGGATTGTTAAAAATTCAGAATATTGCTTTAAAATCTGTATATTTTTATTAACTTGCAATAAATGAACTAGCAAGGCACAAACTATGAAAATTGCTTCAGATATTCTTAGGGAAACTAAAATGGACCCTTCTCAGCCCTGGGGCCCACCATTGGTTGGATTAGCTTTCTGTTGTCTAGAGCCCCCCCCCTTTATTTCCCTCATTTTCCCCTAGGAGGGTGTTTTATATTTATTTTTTATTATATTACTATTTTTTTGGCTGTGCTGCATGGCATGAGGGATTCTAGTTCCCCAACTGGGGATTGAACCCACATCCCTTGCATTGGGAGGGTGGAGTCTTAACCACTGGACCACCAGCAAAATTCCAGAGGCCCCCTTTTTTTTTTTTTACATTTATTTCTTTATTTATTGTTTATCTTTGGCGGCATTGGATCTTTGTTGATGTGCTTGGGCTTTCTCTAGCTGCGGCAAGCGGGGGCTACTCTTTGTTGCAATGCCCGGTCTTCTCACTGCGGCAGTTTCTTTTGTTGCAGAGCACAGGCTCTAGGTGCGCGGGCTTCAGCCTAGAGGCCCCTTTTAACCTGCTTGTGGTTCACTGAACTTCTTGAAACTAAATATGTCTTTCACCAAATTTGAGAAATTTTTGGCCATTATTTCTTCAACTAATTTTTTCTATTGATTTATTAATTTCTATTGTTGTGTCTTCAAGTTCACTGATTGCTTCCATGTCTTTTTCAATGTCTTGTTAAGCCCATCTAGAGAATTTTTGTATTTCAGATACTGTATTTTTCAATTCTAGACTTTTTACTGGTTCTTTTTTATAATTTCTATTTCGCTGCTGAGAAATTACAAGCATATTTTCCTTTACATTCTTGAATATAGATATTTTAACTGTTTTAAAAGCCTAGTCTACTGATTCTGTGTTATCAGTCCTGTGTTATCACAGGTTAGGTCTCCATTAATTGTTTTTCTGAGTCTGATTCATTTTTTCTTCCTTTTATATAGTAATTTTGGATTTTATCCTGGACACTGTAAATAATGCATTGTGGAAACTCTGGATTCTGTTATATTCTTCTGAAGAATATTGATTTTTTTTTTTTTAATCAGGCAGTTGACCTGACTCAAACTCCAAACTGTCTCTAGGGGGCCCCCCCTTTTTTTTAAGATTTATTATTTGTTTATTTATTTATTTTTGGCTGCATCGGGTCTTAGTTGTGGCATGTGGGATCTTCTTTGAGGCGTGTGGGCTCTTCATTGTGGTGCACGGGCTTCACTCTAGTTGTGGCTTGCGGGTTTTCTTTCTCTAGTTGTGGCATGCAGGCTCCAGGGTGTGTGGGCCCTGTAGTTGTGGCACGTGGGTTCCAGAGCACATGGGCATGCAGCCTCTCTAGTTGAGGTGCACAAACTCAGTAGTTGTGGTGAGTGGGCTTAGTTGCCCTGCAGCATGTGGGATCTTAGTTCCCTGACCAGGGGTCGAACACCCTGTCCTCTAGGGGCCCTTTGTATTACCTCACTTACTGCTGTCTGATGATCCTCCGAAAATGCTGGGCTGAATTTCTGCCCCGGCCTCTTAGAAAATGGTTTAACTTTTATAGAATTGACTGTTGGCAGTCCCACTAAACTATGCCAAAAGCTTTATATAGTCTGTCACCCCTTGATCTATTCATTCCTGTAATGTCATTCCATCAGAATTAAGGAACCAGCTGAAATGCCCAAAACATGGCCAATTTTCATATCGATTTTTGTATGCAGGACTTTGTGTCTCTAAGCCATATGTCATCTCCTTATTGGAGCAAGGGAAAGAGCCTTGGGAGATGAAGAGTGAGATGAGAAGAACCCGATTCCCAGGTGAGTGTGGAAGAACCAGATAGGGGAATTCTTTCTAGGTAATGGCTCAGCCATTTTTCAAGGTGATACTTCCTGCTTTCTTATGGTCTTAGAAACATCTCAAGCCTTGAGTCACGCCTTGACTCAAGCCTGGGAAAAATCTGAAACTTGACTACTTAGCATGGGCTCCCCAAATATCTTCTCTTCTACTTGACTCTCTTCCCTCTAATAACTCATTTTGCAAAAATCTTTATCCAGCTCCTTCTCATCCTCTTTTCTTGTGCCATACAGACTTATATAAGCTTCTCTCCTTCTTACATCTTTGCTTAACTCTAAAATTAGATGCTACCTAAAATCATAACATACCCTGCTGCTTAAATCTTTTTTTGCTTTCCTGTTGCAAATAGGAAAAATCCAAACCCTACCAGCCCCTATGTAACCAGCTCCTTCCTACTTCTCCAACCCTATCTTCTATCACTTTTTAGTTTTTTCACTATACTTTAGCCCAGAGTTTTCTAAACTATGCAAGGTATACAGGTATGTTCCAAGTTTGTTACAGGTATGCCAAGATCCTGAGTCTCTAAGCCTTGGAAGACCACATGGGGCTAGCAGCAGTCTGAGTTCTAAGTCTGGTTGCCTCTGGATCATAAGCAGTGCCATGTGTCTTACAAATGTCATTATCAATGAGTGCCTGACATACAGTTGAAAAGCACTGCTCTAACCCACTGGTCACCTTTTCTGAACTTACCAAGCTCTTTACTGACTCAGGCTTTTGAATTCCCTATTTTCTCTGCCTAGAAGACTCCTCTGTCAGCTCTCTGTCCATGCTTGGCTATCAGGCCAGAGCTCAAAAATCATCTCACTGGAGGCCGTCCCTAACCACATTGTATAGTGAACTTTTCCCTTTTCCAACCCAATTACTCTCTACTAAGCCACTGTTTATTTTCTTTGTAACACTTAGGAGAGCCTATAATTAACTTTTTTCTGGTGTACATGCTTATTTTCTGCCTCCCCCAATGAGCCAAAAATTCACAAACACAAGGGAATATTGGGATCACACGTGATAATTATGCCTTTATGAAATTCTCCTTTCACTTCTATAACAGTATTTGATCTTTACATTTGGAGATGATTTGGACCCTAGACTTCTAGGATCCTCCAAATACCCAAATATTAGGAGGGAAATAAGCTGTGCTTAGACACACTTTATACTTTGGTTATGTAGGAAGCTACCACCTGCCTTAAATAGGAAAAGAGAAAGAGGAACTTTCCTGATAAGAGGTAATAGTTGGCCATGTGAAGAATAGCTAGAGGATGAGGGAAAGGGGATAAAGAAGCCTGTAAATCTGCTGGGACGTTGAGTCACAGTATAGATGTAAGTATAATTCAGTGACTAAGATATCTCAGCATCTGTGTTGAGAAAAGCCCAAAAGATAAGGGACAACCATGACTCTTCATGGGAGGCTGGAGATGAAGGCAGCCTTCACAGACAAGAAAGAATTTGAGGGAGGAGTAGATGATGCCATCAGGTTTCTGTTTTTCTCTTTCTAGTATTGCTCTCCTCAGCCCATCTATGTATGAAAAACTGTAGGTGATTGGTTCACTGAACTCTTATGGCCTCAGTTCTAGAATGCTTGAAGCTTGGGTGTTTCTGATACCACAGATGACCTGGGGTAGGAGACTTGTTAACACCTCAGAGTCTTTCTTAACTTCTCTGGTAGATTTGATCCCTCCCATCTCTGAACTTTTATACCAATTTTACTTTTTTACCACATGGGTTCGCATTTGATATTCCATATTTTCTTCTTCTCAGATTACTTCCTTTGTTGGCCTTGTCTTCCTAATCACTTTCTGTACTTCTCAAGAACAACTGTCTAATTACTCTAGTGTTCCTAATGCTTTACATGTAATAGAAAACTATTTAGGGAGTATTGGATTAGTCCATAATTTGCTATGGACAAGATGGGAAAGGAAAGCACTTTCTCCTTTGCCCTTTCTTGATATCACCTCTCCCCTAAATTTTTCTCTTAGTGTCACCTCTTCAATACAAATTTCTTCTTTATAGATTTATCGAGAATTTCTTATATATGCCTGAGTTTCTGTGATGCATGTTAAGTGACTTAGTAGTAGTGTGTAAGGCTCATCTAGTCCTTCCCCAAAGCTTATATTCTAGCTCAGAAGGCAAGACAGGTACTTATGTGGCAGGAAATAAGAACGTGAGTAATAATAGTGATACCAACCCACATATTGCTGTAAGACTTGTTTCTACAAAAAGACACATGGCAAAACCCTATTAAGATGTGACACTTTTCCTACTTTCCACTTTTCCGGGTGAAAGTGAGAAGGTGAATGGAAAAATCCCTTAATATGCAGCCTGAAGTTCAGGGATCTATGAGAAGTGAAGAGAGTTTACTGTATTAAGACACATGGAAATGGTTCATAGGGACACTATTTTCTGATTATGAAGAGATGACTTTAAGATTTTACCTAAATCCCAAGGGAAGTCACAAAGCACAAAGTATTTGTGATTTCTGGGAATCTACAGAGATTTTTGAGTGGCAGTAGTTATGTGATGATATTGGTTTTTAAACAAAGTTAGCCTAGCTATATATGCAAGTCTCTCAGAAGTGGGAAAGAATAGAGGAAGTTTCATTTATAGTCTGTTATGTTAATATAGGCATAACATATTATTACCATTGCATTACTACTTCAGGACTTTGTTATCCTACATTTAATTTTCTAAATCACCTTTTCCATGTTCCTCTATGAGGTCTCATTCTCTAGGGTCTGCTTGCATATTTGTTCAGTTGACACGCCTGTGTATCATACATTTTGTGGGATTCATTATTTTCAATTCACCTTTTCCGTGTTAAATGTTTCCTTTGTTATAGCCCATGATAAAGGAAACATTTGCTTTTTTGAAACTTTCAGATTGGGAATCTGTATATGAGACACAAGAATTACCTCTGAAGCAATTTGTGTGTGATGATGTATTAATGGAGAGAATTATAAGCTATGGACTTGAGTGTCCCACTTTTGGAGAAGATTGGAAATGTGAAGATCTTTTTGAGAGGCAGTTGTTAAGCCAAGAGACATTTATCAGGCAAGAAACAATCACTCATAAAGAAACACTTACAGTGGAAATAGACCACAAATATAACAAATCTGGGAAATTTGTCTCATTGGACAATATAGAAGAGAATATTTATAATCACAAGTCAGATAAAAAAAGCTTTTCTAAAAATTCCATGGTAATAAAACACAAGAAAGTCTATGTAGGAAAGAAACTTTTTAAATGTAATGAATGTGAGAAGACCTTCACCCAGAGCTCATCCCTTACTGTTCATCAGAGAATTCATACTGGAGAGAAACCATATGAGTGTAAGGAATGTGGGAAAGCCTTCAACCAGAGTCAACACCTTGCCCAGCACCACAGAATACATACTGGAGAGAAACTGTTTGAATGTAAGGAATGTAGGAAAGCCTTCAGCCAAAATGTTCACCTTATTCAACATCAAAGAATTCATACTGGAGAAAAACCATATAAATGTAAGGAGTGTAGAAAAGCCTTCAGCCAGCCTGCACACCTTGCCCAGCATCAGAGAATTCATACTGGAGAGAAGCCCTATAAATGTAAGGAATGTGGAAAGGCCTTCAGTGATGGCTCATCCTTTGCACGACATCAGAGATGTCACACTGGCAAAAGACCCTATGTATGTATTGAATGTGGAAAAGCCTTTAGGCAGAACACATCCCTTATCCGTCACTGGAGGTATTATCACACTGGGGAGAAACCCTTTGACTGCATCGACTGTGGGAAAGCCTTCAGTGATCACATAGGACTTATTCAGCATAGGAGAATTCATACTGGAGAGAAACCCTACAGATGTAATGTGTGTGGAAAAACCTTCAGCTATGGCTCATCCCTGACTGTCCATCAGAGAATTCACACAGGAGAGAAACCATACAAATGTGATATCTGTGGGAAAGCCTTTAGCCATCATGCCTCACTCACTCAGCACCAAAGAGTGCATTCTGGAGAGAAGCCTTACGAATGCAGGGAATGTGGGAAAGCCTTTAGGCAGAGCATACACCTTGCTAGTCACCTGAGGACTCATACTGGCGAAAAACCCTATAAATGTAAAGAATGTGGGAAAGCTTTTAGCATCAGTTCACAGCTGGCTACTCATCAGAGAATTCGTACTGGAGAGAAACCTTATGAATGTAAGGAATGTGGCAAAGCTTTCAAACAGAGAGCACACCTTGCACAGCATCATAAAATTCATACCGGAGAGAAACCTTATGAATGTACTGAATGTGGAAAAGCCTTCAGCCAGACTACCCGCCTTATTCAACATCAGAGAGTTCACACGGGAGAGAAACCCTATAAATGTACTGAATGTGGGAAGGCCTTTAGTGATAGCTCATCCCGCTCTCAGCATCAGAGACTTCACACTGGCCAAAGACCCTATGAATGTGTTAAGTGTGAGAAGGCATACAGAACAAAATCGTTGCTCATTTGTCATCAAAGATGTCATACGGGGGAGAAACCTTATGAATGTAGCATGTGCGGTAAAGCCTTTAGCCATCGACAATCCCTTAGCATTCATCAGAGAATTCACTGTAGAGAAAAACCATATCAGTGTAAGGAATGTAGGAAAACCTTCAGTCAGATTGGACACCTTAATCTACATAGAAGAATCCACACTGGAGAGAGATCTTATGAATGTAAGGAATGCAGAAAGGTCTTCAGACAAAGTGCGCACCTTGCTCATCATCAGAAAATTCATGCTGTAGAGTCATCTCAGGCCCCCAGCTCTTCCTCACCTTCTGTGTCACCAAGTCCTGTTGATATGTCTGCTGAATATTTTTGGAATTCATCCACATCTTTCCATTCTCGTTGCCCTAGTCCAAAACATTGTCATTTCACCTGGACTATTCCAATTGTCTAATAACTGGTCTCCTTGCATCCTCTTTTGTCCCCTTCAAGTTCATTTTTCACACTACTGCCACAGTGGTATTTTCAAAATGTAAATGTAATTTTATGACTCCCTTAAAACCCTTGCTATGAAATTTTGAACTACTTGATGCATACAAAGTGCTCAGCACAGTGCCTGACCCAGACGAAGTGCTCCATAATGTTAGCTCAGTATCCTTCAGAGTCTGCTTGAAAGTTATTTTTAAACAGTGAACTCTGGAAGGCAGTATATGTACTTGGAGATCATAACAATTTTGGAACTGAAACAATGTATATGATGAGGGTTAGCATGAGTAGTATGTTTAAAGCTTGAGATCACCACAAAATAAGGCTGTGTTCCTTTGTTGGTGAGGAAATTCAGTGTGACCTGATACATAGAATATGTTTTAGGAAATTCTAGAACTCTGGATAAGACTGGAACAAAAGAACTAGAATTTACTGGGAAGAATGTAAGACTATATTTATTCAAGGCAGAAAGTAAAAATTCCTAATATTTAAAATGGAAGAAACAGAACTTGAATAGTGTAGCCCTCTTCTAAGACACCTGGGTTAACAGATTAATTCTAAACCTTCAAGGAATCATAATTAAGCTGTTCTAGAGTGTAGAAAAAATAATGAAATGGATTATTTTGCAGTATTTGGAATACTTCTTTCATGAGGCTAATTCAACCCTAATATCAAACCTAGAAGAAAAAAAAATTATAGATGAATTTACTCATAGTTTTATATATAGGAAGGAAATTATTAACCTCTGTTAAGGAGAATAGAGGTTCTGAATAAATGGAGATCTGTGTCTCCAGATGGAAGTTTCAATATTGTTAACATGTTTGTACAGTCAATTCCAGTCACAATCCCTATAGGATATCTTTACATTGACAGTTTTGTTCTGAAAATCATGTAGAATGGTAAATAGGAAAGCATCACAAGGAAATTTTTGAAAAAGATTGTATACCCATGAATTTAGTTTATTGCAAAAGTAATTATTTTTGATGTGTCAGTGGGAGAGATGGATTACTTAAATGGTGCTTGACAGTTATCCAACTGGAAATAAGGTCAGATCCACATTTCACGCCTTACAGAGAAGTTCATTCAATATGATTAAAGATGTAATAGGAAACAATATTAAGATTCTAGAAGAGAATGTAGAATATTTCTATCCCTTTGAGTTCAGGAAGGCTTTGGTAAGCAGGACACAGAGTCCAGAAGCCATGAAGAGAGACAGAGTGATAGGACCATGTAAAAAATTTAAAATTTTCCATGGTATAAGACACTGTATTCAAAGTTAAAAGGCACATGACAGACTGATATATATATATATATATATATATTTTTTTTTTTTTTTTTTTTTTTTTTTTTTTTTGCGGTATGCGGGCCTCTCACTGTTGTGGTCTCTCCCATTGCAGAGCACAGGCTCCGGACATGCAGGCTCAGCGGCCATGGCTCATGGGCCTAGCCGCTCCGCGGCATGTGGGATCTTCCCAGAACGGGGCACGAACCTGTGTCCCCTGCATCGGCAGGCGGACTCTCAACCACTGTGCCACCAGGGAAGCCCCCAGACTGAGATATATTTTAAGCATATATTACGAAGCATATAGCCCTTAAAAAAGGGCTGTTGGAAAGCAGCAAGGATAAGGTAAGATACACAGTCTGACAAAGTCTGATAAGATGAGATACACAGTATAACAGCAAATCTTAAATGAAGAAATTAAAACAGTCAAATAAAGGAAGATCTTAATTGCACTAATGATCAGATAAATGGAAATTTTAAAAGTCCTCATCACCAACACAAACCAGCACACATTTTATGGGTAATATCCAGTATGGTTGCAGATGTGAGAAACCATATTTTTATATTACATTGGGAGGGTAAATAGGTGGAAAGCCATTTTAGAAGGCAATATTGTGTGACCTGTCAGTATTTACAATGTAATTAATCACTGCTGCAATTCTACATCTAGGAATTTATCTTCTCGAAAAGCACAGGTACAGAAATATAGATGCATAAGCACATTCATTACAGAATTGTAAAAAACTTGGAATGGTTTAAATGTCCAGCAGTAGTAAATTTGTTACTTAATTGTGGAAAATCAGTTCTGTAGATTATTAAGCAGTCACTGGAAAGAATGAGGTGGATGTCTATGCTCACAAAACAATGCTTTGTAGTTTATTGAGAATGTAATTTTCATAACTATATAATATGATGGCATAGTTATAAACACATAAACTTTTTAAAGTTAAAATTATGAAATGTGTTGTTTTTGTCTACAATACAAATAGAAACCATGCATACACAAATATAGACTCCTTCCCCCAGCTGTGTTGGTTGGGCTGTTCTGATGTCATTCGCTGAGGCTTTGTTTGCATTGCCAGCTGTACACAGTTCACTTTAATCCAGTCATATACTCTCTCCTTGGGACTCAGGAGGAAGCTGAATATGAGTCATCCTTTGGCCACAATTTTAAGATGGCTCCTGAGTTCCTGCTGCTCTGCTTGCTAGAGCTGACCTGTTTCATGTTCTGGTAGGTTGTTTCCCACAAGCATTTTGTTTTCATTTTATTTTATTTATTTATTTACTTATTTAATTTATTTTTTGCTGTGCTGGGTCTTTGTTGCTGTGCACGGGCTTTCTCTAGTTGCAGCAAGCGGGGGCTACTCTTTGTTACGGTGTGCGGGCTTCTCATTACGGTGGCTTCTCGTTGTAGAGCAAAGGCTCTAGGCACAAGGGCTTCAGTAGTGGCGGCACATGGGCTCAGTAGTTGTGGTGCATGGACTCTAGGGCATGCGGGCTTCAGTAATTGTGGTGTGTGGGCTCAGTAGTTGTGGCTCGCAGGCTCTAGAGCACAGGCTCAGTTGTTGTAGCACATGGGCCTAGTTGCTCCGTGGCATGTAGGATCTCCCCAGACCAGGAATCAAACCCATGTCCCCTGCATTGGCAGGCGGATTCTTAACCACTGTGCCACCAGGGAAGTCCCTTGTTTTCATTTTAAAATTAGATTAAGTTCTTTTGCTGTCAAACAAGGAAACCTACCAATATAGAAATTGGTAGCCTTGAGTGGGTTTTAGGCAAAAGATCCTTAGAAAATGTGGAATTATTATTAAAGTATGGTTATTGGATGAAATGGAGCAAAGCAGTGTAAGGCTTCTAATCATATTTTGTGCCATGGAAGTAATATGCCTTCATAGCAACTGTAAAACAGCTGATCAGCTGCGGTCTAGATGGCTTTTGCTTTGGACGAATTCAAAGAGGACAAGAAGTGCCAGTCCAAGAAATATGTATGATGTTTGTTCATAGTGGAACTGAATAGTATAAAGCAAGAAGAAAAAAGGGCTTATTTCTTAAAATTTTTGCTTTAAGGCATGGAGTAGAACACAAGCCATTTTTGTAACATAGTTGAAAGACTTGCTTGTAGCTATCAGGCTGTGCTTGCTAAATATCAGAGAATGAGCTACAGTGCCAGGTTAATTCACAATTTTGGCAGGTCTCTTAAGTAGAATGTTTGATATTAATTAGGAACAGTTGGTATCCTGGTTATTGGAAAGAGGACTTGTGGGAGAATTTTGAGATTTTGAAACTCTAAGCCGCTAAGAAACCTTAAAACAAAAAACATACCAACTAATTCACATTTGCCTGAGATAGCCATGGATGAAGGTTAACCAATTTCCCTTTTAGCTTACCAATATTACGGCTTCACTGATTTAAAAAGAAGAAAGGAAGAATGGGGGGAGGAAGGAAGGGAAGAAAGAAAAGACAGAAAGAAAGGTCTGATTCTCAAGTGGTCTAGAGGTTGATATAAGAAAAGAGATTAGGAAATGGATGAAGGACTCCCCAAAGTATTTATCAACATTCATATCAGAATCTAGAAAATGGCCTCAGGAACGGGTTTTAATAGTGCTTGGCCTCAGAAGTTGGAATAAAATTTTGAGCTGGGTTGAATTTATTTATAGGTTTACACATCAGGAATTACATATTCAATGTGCTAATTTGTGCAGCTTATTGCTTTTCCAATAGTTTTCTGGGTAGACAAATGCAATCTATTAAGTCCTAACTGATGACTAAATGACATTGAACGACCAGAAATGATCTTGCCTGATACACAGGAAGGACCTGGGAAAACTTGGGGATGCTGAATTTGCTTTCTTATTACTGAGTTTCTCTCTTACTCTATCATTAGGCTCCGTGAGACAGGGCCAAATTCCTTTCCTTGAATCCGTGCCACGGGGAAATCATCACTATATTCAGAAAGTGCTTTATGGCCATTCCTTTTTTTTTTTTTAAGTATTTTTTAAAATTTATTTATTTATTTTTTGCTGCGTTGGGTCTTCGTTGCTGTGCGTGGTCTTTCTCTAGTTGTGGTGAGCGGGGCCTACTCTTTGTTGTGGTGCACAGGCTCCTCATTGCAGTGGCTTCTCTTGTTGAGGAGCACAGGCTCTAGGCACACGGGCTTCAGTAGTTGTGGCTTGTGGGCTCTAGAGTGCAGGCTCAGTAGTTGTGGCACACAGGCTTAGTTGCTCTGTGGCATGTGGTATCTTCCCGGACCAGGGCTCGAACCCATGCCCCCTGCATTGGCAGGCGGATTCTTAACCACTGCACCACCAGGGAAGCCCTATGGTCATTCTTATGATGCTGGGCTTACTGGGGTGGGGGTTGCTTCTGAACTCCCGTAAATGCAGGAGCCCAGGAAAGCTGAGCTCCAGATAGCAGCAACTTGCCAGGTGCAAGAAGTCAATTCAGGGGCCATCATTTAAAAGTCGTCAAATAACAAATGCTGGAGAGGGTGTGGACAGAAATGAACCCTCTGCTCTGTTGGTGGGAATGTAAACTGGTGTAGCCACTAAGGAGAACAGTATGGAGGTTCCTCAAAAAACTAAAAATAGAGTTACCATATGATCCAGCAGCCCACTCCTGAGCAAATATCCAGAAAAAAAAATAATTCAGAAGGACATGCACCCCAATGTTCATAGCAGCATTATTCACAATAGCCAAGACATGGAAGCAACCTAAATGTCCATCAACAGAGGAAAGAAAGAAGACGTGGTACTATATACAATGCAATATTACTCAACCATAAAAAAGAAATGAAATAATGCTATTTGCAGCAACATGGATGGACCTAGAGATTGTCATAGTGAGTGAAGTAAGGTCAGACAGAGAAAGACAAATATATGATATCACTTATATGTGGAATCTAAAAAAGGGGTACAAATGAAGCTATCTACAAAACAGAAATAGAGTTACAGATATAGAAAACAAACTTATGGTTACTGGGGGAAAGAGGGGAATAAATTGGGAGACTTGGATTGACATATACACACTACTATATATAAAACAGATAATTAATAAGGACGTACTCTATAGCACAGGGAACCCTACTCGATACTCTGTAATGACCTATATGGGAAAATCTTAAAAAGAGGGGATATACGTAAATGTATAACTGACTCACTTTGCTGTATAGCAGAAATGAACACAACATTGTAAAGCAATTATACTACAATAAAAAAATTTTTTTTTAAGTTCGTACAGTAAAACGCACTCATTTTGGGTGTAGAATTCTAACTTTGACAAACTCATACAGGCATGTAACCTCTACAACCAGGATGTAGAGGACCCAAGAATTCCCTTACGTCTTTTGTAGTCAGTCTCCTCCTCCTGCCCCCAGCCTCTGGCTACCACTGCTTTGTTTCCTGTCTTATATAACATTATAGGGTGTCACATAAGTGGAATCACACAGCATGTAGCCCTTAGAATTTTTGATGATGACTGTAATAATAGCATTATGCCTGGCTGTTGTTTGTGAGGTCATTCACTGAGCCAACAATGTTCTCAGCTTCTGGGATAAAGAAAGCTCTGGAGGCAGATGAATCAAGATAGCAGAATAGAAGAGAATAGAAGGACGTGGAGCTCACCTCCTTCCACAAATACATCAAAAGTACATCTCCATGTGGAACAGTTCTCATAGCATAACTTACTGAATGCTGGCAGAAGAACTCAGACACCAGAAGGGCAGGAAATATCACCATGTAGCAGGGTAGGATGAAAGAAAGGAAAAAAAACCAAACAAACAAACCGGAGGAAGCAGGACAGGACCTGTGCCCCTAGGAGGGAGCTGTGAAAGAGGAAAGGTTCCTGCACCCTGGGAAGCCCCTTCAAAGCCCTTTCAGCTGGGACAGAAAGGGAGCCTCAGAAGCTTGGAGGAGAGCACAGCAGCTGGTTGGCAGCAGGCAGAACAGACAGAGACTGACACAGAGGGTCTGTGTTACCAGGCTGCACTTCCCAGCCCAAGAGGCGTGCAACTGGGGGTGTATGGGGAAGAAACCCAAGCCTACCACAGGGGCGAAGCACCACTCTTAAGGGGCATGTGAAGGGGGGGCGCCATAGCACCCTCACTCTTGGTGTGCTCACAGCAGGTGCATGGCCATTGAAACCCCACTGTAACGCATGAAGGGCTCAGTTATGCATCTGTGGTCAGCTGTGGGTTGGATGGGGGCTGGCTGGTACAGAAGGGCTCAGCTGACTCACATCTTGCCGGGGTGTGCTCTCATGGACAGAGCAGGGATTTATGAGAGTGGGGACACACAGGCACAGCTTCAAGTTTGTTTCTAATCCCATCGGCCAAAGCAGGCCCCATAGCCAAGCCAGGAATATCCTAGGAAGGGCCTACCCAATGGTGTGGCTACAGGGAAGAGTGAAACATGGTAATCACTAATGCAATCCATCTGCTGTTTCGGTGGAAGACAAGTGTCAATCACATGGCATGACCTCTACAAAATTATTTTATGGGACTTCCCTGGTGGTGCAGTGGTTAAGAATCCACCTGCCAATGCAGGGGACATGGGTCCGAGCCCTGGTCTGGGAAGATTCTACATGCCATGGAGCAACAAAGCCCGTGCACCACAACTACTGAGCCTGCCCTCTAGAGCCCATGAGCCACAACTACTGAGCCCACGTGCCACAACTACTGAAGCCTGCACACCTAGAGCCCGTGCTCCGAAACGAGAAGCCATGGGAGTGAGAACCCTGTGCACCACAATGAAGAGTAGCCCCCGCTCGATGCAACTAGAGAAAGTCCACACACAGCAACAAAGACCCAACGCAGCCAAAAATAAATTAATTATTTTTAAAAATTATTTTATGTAATCCATATGTCCCCAATTTAGAAAGTAAAAGAAAAAGAAAAATCTTACCCCATCCTCCCCCTCCCCCACAGCCAGCAAGTTCCTCTCCCTGGAGGCAACCACCCTGAACAGTTTCCTGGTATATTTCCAGAACACTCTATGCATATATAAGCAAATATTTATGTGGATTTTTTATATACATAAATATTCCAAAAAGTCGTATAGTACACCTTTCTACACAAATGGTAACATGTGGAACAGTTTTCCATCTTGCTTTTATCCATTGTCATCTGAGACCCCTTGTGTCCTTAGACAAGGGGGGTGGATGTTATCATTTCACAAAGTTTGGGCATAAGATTTATTAAAAGAATTCCTTATGATTATTTTGATCTCACTGTGATTTGTTCGGCTCCAGAAAAAGAGATCACTGAAAAATATTTTTCAGTTATGAATGAAGAATGCTTTTCGGCCGAGTGTGACCAATGAATTGTCCTGTGTTGTAATGTAGCATAGTACTCCTTTTAAAAAAAATTTTTGTTAGGAGATTTTCAATTACACAGAAAGGTATAAAATACAATAAGTGCCCGTATTCAATACCTTTAAAAATAATTTTGGTAACATAAAAATATAATACCTAAAAATTTTTAAATAACGAAATTTACCATATTTTATAACATATATTTGCTTCTAAAAGGGGAAATCGACAGTAATAGTAGAGGACTTTAATACCCCACTTACACCAATGGACAGATCATCCAAACAGAAAATAAATAAGGAAACACAAGCTTTAAATGACACAATAGACTAGGTAGATTTAATTGATATTTATAGAACATTCCAACTGAGAGTGGCAGAACACACTTTCTTCTCAAGTTCACATGGAACATTCTCCAGGATAGATCACATCTTGGGTCACAAATCAAGCCTCAGAAAATTTAAGAAAATTGAAATCATATCAAGCATCTTTTCTGACCACAATGCTATGAGACTGGAATTCAATTACAGGAAAAAGACTGTAAAAAACACAAATACATGGAAGCTAAACAGTACGCTACTAAACAACCAAGAGATCACTGAAGAAATAAAAGAAGAAATAAAAAAATACATAGAGGGCTTCCCTGGTGGCGCAGTGGTTGAGAGTCCACCTGCCGATGCAGGGGACACGGGTTTGTGCCCCGGTTCGGGAGGATCCTGCATGCCGTGGAGCGGCTGGGCCCGTGAGCCATGGCCGCTGGGCCTGCATGTCCGGAGCCTGTGCTCCGCAGCAAGAGAGGCCGCGGCAGTGGGAGGCCCGCGTACTGCAAAAACAAAAACAAAAACAGAAAAACATAGAAACAAATGACAATGAAAACATGACGACCCAAAACCTATGGGACACAGCAAAAGCAGTTCTAAGAAGGAAGTTTGTAACAATTCAATCTCACTTCAAGAAACAAGAAAAATCTCTAATATACAATCTAACCCTACACCTAAACAACTAGAGAAAGAAGAGCAAAGAAAACCCAAAGTCAGTAGAAGGAAAGAAATCATAAAGATCAGAGAAGAAATAAATGGAAATGAAGAAAATAGCAAAATCAATAAAACTAAAAGCTGGTTCTTTGAGAAGATAAACAAAATTGATAAATCCTTAGCCAGATTCATCAAGAAAAAAAGGGAGAGGACGCAAATCAATAAAATTAGAAATGAAAAGGGAGAAATCACAACTGACACTGCAGAAATACAAAGGATTATAAGAGACTACTACAAACAACTATATGCCAATAAAATGGACAATTACGAAGGAATGGACAAATTCTTGGAAAGGTACAATTTTCCAAGACTGAACCAGGAAGAAATAGAAAATATGAACAGACCAATCACAAGTAATGAAATTGAAACTGTGATTTAAAATCTTCCAACAAACAAAAGCCCAGGACCAGATGGCTTCACAGGCGAATTCTATCAAACATTTAGAGAACAGCTAACACCAATCCTCAAACTCTTCCAAAAATTGCAGAGGGAGGAACACTCCCAAGTTCATTCTATGAAGCCAACATCACCCTGATACCAAAACCAAAAAAGATATCACAAAAAAGAAAATTATAGACCAATATTACTGATGAACATAGATGCAAAAATCCTGAACAAAATACTAGCAAACAGAATCCAACTATTAAAAGGATCATACACCATGATCAAGTGGAATTTATCCCAGGGATGCAAGGATTCTTCAATATACGCAAATCAATCAATGTGATACAGAACATAAAAAAATTAAGGAATAAAAACCATTATGATCATCTCAATAGATGCAGAAAAAGCTTTTGACAAAATTCAACACCACTTATGATAAAAACTCTCCATAAAATGGGTACAGAGTGAACCTACCTCAACATAATAAAGGCCATATATGACAAACCCACAGCAAGCATCATACTCAATGATGAAAAACTGAAAGCATTTCCACTAAGATCAGGAATAAGACAAGGATGTCCATTCTCACCACTCTTATTCAACATAGTTTTGGAAGTCCTAGCCACAGCAATCAGAGAAGAAAAAGAAGTAAAATAACACAAATTGGAAAAGAAGAAGTAAAACTGTCACTGTTTGCAGATGACATGATACTATACATAGAAAATCCTAAAGATGCCACCAGAAAACTACTAGAACTAATCAATGAATTTGGTAAGGTTGCAGGATACAAAATTAATGCACAGAAATCTCTGGTATTCCTATACCCCAACAACAAAAAATCAGGAAGTGAAATTAAGGAAACACTCCCATTTACCACTGCAACAAAAAGAATGAAATACCTAGGAATAAACCTGCCTAAGGAGGCGAAAGACTTGTACTCAGAAAACTATAAAACACTGATGAAAGAAATCAAAGATGATATAAATAAATGGAAAAATTTACCATGTTCTTGGATTGGAAGATCAGAGAAGCAATCTACAGATTCAATGCAATCCCTATCAAACTACCAATGGCATTCTTCACAGAATTAGAACAAAAAATTTTACAATTTGTATGGAAACACAAAAAACCCTGAATAGCCAAAGCAATATTGAGAAAGAAAAACGGAGCTGGTGGAATCAGGTTCCCCAACTTCAAACTATACCACAAAGCTACAGTAATCAAGACAGTATGGTACTGGCACAAAAACAGAAATATAGATCAATGGTACAGGATAGAAAGCCCAGAGATAAACCCACACACATATAGTCACCTAATTTATGACAAAGGAGGCAAGAACATACAATGTAGAAAAGACAGCCTCTTCAATAAGTGGTGCTGGGAAAACTGGACAGCTACATGTAAAAGAATGAAATTAGAACACTACCTAACACCATACACAAAAATAAACTCCAAATGGATTAAAGACCTAAATGTAAGGCCAGACACTATAAAACTCTTAGAGGAAAACATAGGAAAAACACTGTTTGACATAAACCACCGCAAGATCTTTTTTGACCCACCTCTGGGAGTAATGAAAACAAAAATAAACAAAGGAGACCTAATTAAACTTTAAAGCTCTTGTACAGCAAAGGAAACCATAAACAGGACAAAAAGACAACGCTCAGAATGGGAGAAAATATTTGTAAGTGAAACAATGGACAAAGGATTAATCTCCAAAATATAAAAACAGCTCATGGAGCTCAATATCAGAAAAAAAAAAAAACAATTAAAAAATGGGCAGAAGACCTAAATAGACATTTCACCAAAGAAGACATACAGATGGCCAAGAGACACATGAAAATATGCTCAACATCACTAATTATTAGAGAAATGCAAATCAAAACTACAATGAGGTATCACCTCACGCCAGTCAGAATGGCCATTATCAAAAAATCTAGAAACAGGGACTTCCCTGGTGGCACAGTGGTTAAGAATCCATCTGCCAATGCAGGGACACGGGTTTGAGCCCTGGTCCGGGAAGATCCCACATGCCGCAGAGCAACTAAGCCCGTGCGCCACAACTACTGAGTCTGCACTCTAGAGCCCGTGAGCCACAACCACTGGGCCTGTGTGCCACAGCTACTGAAGCCTGAGCGCCTAGAGCCCATGCTCTGCAACAAGAGAAGCCACCGCAATAAGAAGCCTGCGCACCACAACGAAGAGTAGCCCCCCCGGCTCGCCGTAACTAGAGAAAGACCGCGCACAGCAACGAAGACCCAACGCAGCCAATAAATAAATTTTAAAAAATCTAGAAACAATAAATTCTGGAAAGGATGTGGTGAAAAGGGAACCCTCCTGCCCTGTTGGTGGGAATGTAAATTGATACAGCCACTATGGAAAACAGTATGGAGGTTCCTTTAAAAACTAAAAATAGAACTACCATATGACCCAGCAATCCCACTACTGGGCATATACCCTGAGAAAACCATAATTCAAAATGAGTCATGTATCACAATGTTCATTGCAGCTCTATTTACAATAGCCAGGACATGGAGGCAACCTAAGTGTCCATAGACAGATGACTGGATAAGAAGATGTGGCACATATATACAATGGAATATTACTCAGCCATAAAAAGAAATGAAATTGAGTTATTTGTAATGAGGTGGATGGACCTAGGTTCTGTCATACAGAGTGAAATCAGTCAGAAAGAGAAAAACAAATACCGTATGCTAACACATATATATGGAATCTAAAAAAAAAAAAAATGGTACTGATGAACCTAGTGGCAGGGCAGAGATAAAGATGTAGACACAGAGAATGGACTTGAGGACACGGGGGAGGGGAGGGGGAAGCTGGGGAGAAGTGAGAGGAGTATCGACATATATACACTACCAAATGTAAAATAGTTGGCTGGTGGGAAACAGCAGCATAGCACAGGGAGATCAGCTCAGTGCTTTGTGACCACCTAGAGGGGTGGGATAGGAAGGGTGGGAGGGAGGCTCAAGAGGGAGGGGATATGGGGATATATTTATGCATATGGCTGATTCACTTTGTTGTACAACAGAAACTAACACAGTATTGTGAAGCAATTATACTCCAACAAAGATGTGTTTTAAAAAATAATATTGGGGGCTTCCCTGGTGGCGCAGTGGTTGAGAGTCCGCCTGCCGATGCAGGGGACACAGGTTCGTGCCCCGGTCTGGGAAGATCCCACATGCCGCGGAGTGGCTGGGCCCGTGAGCCAGGGCCGTTGAGCCTGCGCGTCCGGAGCCTGTGCTCCACAAAGGGAGAGGTCACAACAGTGAGAGGCCCGTGCTGCACACACACACAAAAATAATAATAATAATGATAATTATGGTAACATAAAAATATAATACCTAAAATTTTTTAAATAATGAAATTTACCGCATTTTATAACATATATTTGCTTTTAAAATAGTCATGAAAATATGTCTATATGTATATTTTCCAGGTCTAGTTGTTTTTTTTTTTAACATCTTTATTGGAGTATAATTGCTTTACAATGGTGTGTTAGTTTCTGCTTTATAACAAAGTGAATCAGTTATACATATACATATATCCCCATATCTCTTCCCTCTTGCATCTCCCTCCCTCCCACCCTCCCTATTCGACCCCTCTAGGTGATCACAAGACACCAATCTGATCTCCCTGTGCTATGCGGCTGCTTCCCACTAGCTATCTATTCAGGTCTATTTTAAAGTAAATTACAGACATATCTCACTTCACTGGTAAATACCTAAGCCTGCATCTCTAAGAAATAAAGAAAATCTTTGCAACCACAATATTATTATCACATAATGAAATAAATAATTTCTTAATATCAGCCAGTGACCAGTCCATATTTAGATTTCCTTGGCCCCCCAAGAAAGGTTGAAAAATTGTTGTAATTTATCAGAAACTGATATGTCAAGCCTCGAAAATAACTCAAGCACAAGTGATCTTCAGCTAAGCCAGGAAGGGAGAGATGCAGACATATAACAAATGGAGACCCATCTGCCTCCCAGTCCACCAGCTCCCTCAGCTCCCAGCCCTACAAAAGAAGCTAGTGAGGGGCCTGGGAGGAGAGAATCTGTCTGCCTTTTTTACTTCTGTCCTGGCATTTTCTTCACAGGCCTTGGCACACAGTAGGTCCTGAAGAAACATCAGGTGAATGAATAAATAAGAGAAAAACCCCTGACCTGGCCCTGGTATCCTGTAGGGTCAGGAACCACAGTGTCTGAGTCTTCCCTGTGTTCTAGGTATCACCCAGGCCACAGCACACAGTAGGTCCTGATGAAGTGCCAGGTGACTGAATGAACAGTTGTATATCCCCAGCACCAGCACTTGGAGTCATTCAGAGTCAGGGACCACAGAGTTGGCACTCCCTGTGCCCCAGATATCATGCAACCCAGGCCTTAGCACACAGTAGGTCCTCAGTAGACATGAATGAATAGGTCAGGTAAATGAATGAGTAGGCGAACACCCTCAGCACCACTCCTGCAGCCTTTCATGGTCAGAGACCATGCAATTCTAGTCCATTCCTGTGATCCAAACTTTGCCCAGCCCAGGCCTCAGCACATAGTAGGTCTCCAAGAAGTGCCAGGTGACTGAATGAGTAGTTTATACATCCCAGCATCAGCCCTGGAGTCATTAAGAATCAGGGACAACAGAGTTGGTTCCTCTGTGTGCCCCAGACATCACTCAGGCCATAGCACACAGTAGGTCCTCAAGAAATACTGAGTGACTGAATGGATAGTCGAAATGCCGAGCCCCAGCCCTAGAGCCATTCAGTGTCATGGACCACACACAGTCTGGCTCCTCCGTCTGACCTTTGCTCAGTTCAGGCCTATGCACACAGTAGGTGTTCAGTAAATGCCAGGTGAAATGGGTGAATGAGTAAAATGGAACCTAGTTTACAGACATGGTGCTGAGTTCAATGACCCGAGAGAACAGAAGAAACAGGCCCTCAGCAGCTGGAGAGCTGTGGGTCAGCCCCGCCTTGGGTGGGGGTGGGGCTACAGGGCCGTGGGCGGGGCCACAGGACTGTCCACTGAGCCCTCCCACCAAGACTTCAGGGAGAGCCTACCTGGTCCGAGTGCGCAGGCGCAGAGGGCTCCGGCGCCCCTTGAGTCCACAGGCACCAGCCTGTATTCGCTGGGTGAAGGGCTCCCAAGCTGATTTTGACTTCGTGGGGGACTGTGCTGCTCCGGCCTCGCGTGTAGGCTGGTTGGCCGGCTGTGACCTCCTGTCCCTGCCCAGGAGCAGGGATGGGCTGTAGGGATGTGTGTGGCGAGTCTGCCCTGAGTCCCTCCTGCTGCAGTCAGCAGCCCCCAGAGGAAGCAGGAGTTTGTAGACCCTCCTGCTGCAGAAAGAATGGAGCCCCCGCGAGGTCAGAGTCTGAGTGTCTACAGCTGCAGAAGGAGCTGAGCCCCTGGAGCAGGAGTCATCGAAAATGTTTGTTTCGGAGCTTTTGAAATTTAGGGATACAGATAAGGTCAAGAGGAAGAGAAGTGGACAGTCCATGAACACCACGGTGCTGGATGCTGAAGCCGCTCCCTGGTGGCAGCTTGCAGCAAGCCCACCGACCCCAAAACCACTCTCATAACCGGAATTGCCCATCCTCGGAGTAGGCAGTCTCATGATGAGAATTAAAAGCTATGGACCAGCGGCTGGGCATCCCAGCTATTTCCCTATGATTTTAAATTTGCCATATTTGCCAACTTATTTGATCTATTTCCCCCTCCACCACGTACCCCACATACTATATGCAGATACTACCCTGGGTCCAACATCTCTGTTCCAGGAGGGGACAGAGCAGCTTCAAGCATTTGGGGGAGAGTGTCCAAGAGGCTGGGGCCCCACAAGGTGGTGTCGGTGTAGGAAGGTTTCCTGGGAGACAGAGCCTGATCTCTGCAGCCCTCTCCAATTCAACCTTCCCAAGACCAAGTTTCTCTGGGGAAAGCCACCCGAGTAGGAGGACGCCAGAAAAGAGCCGCATTAATCCGTAATTGTCAGGTGGTGATACAGGCTATAAGGATGATCAGAGTGAACTGCGGATGGGGTGGTCAAGGAAATCCTCTTTAAGGAGGCAAACGTTGGAGCAGAGACCTGTAGGACTGAGGGAGCCATGTGGGCTTATGGGGGAAGAGCATTCCAGGCAGAGGTCCATTCCAGAGCTGGTGCAAAAGTCCTGAGGCTGGTGCACGATGCGCTTGTTGGAACAGCAAAGAGGCCAGTGCAGCTGGAGCAGCAGCTGGAGCAGCGGAGGGAGCAAAAAGCAGAGATGGGGGCGCAGGCGGGTTTGCGTGGGGCTGGACGGCTATTGTGAGGACTTTAGCTTTTACTTGCTGAGGTGTGCATTATACATGGTCTTAATTATGGTTTAATGGGATCTGCCTGGCTGTTGGGTGGAGAACAGAGCATCAGCAGTGCTGGTGGAGACTTTAATCATCCATGAAATGAGGTTCCTGGCATGTGGTAGAGCCCAAATAAATAAGCACTGCTAATATGATTTATATTACTAGCGTGATAATTTTCAATATCTCACAAATGTGATTAAGATTACCAGCTCCGTCTGAGCTAATCACAGTCCCTTGGCCTGGACATCTATGATGGTCTCCACAGGCATCTCCATTCCACCCTTGCCCAGCTGCGCATCGTTCTTCGCCTACTCCTCCAACAGCTTGTTCCTGCCTCAGGCCTCTGCATCCTTTATTGCAAGACTCTGGTCCCTGCAGCCAAGCAGCGACGGGAGGGGGTGTGTGTGTGATGAGAATCTGCCCTGAAACCACCCCCGCCTCCTCGCCTTGCCATGTAGGTGATGGGGGTGGTAGCTATTCTCCCAGCCACATGGAGAAGGAGAAGGAGGTCACCCCCAAAAGGAAGGTAACTAGGAGGTCAGCGGAAAGTCCTCAGCAATATTTTTAGACCTGGAAAACCAGCTCTAAATTTTTTTCCTTATAAATCCATTCTTTACTTGGACAATCCTCTCCTTCCAACTCACTGCTTTTGTTCCAGGAATACTTAATACATTAAAATAAAAAAGATATACTACCTCCCCTGCATATTTCTAGTAATTAAATGCCTTTTACAAATAACATCTTTAACACAGCTTACATATCCTCATTTACATATTCAGTCATCACAACAGTTCATTCCAGCTCTAAATGAAGCCGATTTCATCCTGAACTTTGGTGTAAGTGAATCTATAATGAATCTCTTTGCTTGAGTTCATTTGAATTGAGACTCTCCTATTTGCAAACAATAAAGTGCTAATGAATGAAACAGCTGAGGCTTGTGTTTCTTTCTTTTAAGGGCCAGTTGTTGGCTTGTTGGGTGCAATCATCCAGAGAGGGGAATGGAGAGAGAGAGAAGCCCATACTTCTCCTGCCCTGATTTCTCTAGCAAACTCAGGGGAGGCCACTGAAAGTCCTATTAAAACAAAATAACTGGGCTTCCCTGGTGGCGCAGTGGTTGAGAGTCCGCCTGCCGATGCAGGGGACACGGGTTCGTGCCCCGGTCTGGGAGGATCCCACATGCTGTGGCCGCTGAGCCTGCGCGTCCGGTGCCTGTGCTCCGCAACAGGAGAGGCCACAACAGTGAGAGGCCCGCATACGGCAAAAATAAATAAATAAATAAATAAATAAAAAATAAATAAACCCAATACATGTTAAAGGAAAACAAATTATAAACTGGAGAAATAATGGACATAAATAAATCCTAATGATGGTTCTTCAGAAAATTAATAATAAACTAAATAAAACTTTGACAAATCTAATAACCACAAACCGAAGTTGAAAGGCAGAAAGGGGACAGAATAAAATAAAGAGAAGATTTTGTTTAATTATAAAATACTGTGCACAAATAAGCTAATCATCTTGGGGGGGAAAGCTTAGTGGAATGAAGCATAGCCTAGGGGATAAGAGAACACTGTAAATCATAAAAATTAATGGAGTAAAAAGTATTCATAAGCTAATAACATGAGAAGAAATGGAGAAAGCCATCCAAGAACTCACTGAAACTTCCCCTCCATAGCTCTAGGACCTGATTACTTTACTGGTGAATTCTTTCAAAATGTCAAGGAATTGATACTTCTCAAGCTACAGAAAGTATTCGAAAGCACAGAAAAAGGTTAAACTTTACTCAAGTCCTTCCATGATGCAAGCTTAGCCACGATACCAAAACTTAACAAAGATAGCACCAGTCTTACATAAGAAGATAGAGGCAAGAATCCTACAGAAAATATCAAGAAATAGAATTCAATATCTGAAAAGACTGCTTGTACCACCATCCTAAGAATGCAAAGATGATTTGTAATTAAGAAATCTACCAGATTTTATCGCTCCTAAGTTGCACGTGTTCACCTTCTCTGAAGTCAGGATGCATCTTCCACTTGGTGGCATCTTACATTTAAGTAGCATTTTTTTTCTTTCTCAGGGGTATACAAGGTAATGTGTATTTTACAATCGATGATGTCTTAAGGTCAGTGAAATACAGTAATTCAAAACCTCACACAAAAAGGTTAAATACAAAAGAAAAATCATCTCAATGGATGTTTAAAAGGCATTTGATAATATTCAAGACCTGTTCCTGATTTTTAATCAGGTCTCTTCCTTAACATGACACAGGGCATCTATTTCTAAACAATAGCCACTTTTATAGTTAAATGTGAAACATCATAGGCATCCCTGTTAAAACCAGGAACAAATAAAGCACACACACTACCAAAACTATGGTCATTTGTTGCGGAGATTTTGACCACTCCACAAAGCCCTGAAACACACACACACACACACACAAAAAGAAGAAAGAAAAACTATAAATATCAGAGGGGGAGCCACCATTGTCACGTGCAAGAAAATGGGATTACAGGATTGGGAATGAGACAGTGTATCAGCTGTAAAGCTGTTTGAATTAAAAACTACAAACTACAGCACAGGGAACTATCCTCAATATCTCGTAATAACCTATAACGGAAAAGAATCTGAAAAAGAAAATTTATGTATATGTATAACTAATCACTTTGCTGTACACTTGAAACTAACACAACATTGTAAATTAACTATACCTCAATAAAAACAAATAAAAAAGTATACAACAAAGTGACCAGATATAAATATACAAAAGTAAGTACTATACCTATGTCCTAGCAGATGAAATATCAGAATGATGATACATGTGGTGAAAATTTCAAAATGATATATAAATTCTCACAGTTTCAAATACCACCTGTACTCTAATGATCTTCACATGTACGTGTGTGTGTGTGTTTTTCTTGACCCAACCCCTCTCTTAAATTCCTGACATAAATCTCACTGTATACCTGACATCTCCGCTTGAATATCTCATGGGCATCTTAAACTTTACATTTCCCAAATATCCCTCCCCACTGGCCAAAAAAATACGTCCTCTTGCAGTTTTCCCCCAGTCTACCCCTCAGGTCCCTCCAGGCATCCAACTGTGGCACCCTTGACTCCTGTCTCTCAATACCCACCTCCAACCCACCAGCCAATGCTGTTGGCTTCACCTTCCAAATACATCCAGACGCTGACCACTTCCATCCACTCCCCCCAGTACCACCACACCGGTCAAAGTCACCATCACTCTTGTTTCTTTCTTTGTTTTAATTCAATTTCAGAGTTTATTTTATGGGAAACTGTACCACTATCTTACACCATACTGCCATACTAACTCAACATGGACTAAAGACTTGAATGTAAAACTTAAAACCACAAAACTCATGGAAGAAACATAAGGCAACGGTTCCTTCATATTGGTCTTGGCAATGATTTTTTTTTTATATGACAACAGAAGCACAAGCAACAAAAACAAAAATAAACAAGTGGGACTACATCAAACAAAAATGCTTCTGCACAGCAAAGGAAACTATCAACAAAAGGGCAAACTATTGAATGGGAGAAAATATTTGTAAATCATACATCTGACAAAAAGTTAATATCCAAAACATATGAAGAACTCATGCAACTAAATACCGAAAAACAAAACAAAACAAAAAAACCTCCAAACAATTGGGTTAAAAACTGGGCACTCTTGTTTCTTATCCTGACACTCCCCTCACCCCCAATTTCTTTTGCATGTGTCAGCCAGAGCGATCCCTCCAAAGCTAAAGTCACTCTGCCCCAGCCACTCTCACCTCCAAGCTTTGCAGTTATGCTTTCTCCTGCCTGGATATCTCCGCCACATCTTCCAGCTCCACATTTTCCACCACATCTTTAGAAACCCCCACCCACACCACTCTGTATAGAACAGCATCCCCCAATACCTCCCCACGGTAGACCACCCATCTGCCCTCCCCAGCTCTCTTTCTCCCGTGTCCAGAGAGGGCAGAGATTTTAGTTTGCTCGTGGCTGTATCTCCAGTGCCTGACCCAGAGTCCAAGTTTATAAATATTTCTCAAATGAATGAATGAATGGAAAGACAGGGACTTCCCTGGCGGTCCAGTGGTTAGGACTCTGTGCTCCCACTGCAGGGGGCACGGGTTTGATCCCTGGACTAAGATCCCGCATGCTGCGTGGCACAGTCCCCCCCAAAAAAGGACATACCACAACGAAGGATGGGAAGACAAAATGTTTAAAACGGTGACAATTCTTCTGCAAAATAACGATGAGTTAAAGGCAATTGCTATTAAAATATCTGGGAAGTTTTGGGAATGGGCATGAATGAGTTATCTGGAAAGCTAGGCAGTGGTGAACATTAAAAAAATTCTGTTAAAGGAGAGAAATGAAGGGGACACGTACTATGAGATGTTAAAGCATGTTATAAACCATTAATGGGATTCACATCTCTAATCTTCGGGAAAGGACCTATTCCTCCCTCTAGCTTGCTCTCCCCCACTGGATGCCACCTCCTTCCTTTTACAACCTGGAGAGAATAACCCACGTCAGCAGTCCCCAAACCTGGCAGAGCATCAGAAACCTCCTGGGGGAGTTTTTCACATATTTTGGTCTCCACCGTGGGAAGTTCGGATTCAGTGGATCTACATTCAGAGATCCTATGAAGTCCCTAATAATCCACGCTCCAGAAAATGAAGCCAACTGGATAAACGTTCATTCTCCTGTGGCAACAAAAACAAGGATAGCCTAACAATTCATCTGTTGAGGAAATGGGCATGACACAACTGCAGTATAGAATATTCGGCAGCTGTAAAACGTAATTTTTAAAAAGGATGAAAGTGATCAGGATGGAAAGTTATCCAGACGATATTGTTGTGAAAACACCAAATGGCAGAATAATAATCTTGCTATAATTTCCTTTTTCGGGGGTTAAGAAATATATGTCTTTTACTGTAGGACTCTATTTATATGAAGGCAAAACGAATCTATGCAACCAGAAATCAGAACTGGGATGAGGGAGTGAGTCAGACTGGAAAGGAAGATGAAGGCATTTTCTAGGATGATGGCAGGTTGTTTACACAAGCATATATGTGTGTCGACACTTACTGACATGTGCATTTTATTGGAAATACTTATGCCTCCTTTTTTTTTTTTTTTTTTTGGCTGTGCTGCGCGGCATGCGGGATCTCAATTTCCCCGACCAGGGATCTAACCCGTGTCCCCTGCAGTGGAAGCACAGAGTCTTAAACACTGGACCACCAAGGAAGTCCCAGGTATGCCTCCATTTTTAAAAAGCAGAGTATAAATTCAGGAAAATGTAAAAAAAAAAAAAAGTTTTAAAAAAGAAGAAAATGTAGTTAATATGGCTCATCTGAAATCCAAAAATTTTACACATACACACACGCACACGACACCACACGTAATGGACCCGTCAGTGCCTCACTTAGTTCCTCTTTGTTTCTCCTCCAGCTGCTGTGAGTGTTGGCTGCTAACTTGATAGTTTATGGTTTATATTTATGGTTGCCCCCTTTCTCCTAAGAAATGCCCTTTGCTAAGAGGAGCCACCTCTCTAGAGAGTTACCTAGAAGGTTACACTCACTGTCCACAACCAGCGATGGGAGATAAAAGCCTCCCCACTGGCTCAGAGAAGGACTGGTACTATTCGCACTCCAGAGCTCCCTGTGGGATCAGACTGAAGCCGGACCTCAGTTAAACCCATATAATATTTGCCTCACTCCCTCTCCTCCTTCCCAGCCTCCCTCACCCCTTATGGGTTCTACCCAAGAACACATTTCCTCAATAAATCCCTTGCACAAGAATCCTAGTTCAGTCTCATCTTCCAGGAAAAAAAATGCCTGCAAGGAAACGGGACAACCTTCTAAAAACACTCTGTTGAAGTATAATATGCAAAGAGAAAATTGCATGTATCCTACAAGCGTGATGAATCTCCGGAAGGTGAATTGTGTAACTGGCACCCAGAAGAAGAAGCAGGTCATTATCAGCACCCCAAAATGTCCCCCTCTCATGCTCCCTCATTTACCCCACCTCGAAGGGAACCAGTATCTGGATTTCTAATGTTGTAGATGAGTTATGCTTTTATAGCAACTTTTACCAAGTCTATTTCTTTCCTTACCTCATACTCTGAGAAGGTTTGCATTTGTGACACATGCTTGTATTTTAGGGTATGGGAGTGATGGGACTATTTTTTCCTCCCTTCTTTCCTATGTCTGGGGCCATAGAGTGGGAATTTCTGCCTCTTAGAAATGTCAGGGGACTTCCCTGGCGGTCCAGTGGTTAGGACTTCATCTTCCAATGCAGGGGGTGTGGGTTCTATCCCTGGTTGGGGACCTGGGATACCACATGCTTTTCGGTCAGGAAGCCAAGGCATAGAACAGAGGCAGTATTGTAACAAACTCAATAAAGACTAAAAATGGTCCACATCAAAAAAAAATCTTAAAAAACACGAAGAAATATCAGGGTGCTTCCCTGGGTGGTGCAGTGGTTGGGAATCTGTCTGCCAATGCAGGAGACATGGGTTCGAGCCCTGGTCCGGGAAGATCCCACATGCCACAGAGCAACTAAGCCCATGCGCCACAACTACTGAGCCCGTGCACCACAACTACTGAACCTGCACTCTAGAGCCCATGTGCCACAACTACTGAAGCCTGCACGCCTAGAGCCCGTGCTCCGCAACAAGAGAAGCCACCACAATGAGAAGCCCGCGCACCACAACGAAGAGTAGTCCCCGCTCGCCGCAACTAGAGAAAGCCCACGCACAGCAACGAAGACCCAATGCAGCCAAAAATAAAATAAGTAAAATAAATTTAAAAAAAAGAAATATTAGGAAAGTAACTCCTTTCCTCCCCTCCATTCCTTCACTCACTCCTCCCCACCTGAGGGGTGGAGGGACATAACTGAGTAGTGAGATGGGGAGAAGCCCTCACCCCTTATCCCCAGTCCTCTCTTGGGGGAGGATAAAGTCCCCAGACAGACAGGATACTTTAATGGTTAAGAAAGTCACTGGATTCAAATCCCACCCCTACCACTTACAAGCTGGGTGCTCCGGGGAAAGTGTACTTGACCTCTCTGTGCCTCAGTTTCCCTGTCTGTAAAATACAATTGTAATGGACCCCACACCAAGAACTATTAAGAGAATCAAATAAATTGAGTTAGCCCCATGGTGAGGGCTGTGGAGCCTGCCTCTTATTGATATTAAAGGTCTCTGGTCCCATATGGCCTGATCTTCTCTTTTGTTTTTTGGAAGGGGGCCACCTATAGGAAGGAGGCTGAGTCCATGCAGAAAGGTCAGCTGGGTCAGGAACCACCACCCACCCCTGCCGGGTTCCAGCCTGTGCTCCATCAATGTTGGTTGAATGAGCCATGATGGAGTGAATGAGTGAATGAATGAATGATGTCACAGAGGTCTCTGGGCACCTCCCCCACCCTAACTTCATCTTAAAAGGAGGGAAACCATACTAACTACTTCACAGGGCTCATGAATTAATAATGAGAGCTAGTGAGTGTCGAGTTAATAACAAGAACCACCCAAGACATGGAAGCAACCTAAATGTCCATCAACAGAGGAATGGATAAAGAAGATGTGGTACATATACACAATGGAATATTACTCAGCCATAAAAAAGAATGAAATAATGCCATTTGCAGCAACATGGATGGACATGGAGATGATCATACTAAGTGAAGTAAGTCAGACAGAGAAAGACAAATATCATATGATATTGCTTTTATGTGGAATCTAAAAAAATGATGAAAATAAACTTATTTGCAAAACAGAAATAGAGTCACAGATGTAGAAAACAAACTTATGGTTACCAAAGGGGAAAGGGGAGGGGAGAGATAAATTAGGAGTTGGGGATTAACATACACACTATACTGTATACAAAATAGATAACTAATAAAGACCTACTGTCTAGCACAGGGAACTCAATATTCTGTAATAACCTATATGGGGAAAGAATCTAAAAAAGAATGAAAATATGTACATGTATAACTGATTCACTCTGCTGTACACCTGAAACTAACACAACATTGTAAAGCAACTCTACTCCAATAAAAATTTTTTTTAAAAAAATGTAAAATAAAATAACAACCACTTAGAATCATGTCAGTCCCATAATACGTGTGACATCAGTGCGTGTCTTACCTGGATCACTTCCCACCACCTGGAGGTTCCTGACTGGTTTCTACACCTCTGCCTCTTCCTCTGCCTCATCCAATCTCCCTTCCTTCCACAGAGGCCAACAGAGTGGTTTCTGTAGATCCCCAAATCCCCAGAGGCTCCCCACTGCCTACAAGATACACCTGGGGACTTCCCTTGTGGTCCAGTGGTTAAGACTGCCCTTCCACTGCAGGGTGTGAGGGTTCCATCCCTGGTTGGGGAACTAAGATCCCACATGCTGCACGGCCAAATAAATAAATAAATAAAAATAAAAACCCTTCTTTAAAATTAAAAAAAAAAAGATACACCCAACCTTCTTGGCGTGGAACTCAGCAGCGAGAGGGTCCTGTGAAACGTAAGCTGGAACCTTCTCTGCCTTACAGTAGCCACCCAACTCAGAGTGAAAGCCAACATTTTAGCATGGTTGACAATACCCTACATCATACACCCCCATCACCACCATGACCTCATATCCTACTATTCCTTTCCACTCTTCTCCAGCCAACCAACACCCCCCAGCCCCGCTGTTCCTCACGCATTCCAGGCGCACTCCTACCTCAGGGCCTTTGCACTTGTTGTACTCTCTCTGCCCAGAACCTCTCCCCACCAGATATATCTTCCAGTCTCACTCCCCACCTCCTTCAGGTCTGTACTCCAATAGCTCCCTCTCAGGGGTACTTCCTTGACAATCTTCTTAAAATAGCAACATTTACCCTCGCCTCGTACACCCATAACTCTGCTTAATTTTTCTCCATAGCACTTATTACCATCCAGCATGAAGTATAGGTTAGCTACTCATTTTGCCGATTGTCTGTCTACCTCGGTGACTGTGAACCCATGAAAAGAGGAGCCATCGCTCTCCCATTCACTGTTGCACCCTCATTGCCTTGAACACTGCCTGGCACATATATAGGTGTGCAACGAATAGTTATGGACTGAATGAATGATCTCATCCCAGTCCCTGCTATGCCCCTAACTCCAGTGTTCCCCCAAATGTGCCTTATTACATCATGCCTCCGTCTTTGCACATGCTGTTTCCTCCCCTGCTCTGCCTGGGAAATTACTCATCCCTAAAATCTCAGGTATGGTGTCTCTTGGGTATTCAAGAATAAACCTCCTGGACCACAGAGTTACTTTCTTCTTCTATTGAGCTATCTCACGTGCAGCCAGCACTTACTTCTACACTATCATGGTTGGTTGTTCAGCTTGCCTCCCCCCACCTTGTGTCAATAAACCTCTTACTGGCTTGAGCCAGTCCAAGTTGGATTTCTGATATACGATTGGCAGATGGGACCCTGATGTGTTGCCAAGAGTAGTTATGTGGTTTTTTCCTAATGTATAAGATAAATACGTAAATGAAAGAACCACTGTTATTATTTCACATGTTGATGTCTTATGCCCCCCACAGAAAACACTAGATATTTCAGTGAAAGGAATGTGCTTGATAACTCTTTTTGGTTTTATTTGCAGTACTTGGATTAAAACCCAGTAGGTAGTTAGTGGTTGGATGGTTGGATGGATGGATGGATGGATGAGTAGGCATATGGGTGGATGAATAGTAGCTACATCCTTCCAACAGCCAACAGGTAGTACATAGATGAATGCGTGGGTAGATAGATGAGTGGATAGAGGGATGGATGAGTGGATGGGTTGAATGGATGGAGTGGTTGCATATGGATGAATGGGCAGATGATTGGGTATATAGATAACTGGATATATGGATGGATGGAATGGGTGTGTGGATGAGTAGGTAAATGAAAGGCTGGGTGGATGAATCAGAGGACAGATGAATGGATGGTGGATGTTCAATGGGTAGATGGATGAATGGATAGGTAGAAGGGTGAGTAGGTGGGAGGGTCGATGGATGGATGAATAAGGCAATAGACAGATGACCTCACATGGATGGATGGATGGATGGATGGATGGATGGGTATATGGGTGAGTAGACAGATGGATGCTTAGGTGAATAAATGAGAGGACAGATAAATGAATGGTTGATTTATGAAGGATTTATGAGTGAAGGGTTGGAGGGTACACATGAGTGGAGTTACCCCCACCACCTGAGACCCTCCACTCCATGTCTGACTACCATGGAATATGTCCTGTTTCCCATGGGAGACCTCTTGGGGCTCACATCCCCAAACAGACTTTTGTGGGGCAGGGAAATCCCAAGCTGAGGAAGGGAGTGTGACAACCCACTGAGATCTGCAGAGTGGGGCATCATCAAAAGAGGAAGGAATCGCCAGCTTACCTGGGAGTCCTCTGACTCATCGTCTTCCTCCACCGAGCTCCACTCCTGGGGATGCCCAGTCTCGGGAGAAGGTAGGTCTGGGTGAGGGGAGGAATGGAGGAGAAAGGAGTCATGAGTGAGTGACCAGGCCAGCTGGATGGGTTCTGCTTTCTTCCTGTCTGCCAACTCTCTTCTGCTGATATCCTAAAACACACACACACACACACACACACACACACACACACACACACACACACACACACACACACACACACTGCCCATGTGGTTCAGGTGGGGTGGAGAGAAGGAGAGACCTGAATTCTGATCCCATTTCTGTCAGTAACTACCTGGGAGACTTAAAGCGAGTCACCTGATGTGATCCACCACCTGAGCCTCTATTCCCTCACCTGTCAAATGGGTACAATAGTTCCTTCTCTACAGGCCTCTGGCAAAAACTGAGTGAGAAAGCAGAAGAAAAAGCCACAGAGTTAAACCAGGAGGAACAAGGCTTCCCCAGGTTCCAGCCTCCGGTGAAGAAATCTCCCCATATTCGAACCTCAACATCCTTCTCACTCCTCAACTCGACAGAACCATTTTCCACTCTTTCTGCACCCAGGTCCTGCCGGGAGCCCCAAACCTCCTCCTCACTGCCAGAACTGACATTTCTATTTCCCACAACTTCTGTCCCAGATCTGCTCATCTCCTGTGGAAGGAAGGAGGCTTTCCTAGTAGAAGGTCCAGCCCCCATTCTCCTGTGGGGGTGCCTTTCAGGTGTCTCCATCTCAGCAAATGGCACCACTCTTCGCCAGATGTTTGGGCCAAAATCCCAGGGGTCACCCTTGATATCTCTTTGTTCCTCCCCTGTCCACTCCTGGACAGTTGCAGGAATCTCCCAACTGGCCTCCCAGCTTCTACTCTTGACCTCCTAATCCTACAGGTCATTCTCACACGCAGCTGGACGCAGAGTTTCTCAACCTGGGCACTGCTGGCATTTCATGCTGCGAAATCCCTGTGGTGGGGGGGTCTGTTCTGTGCACTGTAGGACACTAAGCAGCGTTGCTGGCCTCCACCCACTAGATGGCAGCAGCATTTCCCCAGTTCTGATAATTCAAGATCTCTTATGTTGCCTGGGGAGGACAGTGGGGTGTAACATTGTCCCCAGTTGAGAACTACTGATTTAGAAGAATCTTTTGAAATACAAATGAGATCCTGTCTTCTCTTCAAAACTTTCCAGTGCTCTCCCAATACTCAAGTAACATGCAAACTCATTGCCAAGGTCGACAAGATGCCCCATCACTTGTCCCAGATGATCTCTATCATTTTTCCCTCCCATCTCCCTGCTCTGTTCCCCGTGGTCTCCTTGAACACAGCAAACTTGCTGCCAATGTGGGGCTCTTGCACGTGCAGCTCTGGCTGCCCTTGAAGCTGTTCCCGCATCCTTGGAACAACTGATCCTTCTTGTGCTTCTCCCACCTTCCCCAATCACACTGTCACACCCCACCAATCATCCTGTTTTACTGTCTCCATAGGTCTCATCAGACATGACCTTTCTCTTTATTTTGTAACTTCTTTCTTTAGTGCCTGTTTTCTCCTCTAGAATTGGAGCTTGGGACTTCTCTGGTGGTCCAGTGGTTAAGAATCCACCTCCCAATGCAGAGGACGCAGGTTCGATCTCCGGTCAGGGAACTAAGATCCCACATGCCGCAGGGCAACTAAGCCCATGTGCTGCAACTACTGAGTCCCTGTGCCACAACTAGGGAGAAGCCCGCATGCCATAGGAGAGCCTGCGTGCCACAATGAAAGATCGCGCATGATGCAACTAGGACCCAATGCAGCCAGAAATAAATAAATAAATATTAAAAGAAAAAAAAGAATCGAAGCTCTACAAAGCCATCTTGTTCACGGCAAGACCCTAACGCCTGGCACATAGTAGGTGCTTGTGATAGATTTTTGCCCCCAGTGGCCTCCAGCTTGTTCACAGCTCCCTGTGTCCACACCCTTGGGCTGCCCTCCCCACTCTGCCCCACTGATTCTGAGCTTGACCATACGGCTTATTTCGACCAATGGCCCGTGAACAGCTGGGTTGCCAGTAGAGGCTAAAAAGGTGCTTATGACCTGGGGTTTTCCCTTGCTTGCTGGTCCCAAGAACTCTGCAACCACCCCCGTGAGAATAAGCCTGGGCTAGCCTGCTGGAGACACATGGCTTTAAGTCGGCACCATTAAACCAGCTAGACACACAAGTAAAGCCATCTTAGATGAACAAGCTGCCCTTCAGCTCACTGCAGCTGCACTGTGGGAGCCGACACAGGCAAGGGCAACAGAACTGTCCCCTGAGGCCACATACATTGCCAACCCACAGAATTGTTAGCAGCTAAATGACTGTTGCTTTAAGCCACTCAGTTTGAGGCTGACTTGTTACACAGCAAAAGCTGACTGACACAAGGCTCCATAAAACTGTGTTGAAAGGAGCAAAGGAATGAAGTCGTGTCTTTCCCTAGGCTCTGCCATGACCTCCCCCCCTCCACAGGACCCCTGCCCCTCACCTTTCTTGTCACTGTCACAGCCAGAGGCCCCAACCTCCACAGCCATGCAGTCCTTGGTGAGGGAAGCACGCTTCTCCCAGGCCCTGCCCTCCTGAGACAGCAGCCCCTGCATCTTCTCAGGCCTGAGACTGCATCTCTCCAGGAGGCTCAACTTTAAAGGCAGGTTTCTTCTCCTCTCCCCAGTCCAGGGTTCTGTTGGGTTTCCCAGGGAACAGGATTCAGAACCTGAAGACAGACAGACATTTAGTCACTCAACAAATACTTACAGAGTGCCAGCCCTGTGTCAGGCATGATTCCTAGGTGCCAGAGATACAGCAGTGAGGGAAGCAAAGCTCCTTTCCCTCTTGGGGCTTACATTCTAGTGGGGGGAGAGAGACAGACAGCATGCCAAATGACAGCACGCACACACATACACACATTCCACGACCCAAAGCATAGAGCTACAAGTTTTCAGGAAAAGAGAGTTACCCCCATAATCCCTGTAGCTACAGAGAGAAGGACCCTACTCTTCCCTCCAGCCCCCTATAGCATGACTTTCTCCTCTGTTGTCATTAAGAAGGAGGAGGAGGAGAAGGATTTGCCAAATAAGGGTTAAAAAATCCAATTTAAAATTAAATATTCTTTAGGGCTTCCCTGGTGGGCAGCGGTTAAGAATCTGCCTGTCAATGGAGGGGATACGAGTTCGAGCCCTTGTCCAGGAAAACCCCACATGCTGTAGAGAAACTAAGCCCATGCACCACAACTACTGAGCCTGTGCTCTAGAGCCTGTGAGCCACAACTACTGAGCCCGCGTGCCACAACTACCAAAGCCAGCGCGCCTAAAGCCCGTGCTCTGCATCGAGAAGCCACCGCAATGAGAAGCCCGTGCACCGCAACGAAGAGCAGCCCCCGCTAGCTGCAACCAGAGAAAGCCTGCGTGCAGTAATGAAGACCCAACGCAGCCAAAAATAAATAAATAGATAAATTTATTTTTTAAAAGTTAAATATTCTTTAATATTCTCATTCTATATCTTGTCAACTTGAAATTCAGGAGGCTGTTTGCAGGAAGCTATCTGAACTAAAATAACTTGACGTATAACCATTTACCTTGAGACTCTAAAGCTGGTTTCATGTTCTTGTTCTAGGACACTGTATGTATTACCCATGTTGCATGATACAGCCCACTGACTGTCCTCGTGAATAGTATTTTTTTTTAAGGAGTACGTTCTCCTGGTGTGAATGAAAAAGCTTTTGTAAGTGTGGTCTTCCTTGCTTAGGTTTATGCAAACAGAAACTTTTATCGGATTTTAAAACCACAGAGCACATACTCTAGATTTAAAGGGAAGTTAGTGACTCAACAATCAAATGTATGTGGGGACCATGTTTGGAGTCAGACTCAAGGAAATCTGCTGTGAAGAAAAAAATTATTTTTTAGACACTCAAGGAAATTTGATTATGGACTGGGTGTTTGATAATATCAAGGATTTCTCAACGGTTTTGTTGAGTGTGGAAGTGGCCTTATGAATAGGTAAGAAAATGTCCATCTTATTATTTTTTAGAGATGTTTTTGTAGTATGCAGGGGTGTATTGATGGGATGGCTGAGATTTACTTTAAAATTCTTCTGTAAAGAGATAAAGAGACAAAAGGGGATCAGAGCAAACATGCAAATGATGATTGTTGAGCCCAAGAATGGAGAGACAGTGGCAGGCAGTGCTGTCCTTATACCCATGAGTAGATATGAAGCTTTTTCATAGTAGAACTTAACATATAAATTACAAATATGCAGAATATCTTCTTTTCTTCTGCCTCACCAATCATCATGTAGGTCTTCCTTACAGAGAGGGCTGGCTCACAGGCCCCTGAAACCCAAATTCAAACACATTCCCCAGCTACCTCTGTCCGCTCCCCCCCAGCACGCCCTGTCCCCTGGGACTCCCGCTCCACCATCTTCCTCATCAGTCTCTGCAGGCTTCATTGGCAACTTGACCCCTTCCTCACCCTCACATCCAACTGATCAATCCCTGAGCCCACCTGCTCTGTCCCTTCTCTGCTTCTGCCCCCTGTGGTCCACTCCACAGCTGAACCCCACCCCGATCCTGTGCCCTAACCCCAATCTCCAGTCTATCCCCCCAGCTTCATCCTCCACAAGACTTTCGCTGGTCAAGACACTTTCAAGGCATCCCATGCGGGGCAGAGGCCAGCTTCCTTTCTTGGTCTCTAACCCTCCACAGTCCCTGCACTTGCCCATTATCAGGTCAGCCCAGGAGGCAGGTTTAACACACCCAGGACTACAGAACACTGAATCCCAGGGAGATAATTCCCCCTCTTCAGCACCTTTTAAAATTTCTTTTTTAAGAAGTTGAGTGAGTAGGGACTTCCCTGGTGGTCCAGTGGTTAAGACTTTGCCTTCCAAGGCAGGGGTTGTGGGTTTGATCCCTGGTCGGAGAGCTAAGATCCCACATGCCTTGTGGCCAAAAAATCAAAACATAAAGCAGAAGCAATATTGTAATAAATTCAATAAAGACTTTAAAAGTGGGTCATGTCAAAAAATCTTAAAAAAAAAAATGAGTAGGGAATTCCCTGGCGGCCCAGTGGTTAAGACGCTGCACTTCCACTTCAGGGGGCACGGATTCAATCCTTGGTCAGTGAACTAACATCCCACATGTCGCACGGCCAAAAAAAAAAAAAAGTAAAGTACACATAACAAGAAATTTTACCATCTTAACCATTTTAAAGTGTACATTCACATTGTTGTGCACTCATCACCACCATCCATCTCTAGAACTCTGTGTATCACACTCTGTCCCCATTAAACGCAGGATCCCCCCCCACACTCCTCCTCCCCCAACCCCTGGCCACTACCATACTTATGGGATCTTAGTTCCCCAACCAGGGATTGTACCCAGGCCCTCAGCAGGGAGAGCACAGAGCTCTAACCACCGGACTACAAGGGAACTCCCCAGACTACTTTCTGACTCTCTGAATTTGCCTACTGTAGGCACCTTGTATAACTAGAATCACACAGTATTTTTGTGACCGATTTATTTCACTTAGCAGAGGGTCCTCAAGGACATTATTGCTAGAAGAGAAGGGAGGTAATTTAAAGCAAAAAGAGGGGTAAGTCCTAGCTGGGGTGCTAGAATGAGAGAGTAATCTCGAAGGTGGGGAAAGAAGGGCTGGTGTTAATAAGATGCTAATTGCAGCCATCGCAGCAGAGTGGTTAAGAGCAAGGTGTGGGTGAGAGTGCATGGCGTGAATTTCCGCTCTGCCATGCATTAGCTGTGTGACTTTGACAGGTCACTTTAACCTCTCTGAGCTTCAGTGTGCTCAGCTGTAAAATGAGGGTGCTGGGAATTCCCTGGCAGTCCAGTGGTTAGGACTCTGTGCTTTCACTGAAGGAGGCACAGGTTCGATCCCTGGTTGGGGAACTGAGATTCGACAAGCTCAGCAGTGTGGCCAAAAATAATAAATAAATAAATAAAATAAAATAAAATAAAATAAAATGAAGGGTGGGACTTCCCTGGTGGCGCAGTGGTTAAGAATCCGCCTGCCAAATGCAGCGGACACAGGTTCGAGCCCTGGGCCAGGAAGATCCCACATGCCGTGGAGCAACTAAGCCCGTGCACCACAACTACTGAAGCCCGCGCACTTACAGCCCATGCTCTGCAACAATAGAAGCCACCGCAATGAGAAGCCTGCACATGGCAACAAAGACCCAACGCAGCCAAAATTATATAAATATATAAATTTATTTAAAAATAAAATAAAATAAAATAAAACGAGGGTGTTGATGATAACAGCAACTTCCTCCCAGAGTCGTTGTGAGCTTTCATACACAGTAAGTACCTAATGAATGAAGGAACGAAAAGGTTTTTTCCTCTTCCTGGCTCGTCCTTGCCCTTCTGTGTGGGCTTCTAGACATCCTGCCCGTACTTCAAAGCTGAGCTGACACATCACCACCCCGGGAGACCCCGTGAATATTTGCCACCCATAAAGTGCTCGAATGGAAATGACTTTTTTCAAACCATTTCTCAGCTGGAACTTTGTGCCAGGCCTGTGCTGAGCATGGAGAATCTGAGGATCAGTTAAGCAAGGTCACAATCTCCTGGAGGAGAAAGACAACTGAGCAGAGAGGATTGAACAGAGCAGCCAGTATTGCTTTGACGGTAAAAAGTAAGTAACGCATATACACTGCTTAATAGCTATTACCTGCTATTATTATTGTTTATTCATCTTTACAATGCAATGACCACCGCCTCTCCTGGAGGCTACATCAAAATTTTAAACTTTTTTTTTGGCTGTGTTGGGTCTTCGTTGCTACGCACGGGCTTTCTCTAGTTGTGGCAAGCGGGGACTTCATTGTGGTGTGTGGGCTTCTCATTGTCGTGGTTTCTCTTGTTGCGGAGCACGGGCTCTAGGCACGTGGGCTCAGTAGTTGTGGCTTGCGGGCTCTGGAGCGCAGGCTCAGTAGTTGTGGCGCACGGGCTTAGCTGCTCCACGGCATGTGGGATCTTCCCGGACCAAGGCTCAAACCCGTGTCCTGTGCATTAGCAGGCATCCACTTAACCACTGTGCCACCAAGGAAGCCCCCAAATTTTAAACTTTTGACAAAGCCATAGATGGGGGGAAAATAGTCTCCCTTTAGAGTCTTATTTCATTTCCTAGCGAGACGGAGGAAATGTATATGTTTGTTGGCCAGATTTATCTTCCCTTCTGTGAATTGCCCATTTGTACCCTCCCCGCATTATTCTATTTGTTTCTTTTTTTAGCTTTTACTTATTGATTTACAGGAATTCTTTATTCTGGATATTGACCCTTTGCCTGTGGCAGATATTTTCTCCTGGCCCGTCCCTTTTCTCTTCACTTTGCTTACACAGTGCCTGAAGTCTTGGATTTTGATAAAGTCCAAGAAATCAATTTTTAAATGCTTTTCCTCACCTTATTCTCATAAACGCACTTTCCTGTAAGATCTCATACTTTACAGTATTGTTTTAGATGTTTAGTTGCTTGAACCTTCTGAAATTTTTTTGAATGACGTGAGGTAAGGATTTAACTTTCTTTTTCCAATGGAGAGACAACTGAATAATCCTGGTTACTCAGAAAAACAGCCCAAATAACTAATTTATCCAACAGATAGGATGAACAAATGCATCGTATGTAAATTATCTTATTAATCCCAGCAGCCCCAAGTGGTAGGTGTTATTAGCCTCGGTTTTTTTGTTTTGTTTTGTTTTGTTTTTTTCCAGAGAAGGGAACTAGGCGTAAAGGAATTAAATGATTTGTCCAGAGGATATATGACAAGATTGAAAGAATCGAGATTGGTTTTCTTACGAGTATCCATCTATGTCACATAATTGGGAGGGGAAATTTCCTTTGTTTAGCTGTTTAGGAGGTGGGTTTCCAGGCATTCCAAGGATAGGTCAGTATGAAGAGGGGAGAGATAGAGTTTAGAGTAAGACTCTTAATTCACCCCTCACTATTTCCTTGTTGTTTGTTTATTTGCTGCACCGAGTGGCTTACAGGATTTTAGTTCCCAGACCAGGGGTCAAACACGTGGCAGTGAGAGAGCCAAGTCCTAACCACTGGACCATCATGGAATTCCCAACCCCTCACTACTTCCTATAATAACCAGTCATTTAGTGCAGGAGACCAGGTCAGGGAGCCTTCAGGGGGTTGAGAGCTCGGCCTCCTGACCCAGATCTACCACAAACCAGCTGTGCAACTTTGGGAAGTGAATCAACTCGGTCTCAGTTTCCTTATCTGTAAAATGGGGACAATGAAGTTCCTACCTCACAGGCTATGGTGAACATCAAGTGGATAACACACATGCTTCACATATATTGACTGCTCAAGAAATGTCATCATGTTATCATTATTACTAAGCATCTGGTTCTCAACACGGGGAAAATTCCACAAGTGGTTCTGATAGTTCAGATAATTAAAAGTTGTTCTTAAAAGAGACTCAAGTTTGAGGAGCTCCCTCAAGGCCCTGGGGAGCTGGGGAAGGCTGCTGAATGACTTCTTGGGTGAAGATTTCTTCCCAAAAGAGAAGAAGGCAGTGAGGAGACAGTGTCTAGAATCTAATTCTATGTCTTACTCTCATTTTTCTCAAACTTCCGTCATTCATATATCTCTTTATCAACGTTTGCCATGTCTCTGCATTAATGGATACCACCTTATGACTGCTTCCATTTCCACATAACATCTGAATATAAGTAAATAGTCATTTATCTAATATTTTTATTGCAAATGATCTCGTTTTGTAAAACCCTTTCAAAAGGACCTTTACAAAAGAAACTTTAGAGCAGCCTTATAAACCGAAAGCCAGTTTCATGTGCCATTACAAAAAAAAAGGAAACAAAATCAGGATTAATAAATCATAGCTAGAAGCTGCTGCTTGGTGTGGTAAATTGAATTACTGGCCCACGTTTTTCATCTTCCTGCTGTAGCATAATACATTTTCCTCTTGCTGTAGCCTCATGGCAAGCCAGGGCATGGAGAAGTAAACTCTGATTACTGTGAGGCTGTGGTAAAGGGTAAAGATGTATTATTTCCATGAGCCTTGTCCCTTTGCTGATTGTGCTTTGTATCCTTTCACTGGAATAAACCACAGCTGTGATGAGTTCAGTGAGTTCTCCTAGTGAATCACCAAACTTGGGGGTCATCTTGGGGACTGGCAACACAGCTCTCAAACCTTGGGCCAGCACAGATGACCACCGTTCTACCAGAAGTTGAGTGCTGTTGACATCTCTTTGGGGCTCCATGAGTAGCTGACAATTTATTCATTCAACAAAGACTTATGAAACAGCTGATACGTGGCAGATGCTGTCTTGGGTGACTAGGACAATCAAGATATATGACTTGATGAAGTTTACCTGCTAGTGATGAAAACAGACAATGGACAAATAAACCCAAAAATATAAAATAAAATATAGTTTGGGCTAGTTCTATGAGGTACATGATGTATGGTGAGGCCACTTTCGATGGGAGGTGGTCTTTTTGAAGAGGTGGCATTTTGAGCTAAATCCTGAAAGGCGGAAAGGAGCCAGTTATGCAAGAATCTGTGGCAGGGAGAACAGCATGTGCAAAGGTCCAGAGGGACAACAAGGAGGCCAGTATGGCCAGAGCAGTCAGGCAAAGGAGGCAGTGATGGGGGATAGGGTCAGAGAGGCATCCAGGGTCTTGAAAGCCACAGTAAAATCTTTTTTTTTTTTTGGCCGTGCCGTATGGCATGTGGGATCTTAGTTCCCCAGCCAGGGACTGAACCCGTTGCCCCTGCAGTGGAAGCGTGGAGTCTTAACCACTGGACCACAAGGGAAGTCCCCCACAGTAACATCTTTTTTTTTTTTTTGCGGTACGCGGGCCTCTCACTGTTGTGGCCTCTCCCGTTGTGGAGCACAGGCTCCAGACGCGCAGGCTCAGCGGCCATGGCTCACGGGCCCAGCCGCTCCGCGGCATGTGGGATCTTCCCGGACCGGGGCACGAACCTGTGTCCCCTGCATCAGCAGGCGGACTCTCAACCACTGCACCACCAGGGAAGCCCCACAGTAACATCTTTGAATGTTACTGTAGGTGTGTTGGGAAGCGATGGAAGGGTAGAGGAAAGGTGTGATATAATCTGACTTAGATTTTCGAGGCATCACTGAAACTATTATGTAAGGAATGATACAGAAGGGGCTATAGGTACAGAGGATCAGTTAGGAGGTTGTTGTACACCAGGTGAGAAACAATTGCATTTGGTGGTGGCAGTGTGTGTGGAAAGCAGTGGACAGATTCAGGGAATACTTTGGAGGTGGAGCTGAGAGCCCTCACAGATGGTCGGAATGGGAAGAGTGAAAGGGAGGAATCAAGGACGACTTTGGGGCTATGAACTTGACCAGCTGAGTGTCCTGCAGTGCATTAAGTAGGGTCACGTTTGTGTGTGTGTGGAGAAAATCCAAAATTCCCTTTGGGGCATGTTAAGTGTTCGATACCCGAGTTTCTGAGGTCAGCACCAGGAGAGCCTGGATTACTCAGATATCAGGATTCGAAGACTCTGGGGGTGAGGGTTAGGAGTGGGCTCAGAAATCTGCTCAAAGAGCACAGGCATCTAGCAGGGGCAGTGACAAAAGTAGGCTCCCGGTACTGTCCGCGGTTCTGAAACCCTTCAGGCGGATCTGTCCGTGGTGCTGAACCGGCCGCTCCTTAGCTGTCCGTGGTACTAAAACTCTAGGAACAAGAGCTGGAGACTCTCTCTCCCTCTCTCTTCCTCCCTCCCTCCTTCCCTCCATCTCTCTCTGTCACTTTTTCAAAGTACCCACCCTCCTGGGAAAGGCCCCGCTGTTGCCTGGAAACAAAGTGCTCTAGAATGAAAGCAAATGAGGGGGAAAAAATCTGCAGTCATTTTTAAGAGGCAGCTTTGGCTCTTAGGACTGCAGGACCTGGCTACATCTTACTGGAATTATTAACACGAAGTTTCCAAAACATCTCTGAATATAGGAAAACAAGCGAAAGATGTGCCAGAACTCAGGCTGTTGGTTACGTTGGATTGGGGGAGGCAGGGAAATGAGATGGGGAGTGACGAGCCCTTTGTTTCTATGTTGTGATGTGGGGGCTACAAGAGGGATATTATTGTAGATTTATATAAGTACATCACGGCTATATTTCATGCCAACCTGAATTTCAAACATTTGAAATCATGAGCTTTGGGTGGCACTTTTTGAAATGACAAGAAGCCTTGTGATTTTAAAATGCCTCGGGACTTCCCTGATGGTGCAGTGGTTAAGACTCCATACCCCCAATGCAGGGGGCCCCGGGTTCGATCCCTGGAGAAACTAGATCCCACATGCATGCCGCAACTAAGAGTTCACATGCTGCAACTAAGGAGCCTGCCTGCTGCAACTACGATCCAGTGCAACCAAATTACATATATATATTTTTAATTTAGAAAAAAACTAAAAAAAAATTCCTCAAAAATCCACACTTGCGAATATGATCAATTGTGTAAACTGTGTTTGTTATTTTCGTATCATCTTAGGTGGTGAATAAACATGCCGGCCATCTTTTGTCAGGATTAGTCTTGAATTAGGTAGGTTTTGAATTGTGTAAGATCTTAAAAAATGAGTCCCTGGGGTAAAATCCAACCATTCTGGGATTGATGAATGAATGAATGAATGAATGAATGAACATGTTTGTCATTCCCAAAGATCTGGTCACCAGGGAAGCCACAGCTTTTCCCACCACTATGAAGAGACAGACATTCACAAAGCACCCACTATGTGATGGATTTTGCAGGGGACACCCAGGAGGCCTGAGGCATTTCCCCTTTTCCTAAGTGGATGATTTCCACACCTCTTCAAGGGGGAGGAAGGTTTGCGGCTTTGATTTGAGCTCGTTGATCAGGTAGAGACACTGAAATCTGGCTCTTACATACTTTTCTGTCCTCTCATGGCATTGTCAGCCCAGTGGGTTTTGATATGCCAAATTCTCTAAAGAAGCTGTAGCTCATTACATTATATATTTTTCTTGCCTACTGTCTGTCTCAACTTCTAGAATTTAGGCTCCATGATGGTAGGGACTATCTGTTTCTATTTCATCCCCAAGCCTCCAGCATCTAGGACACTTCTTCTAGATGGTCTATGAATTTTTTGAAGGGTTAAATGAATGAAAGGTGATGTTTGTAAACACAAGATATCCCAATATTTTAAGTTGGTAACTCACTAAATTAAAAAGAAAATGAGTGAACTGAACTAAGCACATCAGTTGGCTGGATGCAGCCCAAGATTTGCCCGGTTGAGTCCTCCAAGGTCATGGAATCCCTACTGAGAAAGACTCTGCCATGGGACCACGTCATGGCCAGGAGAAGTGATGTTCCCTCCTCCAGTCCGTCAGTGGTGGCCCAGAAGGCAGGGTTGTGTGCCACCAAGCGTGGAATCTGGTCAGTAAGGATCACCCCACAAGGATAAGAACTTACTTTATCCCTTTTAACAATTTCAGGGAAAATTAATCACATTGTGTGGTTGCATCTATTTACCGTGGCCCTTCCCCCAACTAGCAGACACTTAGGCTATTTCCAAACAGTAATCATTTGGAAGCCTCAGACCCCTTGAGAGAGACCCAAACTCAACTGTAAACCACACAGCCATGATTTAACCCAGGGCAATCTGTTGCCAAAGACCTTCTTGTTTCACGACTACTGAAGATTCTTCAGTTTACTCTGCAGGCAAAAAGTAAAATGACTGATGTGAGAAAAACTCACTTAGTTGCCAAAAACCTTAAAGCATCCAGTCACTTGGGGTGTCTAGGGTGAAATATAAAATGACAGAGAGTTCCCACATCTGCTTAGAGAAATACGTGCCCACAGAGCTTTTCTGTGGTCTGACTGATGGGGTTCACATTCTAAAGACAGAATCTTTATAAGTCAAGTAACATTTATTGATAGCTTATCGTGTCCTCAACAAGATGCTATCCATAGGGTGATGTTATTATCCTCATTTTACAGGACAAAATAGATCTTTGTGGACTGATATGGAAAGGTCTCAAAGACACATCATTGTATGGGAAAAAAGCACGTTGCAAAGCCACAGATGGAGTGTGACATCCCTTATATGAAAAAACCAACAACACGTAAAACAATGTCAGATATTTTCTATGGATGCATAGATGTGTATGTAAGCCTTGCCAAATTTAAAACACAAAACGTATTTAAAAGAAAAAGCTCACAAGACATTACCGAGTTTATCAAAGTTACATTTGTTTGTTCATGATGAAAACCCACAAATTTTTTTTTTTTTTTTTGCCACACTGCACATCTTGCGGAATCTTAGTTTCCCAACCAGGAATTGGTTTCGGGCCACCGGGAGTGAAAGCACTGAGTCCTTTCACTGAAGGACTCGAGTCGCTGAACTTCCAGTGAATTTCCCCCAAAAAACCACTAATTTTGTTAAACGATTATCACAGTCAGAAAGTTCATGACAGACCCTCAAATTTCAGCATGGCAAAACTCACGGATAAAGTTGATTTTGCTTAAATTCCAGGTTTACAGGAAGTTTTTTGTTTTGGGGGGATCAGGACTAAATAGGATGACCCTGTTATATTTGGTTAATCTCAGGGTGTAAATTAATTTTTCTTCCTGGACTATGGCACGCCGTGAATGTGACAGTTTTGCTTCCACGTGTACTGCTTACCAAATAAGAAGTTAAAAATCCTAAAACCCAAACATTGACCATTGTATTTCAATGTCACAGATGTTAGCAATAAAAAAAGTAAAAGTGCACCTTAGCATCAATGAAATATGACATATCGATTTAATTATGACAACTTAGTCAATAACAACAGTGCGTATATCATAGTAAGAGGCTGATATGCATGTGACATTGTTATTATGGGATGGGTAATATTAGCCAAGATAAGGAAAGTCAGGCCAGTATCAATGCATTTGCAGATATGCACACACAAATTCCATTTCCTTCTGTAGGCACAGAGGTGTATGTAAATGAAAAGTAAAAGCACACTCCCAGTGCACCCCAAATCCACAGCAGTCACTCACCTCTAGAGCAGAGACTGGGGTTGCTGAAGTGAGATCAGCAGGAAATCTTGATCTTTGACAGAGAAAATGTTTGTACTTGTTGACTGTCAAGAAAGAAAAATAAAATAATAAGTTTAAAAGAGAGATTTGGAGAAGGTAAGTCCCTCTCTGAGAGGTGAACTATGAATGGTCTTGCCCACCCCTAATTCCCACTGTCTAGCACACAGCAGTCACCCTTCTAATCCCTATTAAACCAGATCAACTGGCTTATACAGCCAGGAAGTAGCAGAGTTGTGATTCAGACCTGAAACTCACAGGCTCTAATACCTACTCCACCCCACAGACAGCCTACTTCAGAAGGCTTTTCAACACCACAAGAGACAGCCCTCCCCTTCCCAGCCTCACCCCAAAATAGGGTTTGTAAATTCCCCAGGGAGGGGGCTGGGGGATGGCAGTCAGTTCTCCACAAGAGTCCTCTCCTCCCAGAAAGGATCCTGGATCCATCCTTGGGCAGCCAACCTGTTTTTCTTTCCATCCCTGGGAGACAGTTGATTGCCATGGAAACCCACATCATCCTCCCAAAGATCCAGACCACCAGCGATGGGAAAGACAGTCCTACCTTTTGATTCCCTGGTTTGTTGGGCCTGATAGGATAAGATGAGGGCTGTGTGTGTGCATGTGTGTGTACAGTATCTCTTGAAGGTTTCTAAAGAAACTGATAATTGTGGTTACCAGAAGAGAATCCGGTGTTGGAAGATGAGGAGAACGTTGTTTTTTGTCTTATATTCTCTGTCCCTTTTGAGTGTTGTATCAAATAAGCTCTTAAATAAATAATAAAGGCATAAGGTGGAAAAATATGTATGTTTTTAAAACATTAGGATAAAATGAATAAAGAATTGGGATACAATTTTGACATGAGGTGTACAGTGATTTAAAACTTCTTTATGGGACTTCCCTGGTGGTACAGTTGTTAAGAATCCACCTGCCAATGCAGGGGACACGGGTTCAAGCCCTGGTCCAGGAAGATCCCACTTGTCGCAGAGCAACTAAGCCCATGCACCACAACTACCGAGCCTGCACTCTAGAGCCCATGAACCACAACTACTGAGCCCGCGTGCCACAACTACTGAAGCCCGTGCGTCTAGAGCCCATGCTCCACAAGAGAAGCCAATGCAATGAGAAGCCCGCGCACCACAACGAAGAGTAGCCCCTGCTCGCTGCAACTAGAGAAAAGCCGACGCACAGCAATGAAGACCCAATACAACCAAAAATAAATGAATAAATAAAATATTAAATTACTTAAAAAAAAACTTCTTTCTGAAATCAAAGCCATGTACCCACATACTTAAAAAAAAATCAAATAGTTCTGAGTGGCAGATGCATGGGAGGTAATGGGGGAGGGATGGAGTGGGGGTTTGGGATCCGCAGATGCAAAATATTATATAGAGAATGGATAGACAACAAGGTCCTCCTGTAGAGCACAGGGAACTATATTCAATATCCTGGGATACACCATAATGGAAAAGAACATAAAAAGAATGCATACATATGTATATCTGAATCACTTTGCCATGCAGCAGAAGCTAACAAAACACTGTAAATCAACTATATGTCAATTAAAAAAATACATGGGAGGTAAGTTGTCTTATTCTCTATACTGTCCCATAGGCTTGTAGGATTTCATCATTACTTTTTGAAGGGCAACAGGCGGGTCCCAGTTTCAGGTGAGGTACAGTAAATACACTCTGCCCTGTCTCTCTCACTGAGGTGTTTCAATAAATTAGCAGCCTGTAAAGAAGTAGGAGTCAGTCTGAGAATTTTAATCACCAACAGCTGGCACCCTTTGGGTGATACGTAGGACAGGACAAGGCAGCAGGGTCAGAGGCCTTCAGTCAGCAGCTATTTACCAACTTCCAGAGAAGCATCTCAATAGATTAACAACCTGTACAGAAGTAGTAGCGTTTCTTCTATCGATACTTCTCTCTGTCTCTCTCTCTCTCTCTATATAAGGCCATATAGTTATATAGTTATATAGACATAAGTATATATACTTTATATATAGTTACATAGTTATATATGTACAGTATATATATGCACTATGTATATAATGTATATATATACTTTTTAAAAACATAAATGAGAATACACAAGATACACTGTGGTCAATTGTTCATTTGTTTTCTCATTTAATACTGTAACCAGAGCTCCTTCCATATCAGTATATTCAAGCCTTCCTCACCATTTCTTACCCAGACGAATCCTAAGCTACTTAGCCAAGTTTCTAAGGACAGATTCTTGGGTGCTGCCTATTTTTCCTGTCTTCTGAGCAAGGTTCCAGTGAACCTTGGGTGAGAGGAGGCTACCCTTCCTCCAGATATGCATACAGCGGTCTTTGCTAACTGCGGCTCTGCTCAGATATCCCCTCCTTAGAGAGGCCTCCCCGACTGCCCAAGCTGAAGTAGGCTTCCCCTTCACCCTCCACCTAATTACCTCTGATCACGCTCAGAATTTAGTGCTAGTGGCTCCATATGACAAAGGGCTTTGGTTTGCTCACTGCTGGATTCCCAGCCCCTAGAACAGTGCCTGGCACAGAGGAGCTGCTCAGATATTCGCTGAATGAATGACTCTCCACTCACCCTGAAGCTTCTTGTCTCTTGAGATGCCTGATTATCAGAAGATGCAGAGGTACTACATATTCACATACTTAAAACCGCCTCTCCTCCACCACTAAGGATGAAAGAAAGGAAAAAACCTCAGGCTCCTTGACCTAATTCTCTCCCCCCCCTTTCCACACACTTCTGCTCACACCAACCTCCCTGTGATACATTGAATTCAGCAGTGAAAAACAGCAACTTCACACCTGCCTCTTTCTGTAAAGCAGGTGGTCACATAAATAAACACCCACATTCCCTGTAGGCAGCTCTTTAAAGAAACCTCGGCAAAAGGAAAATTCCCTCTATGAATTTCATGCATTGGAGAATATTGGTTGGGTAAATGAGTATCTATGATGAAGGAAATGGAAAATCTATGGAGCCTCCTAGGGTGATGATGCCGGTGGAGGTGAGTGGGTGGGGAGATGGATGGATTTAATTCCCTCCTAATATTTCTCCCTGGTCGTGGGAGACCAATAAACCCCAGGGAAATTTGTTCTGATAATAGGCATGGAGCACGGTTGCACTTGAACCTCACATCAACCTTAGGAAGTGATAATAAGATTATTATAATGATAATTGTGACACATAATAGAACACTTTTGTGCCAAGAACTGTTCTAATTGCTTCACTGTATTACTTCATTTGCTCTTCATTACAACACTATAAGGTAGATACTATCCTTATCCCCATTGTACAGATGAGGCAACTGAGGTTCAGAGAAATTAAGTCACTTTCCCAACATTCCTTAACAGGGGAACAACAAAGCCAGAATCTGAATGCAGCAGTCCACCCCGGAAGCTATAACCTGATGCTGTCATTTGCACCTTGTTGGTCAGAACCTAGTTACCTGGCCACATCCAGCTACAAGCGAGACTGGGAAATGCAGCTAAAACTTAGGGGTTCTGGCACAATAGAAGTAGAGACACGTTTTGCGGGACAGTGAGCAGTCGCTACTAGCTCACCCCCAACCTTGGCTTTCTTTCATGTAGTTAAGATCCAAAAACTAGGGAACGCACAGCCCAGCCACCCCACATAATGGGCCAGGCAGTAATTAAGACAGACATTCTTATACATTGGCAGGGGGAGTGCCAGTAGGGAAATCATTCTGGGAAGGTGTATTGGTATCGCTAACTGATGCTATCTCCAGGTAGATAATGTCTCCAACTCCCAGCTGGTGTCAGAGAACTGCTTGGTGGTTTTGGGAAAAACACACACACATTGGAACTGGTGTCAGAATCAGAAGGTCTAACCTCCAAAATCCTACAGCATCACTTCTGCCATATCGTATTGGTCAAAGCAACCTGTAAGGCCCACTGGCCCGAGGCAGGGGAACACAATCAGATTCACAGGTTGCATCAGACCGAAACTTTCCGGACCACCCAGTTCCAGAAACTGCCCTGGAGACATTCCGGACCACCCAGTTCCAGGAACTGACCTGGGGACTTTGAACCCAGCCCAGCCTTCCCGCCTTTCAAGGGGCGGGACTAACGGTCCCCCAGGATACCCGAAAAGACCACCGAATAAGGAATACCCTGCGCCCTCCCAGATTCACCACACCCCTTTCCCTTCTTCCCCTATAACATCTTGCCCAACCCTCGCCCCGGGTGCGACTTCTCTGGCCCCTTTCTCTCGGACCAGTGAACCTCGCCCGGGAGCGCTCCCTAATAAAGCTCACTTGAAGCTTTCCTCTGTTTCGCGGTGCCGTTTGTTAAGATCCGACTTTACACAACCCACAAAGACAGCACATGTTCAGGGAATGGGAAAACAGAGTCCAGCTCCTGAGAGCAGAAGCTGCAAAAAATCATGGCCATTTTTAATATCGAAAATGAGAATATATTTATTTATATATTTGTATGTTTGTTTTTTGGCTGCACCACCTGGCTTGTGGGATCTTAGCTCCTGGTCTTAGTTCCCTGACCAGGAATCGAACCCAGGACCCTGGCAGTGGAAGCGCAGAATCCTAACCACTGGACCGCCAGGGGGTTCCCAGAGAAAATTTTTAATGGAAAAAGGAAATGGGGGAAAAAAGGAGCAATAAAAAAAATTTTTTTTAAAGCTTATGGGAAGAGGTAGCGTGAGGGCCCCAGTCCTAGGACCACACACATGCCCTGGGACGGTGGTTGCAGTTTCAGGGCAGGCAGATTCTGCTCTGCCTCCTCCATCTCTGCAAGCTTCAGGACCTTCTAGCGCAGATCCAAATAAAGACAAAACGCAACCACGTTCTACTCCCGTCTTGCTGACCCTGTCCTGTGGCCTTTCCCAAATATATTATACCTAAGCCTCTCCTCCTGCAGTTAAATGACATGATATGTGTGTCAAGAGTTTCGGGGAGGGCAGAGTACACACTCAAATGATAATAGTAGTAAGACTTGTTATACCCAGTGAGAGGCAACGTCTCATGACTATGAGAAGATTCAAATAGTTAATCCACGTCAAGTCCTTAGGACAATCCCTGGTACTTAAAAAAGACCCCCAAAGTGCTGTTGCTATTGTGGTTGCTGTGGGTATTTTAAGAGGCCCCATCAAACTTATAAAACATGAGAAGCTTAGTATATGTCACGAAAACAGCTAAGGCTTTAGAACTACAACGTCCAACGCAGTAGCCAGTAGCCATAGCAACTATGAAAACTTTAATTTATCAAATTATGTACAACTAAGAATTCAGTTCCATGGCCACATGCCAAGTGCTCAAGAGCCACACGTGGTCAGTGGCCACCATACTGAACATCGCGGACACAGAACTTCCGCATCTGTGCATAAAGTTGGGTAGGACAGAGCTGTTTTGCGGGTCCCAGTTCCTTTTGAAAGGACTTTATGCTAATTAACTCACGTCATCCACACAACAACCCCATCTATAGGGCAGGTTTCGTGACTGCAACCTCTTTACAGACGAGGAAACTGAGGCTCAGAACATTAGGACACGGGTCCAAAGACACAGAGCTGGGATTTGAACCGGGCAGACCTGTCTCCCAACCAGTCCTAATCAATTCTTGTTTTTTTCAGTATTGTTGAAGCAATTCCTTTCTTCCCTTCTTCATTCCTGCATCTTCCTCCCCTCCCCGCTCTCCTTCCCAACCCCCTCCCTTCCTTCTTCTCTTCCCTCTCCTTCCTTTCCCCCCTCCCCTCCCTCTCCTCTCAAGCCCCTCCCCTCCTGCCCCTCTTTTGGTCTTCCCTCCTCCCCATTTCTCCCTCCTGATCCCCCTCCCCTTCTCCCAGTAGGAGTACCACTCTCCTCCCCGCCCCTCTCCATCTCCCCCGCCACCCTCCACCCCTCCCCTAACTCCTCCTCCCTCCTTCCTTTTCCCCCTCCCCTCCCACTCTCTCCAAGCCCCTCTCCATCTCCCCCCTCCCCACTAATCCCTCTTCTTCTCCCACCTCTCAGTCCCCGCCCACCCCGGTCGGCGCGCGGAAGAGTCTGGGAGCGCGGGGTGGGTGTGGCCTCACGCGGCGCGGGGGCGGGGCGGGAGCAGCCGAGCCGCGCAGGTGCAGACCGCGCTCTCGCTGGCCATATTGCGGTCAGAACCCCACAGCGGCCCCGCCGGGTTTTCGTCGACGGGGAGGACCATGCACCCTGGATCGCGGGAGGGACCCCGGAGGGGGCTCTGAATCCCTGCCCCACCCCTGCGTGCCTCAGTTTCCCCGCCTGGACAGTGGGTGCGAGGACCCCACCTGTAGCCGAGGTGCTCCGCGGGGCTCCATCCGCCGGATCTGCTCCGTTCTCGCTACTGTTTAGGTAATAGTAACGGCCCCGCCGCCGCTGGCAGTCACGGAACGTTGATTTCCTCAGTGCCGGGCGTTGAGCTGAGTGCTCAGTGCTTAGTCAGCTAAGCTGAGTGCTTAGCTGAATACTCACTCCGCGGCCCGCAGAGGGTGCCCCGCTCCAGCAGTGCCAGCGTCGCCCGCCCGGAGGTCGTCAGAGATGCAGATTCTCGGGCCCCCTCTCCCGGGAAGACCGACCCAGATTCCCTGGGTGTGTCCCCCGGGGCCGTGGCCTCCTAAGCTTTCCCGGTGATGCTGATGCTGATGAAGTGAGAGAGACGCCCTTTCAGCTCGTTAAACCCTTTCAGTAGCCTGATCCGGTACGCACTGTGACTTCCCCATAACTGAGGCACCGAAAAGACTCCCCACCCCACCCCCTCGCACCATCAGCACCAGGGGGTTATTAAGTGCGACTTAATAACCACACTTAGGAAGCTCCGTGTCCGGCACCATTCTAGGGGTCTTTATCTGTATTGACTCACTTAATTCTCACAACCCTATAAAGTAGGGGTATTATGTCCCTCACCTTACACAGGAGGAAACAGAGGTTAAGTGACCTGCCCAGGAACACACAACTAGGATGTGGCAGAGCCGAGACTGGAAGCCAGGCAGTCTGGATCCAGAGTCTGGTCTCTGTCAGAACAGTGCTCTCCAGGGTGGGGCATCTGCCAGGCCATGCAGTGGGGTGCAGCCAGAGAATGTTAGAGCTTGTGTTCCTGGGTCGTTTCAGTCCGAACATATAGTGATTCAACTTTACTCCTTAATTCAAAGATCCGGTTTTTTTTCATAGTTTAATATCTCCAAAATTAGGATGTGTCTTACCACTGACGGTATATTGTGGTTTATTTGGCAGATTCTTTTTTTTCCTTAGTGAGATAAAATCATGTTTTCTTTCAACCTATGGTCTCTTGGAGTAAATGAAATACAGTTTTTACTAGAGTACATGTATATACATATATACGGCATTTGGTGTAGTTACGTGTATTAATGTAATTATGGTATTTCATGTGAGCATGTACTAATAGACCTTATTATATACATGTATGTACAGCATTTAATATATCTTTATATATACACCTTATTTACAGGGAATATGGTATTTAGAGTTTATTTACCTTATATATATGTATATATGGTATTTGTTCTGTGTAAATAGTTTATATGCCAATGTATATGGTATTCAGAACTGTAGTATATATATAATCAGTTTACATATATCTTACACACGTGCCTATGTAGTATTTAGTGTGCATGATTACACATTACACATTTATACAGGTATAAATGGTATTTAGTACCATAGCACACAGATATAAGATCACATATATTTTATATACATATATATGTGGCATGTGGTTGAACCACATATACATGTATATGTGATATTTTGTGCATATATCTTATACACATGTCATGTATATCAGTTTCTATATATCTTATATGCATGTACATATGGTATTTAGTGTGTGGTTACATCTCATATGCACATAGATACGGTATTTAGAATGTGTGTGCACCTAATGTACTCAAATATAGATATATAATTTTATTGTGTTTCGCAGATACTGCGTTTTTTTACAAATTGAAGGCTTGTGGCAACCCTGCATTGATCAAGCCTATTGGTGCTATTTTTCCAACAGCATTTGCTCACTTCTTGTCTCTGTGTCACATTTTGGCAATTCTGAAAATACTTCAAACTTTTAAAAATTATTTGTTACGGTGATCTGTGATCAGTGATCTTTGGTGTTACTACTGCAAAAAAACTACCACTCACTGAGGCTCAGATGATGGTCAGCATTATTTAGCAATAAAGGATTTTTAAATTAAGATACGTACATTGTTTTTAGACATCATGCTACTGCACATTTAACAGATTACAGTATAATATAGACATAACTTTATATGCCCTGGGAAACCAAAAAATTTGTGTGACTCTCCTTATTGCGATATTTGCCTTATTGTGGTGTTTGGGAACCTAACCCACAATATCTGCAAGGTATATTTGCACCTGACCATGCATACTCATGGCAGCATTACAACAGCCAAAATGTGAAAACAACCCTAATGTCCATTAGCAGAGAATGGATAACAAAACGTGGTATGTTCACACAATGGAACATTTTTCAGCCATGAAAAGGAATGAGGCCCTGATACATGCTACCACATGGGTGAACCTCAAATACACCCAGCTCAGTGAAACAAGCCAGACACAAAGGGCCACATAGTGTAGGATTCCTTGTGTATGAAATGTCCAGAACAGGCAAATCCATGGAAACAGAAAGCAGATTGGTGGTTGCCAGGGCCTGCGGTGAGGAGGGAATGGGGAGGGACTGCTTCATGGGTGCAAGGTTTCCCTTTGGAGGTGATGAAAATGTTTTGGAACTAGATAGCGGTAATGGTTACACAACATTATGAATGTGCTAAATGCCACTGAACTGTACACTTTAAAATGGGTAAAATGTTAAATTTCATGTGTATTTGAGCATAATGAAAAAGGAGGGGGTGGGGGGTGGCTAGTTGTGAGCCAAATCCTTTGTAGGGTACTGGAATAAAACATAATAAAGGGAAGCCCAGTTTAGTAGGAAGAATGTTGAATATATAGATGGCGATAATAAAATAACAACAACAATAAAACATATATCCCTTACCACATGGCAAGCACTGTTCATAACGAGTTACTTACACTAACTTGTTGAAATGTCATAATGACCCCATGAGATGGGGACCTTATGCCCATTTTCTAGATGAGGAAACTGAGGCACAGAGAGGTTGAGTAACCTGCCCAAAGCTACACAGCAGGTAAGTGGCAGAGCCAGAATTGAAACCCAGGTATCTGGCTCCTGCAGTCTCACAGTTCACCAGCCCAGGCAACAGGTGTCAAAGGAGAGTGGCAGTCAAGGCCTTGGTCAGCGCCTAGGTGAGAGGCCCTGGTTCTCTCCAGAGCCCCATGAGCTGGGTCAGGGATGGTGGCCAGAGGAAACTGATGCAGTACGGAGCAGTCAAGGGCATGATGAACACTCTGCAGCTGGGGACTGATTTCTCTGTCCCTGGGCCTCAGTTCCTGGGGGCTTTTTCATCTGGTAGCAGAGCCGGACCCCAAGTGTAAGCTGGGGCCTGGGGCAGTGGTGGGGGCTCAGCCGCTTGGCCCTAAGGGTGGATCTCAGGTCCAGGTCCTGATGGGGGTGTCTAGGCAGAGTGGCCCTGGGTCTGAACCCACCTGGGAGAGACATCCCCACTCCCTACTTCCCCAGCCACCACACTGTGGTGGTGTCTGGGTAGCATGAGCCCATGGGGTGTGTGTGTGCTGTGTCTCTGTGTTTCTCTGGATGAGAAGAGCTGTGTGTGTGTGTGTGTGTGTGTGTGTGTGTGTGTGTGTGTGAATCCAGGGGGCAGGGCTAGGCCTGGTCTCTCACTGTGCCCCCTCTCTTTCTCTCCCTTCACCACAGTTCCATCAGCCCCCAGACCCCACCACCCATCCCCTGGTCACTGTGGGCAGTGGAGGGATGGCTGCCCAGCTGCCGGCTGACAAGGCCCTGGTGAGTAGTGTCAGCTCCTGGCCCTCCTCCTCGTGGGTGGCTCAGGTTGGGCCTCGAGTCAAATGAGGCCCTGCTGGAGCCCCCCTCCGGGGCCTGTGCCCTGTCACCTGGGGCAGGGTGGCCACGAATACAACTTTATGCCGAGTCCCACAAGTCCTCATAGAGAATCATCAAACTTTGGGATGGCCTTGGGGACCGCCACACAGCCCTGAAGCCCCAAACCAAATCCAGTCCCAGCCCTGTAATAATGATGTCATCCTAATGACAGCTGGCGTTTCTTGAGCACCTACTGTGTGCCACTGCCATTCTGTGCTGGGGGAGGGGGGTATTCCCTGGGAGGACCCACTGAGGCCAGGGCCTTGCCCCACCTCCCTGGCTCCTCCAGCCCTGCCGGCCTGGTTGAACCAGACATCTTTGCTGTCACAGGAGTTGGTGACATTCAAAGATGTGGCCGTGAACTTCACACAGGAGTGGCAGCAGCTGGAGCCAGCTCAGAGGGGCCTGTACAAGGATGTGATGCTTGAGAACTTCCAGAACTTGAGCTCCCTGGGTAAAACGGGGGGCTCTGGGGAGGGCCCTTTTCCTAGTTCATAGGTGGCCCCTTCTCGCTGTGTCCTCACAAGGAGGAAGGGGTGAGAGAGATCTCATTAATCCCATTTGTGAGTACTCTGCCTTTATGACCTAATCACCTCCCAACCACCTAATGCCATCACCTGGGGATTAGGAGTTCCACATATGAATTTGCGGGGGGGGGGGCACATATATTCTGTCCACTGCACACACACACTAGACCTCATTCTAGAGCCCTTGGCAAGTACCTGAGGAGGCTTCTCTTTGCTTTCCCAGCCCCCAGCCGTCACCCCTTCCAGCTCTGGGAGTAGGTGACATGGGTGACATTCGTGTTTTCCGTCTCTTTCAGAAATGGAGACTGGAGAGGAATGGCCCAGTGGAAGCTGTCCCTGCAGGAGTATCCCCTGAGCTGGACCTGGAAGATCTGGGAGGTGGCTGCCCCTGGGGCTGTGCATCAGGAGAGGCCGGGACAGCTTCAGGAAGGGCCCCTTCAGAGCATCAGCCAGGAGACCCCCAGCCAGGAATTCCAGGAGGGAGGGGACCCCACAAGTGCGGCCCGCGGAATGCCAACTGGGAGAGCCCCTGCCGTCACTGAGAAGTCCTGTGTGCCAGGAGTGCGGGGAGGCCTCTGCACACTGCACCGAGCTGGCGCAGCACCAGCGCGTGCACGCCCTGGACAAACCCTTCGCCTGGGGCGAGTGTGGGAGACGCTCCCGCAGGAGAGCCACGCTCACAGTGCACCAGCGCGTCCACACCAGCGAGAAGCCGTTCACGTGCGCCGAGGGCGGCAAGGCCTTCTGCCAGCTTGCCATCCTCACAGTGCACCGGCGCATCCACATGGGCGAGCGGCCCTACCGGTGTGCCGAGTGCGGCCGTGCCTTCGTGCAGAACACGCAGCTGCTCGGGCACCGGCGCGCACACACCGGCGAGCGGCCCTACAAGTGCGGCGAGTGAGGCAAGGCCTTCACCCTCATCACCAACCTGGTGGACCACCAGCGCATCCACACCAGGGAGAAGCCCTTCGTGTGTGACCTGTGCGGTAAGCGCTTCACCAAGCGCTCCTCCCTCCTCGGGCACCAGTGGGCCGCCAGAGGCGACAGGCCCCACCCCTGCAGGGTGTGCGGGAAGGCCTTCTGCAAGAAATCCGAGCGGGTCAACCACCACCGCACGCACACGGGCGAGCGGCCGTTCAAGTGCTACGAGTGCGGCAAGGCCTTCAGCCAGAAGGCGCAGCTCGTGGTGTACCGGCGCAGCCACACGGGCGAGAAGCCTTTCCACTGCAAAGCCTGCGGGAGATCCTACAGCCAGAAGGGCTACCTCACCGTGCACCGGTGGACCCATACCGGAGAGAGACCCTTTGAGTGCACGGAGTGTGGCAAGACCTTCAGCCAGAAGGCGCACCTCTCCATTCACCTGCACATCCACACGGGCGAGAAGCCCTTACCGCTGCGGCGAATGCGGGAGAAGCTTCCGGAAGGTGTCCTTCCTGCTCCAGCATCAGGCCATCCAGTGACGAGAGGCCCTTCCAGTGTGGCGTGTGGAGAAAGGCCTTCGTGCGGAAGTCCACCCTGGTCCAGCACGGCCGAATCCACACAGGGGAGAAGCCCTACTAGTGCTGGCAGTGTGGGAAAGACTTCCAGCACCAGCCCACGCTGACGGCGCACCGGAATATCCCCACCGGGGTGGTGGGGGGGGTGGCCCTATGAGTGCAAGGTGTACGGCAAGGCCTTCAGGCGCATCGGGAACCTCACCTGCCACCAGAAGACCCACGCTGCTGCGGGGGTGGCCGCCAGGGAGCCCAGCCTTCTGCCCACCCTCCCAGATAACCTGTCACAGGTCAGGCCTGAGATGGCAGCCAAGTTTCAGCCTCCTCCCGTCATCACTTTAGAATTAACTTAGGGTCAAGAGACGCCCTTGGGGCTTGTGACACATTCCTGAGAATTCCCTCAGGACAGGCGATAGCCGCCCTACTTCAGCAGTGTGCGACATGTGCAACCACACAGGGCCTGACCCACGCTCGGTCTCACGCTCTGCAGTCACCATTTTGAAATGCTTAATAATCTCTGGACAGAGGGCCCCATATTTTCGTTTTGCACCAGGCTCCAAAAATTATCCCCTTTCCCAGGGGAGAGATTGGATTAGGCAGGGGTTGGCAAACCGCAGCCCCTGGCCCCCGAGGTAAGAATGGCTTTCACACTGTAAAATAAAGTGAAGGGTTGTAAAATAAAGCGAAAAGAATATGACACAGAGAGAGCTTTTGTGGCTTGCAAGGAATACACAGTCTCTGGCCTTTTGCAGAAAAGGCTGGCCAACCCCTGCCATCAACCAACAGTTATCTGTGGAATTCCACACCCTTCCTCAGCACAGGTTGGCAAAACCCGTTTGGTCTCATGGTCCCTCTTGGAGGTTCCCTCAGGTGGGCTCCTGGGACTAAGTGGAGGAGACTGGCCGGCTCCATTCTTTCACTTCCCTCTAGGCCTTTTTAAAAAAATATATATATATATATATATTTATTTATTTATTTTTGGCTGCATTGGGTCTTTGTTGCTGCACGTGGGCTCTCTCTAGTTGCAGCGAGGGGTGGCTACTCTTCGTTTTGGTGCACGGGCTTCTCATTGTGGTGGCTTTTCTTGTTGCGGAGCATGGGCTCTAGGCGTGCGGGCTTCAGTAGTTGTGGCACGTGGGCTCAATGGTTGTGGTTCGCGGGCTCTAGAGTGCAGGCTCAGTAGTTGTGGTGCACGGGCTTAGCTGCTCCACGGCATGTGGGATCTTCCCGGACCAGGGCTCGAACCTGTGTCCCCTGCATTGGCAGGCAGATTCTTAACCACTGAGCCACCAGGGAAGCCCTTACTGTGGCTCAGACCTGCTGCTGTCCTTGGTGCTGAACATCACCTGCGTACCTGGCACTTTACCGGGAATAAACGTGATTCTCCGTTAAATGGCTGCTTATTCACTGCAGGATCTGGCGTCTCTGCCAGAAAGGTTTGTCCAGTGGGAGCTTGTTGTAGCTCACTCACTGTATTCGTTTGCTCCGGCTGCCATGGCAAAAGACCCCAGACAGTGCAGTGGGCTTGAATGGCAGAAATCTATTTTCTCACCGTCTGGGATCTGGGTGTTAGCAGGGTTGATTTCTCCTAAGGCCTCGCTCCTTGGCTTGCAGATGGCGGTCCTCCTGTGGCCTCTTCACGTGGCTGTCCCTCTGCCCGTGTGCGGCCTGGCATCTCTCTCTCTCTTCTTAGGACACCAGTCATTGGATTACGGCCCACTCATATGATCTCACAGAACCCTAATTATCCCTTTAAAGGCCCTATCTCCAAATGCAGTCACATTTTGAAGTTACTGGGTGTTAGGATTTCAATATATGAATTTGGGGAGAACACGTGCAATCTATAACATCCTTAAATGGCTAGAAACTTAGCCTTTTGCAACTGTAGCTGCTGTCTACATGTTACTGGAAAGCATGAGCACCCACCTTGCATTTTGGGTGGCAGGGGGAGACAGCAACCCCCCACACTCCTCACTTTCCTTCCTTCCTGGTGCAGAGTTAGTCCTGGGACGCAGCTGTCCTGCCAGAGACCGCATTTCCCACTTGCATCCAGGAAGGGGCATGGACCACTCCTCCCTGTGGAAGGTGAGGAGAGGGATGTGTCCAGAAAAGGCTGGGCCTTTGCCACCTGCCCTTCCCCCATCCACCCCCCGGATGCCGACCCCAGAGTGTTTCCAGAAGTGGTGAGCTGAAGGTGGTAGAGGGAGTTTGGACCCCCGAGTCACCCTGTGGAGATCCTCCTACGATCGGCTGCAAGGAATTAGGCCCCAGGTCTTTGGGGTTTGTTGCTGCATTTCGTCCATGCTGACCCAGCTCTGTGACCTCACCATCACCTCCACCCTGTGTGGGAGGTCAGGCATCACCTCCATTGAACAGACAAGGAGGCACCGAGCAAGCTCAGGTTGACCACTGGGTGAGTGGCAGTACCAGTGGTTGAGTCCAGGATCCCCTGACCCCAGAGCCCACTTGATCACTCCTCCACTCTGCAGGGGCTGCAGACCAGGGGTCCAATCTGTTTCTTGCCCCAGATGTCGTTGGTGTGGCCTGCTTGGGCCTGGCCCAAGTAGCATTTCTTAAATATGGGAATTTGGTGTTTAGGAAACAGAAACATTGCACATAAAAGCTTTCAGCTCCAAGATCTTGAGCAAAGCATTAGTACTCTGAGCCTCAGTTTCCTCAGCTGAAAAACCAAGATAATAATAGCATTCTAGATAGTGCTTATTAATATTTTATTTGACTGTTGATAATAGAGCACTGTATTTATTATTTACTATTAATTAATGATAACAATAGAGCACTATTATCAATAGTAAAATAATAAGATATTATTAAGGTGTGGATGAGGCATACATTAGACAATAAGCCTGCTTGACTCAAAGCACTTTATGTTCACAAGAATCCCATCCAGTATGTCAGGGGGTCATAAATCTGTGATTTGAGAGAGGATGGTTTGCACCTCTCCTGAAATTCCAAAACTTCCAGGAGATTCCTGGCCATCACCAGCTTCTGGATCTGTGTCCAGGCCCTCAGTGAATAATACTGGACGGTGACCACGGGTCTCTGATAACTCTCCAGGGCTTGTCTCTGTCCAAGGTCTCAGTTACCTGCATCCCGTCCTGACCTACCAGGGACCAGGTGGCGCTGAGAGAAGAGGGTGCTCCCACACCCCTCCTCCCCGTCCTTTCCCATTTGATGAGAGGACTGGGCCAGGTGTGGAAAGGTCTAGCAGGGAGAGGCTGAGTGTCCCATCTCATGAGTAGGAGGTGATGGGAGGGAAGCACAGGAGGAGGGTGGCGACATGGCTGCTAGGCCAAACCGTCAGAGACCCCTACTCTTAGCTCCTACTGGGGGGCCTAGAAGGTTGCCAAGCTCCATGTGCTCGTTTTATTGAAAGACCATGTCTCATGCCCCTGCCTGACTGCACGACCTGCCTGGACAGGTCCTCAGGGTGCAGCCTGAGGGATGGTTGTCTCCACTTCGTCCTGGAAACACCCCTGGACGACACCTCCCAGCCTCCATGTAGGTCTGAGGGGAGGCAGCTGTCAAAGGCGTGGTAGACAGTGGGAGACACTGGGCCACTTCCGGTCCGGTGCTAAGGTGTTGGTCAGACTTACCTCCCCCAGGCTGCCTCCCCTGACCTGCCGCTGGAACGCTCATGGTGGCTGGCAGCCAGCTCTGACCAGCCCTGTGTCCTCAGGGGTGGACGGGATGTAGGTCCTAAGTGACCACAAGGAGTGCGACTGGGTGGAATTTTTGGTCTGAGACTGACAGAGAAGCGAGGGAGCAGGAGAGAGGCAGAGAGGCTGGGGGCTCTGTTGTCTGAGGCTCTGTGTTGCCAGGACCTGCAGCTTAGCCTGCCCCTGACTATCCTATCAATCGACTTTGGAGATGCCCACAACCCCCTTTTTAAAGCAGAGGGAACCGAAGCACAGAGGGTTAGAAGGAACTCACTCGCTCACAGCTGGGGCTCACCTTCGATTCATCCAAGGCTCACACTTGCCCTGTGCGTCACAGTCACTCACCCGGCCACCCCTGCCCCGCCCCCCCAAGCAGGAAACCTGATCACATGACATCTGTTCTTGCCGACGGGAATGGGGGCATGGCGAAGAAAGCTGGTGCAAACAGATGTGACCCGGAGCCTCTCAGTCTCTCTGGGCCCTGCCCCCATCCTGTGGTCAAGAGAGCACAGAGGACAGCCAGGACCGGTGGCTCTCGTGGTGACCGAGGCAATGAGAAGTTTCCCCAAAGAAAATGTCACACGCAGCAGGACCTCACTGGCACAACAAAAACCAGAGAGGCCATCCGATGACACTGGGGCCGGCTTCTCCGTGTCATCCCACTTCTGCCCGAATGTGATCTGAGCAGAATAGACCCCACGCCCACGTCAAGGGTGGACAGTGGTTTCAGGCCTATCTGGGCAGTCACTCCCATTCATTCCCCTTCCACAGCTACTATTTCAAGGATGAGGGCGAGACCCATATCTAAGCCAATCAGCACATGGCATTTCTCTGGTCAGAACAATCAGCCCCTGGTGAGTCCAGCGGAATGAAGCGTAGGGCTTTTTTGCCAATGAATGGAAGAGGTCTGTCTCCATCTGCACGAGACTGAGGAAGTGTGTCAAGAGGAGCTGCTGGAAACCACCATGAAACCACAAGGGAAGCCAGCCTGAGGACGAGGCCAGTGCATGAAGGGAGAGCCAGCAGACCACGGGGAGGCAGAGCTGTGGTTCTGACGCGCTGTGCGTCTGGATCAAGCCCACCCTGATGCCTGAACCCTGACATTCAAAAACTGTCCATGTTTCTACATGGCTGTTTTTCCTACCTACAACACGAAGTGTGCTTACTAATATAAGTGGTTGCTTAAAATGAATTATTCTTTGTGCACCCCGGCGTCAGGAAGTGTGGGACATTCAGACACGCCAGGACATTTGCGACCAGTAGCACAGAACATTAAAATAAAAAGGTGGTGGAAAAGGTCCCAGAGAGGGGAGACTGGGGGAACTCTATGTGTACACAAAGCTTCAGGTCAGCCTTAGGAGACTCCAAGTTTAACTGCAAAAGATAACTATGTAAAGAGACTCAGATGTGCAACTTATTGAATCCGGTTAAGTATTTTAACCTGAATATCAAGCCTGTTGTTACTCGCTCCCCTGCCCTCTCCCACAAGCACTGAAACCGACTTTGACAGCACACCTGTTACCTGTATCTTTCTCACCTGATGACTGTTTAAGATGACACTGGTCTCCCTTCATGAAAAGTTTTATTAAAAAAAAAATTTAACAGACCACTATGAGAAACTTTGGCAGCCAAACCGGTTACTGTTATTGCTAACCCTGAAAAAAAATTTTTTTCCTCTCACGAACTTGCCAACTTCTACCGCTTATTAGCCTGGGGGGAGGAGGCTTCCAGTACGGTTTAGGGAGACTGCAGGGGGGCTGGGATATGGAAGGACGACGAAGGGTCCCCCTCTAGCTCTTCCCCATAGAGGAAACTCACTGACAACCTACGTCTGGACTAGACCGAGGGTGTGTGTGACAAGGGGAAAAACGTCCCCACGCTCTTATCAAGTCCTGCACGCCTCTCCCCAACTTTACTGTCGGAACGGAGACCGACCGGAGGCTCCATCTCAGCGCTTAAAATGTACTGAGCGCTTGGTCTGGAACCCCGACGAGCTCCGTTCCTGGAACTCCCGCGAGTTACCAGCCACAGCCAACCTTGCAACGTTCCCAAGTACACTGGGCAAGGAGGAACTTGCCTTCCGGCTCGGTGGTGTGGACGCCCGGCCGGGAAGGAGCGCGTGGGAACCAAGACCCCCACAATTCCTAAGAGCCGCGGGGCTGCGCCACCCTGGGCCCGCACTTGAGAACTCCCAGAGAGCCGACGGCCCGTGCTACGGACGCCGCCCACCTGGTGTAGACTGGGGCGCCCCAAGCACCCTAGGTGTGGATCCTCAGGTGCCGCGTGAGGTTGGTGTTCCGGCTGAAGGTTTTCCCGCACTCGCCGCACCTGTAGGGCTTCTCCCCGGTGTGGATCCTCTGGTGAACCGTGAGCGAGGAGTTCTTGATGAAGGCCTTGCCGCACTGCGCGCACCGGTACGGCTTCTCGCCCGTGTGGATGCGCTGGTGTTCGATGAGGTAGGCGCTCTGGCTGAAGGCCTTCCCGCACTCGCCGCACGCGTACGGCTTCTCGCCGGTGTGGCCCATCTGGTGTACCACCAGGGACGAGCGGCCCGTGAAGTGCTTCTTGCAGATGTAGCACGCGTACGGCTTCTCGCCGGTGTGGATGCGCTGGTGCTGGGTCAGCGCGGAGTTCTTGCTAAAGGCCTTGCCGCACTGGCCGCACTCGAAAGGCTTCACCCCGATGTGCAGCCTCTGGTGCTGGATCAGGTAGGCGCTCTGGCTGAAGGCCTTGCCGCACTCGCCGCACGCGTACGGCTTCTCGCCCGTGTGGTTGCGCCGGTGCAGCGTCAGCGACGAGCTCTTGTTGAAGGCGCGGCCGCAGTCCCCGCACGCGTACGGCTTCTCGCCCGTGTGCGTGCGCTGGTGCTCCGTCAGGTGCATGTTCTGGCTGAAGGCGCGGCCGCATTCGCCGCACACGTACGGCTTCTCGCCCGTGTGCGTGCGCTGGTGCACGATCAGGTGCATGTTCTGGCGGAAGGCCTTGCCGCACTCTCCGCACGCGTACGGCTTCTCGCCCGTGTGGACCCGCTCGTGCTGGGCGAGGGAGGAGGTCTTCCGGAAGGCTTTCCCGCACACGCCGCACGCGTACGGCTTCTCGCCGGTGTGCGTGCGCTGGTGCACGATGAGGTTCATGCTCTGGCTGAAGGCGCGGCCGCAGTCCCCGCACGCGTACGGCTTCTCGCCCGTGTGGACCCGCTGGTGGATGGTCAGCGACGACCGTTCCAGAAAGTGCTTCCCACACACGTCGCACTGGAAGGGCTTCTCCCCGGTGTGGATGCGCTGGTGTTTCACCAGCGACGAGCTGCGGCCAAAAGCCTTGCCACACTCGCTGCAGTCGTAGGATTTCTTCTCCACGTCCGGTCTGGAAGGTTTACCAAGGTCCGAGTTACCTGCGAGGTTCTTGCCCCACATGGCAAACGGGTGGATCCCTGCTTCCCTCGGACCCCCCGACCTGGGTGGCGCCGGGGTGGGGCTCTGGTTAACGAACGCCAGCAATTCACGACATTCGGGGTCCGACTCCCGGGAGATTTCCAGCCGCCCCGGGCAGGTCCTAGCGCTTCCCCGCCGCGACTCCACCCTGTCACCCTGCGTCCGCGCTCCGTCCACGGCTGAACCCCAGGCCCCGGATGGTCTGTCTTCCGAAATCTCTTCCTTCAGGTCCGGTTCTTTCATTTCAGGTCTCATTTCCAAGTCTGGCGGGGGAGGAGGAGAGGAGAAGAAATGTACGCGGTTAATGCTGGGTGGAAGTAATTTCCCAAGCGGGAGTGGGTAAGCGACAGGGCACGGATGGAGAAGCTAAGAGCAAAGCAATGCGCTGACGACACACGTGGTTTCAGAAGGCAGAACCAACCTAGGAGGTGAGCGGAGAACTAGAAATGTCCCTTTCGGAGCTCGGAGGAGACACACAAGTTGGGCTGAGAGGGGGCGGGTCAGAAAGGCTCTCGCAAACCTGAGTGAGGAGTTTCTGCAATGGATTCCTCCCTTCCAGGGTCCATCCTGAATATCCCCAACCAGTCATGCTTCGCAGAGCATCGATTTTGTATTAGAAATGATACAAATACAGCTGACGTTTATGGCGCGTGCATGTTACCCCGTCTTTCCGGGCCCCGGCCCAGCTCCATCCCGCCCTCCCCAGCCCCGTAGGCCTCACTCCCCTCCTCCACTGCCCAGTCGTGGAGCGCAGGTATCCCCGTCGGGCTGGCTCCAGACCTCTCCTCTTTGCACATCCATCCCTTCCTGGTCACCAAGCGAAGTCTCCAATCCCCTCCCACGTGTATCCTGTTCATTTCTGTTTCCTGTCTGAGGTCCGGACTCTGTATCATGGACCTAATGGCTTCATTCCCAACATTTAAAAGTTGTGAGATCTTACACAAAAATGTAACGAAAAGTGTGACGATATGACCACACAAAGCCTTTATTCCTATGAGGTGATAAAAAGCAGGAGTGGAGCAGCAGCTGTTCCCCGACCCCTCATTTAACCCCCACCTGGCCCCACCAACACTTGAGTTTGAGACCTCCCCTCCCCTAAGTCATGTCATGCCTTCATGGGCCCGCCAAGGGAGTCTGGACTTCTATATAGTGATGCCTCCCAAATGTATGCCCCCCACCCAGACCTGCTGAGTTCTGCTGAGGACTATTCAGAAGCCTCCTGTGTCCCTCTTGGGTATGGCAAACCCGTTTAACAGGAAACTTGTGATTTTGGAACCCTCACCCCCACCCCAAATGATAAAAAAAAGAAAGAAAGGCTCATCAAAGAGAGGTAGCAACATAGTCAGACACAGAAGGACACTCATATGAGGTCCCCAGAGGAGTCAAATTTATAGAGACAGAAAGTAGACGGTGGGTCCCAGGGGCTGGGGGAGGAGGGAACAGGGAGTGTTTACTGGGGACCAGGTTGGGGAAGATGAAAAGGCCTCTGGAGATGGATGGTGGTGACGGTTGCACAACAATATGAATGTACTCAATACCACTGAACTGTACATGTAAAAAAGGGCTAAAATGGTAAATTTTGTGTTATATGTATTTTACCATAATTTTAAAAAGTGTTTTAAAAATAAAGATTTAGCAGTCATTTTTGATTCGTCCCTTCCCTCGCATCATCCAGGCTGTTGAGTGCCACTGGATGGGCAAAGCAGCTTGAACCAGACCAAATCTCTCCACCAACACAGCCAACCATCGAGTCAGGCACCGCAGGTTTCCTGCCTACACCCTCTGCCCTCTACAAGGCGCTGTCCACTCAGTGGTAGGGATCTTCTCAGGCAGGCCAAGCCCTCCAGCATCTCCCCAGTGCACTGAGAATCAAGGCCAAGACCTTCCCTCCTGGGCCCTTGGGCAGACAGAGCCAGCCTGGATCCTGCCGACCACGCCAGTGTGTTGCCAGACTAACGCACCTTCCTTTTCTTCAGGCACACTTGCCCTGCGGCTCCCTTTTTACCCCCTTGTCTGTGCTGAGCTCTTCCTGCCTTGGGCCTTTGCACCTGCCGGCTCCTTGATACTCCTTGTGTGCTCATCCTCAGGCCTGTTAGCATTTATCCTCCATCCTACGGTGGAAAGGAAGATCTCTCTTGCTATCCTCTTGCCTGCTTCCTAGTAATCGTTCGTTATGGCCCATGGCCACTTGTCTTTGTCCCTTGATCTGTTTACTACCAGCCCCTGCCCCGCAGTGGAAAGTTGAGCTCCAGGAGGGCAAGACCCTGGCCTGTGCCTGGTTAGTTACAGTACCTGGCACACAGAAGGTAGCAGGTAAACATGCACTGCACACTTGCAATGTGCCCAGCACGGGGCTGAGCAATCGGCACAGATCATTCCGTGTGGTCCCCACGACCATGTAGTTATGTTTGAGATTATACCCATTTTACAGACAAGGAAACAAGCTCTGAGAATTAAGTCACTTACTCAAGGTCACACAGCATACTAGAGGCAGAGCTGAGATTGAAGCCTATGACCACAGAGCCAAGGGCCCTGGTCAGTCACTGTTTTGCTGTGTTCTTATGCTTTCCCATGCCAGAGCAAAGGATTTGAGAAATACTTGAGAGTGATCCTGGCTTAGTGACCCTGGGGTGTGGCGTGACACCCAGATGTTAGGGTAGATGGAGGCATGGGGCATGAAGGCCCCGTGACATGGGTGGGGGTGACTTCTCAGTAGGAGGAGGAAAGGAAGGCTGATGGTGGGTTTGGTTTGGGGTGCATGGGGTCTGAGACGTGCTGGGGACATACACTGGCCTGAGCCTGCAGAGATGGGAGGCACCGGAGTCTCGGTTGTGAATAGAGTTGAAAGTCTTCTGGAATAAATAAGAGAGCTGGAGGGAGCATGCCAGCAAAATCCCAGAGTTAAGGGGCAGTTAAAAGGGGGCGGCCTCCCTTTCAGGGATTAAAACCCTTCAGGAGATGTGGCAACATGGATGGACCTAGAGAATATCATATTTAGTGAAGTAAGACAGAGAAAGACAAATATTATATGAAATCACTTATATATGGAATCTAAAAAATAATACGAATGAATCTGTATAAAACAGACAGACACAGAAAACAAACATATGGTTACCAAAGGGGAAAGGCGGGGAGGGATAAATTAGGAGATTGGGATTAACAGATACACACTACTATACATAAGCTAGATAAGCAACAAGGATATATAGCACAGGGAGCTACATTCATTACCTTGTAATAACCTATAATAGAAAATAATCTAAAAATACATACGTGTATATAACTGAATCACTTTGCTGTACACCTGAAACTAACACACTATTGTAAATCAACTCTACTTCAATTTAAAAAAAAAACACAAACACCCTTCAGGAGAGATGATTTGCAAAAAAGCAAACATCAGCTCTTACTGGTGAAAAGGTATGCAAACACAGCTCAACGTCAGCCAAATTAAAAAGACCCTGCCATATGGCTTTTCACCAATCAGATCAGCAAGGAGCAAAGCATTTGATGATGTGTGGCTGGTGACAGTGTGTGGACATGGGCCTTCTTGCCCACGGTCAAGGGAAATGTTAACAGGACAACGTCTGCAGAGGCCATTTCGGCAACAAGCTACAAACATCCAAAATGTTATTCATCCCTTTTGGTCTAAATGTGGATTTTTTTCCATGGTACTAGATTTCTTGTCCTTTATAGTTTCTTTTCCCATATTATGTATTTCCACAATTGCTTCTGATCACAAAGTAATTCACACTTGTTATTAAAACATCAAACATCAAAAAATAACATAAAATGGAAGTCTCTTGCAATCTCACCATCTAACAGTTTGATGTATATTTTTAGAATTTTCTCCCAGTGCATACTTTAAAAAAATACGCACAACGCACCCTGTATGCACACACACATATGAACACACACTGTTGTTGCTGTTTTTCTGAAATGTGGCCAAGATAGAGTAACAAAGATAAGATTTCCCTCCAGCCTACAGCCTGAAGCAATGGGAGGAAGAGAGGACAAAATATATAAAGCAAAGGTTTTCAAGACACCGGACATGAGTCAACAAAGTGCAGTGATTCCTGAGACATAGGACTCCACAGAGGCAGGCCCTACGACCACCCAACTTACTCGCAGGGAAGTTCGCAGGCCACAGCACAGGAGGGGAAACTGAGGCGAAGCCCCGCAGACTCCCTGAGTTGAGGAGATGGAATTGAGAGACGGAGGCAGGTGGAGTTCACAGAACAGAGTACTGGACAGCAAAGTGTGGAGAGTGGGCTCTGGAGACAGGCAAGGTCCTCCCTCCAGGACTTGGGTTACTGATCAGAACACTCAGATACAGAAACTACCCAAGGCTGGAGAAAACCACCCGAAAGGAATTGAAAACAGTACCCAGAGCCGACGCAGGGCTGGGAACAGTGCCTCCTCACACCAGCCATGTAACTCGCACCATATAATTCATGGGGCGTTGGGCAGAACACTCAGAAGGGTCTTGTGGAGATTAAGTCGTCCTAGACTGAACACAAGCCACAAAGGCAAAAATGAAAGCAGGTCAAATGACGTGGTATTGGTGTCAAGACAGACAAATAGATGGATGAAACAGAACAGAGTCCAGAATTAGACCCACACATACATGAACAGCTGATTTTTGACAAAAGTGCAAAGGCAATTCAGTGGAGAAAATTCAGTGGAAATTTTTCAGTGGAAATATTCAGTCTTTTCAACACATGGCGGAACAACAGAACATCTATTTGACAAAAAAAAGTGAACTTGAATTAACATTTTGCATCATTAGAAAAATTAACTCTAAGGGGATCATAGAACAAAATATGAAACCTAAAACTATACAACATACAGAAGAAAACCTTTGTGGCTTTGAGATAGGCAAAGATTTCTAAAATCTGACACCAAAAGCATGATCCCTAAGGAAAATAATTTATCAATTGGACTTCAAATTAAAAACTTCTCTTCAAACAAATGATGCTGGGGAACCTGGATAGCCACATTCAAAGGAGTGACATTAGACCCCTTTTTAACATCATTCACAAAAATTAACTCAAAGTGAACCAAAGATGTACATGAAGAGCTACAACTGTTAAACTCTTAGAAGAAAACACAGGAGTAAATTTTCATGGCCTTGGTTGGTCAATGGTTTCTGAGATACGATACCAAAAGCACAAGCAACAACAACAAAATAAATAAATTGAACACATCAAAATTAAAAATGTTTGTGTTTCAAATGATGCCATCAAAAAAGAGAAAAGTCTACCCACAGAATGGGACAAAATATTTGCAAAGCATCTACCCGATAACGGACTTATGTCAACAATAATAATAATAATAAACATATAAAGAACTCTCAAAACTCAATAATAAGGAAACGAACAACCCAACTAAATAAAACAGGCAAAAGACTTGAACAGATATTTCACTGAAGAGAATATACATGTGGCAAATAAGCACATGGAAAGATTCTCAATATCAAATGAAAACTACGATATGATAAGACTACACACCAACGAGAAAGGCTGAAATGAAAAAGATTGAGCATACTGAGATTTGGCAAGCACATGGAGCAGCTGAAACTCCCACTCACTGCTGGTGGAAATGTCAAATGTTACAACTGCTTTGGAAAAAAGTTTTGAGTTTCTTTAAAAGTTAGATATACACCTCATATGTGAGCCAACCATTCTACTTACCGGTGTTTACTCAAGAGAAAGGAAAGCATATGCCTACAGAAAAACTTGTACACGCACGTTCACAGCAGCTTTATTTGTAATAGTCCAGAATTGGAAACAACCCAAATGTTCATCAACAAGTGAATGGATAAACAAATTGTGGTCTATCCATAGGCAGAATGGTATTCAGCAATAAAAAGATGTGAACTATTGATACATACAACAACATGGGTGAACCTCAAAATCATCATGCCAAGTGAAAGAAGTCAGACCAAAAAGAGACTACATGCTGTATGATTCCATGTATATAAAATTCTAGAATATGCAAATTAAACCACAGTGACATAAGGCAGACCAGTGGTTGCCTGGGGATGGAGGGTGGGTACGGGGAGGGAAGGGAGATATTACCCAGGGGCATGAGAAACTCTTCGGGGTAGTGGATATGTTCATTATCTGGATCATGGTGATGGTTTCCTGGATGTGTACAGATGTCGAAATACACTGAATTATTCTTTAAATATGTGCAGTTAATTATAGGTCAATTATACTTCCACAAAAGCTGTTGAAGAAATGGGACCATACTCTAGCTCTGAAAGTTAGTGTTTCAACAACACATCAAGGGACATCATTCCATGTCAGTGCCTACAAAGAGTGCTCATCTTTGAAAAGCATGGTTTCCATCATATGGCTACACCTTGATATGTTAGTCAGTCTTGTACATGTGGGCATTTAGGTCATTTCTATTTTTCTTCCTAAGGAAAACTTTGTACACATATAGAAAGATTTCTAAAGGGTAGGTCCCTAAAAATGGAATTGTTCAAAATTTGGCTGATAATGCCAAACTGTCCTCCAAAAGAGTTGTCCCAACATTATACTCCTAAAAGGACAGAGTCCCTTTCCCGATACCTTCATAATGCAGGCTATTATTCTTTTTCATTTCTGTGTACCTCATGAGCAAAAACTGTATTTCCTTGACTCAGTTTGTATTTCTTTGACTATTAGTAAGATTTAAAAATCTTTTATAAAGCATGATTCCATGTATTTCCACATTTATGAACTTCCATCTATAAGTCTGGCCATCATTCAGTCTTTTTCTTATTTATTCCTAGGAGCTTTTTACATAATTATAATCCTTTGACTGTTATCCATGTGGTAAATATTATTCCCCATTTCATCATCTGTCAACTTTATTTTTAGCTTTGAGTGATTTAAACTTTCTATGTAGTCAAATCTGTCAGTGATTTAAACTTTCTACGTAGTCAAATCTGTCAATCTTTTTTCTTATCTCTCTGTAGTCCTCACATGACAGGCTGATGGTAAGTGACTCAGCGAAGCTGCCCCTTACCCAGTGAGACCAGGTTCTGGAGGTTCTCTAGCATCACATCTCTGTACAGGTCCTTCTGGGAAGGTTCCAGCTGCTGCCACTCCTCCTGGGTGAAGTCCACAGTCACATCCCTGAACGTCACTGACTCCTGTAAGAGGAAACCCACAACCACTCACCGCAGGGCCCTCTTTACAGAGGTCTGGAAGAATGGCCAGAAAAGCCAAGAGGATTTCGGGAAGGCACACAGGATGTATCTGAAGTGATTTCAACAAGGACCAGCCACTCAGTTATCTTGGTGCCTCATTATTTGGGGATGGTCCTCTGACAGAGAAATAAAACAAATATGAGGCTGTTTAGAGCAGAAAGTCACAGATTTGAGAGACAGAGAAGGAATCAAAGGCAAAATGATCATAGCCCAGTGAATCAACACATTCATTAGAAGCCCAACAAAGGCAGAAACCTAGATGGAACCCAGTAGTTCACCAAAGATTCCTGAGCCCCTATAAAGCTGCAGGCACTGAGCAAGGTGCGGGATACAGACACAGAAGGTTTAAGAACTAGTTCCTCAAAGGAGGGGCAGATGAAAACACCTGTAACTGACCCACAATCTGGTCAATACTGTCATGAAGGTATGAACAAAATTCTCCAGGCGCCTGAGCAACAGCAGCTTTAGGGGGCGTCCGGGAAGACTTCAGAAAGGTGACACTGAGTTTAGGCTGGGGGAAGGATCAGTGGTCAGGTCCTTGGGGGGAGATTCCGGAGGGAGGAAGAGCTTGGGTCAAGACATGAGGCTTAAAAGGCAGATTAGACCATTGAGGAATCGTGAGAAGTTCATGTGGTGGAAGCATAAGAGACTTTCCAGCTGATGCTGTAAGCCCTGGGGATGAAATGAATGTGGCTTAGCAGGGAGAGATGATGATGATGATGATGATGGTGATGGTGATGGTGATGGTGATGGTGGTGGTGGTGGTGGTGGTGGTGGTGGTGGTGGTGATGATGGTGATGGTGGTGATGGTGATGGTGATGATGGTGATGATGGTGGTGATGGTGATGGTGATGGTGATGATGGTGATGGTAGTGACAATGGTTGTGGTGATGATGATGGTGATGGTGATGACAATGATGTTGTCAATTGTAGGTCACAACACCTATCACTTCATAGGCAGTTGCTATGTACCAGGTATTATTCTAAGGATTTGTTATAGGTTGAATTATGCTTCCTCTACTCCAAATCCATGTGTTGAAGTCCTACTCCCAGCACCTCAGAATGGGACCTTATTTGGAAATAGGGCCACTGGTTAAGATGAGGTCATACTGGAGTAGGTGGGCCCTAATCCAATATGACTGGTGTCCTTATAAATAGAGGAAATTTGAACACAGAGACATGCACACATGGAAAATACCATGTGAAAACAAGCCAAGAACTACTGGGAGCTGAGAGAGAGGCCTGAAATTGATTCTTCTCTAGACCGTTCAGAAGGAAGGGTGGTTTTCCACATATTTGTTTTGACCCCCTACTCTAAACAATGTATTTGCAGAAGTTGTTTTCATTATTATTATTTAAAGTGCTCAAAGGAAAATTCCTGGAAATCATGTATGTTTACTTTTTATTTAGATTTGTCATTTACAGGGACGTGGGCAGGTTTTAATGTTTTCCTAACCACGTTGGTGATTTAGGTGGATTCTGGAAACTTTGAGTTTTTGTTCTGCAGTTAATTTTTTTTTTTTTTTTTTTGCGGTACGCGGGTCTCTCACTGCTGTGGTCTCTCCCGTCGCGGAGCACAGGCTCCGGACGCGCAGGCTCAGCGGCCATGGCTCACGGGCCCAGCCGCTCCGCGGCATGTGGGATCTTCCCGGACCGGGGCACGAACCCGTGTCCCCTGCATTGGCAGGCGGACTCTCAACCACTGCGCCACCAGGGAAGCCCTGTAGTTAATTTTTATTAAAAAATGTATTACTTGGGAAAAAAAAATCAAGGTGTTGGCCCAGCCAACACCTTGATTTTTGACTTCCAGCCTCCAGAACTGTGAGAAAATATATTTCTGTTGTTTAAGCCTGTCTGTGGTATTTTGTTATGGCAACCCTAGCAAACCAATACATCTGTCTTGCTCTCTACTATTTCCCCAGTGTTTAGTACAATGCCTGGCATATAGTAGGCACTCAATGAATAGTTCTTGAATGAATAAATGGGTCAGTAAGGATGCTGTGAGGATTAAATGAGTTAATCCATGTTTGACACTCAGAACAGTGCACAGCATACAGTAGGTGCTTAATTACCATCAGCTACTATTACTGCCACCCACATCCACAGGTCCTTGGCTCTCCCCAGTGCTCTGAGCCCCCGACATGAGAACCGTGAACCCTGGCTCACCCTCCCTGAGAGGAGGCCTCACCTCCTGGTCAGTCCTATCATGGTCCCCATGTGCCCGCCCAGAGGCTTTGGGCTCATGCTGGCCTCCTCTGCCTCGTGGGTCACTACTGTTTGATGAGGAAGCAGTACAAGGCAGTGGTTGAGAGTGTGGGCTCAGGAGCCTGGAAGCCTGCAATGAAATCCTGGCTCTACCCTCAATGGCTGTCTTTTCCTTGAGCAAGTGCCTTAACCTCTCTGAACTTCATTTGTTCATAATAAAAATGTCCCCCTCTGTAGTTGTCATGGGGGTTGAATGTGGTAATGCATATATGGTTCCAGCACAGTGTCTGGTATGGCTGGAGTAAGTTCTCGATGAATGTCAACTATTACATTTGATTGATTTTGACATTTCACATATGCATCTTATATATATACTTATTATTAGTAGTAGTTATTATTATTTAACATTTATTTATTTTGGCCAGGCTGGGTCCTAGTCATGGCATGCAGGATCTTCGTTGCAGCATGTTTAGTTGAGGCATGCAGGATCTTTAGTTGTGGCATGCGGACTCTTAGTTGCGGCATGTGTGTGGGATCTAGTTCCCCAGTAGTAGTTATTATTATTATATGATATTATTATTTGATTCTTTGGCCCATACATCCTTTGGCCAGTCCTGCTAATAATTCCTTATTTAAAAAAAAGCCACTTTGGGCTTCCCTGGTGGCGCAGTGGTTGAGAGTCCGCCCGTGGATGCAGGGGGCACGGGTTCGTGCCCTGGTCTGGGAGGATCCCACGTGCCGCAGAGCGGCTGGGCCCGTGAGCCATGGCCGCTGGGCCTGCGTGTCCGGAGCCTGTGCTCCACGGCGGGAGGGGCCGCAGCGGTGAGAGGCCTGCGTACCACAAAAAAAAAAAAAAAAAGCCACTTTATTGAGGTATGATTGACATATAAAAGCTGTACATATTTAATTAATACAACTTGATTAAGTTTGGAAAGTATGCACCCATGAAACATTATCACAATTGAGGCCATAAGCTATCCATCACCTCCAAAAGTTTCCTGCTGCCCCCTCTATCTTTTTATTTATTTTAATTTTAAAAAATATTGTAGTTCCTTCAGAGAATCTTCTCTAAGTATGCCCCACATCAGTGAACTCACTCAATAAATAACATATTTACTGAGTAGGCTCCATGCACTGCCCTGGGGCTGGGCTGGGAGGGGTGCACTAAAAACAAAATGGACAGTCCTGGAAGTGTCAGAGCTGACACCTTACAGCAAAGGATGCTGAAGGGCAGACAGCAGGGGCCGCCCTCCTCTGGGGGGTTGGGAAGACTTCCCCAGAAGTATGGTTTAGCCCCAAATGCACCGAACCTGAGTGCTTTGTGTGTGCATGTCTGAGGCCACTCATTCTCGTGCTTCATCTGTTTTGGTTTCCTGTCTAATGGCACAAACCAATTCGCCACAAGGAAAACCTCCCCAAATTCCAAAGAGCTGAAATCAGATAGGCTCTATTTCTTGAAAATCAGAATATATTTGCGCTAGATGTAATTAAGAAGAAAGCACTTAAATAAAAAGTCCCAACCATACCAAAATAAAAATAATCAACAAGTCCTTCTAAATTCAGTAGGAAAAAGAAGAAATCAAGACGATAATCACAGACAAGTTAAAATGAAAACATCATGGTGCAGAGTTGCTTTGGAAAATAGTCCGACAGTTCCTTAGACAGTTAAACAGAGTTAATATTAGGACCCAGCAATTCCACTCCTAAGTATACGCCCAAGAGAATTGAGAACACATGTCCAAACTAATGTCTGAACTGCAGCATTCCTAATAACCAAAAAGTGGAAACAGCCCAAATGTCCATCAACCAATGAATGGATAAATAACATGTGGTCTAACCACACAGTGGAATATTATTCAGTCATGAAAAGGAATGGAGCACTGACACATGCTAAAACATGGATGAATCTCAGAAAAATTATGCTAAAAGAACCCAGACACAAAAGACCATATATCATATGATTTCATTTATATGAAATGTCCAGGATAGGCAAATCCAGAGACAAAAAGTAAATGAGTGGTTGCCAGCGGTTGGGGGTCAAGAGAGGAAATGGGAGTGAGTGCCATTGGGTACACACTTCCATTTGGGATGATGAAAATGTTCTAAAATTGACTGTGGTGATGGTTGCACAACTCTGAATATACCGTAAGCCAATGAATTGTACACTCTGTGGTATGTGGGGCATATCTTAATACAGGTGTTAAATAAAGAAAGGCATGACAAACCAAAACTCACAGGTAAGTGAAATGACACATTTAGACATCAAAATAAATTCTAGGTGGATTCGGAAGTTCACTGTTAACATCCAAACGATAAATGGAAAAAAAGGAAGAAAAACAGATGATGTGTGACCTGTGGATGGAGAAACCCTTTTATAGTTTAAATGGAAGACACCAGAGGAGGACAGACAGACTCAATTTTAAAAATATGAAATGCTTTTGGACTTAAATATAAAATAAGAAATGAAAAGTAAAGCTGGGAAGTATATTTGCCACAAATATTTCCATACACACACACTTCTTTAAAATCTTCAAGAATACTAAGATTCCTGGAGACTGGTAAAGCACAAGATAGATCATTTAACCCCCTGCAGAAAAGGCTAATAAACATTTTCTAAAAATCAAACCTCACTAATATACATACAATGCTATTCGGAAAAGATTTTGTGACACCATTTGTCACCTATCATGCTCAAAGTTTATACCATTTGTCACATATCCATTTATCATTTATATCCAACTTGCACAATAAATACCCGACAGCCATAAATAACTAGGGACAAATAAATATCAAACAATAGGGGAACCATTAAGTAAGCCAGGTATGGCCCCAAGATAAAATTTCTGTGGAGTCATTAAAATGGATGTTACCAAGGAGTTTTTAACAATGCAGAGAAATGCTCAGGATGAAATCTTCGATGAAAAAGGATATAAAAATTGCTCAGCTGGGGTGATTCTTATTTTTGCAAAAAACATGTATCCAGGGAGAGAAGGACACACAACATTCGAGGGTGGTTATTTCTAGGATGAGATCAAGGGTCATTCTGATCCTCTTCACTATGCTCTTCTGGATTTTCTGAGCTTTTTGTAATGCTCATGGCATTTCCTTATTTATCAGGAATTTTCTTTTACAATAGATTATTTACAGCATTGAAAAATGATTTTTTAAAAAGTCAAACTCACCAATACCAGATGGACATTTAGATACACTTATTATGCAGCCAAAACAAGTGATGTCTGTAGTTTTCAAAGGCTGGGGAAATCCTAATGATTAATGTGGGATGGAAAAAAAAAATCTTCCAAGATAAAAATGGCAGAGCCAATACTGGGTCAATTTTTAAAAATAATCATCAGAGAAGGAAGCCAATAAATGAATACACAAATGATCCACATGATTATCTCTGGGTAGAGGCACTATGGGTGAATTATTATTGTCTTACCTACAGGTTACTGGATTTTCCCTATTTTCTATAAAGAACATTTATATATTTATTATTATGAAATATTTCTGGCATAAAAGCAAGCTTAGAGAAAAATTCAATACACAACTATATATGTACCACCCGTTAAAACATCATAACACATTACAGTGAGAGCCGGGGATGCCAGCCGTGTGCCCTCCCCATGGGCGCCCTCCCCTCCCCCAAGGTAACTGCTGTCTGAAATGTGTGGGCCTTGTTCCAGTGAGTCTTGTACACAATTAAACCACCACTTTCCGGGTGCCCTCCTGTGTCTCCTGAGGGCCCCCAGGGCAGAACCAGTCACTCCCCAGCTGCCCTGTCCTCCTTGGTTGACAAAAGTCAATGTCAGGGACAGGCAAGAGAGAGGCTCCTGGGCCTGGAGGGGGCAGAGTGGACAGGAGCATCACCCCTGAGCACTACTGTCCTTCCTCAGGGTAGACAGAACCCCCAGGAGGTGGGGACATGGGGCTGGGGGTCAGAGGGTCATCCCTCTGGAAAGGAGAGGGAGGCAACATGACTCACCAGGGCCTCATCAGTCAGCAGCTGGGCGGCCATCCCTCCACTGCCCACGGTGACCGGGAACGGCGGGCTCTGGTCAGGGGGGAAAGAGAGGGAGGCACGGTGAGAGACCAGGCCTAGGCCCACCTCACAATGCACACAGGACAGACACACACATGCCCACAGAGGGGCAGGAGACAGGAACACGCACATACATTAACAGCGAACATTCAGGGTGCTTACCGCCTGCAAAGCACTAGACCAACACCTCTCACTTAATCCTCCTAACACTCCTGCAAGGTGGGCACTATTTCCACTGACCCCATTTCACCATATAGTTTCACTTATATGTGGAATCTAAAATACGACACAAATGAGCTTATCTATGAAACAGAACCAGACTCACAGACATAGAGAACAGACTTGTGGTTGCCAAGGGGGAGGGAAGGATTGGAAGTTTGGGGTTAGCAGATGCAAACTATTATATATAGAATGGATAAACAACAAGGTCCTCCTGTATAGCACAGGGAACTATATTCAACATCCTGTAATAAACCATAATAGAAAATAATATGAAAAAGAATACATATAACTAAATTGCTTCGCTGTACAGCAGAAATTAACACAACACTGTATATCAACTATACTTCAATAAAAAAAGAATACTGTCAAATTAAATGTTGGTCCCTATAAACTTTAAACAGTGAAATTTCAAATTAAAAAGCAATAAAATTATTTTAAAAAAGAAGCCCCGCTGTACATCACAAAGGATCACAAAGGTATGGGCTTGTGTCCCCACCACTTCACGTCTGCAAACCCCACAGCAGCGTGCCCGGCCCGCAGCAAGCCCTCTGCAAAAACATCCTCCAGCTTAAAACTCTCCGGTGGCTTCCCACAGTCTTAGAAATCATCCAGTCTTCACCGCTGCCCACATGGCCCTTATAGTCTGCCCCGAGGGCCTTCCCGCTCCCACTCCACTCCCCTCTCAAACACTTGGCCCCAGGTACAGTGGCCTTCGAATCTGCCGCTTCCTCTGCCAGAAATGCTCTTCCCCTGGCTGGCTCCTTCTCACTGTCAGCTCAAATGGCACCTCCATGGAGAAGTCTCCTACTCCCAGGGCCCTGAGCTCAAGTAGCAACCAACGCCCACCCCTGCCATCTTCTTATAGCCCACATCATTGTTGACAACTGTCTCTTTGAAAGGTTTTCAAGTTCATCATCTGTCTTCCCTTCACAAGAATGCAAGCCCCTGGGGAGCAGAGATGATCATTTTTGGATTGTGTTTCCAGCATCTAGGATAACAGCCAGAGGTACCCAAACATAGAGCTGAGTGAATGAATAAGCCAACTTCTGTCACTGGCAAAGATGCAAAGAAATGGACCTCCCACACACAGCTGAAGGAACGGGAGTCACTCAACATTTGTGGAGAGTGAGCTGGCAAAACACAAACCCCATAACTCAGCAGCCTCGTTCCCGGGACTCTGCCCATAGCAACAAAAACTCCATGTAAAAGGTTATATAGGGAAAAAAGATGTTTATTATAGCACTGTTCCTAGAATCCAACCAAACCAACAAACACAAAAAAAACAAGGGGGAGTTATTAATTTTTTTTCTTATATTCCTTTGATTGTTTCCCTGGGTGAGTGACTTCACAGTAATGTCATAATTTCTTAAACATAATTTAATTTTTTAAAGAGTATTCTTTCTGGACTGGCAATCTCCATCTGACTCCCATCCCTATACTGTGACGTCAACAACACTGGCTTTGGCCGGACGTGGACATGACCAGAGCCAACTTACCCAGGAGGCACAGCGAGCCCAAGGCTCCTGATACCTGTAGGGGCCCACGAGAATGTCTTAATTTAAGATCATTAAAAAAAAAAAAAGTGACTCTAATCCAGCCTGGATTATATTTGTCTTCATATCAATGTAATCACAAACTATATATATATTTTCTTTTCATGAAAAAAGGAGTCCATGAAGGCGACGAAGGCACAGAGGCCCTGGAAGTGACATGCTCTGGGCTGGTGACTGTTGAACCCATGTGGCCTGAGATCTATGTGGCTACAAAGCTGGTGGCTACTTCCCTCCCCTCATTCCTTGAGTCTTCTGGCATTTCCTTCCTTCCATTGTTTCTAAGGGTAAGATTCCCATGGGGGAAAAAATCCTGCAACTGTGTGTCAGATGAGCCGAAAGGAAGAAAGGATTTCCCATTTGTCTGGTGGTTAAGTGTGGGGTCTCTGGAACCCAGATGCCTGGGTATAGAGTTGGGTCATTCACTTAAGTCTCTGAGCCTCGGTTTCCCCATGTATAAAATGGGGATGATGAGGTCCCTACCTTGGGGTTACTGGGAGGCTTATAAATGAAGTAGTCCCAGCAAAGTGCCCAGAACAGCACTTTGAGGGCCCAATACACATCTTCTGAACAAATCAACCCCACTCAGGAGTGGGTAGGGGACTCTGACCCTCCTTTAAGAAGGTCCTGTGGAAGGCAAGAGAAGAAGCCTTAGCCCCACATCCTGTCACCCACACACTTCCTGCCCCCTCAACACTCCAGAGCCTTCTATGAGCCGGACAAGGCTCTGAGGGGCAGGAAGGAGCTGGGGAATCTGGGGGCCCCAGGCCAGGAGACCTGCAGGACAAGAAGGGAGCTAGCTCTGCTAGGCCTGCCTGTCCAAGCGTTGTCTTTCACACATGCTTTTAGGAGGGTCGCACCCAGATGCACTCGCATACAAACACCCAGAAAGGCCCAAAGACAGAGACACACAGGTGAACACACACACACAGAAAGGTAGAGACACTGACGCGGCGGACTTCGGGAGAGACACACCCCATGCTCACAGACACACTCACACCCAGGGACACAGCTACAAAGTGAAAGACGAGACACAGGTGGACACCTGGATGACACCCTCACACAGAGACACCGTGGGCAGAAATAAAGGCAGACACACACACAACCAAGGATGTGGACATGGCGGTCACCCAGAGATACACTGCCCTCACCCCAACAGGGAAGGCAAAGACTAGACATGGAAGACATCCACAGAGACCAAGACCGGTAGGCGCACGAGCGCGTGCGCACCCCCGCCCCCTCCCCCCCCAAGACTTACACTGATGCACACACACACAGATTCGCCTCCTTCCCCATCGCATCACATTAGGTCAGTACCAGCCTCCTCCCTCCACTCCTCTCCCCAGCCCTCTCTCTGAGCCGGCACTCCCCTCACCTGGGCCCTCACACTTTCTCCCTTCAGGGCCCACCTTCCCCTCAGTCCACACGCCCTGTCCCGGCGCGCACACCCTCCCCTCAGCCCTCACGCCCCTCGCCTGGGCCCGCACACCCTCTCCCTTCAGTGCTCACACCTTCCCCTCAGTTCACACGCCCTCTCCCGGCGCGCACACCCTCCCCTCCTCCCTCACGCCCCTCGCCTGGGCCCGCACACCCTCTCCCTTCAGTCCTCACACTTTCCCCTCAGTCCGTACACCTTCTTGCTGCCCGCACACCCTCCCCTCCGCCCTCAGGCCCCTTGCCTGTGACCTCACGACCCCTCTCCTCAGTCAGCATGCCCCCTCCCGAGCCCGCCCCCGCCTCGCCCCTCCCTGCCCTGCCCTGCCCAGTCCTGCCCGTGGCCGGACTCACCAGCGCGGGTCGTTCTGTACAATGACGGGCGCCCTACGCCCTCCAGGCCGCACTGCGCCTGCGCAGACGGGCGGACTACACTTCCCAGAAGCTCGCGCGCCTCCGCCTCCGCTCAGGCCTTCCCGCCCGTGGAGACGAATGGAGCCGAGCGGACCCGAGTTGAGCCGAGCGGACCCGAATGGAGCCGAGCGGACCCGAACCTACCCGAGACCCGACCGCGCCCCTCCAGCTCCCAGAGGCCCCCGCGGCACCGGAACCGCGGCCGCAGGGGATGGGGGTGCGGGGGGGGGGTGGTATTGAGGGATGGGAGGGGGGGAGGAGGAAGAGTGGAGGGAGAGAGGAGATGGGGGTAAAGGGAAGGGGGAGAAGAGAGAGATGGGGGAGAGGTAGGAGGGGAGGAAGGTGGGGAAGGGAGAATTCCAGAAAGGGAGGGGGCGTGGGTGGAGGTGGAGAAAGGAGGCTGTGGCCCACCATCTGCAGACTTCTGGGCTGGACTGAGGGAGGATCCTGGGCAATTTTGTTGAGCGTGATAATCATGCTGAATTGTAGAAAATTTGTAAAGCATAGAGATACAAACCAGAAAATAATTTAAAAAAAGTATTCACTCTTCTTATTTTGAGTTTCCTAAGTGCCAGCTCCTGTTTTGGGCGTTTTATGACTTAGGAACGTATCCAATCCTTACAACCATTCTACTTTCCAGATGAGGACAGTGGTGCCGACAAAAGAGGTGGCACAAGGGGACAGTGGGGGAGCTGGGGTAGGAATCAGGGCTCCTGGCTGGGCCTGTTACACCATAAACCACAAAGCCAAGTCCGAAAGCATTTGCTGAATGTCTCAGTGGCCACAGAAATGTAAACAGCAGCTAGTCTTTTTTTTTTTTTAATTGCAGCATAGTTGATTTACAATGTTGTGTTAGTTTCAGGTGTACAGCAAAGTGAATCAGTTATACATGTACCTATATCCACTCTTCATTTAGATTCTTTTTTTTTTTTTTTTTTTTGCGGTACGCGGGCCTCTCACTGCCGTGGCCTCTCCCATTGTGGAGTACAGGTTCCGGACGCGCAGGCCCAGCGGCCATGGCTTACGGGCCCAGCCGCTTCGCGGCATGTGGGATCTTCCCAGACCGGGGCACGAACCCGTGTCCCCTGCATCGGCAGGCGGACTCTCAACCACTGCGCCACCAGGGAAGCCCTTCATTTAGATTCTTTTCCCATACAGGTTATTACAGAGTATTGAGTAGAGTTCCCTGTGCTATACAGTAGGTCCTTGCTAGTATTATATTATATATATAGTAGTGAAACAGAGGCTAGTCTTAAGGGGTGGTTAATGACTTTAAATATTTTGAGACAAATGTAGGTTCACCTGCAGTTGTAAAAAATACAGAAACCACCGAGAGAGATCCAGTATACCCTTTATCTGGTTCCCCCAAAGGTGAAGTCTTGTGTTACCAAACCAGGTTCATTTGCCCAAGGCACAGCAAAAAGTCAAGGTTTGCAACAAAGAAAAGGTTTATTCAGAGGCAGCTGGCGAGGAGATGGGAAAACATCTCAGATCCACCTCCCTGAGGCGAGAGGGGTGAGATATTTATGGGTTAAAGAAGCAAGGTGATTTTAGGCATAGGAAAAGGTATTGGAGGTAGGGAAAAGGTGAGGTAATCTGTGTTCTGTGCAGGCAAATCTGAGTTACATGCTTCCTCATGGGATGCATGTCCCAAAATGGAGGCACTTAGTATGATCTGAGGAAGGGGTTTTTGGCCCTCTGATGTCAAAAGTTTGTTCATCAGACACATCAGGCCTTTGTAAAGGCCCAGGTGTAGGGTCAGTGGTCCCAACCAGTCTTAACTGGCTTGAGCTTGAACTGGACACAGCTCAGTCCAAGTTCCTGGAAAACAACTTGGGCAAACGTCTTACTGTATAGGCTACGTGTCGCTTGGAGCACATGCAAATCTTCTGTAGCGAAAGTTAAAGTGAGCTTGATCAGTGAAGGCTGGTTACAAGTGGAGGTGGTTTTAACGAGCTGTAAGACAACGTCAAGAAGTTCTGTTAGGGGCTTCCCTGGTGGCACAGTGGTTGAGAATCCGCCTGCCAGTGCAGGGGACACGGGTTTGATCCCTGGCCTGGGAAGATCCCACATGCCACGGAGCAACAAGCCTGTGCGCTACTGAGCCTCTACTCTAGAACCAGTGAGCCATGACTACTGAGCCCATGTGCCATAATTGAAGCCCATGCGCCTAGAGCCCGTGCTCCGCAACAAGAGAAGCCACGGCAATGAGAAGCCCGCGCACCGCAGCTAGATAAAGCCCATGCACAGCAACGAAGACACAACGCAGCCAAAAATAAATAAATAAAATAAATTTATTTTAAAAAAGAATTTCTGTTAGTCACCAGTTTCTGTTAACCCTATAGGGCACGGTTTCACTTGCAAAGTCACAAATAGGATACAGACATGAATATTGTCAAGATACAGAACGTTTCCGTCACCACTAGGATCCCTCAGGTTGCCCTTTCATAGCCACACCCACTTTCCTCCATATCCCATCCTTCCTTAACCCTTGACTATCGCTAATTTTTTCTCCATATTTTATCATTTCAAAAATGTTATATCAATAGGTATTTTGTTTTCATTCAGCGTAATCCTCTGGAGATCTATTTAAGTTGTTATTTGTATCAATAGTCATTACTTTACTACTGAGTGGTAATCCATGGTAGGGATTTACCACAGTTTGGCTACCACATCTGGGATGTTTCCAGTTTGGGGCTATTCCAGTTACAATTTTCTTTTCATTTCGGTAGGAACACTTAACATAAGATCTACTGTCATAACAAAATTTTAAGTGTACAATACAGTATTGTTAACTAGAGGCACGATGTACAGAACACTAGAACTTAATCACCTTGCCTAAATGAAACTTTATACCTGCTGACCAGTAACTCCCCATTTCCCCTTCCCTCAAGACCCTGGCAACCACCATTCTGCTCTCTGCTTCCATGTGTTTGACTATTTTAGATACCTCATATAAACGCAGTATTTGTCCTTCTGCATCTGGCTTATCTCAGCACAACGTCCTCAAGCTTCACCCATGTTGTAGCATATGGAAGAATTTCCTTCTTTTTTAAGGTTAAAGGATATTACATTTTATGTGTACCACATTTTCTTTATCCGTTGATTCACTGATGGACATTTAGGTTGCTTCCACATCTCAGCTATTGTGAATAATGCTGGAGTGAACAATGGAGTGCAAATCATCTATTTGAGATGCTGACTTTCGAATACCCAGAAGCGAGAAGTGAGATCATTAGGTATTTCTAATTTTTTTTGGAGGAAACTCCATACTGTTTTCCATAGTGGCTGCACCATTTTACATTCCCATCAGTAGGGTACAAAAGTTCTGACTTCTCCACATCCTCTTCAATTTTTTTAAAAAACAATATTCATTCTAATAGGTGTGTGGTGATATCTCAGTGTGGTTTAGATTTGCATCTCCCTGATGATTAGTGATGCTCTTTACCTTTACATGTACCTGATGGCCATTTGTATGTCTTTTTTGGAGAAATGTCTATTCTATTCAAGTCTTATGCCCATTTAAAATTATTTTATCTTCTGCTATTGAGTTGCAGGGGTTCCTTACATATTTTGGATATTAACCCCTTATTAGATATTTGGTTTGCAAATATTTTCTCCCATTTCATAGGTTGCCGTTCTACTTTTAATTGTTCCTTATTACAGGGTTTCGTGTGAACCTAAATCTTCATTTCTCTGGGATAAATGCCCAGGAGTGCATTTCTAGGTCATATGGTATTTGCATTTTTAGCTTAGTTTTTTAAATTTTTTTAAACAAACTGCCAAACTGTTTTTCAGAGTGGCCGTACCATTTATATTCCTACCAGCAATTTATGAGCTATCCAGTTTCTCCAAATCCTTGCCAATACTGGATGTTGCCATTATACATATACATATTTTATTTTAGCCATTCTGATAAGCGTGTAGTGATATCTCATTATGGGTTTCTTGTTTTGTTTTGTTTTTGTTTTTACTAATGACTTTACTTTTTAGAACAGTTTTAGGTTTACAGAAGAACTGAGCAGATAGTACAGAGTTCTCATACACCCACCTCCCTGCACCCAATTTCCCCTATTAGTAAACACTTGCATTTAATGTGGAAGATTTGTTACAATTAATGAACCAATATTGATACATTATTACTAACAAAACCCCATAGTTTACATTAAGGTTGCTCTTTGTGTTGTATACTTCTGTGGGTTTTGGCAAATACATAATAATATGTATCCACCATTACAGTAGCATATATTTCACTGCCCTAAAAATGTCCTATGCTGCACCTGTTTGTCCTCCTCCATCTTCATGAACCCCGTAGTTTTTCTATCTGCATAGTTTTGTCTTTTCCAGAATGTCACATAGTTGGAATCAGACAATATATAGCCTTTTTCAGAATGGCTTCTTTCACTTAGCATTTAATATGAACTTAAAGTTCTCCATTTTTTTAGCTCATTTCTTTTTTTAAAAAAATTAATTTTTATTTTATTTTTACTTTTGGCTGCATTGGGTCTTCGTTGCTACACGCAGGCTTTCTCTAGTTGCAGTGAGCAGGGGCTACTCTTTGCGGTGCGTGGGCCTCTCATTGTGGTGGCTTCTCTTGTTGTGAAGCTTGGGCTCTAGGTGTGCAGGCTTCAGTAATTGTGGCATGTGGGCTTCAGTAGTTGCGGCTCATGGGCTCTAGAGCAGAGGCTCGGTAGTTGTGGCGCACGGGCTTAGTTTAGATGCTCTGCAGCATGTGGGATCTTCCAGGACCAGGGCTCAAACCCATGTCCACTGCATTGACAGGCGGATTCTTAACCACTGCACCACCAGGGAAGCCCCTGGCTCATTTCTTTTTATCACTAAATAATAATCTATTGGTTGTGCCGCAGTATGTTTATCCATTCGCCTACTAAAGGACATCTCGGCCGCTTTCATAAAACTGCTGTAAGCACCCACATGCAGCTTTCTGTGTGGACATGTTTTCAATTCATTTGAACCAATACCTAGAAGTATGGTTTCTGGACAGTGTTTAGCCTTTTAAGAAGCTGCCAAACTGTCTCCCAAAGAGGCTTGGTCTTCAGACCCTTGTTCTTCTTGTTAGACTTACTGAGGCGACATTTTCAGGATATCTAAATTTTAGTTCCCCAAAGAAGGAAATACTCAACAGATTAAAAAAAAAAGTTTCAATGGGTAAGTTTACATAATTGATTGATTTTTATGGACCCCCACCCGCCAAAAGCCCTACATCTGTACATCAACATGTACTTTCTAAATTATTCCGACACTTTGATGTTCACATTCATTTTAAGCCACTTATGCCTATTTAACTTGTCGAGTCACATCTTCTCCCTTTTGATCACCTTCCCTTTAGAATTATTCAGAATTTGATTACAGTCCCTCACTTCCTCTGAAAACACTGTATCTTAAAATGACAACAATGGTACTAGAATCTCAGGAATACTGGCTAGAAGAAATCCTCAGCGGTGCTAGTGCCAATTTGAGTTACTCTGGATCGTCTGTAAATCAGACTGTCTCCTTTTGGGAACCATATTCAAAATGTTTAGTAACAACAACTGCGGCCCACAGATGACCACTCACTGGCCTTATGAGGAATGTTCCAGAATGATCCATGAGGTACATGCACTCTGAGTTCTAGGCTCCTTGGATACAAGGAGCACCAACACTTCCTGTGAAGGCCATATCTGGAGCAAGCGGTGGGAATTTTTCCTGTTGTAATCTAGAAATGTTGATTCCCTCAACTTACCATGTGGCTCCTTGTCATCTCCAGACCAACTTCCGATAAAGGTCAAGGTCAGTTCTTCTAGGGCTAAACTGCCAGAAACTTTTCTCAATTGTCACTGTAACTTCTCTCTAGTACCTCTGATGTCTCTCCCTCTTCTTATAAGGTTACCAGTTCTTTCAGATTAGGGCCCCACCCTTATCACTTCATTTAACCGTAATTCCCTCCCCCAAAGCCATCTCTCTCCATATACAGTCACATTGGGGTTTAGGGCTTCAATATGTGAATTTGGGGGTGGGAGGGATACAATTCAGGCCTTACAACTACTCTACAACAAAATACGGAATTTAACCAGCATTGCACCTTAGCAACCCATAAAAGGAGTCTCTCACTTTGGTTTTAAGCGATCTTAACCCTATGACTTCAAACAGTATAAGACATCTTTCAACAATATCATACAAAGACCCTTAGTTGCTAGTAGTTCAGAAAGTTCAAGATTTGAGTTTTAAATTACCCAAAACAGTTAGCTACCGGCATCATAGACACTCTTTGGACTTGGCATTCCTCTTCCTCTTGAAACTGTCATTATTCAGGACTCTAGACCTCTATTCACCTCAGGTGACTACAACTAATAATAATTCACTTGGGTGTTTGCCCAGTGCACACCACGAGTTGTTACTTTCCTAGGCTAGGAAGGAAACATGAGTCTCACTTGTCCCATCTCACCCAAACACCGATCCCTAACACCTCCAATATTCCAAAGATTCTATTGCCTATTACATAATCTTCATCCCAAACTCTGATTTGGTTAAGTTTCTTTAATTGCAAGCAAACAAGCAAAAAATGAAGTACTGAGAGGATGGAAAGTCGTTAAAGGAATTGCAGCGTTGGAAAGCACAAAAACTAGGGTGGCTCCAAAGATCACAACCACAAGGGCACCAGCATCATCCCTTTAGGGAACAGATCCTTCTCCCTTTCAAGTTCCAGAGAGAATGTGATTGACTAGGTCCCTCAGAACTGTAAGACAGGGTATGGCCAGTTACTCAAAGGAAAAGAGAGAGTGTAGTCAAAAGAAGGAGGCAAGGACTTCTCTGGTGGCACAGTGGTTAAGAATCCACCTGCCAATGCAGGGGACATGGGTTCGAGTCCTGGTCCAGGAAGATCCCACATGCCGTGGAGCAACTAAGCCAGTGAGCCACAACTACTGAGCCTGCGCTCTAGAGCCTATGAGCCACAACTACTGAGCTTGCATGCTACAACTACTGAAGCTCGTGCACCGAGAGGCCACACTCCGCAACGAGAAGCCACCTCAATGAGAAGCCTGCACACCACAATGAGTTGCCCCCACTTGCCGCAACTAGAGAAAGCCCGAGCGCAGCAACTAAGACCCCACGCAGCCAGAAATAAATAAAATTTAAAAAAAGAAGAAGGCAAGGAAATCTGGGCAGAGGAAAACAGAAAAACATGTATTTTTGGTTTTATTTTTGATATTATGATTATGAATTTATACTAGAATACAGGTCTGAAAAAATTCTTTTCATTTAATATAGCACAACTATCTTTTATGGCTATATACAGATTTATAGTTTTTCAACAGCTGCATATAATTCTACTGAAAGAATACAACACAATTAACTTACCCATTTGCCCATTACCCTAAGTGACTAAGAGTTTATCATTAAAAATGTTTCCCGGGCTTCCCTGGTGGAACAGTGGTTGAGAGTCCGCCTGCTGATGCAGGGGACATGGGTTCATGCCCTGGTCCAGGAAGATCCCACATGCCGCGGAGCGGCTGGGCCCGTGAGCCATGGCCACTGGGCCTGTGCGTCTGGAGCCTGTGCTCCGCAATGGGAGAGGCCACAACAGTGAGAGGCCTGCGTACCGCCAAAAAAAAAAAAAGTTTCCCATTATACATTTACCTACCTGTGTACACTTTGGTTTCTGAGGAATATTGATTCGAATGGTCTATACATACAGCAATTTATATAACAAAAGAACTGTCTTGTTTTTCACACATTCACCAAAACTGGATAGTATCACTCTTCTGTTATTTAAAATAAATCTATTGGGGGGAAAAGTCAATGTATCATCACTTTATTTTGCATTGCCTTGATTACTAATGATAGTGGGTAATATTCCTTAGCTGTTTTTATTTCATCTTCTTTAAAGAGGCTGTTATCTCTGTCCATTTTTCTGAGTTGCAGATGTTACTATTACTGATTTGTAAAAATATCAGGGATCATTGCCCTTTGTCATATTTGTTGCAAACATTTTCAGTCTCTCATTTATGTTAACTTTGATGTTTTCCACACAGAAGTGTTACTCAGTTTAATGTCAGCTCCTGGGTTATGTGTAATGCTTAAGAAGGTCTGCCTTAAGCCAAGGTTATAGAAATATTCTAAATTTTTCTTGTATTTTAATATTATACCTTTAGATCTCTAATCTGTCAGAACTTCATCAGTGTGCAAAGTATAGATCTATGTCTTTCCAGAGAGCTAACTGTCCCAAGGCCATCTGATCAATCTGTCTTTGCCCCACTGAAATGAAAAATCCTTTTTACCATATATAAGGGCAGTCAAAACCCCCTACATGCTCTGGATAAGATCGTCCATCTCTTAGCCTTGATGCCGAAGTAAAGAGGAAGCCCCAAAGCTCCATTTTCCAGTGTCCTCTGGATAAGAGCTCCCATCTCATGGCCACAGGCAGCAACCAAGAGGAAACCCGAGAGCTCTGGGTACTCCAGGTACCTTCAGGTGTAGGAGGTGCTCCAGGTAAGTATTCTCCTCTAGGTGTAAGAGTATCCACTAAAGGGCAGGGGATCTCGTTTTGGGTGATGAAAATGTTCTAAAATTAACTGTGGTGATGGTTGCACAACTCTGAACATACTAAAGTCATTGAATCATATACCTTTTTTTTTTGGCTGCGCCGCACGGCTTGCGGGATCTTAGTTCCCTGACCAGGGACTGAACCCAGGCCATGGCAATGAAAGTGCCTAGTCCTAACCATGGGACCACCAGGGAATTCCCTGAATCATATACTTTAAGTGGGCAAATTGTATGGTACGTGAATTATCTCAATAAGACCGCTACCAAAACAAAACAAAACCCAAAACAAAACTTTCCACCAGCCTCTAAAGCACGATTGACAAAGAGTGAACAGAACTCTCATGAACCTTGTTAAGCCATCAATTCTCCCTTCCTGCAATACTCAGAGCATCATAATTATCTGCTTTGAGACTGTCATGATTATTCTCATCGTGCCCTTTGGGGCTGAGTTTTTTCTAGTTCTTCCCTAGTCCCTTGGTTCTAATGCCCATATGTTCTGGGGGAGTAAAGCACTCCCTCCCAGCACTCCCTGACTCCCTCTTTAGGTCATTTCTCATCATGTACAAGTATGTACATATCACATACTTACTATATAGTATTTCAATTTTTAGTTTGTCTTCTCCCACTAGATCTGTGAAGAAAAACGTTTTTGTACATTTTGCACCTCGCTGTATCCCCAGCACCTAAAACAATGCCTGTAACATTAGTAAATGCTCCATTAATGTTAATTTAATGATTACTACAGTACTACACTCTTTGCTATATCACAGTACTATCTAGATGGTCAAAATGAGCTTGTCAACTTAAAAACACATAAGGACTCTTCTATCAATGAATTTACAAATTTAACTTGGGGAGAAATATCTTTGCCAGACTGAGTCTGTCTATACAGAGACATGTCTAGCTTTTCATTTACTCTGTTTTTTAATATTTAAAAAATATTTAACTTTTGGGCTTCCCTGGTGGCACAGTGGTTGAGAGTCTGCCTGCCGATGCAGGGGACACAGGTTCGTGCCACAGTCCGGGAAGATCCCACATGCCACGGAGTGGCTAGGCTCGTGAGCCATGGCCGCTGAGCCTGCGCGTCCGGAGCCTGTGCTCTGCAACGGGAGAGGCCACAACAGTGAGAGGCCCGCGTGCCGCAAAAAAAAAAAAAAAAAAAAATTTAACTTTTAACATCCACATTCATAAGCCAACTGCAATATGTATGTTCTCCTGTTTTGGTATTAGTCTTGTCAGTCTCATAGAACAAGGTGGGAAGCTTTACTGTATTTATTTTATGCTCTAGAACAATTAAATATCACAGAACTTGTTTGTGATGCTTTTCCACAGGTGAAAGTGTTGAACTACCTTTTGTAGTTTATTTCATGGCTATTAACCTATTCAAGTTTTCTAGCTTGTTCATTTTAGTTCATTTTTAATACTACCCCCTAGTTAGTCCTACATTCTACCTTTTGTTCTAATTGGCCTATTATCACTTTTAAGCACCAGGTGAGGTGAGACTCTCTCACCAACAATGCTAGACGTCATTATATTTATTCACAGAGGGAGGTGCAAGCCACCATGTTACCTTGTATATCATACAATCTTTCAATTCTGAATGTGTTCATTTTTCCTACCTATCAGGAGAGTAAAGAGTTCTCCATCTACTCTAAAATTTGTAGGCTTCTTAGTCTTGACCTACTGGTTCATTATACTTGCAGCTGAACATAACTGTAAGGAAAACTCTACCTTAATGGCATTAATTATAAGCCCAGGAAGGTATGCTAAACCCTTTAAGTGGGTTATCTAACATATTCTTCAAAACAAGTGTTTCAAATGGAAAAGTAACATGAATATCGTTCTTTATTTTTAAAAGATTAAGCTGGCTACAGTGCTAAAAATGCACTTAAGGGAAGCAAGAGGGAAAATGGTTGCAACGCTATGCAGAAATCCAAACAAGATGGTTGCATCTTTGACCATGATAATGGCACGAGTTGGAAAGAAGTGGATAGATAGATTTAGAATATTGAAGCTAGAGGACCTGGTGGTATGCAGGTGAAGAGGAGGGAATAATTGAGGATGACTCTCCGGTATGAATTCGCTGATGGTGAGCAAGGTGTACACTCTGCCTAAAGGCTTTTCCACATTCTTTACATTCATAGGGCCTTTCTCCAGTATGAATTCTCCTATGCAGCGTCAGATGGGCAATCTGGTTGAAGGCTTTGCTGCATTCCTTACACTCATACGGTTTCTCTCCTGTGTGAATTCTCTGATGCAGAGTAAGGGATTTACGATGGCTAAAGGCTTTCCCACAGACGTTACATTCGTAAGGTTTCTCGCCTGTATGACACCTTTGGTGACAGATCAGGGTTGCCCTCTGTCTGAATGCCTTCCCACATTCAAGACATGCATACGGTCTTTTGCCAGAGTGGAGCCTTTGATGTTGAACAAGATAGGAGCCATCACTAAAGGCCTTCCCACATTCAATACATTCATAAGGCTTCTCGCCAGTATGAACTCGCTGGTGTTGAATAAGGTGTGCAATTTGACTGAAGGCCTTCCCGCATACCTTACATTCGTATGGTTTCTCTCCAGTGTGTACTTTCTGATGTTGTGCCAGGTGTGCATTCTGGCTGAAGGCTTTGCTGCACTCCTTACATTTGTAAGGTTTCTCCCCAGTATGAATTCTCTGATGATGGGCAAGGTGAGTGTTCTGCCGAAAAGCTTTCCCACATTCCTTACATTCGTAGGGCTTCTCTCCAGTATGAACTCTTTGATGAAGAGTGAGTGAGCCACGATGGCTAAAGGCTTTCTCGCAGATATTACATTCATAGGGTTTCTCTCCTGTGTGAATTCTCTGATGGACAGTCAGGGATGAGCCATGGCTAAAAGCCTTCCCACACACGTTACATTTGTAAGGTCTCTCTCCAGTATGAATTCTCTTATGCTGAATAAGTCCTATATGATCAGTGAAAGCCTTCCCACAATCAATACAATCAAAGGGTTTCTCTCCAGTGTGACAATACCTCCGATGACGTATAAGAGAAGCATTCTGCCTGAAAGCTTTCCCACAGTCAATGCATTCATAGGGTCTTTTCCCAGAGTGAATCCTTCGATGATGAGCTAGAGATGAACAATCACTAAAAGCTTTCCCACATTCGATACATTCATAGGGTTTCTCTCCAGTATGAACCCTCTGGTGTTGAGCAAGATGTGCAAGCTGGCTGAAGGCTTTATGACACTGCTTACATTGATAAGGTTTCTCTCCAGTATGAACTCTCTGATGTTGAATGAGATGAGCATTCTGGCTGAAGGCTTTCCCACATTCAGTACATTTGAAGGGTTTTTCTCCTGTGTGGATTCTCTGATGTTGAGCAAGGTGGGCACTCTGGCTAAAGGCCTTTCCACATTCGATACATTCATAGGGTTTCTCTCCAGTATGAATTCTTTGATGAAGAGTAAGAGTTGAGATTTTGCTGAAAGTTTTCTCACAGTCATTACATTTCAAAAGTTTCTTTTCTCCATAGACTTGCTTGTGTTTTTTCACAAAGGAATGTGCTTTTAAGCTTTTCTTATCTGTGTCAAAATTATATATTCTCTCTTCAATAGGAAATACCTGTTTTATATAAGATAATGTATTCAGATGAAAAACTGTCCCAGATTTGTTACAGTGGTCTCCTTTCTCAATAAGGGTACCTATATGACTGACTGTCTCTTGCCTAAAATGTGTCTTCTGACTTACCAGCTCCCTCTCAAACAGGTCTTCACGTTTCCAGTTTTCCCCTAATGTGGAACATTTGAGGTCACAGCCTGTAAGTCTTTCCATTATCATTGCCTGGGACAATTTTTCCTCATAGATGTCCTGGTTTGGAGATAATTCCTTTCTCATCCATACATACTCCAAGTCTGAAAGATATTAAGAAAGCAAACGTCTCCCTTATTTAATGCCAAAAGAATGGAAACTTCCAAATGAAACCATATGAATCAAAACAGTTGCTGAAGCCCACAAAGGTACATGTTTTTGACAGTTCTTAAAGTTAAGCAGCGTGACCACCCTTGCGTTTCTTGAATAAACCCTCCTTGGCTCTGATATATTATTTCAACATGACTTTTTATTTAAGATATTGCACCAATATTCATAATTGATTTTGTCTGTAATTTCCTTTTTTTGGGTGCTGTTTTGGCAATATTTTGGTATCAAATGTTATGCTGTCTTCATTTTTTATAGTTCTCCTTTTTATTCTGTCATGGAACACTTTAAACAATGTTGAAATTGTTCCTTACAGGCTTTATAGAATTTATTTGTAAAACTATTTGGGGTTGTGGCTTATTTTCTTGGGGGAGGCAGTTCTTAGACGATTTTCAACATTTCTTCAATGGTAACCAGTCTGTTTAAATTTTATATCTCTGGTGTCAGTTGTGGTTATTATATTTTCGTAAAGTATCATCCATTTCATCCAGGTTTTCAAATTATTTACAGAGACTTGCATTTCAAAAATAGATCCGTATGATTCTCTTATGTACTTAGGTGTCAGTGGTCATTTACCATTATTTCTTTTCTTGTATTTTCTTTCATTTGTCTGGATAGTTTATATATTTTATTGGTTTTCTAAAGAAGCCTATGTTGGATTTATTTTCATTAGATCTACTGTTTTCTGATTCATTTATTCCTACTTTTATCTCTAGCAGTATAAATCACTATATATAACTTATTTCAGTCTCCTTGAGATTCATTTTGTTCTTTTTCTAATATCTTGAATTGGATGCTTAATTTATTTTTTAAAATTATTTATGTACACCATTAGGGCTATAAGTGACCTACCAACGTCCACTTCTTAAAACTTTGAGAACTGAAAGCAGGAAAAGGCCATGCTACAGCCCGCAGAATAAACTAACCTCCTCACTTGAAGCTCATTTCCCTGCAATATATGTCTATAGGCTATTATCTGGCTTTCTAAACCAGAAAAACAGCTTTCAAGCACGACAGGGAAAAAAATTAATAAACTGAAGAAAATAACCTGAGTCAAAAATCCCAATAGGTAGAGTAAAAGTGGGAAGATGATGGACAAAGAGAGAGGAGGTAACATTAGTGGGCTAATTTCTTCATCTTTCATATCAGTATCAAAAGACAATGTTTTGAATCTCAAGTGGATGAATTTTAAAATACAAATTTAAAAATAGATGAAGTCATAAAGTTAACAGTTGTAGAACTAAAACCTTTCCAATTGAAGGGGGAAAAAAGACATAAACAACAAAACAAAAAGAAACAATAAAAAACAAACACCAAAGAGAAAAATAATTAAAAGCAGAGAGAACATAGCTATAATACTTGTTAATTTGGTAAGTCACATCTTAAAGAAAGGAAAATACTTAAACAAGTTTGAAAAACTAAACATCAATCTGTTTAAAGAACTCAGAAATGTTGAAAGTCAGGGATGATTACAACAATACAGTGCTTGAGCAGAACTAGGTAAACAGCAATGGAACATAACAGAGTTCAGAAACAGACTGTTGTATTTATAGGAAATCACTAAAGGTAAAGGTGGTATGTCATACCAGTGGGGAAGAAAAGATCCACTTAAAAAATAGTGTTAGAGGGACTTCCCTCATGCTCCAGTGTTAAAGAATCCGCCTTACAACGCAGGGGATGCGGGTTCGATCCCTGGTCAGGGAACTAAGATCCCACACGCCACAGGGCAACGAAGCCCACATGCCACAACTACTGAGCTCACGCACCTCAACTAGAGAGCCCGTGTGCCACAAACTACAGAGCCCATGTGCTCTGGAGGCTGCGCGCCACAACTACGGAGGCCACGCACCCTGGAGCCTGCGCACCACAACTAGAGAGAGAAAACCCACACACCACAACTAGAGAGAAGCCCGCATGCCACAACAAAAGATCCTGCATGCCTCAACGAAGATCCCACATGCTAGAAGAGCCTGCGTGCTGCAAACTGCAGAGCCCACGTGCCCTGGAGCCTGCGCGCCACAACTAGAGAGAAGCCCACGAGCCACAAGGAAATATCCTGCATGCCTCAACAAAGATCCTGCATGCTGCAACTAAGACCTGATGCAGCCAAAAAATAAACAAAATAAATAAATACATGATAAATAAAATCTTTAAAAAACATAGTGTTAGAACAAGAAGTTTCAATTTGGGAAGGACTTTGAGAGGTATTTTCCAGCAAATATTAGAGGGAAGAAACACCTTTAGGATAGTTTTCCCAGCTCTAGTTATCCTGCATTTACCTGGGGGCAGCCCTCTTGTTATCTCTCCTTTCAACATCCAGGGCTCTTTATCCTGCTCCAATAAGGAGATCACATCTGGTTTAGAAATGCAAAGACCTGCATATAAGAGGAAATAAGAAAATTAGCTATGCTGTGAATATTCCAGAGCTATGACACAGTCTAAATGGTACTGAGAGAAGAGAAACATTGTAGGAAAATGCTGATAAAGTCATGAAAGGCTACTGAAGTAGAAAGACTCCTAGGGGGAGGTGGAGGGAGGAATATTCTCTTACCCAATGAAGCCAGGTTCCTATAGTTCTCTAACATCACCTTCTTATACAAAGTCCTTTGACCAAGATTCAGCCATTCCCACTCATCTTTGGAGAAGTCTATGGCTATATCCGTGAAAGACACTGAATCCTGAAACGACACAAATATAATCTTGCTCAATCAGTGTTCATGCCCTGACTTAGCTGGCCTTAGGGTAAAGAGTTACGCTGTTCACATTTGGGAAAAAGAAATTGTGAGTAACTGCCCTGGGAGAATCTAAATGATCAAGGTCATGTAGTTATTTACTGAAACACTTTTCTGCCTATATTTATATATATTAAAAGAAAAAATATGAGCGATAACTCTCTGTTCTTGAAGCATTTTATGGTGTGAGAAGACATTCTCAAATAAAAAAGTGTTGATTGCATTCAAAACACAATATCATCAAGCACTAAATTATTTTATCTATGTTAGGAGTTAGCTCACTTTCTACATGGAAAAACTAAAGAGCTCTGGGACTGCAATAGAAAGTTTCAAGGAATGATGCTGACCTGATGAGTATGACTTCAATCTCCACAACATACTCTAAGAAATCTTAGTGTTCTTGAGATATTAAGAGGTATGCCTAAAAAGAATGAAAGAAAAAAATGCCCAGCACTATTATTTTGTTTTGAAAAACAAACAGATTAGGAGAAAACTCATTTGGCAAGTTATTTTTTGATAATCTGCTGAGAAGTATCAAGAGATGATATGAGGTAGGCACATGACAGGTAACCTGTGTTTTGTTACATGGGCTGAATTTCTAACCAACCATGAAGTGAGGCCAGTTCTATGGTTGATGGCAGATTTTTCATTTCTTCCTCTTTTTTTTTTTTTTTTTGTGATTTCACTTATACCAACATCTAAGAATGAGTTTTAAATAAAACCAGAGAAAAAGGTTAGATTATTATTATTCCAAAGAATTCAGACTCTGTCACTTACTAGCTGGGTGATCTTTGCCAAGTCAATTAACTTCTGTGTGCTTCAAGATTTCCCTCCTAAAAAAGTGGTAATAATTTTAGTACCTACCTCATGGTAGCACTGTGAGAATTAAATGAAGTAACAGGCACACTACCTGGCTAAGTACTCAAGAATTTTTACCTATGATAATTATGAAGGAGAGATGGGAAAGAAAGAAGAGCAGGAGGCCAGGAAGAGGTGATACATTTGGTTTAGTATTTCAATAAACGTTTTACCTATATTTTATTTTACTAATTTCAGTAAGCTATAGTAGTTAAGAACATGGTCTCTGAAGCCAGATAACCTATGTTCAAATCCTGTCCGGCTCCGCAAACCTAAGCTATTAGTTTTGGTTTCAACTGTTGAAAACACTTTAAATACTTCTAAAGAACAGTCTATTGCATTTACATATAAATATTCACCATTTTTGTTGCACTTCCTTCATTCCTAATGTTCCAAATTCCCTTCTGATATAACTTCTACTGGAAAAACTTCCTTTTGTAATTCTTTTAAAAATTTGTCTATGAATTTTCTTAGTGTTCATTCACAAGAGAAACTATTTCACCTTCTTGAAGGCTTTTTTACTGGACACAGAATTCTGGGTTGACAGTTCTTTTCTTCGAGCACTTTAAAAGTTGTTCTACTTTTCTGACTTCTGACTTCCATGGTTTCTGATGAGAAATTCACAGTTATCCAAATCACTGTTGTCCTGCATGTTAAGCACTGTTTTTCTCTGGCTGCTTTTGAAGTTTTTTTCCCTTGTCTTCAGTTTCTGCAGTCTGATTATGACATTTCTGGGTAGGGATTTCTCTGGGTTCATCACATTGGAGTTTGATGAGCTTTATAGACCCAAATGATTATGTCTTTCACTGAAGTTGGTAATTTTTCAGCCATTATGTCTTCAAATATTTTTTCTACACTTCCTTTTCTCCTCTTTTTGGGGGGATTCAATGATAGAAATGTTAAACATTTTGGTATTGTCTTATAGGACCCTGAGGCTTTGTTCAATCTTTTTTCTCACTGTTATTCAGATTAGATAGTGTCTGTTTATCCTCAAGTTCACTAACTCTCTCCTCTGTCATCTCCATTGTGCCACTAGTCCATCCAGTGACCTTATTTTGGTTACTACATTTTTCATTTCTTGTTCATATTTTCTATTTCTTTGCTGAGACTATCTTTCCACTAGTTTCAAGAATGTTCAACCTTACTTGTTGGAGCACTTGTATAACAGCTGCTTTAAAGTCTTTATCAGATAATTCCAACATTGGTGTCACATCAACGTTAGTATCCGGTGGTGGCCTTTTCCCCTATGAATTGAAATTTTCCTAGTTTTTCATTAGCTGAATAATTTTGGATTATATTTCTGACATTCTGGATATTATGAGACTCTACGTCTTGTTTAAATTCTCTATGGAGAATGTTGGCTGATATTTTCTTCAGGCTGCAAGTTCTAACCAGCCTTCTGTGGGTGGTGGTTTCAACAGCAGTTCCATTTTCAACCCTGTGCAGTGATATTCACCTTTGTCCTACTTACCAGTAAGTGGCCAGCCTGGTCTAAGGCCAGCCTGAGACCTTAGTTCATTCTCATAGACTATGGTATGCTCTTCAGGGTCAGATACATACACAAGCAGCTCAGAGTGAGCTGCTTAGGAGATCATAAACAACTTGATGTGGGTGACTTCCTCCCTCTCTGGGATCTCTCCAGTACTTTGTTTCCCAGGGGGCTCCTCTTTTTCGTTCTCTGGCCAGATAACTGGGCCTTATTTATTCCATTCCATTGTGCACTTACCACTTTAAAAGGGAGATTTCTGCTCCCCTCCCCCTCATTCTGAGCATTAGATCCCTTTCCCACTTCTTGAGTCTAAACTAGAAAGTTTCTCCTGCAGTTCTTTCTATCCACGCCAATGCCTACTTCTGAGTTCTGTGCTTGTTGAATCCATGTTAAAGAAATACTGGAAGGAAAAAAAAAAGGTAATCACACTGCAGGTCTGGTGGGACTTCACATTTTGGGCTTCTTTCCCAATCTGCCTATGTACTTTTTAGAGACTTCAAATTGCTTCTTCATGCATTCTGGAGCATGCATGCTTCATGCATGCATGCATCCCAGCTTTCAGTGGGAAAGACAGGTGGAGCATGCTTAGTCCATTACCCAGAACCAGGACTCTCCCAAATTCAGTGCAAAATGTTGTTATTTTTAAAACTAATATTCCAAGGCTTCCCTGGTGGTGCAGTGGTTGAGAGTCCGCCTGCTTATGCATGGGATACGGGTTCGTGTCCCAGTCCAGGAAGATCCCACATGCCACGGAGCAGTTAGGCCCGTGAGCCATGGCCGCTGAGCCTGCACATCCGGAGCCTGTGCTCCGCAACAGTGAGAGGCCTGCGTACTGCAAAAAAAAAAAAAAAAAAAAAAAAAAAACACAAAAAAACTAATATTCCATTGGAAATATAAACATTCCAGATATTCAGTGCTTCTTGTGCATTAAACATCATATTGTAGTTCTTCAGTAGCACATATAGCTAGTGCTTATTAATGTGCCAAGTACTTTTCTAAACACTTAAAATATATTGACTCATTAATACTCACAACAGTCCTATAAATTTGGTACTATTATTTTTCCCATTTCACAGTTGAGGGAACTGAAATTAAGGTGATATGTCTAGTATATGGTGGAGCTAGAATTTGTACCCAGGCAGTTTGGTTGCAGAGTCCTTGTTACTAACCTTTATACCATACTCTGGCACTCTTAAAATATATTCTTCTGACCAATAACCATAATGCTTTTGTTTAAAATGTATATATGCTCTAAGAAACAAGTTTCATTGGTAGTACATGTTGTGGCATTAAATCTGTTTTTTTTTTAAAGAAGGTATTTTGCTTTAAGTTGCTTATTGTGTCTTTGATGTAAAATAAAACAATTTTAATATTATAAGTTGTTTTCATTTGATTAGATTTTAAAATTTATGTACCAATTTTTATAGTTTTATAATAATTAATTTGCTGGTGACACTTGTTCAGCAGTTTAATCAGAACATGAATTATAGTTCTTAAGGTTCTATTATTGGTCAATAAGATATTAATATTAAAAACATTCTGTGGCTTCCCTGGTGGCGCAGTGGTTGAGAGTCCGCCTGCCGATGCAGGGGACATGGGTTCATGCCCCGGTCCGGGAAGATCCCACATGCCGCGGAGCGGCTGGGCCCGTGAGCCATGGCCGCTGAGCCTGCGCGTCCGGAGCCTGTGCTCCGCAGCGGGAGAGGCCACAACAGTGAGAGGCCCGCGTACCGCAAAAAAAAAAAAAAAAAAAAAAAAATTCTGGAGTAGAGTAAGTGTGAGAAACTCTAATCTGCAAGAAATGAAAAATTAGGAATTTAGTCCAAAGAAATCAGAGATGAGGGCAAAAATTCAAATACAAGGATGATAACTGTAACGCTATTAAATAGTAAAATATTGGCAACAATTTACCTATGGAACAACAAAGGGCTGATTAAATAGATTATGGTATTCACCCTAGAAAGAAAAAAGGATGTAGTACATTCCCTGGCATTTTAAGACACTATGGCTCCAGTCAAGTAGGGAGGGGAAATCTTTGTTTACTCTGGCGAAAATGTCACCCATCTCACCTGCGCCTGCAGATCTCCTCCACTTCCTTCAATATGCAACTCAGAAATCCCTTCCTCTGTGACTCAAGCCCTCCCAACGCCTCCTCCTTCCAACAGCGAGTAACATTTTGCAGGATTTCTCACGAAGGTGGCAAAAAGAAGCTAAAATAAGCAGATTTCCTTCTGCCAGATTGTGGCCTATCACAGAGCTTCATCAGTACAGATGAAGGGGCACCTTTTTGTAATTCACCCAAAGGCACTCATCAGGCTATTAATGGCCCTTCCCCTCCACTCCACAGGAAGTCCACTCTCTACCTGCAGCACTGATCACACTGTAAAAATAAATGTTTGCTACCTTTTCATTTCTCCAACAGATAGTAAGTTCTCTGAGAGCAAGGATGGGGATTTAGGAACTAGGCAGATCGTGGCTCTCAAATCTCCTCTAAGGACTGTATTTCTGTATTGTCAGATACTTATGAAAAAAAAGAGTACAAGGGAAGGGCTCACAGTGGGTCATTTCTTGAGTGAAGAATAAACATTGAATAGGAAAAAGAGGAAGCTCTGTAAGAGTGTATTGGGCTGTTTGAAGCTACCTATAGCCCCAATACTCGTCAGAAAGAGAGGAAATAGGAGCCAGGCCCCAAAGTGGGACAATTTTCAGAAGGAAACAAACATTACCAAGTACTGAAAAGCAAGGGAATACTAACCAGGGACATGGCTTTAAGAAGTTCAATTCCCATCACCTTCTCCTTTTCCTGGCTCCTCATGTGGAGAAGGGCTTCATCCTGAGAGGGCACAGCTGGGAGGAAGAGAAAGGAACGGTGAGAGACTAGTGAGAGACTCTAGGAACGGTGAGTAGCTCGAATAATCACAACCTAGAAACTTTTCCCTTCAGATCCCTCTGTTCTCACTCCCCTATTCCTACTCCACCCTCCTCTCACAATCCAGGCACTCCCTGGGAAACCAATAATTTACAGCTGGAGTTCTGCTCTGCTCTGGATTTTCAGGCCGAGGACAATCTCTCTCTTGCTCAAAGCCACCCATTCATTAACAACAGAGATGTATTAGGAGTGCTGCATATATTCATACTCTGATGTGACCTTCACGACCTTCAGTGAAAATAGGGAATACTGTCACTGTTTCACACGTGAAAGCTCTGGGAAGTGAAGTCTTTTGCACAAGTCACACAGCTTGTAAACAATGGAGCCCAGTCATCAACCTGTCTGCGTGACTCTACCAGCCAAGTTATATGCTCAAGCAGACACCAGAATATAACAGAAAAACACCTCATGTGCAATTAACTACTCAGGACTTATAGAGTCTATCAGACTTGAAAAAAGCCATCTTCCCCAGAAAGAGGTATTACCTTTGTTACAACAGAGTCCATGTGGCTTACGGATAGCTGGACCAAAAAACCGTCAGGAGACCCAGGCTCTCCTTTTCTAGCAAACTATAGCTCTGAAGTCCCTTGCCACCTCACCCCACCCCCAGCCCTCCAGCCAAGTTTCTTCAATCAGGAAGAGAATAAAAATATCTGACTTAATTCTGGTTTCTTTCCACTAAACTCCACTGCTTTTTCAAAGCATTATTATAATGATGAATATAAGAATGAACACTTACGGAGCACTAGTTACTATGTGACAGGGACTACACAAAGTGCTTTACAGGTATGAGCTCACTTAATCCTTATAACAGTTCTATGAGGTATAGAATATCATCTTCATTTTACATAACAGAAACTGGGTCAGAAAGTTTAAGAAAAAAAAACTTGCGCAGTGGAGGTCTTGGGATCTGAACTCTTAGGGTCAGCTTCTTAAACTGTCAAAAGTGGTTAAGAATACCCAATTCAAGGGGATTATATGAGGGCCAGTACAGAGGGGGACTCTGGAGTCAGCCTGTCCTGGATGTGAATCCTGGCTCCTCCACTTACTAGTGATTATTTGTCCTCTCTATGCGTCAGTGTCCTCATCTATAAAAAGGAGATAAGATAGTTTCCACCTCATAATGTTGTGAGGTTTGGTGTTAACATACCCAAAAGGTCTTAGAACTGTGTCTGGGCCACAGTAAGCACTAAGTAAACATTACCTATTGTTACTGCATGCAGTAAAACAAGCAAAGAACAATAGGGCTATGAGCAGTGCTTCTTTCCCTTCTCTCTCTCTCTTTACTCACTCTGGCTGGGGGCGGGGGTAGCGGGAGACAGAGAAGTGTGAGATAGAAATGGGGGAGTGTTTTTGTTCATCTACTAAAAGGTGACTAAGCCATGGAAAGGCTGGGATCCCTCAGCACTTCCAGACGAAGCTGTGAATCTCGCCTTCCTCCCAAGTCTCATCCCACAGTGATAATGTAGGACAGGACTCTAACAGGTTAAAAAATAAAAATATTAAATACTGAGGTCCTCCTTGAACAGCAGCACAGCACTCAGAGGTAATGTTCTAATGGGGAATGCTCTCTCCCCTGGGTCCTTGGAGATATGCAGACAGACCTGGAAGGGGAGTGTCTGGTTAGGAGACTCTGGGCAAGTCAAGAACCCTCCTTGAATTCAGCTCCACACTCTGGCCCGAGATGACCGTCCAAATCTTTGGACTTCTGGGTCCAACAGACTCTGAGGCCAGGGACATCTTCCTCCAGCACTTGGGCCCAGGAACAGCACCCCCAAACCTTAATTTTCACTCTTGCAGCCGTACCAAGGCCGTCTGCCACTCTTACCTCCATACTTAGTCCCGTGGACGTGTGTAGTGTCCCGACTTCCACACCATCCAGGTGGGGCAGGCAAGAAATGCTTCAGCCCTGTAAGGCCAACTGGCCCAAGACAGGAGAACACAATCAGATTCACAGGTTGCATCAGTCCGGACTACCAAGTTCCAGAAACTGCCCTGGGGACTTTGAACCCAGTCCAGCCTTCCCGCCTTTCGAGGGGCGGGACTAACTGTCCCCCAGGATACCCGAAAAGACCACCAAATAAGGAATACCCTGCGCCCTCCCAGATTCACCACACCCCTTTCCCTTCTTCCCCTATAAACTCTTGCCCGACTCTTGCCCGACCCTCGCCTGGGTGCGACTTCTCTGGCCCCTTTCTCTCGGACCAGTGAACCTCGCGCCCGGGAGCGCTCCCTAATAAAGCTCACTTGAAGCTTTCCTCTGTTTCGCGGTGCCGTTTGTTAAGATCCGACCTTACATTTGGTGCCGAAACCCGGGAGGGGTACCAAGCCCCGCGGGTTACCGCGCGGACCGCTCCTCCCCTCCCCCAGGAGACAACCAGGGAACCTCTACTCATCCACCCGATCCGGCAGAAAACGGGGTAAGTCCCCCTCCCTTGTTCCCTCCGACGCTCAGAGTCCCTGCCCACCGGACTCCCTGTCCTTAATCGCGGCCGCGTCAGGGACTCCTCCGTCCTCTCTCCGGGCCTCGGGCAACTGTGGAGACGTCCCAACCGCCTGACCGCCCTCCGACCTGCCGTGAATCGGAGACTGAGACCAGGGACGCCTCTCTCCCTCTCCATTCACTCAGGGACAGACTGGGGGTCATGGGAACCTCACAATCGAAACCAGATTCTAAGACGCCCCTGGGGTGTCTCCTAGCCAATTTTACAGCCCTCGGTTTCTCCCAAGATCTCCGTCGCCGACGGCTTATTTTCTATTCCACTGTGGCCTGGCCAGAATATCCTCTAGACAATCAATCCTGAAGGGACTTTCGATTTTAACATCCTCCGTGATCTAGATAATTACTGCCGCAGGACGGACAAATGGTCCGAGGTTCCCTATGTTCAGGCCTTCTTGTATTTGCGCTCCCGCCCTTTCCTCTGCGTCGATTGTTCCACTTCCCAGATCCTTCTTGCCAAACAGACATCTCCTACATCCAAGCCCTTAATTTCCTTTGACGACGACCCCTCTCCACTAGCTGACCCACCCGAATCTCTCGCCTCTCCCCCCTCCAGAGCTCCTCTCCAACCTCCACCCTACCCTGAAGCGGTCTCTCCTCCCGAACCCGCCCCGGCCCCTCCAACCGTTCCCCCGCCTCCCTCAACGGTTTCTCCTCCCACGCCCCTTGCTTCGCCAATTAGTGCACATACACGCTCTCACGACTCCCAAGATTCAAATCTCCTCTGCCCTCTGAGGGAGGTAGCAGGAGCGGAAGGATTAGTTAGAGTTCATGTTCCCTTTTCTCTCCAAGATCTCTCTCAAATAGAAAAGCGATTAGGCTCCTTTTCTGCCGACTCTTCCCGCTACATTAAAGAATTTCGCTCTCTCTCTCAAGCTTACGATCTAACCTGGCACGATATCTTTGTGGTCCTATCTTCTACTCTGACCCCTGACGAGAGGGAAAGAATTCAAACTGCTGCCCGAAACCATGCAGATCAGGTTCACCTTACCGACAACTCCATGCCTGTCGGAGCGACTGCCGTACCTGGCACCGATCCAGGCTGGACTTCTCAGGATGGCCAAAATGGCCGTCGTAAACGCGACCTCATGATCCAATGCCTCCTGGCTGGCATGCAGGCTGCCGCTCATAAGGTAGTCAATTTTGAAAAACTAAAAGAGATAACCCAAGAACCTAACGAAAATCCAGCTATCTTTCTCAATCGCCTTACAGAGGCCTTAACTCTCTACACCCGGCTGGATCCCGACACCCCGGCAGGGGCAGCGGTCCTGGCCACCCATTTCATCACCCAATCAGCCCCGGACATCCGAAAGAGATTAAAACAGGCAGAAGACGGCCCTCAAACCCCTATTCGAGATCTGGTAAGGATGGCCTTTAAAGTCTACAATGGCCGTGAGGATTTGGCAGAATCCAGCCGAGAGGCTCGGATGCACCAGAAGGTGGCCCTCCAAACCCAAGCTCTTGTAGCCGCCCTAAGGCCGGCCATCTCCCATGGATCACAGCATCCACGGGGTCCGCAAAAGGCAACCCCGCCGGGGGCCTGCTTCAAATGCGGAAAAGAAGGCCACTGGGCTCGCCAATGTCCCAATCCCCGACCTCCTTCTAAGCCCTGTCCCAGCTGCGGGCTAACGGGCCACTGGAAGAGTGACTGCCCTACGACTGGCCCTCCCTCAGCGTCTCCACGCGGGGGGCAGGCCGACCCAACGGCATTACCACTCGAACTGCTGGGATTGGCTGACGACTGACGGCGCCCGGACTCGAAGACCCCCATCACCCTCGCCGAGCCCAGGGTAACGCTACAGGTAGCGGGTAAGTCCATCTCATTTCTGGTGGACGCGGGGGCTACCTACTCGGTCCTGCCTACTTATTCCGGGCCAGTTTCTCCTTCCCAGATCTCGGTCATGGGTATTGATGGCAAACCATCCTTCCCACTCCAGACCGGTCCACTCCCATGTCATATCGAAGGACTCCCTTTTACTCATTCCTTCTTAGTCATACCATCCTGCCCAGTTCCCTTGCTAGGCCGAGATGTCCTTTTCCACTTAGGGGCCTCCCTCCAGCTGGTTAGACTTGACCCTAAGGTCCCCTCCTCCCAACTCCTGCTTCCTCTTCTCGGCCTGTCTCTAGAACCCTCCCCCTCCTATCCCCCTCTTCCAATCACACCAAACCCAATCAATCCCCAAGTCTGGGATACTTCTAAGCCCATAATAGCAACACACCATTCCCCCGTTCTCATCCACCTAAAGGACCCCTCCAAATTTCCATCAATGCCCCAATTTCCCATCTCTGAGACTCACCTTAGGGGCCTACAACCTATTATCACCAGACTCCTAAACCAGGGACTCCTCATCCCCACGGACTCTCCCTGCAACACCTCCATCCTGCCTGTCCGCAAGGCCTCTGGGGATTATCGCCTGGTCCAGGACCTCCGACTAATCAATGAGGCCATAATTCCTCTCCACCCAGTAGTCTGGATCCCTAACTTTGCTCTCCTCGCTAAACCCTTATATCTGGCCGCTAAAGAAACCCCTCAAGGACCCCTCACCTCTCCTTCTGCCTTTTGACAGGCCTTTCTCACCCTCTGTAACGCTCTGATATCTTCTCCCATTTCTCTGCCCAACCCAAACCGACCTTTTCACCTTTTTGTGGATGAACGGGCTGGAATAGCCACTGGACTCCTTGCCCAGCCTGTAGGGCCTTCCTACCGCCCCGTGGCTTACCTCTCCAAACAGCTGGACCCAACCATTGGGGGATGGCAACCATGCCTTCGGGCTCTAGCAGCAGCAGCCAAGTGACCAAACAAACACTCAAACTGACTCTGGCCCACCCACTAACCGTGTTTTCCTCCCACCAGCTGGTCGACCTCCTAGGCCACAAGTCTCTCTCCCCCCTGGGCCCCTCCCGCATCCAGGAGTTCCACCTTCTATTCATTGAAAACCCAGCTATTTCTCTTGATCTCTCCCCTCACCTGAACCCGGCTTCCCTCGTGCCTATCTCTGGCACCGGGGGTTTTCCATCCCATTCCTGCCCTCATGTCATAGAACCCTTCAAACCACCAAGAGAGGGACTCTTTGACACCCCTCTTTCAAAACCGGACCGCACTCTCTTTGTGGACAGTAGTTCGATACTCAGTCCTGACGGATGCCGACGGGCGGCCTACGCGGTAGTAACCATCTCAACCATTATCGAGGCCAACCGCCTCCCAGAAGGGACAACCTCTCAAAGGGCTGAACTGATAGCACTCATGCGGGCCCTCGACCTCTCTAAGGGCCAAAGGGCCATCTTTCTCCCTATGGTCGCAGGCATTTCCCTCGCCTCCTCTCTCGTTGCTGCGGGCATCGGGGGAGGAGCCCTAACACACAGTGTCTCAACATCCCGTGACCTAGAACAGAACCTCCAGCTAGCCATCGAGGCTTCTGCCGCCTCCAGCACCTCCCTCCAGCGCCAGATCACCTCAGTAGCCCGAGGTGCCCTCCAAAATCGACGAGCCCTGGATCTCCTGACGGCCGACAAAGGAGGTACCTGCCTCTTCCTACAGGAGGAATGCTGCTATTACATCAATGAACAGGATTCGAAGACAACGTAAGACAACGTAAAAGCCCTCCATCGCTTAAGAGAAGAACTCCAACGCAAACACCAACAGTCCATCTCCCCAATTCCCGATTGGAGGCGATCCACCGTCTATACCTGGCTAACACCAATCTCAGGCCCCTTAATTCGCATCTGTATCTTGCTCACGTTTGCTCCGTTTTCTTAGGTTCCTTCGCAGGCGCATGGAGGATGTCTCTCGGGTGGCCATAACCCAAATGCTCCTCGGTCCTTACACTTTGCTTCCTACAGAACCCCCCTAAGCCTCGGACCTCTGGTCGCCCGACTCCACTTTCGACGCCCCCATTCAGCATGAAGTAGTCAGAGATCAGAACGCCGCCCCATTACACCAAAGATGTCGGGATGTAAGGCCAACTGGCCCAAGGCAGGGGAACACAATCAGATTCACAGGTTGCATCAGACCGAAATTCTCCGGACCACCCAGTTCCAGAAACTGCCCTGGAGACATTCCGGACCACCCAGTTCCAGAAACTGCCCTGGGGACTTTGAACCCAGTCCAGCCTTCCCGCCTTTCGAGGGGCGGGACTAACGGTCCCCCAGGATACCCGAAAAGACCACCAAATAAGGAATACCCTGCGCCCTCCCAGATTCACCACACCCCTTTCCCTTCTTCCCCTATAAAATCTTGCCCAATCCTCGCCCGGGTGCGACTTCTCTGGCCCCTTTCTCTCGGACCAATGAACCTCGCGCCCGGGAGCGCTCCCTAATAAAGCTCACTTGAAGCTTTCCTGTTTCGCGGTGCCGTTTGTTAAAATCCGACCTTAACAAGCTCCACCGGCCCAACCAGGTGCCTTCCCAGGACTCCAGGGCTTTGGGCCACACTGGGTTCTTGGTGGTGGAGTCAGGGTGTGTGGGGGGCTGGGGTGTGTGTCGGGGGGTGGCCTTCTCCGGAGGCGTTTCCAGTTCTCAGCCACGTAAAATCCTTCATTCGTCCCAATACACGCCGTCGCTCACATGCTGCTGGGACGTGCAAGGTGCACAAAAGACACGTGCAGAAACATGGGCCCCAGTCACACACTTGCCTCCTCTGCGCCCTACCAGTCACATCTCACACCCGCACACACTCTCCCCCCCCCATTCACACACGTACCTGCCTCCTCCTCCCGGTCACACACACACACACCACGAGCTGACGGTCACAGTCGCCAAATCACGCGCTCACGCTCACGACCTCGCCGCCCCAGCATGCAGACCGGGACGCTGACCTCTCGGCGCCTCCGCGTGCCCGGCTCAGCCGCTGCCGCCGCCCCACTCAGACTTTCTCCTCAGAACCGGCCAGACTCGCTCACGTCCGGGTTTCAAGTCTCGTCGGAAGTGGGCGCCTCCTCTCAGCGCAAGGGCCCTTGGGAAACGTAGTGCAGACAGGGGTGGCGGCGGCTTTCTGAAATCTGAGCACTACACTGCTAGGCAGGGTTCCTCCCCGCGGCCTGGTGATCACTGCCCTCTGTCCCCTATTGGTGCCTCCTGGTCAGGAACAGAGCTACCTAGAAGCCTTTTAGCTTCTGGGTCCCACGGCCTCCACGAAAGAAGCCGAGCCCCGGGGACTTCTGGGAGCCGTCGCCGGGCTCGGAGTGCGCAGGAGCAGCTGTCAGGCACTGAGAGCCGAGACCCGAGTAGCCGCTCACCCGCGCCTCGGCCGAAGGTAGGCGGGGTCGCAAGAACGTGGAGCGCGCAGGCGCCTTGAGCAAGGGGAAAGCCAGGGAAGTGGGCGGAGCTTAGGAGAGGCGGCTCTAGGGGCGGAGCCTTCGGGATAGAGGAGCGGAGATTTGGATTTTGCCTGGTGCTTTGTGCACTTGCGGGTGTGTGTGCGCGTGTGTGTGCGTGTGTGTGTGTGTGCGCGCGCGCGCGCTCTGGGGTCTAGGGGAGGCAGATAATTTATTTCCAAAGGTCTACAGAGCAAGAGGAACTGTACTTAAGAAACGACGTCTTATGAGCCTCATCAGCATCTGTACTTAATTTACATGACAAGATTCTTGACTTTGAGCTGATGCTATAATGAGATGCGATTTGGGGAGGGGCCTTGGAAGCCGGTGATTGTTTTGTATGCCGAAGGGAAATGAGTCACCAGGGGCCGGAGGGCAGACTATGGTAGGCATCCATTAAAGTGGCTCCCAAATGATCCCCGCCTCCTGCTATTCATAACCTCATGTAATCCTCTCCCCTTGGAAGTGAGCTGGACCTAGTGAACCACTTTTAATTAACCAAGTACAAAGATGAGGGGATGCCACTTGTAATATTAGGTTACATAAAGGCTTCGGCTTCCACCTTGGGTACCCTTCTCTTGCCTGCTCACTTACAAGGAAGCCAGCTGCCATGTTGTGAGCTGCCCATGTGGAAAGGAATTGATGTGTCCAGCCAAAGGCCAGCAAGGACCCGAGGCCAGCCAACAGTTTTAATGAGTTTGGAAGATGATTCTCCTCCCATAAAGCCTTCAGATGACTGCTGTCTTGTTGAGAGACCCCAGGAGCCAGAGGCACCCAGCTGAGCCATGCCTGGATTCCTTACCCAAAGAAGCTGTAAGATGACAAATGTATGTTTCTTTTAAGCCACTAAGCTTTAGCGTAGTTTGTTACACAACAGCTAATGAACATACTATCACAGCCCTTACTCTGTGATTCAGTGAGTTAAAATAGGGATTCTGGGCTTCCGTCGTGGCGCAGTGGTTGAGAGTCTGCCTGCCGATGCAGGGCACGCAGGTTCGTGCCCTGGTCCGGGAAGTTCCCACATGCCGTGGAGTGGCTGGGCCCGTGAGCCATGGCCGCTGAGCCTGCGCGTCCGGAGCCTGTGCTCCGCAACAGGAGAGGCCACAACAGTTAGAGGCCCGCATACCGCAAAAAAAAAAAGGGATTCTATCAGTAGTCAAAGATACCACATTGATAGAACTACAGCAGCTGCTATCACGATTAAAACTCGTGTCATTACCTGCACATATGTTTGTTTTTCACTCACATAATAATCCACTGCTGTTGCTCCTGAGTGACTGATGGCTTTCCTCCAAATAGCGGTTTAGCGGCCCAGAGTTCTTCCATCTTGCAGTTTTGCCGTTCCATACAATTGAGATTCTTCTTCTTCCATCTGGGTGGTACATCCTTTTCTTAATAACCGAGCCCAGAGTGACACACGTTTCCTATTCAAACCACAGCCAGAACTGGAAGCAATAGTGGCTGAGTAATGCAGGATGTGCCTTGGCAGTCACATTCCGGAATCGACTTTCAGGCAACAGAAAGGGAAGCACAAACTTTGGGCAGTTGTCTAATCATATCATAGGTATCATTAACAAATGCTACATACCCAGGACCTTGGAAAATAACCATATGGGTTTGTGGTCATTGTACCTGCTACAAGCTACACTACATAAGAATTCCCCCATGAGCCCTCACTCTGCACAAATACGTCATTCAGGAATTCCAGTAGAAATGTTCAGATACTGATTACAATCTTTCAAGAGTACTCAGTCTCCTTTCTGTTGACTCAAGTCGATGTGGGACTTGGATGCCATGCCATGGAGTGCTTCTAACTAAAACAAAACCCTAGTGCAGTTTCAACCTTGGGGATCAATGAAATAAGGTAAAAATATCAGGTATCAGAACATTCTTAGGATTTCTGTGTTTATTGTGACATTTCATTTTATTCTCAAGATTACCTGTTGCCCTATACTCCAGCTATTGCACATGCCCTAGTTCAGTACACTTTCCAAATGTAATCACTGTCATGAGAAATCCCAGTACCTAAAGGAGACAGGAGATTTTTAATATGCTGGTACTTCATGTCAAAAGAACATAGAAAAACTACTAGACCTGACAGGGGAACTTGCAAAAGATAAGTCAGGGGTAGGGACATAAATGATCCAATCCAGCACTATAAACTCTTGAATTCTTTCAAGTCCTTATATATTATGCAATGTAAATTCTAACCCTCGAGATGACATTTCCAAAAATGTGTCCTAGATTTTTGATATAATAAAGGATATTAAATATTTCTGGATGACATGAATCTCCTGTCTGCATTTCAAGACTAGAAAAGCAGACTCAAGAGTTTTGTCACAGATGTATGGCAAAGAGAATAAGTAGGGAGGTTTCTTAAGGTTTGAGAAAGTCAAAAGTTTTCTAAGATGCTTGAATCTTTCGTGATAGCCCCATTCCAGTTACATGGATTCAAATCTTTCCCCACACTTCACTCTCATCTAAGAGAAGTGGCGAGGTTGGGAATTCAGTAAGTATCATAGCTCAGCAAACACCTGGATCTACTGTTGCAGTTGGGTTTCAGGCTTTGCCAGCCCCGTGGTTAGAAGCACTTAAGAAGACTCCCAACACAATCATAGAAAGGTCTGACTTCAATGCCTTTCTTAAGGTCAGAATTTCAAGTGGCCTTTCACTTTTAATTATCTAATTTCATTGTAAACAAGCATCACACTTACTTTTGGAGCTAGCATTGCTCACTGCCTTTAGTTTTTGGTAAGAGCTATCCAGCCCCTTGTGTGCAGTGAGCTTATGATCCTGCTACATCATGACTATCCTTTCCTAACACAACACAGGATTACAAGTTTCTCTGTCTTTTAACCTATCTCTTGCAATCAGCCCTTAATATTCTGCTTCTCTGTAGTCTGAGAATCATCCTCGAGTACCAATTTCTGTATGAGAATAAAAGATGACTCCAGCTTAGAAGTTAAATATTGAAAGGATACCAGATACCTTGAAGATTTAAAGAACCAAACAAAACTAGGATGTGAGGATGCAGGAATCATTTTAATGGATCAGACAGGTAGAGATGCAGAAATCTTTAGGCTGCTGCCAAAGGATGACTCAATTCCACCTATTTGCAGTCCAGGAGTGATGTTCCATATCTTTATAATAGCTGTTACAACAAGTGGCCCAACCAATCAAAATGAATACTAAAAGAAAACATCCCTTATGGCCCATACATAAAGCCTAATATTTGCCCCATGTCTCCGGTCAAAATACAAAGAATGAAAAACCTGACTGGCTTAATTAGAGCCATGTGTGACTGGCAGTCCAACAGTACAGTACAGAATGAAGGCAAAGTGACAACAAAGAGCTAGGAAAAGCATGTGTTAAAGACAAAAACAGATTTCAACATATATACTGAAAAATATATATATATAGACACACACACATATACACGCACACATATATATTCAATATTAATTTTGACTCTATGACTACAAGATTATTTTACACATAAAGTTCTGCAAATCACATATTGCATTTAATATATTGTAGACAGACAATACTCCATAGGAGCATATGTAGAGCTTAATCTCTTTCTGCTAACTGGACAATACTGTATTGAATAATCACAATTTAATCAATCTGCTTGGCAGGATACTGAAATCCTATTTATTGTAATTAAAAAGATTTTGCAATAAACATTATTTATATCTATATATTTATTCCATTGGGATGAAACTCCTAGATCTAGAATTACTGTTTCAAAAGGAATGCATATTTATAGTGTGGATAGGTCATGCCATATTGCCACCCCAAACAGGAGGAGACAAATCTACACTGGTAATGATGAACAACCTCCTGTTTTCCCACAATAACTAGTATGGGAAATTAACTGCAGTTTAGATTTTAATCCATCTGCGAGTCAAGAAGATTCTTTTTAAATCTGTAATTTTCTGAGCAACAAGGTTAAGAACCTAACAAATTTTCTTTATTCGAGTTCTTCCACTGTGACACGCCTGTTGGTAAGCACTGCCTAGTTCCCCAACTGCTTTGTGTCATAGCACTCTGTTCTTAAATGACATATTTTTTCATATGTGTTGTGTGTATTTTCTGCCAGTTGCCTCTTACATCTTTTTTGACACGTTTCACCATATCGAAGTTTATTTAAATCTTTGTACAGGCCAGCTTACTCTCTTCATGTCTTCCAGGGCTCCATGTCCTACTCAGTAAAGCCTTCCTCCTTTCTGTGTTCGCCTCTAACATATTATTTCATAATTAGAGCCGATAAATACAACTTTATTATATTTCTCTGTAAGGTCTAGGTATGCTTCTCTTTGTGGAGAGTGGATAATCAATTGTTACAACATCATTTCCCCAATAATGAAACGCTAATCTTATTATATACCAAAACATTTTTTCAACGATTTTTTTTTTTTCTGGCCACACCACGCAGCATGCGAGGTTAGCTCCCCCACCAGGGATCAAACCCGCACCCCCTGAAATGGAAGCACAGAGTCCTAACCACTGGACCGCCACGGAAGTCCCACCAAAACATTTTTTAAATGTCCTGCTATGTTTGACAAATCATCCTTCCTTGTGTGGTTTTCAGCTAAAACTGTCAGAGCAAACATATCCTACTGAGACTCTATTGGGAGTGACAATTTACAAACATTTTAACAGTATTACTTCATCTAGAAAAATATAGTATTTCTTTTTATTGACATTTCCTATTGTTCAACAGTTTAATAACATTCTTTCACCTCTATTCATAAGTTGCTTTATAGTTTTCCTTGTTTTTGATGGGAGAGTTGTATTATCCTCATAAAAATAATTAGAACCTTTTGTGTATTTTTCTCTGCACTGGAGCAGGAGTCGGCACGCTTTCTCTGCACAAGGACAGAGAGTAAATATTTGAAGTTTTGCAGGCAATACTGTCTCTGTTGCAGCTACTCAGGTCTGCTATTGTAGAGTGAAAGCAGCCCTAGGCAATATGTAAACAAATGAGCATGGCTGTGAGCCAATAAGACTTTATTTACGGACACTGAAATTTAAATTTCACATAATTTTCATGTTGTCTTAAGCTATTATTCTATTCACTTGTTCCTCCATTAAAATAATTTTTAAAATTCAGATCATGGGCCATACAAAACAGTGAGGCTCTGGCCATGAGTCATAGTCAAGATTAATCTGCCTCAAGGTTAGTGGTTCTTTGAAACTTTAATGGAATTCACGCATGAGCCCAGGTGACTTTAAATGATCAAATCTTGCCAAATTTTCTAATACATGTCAGAAGGTTTAAATGTACGCAGGTGAACCTTGTCTTCTCCTCTGATTGTTTCAGTTCTTTTCTTCCAGGTGGCCTCCTCACCCATGTTCTCTACACACTTTCTAAGACTGTTGTCAGATGTAATTTTCTCACCAACAAGGTCACAGCACCTTACACTTTATGCAGATAAATGAAAAGCTATAATACTAACTCAACATTATGGAATCAAGTTTTAAACCAGAACGGGCAAAGCCTCACTGTCTTGAAACGCCTGTTCCTGATCTAATATCCGGCTTCTCTTAGCTTCATTCTATGCATCATTTTCAGTCAGAGTTGCCTATGGTAACTTTTCAATGTCTGAAAACAATGTTTTTAAAAGAGCTAACATTACTGAACGCTTAGTATGGACCAGCCATTGTGCTACACACATCTTATGCATTCATCAATATGAAGGATCTCAACATAAGTGTTTACATGAGGAGTAAATGAATTCTATTTTCACTTAAAACAAAAATCTTCACGTTCTAACTGCAACAATGTGAAGAATAAACTTGTACAGGACAAGAACAGAATAGACAGAAAGAGAGAGAACAGGTTTTAAACTGCTGGAGTGGTCTATCTGAGCCACAATGTCTCAGGACTATAGTGATGGGAGTGAGGGTGGATTCCAGAGAAACTTGGGTAACAGATCCACAGGATTTGATGTAGCAGGTAAAGAGGGGCGTGCAGGTGACTCTCCAGTGTGGATTCTCTGATGTGCAAAGTGTGTGCTCTGCCTGAAGACCCTTCTGCTTCTCTTATGGTTGTGGGGTCTCTCTCCCGTGTGCACTCTTTTGTGCTGATTGAGGTGTCCGATTTGGATGAAGGTTTTCCTGCATTCCTTGCATTCATACGGTTTCTTTCCAGAGTGAATCCTCTGATGGACGCTAAGGGACTGCCGATGGCTGAAGGCTTTGCCGCACGCACTACATTCGTAAGGTTTCTCCCCAGTGTGACTTCTGCGATGACAGATGAGGGACGACTTTGTCTTGAAGGCCTTCCCACATTCAATACATTCGTAGGGCCTTTGGCCAGTGTGAAGCCTCTGGTGCTGAGTGCAGGAGGAGTTGTCGCCAAAGGCCTTCCCACATTCCATGCACTTATAGGGTTTCTCTCCCGTGTGAACTCGCTGGTGTTGAATAAGGTGTGTGGTCTGGCTGAAGGCCTTCCCGCACTCCTTACACTCATAGGGTTTCTCTCCTGTGTGAGTTTTCTGATGCTGTGCCAAGTGAGCCTTCTGGGTGAAAGCTTTGCTGCAGACCTTACAAGCATAGGGCTTCTCTCCGGTATGAATTCTCTGATGGGTGGCCAGCTGGGAACTGATGCTAAAGGACTTACCACATTCCCCACATTCGAAGGGCTTCTCACCAGTATGAATCCTCAGATGGCTAGCAAGGTGTATATTCTGCCTAAAGGCTTTCCCACATTCTTTACATTTAAAAGGCTTCTCTCCAGAATGCACCCTTTGGTGCTGAGTGAGTGAGGCATGATGGCTAAAGGCTTTTCTACACACCTCACATTCGTACGGTTTCTCTCCTGTGTGAATTCTCTGATGGACAGTCAGGGATGAGCCATACCTAAAGGCTTTGTCACACACATCACACTTGTAGGGCTTCTCTCCAGTATGAATTCTCCTGTGCTGATTGAGTCCGATGTGATCACTGAAGGCTTTCCCACAGTCAATGCAGTCAAAGGGTTTCTCCCCGGTGTGATAATACCTCCAGTGACGGATAAGGGATGTGTTCTGTATGAAGGCTTTCCCACATTCCATACATTCGTAGGGCTTCTTGCCGGTGTGACATCTCTGATGTCGGGCAAAGGATGAGCCGTCACTGAAGGCCTTTCCACATTCCTTACATTTATAGGGCTTCTCTCCAGTATGAATTCTCTGATGCACAGTGAGGGATGAGCTCTGGGTAAAGGTTTTCTTACATTCATTACATTTGAAAAGTTTTTTTCCTGCATAGATCCCTGCATGTTTTATTACCACTGAACTTGGGGGGAAAGTTTTCTTAACTGAATCACAGCGGTGAACTCTCTCTTCTGAAATGTCCAAGTGGAACCATCTTCCAGATTTGTTATACGGACACTCTCTTTCCTTAGAGAGGGTTTTGTTGTGAGTGACTGCCTCCTGCCTGAATTGTGTCTTCTGACCTGCCAGCTTCCTTTCAAACAGACCCTCAGAATCCCAGCTTCCTCTGAAAGTGGAACTCTCTAGGTTAGTGTTTGAAGTTCTGTCCGTTACCACTTCAGCAAATGAATCCTGCTTCGGAAATAACTCCTGGGTCTCATGTATAGACTGCTGGCCTGAAAGATATCAAGAAAATAAACAAGAGACAAACATTTCTTTTATCATAGGCTGGGAGAAAAGGAATCTACTAAAAGGAAAACCGTGAAGAAACTCACTAATTGGTGAATTAAACCCTAATTAAACCACATAAACTGTGCACCTCTAAAACATGTGAACATGCAGTCTACAATGTATGTAAGACGACCCCAGACTGGATTCATACAGGAACCCAGAGAGGTGAATAGAAAAAAAGATAAATGTATGTGGAATCAGTCACACATCAGAAGCATCAGGAGTCGGAAAAATGTTCTGTAATCACATCACCTAAAAATACAGTCTATGACAGTCATTCTCTTCACCCTTTCTCACCCCTGGCTACGCAGCTTTGATGCCAGGGCAGTCATCATGTCACCAAAGTTGTTCCAAGAAGTACACCAAACACAAAAGGACAGTGTATTCTATGACGTTCATTAAGAGTCCTGAAAGCCCAATCACTCCCCTACAACCAGAAATGGTGTTTCTGTCAACTGTATCTTATTTGACTGATTTCAACAGAACCTACAGTGCCAACTGATGGCTAAAGTTCAGCGGTCACATAGAAATCATTTTTACACTGACCTGCTTGCTTCTGCAAGCCTGACAAAATCCTCACTTCTTCTCTGGCCATTTAAGTAATGGAATTTCTCATTCTGGAAAGACTGTTTCTATAAAAATAGTGAGTGCTGATATTATATTTAATTATATCATACACACCACTGATCGGGTATATGGCTTACCTCAGACTACAAGCTTGCAGGGAGGAATGATTATGTCTGAAATCCCTTTGCTAAATCACTTAGCATGTACCAAAAACTTGTGCAAGTAGAGCTATATCACAATAAATGTACAGAGATAAAAGTGGTGTTGGGGAGAGAGATGATGCAGAGAGCCAGATGTTTGGGAAAAGATGATCTTTAAAAAAGGAAAATAAAGTATTTTTTTTTAATGGCATCTGAACACTGAAAGCTTTCCTTCTTAGGTCAATAACAAGACAAAGATACCTGGGAAGTTCCAGCCAGAGCAATTAGAAATAGAAATAAAAGGCATCCAAATTAGAAAGGAAAAAAAAAACTGTACTTGCTGATGACATCATCCCATATATAGAAAACCCTAAACAATCCACAAGAAAGGTATTAGAGCTAATACATCAAGTCATCAAAACTGCAGTATACAAGATCAACACACAAAAATCAGCTGTATTTCCATACACTAGGAATGAACAATCTGAAAAGGAAATTATGAAAATAATTCCATGAAAAATAGCAGTGAAGGAATAAATTGAGGAAAAAAGTTACCTTAAAGGGTGCAAGACTGTACACTGAAAACTACAAACACTGCTTAATAAAATTAAGAGCCAGATAAATGGAAAGACATCCTGTGTTCATGGATAGAAAGACTTAATAATGTATTCATGGAGAGAAACAAGGAAGAATTAAATAAGCAACAGAAACAAGACCAAACAAATTTGTTGTACAGTACAAATGGGAGTAATATATCTATTAACAGAAACAAAAAACCATGAATGAAACAAAAATCAAAGCTAAAGCTTCTATAAATGAAGCTACCAATCTAAAATACTGGATAGCAAGAAACACCACATGCAACCTTTCAAGCCACAGGAAATTGGGGGAAAAAATATCACATTTATAAAACAGGATTTACATTCATGCTATATACAGGCAAGGAAATATGACCCAGCAGAAATGTGGGCAATGGGCATGAAGACATCACTAACAGAGTATAAACCCTGAATGGATTTAAACACATGTATTCACAACCTCACAAGTAGTCTGCAAAATAAAAATTAAACAAAACTCAATTTTCACCCCACAGCTTGGAAAATATTAAAAAAAAAACCCAAAATACTATTAGTGAAGATGTATGGAAACAGGTATTCTCATATATTGTTTACCAATGATGTTACAGCCTGTTATTATGTTCATGAAACTTAAAAGACATGTATACTTTGATCATGCAAAGAGATATGAACAAACTGGACCACAGTTTATTACAGGTGAAAACCAGAAAAAACCTAAAGGTTCAAATATCCTCAACAGTAAATTAGTTAAGTAAATTATGGTATTTCCATATATTGTAATACTAGAAAGCCACTTAGGTGAAGTTTCTGTCTACTTTCTAAGGATACAAATAGAAGGAGAAATCATAAAAGTAGTAATATATTAGACTATATAAAATTTTAGAAAATTTTATGTACAATTTAAAAAATTCTAGTGAAAAGAAAAATACTTATTACCATATGTAAAAGATAGTTTGAAACAATACATTAAAAAATTAATGTTCACATTAAAAAAACCCCACTGGGACTGGACTGGCAGTGCAGTGGTTAAGACTCTGCACTTCCACTGCAGGGGGCATGGGTTTGATCCCTGGTTGGGGAACTAAGATGCCACATGCTGTGCAGCACAGCCAAAAAAGGAAAAAAAACCCCAAAAAACAAAAAAATAGGGACTTCCCTGGTGGTCCAGTAGTAAAGAATCCGCCTTCCAATGCAGGGCATGTGGGTTTAAACCCTGGTCAGGGAACTAAATCCCACATGCTGCGTGGTCATAACTACTGGGCCCGTGCACCTCAACTAGAGAGCCCGTGTGCTGCAAACTGCAGAGCCCACATGCTCTGGAGCCCATGCACCACAGTCAGAGAGAGAAAACCCACACGCCACAACTAGAGATAAGCCCGCGCACTGCAATGAAAGATCCTGCATGCCACAACTAAGACTGGACACAGCCAAATATTAAAAAAAAATCAAAAACAAAAAAAATTTAAGACACAAATAGAGAAATGGATATAAATGAGGGACATTTTACAAAAGGATAAAGACAATAACAAAATTTGAGGAAAGTATTCAACTCATTTTCATAATAAAAAAATAACCTTAGGCTATAATCTTTCACCAAATAATAAGCTAAACATTTTCACCAAACTACCCAATGCTATGATGATGCAATTAAACCCATACATCTAGTCATCTGACCATTGCTAGAGTCACTAGAACAGAAAACTCTCAGAGCTCAGCAGATTTTCACTTCCAGGGATACAGCCATCCCCAAAATGTACAGCCTTCACTAACATAAAGGTGCCTATTATATTTTTAACACCAAGAAATGTGACGCAACCTAATTGAGCAGTGGCACACGGAACATGGAACTCACGTGAAAACACTGGTACGCAGGACAGAACGCAAACTCTATTTCTACCATGTAAAACAACATATGTGTTCATCAGGGCTTGAAGGGCCTAAAGTTGTCAACATATTGTGATTACGGGTTATGATTTTCTATTCCTTTCCCAGACAGGTGACAGGATTACACTTTCTGAAAACCATTATTTTCAAAAGAAGTTTCTTTTCCTTCCTTGTGTATCGAAGAAACGGCCCTCCACCCGCGTCTTCTTGCAATCCATCTGCCCACCCTCTCCAACCCAGACAAGGATTCTCTGGGGGGAACCCTGTCCTTTGCCTCTTTAAGGCCATGTCGGGAATTTCACAAGCTCTGGTTTATGCAAGTCATCCATGCACATGTCATATTTGATGTAAATATTTGATGGCTGAGGACAGAAGTGTAAATTCCCTCGTTCTCCAATTGCCTGCCAATGTCAAGCCAAGTGGCTCCCTCCTTCAATTTGTGGTTCTTACAGGAATGGATGCATCACGAAGTGAGTGGCCATGTGACCACGAACATCAGACCTTTGGAAGACAGCTCCAGAAACCCTCGGGGTCTGGAAGAGATCATTTAAGGAACCAAGTGGCTGATCCATGTCTGAGTGGCCAAGGACAGGAGCAGAGCTACAGGGAAGAATTATCAACCAAGAGAAGGTGGGGGGGGCAAGGAGGAGGGGAGGAAGGAGGAGGGGGGAGGAGGGGAGGAGAAGGGAGAGGGGGAGGGGGAGGGGAAGGGAGGGGGAGGGGAGGGGAGGAGGGGAGGGGAGGGGAGGAGGGGAGGGGGGGAGGGGAGGGGAGGGGGGGAGGGGGGGAGGGGAGGGGAGGGGAGGGGGAGGGGAGGGGAGGAGGGGAGGGGAGGGGGGGAGGGGAGGGGGAGGGGAGGGGAGGAGGGGAGAGGAGGGGGGAGGGGAGGGGAGGAGGGGAGGGGAGGGGGGGAGGGGAGGAGGGGAGGAGGGGAGGAGGGGAGGAGGGGGAGGGGAGGAGGGGAGGAGAGGGGGAGGAGAGGGGAGGGGGAGGGGAGGGGAGGGGGAGGGGGGAGAGGGAGGGGGAGGGGGAGGGGGAGGGGGAGGGGAGGGGAGGGGAGGGGAGGGGAGGGGAGGGGAGGGGAGGGGAGGGGAGGGGAGGGGGAGGGGAGGGGAGGGGAGGGGAGGAGGAGGAGGAGAGAACAATGTAATTTTCAAAGCTCGGATCTCAATCTTCTTTCCAGACCCGAGGACGTGGTGGGCTTTCTCTGTACGTTAGGGAGCACCTGGCCTCTTTGGTGAGAACTACACTCTGGCCTGCAGTGGCATTTCCACCCCAGGCCTCCCGCGCTCACCTGGGGACGGGCCTCTTGCCAGCTCTCCTTTCACCACCCAGGGTTTCTTCCCAAGGTCCAGCAAAGAGACCAAGTCTGGCTCAGACACACAATGTCCTGCACATGGGAAAAGACAGGGGTTTCAGTCATACCCTTGGCATTCTTAAATGGACAACCAATTCCTTGGCTTTGAAGGAAGAGCGCTTTATTACCAGAAGGACCAGGAAGAAAAGTGAAGAGTATTTTAAGGATATTGAAGTTGATGCTTCAAGTATGACAGAGATACTAACTCTCAACTCTACAAACGTCACACTCTTAAGAACTGCGAGTAAAAATTCAACCCAGTGCTTTGGAAGACAACCCTGCCACCCCCCCACCCCCCACCCCCACATACAATTCCAAACTGAGGAACGAAAATGGGGGCTCCTGAAGTTTCAGATTTCGGAGAGGAACATCCTTACCTACTGCCCCCAGATTGTGGTCCTCCCACACAACATTCTTACAGAAACTCTTCCGAGTTGGGTCTGGCTGCTGGGAGACGTCTACGGCCATGTTCGTGATGGTCACCAAGCCCTGAAATGGTACAAACACGTTTCTCATCAAACCATGCTCGTGAACCCACGATGGCTCTGTGGGGTGGGCTGCATCCACATGCTGTGATGTACCAAGAATTTTCACTAGGTTCTGAGTGATGCCGGTCACATGACGACTGAGCTAGCTATGTCGTATATGTTTAGGGGGAAAGAAAAGAAAAATAGGGGAAACTGTTTGTGCCATGGAGAATCTATAATTTCTTGGAGGCGAATGAAGGTACAGAGAGTATGGATTTTCTGAAGTTCATGGAGGCTTCCTGACGTTCAACACACGTTGTTCAATTAAGTCTGCAGAGGGTTTTTCTCTCATATGAAATCTCTGATGAAAAGGAAGGGTTGAGATCCTATTCAAAGTCTTCTCACATCCATTACAAGTCGAACATTTCTGATTTAAACAGACTTGTTTACGACTTGCTGTGACCCAGTGTTCCCCCTTGTGTGTATCAAGACTGCAGGTACTCTCTCTTCTGGGGGGACACTCTGTCGGTATGCAGCCCTGGATTCCAACGGAAACTTCTCCCACACTTACTGCAGACAAGATCGCTTTCCTAAGGAAGGGTTTCTTTGTGAAGGACACAAGGAAGCTCCTGGGAGTCATCAGCACTGCCTCTGTAAGTACCTTACTAGGAATCTTGCCAAGTCTGCCTCATGCAACTTATCTGTAAGCGTGTCTCCCCCTCCATTTACACCCTGACTCACCAGATGCCTCTCCAACACAGCACTGTAACCCCAGTCTTCCCCTAGAACGGAGCACTCCAGACTGTAGGTTGTGGGCCTCTCCATTAGCACCGCCTGGGATGACTTTTCTTCACAGAAGCTCTTCTTTGAAGATAACTCCTTGGTCTTTGGCAGAGCCCGTGAGTCTAAAAGATATTTTTAAGAAGGTAAATATCTCTTCGATTATACACCAGTATGAAGAAATCTTCCAAAATGTAATCAGATGGGAAGAAATCCTCAAAAAAAGTATACTGTTTCGAAAGCTGTTTTATATGACCAACTGGCCTTCCATTCCCAAATTTGTGTAGCTTTAACCCTAAAGGACACAATGTGAGTTTTCACACCTAAAGGTTGACCAAGTAGTGCATGTTATGGTTTTAGCAGGAGACTGGAGAAAGAGATCGAAGTGCAGGAGGTGAGAGAGCTCACAGAGATTTAAATCTAAGATAAAATGTGGCCAAAATAGACAAAGAGGGGCAGAGCCTATTGAAGGAAACGCTATATGATCCTTATCTCAGCGCTATTATGGAAGTCTCACTTTGACTCTTTCTCCATTTTATTTAGCAAAAATTTCTTCTTTTTTTTTTTTAAAAACTAACGTCTCCTTTTTTTTTTTTTTGATTACAATGCTAACTAACCAATGTTCAGATTCTGGCCTTAAAAGTACAAGTCTTCAAAATCAACTACAGTCTCAGCAACAGAAGAAGGGTCAACAGAAGGGGAAAAAACAGTTCTGTCTCAGAAAACTAGCTCAGAGAATGTGATTTAGTACCATGATAAATGGAAAACTTTTCCCCAAAACGCCATTCCAGTTCTTCTGGGCCATACGATGACCCATGTGAGTCGTCAGAGTTTGTAAACTGTCCTGTTGATACAAACTTTTCTGCCGAAGTACGGTTTGAACAAAGAGGTCTTACAAGATTCTCAATTCTTTAGAAATGGTAGTCATTTCCTATTACAGGAACCTCCAAAAGAAATCTGTAATTCTGATTCCTTGTCTTACTTGGTTAACTTGCTATTCCAGAAATAGTGTTGTGGTTGAAATCTCTGTACTCCCAAGTGGTATAAATATGATGATATCTGCATCACAATATCTGCAGGAACATACCATCAAATCAGAATCAGTGTCCTTTCCTTCTGAGAGCCAGTCGCCCACCTGTGTGCAGCCTGTTTGCACGGGGGAAGTCCGCCTGGACCCCAGACGGATCACGGCTCAACACAAATCCTCTCCTGGACTACCAATGTCTTTCTTCTCGTTCTCACCTTTCTGCTCAAGGCTCTACTCTTGTACCTTGTTTCCCTGGCTTGAAACCGGGAATAACTTTTTTCTTCCCTTTTAGGGAATAACTTTTTTCTTCCTCTGTGTCCTTCAATCATATGTAGGACAGTACTTTCTACTGCACTTAAGTGTATAGAAATGTCTTATCGCCCCTACGGGATGGTTAGTTTTCTAACAGCTTACGCTCATCTTCCCAGCCAGCACCTGGTGGGCTCACTCAAAGCTGACGTGCAGTAACAATCAGTTAAAAGAAGTCTGTAAATGAAAGTCATTTCATCAAAGAGAAATAAGATAGTAAAACCTACATCAGAATCAGCCGAAGATTTTTAAAGAAAGTGACGACTGTGTAAGTGTGAAAAGCAAAAGGGTAAGACGGGTGCTGGGAAAACATGAGATCCAGAGGACAGGACAAGAGTTACAAGAATTGTAACACGACTTCCCTGGTGGTCCAGGGGTTAGGACCCTGCCTTCCACTGCAGGGGGGAGCGCGTTTGATCCCTGGTTGGGGAACTAAGATCCCAGAGGCTGCGTGGCGTGGCCACAAAAACAAACAAACAAAAAAGTTACACTTGGTGGGGGGGGAAGCAGAGGTGGAGAGAAGAGATGGGGAGAAGGAGAATTTGCAAAGCCCAGGCCTAGATTTTCCCTCCAGGCCAGAGGCTCAAGGCTGCTGATGATCCCAGGTGTCTGAAGGCGCAGAGCTGCGACTGCCATGGCCTCACCCCACCTGGGTCTCCCACGCTCACCTGGACACCCGCCTCTTGTCAACGTTCTCTTCGCCGCCCAGGGCTCCTTCCTCTGTTCCAGTGAAGAGATCATTTTGGGCTTAGAAACACAAAGTCCTAAATATGTAAGAAGAAACGGGACGTGGTCATGCTGTGGGTCTGTCCTTGGCTTGAAGGAAGAGGACGGTGCAGGGTGTGGTGATGAGGAGGGAGGGGGGGCTTTTACCCAGCGAGACCAGGCTCCTGTAGTTTTCCAGCATCACACTCCTGTACAGACTCCTCTGAGCAGAGTCCAGCCACTCCCACTCCTCTGGGGAGAACTCTACAGCCACATCCCCAAATGTCACCAAGCTCTGAAACGACAAAAGCACATTCTTGCTGGACCAGTGCTCAGGCCCTGCCCCCCAAATGCACACGTCGAAGCCCCAACCCCCCATACCCAGAAGGTGACTGTATTTGGAGACGGGGCCTTCAAAGAGGTGACTAAAAGTTAAATGAAGTCACACGGTTGGGCCCTGATCCAATCTGACTGGTATTCTTGTTAAGAGGAGGAAGAAATCAGGGATGGGTGAGCGCAGAGGGAGGACCATGTGACAACAGAGCGAAAGGACGACTGTCTACAAGTCAACGAGAGGCCTCAGGGGAAACCAACTCCGCTCACCCCTTGGTCTTAAACTTCTGTCCTCCAGAACGGTATACTGTTTGTTGTTTTAGCTGCCCAGCCTGTGGTGTTCTCCTTATGGCAGTCCTTGCAAGTTAATATAGGGGCCTAAGGGTTACCCCCTCTTCATTTTAGGTAGGAGATTATACATGTAAGGGAAAATACCCAGTGATGTGGAAATCTAGTTAATTACTGGACAGCGGGCCTCATTACACTGTAAACTTCAGAGAAAAGAGAAAAATAGAGAGCCTCTACCCTCGGAGAACTGGCAATTTTGTGCTGGTGACAGGAGGTACACACAAGAGAAATATGTGACATCAATTAGAAACAATAAACAATGGAGGCTAAATTGTTCCACGCACAACAGGCACCAGAGCGTTTTTTACCATGAGGACAGTCAAGTGCCCTGGATCAGCACAAGAATGGGGAAACAGGAGACACTGCTTTGGGAAAGATCCCCAGTGTTCTCATCACTTCTTGCAAGTAATGATAAATTCTTCTTTCTCCCGGGGAAAAAAAAAAAAAAAAGAATGGGGAAATAAACCTGGAGGTGAACATCACATGACTAAACCCCAAACTGTGTTCTAAGGATTTCTATTTGCTTTTAGTGTTCATCACATGTTGAATGTTCATTTAAAACAAACTAACCGAATTCTTTTTTTCTGAAATAAAGATGAGTGTATAATTAGAATGAAAAATACGATAAAGCTTTTCATTAATAAGATGCCTTTGAGAATCAAGGTGTATTGTACACCACAGGGAATACAACCAACATTTTATAATAGTTATAAGTGGAGTATAACCTTTAAAAATTGTGAATCACTATGTTGTCAACTACACCACAATTACAAAAAAAGAATCAAGGTGCCATCTCAGAGAAGCGGGCAAGTATCGAGGAGGCATTGCAAGCCCGTTTACGACTGGGTCTGCTACTCATGCACTGCTGGTGGAATTTTATGTGGCATAATTTTATGATTTCAGTGTACAATGCTGATACATCCTAATGTATTTTGAACATTTATTCAATTCAAACTCTGACCCCCAGAATCTGAGGCTAACAGAAGGTATATTTAAATATCTGGCAGCCTTGGGATTTTCAAAAGCATAGACTCAAATCAGGAAGCAAAAAAATCCAACTACCCCGAAGGCTGAATTAAGGACTCTGTCCACTCACCAGCTCTGAAACCTCGGCTAGTTACTTAACCCCTCTACGTCTCAGTTGCCCATGTTTAAAAGGGAAACATCAATAAAACCAACCTCACAGACCGTGCCATGGGTTAAAAAGGATAGCACAAGCACAGCGCTCAGAATGTGAGGTGCCTTGTAAACACCAAATGAGCGTTCGCTCTGCCGACTTTGACCCGCGGCTCAACCTTTCCATTTAAATTCTACCAGCAACGAAAGCGCCTTGGAGATTTGTTATCTGTTGAATAATATATAATACTATCACACGTTCTTTAACTTGCACCAACTTTGAAGATTTTTAACTGAACTGTGTAAAGGGTTCTGTGAGTGGTATCTTGCTTTGTGTGGAGATGGTGAAGTCCCGATGCAGGGCTCTCCTAAGCGGGAGACGCCAAGGCCCCACAAAACACGGAAAACACCTGGTAACACTTGCGGGAAACAGCCGGGAACTGCTTAGTCAGCCTTGAGCAAAGACGTGCTCAAATGCAGGCCAGCTCACAGCAGCAAGTCCTCAAGTGAGTGCACCCAGCCTCAAAGGCAGAGGAACGGATTTGCTGGCTGAGTGGCTGGCAGAAGAGCTTACCTCGCTAGGCAGGCTTGGCTCTCGTTCCCCGGGTTGTTCACCCTGATCTGTCACTGACCTGCATTTTGCACCTGCGGTTCCTTAAATGCCTTCAAGTTTTGAAAACTGCGCGAGACTCAGCAGTGGAAATATTTAGGTATATGAAAACCCAAACATTTCGAAACATATGCTAAGTGACATAAACCAGAGAGAAGGACAAAAACTGCATGATCGATCTCACCTATATGTGGAATCTAAAATAGTCCCAACTCTTAGAAATAGAGAGTAGAATGGTGGCTTCCAGGGGCTAGTGGAGGGGGAAATGGGGATGATCAAAGAGTACAAAGTTTCAGTAATGCAGGATGAGTAAGTTCTGGAGTTCTAATGTACAGCACAGTGCCTATAGCTAAAAATACTGCACTGTATTCTTTTCTTTTTTGGCCACACCCCATGGCTTGTGGGATCTTAGTTCCCCAACCAGGGATTGAACCCGGGCCGTCAGCAGTGAAAGCACGGAGTCCTAACCACTGGACCAGCAGGGAATTCCCTGCACTGCATTCTTAAAGTCAGCCAAGAAGGTAGGTCTTATGCTAAATGCTTTCACTGCCAAAAAAGTAAGAATACTAAAGAGGGAAGGGAGGAAACTTTGGGAACTGATAGATAAGTCTATGGCCTTGATGGGGGTGCTGGTTTCATGAGTATATATTTATCCTCAAACTCAGCGAGTTGTACATATTAAAAATGTGCAGCTTTCTATGTGTCAATCTTGCCTCAACAAAGTGGTTTAAAAACAAACAAAACATTTCAATGCAGATTTTTTTTTTTTTGGCAAACATTTTCAATTGCGTTCAAAGACACAGGTGCTGAGACAGAGGCTACTTTTCTGCTTCTTTTCTGACCCAATTCTAAAAGATGGGATTTTGGGACTTCCCTGGTGGTCCAGTGGGTAAGACTCCGTGCTCCCAATGCAGGGGCCCAGGTTCAATTCCACATGCATGCTACAACTAAGAGTTCGCATGCCGCAACATAGATCCCACGTGCAGCAACTGAGACCTGGCACAGCATGAATGAATGAATGAATGAATGAATGATGGGTTTTTGCAGGTTCCAATCTTACAATTCTAACTGCCTGATCCTTGGCTGGGAAGTCTTGTACTTAAATTTTTCAGATATTCAAATAGCTTTCTGATATTCCTTACTAAATGAAACAAAATATATACATTATATGTAGTATATAAATTGTATACAAATTACAGTACCTTTTAAAATATCTTCACAGGATCTTTACAGTAACTTTATAAGTCTGTTGGAGCCAGAGAAAATGCTGCCTATTTTTCTAGCATTTGTTACTGCTTTGCTATTGGTAAAACTGGAATTTGGGGGCCCTTAAAGAGAAGAATACAAGTTCAAATATTTTCTTATACTTGGCAACTGGGTTTTTTTGGTTTTGATTTTTCTTCTTAATAAGAAACATCCCCTTCCCCATCTCTCCAATCTCATATTCCAGAGGGACCCCAAAGTAACAGTATGTGCATATCCTTTTAAGACATTTTCCCAGTTTATACAGATTGCTCCTTATATACAGAATCAATGACTTTTGTTAGCTCTTTGTCTGAATGTTTGTGTCCCCCTAAACTTCCTATGTTGACATCCTAATGCCCTGTGTGATGGTATTTGGAGGTGGGGGCCTCTGGGAGGCCCACCCTCATGAATGGGATTAGTGTCCTTACAGATGAGGCCCCAGAGACCTCCCCAGCCCCTTCCACCATGTGAGGACACAGCGAGAATGTGCAGGTCCTGGTCTTATTCCTGTTGCCATCATACATACGTGCAGACTTTCAAGTGGGTTTCACAGGGTCATACTACACCATGGAGGAAACATACAGGTACAGAATCTGTACTGATAATATGAAATTGATCTGGTGCTTTAACTCTCAAACATAATAAAGACGAGATAAACTTTAAAAACAAATAAAAACCAAAAAACAACCTTATCCTTACAGAAAAATACTTTGTGTTAACATTTTACAGGAAAAAAACGAGTAAAAAGTATTTTACAGGAGGGACTTCTCTGGTGGTCCAGAGGTTAGGACTCCATGCTCCCAATGCAGGGGACCCGGGTTCGATCCCTGGTCAGGGAATTAGATCTCACGTGCCGCAACTAAAGATCACACGCACTGCAACTAAAGATCACACGCACCGCAACTAAGACCTGGTGCAGCCAAACAAATGAATAAAAATTAAAACAAACAAACTAGTTCAAAAAAAAAAGTATTTTACAGAAAAAAAATGCATCAAAGGGATTTTTTTTGGTTCAATTCAATTCAGTTAATTTTTAAAATACACAAATGAAAATTCTGTAATAATTTTTTTGAGGGGGGTAAAGTTTACTTTTTTTTAAAGTAAAAAAGTAAAATCTAGAATTCTAGCTTTTGAGACCCTACTGCTGTTCCATCCACATATAATTTTTAAAGTATTTTGCTTTCATGTAACTTTGGTAAACTTTAATCCACAGGAATGAAAAACTTCTGGGAATATACTCATAGAAAGTAATCAGAGATAATGCACATTTTCAGGTATAAAAAGTATCATTGTAATGCTATATTAAATAGTGAAACATTGGCTCCAGGAGAACTTTAAGACTACATTCACACATTCATCCACCACCTATTTTCCATATCAGGCGCTGGGGCAAAAGAATCCAAAATCCCTGCCTGTGTCAAATGTACTTTGTGGTACAAGAGAATCAGACAAGAGAAAACCAGATAAACTAAGTATATAGTATATTGAAAAGTGCTAAGAGTCTTAAAAAGTAAAGCAAGGAAGAGGGATGTGAGGAATTTGGGTGGGAGGCTCTGAAATTTTAGACACAGTGATCAGGAAAACGAGAAGGCAACTTTTGAGAAAGTAAAGTGAGTGATGGGGGAGTGTGGTAGCACACGTCAGAGTTCAGGGGGCCGGGTCACTCGGGGCCCTGTCAGTCACATTAAGGAGCTGGCCTTCATTTGGGAAAGCCATTGAGCAGAGAGTGGCAGAACAGACTCCTCTGGCTGCTGCATTGGGAAGCGACCATGGGGAGCATGAGTAGAAGGGGCCAACAGCAAGATAATGAGGACCGACGCGGTGGTGGCAGTGGTGATAACTGTCAGATTCTGGGTACAACATGAAAACAGTGTTGACGGGATTTGCAAATGGACCAAACGTGGGAGGTGAGGGCAAGAGAGGAGACAAGAATGACAGCAGAGCTTCTGACCTGAGTAACTCAGAGCATGAAACTGCCACAGAGACAGAGGCAATTGTCGGGGGGAACCCCAGGAACCTGGGTCTGGATGTGTTAGGTTTGTGTTACCTATTCGACATTCATGTGGAGGAGTCCAGTTGGACACAGAGGCCTGGAGCTCAGAGGAGAGATTTGGGCTGGAAAGGCAGATTGGGAGAAGTCAGTGCTTGGCTGGTCTGTGCAGACAAGAATGGGCTGACCTCCCCAAGGAAAGTGCTGCAGACAGACAAGAAGAGAGAGCCAAGTACAGAGCCCAGAGGCACAGGGACAGCTGTAGGTCAGGAGGGTGAGGAGGAACCAGCAGTGAAAGCTGAGAAGTCAGGAAGGTGGGAGGGCCAGGGCGAGCTCTTTCAGGGGGTGGCAGTTACCTGTTTTTGTAAGTAAAATTTTATTGGAACGCAACCCCACCCAATCACTTACATATTTTCTGTGGCTGCTTTAGCTCTACAAGGCAGAGGGAAGTAGCTGCAGCAGAGACCTCACAGCCTGCAAAGCCTAAAATATTTACTACCTGGCCCTTTACAGTGAAAGCCTGCCAACCCCTGAACTATTTCAAACGCCAATGGTCGTCAAGTGCCAAAGATAATCAAGAAAGACGAAGAACTGAGCACTGCCTTTGGTAATGTGGATGGAGATCACTGGTAATCTATGCAGTCTGGGCAACTGGAACCCAGCTCATACGTTTATGAGCTGGCGATCACATATTTAGGAGACACAGCTGACAGAAACAAAGAATTTATTAGCATTCTAAGAAGGAACGCAATCAAGTGAGGAAAAGACAGCCTTCCATATTGCACCAGGGCTGCCCTTTCCTCTTCTGTCTGCCAAACCTCTCCTCTCCCTTCAAAACATGGGGCTCAGAAATCACATCCTTACTCTTCCCCGACAGGCAGCTAGGAGCCAAGAGTTCCTCCCGCCCACTCTCACAGTACCTGGTCCTAAAACTCACACTCAGAACCTTGTATGCTTCCATGACTTTCCACCCACAGGCTGTGAGCTCCTTGGGAGCAGGGGCTGGGGCTTAGCCATATGTCTCTCCAGGGGCTGGCACAAAGAGAGTACCAAGCACACCAGGTACAACACAAGGGGCTGTCCTGTTTGTGCTAAGGAGTACCTTTCTGCTCCGTCAGAGTCCCTCTGAGAAAAGCTGCACAGGGAGGGGCTGAATCGTTTCTTCAATGAAGAATGAACTCTGAGTGGGATGAAGAGGAAGCAGGGAGGGAGGCCCTGGGCTGTCCCTGTAGCCCGTCACTCACCAGAATGTGAGGAAATGGGAACCAGCTCCCATGACAGGTCTCTTAGATTGAAAACTTTTGAAAGAAAATAAACATTATTAAGTCCTGAAAAGCAAGCTTGCATTTCAGAGAGGAGAGAGGAAATGCCAACTCACCTGGGAGGTGGCTTGCCGTTCAATTCCTGTCCCTGCCGCCTCCTGCTTGTGTCTCCTCACCTGGACAAAGGCCGTGTCCCTGGAAGGCAGAGCTGGGGGAAGAGAGAGAAGTAGCTACAGGCCAGATCTACACCACGCTCCCTTCCTGCTGAGTCTTAAACGACAGCTGTAAATCTGAAACGGATTCAACAAGTGGAGCGTCAAATGCTCGAGCATGAGTAGGATGGGACCAGTTTTGAAGGGTCACCTGGGATGTGGTCGCTACTCTACTAGGGGCTGTCACGGGTAGGGGGGGCGTGTCTTCTCTCTAGGAGCCCTGAAACAGGGAGGTGGCCGGTTAGAGTGATCCTGTACCGCGGACTGATGCTCTCGGGTTGAATTTCCAGTCCTTTGGATGCCCCCATCCAACAGCCCCGGAGTCCAGGGACGCCATTCACCAGCACTTGGGCCCCAAGAAGCCTCCTGTCCCAGACTCCACCCTCCCCTCACCCTGAGGGGATGAATTCGTCCCCGTCCACCCGCCGGGCCACCTGTCACGCTCACCTCTATTCTCAGGCCCCGTGGTCGCCGCTCCCCGCTGGCCCCTGGATGTGAGGCCACGCCTTGCGCGCGGCCTTCCCCGGGCAGGGCAAGGGAAAGCAACCGGGGTCCCCGCGCTCCGGCCGCGGCCCGCTCCGGGCTTTGTGCGGGGGACGCCTCGCTGCGGTGGGGATCCCAGGCCGCGGGCCCGCGCGCTCGCCGTCCCCCGCATGTCACCACCGTGCGCGCACACGCCCCCGGGGTCGCGAAAACACACCCAGCCCGCCCGGGCACGCCGGGCACCCAGCCGGCCCCGCCCGGCCGGCCGCCGAGCCCACCACCCTGCCTGGCCAGCTGGAACCCAGGTGGCGGGCCGCCGCCGGAAGTGAGCGCGTCCGCCAGCCGCGGCGCCCTCTGGGAAACGGAGTCCCGGCCGGCGTCCCGGCGGCGCCAAGAGGAGAGAGGGCGTGGAGGAGAGGGCCCGTCTGGGCCTACACAGCGTCCGTCGACTCGGCCCCAAGTCAGCGGCTCCTGGCCCTTCCGGACCGCGGCTGCCCAGGTGGTTGTCCACATAGTAACCGAGTCTGGCCGGAAGTACAGGCCGCGCCGCTAGACAGGACAGCGCCCCAAGGGCTTCTGGGAGTCGCTCCCGGCTTGGAGCGCGCAGGAGCAGTTGCAAGCCGGGGCGGGGCTTATGGCGAGGGGCGGGGCCTCGGGGGACGTTGATGATGTCTCTGGGCGGGGCAGGTGGTGTGGTCCTTGGAGTTCGTTTCTCCCGGTTGTCAGCCAACAAAACTGGGGGATGTGCGGTGGGGGAAGGGCAGGGTCCAGAATGTGATTGTGATGGTGTGTGTGTGAGCACAGCGTGTCTTCGTGTGTCCGGTCTGCATCCCACCTTTCACCTCAGGTGGGTCCCCTCTGCTGATACAGGGGCCTCCCCCACCTCCCACACCCATCCTCCAAATGCCAGGCTTCAGGGACCAGCAGGAATGAGCAGTCTTCCCCCAAACTTTCCCCTGGGCTGGCTCCTTTTTGTCATTAGCCTCTCATCTCCTGGTAGAGGGCTGCGCAGCCCCGCAAATGCCACCAACCACTTGTCAATGAAAATAATCAATAAATATATAATAAAAATAGAAAAGAGTTTTATTTGCGCCAAACTGAGGACTATAGTCCAGAAGACAGCCTCCCAGATTATTCTGAGAAATTTCTCCGGAGAAGCATGGTTTTCAGCACAGTGTTATATACTGTCAGAGCAAAGAACATTAAATAAGTCAGAGGTACATTTCTTCAAGGTTTCAAAACCAAAACCAAACTAAACAAAAACAGACCAGCGCGTATACAGCGAGTATACAGAGAGTCAGTATGGCCTTGGCACCTGGGAAGGGAGTCTTATTGAGGGAGGACCAGCATTGGCATCCCAGGAAGGGAGGCATTTAACCTTTCTTTTTAACACATTCTTTACTTCTGGTCAGTGTGCCCTTTTCTTCAATAATTAAAGCAGATGTACAATGCATGTTTGACAGGCCACAAACAGGCTATTTTAGTTAACATAAAATTCAAATTAACTCATGTAAAATGCAGAATGACTTCCCCATACCTTTTAAAATCCCCTTCATAACGTTCATCATTATCTGAGTTAGCTGATGCTTTTATTCATTTACATGTTTAGGGCTGGTCTTGTCAGAGTCGTTCAGAGCTTTTTAATTTATTTTATTGATTTATTATTTATTAATTTATTTTAATAAAATAAATTTTATTTATTTATATTATTTATTTGTTTTATTGAAGTATACTTGTAAATACTTGATTTACAATGTTGTGTTAGATTCCAGATTTTAGTAGGAAGGCTTTCAGCTTTTCATCATTGAGTATTATCTTGCCTGTGGGTTTGTCATAAACAGCTTTTATTATGTTGAGATATGTTCCCTCTATACCCACTTTCATAACTTTTTATCATGACTGGATGTTGAATTTTATCAAATACCTTTTCTGCATCTATTGAGATGATCATGTGGTTTTTTTCTTTTCTTTTGTTGATGTGGTATATCACATTGATTGATTTGTGTATGTTGAACCATCCTTGTGACCCTGGGATGAACCCAACTTGGTTGTGGTGTACAAACTTTTTTATGTGTTGTTGGATTCAGTTTGCTAATATTTTGTTGAGAATTTTCCCATCTACATTCATCAAAGATATTGGACTGTAATTTTCTTTTTTTGGTGGTGTCTTTGTCTGGTTTTGGTATCCGGGTGATGCTGGATTCATAGAATGTCTTTGGGAGTGTTCCCTCCTCTTCAATCTTTTGGAAGAGTTTAAAAAGGATTAGTACATAAGTTCTTCTTTGTATGTTTGGTAGAATTCACCTGTGAAGCCATCTGGCCCTGAACTTTTGTTTGTAGGAAGTCTTTTTTTTTTAAAATTACAGATTCTATTTTATTTCTAGTGATTGCTCTGTTCAAATTATCTATTTCTTTTTGATTCAGTTTTGGTGCACTGTATGTTTCTAAAAACTTGTCCATTTCTTCTAGGTTGTCCAATTTGTTGGCATATAATTGTTCATAGTATTCTCTTTTTTTTATTGCATTTCTGTGGTATCAGTTGCTATTTCTCCTCTTTCATTTCTTATTTAGTTTATTTGGGTCCTCTCTCTTTTCTTCTTGGTGAGCCTGGCCAAAGGTTTGTCAATTTTTTTTACCCTTTCAAAGAACCAGCTCTTTGTTTTATTGATTTTTTCTATTGCTTTTAAAAATCTCTATTTTATTTCCTCTCTGATCTTTATTACTTCATTCCTTCTGCTGACTTTAGATTTTGTTTATTCTTCTTTTTCTAATTCTTTTAGGTGGTAGGTTAGTTTGTTTGAGATTTTTCCTATTTCTTGAAGAAGGCCTGTATCACTATGAACTTCCCTCTAAGAACTGCTTTTGCTGCTTCCCATAGATTTTGTATGATTGTTTTCATTGTCATTTGTCTCAAGGTATTTTTAAATTTCCTCTTTGATTTCCTCCTTGACCCATTGGTTTTTTAGTAGCATGTTGTTTATTCTCCATGTAATTGTTGTTTTTCTCATTTTTTTTTCCTGTGGTTGATTTCTAGTTTCATGCTTTTGTGGTCAGAAAAGATGCTTGAAATAATTTCTATACTCTTTTAAATTTGTTGAGGCTTGTTTTATGCCCTAGTATGTAATCAATCTTAGAGAATTTTCCATGTGCACTTGAAAAGAATGTGTATTCTGGGTTCTTTTGGATGTAATGTCCTGAAAATATCAATTAAGTCTAACTGTTCTATTGTATCATTTAGGATCTCTGTTGCCTTATTGATTTTCTGTCTGGAAGATCTGTCCATTGATGTGAGTGGGGTGTTGTAGTCCCATTGATTTCCGCCTTTATGTCTGTTAGTATTTATTTCATGCATTTGGGTGCTCCTATATTGGTGCATGTATGTTGACAAGTGTAATATCCTCTTCTTTTATTGTTATATAGTGTCCTTCTTTATCTTTCCTGTTTATAGCCTCTGTTTTGTTTGATATGAGTATTGTGACCCCTGCTTTCTTGTCATTTCCATTTGCATGAAATATCATTTTCCATCCCCTCACTTTCAATCTATGTGTGTCCTTTGCCCCAAAGTGGGTCTCTTGTAGGCAGTATATTGTAGGCTTTTTTGTTTTTTTTTAATCCAAACTGCCACTCTATGTCTTTTTATTGGAGCATTTAGTCCATTGTCATTTAAGGTAATTGTTGATAGATATGTACTTATTGCCATTTTAAACCTTGTTTTCCCATTGATTTTGTATTTCTTCTTGTTCCTTTCTTTTTGTTTTTCCTTTTGTGGTTTGATGATTTTCTTTTGTATTATGCTTGTGTTCTCTTCTTTTTGGTTTTCGTGAATCTATTGTATGTTTTTTGATTTGTGGTTACCCTGTTTTTCAAGTATGTTAACATCTTCCTATATCTACTTGCTTGGACTGGTAGTCATATAAGCTGAAACACATTCTGAAAAAAAATAAACCCACTACATTTTCTTACTCTCCTCCCCCACATTGTATGATTTTGATGTCCTCTTTTACATCTGCATGTTTATCCTTCTGCCATTCATTGTGGTTATCAGCACTTTCACAGAAAATTTTGCAGAAAATTTTTTTGATTTTTAAAAAATCTGTGCACTGGCTTATTTAAGTGATTTACTTTCCAGTTGTGATTTTCTCTTTCCTATAGAGTCTTGCTGTTTTTCTATTTAGAGAAGGTCTTTCAATATTTCCTTTGGGCTAGGTTTTACTATTGCTGTATTCTTTTACTTTTTGCTTATCTGAGAATTTCTTTATATCTTTTCTATTCTATTCTTCTTCTAAATAATCTTGCTGGGTAGAGTATCCTAGGTTGCAGATTTTTCCCTTTCAGGACTTTGAATGTATTTTGCCACTCCCTTCTAACCTGCAATGTTTCTGTAGAGAAATTACCTGATAGCCTTATGGGGGTTCCCTTGTAATTAACTTTGTTTTTCTTTTGCTGCCTTTAGAATCCCCTCTTTAACTTTTGCCATTTTAATTATGATACGTTTTGGTGTAGGTCTGTTTGGGTTCATCTTGTTTGGGACCCTCTGTGCTTCCTGTACCTGGATATCTGTTTCCTTCTTTAGGTTTGGGAAATTTTCAGCCATAATTTCTTCAAATACATTTTCAATCCCCTTTCCTCTTTCTTCTCCTTCTGGTATCCCTATTTTGCATATATTGGCATGCTTTATATTATCCCATAGGTCTCTTATATTGCTTTCTTCTCTTTTTTCTTCATTTGGCTTTCTGTCTGCTGTTCTGATTGGGAGATTTCCATTATTCTATCTTCCAGATCACTTATTTATTCTTTTCCATATTCAATCTGCTATTTATTGTCTGTAGCTCATCTTTCATCTCACCAAATGAATTTTTAAATTTTTCTTGGTTCCTTTTATAGCTTCTGGTTTCTTTTTACAGTAATCTGCATTTCTATCAATATCTCAATTCCTTCAGTATTTTCATTATCTCCTTTTTTAAATTCAGTGTCTATTAGACTGAGGAGGTCTGTTTCATTGTTTGTTCTTTCAGGGGAATTCTCTTAATCTGGAGTGATGCCTCTGCTTCTTCATTTTACTTATATTTCTCTTACCCTATCGGTTTAGGAGGAACAGTTATCTACTGTGGTCTTAGAGGGCTTCTTTGTTTGTTTGTTTTTATGTTGGCTAAACATGCTGCATGTCTTGCAGGATCTCAGTTCTCTGACCAGGGACTGAACGTGGGCCATGGCAATGAAAGCACCAAATCCTAAGCACTAGACCACCAGGGAACTCCCAAGGGCTATTTTTATATGGAATGTCCTTGTGTAGCCTGCATGGCTTTAGTACTTTTGGTGCGAGGGCTGCTTTTAGTATGGATGCCTGCTGCGTCTTTCCTCAGTGTGTGCTGGCCATTATCTGCTTGATAGGGGGTGTGACTGGTGTTGCGGTGACCAGAGCCTGCCCTGGATAGTGAGTGGGGCCTCCTCTTTGATCTGTGGTTTTCACTGCCCTGTTGGGGTAAGGGCATGCTCCCTAGTTGTTGGAGTAGAGGCCCCCAGACCCATTTCTAAGCTGTGGTGTGAGGGGGGTGGGGTGGGAGAGGAGTCAGTGCGTATTCCTCAATTGGAGCTGCCCATCAGGCAGCATGCTGTGGTGTCACTTGTCACCTGTCGTGTGGGCTCACAAAGTACACTGTTGTTGGCACTGCCCTCGGCCCTGCCTCCACTGCGGGAAGGCAAGAAATCAGCCCAGATGTCCCTCAGGTGCTGTGTTCACAAAACTACAAGCACAGATTTGTAGACACTGATCCACTAAAGTCAGGTATCGGGACTGCACCAGAAGCAGCCCAGACTCCAGGCCAGCCACACAGCTGCTAATGCCAGACTATCCCAACTGTGGGAACACCTGCAGTCCACTTGGCTGTCCTGCAGGCACTGAGTTTACAAAGGTGGTGGCAGTAATGTAAATCCAAGGTGTGGACAGCCGCTGAGGATCAGCTCTGATTTCAGTCCCGCCTCCACTCTGTGGCCAATCGCTGGTGCTTACACGTTCCCACACTCCCAGAGGTCCGAGAAAGAGGCTGGTATGGTGGGCCCTCCCCTTCCCAACATCGAATGAAACTGGTCCAGACCTCCAGCACCACCCTGCATGGGAAACACTAAATGGACATTCTGGGCGACTTGTTACTTGGCAAGAGCTAACAGAGACAACCATGAAAGTCAGGACTTTGAGTTGGGGGAAAACATCTGGAAAGGGGAGGTGTTTCCTCATACTGAAAAAAAGACTGGGGTCCACTCTAAAAATCACCCTCCACAGGTCTGTCAGGGGAGAGGTGCTTCCTTCTAAAACACCTTTCCCTGCCCTGGAGTTCTCTGCTCATTTTTCTCTGATTTTGGAAGCACTGTTTCAGTCCTAGGGATCCACATTTATTCTTTTATAAATTTATTTATTTATTTACTTATGGCTGCATGGGGTCTTCATTGCTGCGTGTGGGCTTTCTCTACTTGCGGTGAGCAGGGGCTACTCTTCGTTGTGGTGTGTGGGCTTCTCATTGCGGTGGCTTCTCTTGTTGCAGAGCACGGGCTCTAGGTGCACAGGCTTCAGTAGTTGTGGCTCACGGGCTCTAGAGCGCAGGCTCAGTAGCTGTGGTGCATGGGCTTAGTTGCTCTGCGGCATGTGGGGTCTTCCTGGACCAGAGCTCGAACCCATGTCCCCTACATTGGCAGGCAGATTCTTAACCACTGCACCACCAGGAAGTCCCCACATTTATTCTTAAGACCCTGCTCCCTGTTACCATGCCAACTGCACCAAAGGAACTGAACCTTTTATTTAAATGTGTGGACTAAATGTCTACTCAGTCATAAAATGATCAAAAGGCCGACCAGAGACCCACAGATATATCTTTGGGTCTACTTTCATGGGTCACAATTAGAATTTTGAACCAGGGAGGTGGTGGAGGTGAGTCTGGTAGATGCGAGGTCCAGTCCTGACCCTGTGACATCCTTCCTGTGTGATCTCGGGAGCCTCCACGGAGCCTCCCAGAGCCTTGGTTTCCTCATTGGCAACATGGGGATGGTAGGGTATCTACCCGCTAGTGCTGAGAGCCCGAGCACAAAGTATAAAAGGCTCAGCAGGGTGCCTGCCTATAGGAGGCCCTGGCAACCCTCAGCCCTCATTCTTGGGCTGGTCCACCATGGTTTCTGCAGGACCACCACCGTCAACAGGCTCCTCCTCCTGGTCAGAGCTCAGGTGTTGAGTCAGGTGTGGCAACTGGGCAAAGGTGTCCCCCACCTTCTCGTCAGCGTGTGTCCTCTGGTGTCGAATGAGGGCGGAGGAGAAGCCGAAGGCCTTGCCGCAGCCGTCGCACTCGTACGGCTTCTCCCCGGTGTGCACGATGTGGTGCTGGATCAGGTAGGAGCGGTTGTTGAAGGCCTTGCCACACTCAGGGCACACGTAGGGCCGCTCGCCGGTGTGTGTGCGCCGGTGCAGCGTCAGCGACGAGCCCTGGCTGAAGGCACGGCCGCAGTCCCTGCACCGGTAGGGCTTCTCTCCGGTGTGGACCTTCTGGTGCTCAATTAGGGAGGACACGTGGCTGAAGGTGGTGCCGCACTCCAGGCACTTGTAGGGCCGTACCCCCATGTGCACGAGGTGGTGCTGCACCAAGTGCGAGCGGTTGCTGAAGGCGCGGCCGCAGTCCCGGCAGGCGTAGGGCCGCTCTCCAGTGTGCATGCGCCGGTGCTGGCTCAGGTGCGACACCTGCGTGAAGGCCTTGCCGCACTGTGCGCACGTGTACGGCTTCTCGCCCGTGTGGATGCGCCGGTGCTCAGCCAGTGAGGCGCTCTGGCTGAAGGGCGCACCGCACTCGGGGCACGTGTAGGGCTTCTCGCCCGTGTGCACGCGACGGTGCTGCGCCAGGTGCGTGATCTGCGTGAAGGCCTTGGCACACTGGCCACACGCGTAGGGCCGCTCGGCAGTGTGCGTGCGCTGGTGGCGGATGAGCGCCGAGGAGAAGCGGAAGGCCTTGTCGCACTGTGCACACACGAATGGCTTCTCGCCCGTGTGGATGCGCTGGTGCTCCAGCAGGGAGGAGCGGTTGCGAAAGGTCTTGGCACACTGGCCACAGGCGAAGGGCCGCTCGCCTGTGTGCACACGCCGGTGCTGCGCCAGGTGCGTGGGGCGCATGAAAGCCTTGCCACAGTCCGCACAGCTGTGTGGCCGCTGGCCCGTGTGTGTGCGCCGGTGCGCCGCCAAGTAGGAGCCCTGGCTAAAGGCCTTGCCGCACTCACCGCATGTGTAGGGCCGCTCGCCCGTGTGCGTCTGCCGGTGCAGCATCAGGTGCACGCTCTGGCTAAAGGCCTTGCTGCAGTCGGGGCAGGAGAACGGCTTCTCCCCCGTGTGGGTTCTTTGGTGCAGGGTGAAGGCCGAGCAGTAGCTGAAGGCCTTTCCACAGTCCTGACACTTCCATGGCTTTCTGGTGCCACCACCTCGTTCCTCCTCCTCCTCTGCGCTGGCGTCTGTGTTCTTCTGGTTTGGGTTCTTTCTTGGTGCACTGCGCCTCTGGGGCCTGCAGTCAGCCTGGGTAGTTGTGGGGCTCGATCTGGTCCTGGGGGTTCTGGTGTATTCATCATGCTCTGGGATGCAGTCCTCAGTGGGGTCTTCCTCGTGGACCTCCTGATTCTCCCGGCCATCCCTGAAATGACCTTCGTGTTTCGGGGTTTCTTCCAACTCAGAGTCTTGCTGAATGGCAACCGTCAAGAGTCCTTCCATCCCGGCTTTGTGAGCTGCTGCCTCGATTTCACATCTTCATTACTGGATGACAAAGAAAGAGAGGGAGGGAGGGAAAGAGGGAGGGAGGGAAGGGAGGGAAGGAAGAGGAGGAAAGAAGGAAAGAAAGAAAAAAAGAATGACAACAAAAAACCAAACAGGTTTGTCACCTGTCCCAGGCTGGAAAAGGATCAGTGCAGGGTCTGTCTACTGACAGTGTGGGTCACATCATGCTTTGTTGCGGGACCATCCTGTGCCTTGTAGGATGTTGAGCAGCGTCCCTGACCTCTACTCACTGGATGCCCCCAGGTGTGACAACCAAAACTGTTTCTAAACCCTGCTGTTATGGGTTCAATTGCGTCCATGCAAAAGATGTACTGAAGTCCTAATCCCTGGTGCCTGTGACTATGTGCACGTGTGGAGAGCAGTCAGTGACCTGCTTTGGGTTCAGCCCCCTGGGGTGGGTGGGCCAAGTGGGGGCCATCCTAGGGGTGATGAGTTTCTCCTGGTATCACCAGCAGCACACCCCTCCCTGAAAGACCCTGCTCACGTGGGTCCAGAGGCCCTGTGTCCGTCTCCCCCCAGCCGCAACCAGCTTCCAGCTTGCTCCCTGCTGTGTGTAAAGTCACACTCACAGGCTGAGCCTGAGCCTCCCTCAGAAGGCTCTGAGCTCCCCTCATCCCCCTGGTGCTCCCCACCCCAACCCCAGCAAAGACGAGCTACAGGTGGCGACGAGCAGGTGTACAGGAAGGTGTACACGCACAGCAGGTAGAGGAAGCCAGTGAAAGTTTTCACAGGTGGGTGGGCCACATGTCCAGACCAGGAGGAGACATTTCATCTTAACTAGCACACAGAGCACGACAGCCGTCAACACAGAGATCCTGATTTCCACTCTGAAATCAACACCTATCCACCCTAGCCCAAGGCCCAGCAGCATCAGCATTGCCCGGGACAAATGCAGAGCTCAGGCCTCTCTCCAGGCCTGGTAACTTGGAATCTGCCTTCTGATAAGAGCCCCGGGTGGTTTGTGGGCACAGGAACACCTAAGAGGCACTGGTTCTGGCCACTCTGAAGCCAACTCGGGTGTATTATTATAGTGGCCAAAATAACCAGCACCTGTTGAACACAGACCTATGTGCCCATCACCCTTTAAGCTCTTTTATTCCTCAGTGAGGCTCCCAGAAGTGGCAATACCAGGACCCACACCTGGGCTGCCCAGCTCCAGAGCTTTTCCTCTTCCTCTCTCTCCCAAATAAAATCACTAATGGCAGGACTTCCCTGGTGGTCCAGTGGTTAAGACATCAAGATCCCAACGCAGGGGGCCCGGATTCGATCCCTGGTTGGGGAACTAAGATCCCACATGCCGCAACTAAAGATCCCGCACGTTGCAACTAAGACCCTGAGCAGCCGAATAAATAAATACTTTTTAAAAAATCACTAATGGCTCCATAAATGCCACACTCCTCTCCATGGCCTGCACAGCATCTCCCTGACCTCAGCCTCTACAACACCCTCACCTGCTCTGGGCTTGCCCTGCTCCAGCCAGAGGCCTCCTCCTTGTTCCACAAACACTCCAGGCATGCTCCTGCCACAGGGCCTTTGCACTGGCCGTTCCACCAACCTGGAACGCTTGTCCCCCAGTGCAGGGCTCAATGAGCCAAGACTTGGAGGAAGTTATGGAGCGAGGATTCTGGGCCGTGAGCCCAGCAAGTGCAAAGGTCCTAAGGCAGGACCATGATGGAGGTGATGGAGGAACAGTTAAGGGGCTGGGCAGGGTTGGGGGGCGCTGGAGAAGAGTGACCTACGCGGAGAGCAGGGGAGATTAGATATGGCAGGGTGAGGGCCAGACCATGCAGGGTCTTTGTGCAGAGGTGAGAACTTTGCTGGTGGGAGCCAAATGGGGCCAGTCCTAGTTCTGGTGCCACCCCCACAGGCAGCCCTCAGCCTTGAGTGGGGCCTGACTGGGTCCCCAGAGCAGGCAGTGGTACCCACCTCGTGGGTTTGGGAGCATTGGGTCCTGTCCATGTCACTCAGGCTGTGGCTCCTGCCGTGGCCACACATGCCTCAGTGGGTCCAGTCAGCATCTGTGAGGAAAAGAAACAGGGACCCCTGAAGGAAGATGCTGGGGCAGGCGCAGGTGGGTGGGTGAAGCAAGAACGCAGGGTGTTTCCTCTGTGTGGACGTGGGGAAGGTAAGTGGATTCAGGGTGGGGTACACCTGGGCCAGTCAGGTGCACAAGCAAGCAACCAAAAGGGAGACAGAGACATGCTCAGAGGCAGACACATGTCACATCACACAGAGACACACACATGGAGTTGCATGCAACCACACGGGGGGGGGGCTGTTATACGACCCCCTGCCTTGGCCCTCAGATGCCCTTACACAGTCACCCATATGCTGTGGCACAGTCCTTCCCATACACAAGGAGGCAGGCAGTCTCGCACACCCACTCAACTCCAAGTGCGTCTGCGGTCACGCCTGCCCATGCACACATGGGTACACACACAACTAAGTCACACATGCCGCCCTGCTCAACGGGCAGGCCTGGCCTGTGTCACCACCCACAGTGGCACCCCTAGTCACACACAGAGTAATGCGGTGGGCAGAGCTCCGCACATATCCAGAGCCGCAGGTTTGCAGGGTCTCCCCCACGCGCAAACAGACACACACACACACACACGCAGCACACCCACCCTCGCAGTGTCTCTCATCAATATCCTGTGCACAGCCCTCCACTCAGGCACACCCTGACCATCCAGCTCCACGCTGGCAGGCACGCCCACCCAGCCACCCTACGCAGTTGCACAGGCAGGAAGTGTGGAATTATACACCTCACACCCACCTAGGAGAACAAGTTCCACACATGCCCAAAGTCACAGATAGGCAGAGGTCCCCAAATGCTCAAATTCACAGGCACAGGCCGCTAGGGTCAGGCACGTGCAAACATGTGGTGACACTTGGGGACGGACTCACATGAAGTCTCATGCACAGATGGGACAGGCGGGCCTACACGCACAGTGACACACATAGCTACACGCCCGCACCGGCACAAAGTTCTGGAGTGGCACGCAGGGCAGGCCTCACACGCACAGGAACACGCCGCTGGAGTCGGGATCATACCGTCACACACAGACACACAGGGGACAAGCGTACACACAATCGCGCATGCGCACTGCGGCGCCCTCGCCTCCAGGACCATCTCTGAAGGCCTTGGGCGGCTCCCGCCGAGCCTGGCGGGTTTGGGTCAGTTTCTCCACGGTCTCTGGCCTATCCGGCCCACGCGGAGCCCCGGTGACCCCTCGTCCGGCGGTGGCGCGGACGTGCGGGCCACACAGGTCAAGGTATCAGCCACCACAAACTAGACCAAGCGCCAGGCCGGCCCGGACTGCGCGTGCGCACTGGGAGAGTTGCGGCTCGCTCGGGTCAGTCAAGAACTACAACTCCCAGAAGGTGCCGCGCTGCGCCTGCACAGTGACTCGGGCCCGCAGCGCTGGTGTACGGAAACTACAAGTCCCAGAAGGACGTGCGACCGCACACAGTGGGATGATGAATCTCAGCGGCTCCGGGAGCCCGAGGAGGGCAGGGTGGCTGGGGGCGGGGCTTGGGCGTGTCTACCCAAGCTCCGCTCACCACGACTTGGGCGCCCTGGTGGGCGGGGCCAGTAATATGGGGGCGGGACTCTTCTTCCTCAAGGAGGGGGCGGAGTCCACAGGTGAGGGTAAAAAAATACCCTTAGGATCAGAGAGGCTAAGTGAGTCACCCCAGGCCACACAGCACAGAAAGGGCTTGAGCTGGAGTTTGCAACCCACAGTTCACCCTTAAGCCATGGAAATCATTTGTCTCAGAGATATGATGTAATTCTAGACCAGAGGGAAAAAGGTGACAAATCCATTGACGTGGGCAAACGATTATAGTACAGAACTCGACATAAGAGTCACTATTGGCCTGCTGTTTTTTTGGGTTTTTTTTCGGTACGCGGGCCTCTCACTGCTGCGGCCTCTCCCGTTGCGGAGCACAGGCTCCGGACGTGCAGGCTCAGAGGCCATGGCACACGGGCCCAGCCGCTCCGCGGCATGCGGGATCCTCCCAGACCAGGACACGAACCTGTGTCCCCTGCATCGTCAGGCGGACTCTCAACCACTGCGCCACCAGGGAAGCCCTGGCCTGCTGTTTTTGTAAAGTGCTTCTCCATAGAGTTAGGCTTCCTAAATTATTCCCTTCATAGGATTAGCCTTCATAAATCCTTCCTTCGGCCATTAGAGAAATGGGCACAAGCTCATTTTTAGACAGTTGGGAAAGCAGAGAAACGTGTGACTATACAATGGGAAGACGTATGTATGTCACCAGAATCAACATGCTACAGATTGTGAGATACTATATTATTTTACATACTCCCAAGGCTGCCCGTTAAACCATGACACCTGCTTTTTATTGTTTTTAATTGAGGTATAGTTGATGTACAATATTATATGAGTTTCAGGTGTACAGCATAATGATTCAAATTTTTAAAGGTTATACACCATTTATAGTTATTATAAAATACTGGTTATATTCCCTATGTTGTACAATATGTCTTTGTAGCTTATTTATTTTATACATAGTAATTTGTATCTCAATCCTGTACCCCTATTTTACGCCTCCCCCCATTCCCTCACTCCACTGGAAACATGCTTTCTTTACCTTTCAAGTTTTTGTTTTATGTGTAGATGTCCAGAGGCATTGTGGGTTTCCTCTCATCCTTCTGGAAGCTTCTGGCCTTGCATGGTAAGAACACGCCCACTGCCCCTCCAAGCCTGGGACTCATGGAGCAGAGCCTCCCAGCCAATCCACAGACCTGTAAGCATAAGAAGAAAGGATTTTTGTTTTAAGCCACCAAGGTTTTAAAATTTTTTTCTGGTTTAGTTTTACATTTGAATAGTTAAAAAACATCAGGGAACTTCCCTGGGGGCGCAGTGGTTAAGAATCTGCCTGCCACTGCAGGGGACACAGGTTCGAGCCCTGGTCTGGGAAGATCCCATGTGCCGTGGAGCAACTAAGCCCATGTGTCACAACTACTGAGCCTGTGCTCTAGAGCCCGTGAGCCACAACTACTGAGCCCACGTGCCATAACTACTGAAGCCCACGTGCCTAGAGCCCGGGCTCCGCAGCAAGAGAAGCCACCGTGATGAAGCCCACGCACCGCAATGAAGAGCAGTCCCCACTCACCACAACTAGAGAAAGCCCGTGCACAGCAACGAAGACCCAGCGCAGCCAAAAATTAATTAATTAATTTTTTAAAATAAAAATAAAAAACGCCTCTTACACTTTCCTCATAAACCATGTAGGGAGCTCAGAAGGCTGAGGTTTTTTGGTTTTTTTTTTACTAAAAAGCTTCCCCCCCCCTTTTAAAAAAAGGCAGGGATTACTCAAATACAGGGAAGGACCTTTCTATTCATGTATATGATGTGGAAGTATTATGAAGAAAAACATTTTATTATGCTCATTTCATTATTCTGTGGTTATTAGGAAAAAACGTTCTATTAGTAGCAATTCAAGCAGGGCACAGAGGGAGGGCTCCATCTCTGCCCCACAGTGGGACTTTATCGGGGTGGCCAGGGAGCCAGGGATGGCTGGGTTGGCTCAGTTTGTCCATACATCTGGGGCCTGGCTCTTCTCCATGCAGTGGGTGTTGGGGCTGGCCAGACACCTCCATGTGGCTCGCTTGGGTCTCCTCACAGCACAGTGGACCGAGAGTCGTAGAACTTCTCATACAGTGGTTCCGGGCTTCAACAGGAGTAAGCCAGGAGCAAGCCACTGAGTGGAGGGTCGATTTGTTACATAGCAGTTTATTGGCAAGAAACTGACTGAGACAGAGGCAGGGCCCAGAGATGAAGCTGAAGTGTAGGCCGGGTAATTCAGGTTCTTGTGGGCCATGCTAAGAACACTTCCTGAATGTGCGAGGCAATCGCTGCTGTGCTTTATATCTTTTAAAGCTGGAAGAGGGAATTTCCTGGCTGTCCAGTGGTTAGGACGCAGCGCTTTCACTGCTGGGGCCCCGGGGTTTGATCCTTGGTGGTGGGACTAAGATCCCGCATGCCATGCCGCGCGGCCAAAAAGAAAAAGAAAGCTGGAATAGTCTGCATTTATGATACTACGTGTGCCTGCCTGGTGTGAGTACTGAACACTGTTTCCTTAACCCTTTTGGGAAGTTCTTTCCCTGGCCTTGAACCTTGGTTCTGCTAAGCGCTCAAGGGGGACCCTCTGCAGATCTCCGGGTGGCCCTATTCGCTTCAGTACCCTTTCCTAGGAACTCAGGCCACGTTGGTTTTCCTGGATTCTCAGTTCCATCTCTTCAACTCAGGGGGTCTACAGGGCTCTGCCTGGATTCCTCCCCCTGCACCGTGACCTAGAAACGCTCTTAAGATAGTAAGCCAGGGAAAAGGTAGGGCTCCCTTCATTCATTTCCCATGTCCCACTGTCCTTTGTGGCCTGATGTGCACTGTCTTAAAAAGCACTATGTTTTATGTTTTGCCCCTTTTATGGTTGTTTCATAAGGGAGGGAAAATCTGGTCCCTGTTACTCCAACTTGGCCAGAAGCAGAAGTCCATGGTGGTTTTTAACTAACATTAGCCTCATTTTGGATAGACAACAACACCAAGTATGATTTTACCAAAGAAAAGCAGAAAGAGTTCAATTTATACCAAGAAAAAATATTTTTTCTTGAATGAAAAATAGTGGTGATTTTACTACAGGGATATAAATTGGGTTGGCCAAAAAGTTTGTTCAGTTAATGAATATATTTTTCAGTAAAGTTCGTGGGAAAAATGAAAAATGTCTTTTATTTTTACTTAAAACCGAACCAACTTTTTGGCCAACTCAATAGTATCTTCACTCTTAAGGGTTTATGGATACTTGTCCGTCCTTGCTGAAATCATGAGAGGGGACATTTTCCTCAAAGAATGGGCAATGGAAACAGCTCAAGGTTCTTTTCCTTTAAATATTTTTGTTTTTATTTTTTATTGAAGTATAGTTGATTTACAAGTTTGTGTTAGTTTCTGGTGTGATTCAGTTATATATACATATATTTATATATAAATATATTTGCATATGTATATATAAAACTGAATATATATATTCTTTTTCAGATTCTTTTCCATTATAGTTTATTACAATGTATTGAATATAGTTCCCTGTGCCATACAGTAGGACCTTGTTTGTCTATTTTATACATAGTAGTTTGTATCTGCTAATCCCAAATTCCTAATTTATCCCTTCCTCCCCTTTCCCCTTTGGTAACCATAAGTTTGTTTTCTATGTCTGTGAGTCTGTTCCTGTTTTGTAAATAAGTTCATTTGTGGTTTTTTTTTTTTGGCCGTGCCACCATGTGGCTTGTGGGATCTTAGTCCCCCGACCAGGGATTGAACGTGAGACCCAGCAGTGAAAGTGCTGAGTCCTAACCACTGGACCGCTGGGAAATTCCCATTTGTGTCATTTTTTTTTTTTTAAAGATTCCACATATAAGTGATAAATGTGATTTTTAAAATAGTTTTCTTTACAAAGTTATATTTACCTGTTATGAGCTGAATTGTGTCTCCCTCCCATCCCCTCCCGCCAATGATATTTTGAAGTCCTAACCCTCAGTATCTCAGAACGTTATTTGGGGGTAGGGACTTTACAGAGGAAATCAAGTTAAAATTAGGTCATTAGGGTGGGTCCTAATCCCATAGGACTGGTGTCCTTATAAAAAGGGGAAATTTGGATACAGAGCCAGGTAGGCATAGAAGGAAGATGATGTAAAGCGACACAGGCCATCCACAAGGGAAGGAGAGAAGCCTGGAACTGATCTTCCCACAAGACCCCCAGAAAGAACCAACCTTGCTGATATCTTGGTTTCAGAATTCCATCCTCCAGAACCGTGAGGCAATACATTTCTCTTTCCTAAGCCCCCCCAGTTCATGGTACTTTGTTACAGCAGCCCTAGCAACTAATACAGAGGCTATAAACAACAGCTGTGGTTTAGTTCGTTAGCCGTGGGCTGAGTTCAGCTGGGCAGTTCTTCTGGTCTTTCTGGGCCCACTCATGCATCACTGGTCAGCTACGGGCTGACTGGGGACTGGCTCATTTAAGGTGGCCTCACCTGCGATGGCTCATTTCTGCTCCAACAGGCTAGCCCAAGCCTGTTCACATGGCAGCTGGGTAGGGTTCCAAGAGTGTGAGCAGAGTCTGCAACACCACTTGAGTCCCAGGCTCCGCGTGGATGCATTTCCATGTTCATAGCATTCTATTGGCCAAAGCAAACTACAGGTACAGTCCAGATTCAAGGAGTGGGAAATTGGAAATGTTGCAAGACAGGTGGATGCAAGAAAGGGTGGGAAATTAGCTTCACTTTTTGGGTAATCTATAACACACACACACACACACACACACACACATAAATATAAGCGATCGGATATAGTCTGGGGTCACACACACTAGTGGAATTGCACACACTCCTCCTCTATAAAAAATAGATGCAAAGATCTTTCAACTACTCCTTAAGGGATGTTGTTTCCAGACATCTTCTTTCAGGGTCAACCCCTTTCACGCATAATTATTATCATACTAAAATGTATTCCCAAGTATGGCTTGAATCTCTCTATCCCTTATTGGTAAAAGAAGTCCAAAGGTGGCAAGTACCTAAGTTACACCTTACATTTATTTAGCGAATCCTCAACTGAAGACCATTTATGTGCTTTCCACATTCTCTCTGGGATGAAGGATGTTGCTGTCAACATCTGGTTTTTCTCAGTTTTAAAAATAGGTGATACTATGGGATGCAGCAAAAGCAGTTCTAAAAGGGAAGTTTATAGCAATGTAATCCTACCTCAAGAAACAAGAAACAACTCAAATAAACAACCTAACCTTACACCTAAAGCAATTAGAGAAAGAAGAACAAAAAAACCCCAAAGTTAGCAGAAGGAAGGAAATCATAAAGATCAGATCAGAAACAAATGAATAAGAAATGAAGAAAGCAATAGTAAAGATCAATAAAACCAAAAGCTGGTTCTTTGAGAAGATAAACAAAATTGATAAACCATTAGCCAGCTTCATTAAGAAAAAAAGGGAGAAGACTCAAATCAACAGAATAAGAAATGAAAAAGGAGAAGTAACAACTGACACTGCAGAAATACAAAGGATCATGAGAGATTACTACAAGCAACTATATGCCAATAAAATGGACAAATTGGAAGAAATGGATAAATTCTCAGAAAAGCACACCCTTCTGAGACTCAACCAGGAAGAAATAAAAAATATAAACAGATCAATCACAAGCACTGAAGTTGAGACTGTCATTAGAAATCTTCCAGCAAACGAAAGCCCAGGACCAGATGGCTTCACAGGTGAATTCTATCAAACATTTAGAGAAGAGCTAACACCTATCCTTCTCAAACTCTTCCAAAATATAGCAGAGGGAGGAACACTCATTCTACAAGGCCACTATCACCCTGATAACAAAACCAGACAAAGACATCATAAAGAAAGAAAACTACAAGCTAATATCACTGATGAACATAGATGCAAAAATCCTCAACAAAATACTAGCAAACAGAATCCAACAGCACATTAGAAGGATAATACACCATGATCAAGTGGGGTTTATCCCAGGAATGCAAGAATTCTTCAATATACGCAAATCAATCAATGTGATACCCCATATTAACAAATTAAAGAATAAAAACCATATGATCATCTCAATAGATGCAGAAAAAGCTTTCAACAAAATTCAACACCCACCCAATATCAAAAAAACAAACAACCCAATACAAAAATGGGCAGAAGACCTAAATAGACATTTCTCCAAAGAAGATATACAGATTGCCAACAAATACAGGAAAGGATGCTGAACATCACTAATCATTAGAGAAATGCAAATAAAAACTAAAATGAGGTGTCACCTCACACTGGTCAGAATGGCCATCATCAAAAATCTATGAACAATAAATGCTGGAGAGGGTGTGGAGAAAAGGGAACACTCTTGCACTGTTGGTGGGAATGTAAATTGATACAGCCACTATGAAGAACAGTATGGAGGTTCCTTAAAAAACTAAAAATAGAACTACCATATGACCCAGCAATCCCACTACTGGGCATATACCCTGAGAAAAGCATAACTCAAAAAGAGTCATGTACCACAATGTTCATTGCAGCTCTATTTACAATAGCCAGGACATGGAAGCAACCCAAGTGTCCATCGACAGATGACTGGATAAAGAAGATGTGGCACATATATACAATGGAATATTACTAAGCCATAAAAAGAAATGAAATTGAGTTTTTTTGTAGTGAGGTGGATGGACCTAGAGTCTGTCATACAGAGTGAAGTAAGTCAGAAAGAGAAAAAGAGATACCGTATGCTAACACATATATATGGATTCTAAAAAGAAAAAAAATGGTTATGAAGAACCTAGGGGCAAGACAGGAATAAAGACGCAGGAGTAGAGAATGGACTTGAGGACACGGGGAGGGGGAAGGGTAAGCTGGGACGAAGTGAGAGAGTGGCATGGACCTATATATACACTACCAAATGTAAAATAGATAGCTAGTGGGAAGAAGCTGCAAAGCACAGGGAGATCAGCTCGGTGCTTTGGGACCACCTAGAGGGATGGGATAGGGAGGGTGGGAGGGAGACGCAAGAGGGAGGATATATGGGGGTATGTATATGTATAGCTGATTCACTTTGTTATATAGCAGAAACTAACACACCATTGTAAAGCAATTATACTCCAATAAAGATGTTAAAAAAAAGGAGATTATACAGTGTATAGCATTTGGTAATCTTGCTTTTTTTTTCACTTAACTACACATACCAAGAACTATTTTTTTTGTCATTAAGACTTTTTCTGCAACATATTTTTTTAATGGCTGCCAGTATTGAACCAACACTTTCTAAAAATGTTGACTTTATTTGCTGTATTGTTCTATGAGTATTAACACACACATAGATTCAATACCACCAGCACCACCAAAATCAGGATGCAGAATGACTCCACCACCCCCAAATCGCCCCTCATTTCCCTTTTATAGTCACTTCCTGTCTCTTCCCCTAACCCCTGTCAACAACCAATATGGTTGTCATCTCTATAATTTCACATATTCCAGAATATCATACACGTGTATCAAAGACATCTTTAAGAGGATGGAATGTCCTTGTTGCCATGGTAACCTGCAGGAGGAAGCTCGACTTAGAGAAAGGAATTCAGGAATTGAGAGAAAGAACACACACAGTGATTTGTTGCGGGGCGTGGGGGGGGCAGTTAGGTCCATCCCCTCCCCTGCAGCTCGTGTTAGGAATTCCTAACCCTTCCCCTGCAACTGGGGTGAGAGGTTTGAGGTGAACTTCCCAGCAGACATCTCCCCAGGGACCCCAACTCCATGATTCCCGGGGTGGCTGCTGCTGCCCGAGGTCCCACAGACCAAGTTCTCTTTACACTATCTGTAATCTCCCTGCACAGACGTCTGAGGCAGGATTAGAAGCGGCCAATGTTCTTGATGTTTTCCACCTTCCCCATTACCCCATCCAGGTGTCTCATTCAGGTGTCTCACCTGAATCCCCAATACCCCCTTCCCTTGTCTCCTGTCTGCTCCACTCCCCTTCAGTCCCATTCAAGTCTCCACTCAGCAGACAGAAGAAATGTTCGGAGCAAATGAATTTAAGGTACGAGTCAGATTAAACCCCACAGGGGCTTCTTTGCTCAGAATAAATCTCAAATTCTTCTGTGGCCGGCCAGGCCCTGCTGACTTTATCTCCCCCTTGGTCACTGGGCTCCAGGCACAACGGCTTCTCTGCCTCTTCAAAGAACCAACCTCAGGACCTCTGCACCTGCTCTTACTCCCGCCCCTCCTCCCCTGAGCCCTTATGTGGTTCTTTCCTGTCTCCATACAGGGTTCTGGCCAGAGGTCACCTCCTCAGGGAAGTCCACCCTGACTGTCATCTCCAGAGGCCCTCCGTGCATACCTCTGCCTTGTTTCCATCACAAACTTGATGCTTCTCTTGTCTGCTTATTTCATTACTGCATGTTCCCCCATCAGAATGTAAACTCTTAGGACGATGGCACAAAGAATGGAGCTAAGTTTCTGGATTTCTGCTGGTGTATATTTCTCACTGGGAATTGAAAAGATCCAAAGAGAAAAGATAACAACTCTTCCTGATTTCCTATGAAATTATTAAAATATTCTCTTCTTGTTGCTACTTTTATCAGGGAAACAGGAATCCAGTGACAATGAAGATGAGAGGGTCGATGTCTGAGGACAGAAAAAGCAGGTGTGTAGCAGGTATTACTGGAGGTGGCCCACTTTACCTTTCCTTGGATGTTCGGGGGCAGGATGGGGGGCTGATGTGGGAAACAGGGGCTCAGGACCAGACATCCAGGAACCCTCCCGTCTCTGAGCCCAGCGTTCATCTATCGGGGGCAGATGCTCCGAGGACCTCGCTGACAGTCAGGGCTGCTGGGCACGGTGTGCATATTTCACGCTGCCGGTAGGCACCGTCCGAAGTGATGTGGGGATGTGAAACCCAGCCTACACTCCATCCCCAAGCCACGTCCACGCCAGGGCTGCAGGAATCCCACAGAACATTGTGCTGTATATCCAAAGCCCTACAGACTTCCAAGGCCGTGTGCATGATTATCATAATTTGGGGAAAAAGTCATATTAAAAAAACCCTTAAAAATACGAAGTAGGGGCTTCCCTGGTGGTGCAGTGGTTGAGAGTCCGCCTGCCGATGCAGGGGACAGGGGTTCATACCCCAGTCCGGGAAGATCCCACATGCCGCGGAGCGGCTGGGCCCGTGAGCCATGGCCGCTGAGCCTGCGCGTCCGGAGCCTGTGCTCCGCAACGGGAGAGGCCACAACAGTGAGAGGCCCGCGCACCGCAAAAAAAAAACAAAAAAAAAACAACGAAGTAACAAAAGTATCTCGGTTATTTTGTTTCAATTTTAGGGAATGCTTTTGAGTTCATGAAGTGCCTGTGAGGTCGCTAGATGGCGCCCTTGAATCGTAGGAAAGTAAACAGGCTTTTTTTTTTTTTTTTTTTAATTAAAAAAATGTTTGTGTGTGTGAAAAATAACGCATGTAGAAAAAGTACACAGGACAAGATTTTACAATGCAACGAATAATATTTTACATATAACCGTACCCTTGTCTAGTAAAATCATACACTTTTTTATGTTCAAAGACTTTTTCTTGATTCCTTTCCTCACTACCCTCTTGCTTCCCCCCAGACATGAGTACAATACTGGTGTCTAACAGTATAATTTTGTTTTAGCTGTTGTTGGACTTCATATACGTGGCTTCGTACACTATATGTTTCTGTATATCTCGTTCAACACATTTGTGAGATTTAACTATGTTGTTGCATGTAGGTGTTATTTGGTCATTTTCATTGCTTTTTCCCCCCCGTCATTTAGGTCCATCTTTTTACAATGAAATTTTATCTCAAGAAGGTGACATTTTTAATTTATTTTATTTTTTCTTTTTTTTTTCTCATTGCGTTTGTTTTTGATTAAATTTTTCTCATATTTTGGTGTTAATGGACATTTGTTTGGCTTCTGGTTTGACGCTGCTATAAATATTCTTGTACGTGTCTGGGTGCTCAAGTCCATGCATTACCCCTAAATACACATGTAGGAGTGGAACTGCTTTGTCATAAATTTGTGTGCATTAACCTTTAGTAGATACTGCCAATTTTATTGCCACAGTCGACCGATTTACACCCCCAGCAGTAGTGAATGAGTATTTCCATCTACTTCCCATTCCAAAACTTGGCAGTAAGCACGGTTTGGTGTTGGCTGTAGTTGTATCTCATTATGTTTTTCTTTTGCATTTTCCTGATTGCTAACGAGTTTGTGTATTTTTTCATCTATTGAATGGCAGTTCAATATTCTTCTTTCTGATGGGCTAGTTTAAGTTTCTTCCCCACTGTTTTCTTCTGAAGTATTTTCCTCTCTTTTTCTTTTTTTCTTTTTCTTTTTTGCTTCACCCCGCGGCTTGTGGGATCTTAGTTCCCCAAACAGGGATCGAACCTGGGCTCCCAACAGTGGAAGCACAGACTCCTAACCACTGGACAACCAGGCAATTCCCTCTTTTTGCTTTAGAGACGTTATTTCTGTGTTCAAGATATGAGCTCTTTTTCAAAGATATGTGTTGCAAACAATTTTCCACACTATAGCTTGACTTTTCAGTCCTTTCACTGTGTGTGTGTGATAGAGTACTTAGTTTTTATATAATTAAACCAGTTGCGCTTGTTTCCAAGTCTAAACAGACCCCAAAGCAATGTGCTTCCTACCATCTTCTAAGAGTTTTATTGATTTTGAATTTACTTTTCCTTCTTCCTTTAGAACATATTTTTTTTGGTCTTTTACCTTTTTAAAAAAATTTTACTGGCGTATAGTTGATTTACAACGTTGTGTTAGTTTCGATATATGTATATTATAGAGGGCACATAGTTTTAAGAAGAGTTTGAGCTTGAGAAAATTTCACATTCTCTCTCTCTTTTTTTTTTAATTTAAATTTGTTTATTTATTTATTTATTTATTTTTGGCTACCTTGGGTCTTTGTTGCTGCGCGCAGGCTTTTCTCTGGTTGCGGAGAGCGGGGGCTACACTTCGTTGCGGTGCGCGGGCTTCTCATTGCCGTGGCTTCTCGTTGCAGAGCACGGGCTCTAGGCACGAGGGCTTCAGTAGTTGTGGCATGTGGGCTCAGTAGCTGTGGCACACGGGCTTAGTTGCTCCGAGGCATGTGGGATCTTCCCGGACCAGGATTTGAACCCGTGTCCGTTGCATTGGCAGGCGGATTCTTAACCACTGCGTCACCAGGGAAGTCCCCTCATGTTCTCTTAGTAGTGGTGAATTGGGCTAAGGCCGTTTACTGAAATGCCTTTACTTTCTTCACTTCTCTGCAATGCCATTTTTTCTTATCAATTAAATAAACATTTGTGTGTTGGCTCAGTTCTTTGCTCTCTTTGCTAGCTCACTGGTCAGATTTCCTTATTGTTACTTTCTGTAGCTTTGAGACAAGCATTGTTTTCTACTAGAGTTGGTCCTTTACCTTCGCATATAAATTTTAGGATTCAGTTTGCTTAGTTTCACACATATACACACTTACACATGCACACACATACCCTTGTGGGATTTTGACTGGGATGACACAAAATGTACAGACTAATATAGGTAAAAATGAAAAGTGAAAATTACTGACTACTCAAGTTTATAACATGTGCCCATTAATGTAGGTCCTCTTTAATTCTTCTTTTTAATGTCATTTAATTTTTAAGTGAAAATTGTATATATTTAAGGTATACAGCATGATAATTTTGAAAAGTTTTAAAAATTGAAGTATAGTTGATTTACATTATTGTGTTAATTTTGGGGTACAGCAAAGTGATTCAGTTATACACATATGTTTTCAGATTATTTTCCATTATAGGTTATTGCAAGATATTGAATGCAGTTTCCTGTGCTATCCAGTAAATCCTTGTTGCTTATCTATTTTTTATAGAGTTGTGTGTACCCTTTTTTTTTTTTTTAGTATAGATGTGCTTTTATTTGAAACTTAGACTAATTATAAGTCTTCCACTTGTATCAGGTAGAATACTCCAGGAGAAATCACTTTTTAACATCTTTATTGGAGTATAACTGCTTTACAATGGTGTGTTAGTTTCTGCTTCATAACAAAGTGAATCAGTTATACATATACATATCTTCCCATATCTCTTCCCTCTTGCGTCTCTCTCCCTACCACCCTCCCTATCCCACACTTCTAGGTGGTACAAAGCACCGAGCTGTTCTCCCTCTGCCATGCGGCTGCTTCCCACTAGCTATCTACCTTACGTTTGGTAGTGTATATATGTCCATGCCACTCTCTCACTTTGTCACAGCTTACCCTTCCCCCTTCCCATAACCTCAAGTCAATTCTCTAGTAGGTCTGTGTCTTTATTTGTGTCTTACCCCTAGGTTCTTCATGACATTTTTTTTTCTTAGATTCCATATATATATGTGTTAGCATACAGTATTTGTCTTTCTCTTTCTGACTTATTTCACTCTGTATGACAGACTCTAGGTCCATCCACCTCACTACAAATAACTCAATTTCGTTTCTTTTTATGGCGAGTAATAGTCCATTGTATATAGGTGCCACATCTTCTTTATCCATTCATCCGATGATGGACACTTAGGTTGCTTCCATCTCCTGGCTATTGTAAATAGAGCTGCAGTGAACATTGTGGTACATGACTCTTTGTGAATTATGCTTTTCTCAGGGTATATGCCCAGTAGTGGGATTGTTGGGTCATATGGTAGTTCTATTTGTAGTTTTTTAAGGAACCTCCATACTGTTCTCCATAGTGGCTGTGCCAATTTACATTCCCACCAGCAGTGCAAGAGTGTTCCCTTTTCTCCACACCCTCTCTAGCATTTATTGTTTCTAGATTTTTTGATGATGGCCATTCTGACCGGTGTGAGATGATATCTCATTGGCATTTTGATTTGCATTTCTCTAATGATTAGTGATGTTGAGCATCCTTTCATGTGTTTGTTGGCAGTCTGTATATCTTCTCTGGAGAAATGTCTATTTAGGTCTTCTGCCCATTTTTGTAGTGGGTTGTTTGTTTTTTTGATATTGAGCTGTATGAGCTGCTTGTAAATTTTGGAGATTAATCCTTTGTCAGTTGCTTCATTTGCAAATATTTTCTCCCATTCTGAGGGTTGTCTTTTGGTCTTGCTTATGGTTTCCTTTGCTGTGCAAAAGCTTTTAAGTTTCATTAGGTCCTATTTGTTTATTTTTGTTTTTATTTCCATTTCTCTAGGAGGTGGGTCAAAAAGGATCTTGCTGTGATTTATGTCATAGAGTGTTGTGCCTATGTTTTCCTCTAAGAGTTTTATAGTGTCTGGCCTTACATTTAGGTCTTTAATCCATTTTGAGCTTATTTTTGTGTATGGTGTTAGGGAGTGTTCTAATCTCATACTTTTATATGTACCTGTCCAGTTTTCCCAGCACCACTTATTGAAGAGGCTGTCCTTTCTCCACTGTACATTCCTGCCTCCTTTATCAAAGATAAGGTGACCATATGTGCGTGGGTTTATCTCTGGGCTTTCTATCGAAATTGAGTTATTTGTAGTGAGGTGGATGGACCTAGAGTCTGTCATACAGAGTGAAGTAAGTCAGAAAGAGAAAGACAAATACCATATGCTAACACATATATATATGGAATATAAGAAAAAAAATGTCATGAAGAACCTAGGGGTAAGACGGGAATAAAGACACAGACCTACTAGAGAATGGACTTGAGGATATGGGGAGGGGGAAGGGTAAGCTGTGACAAAGTGAGAGAGTGGCATGGACATATATACACTACCAAAAATAAAATAGATAGCTAGTGGGAGGCAGCCCCATAGCACAGGGAGAACAGCTCGGTGCTTTGTGACCACCTAGAGGTGTGGGATAGGGAGGGTGGTAGGGAGAGAGACGCAAGAGGGAAGAGATATGGGAAGATATGTATATGTATAACTGATTCACTTTGTTATAAAGCAGAAACCAACACACCATTGTAAAGCAATTATACTCCAATAAAGATGTTAAAAAAAAAAAAGAACTGTCAAACTGTTTTCAAAGTGTTCAATACCCTACTTTAAAAATATATGTATGTCAGGGTAAGGAGGGCAATTAGAAATGGCAATTTATAGATGAGATGATGCAAATGAGCAATGAATCTAATAAGTCTCCTTGATATTCAGGAAAGATGCTAGTTACAATGTTGTACCATCACTGTACCAGATCAGGAAAAATTCAAATGATTGTTAACACCTAGAACTGAAGTGGTTTTAAAAAAGTGGGCACTCTCTCTCTCATACATTGCTGGTGGTGGCATAAATTGTTAAAACCTTCTTGGAGAACAACCTGGTATCACCTATTAAAAATTTGAATTGTGGGGATTTCCCTGGTGGCGCAATGGGTAAGAATCCGCCTGCCAATGCAGGGGACACGGGTTCGATCCCTGGTCCGGGAATATCCCACATGCTGCAGAGCAACTAAGCTCCACAACTACTGAGCCTGTGTGCCACAACCACTGAAGCCTGCGTGCTCTAGGGCCTGTATGCTGCAACTGCTGAGCCTGCATGCTTGCAGCTACTGACGCCCGCACGCCTAGAGCCCGTGCTCCGAAACAAGAGAAGCCACCACGATGAGAAGCCCACGCACCGCAATGAAGAGTAGCCCCCGCTTGCAGCAACTAGAGAAAGCCTGCACGCAGCAACAAAGACCCAACACAGCCAAAAATAAATAAATTAAATAAAATTTGAATTGTTCTGGCTACACTTTGACCCAGAATCGCCACGTTTGCAGATATCTCACAGGAATATTAAAGCACTGATCTGTAAAAATACATGTACAAGGATGTTTATTGTAGCATTGTTTTAAGTGGCCCAAACTGGAAAGAATGTGAATATTCACCAATAACATAATGATTGAATAGGTTATGTTGCCCCCATATTGTGAAACCTTATGAAGCAATTTTTAAAAATTAGTTGTATCTCTGTATATTGACATGGAGGCCTGATATAGTTATAAATAAAAATGTAAAAATTTAGAGTAAAATTCTAAATTAAAAAATGTAAAGACAAAAATTCTAGACCTAGCTACAGATGTTTGCATATGAGGATGCACACCCCAAAATTCAAGGAATTGAATTTTTTCCCAAATTTCAGCAATCATGAAAGTTATTATCTGAAATTGGTATAATGTTTCTGGAGGGCAATTTGTCAATATGCATTAAGATCTGAATGTTCATGGCCTTTGACAATGTATCATTTTAAGGATTTTTTGCCAAGAAAATAACTTAGGATGCTTGCAACAATGTAATTGCGAGAATATTCATAGCATTTTGTGCTTCTTTTTCTTTTCTCTCTTGTTTTTTTTTTAAATTTTTGGCCATGCCACACGGCATGTGGGATCTTAGTTCCCTGATGGAACCCGTGCCCCCTGCAGTGGAAGCGCAGAGTCTTAACCACTGGACCGCCAGGGAAGTCCCAGCATTTTGTGCCTCTAATGGAGAGCTGTTGGGAGAAACCTCTATTCAACAATAGAGGGGTCGTTAAACTGAGGCACAGCTACACATGGAATCCTACAATGCCATGAAAAACAAATTTTGTAAGTATATTTACTTCCATGAAAGATGTCGATTATATATCGTGATGTGGAAAATTCAGGTTAGGAAACAGCATGGACAGTGTAATTACGTTTTGATTTTGTAATGCAATGAGTGTATGTATGTATATTGGAAAGAATTTGAAAATCAACACTATGAAATGCTAATGGTGATTGCCAGCGTGTGGCAGACCTTGGGAAGGCTTTGCTTTCATTTTCACTTCATTGTATTTTGTCAAAAAATTTTTGTGTGTGTGGCAAGCATGTATTGCTTTTATAATAAGATTATTTTTCAATATTAAAAAATCACTGTAATCTCTGTCTTCTGCCCCTTTTCCTGTTCTAGGATGCATCTCCCTCATGGAATTGTAGCTGCAGTAGAATCTGATATTTTCTTGACTCCATTATCACCTAAAGAGGTGTCCTTTTAGTCACATACTCCACCGGGGGAGAAATGCTACCCCACGCTCTGCCCTTATGTCTTTTTTTTTTTTAACATCTTTATTGGAGTATAATTGCTTTACAATGGTATGTTAGTTTCAGCTTCACAACAAAATGAATCAGTTATATATATACATATATTTCCATGTCTCTTCCCGCTTGCGTTATGTCTTGAGTGAGCTGGCCACAGCGGCTCTTGGGTCTAGGGGAAGGCATGTAACACCTGCTGGCCAACTAGAGCATTGCAACCTCCCCCCCCACCCTCCCACCCAGGCCAACAACCACAATTATTGGTTCAGGGCTTGGGAAGGATGGCAGCCTGGGGATGAGAAGAACCATGGGCAAAGAGCACAGACTCAAAGTGCTCCCACACCTGGCCAGGTGGAGCTTTGAAAAGAGGAGTATTTCTGAGGAAAGAGGAAACATGAAAATTTTTGGTGGCACAAATTTTTCCAAACAATTGGAACCAAGCTCTTCTGTTTCCCAGATCATATTTGGCATCCTGCTTTTGTCACTTAGCAATGTATCTGTGAGATTTGCATATAGAGAATTTTTATGACCATTTTAAAGGGTGTTCTGCTAACCATCGTCGGAATTCAGGTGGAAAAGGCCAGTCTTGAACTTTGCTTGCCACCATGCCAAACAGAAAAGAGAGATCTGGAGGGTCTCACACCAGGAATTAAATGATTTGGTCTAGAAGTGACATATTACTCATTGGCCAGTACCACTCACATGATCCCACCCATGCATAAAGAGCCTGGAAGGTAGAGAGCTGGAAACATCAGTGAAGATGAAGATAAAATGGTAATAGCTGTGTCAAAGTGATTGTGAATTTAAAATTTGATAAATATTGGCCAATTGTTTTCCAAAAACACTGCCTCAATCTGCATTCCCACAGTAGTCTTAGAGGGTACATTGCCCCACATCCAACCAACACTGGGTTCTCTCAAAGGATTTTTTTTTTTGGTTTAATTTGCTCTGAGCAAATTAAAAGATGCTCCACTACGAGGGGGGAGCATCTTATTACTTCGAGTTTCATTTCTTTAGTTGTGGTGGAGATTGAATATTATTCCGCAGTTTATTGGCCATTTCTATTGCCTTTTTTTGGATGAACTATTGGGTTATTTGTCTTTGTGCAAATAGTTTGGAATGGGTATCATTGTAGGTCAACTTTTGCCCATATCTTTTACTTTCTTCTCCAGGATAAATTACCAAAGTTGAATGGATGAATGCAAGGCCATTCAGATTCTCGAGGCTTTTTGTATTTATTAGCAAACTGCCCTTCTAAAACGTACCAACATATACTCTCACAAAACACACTAGAACATGTTCATTTCCCTTGAGGCACTGTCAACACGATTTTATTTTTTTCTTTTTGGCCGCACCACTCTGCATGTGGGATCTTAGTTCCCCGACCAGGGATGGAACTTGTGCCCCCTTCAGCGGAAGCACGGAGTCTTAACCACTGAACCGCCAGGGAAGTCCCCCAACACGAATTTTTATTACTTAAAATAAAAATGAAAAATATGCTAGTATGGTAGTAAGTCATTCTATAGAAGGTCTTTCTTTGAATTTCTGTTTTCTCTTATAAAATGCATATTTATTCAATTATAAAGGTAATACAAGTTTATTGCAAAAAATTCAAATGTATAAAATAGAAAATATGAGTCCCCTGTGGTCTCATGCCTAAAAACATAGCTAATAACTCTTTGATATATATATTTTCAGATTCTTTTCTAGGTTATTAGTTATTAACATAAATAACTACTGCAATTAGTCTATTATTATTGTTTTACAAATCTTTGACATACTCTTATACTGCTTCTTTCATTTTTAACTAAACAACTTACTGTCTCCCCATGGCAGTATCTGCAAGTCTGGTTTAATCTCTTTAATGAATGCCTGTTATTTCACACTATGTATATAATGTAACATATTTAAATAATTTCACGTTGGTGGACATTGGAGTTATTTGTAAAAATTTCCAATAAAATAATGTTTATTCCAAATTTCACAGTGTTGTAATAAAAATTCTTGTGCTTAAATTTTGTATTATACTTTTTTTTACAGTGGGCAAGGAGTAAATTTCCATTTCTTGGATTACTAGAGGGCGTGCACATCTTTTTTGTAGGTTATCAGCCACTTACACGTTTCCTTCAATAGGCTTGATGTTCATGACCATTTTCCTTTTGGTTTTTCTCTTGGTGGGGGTCTTCATATTTTTCTCCTTTATTTAAAGAAGTCTTTATACGTTATGTTGCATATATTTTCCTCCGGATTTCTATTTGCCTTTGAAAGTTGTGCATGTGTTTTGGCCACGAAAGTGTTAAAATCAGGAGCAGGAAATGTCCGCAGCGCTGCGTGGGCCTCCTTGTTCCACAGGCAGTAGACTAGATCAGGCAGCACATGGGCGTGGCCACCGTGTAGACGACAGACAGCAACTTGTTGAGGTCAGTGGGTTCGACACGGCTGGGGCGGGAATACGTGAAGAGAACCACTGAGCAGAAGATGTCCACCACAGTCAGGTTGGGGGCGCAGGTGGAGGGGTTGCTGCCGGCAGCAGCCGAAGGCATTTGGATCACAGCCCTCCTGATGGCCGCATATGAGGCCAGAGCAACTAGCAGAATCCTGCAAATGACGATGGCAGAGATGAAGTCGACCAGCTCCGTCAGGGTCACGTGGGTGCAGGACAGGTTGAGCAGAGGGGAGACATCACAGAAAAATTGGTTGAGGACATTGGGGCCACAGGAGGACAGGCTGGTGATGCATGATATCTTGACCACCGAGACCAACAACCCACAAAGCCATGAGGACAAAGCTAAACCCAGGCATATCTGGGGCCTCATGAGCAGCAGGTAGGGTAGTGGGTGGCAGATGGCCACATAGTGGTCATAGGCCATGGAGGCCAGGAGGGTGCACTTGGTGCCAATGAGAGATATGAATAAAAAAAGCTGAACTATGCGGGCTGTGAAGGGCACATGGCATGCACCGGACCTCAGCCCCATGAGCAAGCTGGGCATGGTCACTGACATGTAGCACATCTCCAGGCAGCTCAGGTTGCCCAGGAAGAAGTACATGGGCTTTCAGAGCTCACCATGACTGCAGACAAGGAAAATGATGCGCGTTTTCTCCAGGAGGGTGAGCAGGTAGAGAGTCAGGAAGCACAATCCTTATGCCTTGCCTGGCAGATAAACCCAGTAGGATAAACTTTTGCGCTCTGGACATACTGCCCAAGTCCAGAGACCTCTCCATCTATGTAAGAAAGAAACAGCTTTGTAGAGACCATGATCCATGCAGAAATAAATTGATCAAAGGGGGAGAGCATATACAGTTAGGGCCCCTAGAGCCAATGCTACTTTGCTGTAGGTTGACTCTTGCTCTGAGCGCCAGTAAGGAGCAATTGGGAAATTGCAAAACTGGAAACGGAAAATTTAACACTATTTACTACATCTCTGATCACTGACAAGATACTCAACCTTTGTGAGCCTCCATTATCTTATCTGTAAAATGGAGGTGAAATCTATCCCCAGGAGGTCCTTAGTCCTTATGGATATTAAACATAGCAACAGACGAGAAAATGCTTTATAAAGAGAGTCATGATTATTCCTTTACTTTTTTAAAAAAATAAATTTATTTATTTTTGGCTGTGTTGGATCTTCGTTGTGGTGCATGGGCTTCTCTTTGCGGTGGTTTCTCTTTGCGGTGGCTTCTCTTGTTGTGGAGCACCGGCTGTAGGCGCGTGGGCTTCAGTAGTTGTGGCTCACAGGCTCAGTAGTTGTGGCGCACGGGCTTCATTGCTCCGTAGCATGTGGGATCTTCCCAGACCAGGGCTCAAACCAGTCCCCTGCATTGGCAGGCTGATTCTTAACCACTGAGCCACCAGGGAAGTCCCATGCACTGCTTTTTGAGCATCTCCTGCCATTCGCGAGCTTTTCCGAAGACACAACATGACCAATCTCAAGGCAGTGCCCGTTTTCTTCCTCCGGGTTTCTCAGCGGTCCCTGAGATACAGCTGCTCAGCGCTGCTGCCTTCCTTCTGGTTTACCCGACCGCGTTTCTGGGGAACATCTCCATCGTCGCCGCCGTGACACTGGACACCCGCCTGCACACGCCCATGTACTCCTTCCTCAAACACCTCTCCTTGGTGGATATCTGCTCCGTGTCCACCACCCTGCCCCGGGCCCTGGTGGCCACCCTGCTGGGCTCGGGGCAGATTTCCCTCCATGCGTACATGTCCCAACTCTGCATTTGTCTGCCTGGAGTCTGCAGAGTGTTTTCTCATCACCTCCATGGCTTGACCATTGTCTGGCCACCTACAGGCCCCTGGTGTACGGGGCAGCCATGAGGCCCCGGACCTGTGTCTCCGTGGCGGCGGCCTGGGGCAGTGGGCTCCTCTTCTCTGCCCTCCCCTAACCAACACCTTCTCCCTGCTCTTCTGTGGCCCCAACGTGATTGACCACTTCTGTGACATCCTGCCACTCATGCGCCTAGCCTGTGCCAACACAGGTGTCCACGACTCTGCGGGATTTGCAGCCAGCGGTTGCGTCATCATCAGCTGCTTTAGTCTCACTGTCCTGTCCTATGTGCGCATCTTGGCCACGGTGGTTCAGATCCACTCAGCAGCCAGCCCCTGGAAGGCCTTCTCCATGTGTTCCTCCCACCTGGCCACCGTCCTCCTGTTTTACGGCACTGGCAGCTCTGCCTACATGCAGCCCACCGCGCGATATTCCCCACAGCAAGGGCGCCTAGCTGCCGTCTTCTACTGCATCCTCATGCCCACCCTAAATCCGCTTATCTACAGCCTGAAGAACAAGGACATGAAGGGATCCCTGCGGAAGCTGTATCTTCAGGTGCCACCTTAAGACATGGAGTGACCCAGAAATCCAGCCTCACAGGATTTTCCTTGTGGTCATAGTGGAGGTGTCCAGAGACCACCAGGAACACACTGGGTGGCCCAAAAAGTTGACAACAACGTTGATGCTGATTCATGCAGGAAGCCCCAGTAGGCAGCTGGATAAAATGGAGACGTGTCCAAGGTGCATTTAATTTAGGCAAATGGTACTGTACATACACAGGGGAAGGTAGAAAGAGGGAGAGAAAAATTTAAGAAACAGTTGACTTTCGGTATTCATGGGCTCCACATCTGCGGATTCAACCAACCGTGGATCGTGTACTCTGTTTACAACCCCTGGTTAGTCGAACCCATGAATGCAGAACCTGTGGGTATGGAGGGCAGACTAGGGGACTTGAGCATCCATCTGGTATCCTGGTGGGTCCTGGAACCAATCCCCTGTGGGTACTGAACGACAACTATGGTAAGGGGTCATTTCATCCCAAAGCCCACCAATGACCCTGTATCCTGGAGTGTGAGTCCACTAGGGGACTTTCTGCTCAGCTCATCCATTTCCATGGACCTCCCACAAGTGATCACACCTTGACCTGCTCAAAATGATTCTAATGCTTAGTGGTACACACTTTCCATCTAATATTTGTCTGAAATGCAAGTCAGTGAGTTCATCAGAAGAAGCAACTATTCTGGAAGAAAAACAGTCCATATCGTACTTGCAGAGACATGGTCTTCATGTGGCTCCTTCCTAAGAGAACATCAGGGATACATTTTTCTTTCTCTAATGTTTACCTGATAGCACTGTATTGGTTGGGTATTGGGTTCAGCTGCTTTAACAGACCAAACAACAGTGGCTTAAATAATACAGAAGGTTTTTTTTTTCTCTTTCCTGTAAACATGGGTGTCTCTACACCACAAAGTCATCCTGAGACCAGGTTCCTCCCATCTCATTGCTGTACCATCCCATACAGTCTCCTTATCCACGTGGTAGAGAAGGCTTACTAGCAACTCATTCAGTCCAGCTGCAGGAAGGAAGACAGAGGAAGTAGAGGGCAAGGAGAGTGCTTTTCAGATGTGACCTGGAAGTTGTACCCATCACTTCTGCTGACATCCCATTGGCCAGTGCTTAGTCACATGGCCACTCTGACCTGCAAGGGATGCTGGGAAATGTTGTCTCCAGCTGGGGTACCATGTGCTCAGATTAAGCTCCAGAAAAAAATGGAGAGAACAATATTTACTATTTTTTAATCACTTCTCCACATCTGATCTCTTGATGAGCCACCATTTTAAAAAATAATTTATTTTATTTTTGGCTGCATTGGGCCTTCGTTGTGGTGAGTGGGGGCTGCTCTTCGTTGCGGCGCATGGGCTTCTCATTGCGGTGGCCTCTCGTTGCGGAGCATGGGCTCTAGGTGCACAGGCTTCAGTAGCTGTGGCACACAGGCTCAGCAGTTGTGGCTCGCAGGCTCTAGAGTGCAGGCTCAATCATTGTGGCACATGGGCTTAGTTGCTCCGCAGCATGTGGGATCTTCCCAGACCAGGGCTCAAACCAGTGTCCCCTGCATTGGCAGGCGGATTCTTAACCACTGCACCACCAGGGAAGTCCCCAAGTCACTATTTTTTATTCCACCTATTGTCATGCTTCCAATTCTTCCCTTTTTTCCCAGGCCACCTGTACTAGTCACTTTTATACATTATCTCTATCACTCTTTATAAAATCCTCTTCATTTTACATGTGGAAGATGAAGTTCAGATAGGATAGGCAATCTACCCAAAGTTCAGAGGGTTGAGAAAGGATCCAATATTTTTGGTCCAGAACCATTTGGGGTTCTACTTTGCGGGGGGGGGGGTGTTCTGCTTTTTAGTGATAGAGATTGGATTGTATTTCTCTAGGACTTTAAAAAATCTTACCTTGTTGAGACATTTCTTTGGGAGTTTTTAGGAGAGGGTTGCAGTGCTACCAACATATCCTTGAGGGTTGAAGAGCTCTCCTTTACTTGAGAACATCAACCTCTTGATCAAATGCATAATCCCTGGGAGAGACATAAATTGGCATGTGACCAGCCAGCCAGATTAGGCAAGTCTTTGGTGATTCCTGGGGTTGGCAGGCACATGCCAATGAGTCCCATCCTGGTATAATCCCTTCCCCTTGTGTGGGAGGAAACTGTGATTTAACTTTAGCAAATAGAATACAGCAAAGGTGATGGGTGTCACTCCCACGATTACCTGAGATATACTGTCTGAGGCAGAAAACATCAAGGCGCTTGGTGTAACCCCCAGACCCCTGAGTGGCCAACTCCCTATCAGCTCCAAGGTCACCTCATCCGAACGACCTTCTGTGGCCCTGCCATCCAAAGCATATCTCCTCCAGGTGACTCATCATGCCTGCATCCTGTTTTGTTACCTCCATTGCATTTATCATCCTTCTGAAATTACCTAATTATTCAGTTTGTTTGCTCTGCCCCGAATCCCCATCCCCTTCCTTCAGATATAATCCCCATGAGGGCAGCGCTCTGGTCTCCTCAGTACTGTATCGCCTGTGTGTCGTAGTGTCTGGCACACACTAGGTGTTCAATGTGTATTTTTCTGAATGAATATGAAGCAGAACAGCAAAACACAAAAATCAGAGCTTCCCTGGTGTGAGCTGGGGTCTGGGGGCTGGGATCCCTGAGCCTTGGTGGTTTCCTATCTCCATGGTCATTTCTGCAACACCTGCCTGGAATCTTTGGGCCCCACAAATCCAGTTCAGACACCCCTTCCTGAATCAGATTAATACCTGCTCGTGAATCTAAACCACTATTCATTGAAAGATACTCCATTATTTTAAGTTCCACTAAGGAAGAAAAAGATACTGCCAATCAAACCATGACACCTCATCAATAGAACACATCCTGATCCATGTTAAAACATGCTGTTCAGCCTTCAGGTCACAGTTCAAGCATTACTTCCTTATCACCCCCTGCTGGCCAACTTAGCCCATTTTTCCTTCTATACTCTCATCACTCTCATTTCTTCAAAATATGCATTGCAATTTTAATTATTCTATAATCATTTGTTTAAAATTTGTCCCTGACACTAGAATGAAGACTGCATGAACACAGACATTACTTTGGCTTATTTACTGTGGTGCTGATAAGTCAACTCTCTGGAAAAAAAAAATAGCATTTGTCAATTTCCATGGTGTAAACAATCTCACCACAGCTAATGCCAAGCTACTGATAGCTTAATGACCGATTTGCAACATTCTTGAATGTTTAACAATTAGCTCTTGTGAGCTGGTACTAGCATGCTCTAGCACACAGTTGACCCAGACCAGATTCTCCCTGTACATAATAGAAGCTCAATAAACAATTGGTTAGTGAATGGATAGACCATCGTTGAATCACATTGAATGGACATGTAGCAAGCACTCCAGACTTCACACATCTACACAGAGCTCTTCATTTATCCTCCACACCTGCATCTTCCCCAGTTTTCACCCCACTTAGTGGCACTGTCATCCATGAATCAGGACAGAATCCTAGAAGGCATACTGTATGGCCAGGCCACTCAAGGTGGCTGTTTTCTTGCTCTCTCTACATCCCTGCTGGACCAATGCCTGCATCACCCACACTCACGCACATGACCGACTTTCCTACACTTGCCCCAAGCCCCAGCTGATGATTGTTCTTATCAAACGGGCCGTGAGGGTCGTGCTCCTCTGCTGGTTTCCCTGGTAACCAATGAGCCCACCTGATGTTAATTCCCCCATAACTGGCAATCTCCCCTTCCTCGCCACGGAGTGAAGACGCCATATCCTGCCCGCCATCTGCCACACACGGTGCGGTGTTGCTTCAGACGTGTAAGCGCCCCAACCCATTAAACCATTGATGTCTCTGTTGCTGACTCCGGGCTCTTTCTTCGGTCTTGAGGCTGGGCAAATTCAGGCCTTGAGGCCTGTGGGGTGCAGCCCAACAACTGGCAGAGCCAGCCAGCAGACCGAGGAAACTCCTGTAAGCTCCAAGATGTCGGGAAATACAGGATGGGAAATGGAAAGTTGTGGGGGCTGTCCGCTCACATGTGGGGCCCAAAGGTTTCAGGGGTGATCCTGAATGTTGCAGGGGAAATCCCAGGGTGGCTGTCCACTAGTATGCAGGGCCCTGTGGTGGCTGTTGATAAAAGAAATGTTCACACGTTGAGATACAGGGAAGTCATTCAGGCTTATACCTGAGTTAACTTGAATGTTATGCTACTTAAAATAGCCTGTTTGTGGCCTGTCGTATATACGTTGTACATCTGCTCTAATTATTTAAGGGCACACTGACCAGAAGTAAAGAATGTCCATGTTAAAAATAAAGATTAAGTGCCTCTCTTCCTTTTCCTCCTTTAATGATAAAGACTCCCTTTCCGGATGCCAAGGCCATACTGACTCGCTGTGTATGTGCTGATCTGTTTGTGTTTTTTTTGAAACGTTGAAGAAATATAACCCTGACTTGTTTAATGTTCTTTGTTCTGACAATATATAAAACTGCTGAAAACTGGAGCAGCTTCTCAAGAGTAATCTGGGAAGATGGCTTTCAGGTTGGCCCTCAGTTTGGCTTATAAAAATAAAAACTCTTTTCTATAATAAATAAAACTCTTTTCTATTCTTCTACAGATTATTATTTTCATTAACATTGCTTTGGCGTAGTTAGCAGGATATCAGAAGAACCCACCTGAGGTCACCTGGAGTCTACTTTAGACCACGCTTGTAACAAGCATGGGCCCCTTGAGCCCCTCTGGCTTCACAGCACCTTTCAGGTGATTTGGTGAGTTTTCCCTGATACCTGGGTCTCCTTATATTAAGTGATGGTCCACGACTTTTATTTGAGCTGTTATCTTAAGACTTGGAGTCTTAAGAGGGTGCCAGTAGGTGTCCTAGGCAGAGGACCTGGGGGAAGGTCCAGGCAGGAAGGCCTGGAAGGAATTTTGCAGTGAACTGGGTTGGCTGACTTTTTAAATGTGGCTTAAAATTGGAAATTTAAATTTAGATTTGCACTTTATAGTAAAATGAAACTAAAAGAAAGCAGGAGATTGTGCTCCTAAAGCCTCCCAGCTCCTGGACAGGCAGCCACCCACTGGAGCTCCCGCTGGCTTCTACAATTGGTACGGAGCCAATACTTACAGATATTTACCTAACTCTAAATTGGCCAAGATGAAATTTTTTTTGACATTCCAAACCTAATTTTGCATGCACTGTTAAACACAGCTGGCTTGATAAAACATCTTTTCAAAATTCTGACCCTCAGAGACAAAAGTACTCCTAGGAAAAGGCTTGAAGTTATAACTCTTATCATGTCCTTGAAATGCAAACACAGCCCATGCTGCCTGAGACTACAGCCTTGGCTTAATTAGTAGAAACTAATACCTTAAAAAAAATGGACTTTTAAAACTCAAGCAGGAAAACTATGAGATCTCTGTGTCTATCTGGATGTATGTATGTTTATGTATGTTATAAATGTGATCTGTTTCTACCTACAGATGATATTATCAATATGAATTTGTAAAAGAGCTCTATTGACTTAAAAGTAAGCACTTACAAATTAATATTTTTAAATGTAACAAAAAAGTAATCCAAATGTTTAAAGGATCATGTGATATAGAATTACTCTTTAATAAATGAAAACAAGCCTAAGTTGTTGCTTTGATTAATATAGACACGTCTTTAGGGTCATCAGCATTAAGTATTAATACTTTAATTGTTCCTAGGTTTACTAAAAGTAAGTTCATGTTATCTTTGTTACAAAATTTGTCAGCAAGAAAATTAACTTGGTATGATGATATTTTCATAGGTAATGAAATAGAGATCAATGGGATTAAAATTTTTACATGAATTCTTTAAAAATGATTGTTTTACGGTATGTCTACCTAAAATTAATTTCTCCAGATGTTTGATAACTTGAAACTTTAGAGTTTTCCTAAATTAAATTAAATGATGGGAATTCACTGAACATCCAGATCATTTTCAGTTAAGATAAAAATACTGAAACATTCATTGCTAAACATGTCTAAATTTACATACTTTGTCATCTTTAGAGAAACACTAAAGATTTTGGGTTTATTAAACACATATCTTATACCATATTAAAAAGAGAAATTATGGGGAGGGACTTCCCTGGCAGTCCAGTGGTTAGGATTCCGTGCTTCCACTTCACAGGGAGTGGATTCGATCCCTAGTCGGGGAACTAAGATCCTGCAAGCTGCGTAGTGCAGCCAAAAAACAAACAAACAACAACCCAAAAAACCCCACAAAAAAACCAACAAAAAAACCCCAACCCAAAACAAAGCACAAAAAACAAAACCCACACACCTATAGTTAATGAATCCAAATGGGTCTCTTCACCTGAAAGGCTGAAGTGGGTTGGGTACCATGGCAATGTACCTGTACTTCATCCCTCCTTCAGGGTCTCACCTGGAGAAGACCTGACTATCAGATGGTCTGGGCACCAGCCCTAGACCCCTCAAAGCTGGGGCCCAGATGGGTGTATGGCTGATCCTTCTGAGGTGGTGGTATTCATAAGTGTGTGTGTGTGTGTGTGTATGCACATACTTACTGCTATGCTTCTCTGCATTTTCCTTTAAGAGCATCTGTGGCCCCCAACTGCTGGAAGTGTAGGGTTTGGCAAGCTTGAATGCATGTAGTGGGGCAACAGTGAAGGAACCCCATTTCTGGGATGCTGGATTTTTGAGAATTATAACAAAAAAAGAAAAACCCTACACAAAGAAACCTACAACTGCAACAGTATGTAGGAATAACTAAGGGGAACTTACTTTGCTGGCTGACAAAAATGCTTGAGTACATAAAAGAACAATATCATATTCCTGGATGCTAAGTTTAAATGTAACAATGTTAATTCTTCCTAATTCATTTATAAATTCACTTCAATAATCATCAAAAGGCTGTTTTTAATTGTTGAACAACTTTTCATCTGGAAGAGTAATAAAATTCATTTTTCTCATATAAATATAACACACATAAATAAACTTCTTAAAGGCACAGTGATAGAAAACTCACATGAGGCTATAAAAGTTAAAAAGAATACAGATCTATGATATAATAGGGTGACAAAACAATGAAACAAAGTGGATGATCCAGATACAGAGCTGTATTATAAAACAAAATATTATGACTATGTATCACTTACTAAAATTGATGTTGGGGCAATTAACAATGGGGGATAATTTTTTTCTTCACATAATACATCAAAGTAAATTCAATAATAGTTAAAGTATATTTTACAAATAATAAAAACTGCAGGAAAAAAATACTAATGTTTAGAGAAGGTTAGATTTTTTAGGTTTAAAAAAGATATCAGGGGCTTCCCTGGTGGCGCAGCGGTTGGGAGTCCGCCTGTAGATGCAGGGGACACGGGTTCGTGCCCCGGTCCGGGAAGATCCCACATGCCGCGGAGCGGCTGGGCCCGTGAGCCATGGCCGCTGAGCCTGCGCGTCCGGAGCCTGTGCTCCGCAGCGGTAGAGGCCACGGCAGTGAGAGGCCCGCGTACCGCCAAAAAAAAAAGAAAAAAAAAGCTTTCTGAACCCCTTATACTACAAGTGTCCCCATCTGATTTAATGTGAAATAATGTTGGGATTACTAAAAAGGAAGACGGCTGCAGTCAGTATAGTACTGTACCTATTCTTCAGAGGGGTATGGCAGGAATAAAACAAACCTGGGTTGAGCATCAAGATATAAAATAAATATCTCATGGAATCTCAAAAGCCAAACCTAACCAAACCACACTGGGGTTCAGTTCTTACCCCATCACTTACAACCCAGGTTACAACAAATGACAACTTGGGAGTTTCAAGTTTGCTATACCTGTAAAAATGAAATAAATATCCTCATACTAGGTACAATGCAGCATTCCTTAAAAGATCAAATAATATATTTGGCAATGTTTTGTAAATCAACAAGTACTGTGTAAACATATTACCAATTACTTCAGCTTTGTGGATGAATCAACATAGGCACACCTCAAAAATCTTTTTACCATGCCCTCTGCTGATACATCCCATGTGGTAAAGATACTGTATGTAAACACTTCTGTAGTAATTTAGCCAACAGAGTTCCTGTCTGGAGCCCAACTACCAGTTGCAAGTTTTCTGTCAGGATATCAAAATCAAGGTTCTCCATTCTATGGACAACACCAAAGAAGGGCAAAATCTATTAGCTTCTTTACTATGCAACAAAAATATTCTTTGTAAGGTTTTTTGCCTGGGTGACTGACACATGTGCTGACTCTCCCTTTGCAAAAAGATTGTTTTAACCTCTTGCAACCATTCTCTATTTTCTGACCACACCACGAAGAATTTTCAAGTTGTTCACAAGGTGTGAGGGCTGGTGGAAGACCTTCTCATATTCAGAGCACTCAAAGGGTCTCTCTCCAGGGGAAGGTCAAAAGTGTTGAGAATGTTCTGAGTCAAGGTTTTTCAACAGTAACTGCGCTCAACCAGTTTCTCTTGAGAATGGAGTTGATAATGTTGAGTGAGGCAGGAGGGTAAGCTGAAACACTTCCCACACAGCTGACACTGGTAAGGCCTCTCTTGAGCATGAATTCTGTAGTGCTGAATGAGATGTGAATTCCAAATGAAGACTCTGCCACAGTCACAACACTGACAGGCTCTCTCTCCGACATGGTTACGTTTCCGCTGATATCGAATTAAATGTGTCTTGTTTCGGGGCAACGTGGGTGGAAGGGCTTTTGCTGCCTCATGGGCTTTGAGATGTTGAAAAAGATGCACATCCTGGATAAAAGCTTTGCCACACTGGAAACATTCATAGTAGTCCTCCTGACTATGAATTCTTATGCAGCCATTGATATTTGCACGCTGAGTGAAAGACTTTCCACCTTCATTGCACCCAGGGGACTTCTCATGTGAATGAGTCTTCTGATGTCTGGTGAGGTGTGCCATGAAGTAGAAGGCTTCTCCACACTGTTTACATTCAAAGGGTTTCTTCCCTGTATGGATCTGCTCATGTCTCTCACGGGCCAACTGGGTACTAAAGCTTCTTTCACAAAATTCACGTCTGTTGTGTTTGTTCTCTTGGACGAAAGGCCTGCTGTCTACCGGCTGGGGACTGGTGCAAATTCCAGGAGGAGTGCGTTCCTGGGGATCCTTTCCTAGAAGACCCTCTGACTGTTTAGTAAGATCTAAGCGTCTCTCAAATTGATCACGGTCATGGCTTCTTTCCTGAGGAAGGGTCTTGGGGTCATTCATTTTTACCGGACTCAAAAGTTTCTCCTGTTTGACCTGGTGCAAACCCAATGGATCATCGGGAGAAGACTCTTCTGCACAGACACACCAAAAGTTACCTACATCCAAATCCTGTCTTCCTGCCCCTGAGGATGATTTTTCTATAGGCAGGCTTTGCTCTGGAGTTACATCTTTGGTTTCAGGTTTTTTCTCCCAATCTAAAAGCAATGTAAAAGTTCCTCTACTATTTTTACTCAGAGAGACACATCATTGTAGTAGAAACAGAAGAAAGAGACCAAACATAGCAGAACAGTTCTTAAAGAGGTTTGAGAGTTTTCTGGGAACCTAAGGAGAGAATGGGAGGATGGAAAGGACAGTAAGCAAGGAAGGGTGAGGATGAGGCAGAAAAGAGACCATCCAGGAGGACTGAACGTTGACAAAGATGCCAGAGACACAGACAGGAGAACAAGGAGGAAACCAGAGAAAGAGCTGGGATTGGGGTTTGTCTGCATCCAGACCATGCTTGGCAAATTACTACTATTCCAAGCAACTAATAGCTGTGGCAATAAAGGGATTCCACTGTCAAGTCAACGTGGGAGATACCATAGGATCCAAGTCAAGCAGCTTTCAATCCTGTAGGACTCTTCAGAACCTTTAACTGGCATCTCAAATTCCGAAGAGGGGAAATATAGTATGCAGCATTTCTCTAACTGATCTCATCATGGAACACATTTTTTTTTTTTTTAAAGAACGCCTATTACCATAGTTCTACAGGACCATTAGGGAAACACTGGAGTAAACAGGTCAACAACCTCTTGCTCAGAATAAAGCAAAAGGATTCTAACTCTTTTCTTGGCTCCCAATCTCTAATCTTACCCCATTCCCTTCAATTCACCATTTATTAAATGTCTATTTTGAGTAAAGCATTATCCAACCAGATGGTCATAATAAGTCTGTAAAAAGGACCCCAATCAAGCTATAAATGACTACAGGAGAAGAGATGGGGGTGGGGGTTGATTCCATTTAGGAACAGGAAAAACTCAACGGAGGGGATGGCATTAGGGCTCAGTAAGCAGTGAAGCGGGTGGCAAGCTTATAAAACATCCTGAGCAAAGATACTGAACTGTGAAAATACACAGTCCTGGGGAGCCAGCAACACAGGTTTCTACTTGGAATATCTGTGAGAGATGAGGGTGGGATGTGAATTTTAGGCCAGATTGGGATGGATTTAAATGTTTTGCTAAAAGTTTGGATTTTCCTTTGAGGGTGGTAAGAAGCTGGTCAAAAGTTTGTGCTTTATAAAGGCAACCCCCTGAGTGGGGCTGGAAAAAGGAGTGGTATCACGCCAAGGTTTTTTGCTTGTCTCAGTTAAAGAGGAAAGACCTCTGATTTCTAGCTGCCAGAGGAAAGGCATGAATGAATGCATTCATTCATGTTGGAACACTAGAGAAAAGGGAAACTGGCCTCCCTGGAGCTGCGCAGGAGAGGAACTCATGCTGCAGGAAGAGATGAGCTTCAGAGAGGAGATGAAAGAAGTACTGAGTGTATGTGATGTGGGGAAGCGGCATGAACCCCTGAGGTGAGAGCACTTACCAACCTTCGCCCTGAGCTGAGAGGGCTTTGGGGAACAGCTCCCAGGCCCCTCCTGGCTGACCGGGGTTGTCTTCCCACGATTTCTGTCTCACTACTCACCTTGACATATCATTGTACTGCTGTCTTCCTCCACTGCATGTGACTCCTCCGCTTCCAGCCTTGAGATAATGTCAGGTTTAGGGAACTGGTACCCTGTGGAAGAAGGAGACTCATAACTTGGGGGTTCTGTCCTGTACCCACAGGAACTCCCAACCTGGGTTATAAAGACGGTGAGATAATAAGGAAAATGCAAATTTAAACAGAAGAAAAATGAAGCCTGTTTCCAATGATTTTGTCACCAGGGACATATGGCAATGTCTGGAGACAATTTTGGTCATCACAGCTTACCTAGGGAGACCAGGTTCCTATAATTTTCCAGCATCACTTCCCGGTAGAGTTTCCTCTGAGCAGCAGTAAGGTAGGTTAATTCCTCTGGACTGAAGTCCACAGCCACACCCTTGAAAGTCACCAGCCCCTAAAATACCAGACACACTCTTAAATGATTGAAATCTAGGAATTATCCCAAGGAGGGGGAAAGGTGCCTGATGAGAGGGGACTGACCATGAAGCAGATGTTCAGACCAGCAGAAACCTTCTAATCCAAGTGTTCTAATCCACTTAGATTATTTCTAGGGATTTAGAAAGATACCTTTCTTTGTCTTATAGTCTGAGAGAAGTGAGAACATTTCTGAGATAGTTCCTGCTGCTAATTTTGACAGATTTGGGATGCAGGAGAAAAATCCTTTTAAGTGACTTTATAAAGAAAGAAAAAATGCAAATAATTAAAAGCTGAGCAGTATACCTCAACCTCAGGAATCAGAGACAGTTGGGTTTAGATTCTGGGTCTGGTTCTTTCTAACAAGCTTTATGAGAATGGATAGGTTAAGCCTCAGTGACTCATCCATAAAACACAAAGAGCTCATAAATATGAAGAGATATTCGATCTTATTAATAAATAAGAAAATACATTTCAAAATGACAAAGTATGATTTTATACCCATTCAACTGACAAAAATTAAGAAGTCTGACAATACAAAATATTGTCTTAAATGTGGACCCTTGGGGCCTCTTATAAGATGCTAAGGGAAATGTAAATTAGTAAACCACTTTGGACTCAGAAATTCTGTTCCTAGGTATATTTGCTCATGTGTACTTGGAGATAGAGATGTTCATAACATCTGTCTTATAACATCCAAAATATGGAAAAGACCCAAACATTCATTTATAGTAGAAGAAATAAATATATTATGGTATAGTCATACCATGGAATAGTATTCCAGCAATACAAACTAATTAACTACAGTTACATGCAACAATTTTGGTAACCGAAGGGTGAATTTAAAAAGCAGATATTAGAAGACTACATAAGACTATGATACCCATTTTACTAATATACATCTTTTGTGTTTTTATGGAAACATTATGCAGATCAATGAACATATGACTTAAACTAGAGGGCATGTACTGGCTGCCCAGCTCCTACAGAGGTATTTATTTGGCTCACATGTGTTTTTTTAAATTCTTTCTTCAAAATTCATATTAGCTGCCAACACCAAAAAATTTGTATATTTCAAATTATTAACTGGATTTTTGGCTTCTCTTCAAGAAAATCAGGAGATCTGGGGATCGGGACCCACGTTCTCACACGGTGCCATCAGCTGAAGCCGAGTCATAGCTTCCCCTTAGATGGGGCAGGTGCCCCCCCAGTGTGTCATAATCCACCCACTTACATACGGTATTCGTTTATATTACCTCAGTAGTCCCTGTGGGCATCTTCACTTGGGATCCTTGACATGGACACTGTAAGGACAGAGGGCTACTCTCAGGAACAGATCATCTAGGACAGTGTTTCTCAACTTTTTTCCCCCCATCTCTCCCTCGAGGAGCATTTTTAGACAATTTTTTTCCTAATCGTCACCTCCCTCCCATGAATTCTTTTCTGGTTCTAAAGGAAGTGCAGCATATTAATTTCTTCTAGGTTTCAAAATGTGATTTAACAAGAACATTGAGCAAATTAAAAAAAAAAACACCTCACAACAGTATCATGTCCCTGTAATAGCTGCCATTTATTTCATATATAAAAAGGAGCATAATAATAGTACAAACCACATGAGGGTGGTTTTGACTAAGCCAAAAGTGGAGATAAAATGGAATACTAAACAATGAAAAATTAATTCAAAAGATAGGAAAAGAGGAACAACATTAAAGATATAGTATGTGGGGTGGTCATAAGTGTGACAGAGAAAAATAAAGCAGGGAAGGGGAATACAAAGGGTCAGAAGAACATTTTTTATACGAAAGCCAGGAAGAGGCTCAGTTAGGTAATGTTTATATAAAGACTTTGAGGAAATGAGGATGTGGTTTAATTAGATGGGGAATGTCTGGAAATCAGGAAGGTGAGGTCCCCATATTGGAGAACTAAATCAGAAGAAAGCCCGACTCACCTGAGATCTAGCAGATGGTATACTGTCAAACATCGTTGTGCCCTTCTTTTGTTGTTCTTCGGTGTTTCTCTTTTCTGCAAGGACAGAGTCCCGAGCAGGGAAACCTAGAAGGGAGCAGAAATGACCATGGAATTGAGTCCAGTCAGGCAGCGCCCATAGGCACAGAGAGTAGCCTGCCACCCCCACGCCATCCTGTCCTGCCACAGGACGGAGCAGCAGTCCTGGACTTCCTATGACAAGAGAAAGACCACAGAAATCATTTCTCAGCTCAATATGGCAAGTTCCAGAAAAGAGTTCTGGTTATCTTCCACCTCTAAACTCTTCCATTGCTTCTCAGTACCTTCCAAATAAAGCAGGAGTTCCTCTTTATTTATATCAGTGGTCCTAGCCTCACCGTCCATTCAGTTACCAGAGAACCTCAGTTTCCCAGTTGTAACATGAAAATGATAAGACCTCTACTTCTAAGGGTTCCTGTAAGGATTAAACATTACATATGTAAAGCACACAGCATGCATTTTTTTAAAATGGCAACTCTTATTACTAAGCTTTCCCTACATCTTTTTCACTCACTGATCTAGAATACAACCACCACCTTCCCTACAGAAACTTGAACCTTGAAGGCCTTCCTTGCCTGCAGTCTCTAAGTGTATCTTTCATTAATCTGTAATTTTTTTCTCATATCTTAGAGAGCTCTTTCCTTTCCCCTGAATTCCAGCTCCATCAAAGGCTGTGCCTTTGGCCAAGTTTAAAACCAACGTGGGACAATATCCCACATGTCCACTGGAGGCAGTGTAACAGCGTGATTAAGAGCACAGACGCTGGTGCCAGCCTCCCAGCTGAATCGTGACTGCCAATTACTAACCGTGGGACCAGGGGCCAGTCATTCAACGTTTTTGTGCCTCTGTCTCCTCATTTATGGAAGGAGGGTAATACCTATTTCAAGGGCTATTAAGAGAAGTAAATGAATATTATAAAATACCTAGAATGTAGTACATTTTAAGTGTCCAACATGTTCACTATTAACATCTTCAAAATTCTTTTAAGGAATGCAGGTGCACAGGACTGATCAGAATCCTTAATTCACGATACATCAGTATTCAGCCATGCATGACCCTCATGTTTATTTCAAATTTGTTTATACTTTTAAATGTAATTAACCCATCCCACTGGTCCACACCCAAGTCTTGTTCCCTTGTCTTTCTCTCCTTGTCTCTCTCTATATATACCCAAACAATACTTTGTTTTTAGTATCAATTTTATTCAAAGGACTATTAGGAGTGAACAGCTTTCTTCTCTCATTATTGAAATGCCCTTAGTTCCAATCTAGTAACTTGAGTTTCTAAGAGACAAGTCAAATTTTAACAGAAGTTAAATTTCCAGGCCTCATATCTCCCACATTTTATGCCCTCTTTTTTTGGCTGTGTGGTCTTTTGTGTTGATACTGAAGTTCAGGCTTAATAAGAAATGTGGAAGGGAGGGGGAACAAAGCTGGAGGGAAGGGGTACTCCTAGAGAAATAATAAATAAGCAAAAGCCAAACCCCTAATTTCTTCCATTTCACACAAGATTAGGCAGATTAGACTGGATTATAAAATTCATTTGTTCAGTCATTCAACAAATCTTTATTAAGCTCCCTATTACATGCCAGGTATACAGCAAATGTTCAATAAATGCAAACAGCCAGTTGCTTCTTTCCTCTCTCACCTCTCTCCGCACACGCTTGGATCAAGTTTGCCCCCAGGTTTCCTGCTTCCTTGCTGCTCTTGGGCTGTTTTGACCTCACCCATGTCTGAACCTCCTCTGGCAGAGTATTCAGAAACTGCTCCAGCACCAGTTGCTCTATCATCTGCTCCTTGGTGTGGGTCTCTGCAGCCATTGCCAACCATTGCCAGCAGAGCTCCTGGATTTGGCTCACAGCTTGGTGAGGCCCAGTCACTGACAGGTATTGAAAATGCCTAAACTTTTGGTGAGAAACTTTCAGAGCCCCTAGGTTTCTTATGCAGATGGTTTCTGGATTTTTTTCTTGATCGTGTAGATGAATGAGCTGGGGATTCCTCAAGATATCCAAAACCTGTCATGTGCAGCATCTTTACAGCTTGGCCCTTCAAAGGATGGAAATACTCTAAAAGGCAGGCTGTTTCAGAACACACTGCTGTGGAAGATGGTGTTTAGAGTTGTACCAGATGAAGAAAGGATTCAGAAACCTCAGGACCTCCAGAAATTACACGGAGAGACTCACAAATGGCTTCCACAGTTAGGACTGGACAGCAGAGGTTATTTGAAGCAAAGGAAGTTAGCTCTTTTCACACAAATGTCTAAATGAACATTCACATAGATTTGCACATCTACAGACAGGATGCTGCCTCGGTCACAGTACCAGGTCTAGTCTAGAAGATCCACAGGCACAGGCTAGAAAAATTTCAGAAATGGCAGTGAAGGGAAAAGAGGCTTGAACCCCAAACCACAATGAACTGAACTAACTGATGAATCACAGAAGAATGTCACTTAAAAAAGTGAATTTGGGGCTTCCCTGGTGGCGCAGTGGTTGAGAGTCCACCTGCCGATGCAGGGGACACGGGTTTGTGCCCCGGTCCGGGAAGATCCCACATGCTGCAGAGCGGCTAGGCCCATGAGCCATGGCCGTTGAGCCTGCGCGTCCGGAGCCTGTGCTCCGCAATGGGAGAGGCCACAACAGTGAGAGGCCCGCATACCGCAAAAAAAAAAAAAAAAAAATAGCATTGGAAGAAAAAAGTTACACATGAGGGGCTTCCCTGGTGGCGCAGTGGTTGAGAGTCCCCCTGCCGATGCAGGGGACGCGGGTTTGTGCCCCGGTCCGGGAAGATCCCACATGCTGCGGAGCGGCTAGGCCCGTGAGCCATGGCCGCTGAGCCTGCGCGTCCGGAGCCTGTGCTCCGCAATGGGAGAGGCCACAACAGTGAGAGGCCCGCATACCGCAAAAAAAAAAAAAAAAAAAAAAAGTGAATTTAAATGAGTTAATACAGAATGAGGAAAGATCCTTACAAAACATACATCCTACAAAGAACTGGATTCATATGCAAAATATATAAAGAAATCATACAAATCAGTAAGAAAAAGGCAAACAAAACCAGAGCAAAAAGGTTAAAAGATCTGAGCAGGTACTGCACAAAAGAAGACAGCTAAATGGCTGTAAATATATGAGACAGGGCTCAACTTCATTAGTTATCAGAGAAATCTGAATTAAAACCACAATGAGATATCACTACACACCCTCCAGAATATTCAAAATGAAAAACTCAGATGATAGTTAAACGTTTGAGAGGAGACAGAACCACAGAATGGTATATTCATAACAGTGGAATTCTAAACAGAATTGAGAATATGGATGCATCTTGCTGTTGAGTAAAAGAAATCAGGCTCAAAAAAAGGTCCACATTACATGAGTCCATTTGTACACAGGTCAAGAACAAGCAAAACAAGCCTAAGGTGTTAGAAGTCAGAAGGGTGGTAACAGTTGGGACTGAGATTCGGGGGGCAGTGGTAATGACTGGGAGGGGACAACATAAGACGTTTCTGGAAAGCTGGTAATGGTCTATTTTCTTAATCCAGGAACTCATGACATGGACACAGTGTGTTCGTTTTGTGAAAACTGAGCTATATACTAATGGTTTGTGCCTTTTTCTGTATTATATTTGACTAAAAATTTTTTAGCTGTGTTATAGTCGTGGGGAAATATCTAGGTTGTAATATTAAGTGAAAAAGCAGGAAACAAACCTGAATATAGAATGTATACTCAACCATATAAAGCACAGGAAAAAAACTGGAAAGTAAACCAAAATACCACACCAAAGGGGTTATCTATGAGCAGTGAGACTACAAATTATTTTTACTGGTGATTTTATACTTTCTCCCTCAAAACTACTTCCTAATTTCAAATGTCCTACAATGAACCTTCTATCTTCTATGATCAGGAAAATAAAAAATACTTTTCTTCTATAAAATTTGCACTCTATGAAATCACGAACAAAATTGCCACTTGGGGGAAACATTTCCTTTTTTCTTTTCTCCTCTCCACTAAAAAACATGTACCTGTGATTTATATGACAAGCAGTTTTTCTGTTTGAAGGCATTTTTGGTTTTCATTATTATAAATCATAATGAGTGAACACCACTGAAACTAAGTATTTGTCCACATCTCTGATATTTCCCTTCTAGGACAGATTCCTAAAAGCGAAATTACCTGGACAAAGGGTATGAACTTTTTAAAAAGTTCTTAACACAATCTGCCAAATTTTCCTCCCAAAGGCTTCCACCAATTTCTTCTTCCAATCTCAATATATAAGATTACATACCCACCCTGCACGTCAATAGGCCAGCTTCATGGGCATGTAACCAGTGCAGTCACACAGAGCCTCAGAAGGGCTCAAGCTTAATTTAATGCTCTCTTGTTGCTGTCTTGAGACTTTCCATATTTTAAACAAGGGGCCCCACTTTTTCATTTTGCACTCCACCCTGCAAATTATGTAACTAGTTCTGCCAGCCAAGAACATTATCATTTCTCAAAATCTGTTGCCAATAAGACAAATTAAAGATATATTTTATTCTTTAATTTTGCATTTCCTTTGATTAATAATAGAGCTTACTACTTTTTTCAGATTTATTGGCCAATTATACATTGCTCCTATCCTTTGCCCTTTTTTCCTATTGCTGATTGGTAAAGGCTCCATATAAATAAAGGATATTCACTCTTTGACCTATTTGCTTAAAAAAAAATTCCAACCATGCCACACTTACTCTTTAGTCTTCATAGAATTTTAATATTTCAAAGTCCAATTTATCACTACCCATTCAGAGATCAGTTAAATATTTAAATATATTTTCTTATTTCTTTATTTAAACATTTCATTTTAATTCTTTAGCTGGAATTTAGTCTGGGATAAGGTATGAGAAGAGTATAATTTTTTCTAAAACCTTTCCCACCTACCACCAATTATTAAATTTGCTATCGCTTCCTTCTTGGGATGTATGAGGCCCCCCTGAATTGAATTTCTAGGTCTGCAGCCTCCAGGGAAGGATCCTGAGAAAGGAGTAGTGGAAATGACTGTGAAATCCTGCCAGCCTGCCTCCCAAGACTAGCCAGGTCCAAAGCTAGAGCAGAGAGTCACAATCCTTTCTCCTGGCCCAAAGAGGGAAAGCAAGACCTTGAATAGTCAAGGCCCTCCAGGACACAGGTACTGAAAAGAAGCTCATGGCTCTGTCTCCTCAGAGGGCACCCTCAGCATCCCTCCTTTTCTCTCTTTTACATAAATTCTTGATTCTGCTTCCCTTAAATATTTATCTTTTGGAGCTCAGTCTTATCCTAATCCTACATCCCTTATCATCCAACTTTTAACCACATACCTCAGTAGTTGTTGGCACATTGTTTTTCTTCCTAACATTTTTTTTACTCAAACTTTATTTTTTAACTCTTGATACCACTAAAGCCATCTGGGCAAAAGGCTCTCTGATGTCAACCAATTAATAACTTTGTTCGGTGCTTTGTAATGCTCATTGGTCTGCTCAGGTTTTCTATTTCTTGAATCCAATTTTTAAAAAATACTTTTCCAGGAAAATCATCCATTTGCTTGAAGTTGAAATATATTAACACATGATTGAGAATTTGAAATATCCTAAGTACACAACTTTATCCTGTCTATAATCAATGTTGCTTTATTCCTAGTTTGTCTTTTTTGTTAATTACTGCTATGTTTTTCATTATTGCCACTCATCCCAAGTACCAGCTGCTACTTCCAATGCCATTATTTTTGTTTTCTCACGTATTAGTTTCACTTATCTTTATTATTTTCTTACTCCTGGTTCCTTTAGAGTTTTATCAGTTTGTTTGTGGGACTTTGGGAATCTCCTGAAACAAATGCCTAATTTATTTCATTCTTTCCTGACTATTGAAAGCTGTTAATTTTGGTTATATATCAAATTTAGGGGAAGTCACCACTCCTGTTTCGATTATTTTTAAAATAATTCATAACTGCACTTCTGATTTCTCCATTCACCAAAAAGTTCCTTAGAAGAATAATTTCATTTCCACTTTAAACATTCATTATTAAATATTTACTTGACATACGGGAAGTAAATGGTTTCTTTATTTTGGAACATTAGCCATCTACACAAAATGATGTGGAAATGTGGGTAATTAGTAGCACCTTTCTAAATTTAGCTTTTCTCGGGACTTCCCTGGTGGTGCAGTAGTTAAGAATACACCTGACAATGCAAGGGACATGGATTCCAGCCCTGGTCCGGGAAGATCCCACATGCTGCGGGGCAACTAAGCCTGTGCGCCACAACTACTGAGGCTGCGCTCCAGAGCCAACGAGCCACAATTGCTGAGCCTGTGTGCCACAACTACTGAAACCCGCACACCTAGAGCCCATGCTCCGCAACAAAAGAAGCCACCGCAATGAGAAGCCCGCACACCGCAACCAAGAGTAGCCCCTGCTCGCCACAACTAGAGAAAGCCCACATGCAGCAACTAAGACCCAATGCAGCCAAAAATTAATTTAAAATAAATAAATAAATAAATTTAGCTTCTCTCATCTGTGAAAATAAGGAAAAAGAAGAAAGACCTTTTTTCTCATGTTGCTGTAAGGTTTAAATAAGGTGGGAGCTGAAAATCACGAGGCATACCATCCTGAAGAATCAATTTTTAAGTCTACTATTAAGAAACATGTTTTATAGTAAGACGAAAATAGATGTATTATGTAAGTTAATGCAAAAATATTATGAATTTTGAAACGAAAGAGGGCAGCAAGTAAATTTCCTGAAAGGAGAAAGGTAGTATTTATACTTTCTATCCTTTCTACCCAAATAGCCCCTTCTATCTCACCCCCACGCCCACGCCCCCGCAACCCGGTTCTCCAGGGAAGCATGTTAGAAGGTAGTGACAAAAGCAGCTAATATGTTAAACACTAAAAAAAAGCTCAAGAGTTCCTAAAAAAAAAATGTATGAGTGATGGTAGGTTGCTTGATTTCTGAGTAGGGAAGAACTTCCAGAGAAATGGGGATGAGAGTGGAGGGAGAAGGGGGCGGAGACCAAGAGATCCCAGGTGGGCAGAGGCTGTGGTGGGAGGAGGAAGCAGGGACTGAAGGGAGCAAACAGAAGAGAGGTGCTGAGGCAAGAGAAAGGGAGCAAAGCAAGGCAAGGCAGAGTGCAGGGGCAGAGCTGAGGAGTGGGGCAAGCTAAAGAGGAAGCGCAGAAAAGAGCTGCCAGTCTGGGAAAGGAGGGGTGTGCCGGGGCACGGGCTAGGCACACAGAAAGAAGGGGCAGGACTCAGGTAAAGGAGCAGCAGAAAAGAGAGGCGGGACTGAGGAGAGAGAGGGGTCCAGAGCCAGGACAGAGGGGAAGGATACGGAGAGGAGGGTTGGGACAGAAGTGGAGGAGAAGGTGGAACGGGGCTGAGGGAGAAGGAGACATGGGGCAAGGGGAAGGAACACAGACAGGAGGAGTGGGACTGAGATGGGGGAGAGGAGCAGCAAGGAGGGGCAGGGGCCAAGGCACAGCGGACAGACGCAGAGTGGGACTGAGGTAGAGCAGCAGAAGTGGGGACAGTGCTGAGGTAGAGGGAAGGTAAGGGACTGGGAGAGGAGAGGTGGAACCAGAGCAAGGGGGAAAAACACAGAGAGGAAGGGTGGGACAGAGGTAGGGGGGGCAGAATGGAGTTGAGCTGAGGTAGATGAAGGGGGTGGAGCTGGGAGAGAGTTAGGGCAGAGGGGCGACACAAAGGCAGGGCCAAGCATGAGAGCTGGGCCTTGAGGGGAGAGGTGGGGGCTTAAGGGCGCGTGGGGTCTGGATGCGGAGTGGAGGGGGCCTACGGGGGGGAGTGACTGGGGGGGTCCTCGAAAGGGAGGGTGGTCCTTGAGGAGGGCGGGGGGGATCCTCAAGGGAAGGGAGGGTGCTCTAGCAAGGGAAGGGCCAGGGTTGGGTCCTTGAGGAGGAGGGCTGGGGGGTCCTCAAGAGGGAAGGAGAGGTTCTGGGGGGGAGGGCGGGGGGAGGGTCCTCAAGGGGGAAGGAGGATGTTCTGAGGGGAAGGGGGGTCCTCGAAGGGGAGGGGTGGGCGAAGGTCTTCAAGGGGAAAGGAGGGTGTTTGGTGGGGAAGGGCGGGGGCGGGCGGACCGTCCAGGCCTGAAAGCCTTCTGGCCGAGGAGCTCGTTGGCAGGAGGCCGAGGCGTGAGGGGCAGGGAGGCCGCCGCGTCCTCCTCAGAGCCGACCACCGCCCGCGCGGCCTCCCGCCTCTTCCCCTCAGGGCTGCTACTTAGCGCCTTTCCCATCGACTTCCCAGTGAGCGTCGCCTCAGGTAGGCCCGCGCCTCCACAGCCCGCGAGCCCGCTCCGTGGCCCCACGTGCCTCCCGCAGTGTGCGACCCGGGACAGCGCGCGCTCACCTTGCTAGCCCGACGCCGCCGCCGCCGCCGCCGCCTGACTGAAACGCTCGGCCTCGGACTTGGCGCCCAAACCCGCAGCGCATGCGCTATGTGCGGCCTGCGCGTGCGCCTTGTGGGGCGGCCGGAGGGCTGCGCGGGAAACGCAGGCCGCTTCCGGCCGGCTCCGCTGGGGGCACGCGAGAACCAGGCTGGATTGGAGGGGACGGAAGACCTGCTTCCTGTAAATGCTTTAGTAATTTTTTCAATAGTTAACACATGGTTTAAATTTTTTTTAATTAAATAAGCAGTAGGCAGTGGAAAGTCTGCTCACCGTTTGTGTGTGTGTGTGTGTGTGTGTGTGTGTGTGTGTGTGTGTGTGCGCCACCCACCAATTTTTTTTAACACCTTTATTGGAGTATAATTGCTTTACAATGGTGTGTTAGTTTCTGCTGTATAACATAGTGAATCAGCTATGCATATACATATATCCCCATATCCTCTCCCTCTTGCATCTCACTCCCACACTCCCTATCCCACCCCTCTAGGTGGTCACAAAGCACCGAGCTGATCTCCCCGTACTATGTGGCTGCTTCCCACTAGCTATCTCTTTTACATTTGGTAGTGTATATAAGTCTGTGCCACTCTCTCACTTCGTCTCAGCTTACCCTTCTCCCTCCCCATGTCCTCAAGTCCATTCTCTATGTCTGTGTCTTTATTCCTGTCCTGCCCCTAGGTTCTTCAGAACCTTTTTTTTTTTTTTAGATTCCATATATATGTGTTAGCATACAGTATTTGTTTTTCTCTTTCTAACTTACTTCACTCTGTAGGATAGACCCTAGGTCCATCCACCTCACTGCAAATAACTCAATTTCGTTTCTTTTTATGGCTGAGTAATATTCCATTGTATATATGTGTCACATCTTCTTTATCCATTCATCTGTCGATGGACACTTAGGTTGCTTCCATGTCCTGGCTGTTGTAAATAGAGCTTCAATGAACATTGTGGTACATGACTCTCTTTGAATTATGGTTTTCTCAGGGTATATGCCCAGTAGTGGGATTGCTGGGTCGTATGGTAGTTCTATTTGTAGTTTTTTAAGGAACCTCCATACTGTTCTCCATAGTGGCTGTATCAATTTACATTCCCACCAACAGTGCAAGAGGGTTCCCTTTTCTCCACACCCTCTCCAGCATTTATTGTTTGTAGATTTTTTCATGATGGCCATTCTGACTGGTGTGAGGTGATACCTCATTGTAGTTTTTGATTTGCATTTCTCTAATAATTAGTGATGTTGAGCATGCTTTCATGTGTTTGTTGGCAATCTGTATATCTTTTTTGGAGAAATGTCTGTTTAGGTCTTCTGCCCATTTTTGGATTGAGTTGTTTGTTGTTTTGATATTGAGCTGCATGAGCTGCTTGTAAATTTTGGACATTAATCCTTTGTCAGTTGCTTCATTTGCAAATATTTTCTCCCATTCTGAGGGTTGTCTTTTGGTCTTGTTTATGGTTTCCTTTGCTGTGCAAAAGCTTTTAAGTTTCATTAGGTCCCATTTGTTTATTTTTGTTTTTATTTCCATTTCTCTAGGAGGCGGGTCAAAAAGGATCTTGCTGTGATTTATGGCATAGAGCGTTCTGCCTATGTTTTCCTCTAAGAGTTTTATAGTGTCTGGCCTTACATTTAGGTCTTTAATCCATTTTGAGTTTATTTTAGTGTGTGGTGTTCACCCACCAACTTTTTAATGTCATAAACCACATACACCCAGGTAACCAGTGCAATTATTTAAATATTTATGAATAATTATATTGAATAATTATGAAAGCATGAACGTTTTCAGCGTCCTTCCACAATTTCTTTATGTATATATAAGTAGATATATATGTATATGTATTTGTGCATTATACACACAGATGCGTCTGGTTATCATTGATATATATTATAAACGTGTATCTATACTATAATATATATTCTGTACATATATATCTGTAATACAAATAAATATATTTTAAAATATAAAATATTTTAAATATATAAATATAATATATATCTTATAAATAAATTTAAAATGTAAAGATATAATACAATGTATGACACTTGTACAATATGATATATACTGTAACATAAAATGTGTACTTAGGTAATATATAACACACCTATCATTATGATGATACATAGATTCACTATTACGTATAATTATATATTTGTCCAAAAATAATACATATATTTTTATGTTTGCAAAAATACTCATGGTCTTATTTCCTCCCTTTTTTATACAAAAGGTGGGAGACTTTGCACAGTATTCTGTGCCTTCATTTTTTACTTACCAGTATACCTCGGAGAGCTTTTCATATCAGTACAAAGAGAATTTGCCCACTGTTTCTGAACAGCTGTTTGGATTCTGCTGTATAGTTGTGACTTGATTTATTTAACCCATTCCTGACTACTGGGTGGTTGAGTTGTTTTCAGCCCTTTGCTACCAGTATTCAGTGCATAACTTTGACCTTCAGCGATTCCGAGATGTGTAAATCTACTAGGAAGATAAATCCCCTGGAGTGGAATCGCTGAGGCAAAGTGCACATGTGTGTGTCATTTTGATAGAGATTTCTAAATTGCGTTCCATAGACACTGTTGCAGCTTAGACCCCCACCAGCCTGTGTGAGCAAACCTGCATTCTCAGTGTTATATGATGCTTTTTCAAATTTTCCAAAACCAAGGTTGAGAAACTCAAGGCAGTTCTAGTTTATGTTTCTTTTTTCATGAGCAAGGTAGAACATGTTTTCCTGTGTTTAGGAGCCATTTGTATTTAACTAAAGAATATTTATCGGGCAGGGGCTCAAGATATGCGGGGAAAGCATACCGAAACGTGCAATAATTATTTTATGCATAATGATGTTCATGGTAGTGATGATGATGATGACATAATGGTTAATATTTCTTGACACAGACCTTTATACCCATCACAAAAATTAACTCAATATGGATCACACACCTAAATGTAAAACCAAAACTTGAAAACTCCTGGAAGAAAACATAAGAGAAAAACCTATGACCTGAGATTTGGCGATGACTTTTTAGGTATACACGTGCAGACTCTTGCAGAGTCAAGCCTAGTCTCACAAAGTCGGAACACACAAACTCCTGGTGGGGGGATTCCCCAAAAGTGCCCTCCTTATCTGGAAATCTACAACTCAGAGGTCATTTAAACTCTCTGAGCCTCAGTTTGTCCCTCCAGAATGAAAAGACAGTAACTTATTAAATATAAGAATCAAATATGATTAAATACATGCGTAGTGGAGGAAAGTTTTTTCCTCTACCCTCTTATGGTCCCTGGGTGGGTCTGAAAGTTAACTAACAAAGATGATTAACAGGAGAAAAGCCTACAAGTTGTTTTAATATAACTTTTACATGACACAAGAGCCTTCCTAAGGAAATGAAGACCCAAAGAAACAGACCTGAGTATTTTATGCTAGGTTTGATAGGGCGTGGACAGTTGTGGAAGACTATAAGAGGTTAAGGAATAGGAGGTAAGTGTAATAACCTGGTGGAAACTTAGCAAGGCCTGTGTGTTAGGATTCTTCTTGGAAGCGTTCCTTTTTCTTTGGCAATAAGGATGCTCCTTTCCTCCTGGTATAGGGAGGGCACGTCTCCCATGAGGGATTTATGACCTGTTTCAGGGAAGCAGGGGAAAGGAGAGGTGAGAGTGAATTTCCTGCTTTGGCTGTTTTCTCAAACCCCTTCAGCTTCAATATGCCAGGTGCCACATTTAGGCATAGGGTATCCTGAACCACATCACATGTCAAGTGACTGAAATGGTGTACGAGACCTGTACAGGCAATTTATGGGTTGGCTACAATTTTATTGTTATTAGGGGGTGAGTATCAGGAGATGGCTTCCTTCATCTCCTCTCCGGGGCTTCAGATTCCCTGCATCACTGTCCCTGTCGCTGTCCCCATACCCCCTGGACCCGTGCTCCCCACCAGTCAGGAAGACAGAGCCCCCGTTGTCCCCTCGCTGCTGGACCCAGCGTCCTGTCTTGTCCCTCCGGTCTTCTCTCCTCTAGGTGGCAGGAGGAATCCACGGGAATCAGAGTCGCTTGTGCGCTCAACTGGACCAAGAGCTGCTGGCCGTCCTGGGGTGACTCCCTGGTCCTCAACGTGACTAGCCGGCGCGCCCGCCACACGGGTCCCAGGTTCCTAGGCAGCGCCCCTTGAGACCCCCAGACCCTGAACGCACTTGGCGCGCGCTCTCAGGGAGCCCCCTCCCCGAGGGCCCCCTCCCCTTCCCTCTGCAGCCCCTCAGCGCAATCCCACTGCCGCCCCAACCCCCATCAGCCCTCCAGCCCCGAGCACACGCAGACCCTTCAGAGCTGCAGCGGCAGGACTGACCTCCCGAACGGGTTGTGACTTGGCGCGGGCTTCCCGGGGAACAGGGGCGGGGCGGGCTAGCTCAGTGCTGGTCCCAGGCATCCTGCAGAGGGTCCAGAAAACGTGCCCGGGGACCGCGCAGGACAAAGGCGCGAAAGGAGCCCCTCACGACCACTGCCCCTCCCCTGCCCACATAGATACTCAGGTCGAGTGACTGAAACAGTGCCTGAAACAAAGTATACAAAGTTGTCATGCTGGCTACAACTTATCGTTACTAGGGTTTGGAAATCCTGGTCCTGCACCTCCTCTTTGACCCCAGCGTTCCTGCCTCACTGTCTCTGTTTCTGGGCATTCCAGCTGGGCCTCAAACAGCCATCCTCCCCACAGCGCCCCTCCCCCTCTACCCACCTGGACCCAGTCCTGGACCAGGTCTTCCAGGAGAAGGGAAGTGCGAGTTGACAGGGAAGAGCCGCAGGTTATGCTTCTGAGCAGCAGAGACACAACAGCCTGGATGCCCGGGTCACGGGGAGGGGGGCGGGGTAGGGGGCTGCAGAATCATCAGACACACAGTGACCCCCAGCCACACTGTGGAGTTATTCGGATCGGAGCATGTATAGGTGCAATTCTCCTAGATGCCAGCCACTGGTTTTCTCTTCTGAAGAGCTGCACCAATTTGCCCTTCCACAACAATGCATGAGAGTTCCAGGGGTTTCACAGCCTCACCAACTCTCATATTTTTCCTCTAGTCATTCTGATGGATGTGTACTTGTACCACTGGAATCTGGTTTTGGAAAACAAAACTTTAATTTATTGAAATATCTCAAGCTGGATAGGTTATAAATATCAACAAAGTTAGAACTTCAGAAGTAGAAGCTGGAGTGAGAAAGAGGTTGTTTGTTTGTTTTTATAATGAAGACACCTTGTTACTATTTGGGATTCTTATGAAATGTGTGTATTATCTGAATGAGAAAACTCTCTGTATGTTCTCCTATATTCTTGAGGCGAAGAAGCTGATAGGTGATAATTTTACTACTCAGAAATGGGTGGATGCCTTCCTAAGTAACAGAGGGCTGTAAACTGGTGATAATCTTAAAACCAGCCAGCACAAAAGAACTGCCATAAATATCTTGTAAACTATGAAGGCCCCACTACATGCGTACAAGGAGGAAAATTAAAAGGTGCTGGCTGAAGCAGCAGCAGAGAAACCCTGGAGGAGGGGCCCTGCAGATGGAGGAAACAGCCAGTGCCAAGGCCCTGAGTCAGGGTTTCTGTCACCTGCCACCCAAGGAGTCTGATACAGAGGATGCAGGACAAGGAAGAAGGGTGGGGATGAGAACATGAGAGTGGAAGGATCTCTCGGGCTGGAGGAATGGAAAAGCCATCCTGGAAGGAAACTTGTCCTGCAGACTAGTCCCACCTCCCCAGGGGCGTATAGGGAGGATTTCCCATGGAGATTGCAGTGCTATCTCTCCTGCTCACGTTGATTCCTCATCACCTCGCTGGGGGGCTCCAGGGACATCTCTCTCCCTGACACCAGGATCATCTCCTTGCTCCAACCTGGTGGTCAACTTTGGTTTGAAAACCTGATGCCCGGCTCCAAAGAAGGAAAGAAGAGTGAGATGCCTCCCAGCATGCAACCCAGACCAAATGTTTGCATAGAAAGACCAACCGTGTGATAAAAAAAGGACCTCCAGAGAGAACGTGGGGAAACTCCCTCCCCAGCCTCCACATCCACCTTGACCTACCCACACCTTCCACCCCACCAGCTCAAATTTCTAAGGATGGAGGTCCAAGTAGTTCCCAGGCAGCAGAGCCCACCCCATTGCGTACATCAGCCAATCAGCTCATACCTTATCTCTCTGGCCACTGTAATTGGTTAGTTGTGGTCATGTGATGAAGCCAGGTCCAATCAGATCAGGTCAGACTCCTGGGGGAAATACAAGCACCAAAATAGTCTACCATTCCTGTTGCAAGTGAATTAGAGCACTGGTGCTCCTGGGGCTCCTGGAAGCTGTCTTGAGACCAGGAGCAGAGCCAACACCATCAAAATCCCAGTGCTAGAGGCCAGTCTGGGGCTGGAGCTCATCCGTGTCTTCTGGAAACTTTATAGCCTTTTGGAACCACCAGACCACCAAGCTCTGGTGAGCCCTGCCTGAACTGGGGGAGGCCGTCCTTACACAGGGAGCTCAGATTCCCACAGTTGTCAATAACATGTCCTTGTACAGGTCCTTCTGAACCAGCTCCAGCAGGACCTGGGTGAAGGACATGGCCACGTCCTTGAAGATCACTGGTTCCTGTACCGCCAGACAGCATCCTTGTTCACCGAGGGACTGGTCCCCCACGCGGCCCAGGAGAGGACATGGAAATCCACTGGAAGTTGGGAATGTGTTGAGAATTGCATTGTGGTAGATTGCAAAAATGGCCAGAGTTTTCCACCCTGCCCCATGTCCATACCATTTGACATTTAAGTGTGCAGTGCCCTCCTGTTCTGAATCTGTGCTTGGCCATGAAAATTGCTTTGGCCAATGGGATCCTGGCAAAATGTGACTTAAGGAGAAGTTTGAAGTGCTTGAGAAACTGTTATTGGTTTCTATCTTGTGCCCTGAACACTGCGTGGGGATGAACATGCCTAGGCAAGCCTGATGGAGGATGAAAGTTACCTAGAGCAGGGCCAGGTCTCCCCAGTCCCCCAAGAGAAGCCAGCCTAGGTGGACCAGCGTCCACCAGGCATCTGGAGGAGCCCAGAAACCTCAGCAGAGCCACCTCCACGACCACTTGTGGCTGTTGCTTCTAAAATTTACCAACTAAAGGATGCTCTCCACTCTCCAGTCCTACCTACAGTTCACCCTGAAAGGAATTCAGAGTGAAGATCCAGGTGAGGCATTCTATGCTCTGGGAAAAGTGGAGGAAATGGCCCTCAGATAATTAGATATTTTCAGGAGAAAATATTATGAACCAAGACTCTTGCATCTTCCCATATTTAGAAAAGCACTAAAATCATTGACTGAGATGTCTGTTCTTCATGACCAACAGGAACCTTGTGCTGAGATGTGTGCTTGACTGCAGGGACCCCTTCTCCAAAATCACACAGAAACTGACCTCCTACCTACCTTTTGGAACCGTTCCTCAGAGCTCTCTGAGAGGCTATCTCCTGGTTCTAATCCTCAGTAAGTCCCCAAGTAAAATTGAACTTCACCCCTCTCGTGTTGTGTATTTTTACTTCAGTCGACAGCTTCGACTTTGTGGTTGTTGGCAGAGACTCTGGAGCCAGCCTGCCTGGGTTTGAATCATGACTTGGCTACTTATGATCTGTGTGACCTGAAGCAAGTGACATGAACTCTCTGTGCCTCTGTTCTCTTCTCTTGGAAAGATGGATAATAACAGAACCAGCCATATGGTTGTGAGAATTAAGTGGATCAAAATGTGTAAAGACATTAGCTCAGTGCCTACCACATGGTCAGTGCTCAAGAAATGTTCATCATTCTAAATATTTGTGTAAAAATGGAGGAGATCCTAGTCAATGGGAGAGAGATACAGAATTGAAGAGTACATTTATTCACTCATGTATTCATCACAGCCTGGTGCCGGGGCCAAATTAACATAAGAGACCTGGTCAGCGGTGGACACAATATTCATCCTCCTTTGCTGTAATAATAGAAGCTAGTAGGTGACACAGGATTGCCCAGCTAAGGACTGCACTTCCCAGCATCTCTTGCAGCTAGATGTGGTCATGTGACTATGTTCTGGCCAATGAGGTTTAAGGAAAACTGATCTGGGCATCTTGTAGGAGTTGTCCTCTGAAGGACTAAAGTGTGTCTTTCCCTTCCCTCATCCTCCTCCCCTTCCCCTGAGCCACAATGTGGACGGGATATGGGGGGTGAGCCCTCTCCAGCCACGTGGCACAGAGCACCAAGGTCAAAGGAACTTGGCTGCCCAACTCCACGGGGATGCAACACCCCAGCCCTGGGAGTTTTACACACAGACCACAATCATGAGAGAGACATCAAGTTCGGTTTATTTAAGCAGCTGTATTTGGGGATTTTACATCACAGTAGCCCAGCATGCATGATTCCAGGGTGCTGAGTCAAGAGCAGGAAGCAGAGGGAGCTCAGGTATTAGGAAGCAGTGACAAAGCTGAGACAGCACAGGGGACATTCACACACCTTGATTTCATGAAACTCTAACACAGGCAGAGGAACGAAGGTGCAATTTGGGTCAGTTTTCAAAGGTTCAGGAGGAAATTGGGAATCAGAGTCAGGGTCATCCTGTTCCAAGTAATAGGTGAAGCAAACACTTGGCTGGAAGGAAAGCAAACAGAGAAGAAAGAACAGAACGTTAGTGTCACACTAATGACATTTTGGGGTCAGATCATTCTTTCGGGGAAGGGGGGCATCCTGTACCTTGCAGGATGTTGAGCACCATCAACATCATGTATTATATATATTCATATTAGAGAAAACATGCAAATAGAAAATGTGTTAACAATCGGTGGATTTGGATGACCTTTGTACTGTTTTCATAAAGTCTTTGATTCTCACACTATTCCCTAATAAGAAAACCTCTTCAAAAGTCCTCCCTGGGACTGTTGCAGGCACTAACAGGAAGGGTGTTCTTGCGAGCATCCTGCCCCTGTGCCTCACCTGACCTCTACCCACGGCCCCCCTGATTCCCCATCAGGGCCCTCCAAACTCCCCTCCCACCCGTTAAGAATCCCAGAGACGGAGGAGACTCCTCATTGGCTAAGGTTGAGTCACGTGCCCAGCCCGGAACCAATCACAGGGAACCCTGGCATTGCCGGCTCTGATTGGTCAGGGGCATAGCTGGAGCTGGTTTGAGGATGGGATCAGACACATCCAAAGTTCATGGAGGCAGATGGTCCTCCCAAAAATCAAGTGTTTTAACAAAAGAACGAGGAATGGTATCCAGGTGGACAAAGCCACAGCTGCCTGCCTCAGCAGGGACCGTTCCCTAATTCATTCCTTCATTTAATCAGCCCACATGTGTACAGTGCCTACCGCTGGTTACATCTGTTCTAGCCAGGGGGGATATGTCATTGAACAACAGAACAGGTTCCTACCCCTTCAGAATGAACAAACAAATACAAGGTATGCTCTCGGGTAGCAATAATTATCTGACAAATATTCAGCAAGGTAGGGGGGTGGGGCAAAAGTGAGCAAGGGAGGCTTCATGGAGGAGGTGACATTGGAGCAGAGGCAGGAATTAGGAAAGAGAAGGAAGCAGGAAAGAGGGCAGCATCTTCAAGGAAAACCATCCCTTACAGATGGGGCCACATCCTTGGGGGGGACAAGGGGCACCTGGCCACCCAAGGGTCTCTGCTGAGCAGAGAGGGTGGTGGAAGTACTTGACCTCTCAGAACCCAGGAGCCTCTGGTCAAAGGGAGGAAACAAGCAGGCTTACCATGGGACAGATTGGCAGGACTTTGAATGACAGTCTTCCCTTCATTCCAGTGGACTTCTTCCGCGGCTCACCAGGGTTCTCAGGAAGCAGGGCTGAGAGAGGAGGAAAGAGGCATGAGGCCACCTTGCCCTCTGAGGCTTGAAAACTCAATAATAATAAGATCTTCATCATGAAACCATTGACAAGAAATAACACGTGTTGAGTACTTGCTATGTGCCAGACACGCAGTAAGTATTTTACACATCATAGCTAAATTGAGATGGCTACTATCATCATCCCACTTTAGAGATGAGGAAACCAAGGCACAGAGGTTAGGACACTTGCTGGAGGTTGCACAGCAGCGCCTGCAGACATGCATTCAATTGCATCCCGAAGGCCCACAGGGAACAGAGAGGGAATGTCAGTGAGTGAAGGGGCTGAGGTAAGACAACAGGGTCTCTGGAGATGGTAGCACCCTGGGGAGCCCGTGTCCAGGAGGAAGGGACAGCTGATATGCAGCTGCCTGTGGGGATGCCCCTCCAGAAAATTGTCTAGTTTCCCCGCAGAAGACAAATGTCTTGATTTAGAGTGAAATCCCCTGATATTTTAAAGCTACTAGCAAATCCAGATATTTTCTTAGAAACTCCTACTCTCCTGCTGGGAATGGAAATCCGCCTCTCTATGGAGGACCATTCAGTCAAACCGTCAAAATTACAAATGTACACCCCTTTGATGCTTCCATTTCAATTTTTAAACACATTATCATGGTTATACTCCTCCGTGCGCCATATGGCCCAACTATAATCCTACCTCTACTTGCATTTATTGTCATCCTCAAAGATTGGGAATAACCCGAATGGCCACCTGTACGAACCAGGTTAAATAAATTAGAACACAGGACAGACAGACCATGGAATGCCAGGCAGCTGGAACACAAAGTCGTCATCTTGTGGGGAAGAGTCCCCAGGATGGACAGGGGACACAGGGCTTAAGGTCAAAGACCCCGAGGCCAAACGCTTCAAATCCCAGCATGAGCTAATCATTCATCCCTGTCACCCCTCAGATCTCCCATCTGCAAAAGGGGGCAATCACTGTCCTTACCTCACAGAGTTGTGAAGCATGAGTGATTGGGTGCTTGGAAAGCACTGGGACTGGGACTGGAAGATACCAAGTGCCAGATCAGAATTAAATGAAAGAAGACAAAAGAGGAACCGGCAGTGGCATGTAGAGTACACACAGTGCATCAGACATAAATACATAGTAACAGATACACATCCTTGTCTGTATGAGTGAGCATAGAACATTCTGGAAGATTGGACAAGAAGCTGGAAAGTAGCTACCTCTGGCCAGGGAGTAGGTAGCTAAAAAAGTGGCCTGTGTCGTGTTTTGTATGATGGTTACACACAGCTATAGATGTGATGAAACACAAGTAGAAACACACACGGATTGTGCCAATATCCATGGGCTAGTTTTGATGTTGTAGTATCATCATATAAAATAAAGATACTGGGGGAAATGGGATGAAGTGTCCATGGAACTTCTATGTGCTATTATGGCAACTTCTTGTGAATATAAAATTATTGCAAAGTAAGACGTTTCAGAAAGGAAGCATCCCAGCAAAACCAACAGCCCTCACTCATGTGCCCAAGCCACCAGCAGGGTCCACAGGCTTCACAGGAATCACCCCGCTCCTGCCAACCCTCTCCGCCGACTCTTTGGGTCAAGCCTCCTTCATATTCCACCTGAATGACCTGACCCTGCAATTCCTGACCTGGCAACTGGATGCAGGGCCAGTCCAGGCAGGTATCTGGGCCACAAAATGGAGCCCAGATTGATTCCAGCTCCCGAGAGACACCCCTGAAGACTCTGAGCAGGGGAGAGACAGGACCCACTGACGAGGGGATGTCAGGGAGGTTCCATCCTGGGTGCCGCTCAGGGCCCTCCCTTCCCAGGAAGAGCAACTAGGAGATATTTGAGGTTGGGATCAGTCTTCAGGGTCAACCTTTCCTCATCGGCCTTACCCTGGAGGCTCTCCCCATTCCCACTTGCCCACAGGTTTCCACCCCATGTGTGTCTCACCTCCTTTCTCTGGCGGCTTGGTCTGCACCGCCTCCGTTTCCTGGCCCTCGATGGTGCTGAGAGGTAGCATCGTGACACCACAGGTGCTCCCTATGGACAGGAGATCAGAGCAGTCAGTGCCTGGGCTGGGGACCCAGATGGCCTGGGTGTGAATCCCAGCACTGCTCTCAGATGTTGGATGGACTCAGACAGCTCCATCCCCTCCCCAAGTCTCCAGGTCCCCAACATCCAAGGGGAGTGTTGGCAATGCCTGCCTCCTAGAGCTGCTTCCAAGGCCCAGTGTGTGATGTGGGGCGAACGATGGCCATGGTGCCCCTTTAAGGAAAAGAAGAAATATTATGACACAGAGTGCTGGGAATCATAGGTGAAGGTCAGTTAACTGGGTATCAAAAGGGCCTCTGGAGTCTGGCGTACAGCAGGCACTCAATAAGTGCACCTCATGGCCAGCATGCCCAGTGCTGTATTTCAGCTGTGTCCTAAGGCTATAAGGCAGCTTGACCAAATGGTTCAGACCAGGACCCCTCTTCCCTGTCCTCGGGGGTCTCTTCTGGTTGCTCAAGGATGCTCAAGTGACTGCCTCTCAGGACTGCTGTGAAGACGAGGGGGGCGGTCCACAGACCCCTCACCACAGCCCCTGGGGAGAGGCCAGCACTGCAGCAAGGGTGCCTAGCAACAGGCTCAGCTGTGGGGTCCTGGGACCCCGCCTCCACCCCAGCTTTACCCTGGGCAGAACTTCAGCCAGTTTGTATGGAGGGTGCACTGTGGGGATTCCAACCTGCCTGTCACTAGCTGAGAGATCTCAAGGATCAAGTTTGCCAGAGTTAACAACAATATTACAACAAATACACAGCAAACTGAGATTTGAATTTGAGATAGGCAAATCATATTTTAGCATGATAGGTCCCAATCACCACATGGTAAATGTCTACATAAAAATCACTTATTTGATATACTAAGTTATGTTTACGAATACCCAAGTCCCACGAAATATTTGGGACATAATTATACCCAAAGGTAATTCATTATTTGTCTGAAATTCAAATTTAAGTAAGCGTCCTGTATTTTACCTGGCAAGCCCCATTTCAGAGGTTCTTTAACCTCTTGTGCTGTCAGCTTTCCTCTCCAAATGAGTAAAATTAATTATTAAACATGAGGATTAAATATGGTTAAATACACACACATACAGACACGCTGACGACACGCTATCTGGAAAATCAGAGTCAACACCTCGTCCTGTAAACCTTTTTAAGAAGTGTAAGAGGCAATCACAGACTCTCACTCTTAATCATGCAAATATAAGAGGCATCAATTTGTGGGAACACCCAGCCAGACAGACACACACACAATTGTTGGAAACACACATTTTCAAATGAACACTGATGAAACCAGGGCATGACGACACAAGCACACCTGCAGACACACTCCAGGGAAACTCAGAGACCCCCGCCACTCAGGTGGGCAGGCCTGCTAGTTAGTACTGAACGCCCTCCTCACACAAAGTCCTGGACGTACGCGCGCGTACACACACACACACACACACACACACCCTCTAGCCACCCACAAACGCAGACCCACAGGCTGAAATTACACATCACCCTCTCCAACATAATTTCCCTCTGCCTACACCCAGGGCCCACGCTCATTCTCACCCAGGGCCCATCCGCAGAGGCCGCTGCTCTAAGATAATCGCCCCAGCAACCCCCCCGACCCCACCCGCAGCACGCAGGCACACAGAAGCACTGGAGGCTCAAAACCTGTTTTCCAAGTGCCCTTTTCATCTGCTAACCTTCTTATGCGTCCTTAGTGAACCCCCAACCCATCTGCAGGGACTCCCTGCCCCTCCCGACCCCCCAAACTACCTTCTGGACTCGCCCGCAAATCATTTTCCTATGTTCCATTAAGCGAATTCGTTACCTGACTGACCTCTGTGGTGTGCAGAGCAAACGTATTCCTCCCGCCTCCTCCATCCAACTACAGAGTCCCCCGTCTGCCCGTCCTACCCCCTAAAACCTCAGGACCAGGACCCGGGCTCCTCCTCCACCTGTCCTGGACGGAGTCCCCGCCACCCCTACTACTGACACCCCAAACTCCTCTGTCCCTTCCACTCTTCCCTCCTCCCAGCGGCCAGAGAAATCCTCGGACGTGGAGTCGCCCTGCGGCTCAGAAGGGTCTGAGCATCCCGGCCGCCCTCAGGGGAGACTCGGGTTCCTCAAGGGCCCCCACCGCGGGCACCATCGGGTCTCAGGGGCTCCTAGGCAGCAGCTCCTGCACCCCACTCCCCAGAATTCACCCGCGCATCCTGCCTGGGAGCGCCGCCCTCCCCGCGGAGACCCCGCGGCGCCATCCCGCCGCCCCGCGCTGCGCCCCCGCCGCATGGCGCAGACCCTTCAGAGCTGCAGCCGCGGGACTGACCTCCGGACCCGGCTTCTGGCTGGGCCGCTGGGCAGGAGCGGGCAGGCTTGCTCAGCGCTTGTCCTTGGCGCCCGCGCAGCGCTGGCTCCGAAGATGTCCAGGGAATCTGTGGACAAACTCCGAGGAATGTACAGAGCTGAGTCGCTCAGCGTCACGCACACCCCCTCAACCCCCCTGACCACCAACACTCGTCAGGTGGTTAAAACAGTCTCTGACACCAGCACAGGTATCTGAGTGTTCCCTTCAATTTCACTATTGGGGGAGGTCGGGGACCTCCTCATCCTCATTGGTTAGAGAAACCAATATAAAATGTCGCCAATGGCACGTTTTAGGTGGAAGAGAATCAGTTGTTCAGGTAATAAGGGTAAGTAGTGTTTCTTAAACTTCTTACTGGAATATGAAGAAACACATGCCACACACATAGAAGCACATGTGTGCTGGACCCAAACACAACATATCCTTTACACTGTGCGTCACAGTCACAGCAGTTTGTTTTCCCCCTTCTTCTAACTTTTCTCACACTTTCACCCGTATTGACTTCAGTCTGGCATCTATTCAAAGCCAGATCAGTCACCTTTGTTGTCAAGGATGTCATGGCGAATAGTTTAGCCTTTGTGCACCACCAGGTCTGTGTCACAGCTACTGGGGTTTGCAGGAAAGCAGCCCAGACCCTACCTAAGGATGGACGTGGCTGTGCTAACGAGCCCTTATTTACACTACAGGCTGTGGCTGGATGGCCAGAGTCTGCCCACTCCTGACCTAGAGAATTTTCTGTGCCAGCTCCTGCGGTAGATGAAGCCAAGCTGCTCTCTGGCAAAAGGGCAGTTTGGGCAGAAACGTGAATAGATACACTTTGTTGTTTTTCTTTTAAAAAAGAAATACTTTATGAAGATATGGATCCTGAGAATGAAAAGAGTGTAATATAAAAACAGCCATTGAGTCTTGATTAGGTACAAAATTTGAAATAACAACCTTAAAATAAGAAAGCTCTCACCAAACCCATATCCTCACTTTCTGGTGGCTACACTGTGTGATAATTCTGATAATATAAGATATTTAACCCAGTCCTGAGACAGAACCTTCTGTGACCATGGCAATGTTCTGTATCTGCAATGTCCAGTACGGTAGCTACTGGCCACATTTGGCCACTGAAACCTGAGCGGCCGAGAAACCGTGTTTTGAATTTTTTTTAAGATTGATTCATTGATATTGAAGTAGCCTCATGCAGTTAGTGGTTACTGTGCTGGAGGGAAGAAAATTATACCTGAATTCCTGCTCAAATGCAAGACACGGCACCAATTAGATGGTATTCCAGAGATCATAGCTACCCTGAATCTCATTGGGGGAAAAGGTAAAAAACAACAACATACAACAACAGCAAAAAACATTAGTATGTGGCAGGGTGTGGCTCTGGTCTTCAAAACCACACTATATAAGAGAATATTCTATTTCTAAGGTGATACACACTGAGGAATATATACATATATATATAACATACATATTATATACATATAATATACATATTATATTTACAAGAGAAAACATACCAACAGGAAAATATTAACAATTGGTGAATCTGGATGATCTTTGTACTGCTTTGTAAAATCTGTGACTCTTACATTCTTTTCTAATAACATTTCTAGAGAGTCCTCCCTGGGACTGGTGCAGGCACTAATAGGAAACGTGTTCTTGCGAGCATCCTCACCCTGTGCCTCCCCTGACCTCTCCTGTGGAACACCTGGTTCCCCAACAGGGCCGCTCCAAACTCCCCCCACACTTGTTAAGAATCCCAGACACAGAGCAGACGCCTCATTGGCCACGGTGAGCCACGTGCCCAGCCTGGAACAATCACGGGGGACCTTGGCATTGCCGGCTCTGATTGGTCAGGGGCATACCTGGAGCTGGTCTGAGGATGGGATCAGATCCATCCGAAGGGCATGGAGACAGGTGGTCCCCCAAGAAAAATCAAGGGTGTTAGTAGCAGAAGGAGGAATGGTGCCCAGGTGGACAAAGCCACAGCTGCCTACGCAGGAGGGACCCTTACGAAACTCATTCCCTCACTTAATCAGCCCATGTGTATACGGTGCCTAACGCTGGCTACATCTGCTCTAGGCAGGGGGATATGCCATTGAACAACAGAGGAGGCTGCTGCTCCCCAAGCACCACTCGAGTAGAGAACACAGATGATGAACACACAGACACAGGTGTGCTCTCAGGTAGCAATGATAACGCTGAAGAAACTGAGCAAAGCAAGGGGTTAGAGAGAAATGGGGCCAAAGTGAGCAAGGGAGGCTTCATGGAGGAGGTGACATTGGAGCAGAGGCAGGAATTAGGAAAGAAAAGAAGGCAGGAAAGCGGGCAGCATCTTCAAGGAAAACTGTCCCCCACAGGATGGGGCCACAACTGGGATGAGGGAGGGACAAGGGGCACACAGACACCCAAGTGTCTCTGCTGGGCAAAGGAAGTTCCGGATCTCTCAGAACTCAGGAGTCTGGTCAAAGGGAGGAAAGAAACAGGCTTACCACAGGACAGAACGGCAGGACTCTGAATAACATCGTTCCCTTCATTCTGATGGGCTTCTTTGGTGGATCATCAGGGTTCTCAGAAAGCAGGACTGAGGGAGGAGGAAAGAGGCATGAGGCCATCTTGCCCTCTGAGGCTTGAGAAACTCAATAATAATAAAATCTTCATTATGAAACCACTGGCAAGAGCTAATATGTGTGGAGTAGTTTCCTTGTGCCAGGCACGCATTTAAGTATTTTACACATCATAGCTTATTTGGTTGTTCATAATATCTCTCTGAAATGTCTACTCTCAACATCCCACTTTAGAGAAGAGGAAACCAAAGCACAGAGAAGTTAGGACACTTGTTGGAGGTTGCACAGCAGTGCCTGCAGACATGCATTAAATTGCAGCCCAAAGGTCCACAGGGAACAGACAGGGAATGCCAGTGGGTGAAGGGGCTGGGGTAAGACAACAGGGGTGTCCAGGCCACAGAAAGGAGCCCAAATTCATTCAGCTCCCAGGAGATCCCTGCAGCTCTGAGTAGGGCAGTGACAGGTTGCACTGACATCAGGTGATGTCAGGGAGTTCCATCCTGGGTGTCCTTCAAGGCACCCCCTCCCCAGGAAGAGCTTGCGGGAGATATTTGGGGTTGGAATCAATCTTCAGGGTCAACACTTCCTCATCAGCCTTACCCTGGAGACCCTCCCCACTCCCAACTGCCCACAGTTTTCCACCCCATGTGTGTCTCACCTCCTTTCTCTGGCGGCTTGGTCTGCACCGCCTCTGTTTCCTGGCCCTCGATGGTGCTGAGAGGTAGCATCGTGACACCACAGGTGCTCCCTATGGACAGGAGACCAGAGCAGTCAGTGCCTGGGCTGGGGACCCAGATGGCCTGGGTGTGAACCCCAGCACCGCTCTCAGTTGTCAGGTGGACTCAGACAGCTCCACCCCCTCCCCAAGTCTCCAGGTCCCCAACATCCAAGGGGAGTGTTGGCAATGCCTCCCTCTAGCGTTCGTCCAAGGCCCAGTGTGTGATGTGGGGAGAGCGATTGCCATGGCGCCTGGCAAGGGCAAGGGCAGAGACCAATGGTGTGGGGTTTCTGATCCTTTAAGAAAAACAAGAAATATTATGACACGAAGTGCTCGGCCCCTGAAAGTGAATGTCAGTTAACTGGATATCAAAAGGGCCTGTGGTGTCTGACATACAGCAGGCACTCAATAAGCACACTCACGGCCAGCATTCCCAGTGCTGTGTTTCAGCCCGGTCCTAAGGCTACCCTGCAACTTGACCAAATGGTTCAGACCAGGACCCCTCTTCCCTGTCCTCGGGGGCCTCTTCTGGTTGCTCAAGGATGCTCAACTGACTGCCTCTCAGGACTGCTGTGAAGACGAGGGGGGTGGTCCACAGACCCCTCACCACAGCCCCTGGGGAGAAGCCAGCACTGCTGCAACAGTGCCTAGCAGCAGGCTCAGCTGTGGCGTCCTGGGACCCCGCCTCCACCCCAGCTTTAACCTCGGCGGGACTTGGGCCAGTGTGCTTGGAGGGTGCACTGGGGGTTTCCAGCCTTCCAGTCACTAGCAGAGAGATCTCAAGGATCAAGCTCGCCAGATTTAACAACAACAAGATTACAAGAAATACACAGCACACTGAGATTTGAATTTCAGATACACAACACACTTTTTAGTATAAGTATGTTCAAACACTGCATGGGTCATGTCTACATAAAAATCATTTTTTATTTAGTTTTCTAAATTATGTTTAAGTATAGCCAAGACCCATGAAATATTTGGGACATGCTTATACCCAAAGGTAATTCATTATTTGTCTAAAGTTCAAATTTAAGAAACTATCCGGTATTTTACTTGGCAAGCCCTGATTCAGGGGTTATTTAACCTCTTGTACTGTCAGTTTTCCCCTCCATGAAGGAAGACAATAAATTATTAAACATGAAGATTAAATATGATTAAATACATACTCAGAACATATTATCTGATAACCTAGAGTCAACACGTCTTCCCCTAAGCCTTTGTAAGAAGCATGAGACCCATCACAGACCCTCACACATAATCGTGCAAATACAAGGTGCGTCAAAGAGCGGGAACACCTGGCCAGATAGACACACACACAATTGTTGGAGACACACATTTTCAGGTGAGCACTGGGGAAACCAGGGCATGACGACACAAGCACACCTGCAGACACACTCCAGGGAAACTCAGAGACCCCCGCCACTCAGGTGGGCAGGCCTGCTAGTTAGTACTGAACACCCTCCTCACAGGCAGTCCTGGACATGCACACACACACACTCGGGGCACACACAACTGCAGACGCAGAAGCTGAAATTACACATCACCCTCTCCAACACAATTCCCCTCTGGCTGACACCCAGCGCCCATCCCCAGTTTCACCCAGGGTCCATGCCCCCGAGGCTGCCCCTCAAAGATGCGCGCCCCCAACAGGCTCCCTGCCCCCACCCGCAGCACGCAGGCGCACAGAGGCGCTGGCGGCTCAAAAGCTGTTTTCCAAAGGCCCTTCTCATCTGCAAACCTCTTGTGCGTCTCAGCGAACCCCCAAACACAACCGGAGGGGCTCCCGGCTCCTCATCCCTCAAACTACCCTCTGGACTCCCTGCAGTATCATTTTCCGATTTTCTACTTGGCCAGTACGTTACCTGACCCCCGATACCCGACCGGCTTCTCTGGTGTGCAGAGCAAACCTGTTCCTCCCGCCTCCTCCGTCCAACTACAGAGTCCCCCGTCTGCCCGTCCTGCCCCCTAAAACCTCAACACCAGGACCCGGGCTCCTTCTCCACCTGTCCTGGACGGAGTGCCCGCCACCCCTACTACTGACACCCCAGCCTCCTCTGTCCCCTCCAGTCTCCTCTCCAGTTAGTGGCCAGAGAAATCCTCGGACCTGGAGTCGCCCCGCGGCTCACGGGGACCTGAGCATCCCGACCGCCCTCAGGGGAGACGCGGGTTCCTCAAGGGGCCCCACCGCGGGCACCATCGGGTCTCAGGGGCTCCTAGGCAGCAGCTCCTGCACCCCACTCCCCAGAATTCACCCGCGCATCCTGCCTGGGAGCGCCGCCCTCCCCGCGGAGACCCCGCGGCGCCATCCCGCCGCCCCCCGCCCCGCGCTGCGCCCCCGCCGCATGGCGCAGACCCTTCAGAGCTGCAGCCGCGGGACTGACCTCCGGACCCGGCTTCTGGCTGGGCCGCTGGGCAGGAGCGGGCAGGCTTGCTCAGCGCTTGTCCTTGGCGCCCGCGCAGAGCTGGCTCCGGAGATGCCCGGAGACGCGGTGGACAAACTCGCGCGAATGAACAGGGCTGAGCTGCTCAGCGACACGCACACCCCCCAACCCCCGCCCGCAAACACAAGTCAGGTGGTTAAAACTGTCTCTGACACCAGCACAGGCGTCAGCGTGTTCGCTGCGATTCCGTTAATAGTGGGGAGGGTCGGGGGCCTCTTCGTCCTCGTTCGTTAGGGAAAGCAATTTAGAAGGTCGCCCTGGGCAGGGTTTTTAGTGGTTGAGAATTACTTGTGCAGGAAATAAGAGTACGTAGTATTTCTAAACTTGTTCTTCGAATATGAACAAACACACGCCACACACGGAGGAACACATGTATGCAGCCTGTGCCCTGGACTCAAACACAAAATATCTTTTACACTGTGCATCACAGTCCCAATAGTTCGCGATTTCCCCTCCTTTTTCTAACCATTCTCACACCTCCACCCGTATTGATTTCAGTTTGGCATCTATACGAAGCAAGGTCAGTCACCTGTCTTGTCAAGGATGTCACGGCAAATACTTTAGAATTCTGGGCCATCGGGTCTGTGTAGCAGCTACTCCACTTTGCATGAAAGCAGCCCAGACGTTAGGTAAGGAATGGGTGTACTTGTGGCAAGAGCCCTTATTTACACAACAGGCTGTGGGCTGGATGACCAGAGTCTGCCCATCCCTGACCTAGAGAATATTTTGTGCCAGACCCTGGAGTAGACAAAGCCAAGAAGTTCCTGTAAAAAGTGTTGTTTGGACAGAAATGTGAACATATATACTTTAAAAGATATATTTTATGAAAATTTGAATCCTGTGAATTGAAAGAGTGTAATATAAAAATAAGAATAGATTCTTGATATATGTGCAAAAGTTGAAATAACAAGCTTTAAAAACACCTCTCATAAGCCTCGGGTTTCTCTCCTACAAATTGGGGATCATATTAGTTCCTATTTCATAGGACTCCGGTGAAGGTTACATAAGATCTTCTATGCTCAGCACCATAACTGACAGGTGGAAAGTGCCCAGGAAATGTTAGCATTTATCCAACATTGTCAGTAACCGACTGGTTAATCTGCCCCAGGCAGAGGGGGGTGTCCTGCAGGCAGGGCACTGACCACCCTGAGACTCAAACTGCCCAGAGGACCGTGCATGGAGCCAGGAGTCTCCAAGAGCCATTGATAAGATGCTCTGTCTGGCTGTGCTTCTTCAGTCTCTCACAGCACCAAGCCCACATCCTCACTCTCTGGGGGCTACACTTTGTGATAATTCTGATAGCCTACGAGATTTAAAGCAGTCCTGAGACAGACCATTCTGTGAGTCTGGAAATTTTCTGTGTCTGTACTGCCCAGTGCTGCAGCCACTGGCCACGTTTGGCCACTGAATCATTCCTGGAGCAGCTGAGAAACTCTGTTTTGAATGTTATATAAGATTGATTCGTTTACACTGAAGTAGTCTCATGCAGCTGGTTAGTGATTACTGTGTTGGAGAGCAAGAAAATTATACCTGAATTCCTTCTCAACTGCAATTCTCTGTAATGATACTATTGACATTGACATTTGGAGCCGGAACATTCTCTGTGCAGGGGGTTTTCTGGTGAATTGCACCATGTTTAGAGGATCATTGGTCTCTACCGATTACAGCTTAGTAGCAACACCAATTTTGGACAACCAGAAATATCCCCAAACTTGCAGGGAAATTCCAGGAGGGGGCAGTGGAGTATCACCCCAAATGAGAACGTCTGCTCTACCAGAAAACTTCTGAGGAGAAATGAAGGAAAATTCCACCCACATAGGTTCCCTCATTTTACCTGCACTGGGGGGTTTTGCATGCATTCCAGCTAAAGGCGCTTTCACACTGGGAGAGTTTACAGTCTTTTCCAACATGAATTTTCTGGTGGTGCGTCAGGGAGGAGACCTGCCCGAAGGACCCCGCCTTTGGTGCATGCACACAGCTTCCCAGCCGTGTGGAATTTCCCGTGATTATTAGGAGGTGGGTCTTCGGGGAAAGCTTTCCCACACTCAGGACACCTGTAGGGTTTCTATCTGGGAAGCATGCTCTGATGACTCTGAACACTTGGCATACGCAGGAAGTCTTTCCTCATCCCTCACACTGATAACATATCCTCCCAGAGACTTTTCTGACGCTTGAGAAGGGCCACCTGGCAGGTGGAGGCTCTCTCACATTCCTGGCTTCCCTCCCAGGTGCCTGGCTGGTGAATCCTCTTGTGTTCTAACAGGTGGGAGCCGATGCAGGTTGGGGATATGATCACAATCCTGCCTTGTGGTAGGTTGCAAACATGGCCCCAGTTTTTTACCCTCCCCCATGTCCAAACCTGTTGCCCCCTAAGTGTGCAGTGCCCTCCTCTTCTGAATCTGCACTTGGCCATGGAATTGCTTTGGCCAAAGGGATGCTGGCAAAATGTGATTCAAGCAGAAGCTAGAAAAGTACTTGTGAAACTGGTATTTGTTTCTCTCTTGCGTCTTTACCCCTGCCATGAGGATGAACATGACCAGGCAAGCCTGCTGGAGGATGAAAGATACTTGGAGTAGGGCCAGGTCTCCCCAGTGCCCCAAGAGAAGCCAGCCTAGGTGAGCTGAGGACCAGCATCCACCAGGCATCTGGAGAAGCCCAGAAACCTCAGCAGAGACACCTCCACGACCCCTTGTGGCTTTGCTCCTGAAGTTTGCCAACTAAAGGATGCTGCCCACCATTCCATACCACCTACACTTCACCCTGAAAGGAATTCAGGGTGAAGACCCGGGTGAGGCACTCTATGATCTGGGGAAAGTGGCAGAAAGGTCCCTCTGAATGCAGCTTTTTTGGCCCTTTCCTGTTTGTCCATTTCTGTTCCCCTCTAACCTTAAAAGAACCTAATCAGAGGAATGAGATCGCTAAGCAATTGAAACCCACTCCTGACTTATTCTCTCCTGAATGCACATCATGCTTGTCTAACCTGTCGATTCTTTTCCTAGATAAAAAGAAGTATGATTGGCTCTCTACCCCAATAGCGCCCCTAAGCAATCCTGCCAGCAGATCATGTGGGCAAGTTAACATCTGAAGAGAGAGTCAGCCAGTTCCGCATGCAATGGAGAATGATGCAGAACCCAACCTCCTGCCTCGATGATTCACTGAGATTCCTCCATTTTTCCCTTTAAAACCTGTCAAGGCTGGGCAGAATCTTTGAAGTTGGTCCCTGGATATGAGTCCACCATCTCCCCAGATTGTAGGCTTTCCTGATTAAAGCACCTTTCCTTTCTATTGACACTTGCCTCTTGAGCTATTAGCTTATGAGCGGCAAGTGGCCAAACCTGGGCTTGGTTACACCTCAGACATTAGATATGTTCAGGAGAAAATAATATGACCCAAGATTCTTTGATTCTCCCATACTTAGAAAAGCGCTAGATACATTAACTGATATGTCCGTTCGTCCCAACCAACAGTAGCCTTGTAATGAGGTGTGTACTTGACTGCATGGACCCCTTCTCCAAAATCACACAGAAACTGACCTCCTACCTACCTTTTGGAGCAGTTCCTCAGAGCTCTCTGACAGGCTGCTTCCTGGGCTATAGTCCTCAGTAAGTCCCCAAATAAACTGAAACTCACAGCTCTCACATTGTGCATTTTTACTTCAATCGACAATTTATGTGGATTTTGTTGTTGTTGTAGTTAAGTGGCATTACTGTGTCTAAACATAAGTGCTACATGCATATTCCGAGTATTTATGCAATATCTGAAGAGGTAAGTGAATGGACGCTATGAATCTTGGAAGGTATGAATGTTGGAAGATGCTCTTCCACTCACAGTTGTGTGACCATCTGGGAAAGTCCCAGTGTCCACATGTGTGAGGTTATTACCATGATGGTTAAGGGCAGAGACTCTGGAGCCAGCCTGCCTGGGTGTGAATCTCGGCTTGGCTACTTATGATCTGTGTGACCTGAAGCAAGTGACATGAACTCTCTGTGCCTCTGTTCTCTTCTCTTGGAAAGATGGATAATAACAGAACCAGCCATATGGTTGTGAGAATTAAGTGGATCAAAATGTGTAAAGACATTAGCTCAGTGCCTACCACATGGTCAGTGCTCGAAGGTTCATCATTCTAAATATTTGTGTAAAAATGGAGGAGATCCTAGTCAATGGGAGAGAGATACAGAATTGAAGAATACATTTATTCACTCATGTATTCATCACAGCCTGATGCTGGGGCTAAATTAACATAAGAGACCTGGTCAGCGGTGGACACAATATCCATTCTCCTTTGCTGTAATAATAGAAGCTAGTAGGTGACACAGGATTGCCCAGCTAAGGACTGCACTTCCCAGCATCTCTTGCAGCTAGATTGGTCATGTGACTATGTTCTGGCCAATGAGGTTTAAGGAAAAATGATCTGGGCATCTTGTAGGAGTTGCCCTTTGAAGAACTGAAGTGTGTCTTCCCCTCCCCTCATCCTCCTTCCCTTCCCCTGAGCCACAATGTGGATGGGATGTGGGGGTGAGCCCTCTCCAGCCACATGGCACAGAGTACCAAGGTCAAAGGAACTTGGCTGCCCAACTCTACAGGAATGCAGTACGCCGGCTGGGGGAGTTTTACACACAGACCACAATCATGAGAGAGACATCAAGTTCGGTTTATTTAAGCAGCTGTATCTGGGGACTTTACATCACAGTAGCCCAGCATGCATGATTCCAGGGTGCTGAGTCGAGAGCAGGAAGCAGAGGGAGCTCAGGTATTAGGAAGCAGTGACAAAGCTGAGACAGCACAGGGGACATTCACACACCTTGATTTCACGAAACTCTAACACAGGCAGAGGAACGAAGGTGCAATTTGGGTCAGGTTTCAAAGGTTCAGGAGGAAATTGGGAATCAGAGTCAGAGTCATCCGGTTCCAAGTAATAGGTGAAGCAAACGCTTGGCTGGAAGGAAAGAGAACAGAGAAGAAAGAAGAGAACATTAGTGTCACAGTAATGACATTTTGGGGTCAGATCATTCTTTGTAGTCAGGGGGGGCATCCTGTACATTGCAGGATGTTAAGCGTCATCTCTGGCCTCTACCACCAGGTGCCAGCAGCACCATCCCTTTAGCTGTGACAAAGAAAAATTTTCCAGACACTGAAGGTGTCCCCTGGGGGATAACCTGCCTTTGGTTGAGAATAGCTGCCTCATCCCATACTTCTGTTCTTGTGGTTGGGGAAAGGTAGGGAACTTCTACTGCCCATGGGCATGTGGCCCAGGTTGAGAGATTTAGGGTTCTCATCTCCTAAGCTGATGATTTGTTCATTGGTGAGCACAGGACCAAAAATGAACCAATCAGAATGCTCTCTGTTTCTAGATTATTTGGTTCCTCTACAGTGTTGCCCCACTGATATCTCATCAGTTAGTTGCATGGGGAAAACAAAAATCAGAAGTATTCAGTGGAGAAAAGGGACAAGCATCTCAGCTGAGTGGAGCAAAATTCGTATCACCAACGATGGCAGACAGACCTAGGGTGCATCTAGATGTGACGTTCTGGTAACGACACGGCATCACTTAGGTGGTATTCCAGAGATCACAGCTTATCCTGAATGTCATTAGAGGGACAGCATAAAAAACAAACAAGCAAAGAAATGAAACAAAACAGAACCAAAAAAGCAATCAACATTGTACGAGGTGTGACTCTGATCTTCAGACTCATCAGTGTCATAAGAGGCAAAGAAAGACTGAGGGGATTTTCCAGCTTAAAGAGACTAAAGATACATTACTATGCAGGCTCTAATAGGAAAGGCGTTCTTGCGAGCATCCTGAGCCTGTGCCTCCCCTGACCTCTCCCCGTGGCCCCACTGGTTCCCCATCAGGGCCTCTCCAAGCTCCGCTCCAGCCTGTTAAGAATCCCAGAGACAGAGCACATGCCTTATTGGCCAAGGTTGAGTCAACGTGCCCTGCCGGGAACCAATCATGGGGAACCTTGGCATTGCCGGCTCTGATTGGTCAGGGGCATACCTGGAGCTGGTCTGAGGATGGGATCAGATCCATCCAAGGTGCATAGAGACAGGTGGTCCCCCAAGAAAAATCAAAGGTGTTAGCAGAAGAAGGAGGAATGGTGTCCAGGTGGACAAATTCATAGCAGCCTGCCTCAGCAGGGACCATTCCCTAATTCATTCCTCCACTTAATCAGCCCACCTGTGTACAGTGCCTACCGCTGGTTACATCTGTTCTATGCACAGGGATATGTCATTGAACAACAGAGCAGGGTCCTGACCCCCCCCCCCCCAACAGAACTACTCTAGTAGGGAAGACAGATGATGAACACACAGGTAGAAGGTATTCTCTCAGGTAGCAATAATTACTCTGAAAAAAATTCAGCAAGGCAGGGGGTTAGATCCAGATGGGGAGGAAGTGTCCAAGGGAGGCTTCATGGAGGAGGTGATATTGGAGCAGAGGCAGGAATTAGTAAAGAGAAGGAGGCAGGAAAGAAGGCAGCATCCTCAAGGAAAACCATCCCCCAGAGGATGGGGCCACATCCCTGGGGGCACAGGGGCACCCAGCCACCCAAGGGTCTCTGCTGGGCAGAGAAGCTGGCAGATATGCCTGAGCTCTCAGAATCCAGGGGCTTCTGATTGAAGGGAGGAAACGGGCAGGCTTACCATGGGACAGATCGGCAGGACTCTGAATGACAGTCTTCCCTTCATTCCAGTGGACTTCTTCCGCGGCTCATCAGGGTTCTCAGAAAGCAGGGCTGAGAGAGGAGGAAAGACTCATGAGGCCATTTTACCCTCTGAGGCTTGAGAAACTCAATAATAATATCTTCATCATAAAATCATTGACAAGAACTAACATGTGTTAAGTACTTGCTATGTGTCAGGCACTCTTTTAAGTATTTTACACATCCTAGCTTAATTGATTGTTCATAATAACTCTGAGATGGCTACTATCATCCCACTTTAGAGATGAGGAAACCAAGGCACAGAGGTTAGGACACTTGCTGGAGGTTGCACAGCAGCGCCTGCAGACATGCATTCAATTGCATCCCGAAGGCCCACAGGGAACAGAGAGGGAATGTCAGTGAGTGAAGGGGTTGAGGTAAGACAACAGGGTCTCTGGAGATGGTAGCACCCTGGGGAGCCCGTGTCCAGGAGGAAGGGACAGCTGATATGCAGCTGCCTGTGGGGATGCCCCTCCAGAAAATTGTCTAGTTTCCCCACAGAAGACAGATGTCTTGATTTAGAGTGAAATCCCCTGATATTTCAAAGCTACCAACAAATCCAGATATTTTCTTAGAAACTCCTACACTCCTGCTGGGAATGGAAATCCGCCTCTCTACCGAGGGCCATTCAGTCAAACTCACCAAATTACAAATGCACATCCTCCTTTGATGCAGCCATTCCCCCTTTTAAACATATTGTCCAGGGTATACTCCCCTGTGTGCAATATAGCCCAACTATAATCTTATCTCTACTTGCATTTATTGTCTTCCTCAAAGACTGGGAATAACCCGAATGGCCACCTGCAGGAACCAGGTTAAATAAACTACAGGACAGGACAGACAGACCACGGAATGCCAGACAGCTGGAACACAAAGCTGTCATCTTGTGGGGAAGAGTCCCCAAGATGGACAGGGGACACAGAGCTTAAGGTCAAAGACCCCGAGGCCAAACGCTTCAAATCCCAGCATGAGCTAATCATTCATCCCTGTCACCCCTCAGATCTCCCATCTGCAAAAGGGGGCAATCACTGTCCTTACCTCACAGAGTTGTGAAGCATGAGTGATTGGGTGCTTGGAAAGCACTGGGACTGGGACTGGAAGATACCAAGTGCCAGATCAGAATTAAATGAAAGAAGACAAAAGAGGAACCGGCAGTGGCATGTAGAGTACACACAGTGCATCAGACATAAATACATAGTAACAGATACACATCCTTGTCTGTATGAGTGAGCATAGAACATTCTGGAAGATTGGACAAGAAGCTGGAAAGTAGCTACCTCTGGCCAGGGAGTAGGTAGCTAAAAAAGTGGCCTGTCTTGGGCTTCCGTGGTGGCGCAGTGGTTGAGAGTCCGCCTGCAGATGCAGGGGACGCGGGTTCGTGCCCCGGTCCGGGAAGATCCCACATGCTGCGGAGCGGCTGGGTCCGTGAGCCATGGCCGCTGAGCCTGCGCGTCCGGAGCCTGTGCTCCGCAACGGGAGAGGCCACAACAGTGAGAGGCCCGCGTACCGCAAAAAAAAAAACAAAAGTGGCCTGTATCTTGTTTTGTATGATGGTTACACACAGCTATAGATGTGATGAAACACAAGTAGAAACACACACGGATTGTGCCAATATCCATGGGCTAGTTTTGATGTTGTAGTATCATCATATAAAATAAAGATACTGGGGGAAATGGGATGAAGTGTCCATGGAACTTCTATGTGCTATTATGGCAACTTCTTGTGAATATAAAATTATTGCAAAGTAAGACGTTTCAGAAAGGAAGCATCACAGCAGACCCAGAATCCCTCACTCATGAGACCAAGCCACCAGCAGGGTCCACAACCTACCCCATTCTTACCCATCCCCTCAGCTAAATCCTTGCGTCAGGCCTCCATCATATCCCAAACAAATGACCTCGTAGCCCCTAGACCTGGCAACTGGATGCAGGGCCAGTCCAGGCAGGTGACCAGATCACAGAAAGGAGCCCAGATTGATTCCAGCTCTCAGGAGACCCAAGAGACACCCCTGCAGGCTCTGAACAGGGGAGAGACAAGACCCACTGACATGAGGGGATGTCGGGGATGTTCCATCCTGGATGCCCCTCAGGGCCCTCCCTTCCCAGGAAGAGCCAGTGGGAGATATTTGGGGTTGGGATCAGTCTTCAGGGTCAACCCTTCCCCATCAGGTCTCCCCGGGGGGCCCTCCCCACTCCCACCTGCCCACAGTTTTCCAGCCCATGTGTGTCTCACCTCCTTTCTCTGGCGGCTTGGTCTGCACCGCCTCCGTTTCCTGGCCCTCGATGGTGCTGAGAGGTAGCATCGTGACACCACAGGTGCTCCCTATGGACAGGAGACCAGAGCAGTCAGTGCCTGGGTAGGGCACCCAGATGGCCCGGGTGTGAACCCCAGCACTGCTCTCAGGTGTCGGATGGACTCAGGCAGCTCCATCCCCCCCCCCAAGTCTCCAGGTCCCCAACATCCAAGGGAAGTGTTGGCAATGCCTGCCTCTAGTGTTCTTCCAAGGCCCAGTGCATGATCTGGGGAGAGCATATGGCATGACACCTGGCAAGGGCAAGGGCAGGGATCATGGGTCTGGTGTTTATGCCCCTTTAAGAAAAAGAAGAAATATCTTGACACAAAAAGCTGGGACCCTGAAGGTGAATAACTGTTAACTGGATGTCAAAAGGGCCTGTGGTGTCTGGCATGTGGCAGGCACTAAATAAGTGCGCTCACGGTTCGCATTCCCAGTGCTGTATTTCAGGGCTGTCCTAAAGCTACATTGCAGCTTGACCAAATGGTTCAGACCAGGACCTCGCTTCCCTGGCCTTGGGACCCCTTCTGGTACAGGATGCTTAAGTGATTGCTTCTCAGGATGGCTGTGAAGATGAGGGGACCGGTCCACAGACACCTCACCACAGACCTTTGGGAGGGGCCAGCACTGCAGCAAGGGTACCTAGTAGCAGGCTCAGCTGTGGGGTCCTGGGACCCCGCCTCTACTCCAGCTTTACCCTGGGCAGGGCTTGGACCAGTGTGTCTGGAAGGGGTGGGCTGGGGGTGTTCCAGGCTGCCAGTCACTTGTCAAGAGATCTCAAGGATTAAGTTTGCCAGATATAACAAAAAGACATTACAACAAATACACAGCAAACTGAGATTTGAATTTTAGATACACAAATCATTTTTTAGTATAGCATATCCGAACACTGCCTGGGGCATGTCTACATAAAAAGTCATTTTTTATTTAGTTTTCTAAATTATGTTTAAGTATAGGCAAGTCCCGTGAAATATTTGGAACATACTTATACTAAAAGGTAATTCACTATTTGTCTTAAATTCAGATTGAAGTATGCATCCTGTGTTTTACCTGGCAAGCCCCGATTCAGGGGTTTTTTAACCTCTTGTGCTGTCAGCTTTCCCGTCCATGAAAATGAGGAAAATAAATGATTAAACATGAGGATTAAATATGATTAAATACACGCTCAGAACACACTATCTGGTGACTTAGAGTCAGACCTCTTCTTTGAAGCCTTTTTAAGTTGCTTAAGAGCCATCACAGACTGTCACACATAATCGTGCAAATTTAAGGCGCATCATAGAGTGGGACCAGCCAGCCAGGGACACACACAGAGAAACGCACGTTTTCAGATGAACACTGAGGAAACCAGGGCATAACGACACACCAACATCTGCAGACACACTCCAGGGAAATCTGAGACCCCCACTACTCAAGCAGGCAGACCTGCTTGTCAGTACTGAACGCCCCATTCACAGGCAATCCTGCACACGCACGCACACACACACACACACACACACACACACTCGGGACACACAAAACTGCAGATGCACCAGCTGAAATTACACATCACCCTCCCACACAATTTCCCTCTGGCTGACACCCGGGGCCCATCTCCCGAGGCTGCCCCTCAAAGATGCGCGCCCCAAACAGGCTCCCTGCCCCCACCCGCAGGACGCAGGCGCACAGAGGCGCTGGAGGCTCAAAAGCTGTTTTCCAAGCGCGCTTCTCTGCAAACCTTGTTATTCGTTCTTAGTGAACCCCCAAACCTTTCCGGAGGGACTCCCCGCTCCTCCTCTAAAACTGCTCTATGGGCTCCCCCCAAAGTCATGTTCCTATATTTTTATTCGGCCAGTGAGATAACCGAACCCCTGACACCTAACTGGCCTCTCAGGTGTGCAGACCAACCCCCGTACCTCCCGCCTCCTCCATCCAACTACAGAGTCCCCCGTCTGCCCGTCCTACCCCCTAAAACCTCAACACCAGGACCCGGGCTCCTCCTCCACCTGTCCTGGACGGAGTCCCCGCCACCCCTACTACTGACACCCCAGCCTCCTCTGTCCCCTCCACTCTTCCCTCCTCCCAGTGGCCAGAGAAATCCTCGGACCTGGAGTCGCCCCGTGGCTCACAAGGATCTGAGCATCCCGACCGCCCTCAGGGGAGACGCGGGTTCCTCAAGGGGCCCCACCGCGGGCACCATCGGGTCTCAGGGGCTCCTAGGCAGCAGTTCCTGAGCCCTATTGCCCCGAACGCACCGGCGCATCCTGGCCAGGCGGCCCCGCCCTCCCCGCAGGGACCCCGCAGCACCATCCGGCCGCCCCCTCTCCCCTCCCCCCGACCCCGGCCCGCGCTGCGCCCCCGCCCGGATGGCGCAAACCCTCTAGAGCTGCGGCCTCGGGACTGACCTCCGGACCCGGCTTCTGGCTGGGCCGCTGGGCAGGAGCGGGCAGGCTTGCTCAGCGCTTGTCCTTGGCGCCCGCGCAGCGCTGGCTCCGAAGATGCCCAGGGAATCTGTGGACAAACTCGCAGGAATGAACAGAGCTGAGTGGCTCAGCGTCACGCAAAGCACTCCCCCATCCCGGGCCCCAAACAGAAGTCAGGTGGTTAAAACAGTCTCTGACACCGGCACAGGTGTCTGAGTGTTGACTGCAATTTTATTTTTAGGGAGGAGGGTCGGGGGCCTCATTCGTTAGAGGAACCGGTTAAGGAGGTCGGCATGGGCAGGTTTTAACAGAATGAGAATCAGTTATGCAGGTAATAAGGGTAAGTACTGTTTCTAAACTTATTTGAATATGAGGAGATATATGCCGCACACACCTAGAAAGACATGTATGTAGCATGTACACTGGACCCAAACACAAAATATCTTTTATATACTGTATCACACTCACAGTAGTTCAAGAGTTTCCCTCCTTTTTCTAAACATTCTCGCACTCCCGTATTGACTTCAGTCTGGCATCTATTCAAAGCAAGATCAGTCATCTTTGTTGTCAAGGATGTCATGGCGAAGAGTTTAGCCTATCTGGACCATACAGGCTGTGTCACAGCTACTGGACTTTGCAGGAAAGCAGCCCAGACCCTACCTAAGGATGGACGTGGCTGTGCTAACGAGCCCTTATTTACACTACAGGCTGTGGCTGGATGGCCAGAGTCTGCCCACTCCTGACCTAGAGAATTTTCTGTGCCAGCTCCTGCGGTAGATGAAGCCAAGCTGCCCTCTGGCAAAAGGGCAGTTTGGGCAGAAATGTGAACAGATACACTTTGTTGTTTTTCTTTTGAAAAAGAAATACTTTATGAAGATATGGATCCTGAGAATGAAAAGAGTGTGATATAAAAACAGCCATTGAGCCTTGATTAGGTACAAAATTTGAAATAACAACCTTAAAAAAGCTCTCATGAGCCTTGGGTTTCTCTCCTATACATTGGGGATCATATTAGTTCCTATTTCTTGGACTCTGGTGAAGGTTACACGAGATCATTAAAGTGTTCAGCTCCATATCTGACAGGTGGAAAGTGCCCAGGAAATGTCAGCATTTATCTAACATTATCAGTAACCGACTGGTTAATCTGCCCCAGGCAGAGGGGGGTGTCCTGCGGGCAGGGCACTGGCCACCCTGAGACTCAAACTGCCCAGAGGACCATGCAAGGAGCCAGGAGTCTCCAAGAGCCATTGATAAGATGCTCTGTCTGAAGTGCTTCTTCAGTGTCTCACAGCACCAAGCCCACATCCTCACTTGCTGGGGGCTACACTTTGTGATAATTCTGATAGCCTACGAGATTTAAAGCAGTCCTGAGACAGACCCTTCTGTGTCCATAGAAATATTCTGTATCTGCACTGTCCAGTGCGGTAGGCACTGGCCACATCTGGTCACTTAAACCTGCCCTGAGCGGCTGAGAAACCATGTTTTGAATTTTTTTTTAAGATTGATTCATTTACATTGAAGTAGCCTCATGCAGTTAGTTGGTGATTACTGTGTTGCAGAGCAAGAAAATTATACCTGAATTCCTTCTCAGATGCAAGACCTCATGTGCATCTAGATGTGATGTCCTGAGAAGGACAGGGCATCACTTAGGTGGTATTGAAGAGATCATAGCTTACCCTGAATCTCATTAGGGGGAATGGGTCAAAACAACAACAAAACAACAAAATAAAAAGCCATCAATATGGGGCAGGGTGTGACTCTGGTCTTCAAAATCGTCAGTGTTGTAAGAGGCAAAGAAGGGCTGAGGGGATTTTCCAGCTTAAAGAGACTAAAGATACATTACTAAGAAGCCTAGACGAGACCTTGTGTAAGAGGAAAAAGAACGTCAAAAAAACGTTAGGTATTAAACTAACAAACCAGGAATATGGACATTAGATTAGATGAAAGTGCATGTAAGAGTTAAAAGCCCAAATGTTACAACAGTCTCACACTTACCAAAGAGAATATTCTATTTCTAAGGCCATACACACTAAATACATATGTATATTATATATAATGTATATGTATATGATATATATGTGAGAAAACATGCAAATAGAAAACGTGTTAACAACTGGTGAATCTGGGTGATCTTTGTACTGCTTTGCAAAATCTGTGACTCTTACATGTTTTTTCTAATAAGATTTCTAGAGAGTTCTCCCTGGGACTGCTGCAGGCACTAATAGGAGAGGTGTTCTTGCGAGCATCCTCACCCTGTGCCTCCCCTGACCTCTCCCCGTGGCACCCCTGGTTCCCCAACAGGGCCGCTCCAAAAACTCCCCTCCCACCTGTTAAGAATCCCAGAAGCAGAGCAGACGCCTCATTGGCCAAGGTGAGCCATGTGCCCAGCCTGGAACAATCACGGGGGACCTTGGCATTGCCGGCTCTGATTGGTCAGGGGCATACCTGGAGCTGGTCTGAGGATGGGATCAGATCCATCCGAAGGGCATGGAGACAGGTGGTCCCCCAAGAAAAATCAAGGGTGTTAGTAGCAGAAGGAGGAATGGTGTCCAGGTGGACAAAGCCACAGCTGCCTACGCAGGAGGGACCCTTACGAAACTCATTCCCTCACTTAATCAGCCCATGTGTATACAGTGCCTAACGCTGGTTACATCTGTTCTACACACAGGAGTATGTCATTGAGGAACACAGGAGGTTCCTGCCCCCAAGCACTACTCTAGTAGGGAAAACAGATGATGAACACACAGATACAAGGTATGCTCTCAGGTAGCAATAATTACTCTGAAAAAACTTCAGCAAGGCAAGGGGGTTGGAGAGAAATGGAGAAAAAGTGAGCAAGGGAGGCTTCATGGAGGAGGTGACATTGGAGCAGAGGCAGGAATTAGCAAAGAAAAGAAGGCAGGAAAGAGGGCAGCATCTTCAAGGAAAACTATCCCCCACAAGATGGGGCCACATCCGGAATGAGAGATGGACAAAGGGGCACCCAGCCACCCAGGGGTCTCTGCTGGGCAGAGATGGTGGTGGATGTACCTGACTTCTCAGAACCCAGGGGCCTCTGGCCAAAGGGAGGAAACAAGCAGACTTACCACAGGACAGAACGGCAGGACTCTGAATAACATCGTTCCCTTCATTCTGATGGGCTTCTTTGGTGGATCATCAGTGTTCTCAGAAAGCAGGACTGAGGGAGGAGGAAAGAGGCATGAGGCCATCTTGCCCTCTGAGGCTTGAGAAACTCAATAATAATAAAATCTTCATCGTGAAACCACTGACAAGAGCTAATATATGTGGAGTACTTGCTTTGTGCCAGACATGTATTTAAGTATTTACATGTATTATCTTTTTTGGTTCTTCATAATAACTCTCTGAAATGGCTACTCTCATCATCCCACTTTAGAGATGAGGAAACCAAGGCACAGAGAGGTTAGAACACTTGCTGGAGGTTGCACAGCAGTACCTGCAGACATGCCTTAAATTGCATCCTGAAGACCCACAGGGAACAGACTGGGAATGTCAGTGAGTGAAGGGGCTGGGGTAAGACAACAGGGGTGTCCAGGCCACAGAAAGGAGCCCAAATTCATTCAGCTCTCAAGAGATCACTGAAGGGTCTGAGCAGGGCAGTGACAGGACCTACTGACAGGAGGTGATGTCTGGTGGTTCCATCCTGGGAGCCCCTCAGGACACTCCTTTCCCAGGAAGAGCCAGTGAGAGATATTTGGGGTTGGGATCAGTCTTCAGGGTCAACACTTCCCCATTAGCCTTACCCTGGAGACCCTCCCCACTCCCAACTGCCCACAGTTTTCCAGCCCATGTGTGTCTCACCTCCTTTCTCCGGTGGCTTGGTCTGCACCGCCTCCGTTTCCTGGCCCTCGATGGTGCTGAGAGGTAGCATCGTGACACCACAGGTGCTCCCTATGGACAGGGGACCAGAGCAGTCAGTGCCTGGGCTGGGGACCCAGATGGCCTGGGTGTGAACCCCAGCACCGCTCTCAGATGTTGGATGGACTCAGGCAGCTCCATCCCCTCCCCAAGTCTCCAGGTCCCCAGCATCCAAGGGGAAGTGTTGGCAATGCCTCCCTCCTAGAGCTGCTTCCAAGGCCCAGTGTGTGATGTGGGGAGAGCGATTGCCATAGCGCCTGGCAAGGGCAAGGGCAGAGACCATGGGTGTGGGGTTTATGACCATTTAAACAATGAAGAAATACTACCTTTTTTAAAAAACTTTTTATTTTATATTGGAGTATAGCCAATTAACAACGTTGTGATACTTTCAGGTGCACAGCAAAGCGACTCAGCCATACATATACATGTATCCATTCTCCTCCAAACTCCCCTCCCATCCAGGCTGCCACACAACATTGAGCAGAGTTCCCTGTGCCATACAGTAGGTCTTTGTCGGTTATCCATTTTAAATATGGCAGTGTGTACATGTCAATTCCAGACTCACCAACTATCCCTTCCCCACTGGTAACCGTTAGTTCGTTCTCTAAGTCTGTGAGTCTGTCTCTGTTTTGTAAATAAGTAAAAATGAAAAAATATTATGCCACAAAAAGCTGGGACCCTGAAGGTGAATGTCAGTTAACTGAGTATCAAAAGGGCCTCTGGTGTCTGGCACACAGCAGACACTCAAAAGGTGCACCTCATGGCCATCATTCCTAGTGCGATATTTCAGCCCCGTCCTAAGGCTACAAGGCAGCTTGACCAAATGGTTCAGACCAGGACCTCGCTTCCCTGGACCAAGGGGCCCCATTCTGGTACAGGAGGCTTAAGTCTTAAGACTGCCTCTCAGGACTGCTGTGAAGACGAGGGGGCCGGTCCACAGACGCCTCACCACAGTCCCTGGGGAGGGGGCAGCACTGCAGCGAGGGTGCCTAGCAGCAGGCTCAGCTGTGCGGTCCTGGGGCCCCGCCTCCACCCTAGCCTTACTTTGGGCAGGACTTGGGCCAGTGTGTCTGGAGGGTGCACTGGGGGGTTCCAGCCTGCCGGTCACTAGCCGAGAGATCTCAAGGGTCAAGCTCACCAGATTTTAACAACAACAAGATTACAAGAAATACACAGCACACTGAGATTTGAATTTGAGATACACAGATCATTTTTTACCGTAAGGATGTTCAAACACTGCATGGGTCATGTCTGCATGAAAATCATTTTTTATTTATTTTGCTAAATTATGTTTAAGTATAGGTAAGTCCCATGAAATATTCAGGACATACTTATACTAAAAGGTAATTCGTTATTTATCTGAAATTCAAATTTAAGCAGGTGCCCTGTATTTTACCTGCCATCCCTGATTCAGGGGTTATTTAACCTCTTGTGCTGTCATGAAAATGAGGACTATAAATATTAAGCCTTGGGATTAAATATGATTAAACACACACACACACACACACACACACACACACACACTCAGGACACACTGTCTGGTACCTTAGAGTCAAACCTCTCCCCCTAAGCCTCTTTAAAGAATAAGACCCATCACAGACCCTCACACATAATCGTGCAAATACAAGGTGCGTCAAAGAGCGGGAACACCTGGCCAGATAGACACACACACAATTGTTGGAAACACACATTTTCAGGTGAGCACTGGGGAAACCAGGGCATGACGACACAAGCACACCTGCAGACACACTCCAGGGAAACTCAGAGACCCCCGCCACTCAGGTGGGCAGGCCTGCTAGTTAGTACTGAACACCCTCCTCACAGGCAGTCCTGGACATGCACACACACACACACACACACACACACACACACACACACTCGGGGCACACACAACTGCAGACTCAGAAGCTGAAATTACACATCACCCTCTCCAACACAAGTTCCCTCTGGCTGACACCCAGCGCCCATCCCCAGTTTCACCCAGGGCCCATGCCCCCGAGGCTGCCCCTCAAAGATGCGTGCCCCAAACAGGCTCCCTGCCCCCACCCGCAGCACGCAGGCGCACAGAGGCGCTGGCGGCTCAAAAGCTGTTTTCCAAAGGCCCTTCTCATCTGCAAACCTCTTGTGCGTCTCAGCGAACCCCCAAACACAACCGGAGGGGCTCCCCGCTCCTCATCCCTCAAACTACCCTCTGGACTCCCTGCAGTATCATTTTCCGATTTTCTACTTGGCCAGTTCGCTACCTGACCCCCGATACCCCACCGGCTTCTCTGGTGTGCAGAGCAAACCTGTTTCTCCCGCCTCCTCCATCCAACTACAGAGTCCCCCGTCTGCCCGTCCTGCCCCCTAAAACCTCAACACCAGGACCCGGGCTCCTTCTCCACCTGTCCTGGACGGAGTGCCCGCCACCCCTACTACTGACACCCCAGCCTCCTCTGTCCCCTCCAGTCTCCTCTCCAGTTAGTGGCCAGAGAAATCCTCGGACCTGGAGTCGCCCCGCGGCTCACGGGGACCTGAGCATCCCGACCGCCCTCAGGGGAGACGCGGGTTCCCCAAGGGGCCCCACCGCGGGCACCATCGGGTCTCAGGGGCTCCTAGGCAGCAGCTCCTGCACCCCACTCCCCAGAATTCACCCGCGCATCCTGCCTGGGAGCGCCGCCCTCCCCGCGGAGACCCCGCGGCGCCATCCCGCCGCCCCCCGCCCCGCGCTGCGCCCCCGCCGCATGGCGCAGACCCTTCAGAGCTGCAGCCGCGGGACTGACCTCCGGACCCGGCTTCTGGCTGGGCCGCTGGGCAGGAGCGGGCAGGCTTGCTCAGCGCTTGTCCTTGGCGCCCGCGCAGAGCTGGCTCCGGAGATGCCCGGAGACGCGGTGGACAAACTCGCGCGAATGAACAGGGCTGAGCTGCTCAGCGACACGCACACCCCCCAACCCCCGCCCGCAAACACAAGTCAGGTGGTTAAAACTGTCTCTGACACCAGCACAGGCGTCAGCGTGTTCGCTGCGATTCCGTTAATAGTGGGGAGGGTCGGGGGCCTCTTCGTCCTCGTTCGTTAGGGAAAGCAATTTAGAAGGTCGCCCTGGGCAGGGTTTTTAGTGGTTGAGAATTACTTGTGCAGGAAATAAGAGTACGTAGTATTTCTAAACTTGTTCTTCGAATATGAACAAACACACGCCACACACGGAGGAACACATGTATGCAGCCTGTGCCCTGGACTCAAACACAAAATATCTTTTACACTGTGCATCACAGTCCCAATAGTTCGCGATTTTCCCTCCTTTTTCTATCCATTCTCACACCTCCACCCGTATTGATTTCAGTTTGGCATCTATACGAAGCAAGGTCAGTCACCTGTCTTGTCAAGGAGGTCACGGCAAATACTTTAGAATTCTGGGCCATCGGGTCTGTGTAGCGGCTACTCCACTTTGCATGAAAGCAGCCCAGACGTTAGGTAAGGAATGGGTGTACTTGTGGCAAGAGCCCTTATTTACACAACAGGCTGTGGGCTGGATGACCAGAGTCTGCCCATCCCTGACCTGGAGAATTTTCTGTACCAGACCCTGCAGTAGATGAAGCCAAGCTGCTCTCTGGCAAAAGGGCAGTTTGAGCCGAAAACTGAACAGGCATGTCTTTAAAAAAAAAGAAATATTTTATGAAAATAATATTGAAAAAATAGTGTAATATTGAATCCTGTGAATGGAAAGAGCATAGTATACAAATAGGCACATAGTCTTGAATCTGGTAGAAAATTTTAAACGACAGTGTTTTGAAAAAGCTCATGAGAGCCTCGCTTTTCTCTCCTATAAAATGGGGGTCATATTAGTTCCTGCTTCCTAGGACTCTGGTGGAGAGTAAATGAGATCATCTATGTAAAGTGCTCAGCACCATACCTGACAGGTGGAAAGTGCCCAGGAAATGTCAGCATTTATCCAACATTGTCAGTAAGCGACTGGTTAACCTGCCCCAGGCAGAGGGGTTGTCCTGCGGGCAGGGCACTGGCCACCCTGAGACTCAAACTGCCCAGAGGACCGTGCATGGAGCCAGGAGTCTCCAAGAGCCATTGATAAGATGCTCTGTCTGGCTGTGCTTCTTCAGTGTCTCACAGCACCAAGCCCACATCCTCACTTTCTGGGGGCTACACTTTGTGATAGTTCTGATAGCCTACGAGATCTAAAGCAGTCCTGAGACAGACCCTTCTGTGCCCATGGAAATGTTCTGTACCTGCAGTGTCCGGTATGGTAGCCCCTGAGCACATTTGGCCACTGAAACTTGCCTGGAGACGCTGAGAAACTCTGTTCCGAATTTTATTTATGTTTGACTCCTTTACGTTGAAGTAGCCATATGAAGTTCATGGTTACTTTGCTGTGGGCAAGAAAATCAAACCGAATTCCTTCTCAAATGCAGTTTCCCATAGTATCGCTATTGACATTTGGGGCCAGAACATTCCTTGTGCCGGGGCTGTGCCTGTGCATTGGGGGAGGTGTAGAGGATCCTTGGCCCCTGCCCATTAGAGCCTAGTAGCACCACCACGTTGGACCAACCATAATATCCCTACATTGTGGAGAAGTTCCAGGAGGGGCAGTGGAGTATCACCCCGAATGAGAACTTCTGATCTACCAGAAAACTTCTGAGGAGAAATGAAGGAAAATTCCACCCACAGAGGTTCCCTCATTTTACCTGCACTGGGGGGTTTTGCGTGCATTCCAGCTAAAGGTCTTTTCACACTGGGAGAGTTTACAGTCTTTTCCAACATGAATTTTCTGGTGGTGTGTCAGGGAGGAGACCTGCCCGAAGGACCCCACCTTTGGTGCATGCACACGGCTTCCCTGCCGTGTGGAATTTCCCGTGATTATTAGGAGGTGGGTCTTCGGGGAAAGCTTTCCCATACTCAGGACACCTGTAGGGTTTCTATCTGGGAAGCATGCTCTGATAACTCTGAACACTTGGCATACGCAGGAAGTCTTTCCTCATCCCTCACACTGATAACATATCCTCCCAGAGACTTTTCTGATGCTTGAGAAGGGCCACCTGGCAGGTGAAGGTTCTCCCACATTCCTGGCTTCCCTCCCAGGTGCCTGGCTGGTGAATCCTCTTGTGTTCTAACAGGTGGGAGCCGATGCAGGTTGGGGATATGATCACAATCCTGCCTTGTGGTAGGTTGCAAACATGGCCCCAGTTTTCCACCCTCCCCCATGTCCAAACCTGTTGCCCCCTAAGTGTGCAGTGCCCTCCTCTTCTGAATCTGGACTTGGCCATGGAATTGCTTTGGCCAAAGGGATGCAGGTAAAATATGATTCAAGCAGAAGCTTGAAAAGTACTTGTGAAACTGGTATTTGTTTATCTCTTGCATCTTTACCCCTGCCATGAGGATGAACATGACCAGGCAAGCCTGCTGGAGGATGAAAGATACTTCAAGCAGGGCCAGGTCTCCCCAGTGTCCCAAGAGAAGCCAGCCTGGGTGAGCTGAGGACCAGCATCCACCAGGTATCTGGAGGAGCCCAGAAACCTCAGCAGAGACACCTCCACGACCCCTTGTGGCTTTGCTCCTGAAGTTTGCCAACTAAAGGATGCTGCCCACCATTCCGTACCACCTACAGTTCACCCTGAAAGGAATTCAGGGTGAAGACCTGGGTGAGGCACTCTATGCTCTGGGGAAAGTGGCAGAAATGGCCCTCAGATAATTAGATATTTTCAGGAAAAAAATACTATGAACCAAGATTCTTGCATCTTCCCATACTTAGAAAAGCACTAAAATCATTGACTGAGACATCTGTTCTTCATGACCAACAGGAACCTTGTGCTGAGATGTGTGCTTGACTGCATGGACCCCTTCTCCAAAATCACACAGAAACTGACCTCCTACCTACCTTTTGGAGCAGTTCCTCAGAGCTCTCTGACAGGCTGCTGGGCTATAGTCCTCAGTAAGTCCCCAAATACTGAAACTCACAGCTCTCACATTGTGCATTTTTACTTCAATCGACAATTTATGTGGATTTTGTTGTTGTTGCAGTTAAGTGGCATTACTGTGTCTAAACATAAGTGCTACATGCATATTCCGAGTATTTATGCAATATCTGAAGAGGTAAGTGAATGGACGCTATGAATCTTGGAAGGTATGAATGTTGGAAGATGCTCTTCCACTCACAGTTGTGTGACCATCTGGGAAAGTCCCAGTGTCCACATGTGTGAGGTTATTACCATGATGGTTAAGGGCAGAGACTCTGGAGCCAGCCTGCCTGGGTGTGAATCTCGGCTTGGCTACTTATGATCTGTGTGACCTGAAGCAAGTGACATGAACTCTCTGTGCCTCTGTTCTCTTCTCTTGGAAAGATGGATAATAACAGAACCAGCCATATGGTTGTGAGAATTAAGTGGATCAAAATGTGTAAAGACATTAGCTCAGTGCCTACCACATGGTCAGTGCTCGAAGGTTCATCATTCTAAATATTTGTGTAAAAATGGAGGAGATCCTAGTCAATGGGAGAGAGATACAGTATTGAAGAGTACATTTATTCACTCATGTATTCATTACAGCCTGGTGCCGGGGCTAAGTTAACATAAGAGACCTGGTCAGCGGTGGACACAATATCCATTCTCCTTTGCTGTAATAATAGAAGCTATTAGGTGAGCACATGATTGCCCAGCTAAGGACTGCACTTCCCAGCATCTCTTGCAGCTAGATGTGGTCATGTGACTATGCTCTGGCCAATGAGGTTTGAGGAAAAGTGATCTGGGCATCTTGTAGGAGTTGCCCTTTGAAGGACTAAAGTGTGTCTTCCCCTTCCCTCTTCCCCTCTCCCTTCCCCTGAGCCAGAATGTGGACTGGGTGTGGGGGGTGAGCCCTCTCCAGCCAGGTGGCACAGAGCACCAAAGTTGAAGGACCCTGGCTGCCCAAATCCACCAGTTTGTAACACTTCCCCCCTGGAAGTTTACACACAATCACCATCAGAGAGAAATCAACTGTGGCATATTTAAGCAGCTGTATTTTGGAGTTTTACACCAGAGTAGCCCAGGAAGTGTGTTTTGGGAGCGCGGGGTCTAGGGTGGGAAGCAGAGGAACCTCAGGTATTAGGAAAGGTAGAGGATGCTGAGGCAGCACAGGGGACATTCCCACGCCTTGATCTCCTTGTACTTTGCACGAGGCTTCGAAGGGGAGGTGCGCTTTGAACCAGGTTTCGAAGTTTCAGAAGAAGGTTGTGATTCAAAGTCAGAGTCATTCGATTCCATGTAAAAGGTGAAGCAAACACTTGGCTGGAAGGACAGAGAACAGAGACGAAGGAATAGAATGTTAGCGCCTAGGTAGTGTCCAGTCACCCTTGGTTTGGGGGCTGAGCACGTGCACTCAGGGGCAGCCCACCTAGGGTTGAATTCCTGCTTGGCCACGTACAGCTGGGGATCCTGGGTCAAGCATCCTGACCTTCCCTGGCCTCAGTTTACATTTCTGTATAAAGGAATAAAAATAACTGCTCTCTCATAGAGGAGTGTGAGGACTGAACAAGGTAATCCTAGAAAAGGATCTTTAAATTTAACAATGTTTGCCACTTACTGAGAGCTGGAAACCCGTTAGCTGTGACAACGTTTGCTTTGCTGCTTTCTTAAAACCATCTGCTTTCCTAAAAAAATTAAACACTTCCTTTCAATATAAAGTGTCTCCCACGGTGCTGGCAGCGTGTAGCTGCAGTAATTTCTGAGAGGACTATTATTTCTACCCAGTGGTTATTGAGTATTTACTCTGCTGCATGAATGACATGTCAGGTTCCATTTAATCCTCATGAGGTGGCCTCTGTTCTTATTTCTCCATCCTACAGATGAAGTAACGGAGGTAGGGAGGGACCAGTAAGTTTTCTCACTCTTTATGATCAGACATAGAGGCGGGGGATATCAGGCAGTCAGGATTAGAAGTGAGTATATAACCTCCTCAGAGGACAGACATCTCCCATCATTCATGTGACAGATACTTATATCCCAGGCACTGTTGTAAGCACAGCACAAATGTGAACTCACTTAATCCTCGTAGTAACCCTGTGAGGGGGGTGTTCCTACTGCCGTATTTCACAGATGAGGAAACCGAGGCTCAGAGAAGTTCAGGAACTGGTTCCGGGTCCCACAGCTCGTGGTGGCTGAGGCCGGATTTGAAGCCAGCACTGCTACTCTGGAGTCTGTGCTCTCAGCTTCACCAGGCTGGCACTCCCGGCTGGGAGGCTCAGGGTGGACAGGAAGGCTTTCCCTCCACTCAGTGTCATCACCTGTGCAGAATCGTCCTTTCCCCTATTTCCGGGTTACCTACCCTCCAAACTAGTGACACTGTGGGTCCAGATCCTTCTTGCAGGGGTCGGGGGGGACGTCCTGGACATTGCAGGACGTTGACCAGCATCCCTGGTCTCTACCCACCAGATGCCAGCAGCATCACCCCTTCAATTGTGACAAACAAGAGTGTTTCCAGACACTGAAGGTGTCCCCTGGGGAACACCTCTGGTTGAGAATCACTGCTGCATCCCATGCTTCTGTTCTCGGGGTTGGCGAAAGGTAGGGACCTTCAACCCCTCACACTCCCATGGGCATGTGACCCAGGCTGGGGCAACTGGGGTCCTGCATCTCCTCCGCTGATGCTTGGTTCAGGGGTGAGCACAGGACCTGAAAGGACCAATCAGAATGGTCTCTGCTTCTAGGTTATTTGGTTCATCTACAAGTGTCTCTCCAATGATTTCTTATTAGTTAGTTACATGGAGAAATAAGAATATCAGAAATTCTTAAGTGGAGAAATGGGACAAGCATCTTGGCCGAATGGGTCAAAATTCATATCACCAGTGACGGCAGACAGACCTAGGGTGCGTCTCGATGTGATGTCATGAGAATGACGCGGCATCACTTAGGGGGTATTCCAGAGATTATAGCTATGCTGGAACTCATTCATGGGGAAATAGTAAAAAATAAACCCAATAAAACATGAATATGGGGCAGGGTGTGACTCTGGACTTCAAAATCTTCAGTGCCATAGAGGCAAAGAAAGGCTGAGGAGATTTTCTAGCTTTTAAGAGAGGTAAAGATACATTACTAGGCACAATACCTGCCCTAGACCAGACCTTGTGTAGGAGGAAAAAGAACACCAAGCAGACAGCATGTAGCAAACTATCAAAACTGGAATGTGGACAGAGATAAGATGAAAGTGTGTATCAGGGCTGAATGCATGAAAATAGAAAAAGTGCTAAAAATTGGTGAATCTGGATGATCTTTGTACTGCTTTGCAAAATCTGTGACTCTTACATTCTTTTCTAATAACCTTTCTAGAGAGTCCTCCCTGGGACTGCTGCAGGCACTAATAGGAAACGTGTTCTTGCGAGCATCCTCATCCTGTGCCTCCCCTGACCTCTCCCCGTGGCACCCCTGGTTCCCCATCAGGGCCGCTCCAAACTCCCCTCCCACCTGTTAAGAATCCCAGAGGCAGAGCAGACGCCTCATTGGCCAAGGTGAGCCATGTGCCCAGCCTGGAACAATCACGGGGGACCTTGGCATTGCCGGCTCTGATTGGTCAGGGGCATACCTGGAGCTGGTCTGAGGATGGGATCAGATCCATCCGAAGGGCATGGAGACAGGTGGTCCCCCAAGAAGAATCAAGGGTGTTAGTAGCAGAAGGAGGAATGGTGTCCAGGTGGACAAAGCCACAGCTGCCTACGCAGGAGGGACCCTTACGAAACTCATTCCCTCACTTAATCAGCCCATGTGTATACGGTGCCTAACGCTGGCTACATCTGTTCTAGGCAGGGGGATATGCCATTGAACAACAGAGGAGGTTGCTGCTCCCCAAGAACCACTCCAGTAGGGAACACAGATGATGAACACACAGATACAGGTACGCTCTCAGGTAGCAATGATTACTCTGAAAAAAATTCAGGAAGGCAGGGGTTAGAGAGAAATGGGGCAAAAGTGAGCAAGGGAGGCTTCATGGAGGAGGTGACATTGGAGCAGAGGCAGGAATTAGGAAAGAAAAGAAGGCAGGAAAGAGGGCAGCATCTCCAAGAAAACCATCCCCCAGAGCTGGGGCTACATCCTCAAGGGTACAAGGGGCACCGAGCCACCCAAGGGTCTCTGCTGGGCAGAGGGGGTGGCAGATGTGCCTGAGCTCAGACCCAAGGGCTTCTGGTGAAAGGGAGGAAGCAAACAGGCTTACCATGGGACAGATCGGCACCCGTCTGGCTGACACTCTTGCATTCTTTCTGGGGGGCTTCTTTGGTGCCCCACCAGGGTTCTCAGAAGGCCGGGCTGAGGGAGGAGGAAACACTCGTGAGGCCATCTTGCCCTCTGTGGCTTGAGAAACTCAGTAATAATAAGATCTTCATCATGAAACCATTGACAAGAGCTAATATGTGTGGCGTACTTGCTATGTGTGAAGCATGCTTTTAAGTATTTTACATGGATTATCTTATTTGGTTCTTCATAATAAGTCTCTGAGATGGGTAGTATATTAATCCAACATTAGAGAGGAAACGAAGGCACAGAGAGGTTAGGACACTTGCTGGAGGTTGCACAGCATTGCCTGCAGACATGCATTAAATTGCATCCTGAAGGCCCACATGGAACAGAGAGGGCAGGTCAGTGAGTGAAGGGGCTGGGGTAAGACAACAGGGGGCTCTGGAGATAGTGGCACCCTGGGGAGCCCGTGTCCAGGAGGAAGGGAGAGCTGATATGCAGCTGCCTGTGGGGATGCCTCTGCAGGAAATGGTCAGGTATTTTCTGTCTCCTGTATGATTGTTACAGGCCACTACACATGTGATGAAATACATGGAAAAATACACATGGATTGTGCCAATAGCCATGGGCTAGTTTTGATGTTGTACTATCATCATGTAAGATAGAACTACCGGGGGCAGTTCAGGGCCCGCCCTCCCCAGCAGGAGCCAGTGGGAGATATCTGGGGTTGGGATCAGTCTTCAGGGTCAACCCTTCCTCATCAGCCATGCCCTGGAGACCCTGCCCACTGCCACCTGCCCACAGTTTTCCACCCCATGTGTGTCTCACCTCCTTTCTCCGGCGGCTTGGTCTGCACCTCCTCCATTTCCTGGTCCTCGATGGTGCTGAGAGGTAGCATCGTGACACTACAGGTGCTCCCTATGGACAGGAGACCAGAGCAGTCAGTGCCTGGGCTGGGGACCCAGATGGCCTGGGTGTGAACCCCAGCACCGCTCTCAGATGTTGGATGGACTCAGGCAGCTCCATCCCCTCCCCAAGTCTCCAGGTCCCCAACATCCAAGGGGAAGTGTTGGCAATGCCTCCCTCCTAGAGTGGCTTCCAAGGCCCAGTGTGTGATGTGGGGAGAGCGATTGCCATGGCGTCTGGCAAGGGCAAGGGCAGGGATCATGGGTGTGGGGTTTATGCCTCTTTAAGAATAGAAAAATTATGACACAAAGTGCTGGGACCCTGGAGGTGAATGTGTCAGTTAACTGAGTATCAAAAGGGCCTCTGGAGTCTGGCATACAGTAGGCACTAAATAAGTGCATTCATGGTCAGCATTCTCAGTGCCATATTCCAGCCCTTTCCTAAGGCTACAGGATAGCTTGACCAAGTAGTACAGACCAGGACCCCTCCTCCCTGTCCTCGGGGGCCTCTTCTGGTACAGGATGCCTCTCAGGACTGCTGTGAAGACGAGGGGGCGGTCCACAGACCCCTCACCACAGCCCCTGGGGAGCGAGCGGCCAGCACTGCAGCAAGGGTGCCTAGCAGCAGGCTCAGCTGAGGGGTCCTGGGACCCCGCCTCCACCCCAGCTTTACCCTGGGCAGGACTTGGGCCAGTGTGTCTGGAGGGTGCACTGGGGGGTTCCAGCCTTCCAGTCACGAGCGGAGAGTCCTCAAGGATCAAGCTCGCCAGATTTAACAACAACAAGATTACAAGAAACACACAGCAAACTGAGATTTGAATTTCAGATACACAAACCATACTTTAGTATAAGTAGCTCCCAAACACTGCATGGGACGGGTCTACATAATTATTTATTTTGCCAAGTTATGTTTAAGTATAGGCAAGAAATATCTGGGACATGGTTACACTGAAAGGTAATTCTTTGTTTGTCTGGAATTCAAATTTAAGTATGCATCCTGCATTTAACCTAACAAGCCCTGATTCAGCGGGTATTTAACCTCTTGGGCTGTCAGGTGTCCCCTCCATAAACATAAGGACAATGAATGATTAAACAGGAGGGTTGAATATGATTAAACACATGTCAGGTATTGAGAACACAGCCTGACACACAGTCAGGCAGTTTATGTGTTGGATCCAACTCTGTTGTTATTGGTGGGGGGGAGGGCGGTTAGGAGGCCTCTTCCTCCACCTCCTCTCCCACCCCCACCTTCCCTGCATCACTGTCCCTGATGCCAGGACCTTCCAACCTGGCCTCTGACCTCTGATCTCCTGCAGCGCCCCTCCCCCACCCGTCCAGGCCCTGGTTCTGGGCCAGGTCTTGCCCCCACCTGCAGCCAGACATGAGCCCCCAGAATCACTGGAGGCTCAAAAACACTTTTGCATTTGCAATCAATCACCTTATTCATCAGCGAATCATCATATGTGTCCTCAGCGGACCCCCAAACGCCTCTAAAAGGCTCCCTGCCCCAAGTTGTCCACAAAACTCCCCTCTGGATTCCCCCCAGATAGTTTTCCTATGTTCTCTTTGGCCAATTCTGTACCTGGCCCCCTGACCGCCTCCCGACCATTCCAGTGTCCTTACAGCACCCCCCCCATACCTCCCGCCTCCTCCATCCAACTACAGAGTCCCCCGTCTGCCCGTCCTACCCCCTAAAATCTCGGGACCAGGACCCGGGCTCCTCCTCCACCTATCCTGGACGGATTCCCCGCCACCCCTACTAATGACACCCCAGCCTCCTCTGTCCCCCCCAGTCTCCTCTCCAGCTAGTGGCCAGAGAAATCATAGGACCCTGACTTTCCCCGAGGCTCAAAGGGCGTGAGGACATGGGTTGCCCTCAGGGGAGACGCGGGTTCCAGAAGGGGCCCCACCGTGGGCACCATCGGACCTCAGGGGCTCCTAGAAAGCAGCTTCTGCGCCCCATTGCCCTGAACGCACCCGCGCATCCTGCCTGGTGCCCCACCCTCCCCGCGGAGACCCTGCAGCGCCGTCCGGCCGCCACCCTCCCCCCGCACCCCGCCCCTCGCTGCGCCCCCGCCCTGATGGCGCCGACCCTTCAGAGCTGCGGCCGTGGGACTGACCTCCAGACCCGGGTCTATCTGCGCCCCTGGGCAGGAGCGGGCGGGCTTGCTCAGCGCTTGTCCTTGGCGCCCGCGCAGCGCTGGCTCCGAAGATGCCCAGGGAATCTGTGGACAAACTCACGTGAATGAACGGGGCCGATTTGCTCAGCAACACGCACAAACCCCCAACCCCCGCCCCCAAGCACAAGTCAGGTGGTTAAAACAGTCTCTGACACCAGCACAGGCGTCAGAGTGTTGGCTACAGTTGTATTTTTAGGGGGGAGGGTCGGGGGCCTCTTCCTCCACGAAGGCCCCCAGCCTGCCAGCATCACTATCCTTGTTACTGAGGGGTTCCTACTGGGCCTCAGAATCCGTCTGCTCCCCCAGCGCTCCTCCCCCACTGCCCAGGCCAGGCCTTCCTAGGAAAGGCACAGAGGCTCATGCATCAGAGGCCCTGGGGCCTGGGGACCCCTTGGGGGTGGTTGGGGGACAGGGTGGGTCCTGCAGGATCATCAGGCGCACAATGACTCCCTCCCACGAGGTGGCCTCCTGCCCAGGACTCACACTCCTACTCACAGTGGGATACTTTAGAAACTCAGAGACACCCCTTTGGCCTCGGTGTTCTACTTGTACAAATTAAGACCCACTTGTAGACCCTCAAATACACACAAATGGGCAGTAACACAACCTGAGGCTCAGTAACACTCAGGCACGTGCACGCACACACACACACACACACACAAATGTGCATATACACACAGCTTCAAATACTGGGCACACCAGGCACACACACACGCAGGACACACACGTCTGCACACTTAAAGCTCAAAGGGCACCCTATGGGATACTCAGACCTCCTCTGCCTGACACCCCAGGGTCCACCCTCAGTCTCACCTGGGGACCCAACCCCCCAGTAGCCTCTCGCCTCAGATGCCCCCTATCACTCTGCTTTGGACGCCCCCCAGCTCCTACTCACAGTGGCTCACGTTAAACCTCAGAATCACTCCTTCAGCCTTGTAGGCTTGAAAACATTGAGACCTCCTAGCAGATCAGACAGACAAATATGCGGAAATCCATCCAAAAGCTCAGCAACACCCAGTCGTGCACACACACAGACACACACACACACACTGCAGACACACACCCACACTGCAGTCACAGACATTCCTAGAAAATCAGAGACACCCCCTCAGCTTGCAGGCCTTTTAGAAACAATACCACCCACTCACAGATCCACACACACAAACGTGCAGATGCAGATTTACAGAGCTCAAAACAGCAGACACCCCAGGCAGACATAGACGCACAGACACACACACACACACGCACACACACACACACACGCACACACACACTTGTAGAAACACATATTTTCAAATACTTTGGAAAGCAGGGCATAAAGACACAAACACATCTGCAGACACATCTCAAAGCTGAAAATCACCCTCCAGACACATGATCCCCTCTGGCTGACACCCAGGACCGACCCTAGGTCTCACCCAGGGCCCATACCCCAGAGGCTGCCCCTCCAAGATGCACGCCCCCGGCAAGCTCCCAGCCACCACCCTCAGGCAGGCACGGGCGCGCAAAATCGCTGGAGGCTCGAAAACCCTTTTCCAAGCGCCCTTCTCACAAGCTTCCTCTGGCTCCCCCAAAAGCTTCCGGAGGGGCTTCACGACCCTCCCCACTCCCCAAATGCCCTCTGGACTCCCCCCCACCCAAGTCATTTTCCTACGTTCTATTCAGTCAATTCGGTAACTAGCCCCCGACCCCCAACTGATCTATCCAGTGTCCCACTCCCATACCTCCCGCCTCCTCCATCAAACTACGAAGTCCCCAGATCTGACCCTCCTACCTCCTAAAATCTCGGGACCGGAACCCTGTTCCTCTTCCACCTGACCTGGAAGGAGTCCCAGCCATCCCCTAACCCGGACAGCCCAGTCCTCCTCGGTCCCCTCCAGTTTTCTGTCCTCTCAGTGGCCCGAGAAATCCTCGGACCAGGAGTCGCCCCGAGGCTGAGAAGGGTCTGAGGACTCTGGCCGCCCTCAGGGGAGACGCGGGTTCCTCAAGGGGCTCCACAGCGCGCACACCATCTGGTCTCAGGGGCTCCTAGTCAGCAGCTCCTGCGCCCTATTGCCAAGAACGCACCCGCGCATCTTGGCTGGGCGCCCCAGCCCTCCCCGCGGAGACCCCACAGCGCCACCCCGCCGCCCCCCGCCCCCTACTGCGCACTCGCACAGATGGCGCAGACCCTTCAGAGCGGCAGCGGCGGGACTGCCCTCCCCTCCCGGGTTGTGACTTGGCGCGGGCTTCCCGGGGGGCAGGGGCGGGGCGGGCTAGCTCAGTGCTGGTCCCTGGCATCCTGCAGGGGGTCCAGAAAACGTGCCCGGGGACGTGCAAGACAAAAGCGCGAAAGGAGCCGCTCACGACCATCGCCCCTTTCCTGTCCACATAGATACTCAGGTCGAGTGACTGAAACAGTGCCTGAAACAAAGTATAATGTTGTCAGGGTTTGAGGACTGGAAATCCTGGTCCTGCACCTCCTCTCTGACCCCAGCTTCCCTCCATCACTGTCTCTGTTGCTGGGCTTTCCAACTGGGCCCCAGATAGCCGTCCTCCCCCCAGCGCCCCTCCCCAACAAGTCTAGCCTTCTGTCCTGGACCAGGTCTTCCAGGAGAAGGGAGGTGCGGGTTGACAGGGAAGAGCCTCAAGTTATGCTTCTGAGCAGCAGAGACACAAGGGCCTGGATGCTTGGGTCGGGGGAAGCGGTTACTGGGGGCTGGGGGCTGGTCCTGCAGTATCATCAGAAGCACAGTGACCCCCAGGCAAGCGGTGACCCCTCTCCCAGACGCCCACACACTCACTGCTACTCACAATGGCATACCTTCAAAACCCCCGAGATAACGCCTCAGCCTCCCAGGTCTGCTGGTAACAATTGAGACTCACTTGTGGATGGGCACACAGGTGCAGAAACACACCCCACCTGGGCTGTCTGGTAAGGATGGTCCTTACCCTATGCCTCACTGGCCAGACCTTAATCAAACGGACTACCAGCACAATAGGTGAGAAATGCTGTCCTTCGTTCAGGTAGCAATATCCCAGCTGAGATTCAGGGTTCTAATGTCCTGAGATTCAGGGTTCTAATGTCCTGGAAAGGGGAAGTGGATGTAGAGGAACTTTGGTTTCTGCAAGGGTGGTGAAAACTTCCAACAGGATAAAACATATGGAAAAGAGTATGTCTCCTTCTCCTCCAGCTCTCCCCACCGTGTTCCCTCCTTAGACTAATCCCCACTGGCATTAACGGATTTCTTATCTATGCTTTCAGAGATAAATATTTATTCATTTATTTGTATGCTTAATTATATGTTAATTTATAGGTTTAATTATACATGTATATGCACGTGTGTATATAAAAAATATATTTCATCTGCCACTAGCCACCTGTTTCTTTTTTTACATAAATGATATCCTACTATACACACTCTTGCTTTTGTTTTCTTTTTTTAGCTAACGAATATATTTTGGAAATCTTGCCATATCAGTCCATACAGAACTGCCTCATTCTTTTTGATGGTGGTAGACTATTCCCCTGAATGACTTTACCATGATTTGTTTAACCAAGTCTCCTAAGACTGGATAGTTGGATGCCTTCTGGTTTTTTCTTACTAATAACACTACTGGAATGACCTTCCTTGAAAATGTGTCATTGCACACAACTGGAAGCTTCTCAGGATAGGTTTTAGAACTGAAAGAATTGCATCAGCACGTATGTGCATTTCAAATTTGGGGACAGCTATTGCCAAAGTGCTCTATGCAAAGAGTGCCAGATGAGAACCCAACTAACAATGCATTTGGAGAGGCCAAGTCAGTATATGAACACATTTTTTATTATTTTTTGAACATAATTTTTAATCTTTACCAACTGCTGGGTGAAAACATGGTTAGAAGCAGTTTCATTTCTTTACTATGAATTACCTTTTCATATATCTCACCAATTTTTGATTGGGTCATTGGTCTTTTTCTTATCTATTTGTAAGTGTTCTTTACATATTAAGGATATTGATCTTTCCTCTGTAATGTGTACTGAATGTACTTTTGATCCATTTCTTATTCAAATTTTGACTTTATTTATGGTGTCAGTAAAAGATTTTGGAATAAATGAATGAATGACTTAATTGACTATCAAGTTTCAAGCTTGACCTGCAGATCAGAACTCACTGGGCAGTGCCAGATTCCTGGACAAGAGGGATTGGGTGAATATTAAGGTAATTTGAAAAACCAGACAGACACGAAGGTCAATTAAATATTTGTAGATTTAATGCACACTCCCTATGCTTGCTAAGGCTTATTTGGCTATAATTCAACTTAACACGTCCAAAATTAAATGAACCCTTATCATCCTACTTCTGTCCCTCCCAAGTCATCCTCAACTTGGAACCCAGCACCTCCAGTGGCTCAAGCCAGAATTCATGAAGTCATTCAAGACGCCCCCCACAGGGACTTCCCTGGTGGTCCAGTGGTTAAGCCTCTATGCTCCCAATGCAGAGGGCATGGATTCGACCCTGCATGCTGCACAGTGTGGCCAAAAGGAAAAAGAAAAGGACGCCCACCACTCCTTGGTCTTCCACATCCAGTCCCTAGCACACCCTTTGGCTCAATCTTATTTATGTATCCTGAAGGTATTCAGAAGCAGCAGTCAGTTACCTTTTTCTGTCAAAGGTCTCATAGCAAATATTTTAGCCTTTCTGAACCAATAAGTCTCTGTCGCAGCTAAAAGACTTTGCATGAAAGCAGCCCAGACGTTAGGTAAGGAATGGGTGTACTTGTGGCAAGAGCCCTTTTTACACAACAGGCTGTGGGCTGGATGGCCAGAGTCTGCCCACCCTTGACCAAGAGAATTTTCTGTACCAGCTCCTACAGTAGATAAAGCCAAGCCGCTCCTGGAAAAGGGGCAGTTTGGGCAGAAATGAAAACAGCTATACTTTATTTTTTAAAGATACAGTTGGTGAAAATTTGAATCCCGTGAAGTTGAAAAAATGTAATATAAAAAATAGCCATAGAGCCTTGATTTATGTTCAAAACCTGAAATAATGATCTTTTTTAAAAAGCTCTCATGAGCTTGTTCTTCTCTCCTACAAATTGGGGATCATATTAGTTCCTGCTTCCTAGGACTCTGGTGAAGGGTAAATGAGATCATCTATGTAAAGTGCTCAGCACCATACCTGACAGGTGGAAAGTGCCCAGGAAATGTCAGCATTTATCTACATTATCAGCAACCGACTGGTTAATCTGCCCCAGGCAGAGGGGTTGTCCTGCGGGCAGGGCACTGGTCACCCTGAGACTCAAACTGCCCAGAGGACTGTGCATGGAGCCAGGAGTCTCCAAGAGCCATTGATAAGATGCTCCATCTGGCTGTGCTTCTTCAGTGTCTCACAGCACCAAGCCCACATCCTCACTTTCTGGGGGCAATGGTGTGTAATAATTCTGATAATGTAAGAGATCTAAAGCAGTCCTGAGACAGACCCTTCTGTGCCCATGGAAATGCTCTGTATCTGCAGTGTCCAGTACGGTAGCCTCTGGCCACATCTGGCCACTGACATGTGCCTGGCGGGGCTGAGAAACTGTTTTGAACTTTATGTTTAATTTGTTTACATTGAAATGTCTTTTTGACAGATACAGATTTCTGATAACTTTCGAATCATACCACTGAACTGGGTAAGAAATTAAAGAATTCAAAGGGAAAACCTGATGACTTCATAAATTGTTAACACAAGATTAAGATCAACAAGGATTAGTTCCATAGGACTCAGTGAAGGGATGAATATGTTTTTAATTTTTATGGCTTTTTGTCTGAAATATCACTGGCTTTTAATTTTTGTTTTCTAGACATAAGGAAGCATTTCACTTTCAACTAATTATGACAGCAATTTGGTAAATTACACCTTTGTAAGCAGAAACATTTATATTTTCTCTTTACCTGATCCTTCCAGCATTTGGAAACTCTTAGTATTCTTAGTTTTATGACAACATAGTTATTTGCATAAGTTCAATAAGAATCTATTCTCCTTGTAACAGGACATAAATGGAAACACTTGTTTTATTACCATTGCTTTGACTGGCATGTCATATTTAAGAATATGCACAGAATCAGATATGACTAGACAGCTTTAAAGAACCAAGGTGAACTTTATGGAGCCATAAAGCCCCTTGGAAAAATAACCTGGCACCTTGCTTCAGAGTTCCCAGCAACGCTACCAGGTAAATAAGGAAGGATACCTCCTAGTAGGTGGAGGAATCTCAAGACACGTTGGAGACCTTGAGAAGAGAGGAAACCACCCAGATCTGTAGAAATCGCAGGTGGAACATGACTGGTCTATGGAGAGGACTGCTGACCTCAACTCATCTCACAACGATGCTCAAACACAGGAGAAATTATATTCAGACCAGGACAAAAAGAAGATGGCATCAGAAGTAGACGGCTATCCCAAGATGCCAGACCTGACTCGTATGATTATTTATACTGTTTTTTGATTGTGAGGAGTTTTGCATGTGAATGAAATGTTTTGCTATCATTAGCACAATCCTATGCAGAGTTTAAAGATTATTCCAGTCGTTGGGTTTATGGTCAGTTACCCACATCCACTGCATCTACTACTAGGTTATCTTGGTGGATTTCTCCTGTGCAAGACTCTAATTGGATAGCCCTTAAGAAATTTATTCTAGAAGAAAGAAGTTATACTTCTGTTGGGGCCATTATTTATTTTTTTTATTGAAGTATAGTTGATATATAATATATTAGTTTTGGATGAATAACATAGTGATTCGATATTTTTATAGATTATTCTCCATTTAAAGTTATTACAAAGTAATGGCTATATTTCCCTGTGCTGTATAATACATCCCTGTTGCTTATTTATTTTATACATAGTAATTTGTATCTCTTAACCCCCTACCCTTATCTTCCTCCCCAGTGGTAAACACTAGTTTATTTTCTACATCTGTGAGTCTGTTCCTGTTTTGTTATGTTCATTTGTTTGTTTTATTGTTTAGATGCCACATATAAGTAATAGTATGGAGTATTTGTCTTTCTTTGTCTGACTTATTTCACTAAGGCTAATATCTTCCAGGTCTATCCACGTTGTTGCAAATGGCAGAATTTCATTCTTTTTTATGACTGAGTAGTATTCCATTTTGTGTGTGTGTGTGTGTGTGTGTGTGTGTGTGTGTGTGTGTGTGTGTGTGAGATGTTATATGTGTATAACATCTTTATCCATTCATGTGGGGTTGGACACTTAGGTCACTTCCATATCTTGGCAATTGTAAATAATGCTGCAATGAACACTGGGGTACATGTATCTTTTCAAGTTAGTGTTTTCTTTTTTTTAATATATATATATGTGTGTGTATATATATATATACACACACATATATACCCATGAGTGGGATTGCAGGATCATATGGTAGCTCTATTTTCAGTTTTTTAAGGAACCTCCATACTGTTTTCCACAGTGGCTGCACCAATTTACATTCCGACTAAGAGCACAGGAGGGTTCCCTTTTCTCCACACTTATTATTATTTATAATAATAAGCATTTATTATTTATAGAGTTTTTGATGATGGTCATTCTGACCGGTGTGAGGTGATACTTCATGGTAGTTTTGATTTACATTTCTCTAATAATTAGCAATACTGAGCATCTTTCCGTGTGCCTGTTGGCCATCTGTATGTCTTCTTTGGGGAAATGTCTATTTAGGTCTTTTGCCCTTTTTTTGATTGGGTTCTTTGTTTGTTTTTGATATTGAGTTGTATGAGCTCTTTGTATATTTTAGAAATTAAGTCCTTGTCCATCACATCATTCGCAAATATTTTCTTCCATTCAGTAGGTTGTGTCCTTATTTTGTTGATGGTTTCCTTTGCTGTGCGAAAGCTTTTAAGTTTAATATGGTCCCATTTGTTTATTTTTGCTTTTATTTCTTCTGCTTTGGGAGACTGATCCAAAAAAAAAATTGCTCTGATTTATGTCAAAGAGTGTTCTGCCTTGTCCTCTTTCAGAAGTTTATGGTTTTGGGTCTTACACTTGGGTCCTTAATCCATTTTGAGTTTATTTTTGTATATGGTGTGGGAAAATGTTCTAATTTTACTCTTTCATATGTAGTGTGTAAATTTCCCACCACCACTTATTGAAGAGAATTTCTGTTCCCCATTGCATATTCTTTCCCTTTTATGGTCATAGATTAATTGACCATATGTGTGCGGGTTTATTTGTGGGCTCTTTATTCTGTTCCATTGATCTATGTGTATGTTTTTGTGCCAGTATTATGCTGTTTTGATTACTGTAGCTTTGTAGTATAGTCCAATGTCAGTTAGCATTATTACTCCAGCTCTATTCTTTTCCCTTAGGGTTGCTTTGGCAATTAAGATCTTTTGTGGTTCCATATGAATTTTAGTATTTGTTTTAGTTCTGTGAAAAAACGTCCTTGGTATTTTGATAGGGATTGCATTAAATCTCTAGTTTGCTTTGTTTAGTATGGACATTTAACAATATTAATACTTCCAATGATGAACATGGGGTATCTTTCCATTTCTTTTTATCATCTTCAATTCCTTTATCGATGTTTTATAGTTTTCAGAGTATATAGGTTTTTAAGCTCCTTGGTTAATTTTATTCCAAGGTATTTTATTCTTTTTAAGGCCATTTTAAACAGGATTACTTTCTTGTTTCTCTTTGTGATAGTTCATTACTATTGTATAAAAATCAACAGATTTTTGTATATTAATCTTGTAACCTTCAACTTCACTGAATTCATTTATTAGTTCTAATAGCTTTTAAAATTTATTTTTTATTGAAGTATAGTTGATTTACTATGTTGTGTTAATTTTTGCTGTACATATTGAATATAGTTCCCTGTGCTATAGAGTAGGACCTTGTTGTAATTCTAATAGCTTTGGTGGAGACTTTAGTGTTTTCTGTATATAGTATCACATCATCTGCAAATGGTGACAGCTTTACTTCTTCCCTTCTAATTTGGATGCCTTTTATTTCCTTCTCTTGTCTGACTGCTGTGGTTAGGACTTCCAATACTATGTAAAATAGCAGTGGTGAGGGTGGGCATCCTTGTCTTCTTCCTGATTTTACAGGAAATGCTTTCAGCTTTCACCATCTAGTACGATGTTCCCTGTGGGTTTGTCATAAATGTCCTTTTTTCAGTTGAGGTATGTTCCCTCTATACCCACTTTCATCAGAGTTTTCATCATGAACGGAGGTTGAACTTTGCCAAATGCTTTTTTGGTGTCTGTTAGATGATCATGTGACTTTTAGACTTCCTTTTGTTAATGTGGTGTATCACAATGATTGATTTGCAGATAGTGAACTATGCTTGAATCCCTGGAATAAAACCCACTTGATCCTGGTGTATGATACTTTTTATATATTATCATATTCAATTTGCTAATATTTTGTTGAGGATTTTTACACCTTTATTCATTGGTCTGTAATTTTCTTTTTTGTACTGTCTTTGCTTTATTTGGGCCACTACTCATATTACAAGATGGGACCCCCTCACTTAGCCAATCAAACTACTTGCTCTGACCATAGCCATAAAAATGAATCATGTTTCATACAGATGGCCAACAGGTGCATGAAAAGATGCTAAACATCGCTAATTAGTAAAGAAATGCAAATAAAAACTACAATGAGGTACCACCTCTCACTGGTCAGAATGACCATCATTAAAAAGTCTACAAATAACAAATGCTGGAGAGGGTGTGGAGAAAAGGGAACCCTCCTACACTGTGGGTGGGAATGTAAATTGGTGCAGCCACTATACAGAACAGTATGGAGGTTCCTCAAAAAACTAAAAATAGAGTTGCCATATGATCCTGCAATCCCACTCCTGGGCATATAGCTGGACAAAACTATAATTCAAAAAGATACATGCACCCCAATGTTCATACAGCACTATTCACAATAGCCAAGACATGGAAACAATCTAAATGTCCATCAATAGATGAGTGGATAAAGAAGATGTGGTACTTATATGCAATGGAATACTACTCAGCCATGAAAACGAATGAAATAATGCCATTTGCAGCAACATGGATGGACCTAGAGATTATCAAAGTAAGTGAAGTAAGTCAGAAAGAGAAAGACAAATACCATATGATATCACTTATATGTGGAGTCTAAAATATGACACAAATGAACTTATCTATGAAACAGACTCACAGACATAGAGAACAGACTTGTGGTTGCCAAAGGTAGGGGGTTGGGGGAGGGATGGATTGGGAGTTTTGGATTAGCAGATGCAAGTTATATATAGGATGAATAAACAACAAGGTCCTACTGTATAGCACAGGGAACTATATTCAATATCCTCTGATAGGGCTTCCCTGGTGGTGCAGTGGTTAAGAATCCGCCTGCCAGTGCAGGGGACATGGGTTCGAGCCCTGGTCGGGGAAGATCCCACATGCCATGGAGCAACTAAGCCCACATGCCTCAACTACTGAAGCCTGCACGCCTAGAGCCTGTGCTCCACAACAAGAGAAGTCACTGCAATGAGAAGGTCGCACACCACAGTGAAGAGTAGCCCCCTCTCGCCACAAGTAAAGAAAGCCCACGTGCAGCAACGAGGACCCAACACAGCAATAAATAAATAAATAAAGATATCCTCTGATAAATCATAATGGAAAAGAATATGAAAAAGTATGTATATATACGTGTAACCGAATCACTTTGCTGTACAGCAGAAATTAACACAACATTGTAAATCAGCTATACTTTAATAAAATAAATTTTTTAAATGAATCATCTTTAAAAGTTACTCAAGCTCAATCAGAGCAATGAGGAAAATTTCAGTCAAAGAATATAACTTCCTGTTTTTTAGGAGGGACTGTCCCTCAGTTACAGGATGAATTTATATTGCAAATATCAGGGTATGGTTATTGAAATTTAAGGGTTTCCCTTATGTGGAGGAAAATTAAATCATACTAAGGATAATCAGCTTAATGACTACAGGGAATTGGGCTGGGTGCTTTATGAACAATGCTAATATATCATTTCTCTTAAAGTTAGTGATTGGTATGTAACAGACAGGGACAAACGACCTGGGATATACTGGGCTGCACCTACTGGAATTTCTTGTCTTAAACATTTACTTATGACGCTACCAGCTATATTGCTTGTATTCTGCCTATTTACAATATTGTTATTTCTTGCATTAAGAATTGTGTGACTGGGACTTCCCTGGTGGTCCAGTGGGTAAGACTCCACGTTCCCAATGCAGGGGGCCCGGGTTTGATCCCTCGTCGGGGAACCAGATCCCGCATGCGTGCCGCAACTAAGAAGCCTGCATGCTGCAACAAAGATCCCATGTGCCACAGCTAAGACCTGATGCAGCCAAAATAAATAAATAAATATTTAAAAAAATAAAATAGAATTGTGTGACTGAGCCTCCAATAAATATAATGATGCCTAGGCGCCTCGAAACAACTGATCAAATATATAGTTCCACGTGAGATCTATGATCGTAATAGTGTAATGCTAGATATGGGAAGAAGCAACAAGAGGGAACCATCTCCTGGACCATAAGGGACTAGTAAGATAGGTGGTCCAGAGACATGTATGGCTACCATTAACAGGGCATAGTCCAGCAATAACACATTGAATGGGCTAGCAGTTAAATACTCGCCTGAGCTAGCAACAAACCTTACTAGCGCTGAGGGAGAACTTGGCTATAAAATGCCTCCCAAACCTTGGTTGAATTTATGACCAAGAGGAAGGCACTGCCAACAGAAGAAGGTTCCCCACCACCCACTTCTACAAAAATGAAGTCATTAACCACTTCAGTTGATACCAACAATACATCTGGAAAGTAATTAAGAGTGAAGATCAGGCTGAGGTACGCTATGCTCTGGGAAAACCAGCAGAAAGGCTTTCAGAGAGTTAGATGTTTCAGGAGAAAATTTTAAAAACCACTATTCTTGTATCTTCTCATATTTAGAAAAGGGCTAAAATCATAAGTGACATATGTGTTCCTTGTGACTAACAGTACCCTTCTACCAAGTGGTGTGCGTCATTGCGCATACACGTTCTCCAAAATCACACTGAACCTGACCTCCTACCTACCTTGTGGAGCAGAGTGGCTGTCACTTCAGTCGACAATTTCTGTGGATTTTGTTGTTGCAGTTAAGTGGCATTACTGTGTCTAAACGTAAGTGCTACATGCATATTCCGAGTATTTACACAATATCTGAAGAGGTAAGTGAATGGACGCTATGAATCTTGGAAGGTATGAATGTTGGAAGATGCTCTTCCGCTCACAGTTGTGTGACCATCTGGGAAAGTCCCAGTGTCCACATGTGTGAGGTTATTACCATGATGGTTAAGGGCAGAGACTCTGGAGCCAGCCTGCCTGGGTGTGAATCTCGGCTTGGCTACTTATGATCTGTGTGACCTGAAGCAAGTGACATGAACTCTCTGTGCCTCTGTTCTCTTCTCTTGGAAAGATGGATAATAACAGAACCAGCCATATGGTTGTGAGAATTAAGTGGATCAAAATGTGTAAAGACATTAGCTCAGTGCCTACCACATGGTCAGTGCTCAGGAAACATTCCTTTTTTTTTTTGGCCATGCCATGCCGCATGGGGGATCCTAGTTCCCTGACCAGGGATCAAACCCGTTGCACCTATATTGGGAGTTTGGAGTCTTAATCAGGGAAGTCCTGAAATATTCCTTATTCTAAATATTTGTGTAAAAATGGAGGAGATCCTAGTCAAGGGGAGAGAGATACAGAACTGAAGAATACCCTTACTCACTCACGTATTCATTACAGCCTGGTGCTGAGGATAAATTAACTTAACAGACCCAGTCAGTAGGGACACAATAGCCATTTTCCTTTGCTATAATAATAGAAGCAATTAGGTGAGCACAGGATTGCCCAGCTAAGGACTGCACTTCCCAGCATCTCTTGCAGCTAGATGTGGTCATGTGACTATGCTCTGGCCAAAGAGGTTTGAGGAAAAGTGATCCGGCATCTTGTAGGAGTTGCTCTTTGAAGGACTAAAGTGTGTCTTCCCCTTCCCTCAATCTTCTCCCCTTCCCCTGAGCCAGAGTGTGGATGGGACGTGGGGGTGAGCCCTCTCCAGCCACGTGGCACAGAGCACCAAGGTCAAAGGACCCTGGCTGCCCAACTCCAAAGAGTGTCTACACCTTCGCCCCGAGAGGTTACACACAGAACACCAACACGGAGGACAAATCAATTTTGGCATATTTAAGCAGCTATATTTTGGAATTTTACATCACAGTAGCCCAGCATGCATGTTTTGGGAGCACGGGGTCTAGAGCGGGAAGCAGAGGGACTTCGGGTATTAGGAAAGGCAGAGGATGCTGAGGCAGCACAGGGGACATTCCCATGCCTGGATCTCCTCGTACTCTGCACCAGGCTTGGAAGGGGAGGTGCAGTTCGAGCCAGGTTTCGAAGGTTCAGGAGGAAACTGGGAATCAGAGTCAGAGTCATCCGTTTCCAAGTAATAGGCGAAGCAAACAGTTGGCTTAAAGGAACGAGAACACAGAAGAAAGAGGAGAACGTTAGTGCCCTGGGTAGCATCCCCTCTCCCAAGTGTGAGGGCTGAGCACGTGCACTCAGCGGCAGCCCACCTGGGGCTGAATTACAACTTGGCTACAAACAGCTGGGGATCCTGGGGCGAGCGACCTGACCTTCCCCTGCCTCAGTTTACACTTCTGTATAATGAAGTATAAATAAGTGCTTTCTCAAAGGGGAGTCGTGAGGATTGAACAGGATAATCCAAGAAGAGCATCTTTAACAATGCCTGCTGCTTAGTGAGAGGGTTTTTCTTCTACTCAGTGCCCTCATCTTTGCAAAACAGTTCTTCCCCAAAATGGCCTTAGTGTGGGTTTCTCAACATCCACACCACGGACATTGTGGGGCGGGGTCATCCTTTGCAGGGGATGCTGCACGCTGTGCATTGTAGGAAGTTGAGAGGCAACCCTGGCCTCTACCATCCCTGGCCTCTACCTGCTGTACACCAGCGGCATCACCCCTTCAGCTGTGACAGCTACAGATGTTTCCAGACACTGAAGATGTCTGCAGGGGGGCAAATTGCCTCTGGTTGAGAATCACTTCCTCATCCATACTTCTGTTCTCTGAGTTTGGGGAAAGGTAAGGACCTTCTACCCCACACACTCCCATGGTCATGGGACCCAGGCTGGGGCAATTAGGGTCCTGCATCCCCTCAGCTGATGATTGGTTCAGTGGTGGGCAAAGTACCCAAAATGGGCCAAACAGAATGCTGTCCGCTTCTAAGATTTTTGCTTCATGAAAAATGTGTCCCAACTGACCTCTTATTAGCTAGCTGCAGGGAGGAAACAAAATCAGAAAGTATTCAGTAGAGAAATCGGACAAGTATTTCTTCCGAGTACATCAGCAACGATGGCAGACACACCTCGTGTGCACCTAGATGTGATGTCTAGAAAAGGACAGGGCATCACTTAGGTGGTATTCCAGAGATCATAGCTACCCTGAATCTCATTCACGGGGAAATGGTTAAAAAATAAATAAACAAACAAATAAATAAATAAAACAATATGGGGTGGGGTGACTCTGGTCTTCAAAGTTGTCATAGGCAAGAAAGGTTGAGGAGATTTTCCAGATTAAAGAGGTCTAAAGATACATTACTAAGCACAATACCTGGACCAGAACGGACTTGTGCTGTGGGGAAAAGAACGAAAAAGAAAAGGTAGTATGTAGCTAATTCACAAAACAGGAATATGGACATAGATCAGATGAAAGTGTGCATAAGGATAAAAGCCTGAATGTTACAACAGTCCCACACTTATGTAAGAGTATATTCTATATCTAAGGGGATAGACTGAGGAAGGTATATATAAATATATATATTAGAGAGAACATGAAAATACAAAATATTAACAATTGGTGAATCTGGATGATCTTTGTACTGCTTTGCAAAATCTGTGACTCTTACATTCTTTTCTAATAACATTTCTAGGGAGTCCTCCCTGGGACTGCTGCAGGCACTAATAGGAAACGTGTTCTTGCGAGCATCCTCACCCTGTGCCTCCCCTGACCTCTCCCCGTGGCACCCCTGGTTCCCCATCAGGGCCGCTCCAAACTCCCCTCCTACCTGTTAAGAATCCCAGAGACAGAGCAGACGCCTCATTGGCCAAGGTGAGCCACGTGCCCAGCCTGGAACAATCACGGGGGACCTTGGCATTGCCGGCTCTGATTGGTCAGGGGCATACCTGGAGCTGGTCTGAGGATGGGATCAGATCCATCCGAAGGGCATGGAGACAGGTGGTCCCCCAAGAAAAATCAAGGGTGTTAGTAGCAGAAGGAGGAATGGTGTCCAGGTGGACAAAGCCACAGCTGCCTACGCAGGAGGGACCCTTACGAAACTCATTCCCTCACTTAATCAGCCCATGTGTATACGGTGCCTAACGCTGGCTACATCTGTTCTAGGCAGGGGGATATGCCATTGAACAACAGAGGAGGTTGCTGCTCCCCAAGAACCACTCCAGTAGGGAACACAGATGATGAACACACAGACACAGGTGTGCTCTCAGGTAGCAATAATAACGCTGAAGAAATTGAGCAAAGCAAGGGGTTAGAGAGAAATGAGGCCAAAGTGAGCAAGGGAGGCTTCATGGAGGAGGTGACATTGGAGCAGAGGCAGGAATTAGGAAAGAAAAGAAGGCAGGAAAGAGGGCAGCATCTCCAAGAAAACCATCCCCCAGAGCTGGGGCTACATCCTCAAGGGTACAAGGGGCACCAAGCCACCCAAGGGTCTCTGCTGGGCAGAGGGGATGGTGGATGTGCCTTTCCTCTCAGAACCCAGGGGACTCTGGTCAAGCGAGGAAACAAGCAGACTTACCAAGGGACAGATCGGCAGGAGTTTGGGTGACATCGTTCCCTCTGTTTTGGAGGGATTGTTCAGCAGATCATCAGGAACCTCAGAAGGCAGGGCTGAGGGAGGAGGAAAGAGGCATGAGGCCATCTTGCCCTCTGAGGCTTGAGAAACAATAATAATAAAACCTTCATCACGAACCCTTGACAAGAGCTAATATGTGAGGAGTACTTGCGATGTGGCAGGCACGCTTTTAAGCATTTTACAATTATTAGCTTGTCCGGTTGTTCATTATAACTCCCTGAAATAACTACTATTATCATCTCATTTTACAGATGAGGAAACGGAGGCACAGAAAGGTTAGGGACGTTGCACAGCAGTGCCTGCAGACATGCATTAAATTGCATCCTGTAGTCTCACAGGGAACAGACAGGGAATGTCAGTGAGTGAAGGGGCTGGGGTAAGACACCAGGGGTGTCCAGGCCACAAAAAGAAGCTCCAATTCATTCAGCTCCCAGGAGACACTGCTGTAGGCTCTGAACAGGGGAGAGACAGGACGCACTGACATGAGGGGATGTCAGGGAGGTTCCATCCTGGGTGCCCCTCAGGGCCCTCCCTCCCCAGCAGGAGCCAGTGGGAGATATTTGGGGCTGGGATCAGTCTTCAGGGTCAACACTTCCCCATCAGCCGTGCCCTGGAGACCCTCCCCACTGCCACCTGCCCACAGTTTTCCACTCCGTGTGTGTCTCACCTCCTTTCTCCGGCGGCTTGGTCTGCACCGCCTCAGTTTCCTGGCCCTCGATGGTGCTGAGAGGTAGCATCGTGACACCACAGGTGCTCCCTATGGACAGGAGACCAGAGCAGTCAGTGCCTGGGCTGGGGACCCAGATGGCCTGGGTGTGAACCCCAGCACCGCTCTCAGATGTTGGATGGACTCAGGCAGCTCCATCCCCTCCCCAAGTCTCCAGGTCCCCAACATCCAAGGGGAAGTGTTGGCAATGCCTCCCTCCTAGAGTGGCCTCCAAGGCCCAGTGTGTGATGTGGGGAGAGCGATTGCCATGGCACCTGGCAAGGACAAGACCACGGCTAATGATGCCTGGGTCTCATGTCCCTTTAAGAAAAGAATAGAAATATTATGACACAAAGTGCTGGGGCCTGAAGGTGCAGCTCAGTTAACTTTATATCAAAAGGGCCTGTGGTGTCTGACATACAGCAGGCACTCAATATGGGCACTCATGGCCAGCATTCCCAGTGTTGTATTTCAGCTGTGTCCTAAGGCTACACTGCAGCTTGACCAAATGGTTCAGACCAGGACCCCTCTTCCCTGTCCTCGGGGGCCTCTTCTGGTACAGGATGCTCAAGGGATGGCCTCTCAGGACTGCTGTGAAGACGAGGGGGCGGTCCACAGACACCTCACCACAGTCCCTGGGGAGCGGCCAGCACTGCAGCAAGGGTGCCTAGCAGCAGGCTCAGCTGAGGGGTCCTGGGACCCCGCCTCCACCCCAGCTTTACCCTGGGCAGGACTTGGGCCAGTGTGTCTGGAGGGTGCACTGGGGGGTTCCAGCATTCCAGTCACGAGCTGAGAGACCTCAAGGATCAAGCTCGCCAGATTTAACAACAACAAGATTACAAGAGATACACAGCAAACTGAGATTTGAATTTCAGATACACAAATCATACTTTAGTATAAGTAGCTCCCAAACACTGCATGGGACGGGTCTACATAAAAAAACCACCCTTTATTTATTTTGCCAAGTTATGTTTAAGTATAGGCAAGAAATATCTGGGACATGGTTACACTGAAAGGTAATTCTTGTTTGTCTGGAATTCAAATTTAAGTAAGCACCCTGCATTTTACCTAACAAGCCCCGATTCAGCGGGTATTTAACCTCTTGTGCTGTCAGGTGTCCCCTCCATAGACATAAGGACAATGAATGATTAAACAGGAGGGTTGAATATGATTAAACACATGTCAGGTATTGAGAACACAGCCTGACACACAGTCAGGCAGTTTATCTGTTGGATCCAACTCTGTTGTTATTGCTGGGGGGGAGGGCGGTTAGGAGGCCTCTTCCTCCACCTCCTCTCCCACCCCCACCTTCCCTGCATCACTGTCCCTGATGCCAGGACCTTCCAACCTGGCCTCTGACCTCTGATCTCCTGCAGCACCCCTCCCCCACCCATCCAGGCCCTGGTTCTGGGCCAGGTCTTCCAGGGAAGACAGAACCTTATGGAAGAAGATCCCCAGGTCACAGAGCTTCATGCTTCAGAGCATCTGAGGCACAAGGGCCTGGCTGCCAGTTCAAGTGTGGCTGGGGAGTTAGGGCTGGCCCAGCAGGACCATCAGACACACGATGACCTCCCAGGAACTTGGTGATCCCCCATCAGGGACTCACACGCACACTCCAACACCCCACGATGTTCTCTGAAAACCTCTGAGACACCCTTGGAGCCCACAGACCTATTTTTAAAAATTGAGACCCACCAGTAGATACACACACACACACACACACACACACACACACACACACACACACACGCTTGGGACACACACAACGGCAGATGCACAACCTGAAAATACAAGTCACCCTCTCCAACACAATTCCCCTCTGGCTGACACCAAGGGCCGATCCCCAGTCTCACCCATGGCCCAACTCCCAGAGGTGCCCCTCTAAGATGGGCACCCCTGGCATGCTCCCAGCCCTAACCCGCAGCGAAGCAAGTGCACGCGCAGAATCACTGGAGGCTGCACTGCCCTTTGCCAAGTGTCCTTCTCTTAAGTGAATCTCCATAAGCTTCCTCAGGCGCCCCCCCAAAGCCTGCAGGAGGGGCTCCACGTCCCCCGAATGGCCCTCTGGTTATTCTTTTAGGCCAATTCCGTACCTGGCCCCCTGATCCCGAAAAGACCTCTCCCAAAGTATCCCCTCCCCCCATACCCCGGCCTCCTCCATCCAAGTACAGAGTCCCCCATCTGCCCGTCCTACCCCCTAAAACCTCAGGACCAGGACCCGGGCTCCTCCTCCACCTGTCCTGGACGGAGTCCCCGCCACCCCTACTACTGACACCCCAGCCTCCTCTGTCCCCTCCACTCTTCCCTCCTCCCAGTGGCCAGAGGAATCCTGACCTGGAGTCACCCCGCGGCTCACAAGGATCTGAGCATCCCGACCGCCCTCAGGGGAGACGCGGGTTCCTCAAGGGGCCCCACCGCGGGCACCATCGGGTCTCAGGGGCTCCTAGGCAGCAGCTCCTGCGCCCCATTGCTGCAAACGCAACCGCACATCCCCGAGGAGACTCTGCAGCGCGATCCCGCGCTGCCCTGGCCCCAAACTGTCCCCGCCCTGATGACAGGGACCCTTCAGAGCTGTGGCCGCGGGACTGACCTCCCGACCTAGGTTCTGGCTGGGCCGCTGGGCAGGAGCGGGCAGGCTTGCTCAGGGCTTGTCCTCGGCACCGGAGCAGCGCTGGCTCCAGAGATGCCCAAGGAGGCGGTGGACAAACTTGGGTGAATGAACGGGACCGAGTTGCTCAGTGATACGCACAAACCCCCAACCCCCGCCCCCGAACACAAGTCAGGTGGTTAAAACAGTCTCTGACACCAGCACAGGCGTCAGAGTGTTGGCTACAGTTGTATTTTTAGGGGGGAGGGTCGGGGGCCTCTTCCTCCACGAAGGCCCCCAGCCTGCCAGCATCACTATCCTTGTTACTGAGGGGTTCCTACTGGGCCTCAGAATCCGTCTGCTCCCCCAGCGCTCCTCCCCCACTGCCCAGGCCAGGCCTTCCTAGGAAAGGCACAGAGGCTCATGCATCAGAGGCACTGGGGCCTGGGGACCCCTTGGGGGTGGTTGGGGGACAGGGTGGGTCCTGCAGGGTCATCAGGCGCACAATGACTCCCTCCCACGAGGTGGCCTTCTGCCCAGGACTCACACTCCTACTCACAGTGGGATACTTTAGAAACTCAGAGACACCCCTTTGGCCTCGGTGTTCTACTTGTACAAATTAAGACCCACTTGTAGACCCTCAAATACACACAAATGGGCAGTAACACAACCTGAGGCTCAGTAACACTCAGGCACGTGCACGCACACACACACACACACACAAATGTGCATATACACACAGCTTCAAATACTGGGCACACCAGGCACACACACACGCAGGACACACACGTCTGCACACTTAAAGCTCAAAGGGCACCCTATGGGATACTCAGACCACCTCTGCCTGACACCCCAGGGTCCACCCTCAGTCTCACCTGGGGACCCAACCCCCCAGTAGCCTCTCACCTCAGATGCCCCCTGTCACTCCCCTTTGGACCCCCCCAGCTCCTACTCACAATGGCTCACTTTAAACCTCAGAATCACTCCTTCAGCCTTGTAGGCTTGAAAAAATTGAGACCTCCTAGCAGATCAGACAGACAAATATGCAGAAATCCATCCACAGAAATACAGACATGCAGACACACAGACACACACACCTGGAAAATCGGAGTCACCCCCTCAGCCTTGCAAGCCTTTTAAAAACAATAAAACCCACTTGCTCCCCACTTACAAATGTGCAGATTCAGATTCACACAACTTCAAACCACAGGTAACCCATGCAGACACACCCACACAGACATACACACACACACTGCTTTCAGATAAACAGGTTGGACACTGGGGCATAAAGACACAAACACACCTGCAGCCACATCTCAAAACTCAAAATCACCCTCCAGACACATGATTCCCTCTGGCTGACACCCAGGACAGACCCAGGTCCCGTTGCCCAGAAGCTGCCTCCTTTCACATGTGCGGACCATTCATGCTCCCAGCTCCCCGGACAGCCGGACACTTATGTGCATAACCACTGTTGGCTCAAAGGCCGTTTTCCAAAAGCCCTTCTCATTCCCAAAACTTCATATGCGTCCTCCGAGAACCCTCTTTCCGCAGCTCCAACGCCCCCTAAACTGCTTCAGGTATTCCCTCCAAATCATTCAACCATGCCCCCAGCCGGCCAAGTTCGTAAGTGGCTCCCTTAACTCCCAACTGACCCCTCCAGGGTCCTGGAGGCCCCTTAATAACCGTCTGCCACCGCCATCAGATTAGCATGCCCCTCACATAGTGAAGACATGAGCTCCCCAAATTCAGACACACAATCAGACTCTGCTGCAGTCACACACCCACACAGAGACACACACACACCTAAGTACCCATTGACTCCACCTGTCAGACAAAAATGCACACCCTTGGGCACAACTCCGCAGAGTCAGACGCAGACTCACACAGACGCCTCACAAAGTCAGAATTCGTGCTGTGTGGAATCCAATTAAAATCTCCCACCCTGGGACGGACAGACAAGGCCACACACTCCCCGGACCCCCGCAGAGCCACACCCCCCACCTTGACACAGTCACCTGCTGGCAAGCCAGTCACTCACTCACACCCACGCCCAGACCCTTCACCCTCAGAGACACAACAGGTCAGGAAGGGGTGGCCGAGGACCCGCCCGCTGTCAGCCCCATTAGCGCGCAGCCGAGCCATCCCCGCTTCCTCCACTGGCCGATACAGAGCCCTCCCCCCAACACACACACACACACACACACACACACACACACACACACACACACACACACACACACACACACACACACACACACACACACACACACACACACACACACACACACACACACACTGTTCCTCTCCCAACCCACCTCCCATCCTCCCTGCCGAAAACTCACCGCTCGTCGTACTGTCTGCCTTCCCTCCGAGCCGAATGCGGGTGGGCGGAATTCAAACCTGGACCAAAGCGCTCCGAGAGCCGCCCACCGAACTACCTGTCCCAGAAGGCACCGCGCCTCGCCGCGCTAGTCGCTCCGTGTCTGCTAAGGAGCTCGAGCCCGGGTGGCGCTCGAGGACCTCTGGGAAATGTAGTCCCGAGACCGAAGGGGGCGGTCCAGGGACGCCAGAGTGGCGGAGGTGGGAGCAAGAAGTGGCACGCCTCACTCCTTTCACCCCAGCCCTGGGTTCCTGCAGATGGAGGGAGCATGGGGGGGAGGGGGCCTTCACGCTCTGCACCTCATCCCCTTACCAGGAGGCAAAGTATTAAATAGCATAGAGGTCCCTAGAGACCCTGCCTCAAAACTTCCAGCACCCCTCGGCAGCCTTGTGCAGCCAAGAGCTACGTGCATCCAATGAAAAGCAAAAAACAACAAAAAAAAACTGCGTTCAACAAGATCACAAGTTTATGCTCATTTTATATGAGTAATTTAAAAAATAGATTTAAAATAGCACTTTTAAAATAGATTGCCGTTTCTGATGGAGAAATTTGAACACGGGGTATTTGGAGATATTAAGAAATTATTTTAAGCGTAATAGTGGTATTGGGACTAGCTTTTTAATTTTTATTTGTTTATTTATTTATTTATTTATTTATTTGTTTTTGTGGTACGCGGGCCTCTCACTGTTGTGGCCTCTCTTGTTGCGGAGCACAGGCTCCAGATGCGCAGGCTCAGTAGTTGTGGCTCACGGGCCTAGTTGCTCCGCGGCATGTGGGCTCTTCCCAGACCAGGGCTCGAAAGAGTGTTCTTCTTATGTTTTCTTCTAGGAGTTTTATGGTTTCCAGTTTTACATTTAGGTCTTTAATCCACTTTGAGTTGATTTTTGTATATTGTGTTAGAGAATGCTCTAACTTCATTCTTTTACATGTAGCTGTCCCGTTTTCCCAGCAGCATTTATTGATGCTCTATTTTATATTCTTGCCTCGTTTGTCATGGTTTAATTGACCATAGTGTGTGGGTTTATTTCTGGATTCTCTGTTCTGTTCCATTGATCTCTGTGTCTGTTTCTGTGCCAGTACTATGCTGTTTTGATTACTGTAGCTTTGTTTACTGAAAATTTTGAATCACTTGCCCCTAAGTATGCTAATTCTTTCTTATCCTTGATTAATTCTGCTTCTGAACCCCACTAATTAATTTTTCAGTTCAGTTATTGTATTCTCTAGCTCCAGTGTTTCTACTTGGTTCTTTTGCTTGTTTGTTTCTCTTTGTTGATATTCTAATTTTGTTCATGTATAATTTCCCTGGTTTCATTTGGTTGTCTACCCACGTTCTCTGGTAACTCACTGAGCTTTTTAAAGATGATTATTTTTAATTCTTTGTAAGACAGTTCACAGATTTCCATTTCTACCATGTTGGTTACTGGAGATTTGTTTTCTTACTTTGATTGTGCTGTGCTTTCTTGATTATTCATGTTCCTTGTAGGTTTGCTTTGTTCTGTACATTTGAACAAGTAGCTACCTCTTCCAGTCTTTATGGGCTGGATTTGACTTAGAGAGATCTTCACCAGCCAGCAATTCTCAACTTGAGGCAAGAGAGAAGCCAACCCTTCAGGGAGCCCTAGTTGAGTCTCCAGATACATGACTATAACACATGAGTGACTGTAGACAAGACAGCAGAAGATCCTAGCTGGGTCCAATCCAGTCTGCAGAACTGTGAGCAAATGTATGATTGTTGGTTGTTATTTTAAGTCACTAAGTTTTGGAATTGTTACATGACAAGAGATAATCAAAATAAGCAGTGACCGACCATATTTCTACTTGTTAATTAGGGCCAACCTCAGTTATCATCATAATCTTCTTTTTGCCTATTTGTCTAGTGGTCAGAGAGGGAACCCCAGAAGGCTAGGGGACAGTCTAGCTCCAGTTATATGGAACTATTGTGTCTCCAGCTGTAAAAGTTCCCTTGGGTAGTAAGAGTTCTAAATCAACAGGCTCCCTGAAACAAGAATTTGGAGATTGGGTAATGAGATGCAATGGAAGAAAGTACACCTCTGTTTTCAATTCTTTGTTCCTGGACTTTTGTCTTCCAACTACAGACAGTAGGTTTGGGGCATATATCACATTTGGCAAAACAGCTTTCCAAAGTCAGATGGTGGCTTCTCTCATCGAAGACCATGGCTTAGTTTTCCTTAGGATATACCTAGGATGTTTTTTAGGGATTATACAGGTGTGTGGGATATAAATCATGGGAAGAGAATTCCTTGGTTAACAGCAAGGTATTGAGGTTCCATTAATGTCTCTGATTCTTCACTCCTCTCTGTCATGTGCCTTTAACTCCTTTCCTAAAGGTGGAGTATATTCCCCACCCCAAGTGACTTGCTTTGGCCAACAGAATGAGATGAAAGTGACAGTATACTAGTTCCAAGTCTAGGCTTCAAGAGGCCGTGGGTATTTTCACTTGTTCTCTTGCATTTTGCCGCCACCATAAGGAGGTGGTCCACTAGTCTCAGGAGGATGGGAGTTGCTTGAGTCTCCCAACCCCAGCTATTACTGGCCGACGTCAGCTGACAGCCAGCCAATCCTCAGGCACATGAACCAGCCCAGCCAAGGTAAGCAGAGCCCTCTCACCGACCTGATCCTAGGTGTGGGAGAAATAAACATTTATTGGGTGTCATCGAGGTTTTGTGGGTGCTTGTCATGAGCATCATTCTGACGGATGACTGCTACATATGGTGCCTAAGTGCTGTATGCAACACACAGGAAGCCCACAGATGTTGAGAAGAGGCTGGTGGGGAGGGAAAGGAAAATCTAAATCCAGAACACATCACTGTTCCATTGAGGATAAAACATTGCCCTCTCTGTGATGAAAGGGGCTTGGTGTGATCAACCTACCCCCAGATGTCTGGCTGTTTGGAGGGTGGACATAGTACCAGTCCTGGCTTCATCCTCACTCATGCCTTCCCAGGGGAGGAATGAGTTAAACCAAGTGAAGAATCAGGAAGGTACAACTAGGAGATGTAGAGCCCAGTTCTCGGGAGCTGGCTTGCCTGCAGACAGCACATTACATCTTAATTGCTGTTCACCTTGCAATGCTCCCAACCCCAAGGATGAGTGTTTGTTTAGGTGCAACATCCACTGGTCCTTGGAAGGTTTGTTTATCAACAAATGGATTATCTCCATAAGGCACAGGTGTTATGTTTAACAGAGTCCTTCCTCAAGGGTCCCTGGACTCTAGTGACATTGTCTATAAACAGACTCAAGGACGTTGTGACTCCAGTATGGTGGCCCTAGTCAGCCTCTTTTGGACCTAGACTTTGGCTTATTTTGTTATATAAATCCTTTGTGGGGGCATCACATCCATGAATCTGTGTCAGGACTCCCATCCCCCCCAGGATCCGATTACACCAGCCATGCTTCCTCTGAGAAGCGGCCCCCTTTTCAATACTCAGTTTCTTCCCATTGCCAAGAACATCAGAGAGCATTTCAACGGCTGCCCCTCCCACGGGCAGCCCCCACGACTTCCTCTGTGTGGGATGGAAGTGGTGAATGAGGAGTGTTTTCAAGGGTTTGGAGCTTCAGGGTGGTCTCAGTGTTTCCGAGTCTCCTAGACCCACCATTCTGATCGCCAGGATCATGTTTCCCTAGGGCTGCCCAAGCTTTTCACATTGGGAATAGGGCAAGGCTATGGGTTTAACGGACCAAAGTCAGAGCCCTGCAGGTTAAAGGTAGAAACCCACCTGTACCTCTGATCTCGACACTCTTCATAGTCTTTTTTTTAAATTGGAGTAAAATTGCTTTACAGTATTGTTAGTTTCTGCTGTAGATCAAAGTGAATCAGCTATATGCATACATATATCCCCTCTGTCTTGAGCCTCCCACCCCCAATCCCACCCCCAATCCCACCTCTCTAGGTCACCACAGAGCACGGAGCTGAGCTCCCTGACGACATCCTTCATAGTCTTTGGATTTGTTTGTGACAGCTGCCATCAAGCCCTTCACCCCAGGAAGCAGGTGACTCCAGATGACCGACCATGGGCAGTACTTAAATATTTTAAGGCCACATGCCTTGGTCTTTGAGTTTCCCATTCCAAGGCCCAATACTGCATGTTTCCAAGTATCCCAATTTCCCTCAGGGTTTATTATCTCCAACCCATTTCTGCATCCATTTCTGTATCAGTTAGGACTCTTTGGGGTTATAAATAACTATCTATGGCCAAGTAAAGCAAGTAAGGAATAGCCTGGAAGGATAATGGGTACTCAGAGAATCAAAGGAAGAACTAAACAATCAGGCCTCAGGAAGGACAGTTACCAGAACAGCTCTTGGCTATCTCTGTAGCAGGAATTCATGTATGGTCAGTGCTGCCACTGGGATGACTTCTGTGTGCCCTTCTGCTCAGGGAGCCTGATTGGCACAGGGAAGGGGCAGGGCACTGTGGCATTCCCACAAGACTCGGTGGTTCCCAGAAAGGGGAAATGATTTGGGGCTGCTGAAAACAGCAAAACACTACACTAATAACAAAGCCAGCTCAAGTGCAAGGACGATTATTGTAATGAGGCAGGACTTCTTAGGGAACCCAAAGGTAGGCAGTTCAGCCAGGATCCCCAAGGCACTGGGGTGGGTGAAGCACCAGGAACTAAGTTTCCCTCTGGCACGTGGCCTTGTTCACCAACACACCCAGCCCCAGCCTGTGTGACCACCCAGGTGGCCCTCAGTCCGAGTCTGACTGGACACGGGGAACCCATGGGTACCAATAAGCTGAGGCCAGGGAAGGGTCAAACCTCAGGGAATAAACATGGCAGGGGCATAGTTACCCCTGCAAGTGAGGTGCGGGTGGAGAAAAGAATTCCCTAAATGCCCGTCAAGCAACTCCAACGACCCTCACTTCCTTCCCTTCCTAGACTTCCTTTCGTAGTCTTAAAAGAGAATTGACCCTCGCACCCTGACCGACGCTGGTGCCCCTTATCGTAGAAGGATCACCGACGCTGTGACCACCCTGGAGTCAGTCAGGCACCACCAGGGGTAACCATCTAACCTCACGGAAGAGTGAGGGACGGACACTTTAAAGAGACTCCACAACAGCAACGTGTTTTCTATGTTACAGGATCATTCTTGTTTTTGAGAAAATATTATATAGGATTAAAATTTTAAATGCAGACTCAAGTAACTGAAGCATACTTGTTGCGGTTATTATCAAGTTTAAAACACTATTGGAGGGGCTTCCCTGGTGGCGCAGTGGTTGAGAGTCCGCCTGCCGATGCAGGGGACACGGGTTCGTGCCCCGGTCCGGGAAGATCCCACATGCCGCAGAGCAGCTGGGTCTGTGAGCCATGGCCGCTGAGCCTGCACCTCCGCAACGGGAGAGGCCACAGCAGTGAGAGGCCCGCGTACCTCAAAAAAAAACAAACAAAAAAACCACTATTGGAGGGCTTCCCTTGTGGCGCAGTGGTTGGGAGTCCGCCTACCGATGCAGGGGACGCGGGTTCGTGCCCCGGTCCGGGAGGATCCCACATGCCGTGGAGCGGCTGGGCCCGTGAGCCATGGCCGCTGGGCCTGCGCGTCCGGAGCCTGTGCTCCGCAACGGGAGAGGCCACAACAGTGAGAGGCCCGTGTACCGCAATAAAAACAAAACAAAACAAACACTATTGGAATATACGTTTTAATTTTATTCGTGCAGTTAAAAATGTGGGATCGTGTAGTACTAAAAGATCCCTTAGAAGTAACTCTTGATATATGCAATAATTAAAACTGGAATAAGATTTGTAAACTAACCCTAAAGGCCTAAGGAGACGCTAAGTTTTGGGATTTTTAACCACCCCGAACACTTAAAATGGACAAAAGAAGAGACTGAGAAGTATCTTATTTTTAACTTTATTTTTATTGTTGACACTATTACAGATAGATAGAACGACCACAACCATATTAACAAACCAAAAACCTGTGCACAGAAACAAGATGAAGAAAATATATGAAGATGTTAACCACAGTCTTTGGATGATGATAATATGGGCGAGTTTCTCTTCTACACTTCTGTAACTTCCAAGTCTCTGTAATGAACACATACCGTGTTTATAATGGAGATACATGTAATAAAGGTAGGTTCCCAAAACACTGTGAGAAAGCCTGTCCCAGGTAACCGAGACAAAATACTTAACTGTAATCCCACAATGACCACACACCACTTCCTCACTGCTTTCTGTGTCTCTTCCCATCTTTGACCCTCTGCATACTCATCACAAACACCGCAGTCATCAGACTGTGCACAGGTCAAGGTGTCAACAGCAATGGTTGTTGGGTGTCGGGAATATGGATGAATTTCTTTTCTTTTGCTTTGCTGAATCTCCCCGAAGTCTGCCATAAGTATGTACTATATTTGTAATGGAAAAATACATACGTAAGATTTAGTACCAAAACACCAAAGATCATTCAAGGAATCTGAGACAAAACGTTTAACCGTAATCCCATAACGACAATACTCTTTTAATTATTTTCCATATTTTTTTCATTTTAGACTTTATGCACATGTACTCAACACTGTCATAATCACAAGCTTGTGCACTGACATGAGATGGAGAAAACAGATCAAGATGTGAACAGTAGTTGTTGGGTGTTGGGGATATGGGCGGCTTTTCTAATTTATTTTGTGTTTTCCAATTATTCCTCTGGGTACGTATTATGCTTGTAATGGAAACAAACATAATAAGCTTTGTTATCAGGACACTACTGTAAGGAACATCTGAAAACATTAAGATGAAAGTGTTTAACCATAATTCCACAAAGGTAACAGTTATTCTGAGTACACATTTGACACAGTTATCATCATAAACCTGTGCACAGAAACGAGGATAAACAATACAGTGAGGAGTGTATCTGTCTTTGGATGGGGGGTATATGGATTTTTTTCCCTCCACTTTTCTGTATTTTCCAAGTGCCTGATAATGAGTTCAAATTATGTTCACAATGGAAACGTGATTATAAACTTTTTAGTAACACTACGAAGAAGAACATTCAAGGAATTTAAGAAAATAATGCTCGACTATAAGCCTACAACACCACCACCACGACAGCTTTTGACTATAAGCATACATTTTTAAACAGTTATAACTGTAGTATAAATATAATTCTGTGTCCTGTTTTTTCCACTTAGTATTCCGTAAATATATTTCCATGTTGCTACATAACTCTCCATGATTATCATTTTTAAACAGCTGCATTAGGAGTCCACCGACAAGTTCCCTTAATTGTCCTCCTATTTTTGGCATTAAGTTGTTCCTAATGTTTCACTAAGCAAAGGCTGGAACAGACACCCTGACATTTGGCAAGTGGCTTTCTGAAGGGTTCTACCAGTTAATACTGCCATCAGTGGTGAACACAGGTTCACGCCACCGATGCTGACACCGGCCCCCACCTCAGGGTCCTCCTCTGAGGCCGTGCCTCACTGTCCCTCAGCTCTCTCAGGTGTCCAACCTCGGGTCTTCACATGCAGCTGGCCCTCGCCTACACCATGCCATCAAAATGGCCCCTTCTTCTCAGAGGCCCAGGATACCCTGCTCATTCATTCTTCCCATCCTGGCCTTCCCATCCCCGCTCCTGATGTTGCTTCCAACTGCTTCCTCACCCTCCGAGGTCTGGAGACGTTATCAGGACTCCCCCTTCTTTGGCTTACTCTTTTCTGCTTCCTGCTCTCACCCTACCAACCTCCTTCGACTTTGGCATTCCTTCCAGCTGCGATATGCTCTCCCCGAGCCCTAACCGTGCGGACCTAGGAGAGGGAGATTTAAACACATTTCCCCAGCAGGTACTTTAACTTTGCTCGCCCAAATAATCTAGCTCTTATCTTCTGCTCCCTTAGTCTACCAGATCCTCTTTAAAATTTTTTTTTAATTTTAATTTTTTTTTTTTCCAGCCAACTCAAAGCCAAAAAGAGTTCTTAATAGTCATTACGCAAGGGGCGGGGAAGCAAAGGGAGAACAGGTGGTCCACAGAACAGGACACAGGAAACCTCGAGCTGTGAGGTCGACTTGTGATCACACGGGCAACCGAGGCGACTAGACAGACGTGACGCTCTAAAGGATAGGTGACAACTGCTTATTTAGGGGGGCACTCTTTAAGAGGAAGGGACAGATGGCAACGAAACAAATTAAGGCTGCTAGGGAACCTGAGTCCACGTTAAGCTCGAGTTGACTGTAAAGAAAGCTTTTTTTTTAAAATGCAAGTTAGACACGGGGTTTAGGGTCAGACAGGTAAAGACGAGAATTAAGTTTCACGCTAGAAAGCTCTAAGGATACTCGCCCCTGGGCGCCCAGGGTGCAAAAACTGAGTTGTAGCGGCACACACGGACGAAGCCCCGCTGCTACTTGCCGCTTAAGGCAGGGAGCGCGCAAAGGGAGTGATGAGGCAGCAGCCCCGTCCTAACTTACATGAGAGCCCCCACGGTTCTCAACCTCATCAGGCACGCGCGCGATCTAGGGATGGCTGCAACCACTCTTGAAAGGCAAAGACGCAAGATGCACAGGGAGAAGCTTCAGCTTTTGTGAATTCACTATCCTACAGACATCAAGTTGGTTTAAAAACAAATAACAAAACTTGGAACTATTTTTTGCATGAGAACCACTGCAAAGTACAAGGTGGCAACCAATCAATTTGGGGTTACAAAAGGCCAATCCACGTATCGTAAAGGCTTACACAGCATTAGGTTCCAAAGTGTTAGTGTAGACGAAATGGCTGAAAAGGAAGCTCCAAGTACTTCCCCTTTCAAACAGCAAAGCGGAAAAGACATTTTATCTTTCATGCCTACACCTTTACGGGAATATTCAAGAGTAAGGAACAACACAGTCAATTACTCAAAAAAATATGGATAGGATTCAAATAACGCACAATAAATCTTTCTAAGGATCTAAGATGCTTACAAATATATTCTAATTTGTTGCTCTCTTCCTCCTCCAAAAAAAAAAAGAAAAAAAAGAAAAAAAAATCAAAGAGTACCAGGTAAGGAAGGTACCTCTGCAAGTGAACTGTAACTGGATACCATATTAAGTCCCAATATGAGTACTGTTTGCTATGATTTGCTATTCTATATACATCTCAGGAAACATTCATTATGTATAGGTTCCAGGAGTGTCATTTACAGATGTGGGCCATTTCTGTAGCCTTGAAAACCCCTCCAGCTTTCCGTCAATGCAGTTACTCGGGTGGAAGGTAAGACGTGTGCTATGGCTTTCCCACATGCATACGCCGATGTTTGATGGGGAAGAGCTAAGTCCGAAGGAGTCTCCACCTTCAGTTTCTTTCCAGGCTGAGTTGTCTGATGTTCAAAGTCAGGGGTGTATACGCAAAGGGAAGCCTCCTTCCGACATCATCGTGGGTTGGTTCCAATTATCTGTAGTTTAGTAAGGGTCCAGTCCTAGTGAAGGTTTTCCAACCTTGACACCCGAGTCCTCAGCCGGTGTGGGTGTTCTGGTGCCTGGCCAGGGACAGGCGGTCAGTGAACACCTGCCCACAGACGTCACACTTGAAGTACTTGTCATCAGCCCTGCCGCTGTCATTGCTGCTGGTGCTGGCGTGCTCGGTGTAGTGGGAGCTTTCCCCGTAGATGCTTCCAGGCTCGAATATTATCACCCTGGCATGGGTTTTCAGGTGCTCACCATAGGCCGAGTTGGAGGTGAAGGTCTCGCCACACTCCCTGCAGTCGTAGTAGGGCTCTTCCACTTGGATCTCCTGGTCGTCACCTTCCTCTTCTGGGTCCTCGATCCCTGCGCCGTCCGGCTCATCCGCATCTCCCTCTGGCTCTTCGGCTCTTTCCTCTGGGTCTTCGATCCCTGCCCCGTCTGGTTCATCAGCATCCCCGTTGGGCTGTTCGGCCTCCCCGTTGGGCTGTTCGGCCTCCCCGTTGGGCTCGGCGGCCTCCCCCTCCGGCCCCTGGGCCTCTCCGTTGGGCTCGGCGGCCTCCACGTTGGGCTCGGCAGCCTCCACCTCCGGCTCTGCGGCCTCCACCTCCGGCTCTGCGGCCTCCACATTTGATCCCTGGATCCGCAGAACTTCCCGTGGAACGAGGACGTTGGCTTCAACTTCCTGGGCGGCTGCTGCTGCTGCTTCCTCTTCCTCGAGGTGCAGCTTCTGATGCTTCGTGAGGACTGTGTTGTGGATGAAGGACTTGCCACAGTCCTTGCACTCATAGAAGGGTGAATCTCTCTTGGGGGGCTCGGTGAGGAAGGAGGTATGGACGAAGGTGGCCCCATAGTCGTAGGGCTTGTCCTTCTCGTGAATCCTCATGTGCTCCCGGAGGTCGGCCTGGCTGGGGAAGGATTCTCCACAGGTCGCGCACTCATAGTGCTTGTCCTTGGCCTGGTCTCTCTGAAGGTCTGTGGGGGCTGAGCCTGGGCTGACCGCATCTGTGCTTCCCTGGCCCTGCTCCAGCAGGCTGTCTCCAGCGTGGACTCTCATGTGTTCGTTAAGGACAGAGCCGTGGATGAAGTCTTGTCCGCACACTTGGCATTGCAGGGACGTCCCAGCAGGAGGACTCTTCTGTGGGGCCCGAGGCCGCTGCGGGCTAATGACCAAGGGCTGCATAAAGGGTTCATCATACCTCCTGTGGCCGTAAAACTGGTCTTGCTCATGGATCTTCTGATGCTCGAAAAGGAATGAGCTATGAACGAAGGATTCCCCACATGCCGGGCACTCGTAAAGCTGCTCTCCAATGTAATCTTTCTGATACTCGCTGACAGAATGGGTGTGCGTCACCGAATGCGCGTACTCGCGGCTGTCGATGAGGTACTCTCTGCCGTGCACCTTCTGATGGTCCTTGAGGTCTGTGCGATCCACGAAGCCCAGCCCACAGTCCTTACACCCATAGATGGTGTCTTCAGGCTCGTCTGGCTCGTCTGGCCCTTCCTGCCGAGGCTCTTCCTGCCGAGGTCCATCAAGGCCCACACCCTGAATCACAGAGTCTCCAAACAGCTCCCCACCATGGAATTTCTCTCGGGCATAGATTTTCTGATGTATGCCAAGGTCTTCAACAGTGGCAAAACACTCCCCACACTCCTTACATTCATTGCGGACTGGCTGTTCAGCGTAACTGGTCTGAGCTGGTGGTTCAGCGTAACTGGTCTGAGCTGGTGGTTCAGGGTAACTGGTCTGAGCTGGTGGTTCAGCGTACCTGGTCTGAGCTGGTGGTTCAGCGTAACTGGTCTGAGCTGGTGGTTCAGCGTAACTGGTCTGAGCTGGTGGTTCAGCGTAACTGGTCTGAGCTGGTGGTTCCGCGTAACTGGTCTGAGCTGGTGGTTCAGCGTAACTGGTCTGAGCTGGTGGTTCCGCGTAACTGGTCTGAGCTGGTGGTTCAGCGTAACTGGTCTGAGCTGGTGGTTCAGCGTAACTGGTCTGAGCTGGTGGTTCAGCGTAACTGGTCTGAGCTGGTGGTTCAGCGTAACTGGTCTGAGCTGGTGGTTCCGCGTAACTGGTCTGAGCTGGTGGTTCAGCGTAACTGGTCTGAGATGGTGGTTCCGCGTAACTGGTCTGAGCTGGCTCTTCAGCGTAACTCATCTGTGCTGACTGGCCCGCATAACTGGTCTGAGGATCCGTGGAGGCTATGCTGCGAATGACAGATCGTATGTAGTTTTCACTTCCAGAGGGCTTCTTTCTATCGTGAATCTTCTGATGCTCAGTGAGGTCGGAGCTATGAACAAAGGACTCTCCACACTCCGGACATTCGTAAAACTTCTCTCTCGGGTGAAACGTTTGAGGTTCACCAAAACGCAGGGAGTGGATTACAGAGGTCTCATAAATCCTACGCTCGATGTTCTTCTTCTTAGCACGAGCCTTCTGATGCTCGCGCACATCTGACTTGGGGACAGATGGTTCACCATCCTTCTTCCATCCACTGGGGCCCTCCCCAGCGAGACTGTCCTGAGTTACGGTGTGGGACGCACCGTGCACAAAAGAGCCCTTGAAGATGTTGTTCTTACCCGCTGCATAGGGGCTCTCTAGGGCAAGGGTCTTCTGCGGCTGGCCACAAGGGTCTGAGAGGTAAGCGGAGGACTCCTGCTGCTCGTCACAGCCAAGGAGCTCATTTCCACCGCGACCGGGGGGAGGCCTGAAAGCAGCTAGGCTGTGGATGACGGACCTCTCATACCCCTTTCTTTCAGAGGTACTCTCCCCAGCATGGACTTTCCAGTGTTCGGTGGCACCCGAGCTCTGAACGGTCGCCTCTGCTATCACTCTCGGTTTGCTGTGACTTTTATGAGCCCCAGGGAAGGCTGAGCTGTGAATGAAAGACCTCTCATAGGGGTTCCTCTCGTAGGACAGGGCTTCCCGGCTGTCATCAGGATTGGAGCTGACAGTGAATGCCTTCTCGTCTTCCTCGTCCTCAGGTGGCCTTGTTATAGTGTGACTCTTCTGAGATTCGGGGAAGGACACACTGTGAATGACAGACTTCTCGTACCCCCGGCCTTCAAAGAGGTTCTTCCGAGAATGAATTTTCTGATGCTCGATGAGGTCTGAGTTTTGCCTAAAGGCATCCCCACCATCTTGGAAGTCGTAGGCCTTCTCTGTTGGGTAGGTTTTCTGGCGTCTTTTAAGGGACTGACCAGGAATGAAGGTTTCCTCACACACTTTGCCCTTGTTTTCAAATGGGTTTCCTCGGGTGTGGATCTTGTGGTGCTCTTTCAGGGATGCGCTGTGATGAAAGGTCTCCCCGCACACCTTGCACTCGTACATTTTCTCTTTCCCATACATCTTCTGCAGCTCGTTAAGCACTGGGCTGGGTTTGAAGGCTTCCCCACGCTCACTACCTTTGTCATCTCGGCCATGGGTTTTCTGGTGCTCGATCAGGGCAGAACTATGAAGGAAGGTTTCCTTGCACACCCTGCATTCATAGAATTTGTCCTTCCCGTATATCTTCTGGAGCTCCCTGAAGGTTGGGCTGGGCATGAAGGGCTCCTCGTACTCCTCGTCCTTACACCCCGCAAGGCAATCTCTAGCGTGAATTTTCCGATGCTCGGCCAGGGCGGCGCTCTTATTGAAGGGTTCCCCACACTCCTTACATTCAAAGCGTTTCCCTCCGGCCTGCCTTTTCTGAACCTCACTGACGGCCACACTATGAAGAAAGGACTCGCCGTACTCATACAGATTCTCCCTGGTGTGCGTGATCTGATGCTCCACAAACCCCGAAATCACGCTGAAGGACCTCCCGCACTCATCACACACATAGGGCGTTGCCCCAAAGTCGAAGGGCTGCAACTGGGGGGCGGGCGGCGCGCCAAGGCTGCTCCCGCTAGCGGCCTTCCTCACCTCGCTGCGCTCAAAGGGCCGCTTCCTTGCACCGCCTCTCCGACCGTGCATGGAGCCCTTCCCATCTGTGTCAAAATGATAGCGCCTTTTTCTCTCAAGAACTCTCTTTCTGGAAACAAGGTTTGAGTTCAAATTAAAGCCTCCTCCCCCAAAGGCATTCCCTTCATGGCCCCTCTCCTGAATCACCGACTCCCTCTTGTTGAATGGAACTTCCTTCCAGTCACTGTCTGGCCTCCTGGGGAACCTCTGCAGCCGATCGCTAGGTTCCCTTGCCCTTCCCGACTTGGAGTTGCGCGAAACGTCCTTGATGAACTTTTCCATTATCACCCCGTGGGAAGATTCATCTTCACAGATCCCCCGCCGATGGGCTGACTTTTTGGTTTCAGGCATAGTTTTCAGACCTGAAAAGAAATCCCAAATGTAAATGCTCCCTCGTCCCCGTACTTGTGCAAAGTAACACTGGGACCTCCGTGACGGTGGTGTGGAGATAAACTGTACAATGCTTGTGTCTTTGTGCATCAGTTGTGTATCATCATGTGTCAGTATGTGCGGACGGCTCCCATCTCACTGGTGCAAGCGCCACTCCACGGGGCCTTGCGCGCTCACCTCGACTGGTGCTCGGGTAGGCACTTCTCTTTGACCGTGACGAGTGGCCCTGGGTCATGTGCGAGTGGCCGTCGTCCTCGGCAAGCTGAACCCCTGTCCACAGGAAGAACACAACATCTCACAATCGAGTTGGGGACCAAGGCTCATCACCATAAATGATGTCTGTCTTTCTGTCAGCCACGAAGTGTGAAGGGGCCCATATCCAAGCCCTACCATGTCTTCTGTCTGCAGTCTCATTTCCTTTATTATTCATTCCTTAGCCTCTGCTGGTCTGAATTTTAGTTAATGCTCCTGACTCCACCTAGAAGTTTGTACAGAGGCCTCCGAGTGCCTTCTAAATTTAGTGCGTTCTTTTCAGTCTTCCCCTTCTCGTAACCACCTCCTCAGTCCTGACATCCTTTCACTGGGCTTCCTGGCTCTCCTCCTACTCGTGCCTGTCTTCCCCACCTGGTCTCCAAACACGGGAGCTCCTCAAGGCTCCACTGCCCACACAACACTCCTGCAGAGCCAACCGCCTACTAGGACCTGAGCCAGATGTCTTCCAGGGAAATCCAAACTGGAACTTGGAACCCCATCCGAAATGAGTATTTAAATTTCCAGGGTCAGCACTCTTGGGGGCAAGAGTTGTCTCCTGGGCTCCCTGACTCCACACTATACACTCTTCCCCCAAAGCCAGAGGATTCGTAAAACACAGCCTCATCGTTTATGCCTCTGCTGGGAGCCGCTTGAGGGCCTCTGACCCCTCGAGTCCACACACACTGCGGACCCTGACTCCGTGCAGCAGCCTGAGGGGCCAGGCCGGGAGAGCAGCGCTCACCCAGCGAGAGCAGCTTCCGGTAGTTCTCCATGTTGTCCTGAACCGGGTTCTGGGGCTTCCGGTCCTCGGTGAGGGCCACCACATCCTGGTACGACACCGCATCCTGCAACAGCAAATGCACACCTCTCCTCAGTGGAGTCCACTCCCGTGGGTGACAAGGACAGGACAACGCTGGCGGCATGGGAGCCACACACATACGCGCACACGGTGTGCAGCAAGTGCTCACACCGCTTGGGGTTCCGAATGATCCAAGTCAGGTTCTACCAGGGACCTACTTGGCACCTACCTTGGTGCTACACTCTGAGGAAGCTCCCAAAGACGTAGGACACATATTCCTTGCCCTCATGCAGCTTATCATTTGTTTGGAGAGAAACAACCAGAGAACAGTAAACAACAAAGTGGGGTGCAGAGAGTCAGCGCTAAGCGGCTTTAGCGGGGGGACAGCTCAGGGTGGGCTGGGACGGTGAGCAAAGACCGCAGAGGCCGTGGGTGGGGTGGTGAGTGGTGGTGGGACTCTGGCCCGGACAGGGGTGGGAAGCTTCAACAGGCTCAGTGTCAACTGCACACAGCGTTTCCAGATACCTGGTCAGCAGAGTGACCGGCTTCCATCCCCAGGCCCGCTGTGTCCTGTGTCCGCCTCCACCGTACACTGTGGGCCCTTCTGGGTATGGACAAGTTCTGAAGAACCCGGGGGTGACCTTAAGCACAGAGCACCTTCCTCTCCCAGCTGCCTTTTCTGCTTTGATGCACATTCCCTTGCAAAGCATCTTCGGAGTCCCCACATCACGCGGGACAGCCTCCTGCACAGGACCTCACAGGACCTCTTCTCACTGCTGCACTAGAACGTCACTAGTTTCGGGGAGTCGTGGTCCCAGGGAGCCTGGAGACAGACTCAAGGAGCGAGGTGGAGCCGTGGGAAGCCCGCAGGCTGTGGGGCCAGAGAAGACTCCAGGGTCAAAGGAGCTTATGCACCGTTTACGACCGAGCAACCCTGGGAGCAGACGTCTTTCCAAACCTCAGGTCCTTCATCTGTGAAATGGAGAGAAGGGCATCGGCCTGCCCTGTAGCACTGTGGGAGTGGATGTCCTGCGATGTGATTTGTTGTTTAAGCATGGAGAAAAATCGTGTAAGGGAAAGGTAAATTGTTGTCACTACTGAACTATTATGTAAAGATATTTTGATATTAAATTTGCTACAGTTCTGGAAAGTGGCACAGATATTACAGCCATGCACAAATGCACACACACACACAAAAAGACACAATCAGGTGCATCGCCTACTGAAAAAAATAAACAGGCATAGGCACTGGGGTCTATGAGGAAAGCCTCATTTGTAAGACAACTGCCAATGTGCAGTGATTAAAAAGCAAAAGGCCACCACCAACACTAAGCAGAACTTCAAAAACGAACTCTTACCAGGCCAGGCCTTAGGATTTTTAGGACAACACACTACAAAAGATCAGGAAGCACTCACTGCAAAATCGGCTGGTACCACCACCGGCCACCCTTTCTGGTGGGAGCCTGTCTCCTCCCGTCAGAGGGCGTCTCCCCAGAGCGGGCACCCCGCTGGGCTCGGGGCCGATAGTGCCTCCATCCTAAGGCCTCAGCCCTGGATTATTGCAAAGCGGGAGAAGCCCGCTGGGAGCACAGATGTATTTGTGGTGGGAGAGGGAGGGAACCAGAACTCCTAACTTGCGGGCTGCCAGAGAGCAGATGAGGTCAAGACCCCGGGGGGCTGAGGGTGCCAGAAGGGCACCAGCCCTGGTGCTAACAGACGCCAAAGGGCGATGGCAAAAGGGAAGGGGCATTGCTCATATATTTCTCTCCGCTTGCCTAATCTGAGTAACATAAAGGTAATGTATGTTAAATTTTGGACTACGTTGTTGCTAAGAAAGAAAAATGCTGCTTTGACTTAAATTAAGTTGACCTATTCAAGTGGGTAGCCCTAAGCAGCTGTTCTCTTTGTATCTGTGATCAACCACGGATCTAAGGTGGCACAAGCCACCGCCACGTTCCCTGTTACAGATGCTGTCCGGAGAACAGCACCCACACTGCTGCATCCTCACATGACCTACACACACGAACAATGCGTGCTGAAGGAAGATGAGAACTTTGTCTGTTATTTCTATGACACCAAGGGAGGAGGAACCAGTGGCTCCCAGACCTCTGGACCACACACAGGGGACCAACGCTTTCCAGTAGCGAGGACGGGCATTTGAAAAGCAAAATAAGACACAATCCCACTGCCAATCTGCTATCACCTTCATTTCATAAGAGTACTTTAACACCCCCAAATAAGGACACCCGCAGTTCCTGTTTTCCCTGAAGATGAGTGAATGCTTGGTCCCAGGCTCACAGAGCAGTTAACTGGAAACCCCTGACATCCATCACTTCGTGGGGGCAAATGCACACTAAAGAGGTTTCTTCTTCAGAGTTTCTACGATTTAATGTTTTTATCTGGATTCCTAAAATTTGGTCAATTTGGTTTCTCCAAATAAGAAACCAAAATTAGTGACAAACTAAGTGTGTCCCACACAGAGAGGCCTCTCCCTGCGACAAGGTCATAACACACATCTGGAGCACCGGGGTCACCTCCGACCCAGCCCACCCTCCACATCCCCTCCCTCCCTTCCACATCCCCTCCCCCATCGGTACTGCTGCCGCAGAAGCTCTGCTTTCAGTAACGGGATGCCATCCCCCTCCTTCTCACACACCTGTGCGTTCTGGCTTGCCTCCAGGACACAGGACAAATGACAAGAGTTTTGGGGGTAGAATTCAGAGCCCTCTGTCGCCTGACCCCACCTTTCAAACCCCGCCACAGGGAGTACCGTTACCGCATCTCGGGGCACTGGGGACAGACTGCACCTCTGCCCTTGCATTCCACCCACTCTAGCTTTCATCTGGTGCCGCTTCGGGGCTTGCGCCGGGCTCTCCTGAACACCTGGGATCCCCCGCCCCAGGGGGCACCTGGTCAGCTGCTCCTGTCCCTGTGACAGCCCGCTACCCTGTCTCTTCCTTAAGAGCGAGCTGGACAGCCAGCGTCAGGCACAGCATCTCTCTCTACAGAGACTCCCCGCATGCTTGCTGAACACCCTCCTGTTACAAGACAGGAGGCTCCCAGGACGGGTCCCGCCTGGTCACCACCATGCGCCCAGGGCCGCAGGCCCCGCACCCTCCTCCACGCTGCCGTGTCGCACGTGACCCTCTCTCTCAAGGCCCGTCTTCCCTGTACCCACAGCCAGTGATGCCCTGGCGCCTCCCTCGTGCCAGGCATCGCACTGCGCCCTTTCCATCTACGTGTGACTCTCACCCATTCCTCACAACAGCCCGCCCACTTCACAGATGAGGAAACCGAGGCTCGGCTTCGTTAATGGTCTGAGGCTGCACAGCTAGCAGGTGGCAGAGCCAGGCTCCAGACCCAGCTCTTCCAGGCCCCGGGGCCTTCTGCTCTCCCCCAAGTCTGCTCTGTGGATGTGCAACTTTCCTGGCTCCCTACTGAGGACCAGAAACACCTGCAGGGTCGATGGGCTTCCCTGGCCCAGGAGGAACAGCCGCTGCGGACGACGCACCACGTGACACAAACGCTGAGCGGAAAAGCGCTCCTCTGATCCCGTGGATGAACCAGAAAACAGGCAGCAGTTCCCCAGCCACCAGTCACCCCTGGGGACATGACAGGCTCCTGGGGAGTCACTGGGGCTCTCCCCAACCCAGGTAGGATTCCAGCAGGCAGATAACTCAGCCTCTCGGGAAAGAAAGGCATCTCTGCCATGAAATGAAGACAGTCTTCCTAGAATGAGTGGAGACCTAAGCATACCTGTGATCTTGTCTCGTAATCCATCACAGAGTCCCGACGTTTGTGCTCTCTTTCCTTTGCAAAAGCCACTTTCTCCATCAGAGGAAGGGAAAGATCCCGCTGATGAAACCCTGGAAGACAACAGGTGTCATGAGGGAACAAGGCACAGTCAACCTGGCACGCGCACTGGGGAGCAGTCGGAGGAGGACCTACTGCTCCTGGGGCTCCGGGCGTACGGCCAGCGGGCCCGGGACTCCAGGTCCCTGCCTCTGCCCTTCCGGTGCTCCCGCTCGCGGGCTCGCTCCCAGTCTCGGTCCCAGTCTCGGTCCCAGTCCCGGTCCCAGTCCCGGTCACCTGAGGAAGCAGACATTTCAGGAGCTGACCACGTGTCCTGACACGAGTGCGCTCACTTCACGTGCACATACCCCTCTGGAAGGGATGCTAGGAGACGGATTCTGAACAGGGGTCCCAAGTGCAACCCGACACCCGGGCCCCGGACCACTGTTTCTGGGGGCCTCGCCTAGGTGGGCCTGGTCTCAGTCAGGGCTAACACTGAGCTGAGGAGCTGGTTCCCCCTTCAGGTTCTCCTGGTCTCCCAACTCCCACGTGGTCAGGTCCACGTTCGGGAATATGGACTTCAGACCCTCCACCGCCTCGCTTACCCCAGTCAGTCTTAATGTGCACGTAACTTCACCCCAAAGAAATGAAACACCCACCTGCCCCAAAAGCAACGCTCCTTCAAAAAGTTCACCGAAGAACCTTTAACAAATAAAACAGCTTTGGAGGCAAAGGGGTGATGAACTCTGCCCCTCCTGGGAGGCTGTGGACACAACCTGAAACAGCCTACTGCAAAATTCACATAGCTTTAAACATTTTCTCTCATCATTAAGAGAAACAGTTGTATTTCACGCCACACACGTGTCTGCTTCGACGTAAGAACGACTCCTTCCATCCTCACTGATTTCCTTCCCCCTCAGACCTCTGAGCAGCAGCCCTGCCCCAGGGAAGTCCTGCGCGGCCTGGATGGCGCGGCGACCGGGCTACTCACTGCAGCAGGCGGAGTGTGGCGGCGGGGCCTCTGCTGCCTTCCGGCTCATGCTGCCTTCGCTGTGGGCGTCACTGCTGGTGTCGTCTGAGAGGGCACCACAGACGACTTAAGGTCTCGTCCGTGCTCGTCGGTCCCCTCTAAGTAGCCCCCCCCGGCTGGCCCCCACCCCTTGCTGCAGTGGTCAGACCCTCTCGCCCCGCCCTTCCGCCCCTGCTGGGCAGGAACGAGGCTGTGACCCTCCCGATGGCAGCGCCAGGTACAACCTGCTGGGGTGCCCCCTGCCCCCGCCCCGGTTCCACAGAGCCTGGGCCAGGGCGCGGTGTGTGCAGGCTCCCTTCCAGTCAGAGGCCCACGGTCTCCTTCCCTCTCGCATCCTAACCAGGAGAGATTCTGCTCCGCGGGGACACGGGGCTCCGGCTCTCATTGGGCTGTCACAGCTGGGGAGGGAGGTGCAACTGGCACGCTGTGGGCAGAAAGGCCGGGAGGCCACCTACGTCCTATGGCAGGGCAGTCCCCCACTCCCCGCGAAGAGGACGATCGGCCTAGAACATCAGGGGCACTGCGCGGGGCACCCCAGGGAGCTCCGCCTTCCTCTCCCGCTCACCTTCCGGTTCGTACATCTCCTTGTAATTTTCCAGCAGAGTAACGAGCTTCTCGCAGTTCTCTGGCTTTTTTGCACGCACCCAAGGCTTGATCTTTTCTGGAAGGATGGTCAGGTACTGCTCGAGGACCAAGAGCTCGATAATCTCCTCCTTGGTGCGAGTCTCCGGCTGCAACCAATCGAGGCAGAGGTTTCGGAGTTTGAGCAGGGTCTTCCGAGGCCCGACAAATTCCACGTAGAGGAAGTTCCGAAACCTCTGATGAAAGAATTCAGAGTCAGTGGCGGCTTCTCCTATGGCGGCATCCGGCTCCTGAGACAAGTCACTGTCTAGCTCACACAGATTTGGGGCCCAAGACCTCTTGGGTTTGGTGGCAGACAAGTACTTTGGAGGCAGCATCTCTCTAAGGAAAATTTTCACTGGAGGAACCCAACATGAGTCAACAGGAAAGACGCGGCAGCCTGGGACAGTCAGTACTCAGGGACCTGCGGATCGTAAGGAGACATACACATGTCCCAGAAGTCGAGGACCAGGCAGCAGTGTGGGGCTGCCCGACAAGGGCACCAACAGTGCTTTGTGAACAGGCCAAGGGCAGAAGAGAGGCATCAAACCCCAACACACAGACACATGCACAGGCAGGCGTTAAAGCACCACACACACCCGTGTGAGGAGTGAGCTCTGCTACTAACTGGTTCTGTGACCCTGGGCCACACAGCCCATGTCCTGCAGTCTGTCCCCTTATCTACAAAATGGGAACAACAGACCTACACCCCTTCTAGAACTGTGAGGCTTAAATAAGCCAATACACCTAAAAGGCCTAACCACCCAGCACACAGCACATGGGGATGCCCAAGGTGCTGGCCATTACTAAAATGGGATGTCGGTATTTTTTCTTAGCAAAAACGGAAAGGGGGTCGTGAGGGGCTCAATTCTGCCATTTCTGAGCATTTCTTCCCCTAACATGGTTGTTAAAACAGCATACAACACGTGAAAGGTAGAAGACCACATAAAAATGTTACAAGTGCTCAGCTCTGGGTAATGCGATTGCAAGTGCTCTTAATAATTTCCCTGAACCCGCGCTGCTGTTAAGTTAAAATTCAACGAAATTAAAAGTTCAGCTCCTCTGTCACACCAGCTACATTCCAAGCGCCAGTGGCTACCCTACTGCACAACACGGAACATCGCCCTCGTGGGAGCAAGTTCTATTGGCCAGAGTGGCTGGACAGCATCTGAGTTTGCAGGAAAGCTCAGGACCCCTGCGTCAGCAGTGCCCACCCTTCTGAGGAGCGTCTGCCCCACAGCCCAGCCTTGGGCTCGTGCTAACACCACGTCCTCTGGGACCCTTCCCGAGACTCACTTCCTCTACTAGTGTTCCAAGCACTTGCTGCATTTAGTCTTAAATATTTGAGCTCACGTGCCTATGCCCCCACTGTAAACTCTGGTAAAGGGATGAGAGACGAACTTTTCCATCACTGGAAGAGTCAGGTATCAACACTGACAGAGCATGTTGAAGATAATGTACGCAAACCCATTTTAAAATTGGTTTTAGACACAGGCATGCATTCTTACTACAGGCCTGCAGAAGCAGAGTGCAGTTTCTGGGTTAAGCTCTGCAGCACTGTTTCCAAAAGAACACCCTGGCATTTCACTTACCCTCACCTGCCCACTTTTCTACCAGTCCCTTCCCGGTATTCCCAACAAACAGGCATGGGAAGCACTGTGCGGTATATGTGGAGCTCTCTTACAGCGCTGCCTAGCACCGAGGGGGAAGGTTAAAGGAAGTACCAGTGAACCCACAGAAACCCTACACAGGTGATAAACACCTATTATTCATATCAATGGTGAGAAAGTGATCAAGCAACCACAGGACTTCTTCACACCCCTGCACATCTCCTGCTTTTATCAATCTTTTCAAATATCTAGCTTGCCTCCACAGAACCAGCTTTCTACTTTGATAATCCTCTGTATCATTTATTTCCTTACTTGTCTTTTAGTATCTGCTCCCTCCCTTCTTAAGAAAACTTTTTAGACCAAGTATAAAAGCTGATTTTCCCTTTTCCTTTTGTTCTAACGTAACCAACTAAGGCTATACGTTTCCCTTCACCTAAACCATTTTAGTTGCATGTGGTTTCTATTATGTAGCCTTGTTATTAGTGGTCAGCCACAACTGGAGCAAGAAAGTAGGCAATACAGGAAAGAAATCTAGGTTTGGGTGAATTAACTTACCTGACAGTTTTGTACTTCTGGCTTTACTTCCAGAGAAGAACAAAACCACATGCAGCAAAAATTCTTTTTGTTTTAAAAGGAAAAACAAGTAAGTTAAAAAGAATTTTTTTTTAATGTCTAAAGAGAAAACAAAAGGTGTTTCAATTATTCAGTCTCAAAGTAGCCTTCATCGTTTGGGCATGAATGCAGGGGACTCTCTCCAGACAGTGGTGGGCTCCGCTCCGCCCCGTGTAAACTGCCCTCCCGCTCTCTCTGCATCATCCTCTGGAGCTTCAGCACCAACCACACAGATGCACCTCCATTCGGAGACCCTGGAGACCCTGCCACTCCCGCCCTGCCTGCCCTGCCCTCCTCGATGACAAACAGGACACTAGATAACACCCTGCTGGGCAGGGGAAAGAAAGGGCAAGCGTCCAGGCTCTGGAGAGCTGATGAGACAGCTGGGACAAGAGAACACAGTCGAGTTTACCCAACAACTGGCTAAGAGGGACTGCCGTGACAAGAGCAGGGCCCTCAAAAGCCAGCAGGCCTGTGCGGGACAGAGGGGAGGGCAGGGAGCCCAAGCCTGCTCTGTGGCATCCAATTCTAGAGAGAACTCCAGTCCCCTAGATGACAGCAGCCCCACCTCTCAGAGGCCACAGGACACCCTTGGGTATGTAAATCACCTGTTTGGGAATAGGATCCTTTCTGGAACTTCAGAACAAGTGTTCTTATCCACAGGAACAGAGTCAAAATGCCAGGGACCTGCAGACATTTTAAAGAAATACATGGACAAGTAAACATGGAAGAAATGTAAAGAGTGTCAGAGAATTCACTCTCCAAATGGCTGTGGACCGAGATAGCATTGGGAGCGAGGCCTTATATACCATATTCAAGAAAAGGCCCATTCCCATGTCACATAGACCAACCAGAGACAAGAAGCAGAAAGCTTTCAAATTTTCTTTATGAAACCAGAATAATCAAAACATCTAGGACAAAGAGAGCACGAGCAAACTGCAGACCAAACTCACTTATAAAAGCAGACATAACAGTCTTAACACTGTGACTAATGAACATCATTCTACAGAGTTTCAGCCAATTACAAGAAAATCTGGGGCATGAACAAAGAAAGATACAAAACTATCACTCTCTTATGTAAGACCGTCCACTCAGATATTGCAAATCAGTGGAAACAGACCTTATAATAGTAATAATAATTTAGTAAGAAACCCATGTATAACAGACTCCCTAAATACGGACCGACAATAACCAATTTGAAAAAATGGGAAGAACTCCATTGTAAAAATACAAAAGATTTAACAGAAGAAGACAGCACCCATAGGAACAAACTTATACATTATATGGCAATAGAAAAGGCAATAACCAGAGAGACACAGGCTAATCATGGAAGTATACGGATCTAGCATATGAAAGCTCTAAATACCCCCTACACTACCTAGTGGAATTCCAAAGAATATACATGTTGGGGAACTTGACAATGGTTCTAAAGTTGACCTGGAAGAATTTCACTTGGATCAATATTTTGAAAGTTCATACATCAAAAGGCCAACAAACCACACACAAAAAAGAAGTATCTTAATATAATCTCAGGGTTAAGAAAGTTCTTTTCTAGTATGATGCCTAAAGGCAGAAAGACGACAAAAAAGTAACAAATGATGTTCTTGCCTATACCATCAAAGCCAAAGCAATAAACCAACCACCTAAAAAAGCACCAAAAGAGACAAGAAGACTGATTCATTTAAGAATTGTAATATAAGTTTACTGTATGTACACAATTGAGTATGTAGAACTCTATGAAAGTGGCATTAAAAAATAGTAAGGAATGTATATAGACTACTTCAATAAATAATAATGGTAACAGGAGATCTAGCCAATCATTCACTTGGGGAAAGAGGTCACAACATATATGAAAATGCTAAAACGAAGATCAAAATAAAATAAATAAAAGATTAATTTTTATAATCCTGGAGTAGGGACGGGATCTTCTAACCTGACAATAAAATTGGGAAACAGGGACAACTTTGACTTTGTATACATACTTCTCTAATCACATTAATTTTTCTTCCCACTAGGCATGTGTTTGAAGCATAAAGCACCAGTAGGTAAAAATTATACTTAAGAACTGTAAGGCTTAAAAAGTTTGATAAGGAAGCAACAATTTTGCTAAGAAAATATAAATATTTGGTAAACCTGACTCAGGAAGCAGAGGAAAATCCAGGGAAGAAATTTAAAAAGATGAAATGACCGAAGGAGCAACTTCCCATAAAATTTCCATGAGCGACGTATTTCCCATGTTATAAAAACCCTTCCAGAGCACAGAAAAGAGACGGAGGACTTCCTGCTCATTGATAATATGACCATGTGAACACCCATAAATATCCTGTCACAAGGTAGATGCCAACTTGTATGCTGAAAATTCACCTATTCCTTTTCTCAATTCAAATTCAGGACTAGAGTCAACAAATGTGATCTCTGTTAAATGTGCTCACGATTTTCTGACCAGGCCGACGAAACAGCCCTTGGTCTGCAAGGCCGTTGAAAAAGAAAAGATTTTTAATAGAAAAACCTGAAAAACAGTTGGACCTTACCTACTCCTTCCCACAATGGCAGAGGAAATTCATTTGAGAGTAAGAAAGGGCCTTGGGAACAGAATAATCATAAAGATAGATAACACATATGTTGTGTGAAGAAAAAACTGGATACACATATCCTGCAAATTTTATAAAGGGCAAATTGGTTACTTATCAAAATTAAAAAATGTAATATCCTGTCCTATTAACTCTACTATGAATTTATCCCAGAGATATGTAATGACATATGTGCAAAAATATATTCATCGAAGTACTGTTATGACAATGGGCAAAATATGGTATGTTTATATTATGAAACCTTTTAAAATAATGCGGCAATTGTAAATAAATGGATATGAGACGACCTCTAAGGCAGTTAAGTGCAAAATGGGACACACCAATGTGCACAGCATTCTAAGGAATTATAAAAACAGATGTCATTTACTTAGACGATTTCTGGAAGGACACAGAAGAGACTGTTAATAGTGATTAATAGTGATTGCCCCTGGGGAAGGGAACTGGGGGCCAGGGGAGGAAGGGCGACTTAACTTTTTCATTGTATATTCCCCTTTTGTTTTTATTTTATCATGACGTGTATTACCTAGTCAAAAAAATAAATTCACAGTTAAAACAAAACGATAAACAAAAGCACTAGTGGAGGTCTTTCGAGACCGTGCTGCCCACTGAGTGGGTACTGGCAGCACTACCACCTTAACGCTGAGGGGTCTCCTCCCCTCCCTGTCCACCACCCCACCCCACCCCCACCCTGGTCTGAGTCCAAGGTCACACCCTAAACTGGACGTTTGCAGATGATATGATAGGCAATTTAGAAAACCCCCAAAAATCAACTTTGAAACTCCTCAGACCCAAGAAGTACTTAGGGACCCTGCAGCTCCAAGCTGAAACAGCACTCACAACTCTAGCAACTATTAGTACATAAATGCAATGCCATTCGCTATCCTGGCGATTCCACTTCTGAACTCGAACTGACAGACCTATGTGCCCATGAGCACAGAGACACAGTTCACAAGGGTGTTCACAGAAGCACTGTTTACAACAGTGAAGAACAGGGACAGGCAGGAGAATGCTCGAGCAGATTCCACGGCAGAGACCACTGACTGCTACGCAGCAGACGTGAAAATAAAAACGGTACACATTTTCCACGCTATAAAAACTAATCAGAATAAAAGCAAACCAGAAAAGGAGGGGGAAAAATATTTTGCAGCATAGATGACAGTTAATAGGTCTTAGAAAGCAGTGAGAAAAAAGTAAGTGGCTCCTCATGAAAATAAAGGACATTAATACACAGCTCCTAAAATCAGTGACAGGAGCCAACATCTGTATCAGAAATCAAAGAAATGTAAAATATTACGGTGAACACGTTTTACGCTTACCAAATGGGCAACTATTTCAAAATAAAAATCAGTGTTGGTGGGAAGCTGGCTGGTACAAGTGTGAATCCTATTTCTGGATATCATTTTGGTATATATCTAAAAAACATTAAAAATGTCTATTCCTTTTGAAACAGCAAGTCTCCACTTAAGGACAAAGACAGTCAAGTAGATAAAAATATAAGTTAAAAAAAAAAAAAAGCTACAAAGTCAGTTGCCCACCACCACTAAGTCCTTGTATGTACATCTACTCTCAAATATGTTGCAGGAGTGATGGCAGGTGACATAACGTCACCCAAGGAGCACATCCGGGAACGTGCTATTATGCAATGGCGGCCCTAACACAGGGCAGATCCCTGCACAGCAACCAGAGGCAAAGCAGGGAAAGGAAGCACTGGTCAATGTTCTCCTACAGGCTTACCTGACTGCAGGTGGCCCCTCAGGAGGAGCCGAGTGACCCAGCCTTCAGCCCCGACTCACCCTGTCCTCCGCTGGCAGCCCAAAGGGCACCCAGGAATGAGGCCATTGCTGAGTTAGCACCTGCCAGGACCCCATACTCACCTCACCCTTTGGAAGACCCAGGTGAACTCCTCCTGTGACAGCGACTCTGGCCAATCGAAAGCATAACTGCTCTTCCCACTTCGCCCCCACTTCCCCAGTCCAGCTCCTGCCTCCATGGCAACAGCCATGCCTACCACTGAAGAGGACAGAAGATACGTGTCGGGTGTGGCTGAGAGGAAGAAAGCATCAGGGAAGAGTCATCCGCGGGCTTGCCTGGCATGACCAAAGGCAGTGTTGAGGCCGAGGGGGATGGCTGTCCAAGGACGGCCCAGAAAGGCCATCACAGAATCAAGATGTGCTGGGGGACGCACAGCCCAACAGAGAAAGGGAGCACCTGTACTTATGCCAGGCCTCAAAGTCCCTGAGGCAAGGACTACATCGCCTTTCTCATCACTGTATTGTTACCTTCACAGGACTGGCACGTAGAGGGCGTTCAACAAACTGTGTTTGGGTTTTTTTCTACTTAGATGCAAAAACATTTAAATCCAATCTAGAAAAGTCTAAATAGTAGCCCTTGACCATGAAAGGTTATTCCAAGAATACAAGGATGATATCCCATTAGGGTAGGCTGTTATATAAGGGATTAGAGGGGGAAGGGGATTCCATGAGCATTGTTGCACATTACAAAGCATCTGCAAACTTCAACCTTTCCTTGTATGTCCCTAGCAAAGAGTAAGAGTAGGAGACCATCTAAACACAATAAAGACTCATCTCAAGTGCAAGCAAGCATTAAACACTAAAGGTAGGGAAGCCCTCCACCATACCCACCATTCAGCACTATTTTGGAAGTCCTAGCTAATGCAACTGATAAAAAAGAAGTGAAAGGTATAAATGTGGAAAAAGCATTATTTTGAATTCAAAAACCTTGGCAGTTAATACAGCAAGAAAAAAAATTCCAGGAATAGCAAAATAAATAAACCAATTCTCATTAATAAATTCAGTGAAGTATTTGCAACTCCAAATAAAATTTTTTTAATGTACAGAAGGACACAGAGCAGGTCCTAAATAAATGAAAACATGTTTTTGCACAGGACCATGAAAATTGTTGTCAATCCTCCCTTGAATATAAGTTAAAATCCAATAAAATGTGGGAGTTTTGACAAACTGAGAATCCAGTTTCTCCAGAAGACTAAATGTACAGAAATATCAAGACAATTCTGAACAAGAAGGTATGTGTGCAGCAAGGGTGGGGGATTGTCTGTAAAGTGACCCAAACATATAAGAACACGAAGTATTCTTTCCAACACAAGGATGGGGGTGCAATGATAAATACACTGATGGAACAAAATACACTCCAGAATCTGACTCGTGTGAAAGTATATACACATGTGGGAATTTAGTTTATAGTAAAGAAAGACTTTTAAATCAAGAAAAGCATTAACTGTTTAAATACGAACTAGGAACTTCCTTAGGAGTAAATGATAAAGGGTCTTTTTAAGGAAAGTGGCAAGAAAAATCAGCCAACACTTCCATTTCTGACCAGCTATTCGAGTATGGATTTCTAAGAAGGTTGGAGCAGGCCTCTGTCTGACATTAGGAAAGACCAATAACATCAGTGCCGGTGTCTGGCCTCTCCTCCAAGAAATTCGGTATTTCATCTCTAGAAGGCAAAGGCCACTAAGGCCAATGACAAACATACTTTGTTTTCAGAAAAATAAATCATTGCCTTCAAAAGACAGCCTTCCTCCAAAATTTCATCATGCAAGAAGAAATGAAAACAGATAGAATCTTTAAGAAAATGTCATGTAACATTAAGTCATGTTGCCAAGAAACTTTGTAGCTTTATTTTCTGATTACAAACATAGAAGACAGCACAACATTCAAACATTACAGATTATCCAACGTAGAAACTGCAAGCCACATCCAGTGATCACATTTGTTCCTATACTAAACCTTTTAAAGTCTGTACATATAACATCTTATGTTTACCAAAATGAGATCATACCAGGAGTTCTGTGTGTATTTTTAAACCCAGTAATTTTTGATAGACATCTTTCCAACCAGTACATATAGATTTATATCATTTTTTCTAAAGGCCACATAGTCTTCCATTCTATGGATATACCAGTTTATCTACACTTGATGGAAATGACCAATGTAAAAAATGTCTAAAGCATTAAATGAAAATACAAGGGCATAAAATTATACAGCATATGTGGCATTCTTACCGCAAATATACTCATTTATATGTACACAGAAAACAATGAGGATGTCCACACAATGGAATAAAGTGAACTTTTAGAAATCAAAGCTGCAGATGGAGATGTATTTATACAGAAGTTATTGTAGATGTTGTTAAATAGCTGCACAATATTACGTTCACACACACAGAAACATGCATATAATGGAGACTGTAAACGTGATGGGCACGTGATACGAGCTCGCCAGGTGGCACACCACGCACTCCCCCACAACCAAATATTACTGCCTAACACCCCACATACTTCACTCTGGTAGCCTGAGTTTGAAGTGTTAGTGAATTGGGCATGATCTCATTTACGTAAAAAAACCCCCCAAAACAAAAAACTACATAGGTACTTAAATGTATGGAAGTACATACAAAACCAAACTGGAAGAAAACTTCCATAAAAACTTGTATGAAGACCATGCGTAAAGCGGGGAAAATCGAAAAAATAAATGATTAATAAAAGGTACTTCATTTTGCATTTCAACTTAGAATGTTATTTTAAGTTCACCATCAGAAAAAAATACCTGAATATAAATTTGGAAGTTCAGCTGCTGTCTGTCTGTCCTCTCCTCTACGCCAGTCAGTGCGCATCGGCACCCCCTCCCCTGCGTGGCTCCCCCTCTCTCCGACCACCCACAGTGCTCCCGTGGAGTCCTCCACTCCCCACACACCCTTTGGGCCAGAACACCACTGCTGGGGCGCCACACCTAGACCCTGACCTCACTGCCAGCTGTCCTCTCGGTCTCACCGTTCACACTCAATTCTGGCCACGTGGCAAACCCATCAGCTTTGTTTCCGGGCCTGGAGGTGGGCTCTCACACACCCTAGTTACTGAAGCTCCCACATCTCCCTCCGCACTCTCTCTGCAGCAGGAGTCCCAGCATGAGTCAAGTAGTACCCAAGGGCAGGATTTTAAAAGCCAAAGGTCTGACCACATTCAGAGGATGGGGGCGAAGATGGGGACACACAGGGACCCAGCCTGACTCTGGTCGTAGGGGCCAAGGGAGGCCACTAACTCCAAGGAGAGGGAAGGAGAGGAGACAAACAAGGACAGCTAGTCAGAAAAAGGTCTTACCCTCCACACCGGGCAGAGGGGCTTACGGGGTTCCAGCTGTTCTTCAACCTCCAAAGACCTGTTCTTAAATACACGGGACATCTAAGCATGAAATGTGTGTGTCGTAAGCACTGTATGCAGAGTTAGTTTCGGGCAAGAGCTGGACCCCAATCACAGGGCAGTGGTCCTGCCTGATGGACAAGTGTTGCCACTGTGGTCCACGTGGAGGTGTTCATGCCATTCTCTGAGTATTTTACAGCCCTTTACTTCTATTTCACAAAAATGCATAGAAAACAAAAGCACAGTCTCACAATTAATTCATCTGAAACAAAGATGGAAGTCATCAGGCACCCCTGCCACAAGTGGGGGGGTCTTTGGCCTCAATCAAAGGATCAGTGGGTCAAGTGTTCAACTGAACTGGAAGGAACTCAACTAGTGGTGGCTGGAAATGTGGCCGGATGCGTGAGGAGAGGTAAAGAAATTCTGTGGCCCCCTGTGTGACCTCAGGTTCCCCACATCCCACCACGAGTGAGAAAAGCTCATGGTCTCTTCTCCAAGCCCGTTTCTACTTACTTAGTTTGGTGCTCATCACGGTGCACCTAGATTCAGCCCCTCTCTCGTTCTACCTACCTCATCAAAGGGGGCTGGAATTGAGAACTTTAAAGTCACGAACCGAGGACGTTACTTTCTTCGCTTCTCAGGGACAGCAGGGTGTGCGGTCTCGTCTCTGCTCTTGTTTGCTCCTTTCTCCTGCCTCTTTCTGCAAACCGACATTCTCTCCTTCAGCACCACGTGGAGGAAAGTGCTGTCCCAGCCTGGGCCCGCCTCACCTCCCAGCTCAGGTTCCCAACACTAGCAGCTGGGCTAGCCCGTGCCTCTGCTCACCCCCACTCCGACATTATGAGTGCACACTACAGCTCGATGCCTTCTAGGGTGTGGTTCTCAAGCCTGGGGTGACTGGGAGAAATGCACCAGCCTTTCCGGGGTGGGTATTTAGGAGGTCTGTGGCTCCCCAGGAAACAGCCATCCAGGAAGCACGCCAGGAGCTGTACTCTGAGAACCACTGCTCTAGGCTGATGTGTCCAGTGTGGTCCAGTCAACCATGAACAGGTACATGTGGACAATAGAGGCTGTTTGGGTAACAATTTCACAGGGGAATGTGAGCATGGAGTAAACAACCACTACCCCTACCGTACCAGCCACGACTCCACCCTCTGGACTCTCAGGTGGCTCCTCGCAGATAATCGCCACGTCGCCCTGGGCTTACCTCCAATCATATAAACTGAGCACTTACCACTCTGCAGCAAAAGTTCCTTATCGTTGTCCATTCTGGAGGAATTTCCCCAAAAATTTCAAAAAAGAGGAAACAGTAACTAAGAGTTTAGGTTTATGGTCAGCCCCCAAATGATTCAAGAAAAAGAGTTACTTTAAAGAGATAAAACCTATTCTGTGCCAGCAGGACATATCTGAGCAATTTTTACATCAGTAACTGGCTGATCAGATTTTTTTTTTTTTTAAAGGGGTGAGGGCATGAAAAGGCAGACCACAAAGCATGGTTCATTTAACCATCTATAGGAGAGAGCACGCTACTCTGGTCAGACCTAATGTGAATGGAGACTGGGGAGAGCGGGGGCTGCAGACAAGGGGCTTCTGGTGTCCTGGTGACCCTAGCAAGAGCTTCACTGCAACCAGATGGTATCCCCAGGTGAGCTTACAGGCCAGCGCAACCGAAGCTTTTCCACATCCTCTCATTCTGATTCCATACTCACCAAGCGAGCTCTCACTATGGTTTCCTTTCCCATGTAGGTCTGCCTACAGGGAGAGAATGTGCTGATCATGCGTACCTTTGAATATCTAGGTTCCTGTGGTAGTGCTCTCCCACCATGAATCGATTACCAAAACTGAGAAAACAGGAACGTCGTATTTGGTCACACTATTTTCCGACATAAACCAATAATTCATTATGGCTTAGCTTCGTTAACGTGGATCTACTGATGTAAGATGAGTCCTCAGGTGAAGTAGGGCCTCTGAGTCTCCAAAGGCTTGAGTGCCAGACACTGGACTGCTGTCTGAAGCATTCACCAAGGCCAGAAAAAACCAACCCACCCCCGGTGGCTCACTGGGACAGCATGTCAGTCTTTCCCTGGGTGGTAACATGCCATCAGCATGGCCACCAATCTTGGTAAGCATGTTTTCTTACTCTCCACTTAACTGGAGTTCTCATTCAATAGACACTGAGACCAGGGATTATGTCACTCACTTCCGGAGACCCGAAGTCCAGCATGATCACGTCCCAGATCAGGCACAGTATCAATGCTTGCTGACAGAATGAGCAATATTTGGCTATTTTGCTCACTTCCCCCCATGATATGATTCACTGAGTATGGTCTGAATCAGTCAGCAAACCATGAACAAAGAGTACAAGACCTACTGAGTCCCCGGTTCTTCAGTACCTCTCTCAGATCCATCCAATTCACTTATCCCTCTTCTGTGACCCTAACCCAAGCCACCATCTCTCACCCAGATCCGAAGTGGTCTTCCTGGACCCACTGTTTCTACCCTCCCCTTCTGAACCCTGCAACCACATGATATTTTTAAAACACAAATCTGATTATCATGGTGCTGCCATGGCTTCCCATGGTGCTTCCGATCAAGCCCAATTACCTACCACGGATTGCAAAGCCTTTCACAGTGCAGCTCCACTTTACCTTTTTCTCATCTCAAACACCATTCTTTTCTTTCCTTTGTTCTAGGCTTCTAGTCTAGACTAGATCCTGGACTCCCAGCTCCCTTAAGACTGCTCTTCTCACGACACACTACCATCCACCACGCTTCAGGGCTCAGCCTTAATGTCCCTCACTTTCTCAGGGAGACCCTACATGGCCTCTCCCAGATTAAGTTAACTGCCTGAAGTGAACCTTCTCTTTCAAAGGTGTGAATCACACAATTATTTTTTCAATGTCTTTCATTACCCAAAAGACTATGAGCTCCAGGAAAACACTTCCTTTTCCACTTGAGGCCATGTTTGATAGATGAATCAATGAATTTCTCATGTTTCTTTATTCACCCAATAAGAAAGAAAGGGCAGGCCTGAAGGAGTAGCTGAATGTTGCGAAGACCAAGGAGAATCTGGTGAACACGTGACCCACCAGAAGAGCCTGTGCATTCTCAGAGAGCACACAGGGTGCTCGTGTGGCCATACGGAACACGTGTACAGTAGGAAAGTGTCAGGTTGAGGAAGGATGTGCTCACTCCAAGGATGGGTGTGGCACTGCGAGGAGGGAATTCAGCTCACCTGGACACCGCCACCTAGCGTTTGGACCTAGTCCCTCTTCCTCTTGCAAGTCGTCTCGGAGAAGGGTAGAGCTGGGGAAGGAAAAGAAAATGTGAGCCACCGAACTTACTTCCCAATTACTGAATTTCCAGGCTGGAAATGACCCCACACAGCTGCATCTTTGCCTCCTACAGTGGTAGAGGTAAAATGATACCAAGAAGAACAGCTTTTCCTCCCAGGGTGGAAGGGCCATCGGCATTGCTCCCTGGGGTGTATGTTGTACCCTGGCTATAATCATAGCTTTTTTCCAGTGAGGGTATGTCAATCGTGTGCAAGCCAATCTCTGAGTGTCTTAGAAACTTCTCTAATAAGCAGAGCAAAACAGTAAAGACTTGGGATTGAGAAATCCTATTTAAGACCCCAATCTCCCACTTATTAGCTATGCTGCACTGGCCATCCTTCTAAAGGCAAGGGACACACACTGCAGGTACAAATTGGAGGGAAAAAATGGCTAAGAAGGTAGTATTATTTACTGCTAATTAAGTGCCTCATACAGTGCTTATTAGCACCTTACTTTTAGCATCTCTGTTAATTCCCACCACAACATTATTTTCTACTTATTTCACACACAAAAAAGCAGAGGCTCAAAGAACTCAACCTCAGAACTCATGGCAATTACAGATCAACTAACGTCTTTTTGGAAAACAGTAATCTACAGACATTTTTCATGGAAACCTTGTGGAATAATGATATAGGCACCCCTTAGAAAGGTGAGTAAAACTCCAGTTCTGCCATGCGATAGCCAGTGATGCAATGCCAGAAATTTTACTGTGCTGTACACCTAAGTAGCATGAAAGACTAGCTTATATTACAATCTTAATGCTATTATCATCAACATTACTAGTAGATAATGGTATCATTACTTAACCTTACACAATAGTTGAGGCTGTCAACATGATCCCCGTGGACGACACATGTTTCAAGCCCCACTGTGCCTCAGAGCATGCGTTCAATCAATCAGAGGCCCCGAGGGGGATGCACCTTCAGGACTATGGCTCTGGTTTATGTTAACGCTATCAGTCATGGGCAGATATATAACTAGGTCCCGCCCACAAACAAGGAATCCAGGGCTGCTCCCTCTCGCCCCGCCCCTCCCAGCCCCGCCCCACCTGCCAGCCCCTCCTCCGTCCCATCATTTCTCATGCCACGCCTCCCTCATGACCGTCCGCGCTCCGCATTCTCCAGGCTGTCTACGAGGTTGAGGCCTTTTCCTTCACGTCACCTCCCACCGCCCTCAGAGCCTGCCACCCTCTCCTCCGCCTTCTCACTTAGATCCCCCCCTTCCCCAAATCTATTAAAATTCCCACTTTCCTATGTGACCCCCGGCCATGCGCAGTTGAAACCCGTCCCACAGTCCCAGGGACAAGGCTCTGCACGCCCTCCAGGGAACACGACGCCGTCGCGCGGCCGCCAAGATGTGCCGCAGCGGCAAGCAGCGGTCCACCTGGAGCCTGCGCAGCGAAGACGGCGGGGTGAGTTCCATCTCCCAGGACGCCATACACAGCCCGCCCCCCCAGTCCTACTGGCTCTCAAAATGGCGCATGCGCAGAAAGCAAGGGCCGCAGGGCTCCACAGCCCCGTCCTCGGACCCGCCCCCTGTAGCCGGCCCAGTGTCAGTCAAGATGGCGCCTGCGCAGTAGGCCTCGGCTGCCACCTGTCGGCCGGCAGAGCACTAGGTGGGCAAGGGTCTGCAGCCCCTCCCTCGGGCTGCCCCTGCAGTACCACCGTCATTCAAGATGGCGCCTGCACAGTAAGCTTCAGCTACCACCCCTAGGCCAAAGTACACAGCGCTAGATGGGAAATGGTCTGCAGTCCCCTGTTAGTCATACAAAACATAAAAGCCCCTCCCTTGGGCCCACCCCAGCAGACAGCACCGCTGTCATTCAAGACAGCGCCTCCACAGTAAGCCTTGCTCGCCACCTGTCAGTCAACAAACAGCACTAGAGTGGACAAGGCTCTGCAGCCCTCCCTCGGCCCGCCCCCTGCAGCCCCACAGTAGTTCAAGATGGCGCCTGCGCAGTAAGCCTTGGCGCCACCTGACGGCCAACACAGTGCTAGAGTGGGCAGGGCTCTGCAGCCCCTCCCCTGGCCCGCCCCCTGCAGCTCCGCCCTCATTCATAACAGTGCCTGCGCAATAAGCCTCGGCGCCACCTGTCGGCCAACAAGCACTGGATCAGAGTGGGCGGGGCTCTGCAGCACTGTCAGTCCCCAAAGACGGCCCGTGGCCCCACCCCCTCAGCCCAGTCGACAGGGCACCTGCGAAACACGGCTGGGCGGCACCCCCTGCCCCAGCCCTCCCCCCCCCAGCCAAAAGATCTAGCCAGAAACATCCCAAGGTGAAAGCAGTCCAGGAAGGCAACGACAGGGTAAGGGGTGATGCTCTGCAACCCCCAGACCAACCAAGGAGAAACAGCGGGCATAATGATAGCCCATAGCCCTGTCCTTCAAGACAGACAGCTCTCCAGCAACAACAGTGTCGGCAAACTCTGGGCCACATGGACCCTGCCGATAAAACAGCCCCCCAGTCACCAGCCGTTGCCCAATCTCAAGTCAGACCTCAAAACCTACGCTAGTCAGGGTGGCACGTCGCGGCAAGCGTCCGCGGCAAGCGTCAGCGGCCAGGCCCATGACCAGCAAAGAAAGTGTGAGGTAGCAGGACCCCCGCAGCCTTCAATCACAGCAAAGAACACAGGGCACCGCTACCCTCGGCCCCGCCCCTGCGGCCACCCAGCCAAGACCAGGCCGCGCATGCGCAGCGAGCCTCAGCCGCCCCCATCAAAGATGGCGCTGAGGTAGGCGGGGCTTGGCCAGTCGATCTCTTTTGAGACCTGCAGTCAAGACAGCCCTTGGCCCCACCCCAGCCCGCACCAACCAATCAGGACAGCGCCTGCGCAGCCACTCTTATCTGACACATCAAAAGTGACGCCAGGGTGGGCGGGCCCGCAGTCTGTCACCGCCCAGAGAAAAACATCCCGCAGCACGACTGCCCTCGGCCCCGCCCCTTAGCTCCTCCCGCCGCCACTGCGGCAAGCAAGTCCCGCCCCCAAAGACCGGCAAGGATGCAGGGGCGGCCGGAGCGGACCTGGCCAATCTGGGACCCCGTGGGATGGGGTGTCCTCTGCAGACCCCCGACCAAGCTGAGGAAACGGGAGGGCGGGGCGCAGGGGGGGGCGCGCTGAGCCTTCCCACGCTCGTTAGGGATGGCCCGCCACTTCTCCGGCACCCACCCCAGCGGACTGCGGTGACAGGAGCCCGCGGCCTTCCCGCCCCCTACCCAGGACGGCCAGCCATCCCTGTCCTCCACTATGCCCAGGAAAGGTGGCACGGGAGCCCCCACCGCAGACTCCGGCCGGCAGCGCAAGATGGCGCCGCTGCGGCAAGTGCAGCAGCCCCGGCCCGCTGACCAGGGTCCCGAACCTGCGGCATCCCATCCCCGCGCACCGTCCAGACGCGGATGTGCGGGCCGAGGCGGCCGGACTCACCTCGCCACACCGCACCTCAAGGCACCGCCCCGCCCCTGGCCGAAGGTCAGCCACGGCGCAGCCCGTGCACAGTCTACTGCCCCCACACAGCCCCGGGCACCCGGCAGCGCCACCAGCCCATGGTGGACATGTCCACTCCTCTGCTCCGACCTCGTCCTCCCGCGGCTCCCGGCGTCTGCACCGAGCCCCGGCCCGCGACTCCTTGTCAGGCTCTCCGCAGAGGCGGGGCCCCGGCGCGGGCAAATCAGAGGCAGCGCTACACGCCCTGGGCCCCCCTCGCCACGCCCCCAAGCCCTGCCAATCAGGCCGCAGTTGCCGTGGCGACGGCTTGGCGCGAAGGCAGGAGGCTGACGTCAACGAAACCCATGCTAGGGGCCCTGAGGAAGGGTCTGGAAAAGGGGGAGGGGGAGTGAGTGTGCGACCCCCAAACAAAGAAGGGGGGTGACGCAGAGAAAGGCCCGCTAGCGACTCCCAAACGCAAAACCTCTGAAGAAAAAGAAAAAAAACCCCATACATTTCTCTAAGAAAATGAAAATGCGGCGGACAAAAATATGTATGTTGAAGTTAAAGACAAACGAGAAAGTGGGAGACGAGACTTTTCCGCCTGGGACACATGAAAGACACGGGGCTAACTTCCCTAATAAACGAAGACCTCTTGGAAACCGATACGGTAAAGACCAAACTAAGCCAGAAAATTGGGCAAAAGGGAAGAAACTGGTAATTCACAGGAAAATACAAATGGCTGACAGACCTACAGGACAAAACTCACGACCTGACTCCCAAAGGAACGTAAAACTGAGAGCCCGGACCAGCGCGGTTTAGCGGATGCTCTCCTGAGGCGGCCTCGCGCGTCGCCGCCTGGGACAGGCTGGGTCAGTCCCACCCGTGGCCACCCGGACCGTCGGCCGTGCAGGGCACACAGACGCGTGAGGAAACCCGTATGCGGCGGGAAACGACGAGGTAGCGCCGCTCGGGACGAACGACGGCCGAGGAGGACTCAATAGAGTTAGTCAAACACTCAAGTGGCCGAAGTTTGTAGACATGACCCGGTAAGTGTTTTCATTTGTTTGTTAAGGATGAACACACACACAGGTAAAACCTCTGGGAAAGTGTACAAGAAACTGTTAGCCGGTTACCTCTAGGGAAAAAGGATGAGGGGAAGGAATATGGAGGAGGGATCTTTCCCGTCTCCAGTCCATACTGTTTGAATCTCCTGGCCAGAAATATGCATTTCTTTCCCAGTAGTAGAATCAATGAATTACAAAAAGCTCACTGATGCACCCTTTGATCCAACTATTCCACTCTCCAGGAGCTAAGGGAAACGAACTAAGCTAAGAGGTACGAAAGATTATATGCAGGCATATTCACGTAGCATTTTTTATTAGAAAAATGTACTCTGCGGAAGAAATAAATTGTATTCTGGCAAAGCCATACACTGCAATTTTATGTAGCCAATTAAAATGTAATTTTTTAATTTTAAAGGAAAAGATTCATAAGATACAGTTAATTACAAAAAGCAGGTTACCTAAGCACAAAGAACATGATACCCAGATTTAAGTTTTATACTTAATAAGTATAAATATTTATAAATCAGTGGTCGCTGGGTACATTAAGAACTACTGGCTTTTGGGGTGGGGGATGTTTGAAACTCCCCAAGTCTTCAGCAGTCTCTTCTCACCCAGCAGTGCCACATAAACATAAAATCTGAATGAAAACATTGTGTTTGCTCTGTACCTTTGAAAATTATTCCCCGGGAAATTATAGAATTTCTATAGAAATTCTAGAGGCACCACTAGAAGTGAATGTGGTACTACCCTTAGGTCAGAGGTTTTCAAATCTGGCCGCACATTAGGATCCCATGGGGGAGCTGTCAAACATTGCAGGTGCCCAGGGTCCCAGAGAGGTGTTTGTTTTGGAGCTCCTCAGGGGATCCTCAAGTCTGGTTATGGTTTAGGAGGTGATTTTAATGCAATTTAGGGACCCCATCCCCTCTTTCCTTCTCAAAGACCTCTATCTGCAACACAGCTTTTTCTCTGGATCCCAGGTCGTTCATTCCCATCAAATATCACATGCTCTCAGAGCTTCTCCAGCTACTACCCCTTTTCTCAGCACTCTCTCCCTGCCCCCACCAAAAAAGCCCTCTTGATAGAGTGGCCTTCTGTCACCGACTCAACAGCCTTACCGCACATTCTCTCCCCCTAGCATGCCACACGGGCTTCCATCCTTTCCACACCCCTGAAACTGCTTGGCAATTTCAGCAGTTCTCCATGTGGCTAGGAAACTTGTTCTTAATCTCACTTGATCTTTCAGTAACATTCAACATCCTCATTAAAACAAACAATGATAACAAAAACTATCTTATTTTCAGAGACACTATACTGCCCTGGTTTTCCTCCCATGTCCTCTTAGCTGGCTTCTGCTTTGTTCAACCTCCCAAGGCTCAGAACTCAGTCACTAGCCTTCTCCATCAACGTCTACTCCCTAGGTAGCAGTCTCACCTAGCCGTATGGTTTAAATAGCACCTGCATGCCAACAGCTCCCTCTGCCCCGGAACTCTCCACAGAGGCCCAGTCTCATATACCCAACTATCTGCTTAACAGCTGACTGTTCTACCAGGATGCCTAATGGGCAACTCAAAACATTGAAAACAAATAGTAATTTCCCTTTTCCCCATTTCTATAAACAGCACCAGTTGCAGTAGCCAAAAATCTCGCAATTGTTCTCGATTCCCCTTTCCCTTACCATCAACATCCAATTCGTCAGCAAGTCCTGCTGACTCTACATCCAAGATACATCCCAAATTTTTCCTATGTTTTTCCTCTGCATGATAGTCCTAATTACCATGATTTCCCCTAGATATTAGCCCACTCATTTGACTACCTGCTTCCATTCCAAACCCTTCCCTCCAATATTCTCTAGACAGCATCCAGGGTGATCTTCTTTAACTGAGAATAAGACATCATGTTGCAGCTTGAATTACCTCCTATTCCCTACCCCAATCACACTTCAGTATAAGTCTAAAATCCATATAAGGTTAAAAGGCGTCAATATCTTTTGTCATGGAAGAATGTTAAATATTTGTGCTGTAAAATTTAATAATCTTTTCCTTCAGATTTCTGCATTTTTTACCTTAAGAAATCCCTCTCCACATTGAAGTCATAAAGATATTATAATAGCCTTAAGTTTTACTTTTTTAGGTTTAGTTTTATATATGTTCTGTGGTATGGATCTAATTTTTCTCCTGACATATGTCATGTTTCTGTACAAGTGGACCTGCTCCTAAACTCTCTAGTCTGTCCCACTGGCCCATCTGTTTATCTGTATGCATTTTACACATCATATTAATTATTGGAGCTTTACAGTATCTTGATATCTGGAAGGACACTTGCCCTAGCTTGTTTTTCAAAAGTGTCTTTGGTTATTCTTAGCCCTCGACTGACATTTTACTAAATCCATAGAGAAATTTAAAGAGAACTAAAAACGTTTTATCAACACCTCCCATCTTTGCCTATCGTCTATGCTACCCATTTATTCATGTCATCTACAGCCATCAACAGTACATTGTAATTTTTTTCCCTTTAAGATCTTATTTGGCTTTAGGAGATCTTTCTTCCTATTACTTACCTAACTGGTTATTTTGGGGTTACAACAGTAGTATAGCTTTTTAAAAATAACTTATTTACAGAAAAGGTGCAAAGATAGTGTAAACATTCCTTACCCAGTTTCCCCTGATGTTAACATCTTACCTAACTTTGGTACGTTGTCAAAATGAAGAAATTACCATTAGTACAAAGCTAGTAATTAAACTACAAACTTTCCATAAATGTCTTCCTTCTGTCCCAGGATCCCATCTAGAACGCCACATTACATTTAGTTGTTATGTCTCCTTAGACAACTCCAGGCTGTGATAGCTCCTCGGTATTTCCTTGTTTTTCATAACTTTAGCAGTTTTGAGGAGTACTAGTCAGGATTTTTAGGAAATCTCTCAATTTGAGTTTGTCTAATATTTTCTCATGATTTGTCTTGGGTTATGAGTTTTTGAGAAGAATTATCTGCTCTTGCCTTTTATATGTTGATTTTTTTAATTCAGTGAATTTGCTGACCTCTCCTTGTTAGTTCTAATAGTTTCTCTCAGATTTTCCTGGATTTTTAAAAATGTTAAACTGTTTATTAATGACAATTTTTAATTTTTATTGACAATTATATCTCATTTCTATCATAATGCGTTCTGGGGTGATACGGAATAAGTCTTGTTCTAGACTTGAAAGGGGATACTTTTCTTTCAGTATCAAGTAAAAATGTTCACAATAAGCTTTTTTGTAGAGCCTCTTTGTTGGGGGTTAAGGAAATTCCCTTTAATTCTAGTTTTCTAAAAATTTTATCATGAGTAAGTTTAATTTTTATATAATGACTTTATTATCTATTGGGAAGATTATACTTTATTTTATATAATCTGTTAATGTGGAGAATTAAGGCAAATTTTCTGATGTTGAAACATGTTGCGTTCCTAATCCCTACTTAATCATGATTATGAGGGTCTGATTTATATACACATACAGGAGGATTTTACTGGGTTATATTTTACTTCTGTTTTTGCACCTAAGTTTTTACTTTATTATACTTGTTTCATTTCAGTATCAAGGTTACACTATCCTTATAAAATTATTTGGATTATTACCTTGCTGCTTATATTCTCTACAACAGTTCATAAAAAATAGAGATTCTCTGATTTTTGAAAGTTTAATATAACTCACTATAAAATTGTCTAAATCTGATGTCTTTTTGCATGGAATATTTTTGACTTAGTTTCCTTAGCTTTGTACTTATATTTCTGCTTTGTCTTGAGTCAATTTTAGTGATTTATATTTTCCAAGAAAATTGTCCACCTCACTTAAATTTATTAGCACATAATTATTCACAGTATTCTTTTGATTTTTAATCTAGTCCTCATTGGTAATTAATAATTTGTCCCCTTTTCTGTTACTAATATCATTTAATCTATTCTTATTTTTATCATCAGTTTCACTAAAGATTTGACAATTTTATGTCTTTTAAAGTGCTTTTGGTCTTTTGACCATATTCTTTCTTCTTTTCCATTTAATTAATTTCTGTTCTTTATTTTATTATTTCCTTCCTTCTATTTATTTGAGTTTCTTTTCCTAGCAACTTAAGTTGCATATTTAACTCATTTACCTTTAACCTTTCTTAATTTTTAACAGGTACATTTAAGGCTGTAACATTCCCTTCAAGTACCACTTGAACTGCATTCCATGTATTTCATTGTTGTTTGGTACTATATTCCATTGTTTCAATTAGATTTCCTCTTAGTCACATTAAGGAATGTGTTTAGGTTTTCAAGTTCTTTAAAAATCTTTTGATTATAGATTTCTAATTTAACTGCATTATAGCCAAATGATATGGCCTATATGTTATTACTGGATATTTGTTAAAATTTCCTTTGTGATCTTAGGATGTGATCAATTTTTAATTGTTCAATGTATTAGAAAAGAATAAGCATTCTCTAACTATCAGGTACCAATTTCTATTTATGTTCATAAGAGCAAGCTTTCTTTGTGTTTACATTTTCAGTATTCTTATTAATTTTCTGTCTGCTTGATATATCAGTTCTAAATAATTATAATAAAATCTCCCATTATGCCTACGGTTTCACCCATTGCTCCTGGTAATTCTTTTAGCTTTTGCTTTATATATTTCAAGGCCATGTTTTTAGGTAGGAACAAGTCCATGATTTCCTCTAAATCAGATATCAAAGAAATTAATCTAGAAGTCTGCCTTTAATAGGGGAGTTAATCGATCACATTTTAAATTTCTGATATAGTTGCTTGTTAAATATGCCTTTTCCTTTGCTTATTTTCTCCTTTCTTGCCTTCTACTGAGTTGATCAAGTTTTCTTTACTTCTCTTTTTCCCCTTTGCTAATTTGAAAGCTTTGAATTATATTTCAGTTGTTTTATTGTCTATCTTTAAATTCCTAATTTATATACAAGTACATATTTTTTAAGAGTATAAAATAATAAAGGATTCTGGCATATCTTAGCAATTCATTGAATTTCCTATACCCACTTTCCTGGTTATTGTCTAGAATTTTAGCTATATATTTTTAAAACAACTAAAAGCACAATTTTTACAGTCAATGATTAATTATATTTATTGATATTTTGATAATTTATTCTTGTTTCTTGAATTTTACTCCTTCCCTCTAAGTTCTTTTTTTTCTCATTGTAATAAATCCTTAAATAAGCCTTTCAGACAGTCTATTTGTATTTCTAACAATGGCTTTAAAAGATATTTTTTGAATGACGGTTTACCTAGGTATGGAATTCTGAAGTGACCCTTATCTTCTCTCCTTATTTTGAAGATATTATTCTATTGTCTTCAACATTTAACATTGCTGATGAGGTGTGCTATAATCTAAATGTTCCTAACACTGGTTTTTCCCTCTGTAGCTTTTCAAAAGGTGTTTGTTAGATATGGATTTATTTTTGTTTATCCTGCTCAGGAGTTGTGTGACCAATGAAGGTCTTTCTTCCATTCTGGAGAATTCTTGGCCAATATATTCTGTCATTCCAACTCTATTCTATTTTTCTCAAACTATTAGAGTATATTGGCCCTTCTTAATCTATCCTCCATTTATCTTCTCTATTTTTCATATTCTTTTCTGGGTTGTTTTCTGAGTAACTCCTCTTTCTAACTGCATCCAATGTACTGTTTCCCTTGATGTGTTTTACAATGGCTATTTTGTTTTCATGTCTAAGATTTTTAATCAGTACTCTTTTATATCCACCTTTCTCAAATGGATGAACATTTTATTCATACTGTTCTTTATCTTTCAAGAATCTTAAAGTCAAACTAAAACTGTTAGAATGGCATTTTGTCAGGAATGAATTCATATCCTGACTGACTTTGTTGTCTTATTTATTTTAAGTTTTCCTATGTTTAACTGAGTGCTTTGCAATTTTAATTTCTAAGTGTTTCTCCTATGGGATATCTCCCCCTACCCCACCCATCTCTTCCCTCCATATCTAGCCTTTTTTTTGGGTAGTGTCTGCTTTGCCTCTGAGAAACTTAGTCGTGAGACAAGTCTTATATCATCAACTGGGGGCTCTGTGCCATGTGATAAAGGGGTAATATTAGTCACTGAGCAAAATTTAAGCTTAGACTGGGTCCACTCTGCATGGCCATGTTTTTATCTCCTGCCACTGCTCATAATATAAGCTGGAGCCCTGAGTAACTATTACTGGCTTTTTGCAGTCTCATTTCATGTCAGGAGAATATCACCCCAGCCCCTGTTTGACACAATGAGCCTGGGACCTCAATAGGCACAGGGTACTTCTGGACCTCATTAATCCACAGCAGTCAAATTGTTAACTACCTCTGCCTATTTAAAGATCAGAAGTCCAGCAGGTTCATGTCTTTAACCCCACAAATCCTTGTTTTTCTGTTCAGTTTTTGATCCATACAGATGTCATATATATCTAGATCATTACAAGTTTATATTTAAAAGAGGTTGGTTTGAAGTGTGAATGCAGAACTCACAGCACCATCTCAATCAAAAATATTATCTTCTAAATTGTCTATAGCAGTAGTTCTCACTTCTTTCCCAAGTGTACAATGGAGTTTTACTGGGGCTATATGACATGTGGTATCATGACAGAGTGAATGCTGAAGCAGTTGAGAATCTAGCTGTTTTCATTTAAACCAGATGTTAAAGAGATTTGCAAAGATGTAAAACTATGCCACTCTTCTCAGTAATCTTTTGTCTTGGGAATTATGTCTTTTTTTAATTTAAAAAATGTTGCTTCTATTAACATGTAATGGACTACCTATTTTTAAATTAATTAATATACATTTTAAATTCTGTTTTAATTTCTAAAACTATGTATATTGATAGGTATAATCTACATAAACAAAAGTTCTTTGGAGTCCTCAATCATTTTCAAGAGTGTAAATGGGGCTTGAGACAAAAAAGTTTGAGAACCTCTGGTCTACAATAAATCTATACTAGATTGGGCTACTATCTGGGTGGTATGATCCCATGGATTAGCACGGAGCTTAATACATGTAAGTCTCTCAATGAATGCTTATTCATCCATTCTTTCAACAAATATTTGACTACCTACTGCATATAAGGACCAGTGCTAGGCCAGGTTCTTGGCTCATTGCAAATAAAATTGAAATGGCCCTTGCCCTAATTCATTTATTTGATATATATGTCTTTGAGCTTCAGTCTAGCTGGGAAGATACATACATTAAGTTGACAAAATAAACCTTTAAAAATTGCGGTGTGGACTTTGAAGAAAAAACCAGGATGCTGAAATGAGGTGGGGAGGGGGAGGGTTTTATATGGTGGTTAGATAGGGCAGTCAGGGAAGGCTTCTCTGAGGACAAGGAGCTAAAACTAAATTGTGAGAAAGAGCCAGCCCTGGGAAGAGCAAGGGGAAGAACATTCTAGACAGATAAAATAGCAATATACAAAGACCATAAAGGAAAAAAATGGAAAAGACACCAGAATGTCTGGAGGATAGCAAGAATGGGGTAGAAGGGCATAAAATGAGGTTTTACAGGTATGCAAAAACCAGTTCTTTAGGAACTGTAGGCCAAGATAAAGATCTTGAATTTAATCCTAAATGTGATAAGGAGCCATTAAAGACTTTTAAATAAGGTCTGACATAATCCACTGAGAGATGATTCACGTTGCTGTGTGGAAAACTAGAGGACTAGAGATAGGAAAGAGAGGAAGCAGGAAGACCAGTTAGGAGGCAGCTGTCCAGGCAGGATGACAGTGCTCTGAACTAGCATGGTGGCAGTGGAGACAAGGAGAGGTGAACAAATACAAGACACAAAAGAGACAAAAATTGCTGATAATTTGTGTATGTGTGGCAAAGGAAAAAAGTATTGCAAATGATTCCTACATTTCTGGTTTGAGTGACTGGGTAGATGGAAGTGTTATTTAGTGAGTCTTCGAGTCTCAGGTTTGGGCAGGGGAAGAGCAGAAAACCTACAGCTCTCTTTTGGATATGTTATATTTGAAATGCTTATGCTCAAGCAAGTGAAGATGTTGAGTGGGTATTCGGGAGAGGTCTGCTAGAGCTCTAACTCTGGAAGTTTTCCGCACAGAGCTGGTTTGTTGCGTGAATAGTCAGGTTAAGATAAACACTACTTTACAAAATAAATTTAAAAATCAGTTCTTCAGGGCTTCCCTGGTGGCGCAGTGCTTGAGAGTCCACCTGCCGATGCAGGGGACACGGGTTCGTGCCCCGGTCTGGGAAGATCCCACGTGCCACGGAGCGGCTGGGCCCGTGAGCCATGGCCGTTGAGCCTGCGCGTCCGGAGCCTGTGCTCCGCGACGGGAGAGGCCACAGCAGTGAGAGGCCCGCGTACAGCAAAAAAAAAAAAAAAAAAAAAATCAGTTCTTCAGTATTTAGTACTCTTGCGTACACATTCAGTGCTGGATAGGTAATTATCTTAGTATACAAATTTGTATAGTTCCTCAGTAATGCAAATCTAACCAATTTTTTAAAGAGTAAACTTACTTTTATTTGTTAACCCTCTCAAGGAATTTCAAGATAACAGAAAACCAAACATTCACATTAAAAGCAACCAACTATTTCACAAAAACTGCTTCTAAATTCAAATATTAAACAAACAGTTAATTACACATAAGATTAAAGATAGGCAAAGGAGAACCCTGTCACAAGTCTGATGTTAGAAAAGAAAAATGCTATGTCAAGTCTGGCAGATGGGGTTAAGGTTCAGAACTACAAGAGTTCCTGTATGCCAGGAAGGCTCATCTACACAAAGTTCTACTCACATGTCCCTGTCCAAGAGGACACTAGGCACCTTCTCTCACAGGAAGCAAAATCACTCAGAAGTCAAGTTATCACATGCTAATCAAAATACTTATTTGAAAAATACAGGGTTATTCACATACTTTTTTATTTTTATTTTTTTTTTCCGGTACGCGGGCCCCTCACTGTTGTGGCCTCTCCCATTGTGGAGCCCAGGCTCCGGACGCGCAGGCTCAGCGGCCATGGCTCACGGGCCCAGCCGCTCCGCAGCATGCGGGATCCTCCCGGACTGGGGCATGAACCCGTGTCCCCTGCATCGGCAGGCGGACTCTCAACCACTGCGCCACCAGGTATTCACATACTTTTTTCTCACATTGGTTTGCCAACCAGAAAGCTCTAATCCTGAACTGGCAAAATGGTAGACACTCATTTATTCAACCATTCAATAAACAGGTATTATCAAATACATCCAGACACTAGGGATAAAATGATAAAGGAGATGCAGTTGCTGCTTTCATGGGGTATAGGGTTCATGGATGACACCAAACGATTAAAAATAGCCACACAAATAAGATGAGTGACAAGCAGTAAATGTGATGAAGATGCACTGTGCTATAAGCATGTATAATTAGAGAATCTGATCTGGACCAGGTGCTGAAGAAGGACATTCCACGCCTAATTAACAGTACGTACAAAGGTTAGGAGGCAGAGAGGAGTATGGAGAACCATGCAGCTAGAATACAGACTGGCTTAAGACAAAGGATGGAGCAAGAAGTCAGACCTTGCAAAGCCCTGTAGGCCATTTAAGGACTGGAGATCCCTGACAACCACAGCCTTTGATGCCACAGGAATTGCCCGCAGGGGTGACCAGCCAGCACTCAAACCTCACACAAGTCTCCTGAAAAGTGGCATGATTTCCCCACATACTCACATGTCAACACCTCAGAACGTGATTAGAATGTTATGGAGAGGTGATCTGGCTTCCACAATGCAGATTGTCAGGCCAGGAGAGAACATGCACTCTTATCTGGTTCGTTTTGCCAAAGGCCCATCAAATATAAATCTAAAGAGAACAGGAAAAAGACAATCATTGAGATTAAAGTAAAACATGAATAAGAAAGCAGAAAAAGAGCTGGAGATAAAAGATACATATTTTATAAATTATACATATATATACATATACATAGAATACATATATATTCAGTAGCCGTAAAAAAGAATGAGAAATAGCTTATGGAATGATTTCCAAGATACATTGTTAAGTGAAATCCAAGGTGCTGAACCTTGAACACAGTATGCTTCATTCGTTAAACTAAAAGGCAAATGCAATATATACATATTTGCTTCAATATGCGTGAAATACCTTTGGAAAGATAATTCACAAAATTAGTGATGCTGGTTATCTGCAGGGAGGGAAACTGGTGGCTGAGAGAAGGGATATGGGAAGCAAATTTTCAGTGTATACCCTTTTCTCCGTTTTGAATTTTGAGCCACACAAATAAATTACCTATTAAAAGTTAAAGCAAACACATTAATATTAACTTGATTAATATTAGTCAAAGTTCTAGACTAATGCATATGAAGATTTTAATAAAAATGAACACTGTCAAGGAAAATAAAAATTACCAAAACCGACTAGCAAAGGAATAGGAAAAAAAAGTAGGAAAAACCTTACAAAGAATTCCTATGTACTAAGACTCTCTAGAACATTTTAATAGCCTAGCACAGGGATTTTCAACCCCACAGGCTCTATGAGATTAAAAACTAATATTTACTGAGCACTTCCTGTATGCAAGATACAGCATCAAGCATTATATGTATTTGCAGCTCCTCGTAAAATATCTCTGAGATACGTGACCTCATGACCTGTTTTACATGTAAGGAAACTGAAGGTCATGGAGTCTCACTCAAACCTGCATACCTAGCAAATGACTCCAGAGTCAGACTCTTCAACCACTATGCTAACATAATTTTATGCCAACAAATTGGGAAAACCTTAAAGAAACGTATCACTTTCTAGGGAAGCAGAAATTACTTGAAATCTCAGTTTGACTGGAAATGTCCTTCAGATGCCCAAGCAGCCAATTATTCTTAGTCTGTACAAATTGTTCCAGAGCATTTAAAAAGACAGAAGGCTTGCCAGTTTATTTAACTAAATTAGGAGTGGCCTTCAAGAACATATTTCTTACAATGAAATAGCTGTCTTGTATGAGGCACTTGCTCTATGTCAGGCTTTGGGTTAAGTTCTTTAAAAATGATCCGGGTAGGACTTCCCTGGTGGCACAGTGGTTAGGAATCTGCCTGCCAATGGAGGGGACACGGGTTCGAGCCCTGGTCCAGGAAGATCCCACATGCCACAGAGCAACTAAGCCTGTGTGCCACAACTACTGAAGCCCATGCGCCTGGAGCCCGTGCTCCGCAACAAGAGAAGCCACCGCAATGAGAAGCCCGCTCACCACAACTAGAGAGAAAGCTCGCACGCAGCAACAAAGCCCCAATGCAGCCAAAAATAATAAATAAATAAAAATAAAATTAAAAAAAAAAAAGATCCGGGTGCTGCTTGGAAAACAGTCTGGCGGTTCCTTAAAAGGTTAAGCAGTTACCACAAGACCCAGAAATTCCTTTTCTGGGTGAATGAAAACATATGTCCACATAACAACTTGTACATGAATGTTCACAGCAGCATTATCATAAGAGCCAAAAAGTGGAAACAACTCAAATGCCCATCATTTGATGGACCCATTGTTTGATAAATGGATAAATAAAATGTAGTATATCCATACAACAGAGAATTTGGCAAGTACTGATACATGCTACAGCACTGATGAACTCTGAAAACATTATGCTAAGTGAAAGGAGCCAGTAATAAAAGCCCAGAATATTGTGTGATTCCATTTATATGAAATGTCCAGAGTAGGCAATGACAAAGTAGATTAATGGTTGCCTAGGGCTGGGGCAGAAGGGAATGGAGAGTGAGGATTTCTTTTTAGGGTAATGAAAATGTTTAAAAATTGACTGTGGTTATGGTTGCACAACTCTGAATATATTAAACACCACTGAATTATACACTTCAGGTGGGTGAATTGTACGGTATGTGAATTAATTACAGCGAGATAAAATTGTTATTTAAAAATATGCATCTGGTTAAATTCTCCCAATAATCTTAATGAAACTAGAACTAATATACTTGTTTTATGGATGAGAAATCTGCATCTCAGATAGGACGTCATTTACTCAAGGTCGTAATCTAACTGGTTGAGAAAGCCAAGATTCACACCTAGGTCTTTCTGTCTACAATGCCTACTACTTCCCAACACAATCCTAATGCAAATACAGTGAAAATCTTCAAAAAATGGCCCCCTTTTTTTGAAGACATAAACTGATGGCTAACAGGTTCACAAGGGCAATCTCCTAAGAACAAAAAAAATTCCTGTATTATTAAGCATTCCAAACCTACAGTAAGAGAGAAGGCTGCCCATTTAAAAACCTGGCAAATGGTTTTCCATCTCAAATGGGTTTTACTTTAAGAGTGCCCTGGAGGACAGCAAAAGTAATAGCTATCATTTATTAAACTTTTACAATGGGCAAGGCCTGGCACCAGGCACTTTATGTGTGTTAGTATGTTTAATCTTTATAACAACTCTATGAGGTAGATACTATTATTATCCAAGTCTCATAGATCAGAAGTGAGCATTGGGAGATTAGGATCTTGTCCCAGGTTACATGCTAGTAGTTGGTAGAGTCAGGAATCAAACCCAAATCTGTTAAACGCCTGAGCTCTCACTATCACTGGATACATTTCTAGGCTATTAAATTTGAAAGCCATAATGAAATGGATCATTCTTGAGAGGAAGGCAGATAATAAAAACTTGGCAAATATGAAGGGAGTGCTTTCCTTAAAAAGTGCTGTAAGCCCTTGCCATTTACCGGCAACTTTCTTTTCATTTCCAAGAAACAAATCCTGTGCCTTATAAATTGTACCACTCCAGGGAAGAGAGACGAAAGTCTTTCATTTTAACAACAAAGCACAGGAGTTTTAACCCCAAATATGTCTTATTGTGAAACAGTGACAGCTAATATTAATTGAAAATTTATATGTGCCAGAAATTTTTCTAAGCAGTTTATGAAGTGTTAGCTTACTTAATCTTCAAGACAATTGTCTGAAGTAGGTACTATTATGATCCCTATTTTAGGGATGAGTTAAGGGAGGCATAGAGGTTGGGTGACCAGCCCAAAGTCACATGGCTAATAAATGGCCAGGATTTAAACCCAAGTCATCTAGCTCCACCCTCTAGCACTTATTCTATTTGACTGATTCTCAAAAAAGAATGTGAGATAGCTAATATTTGATTCACTAGACACCCAACATTATGCAAGGCCTTTCACATGTATTGTATCAAATTAACAACCTGAGGAGGTAGGTATGTTAGCATAATACCTGTTTGTAAGATGAGGAACATGAGGCTAAGAATGCTGGTTAACTTGCCCAAACACAACCAATTAATACATATCAGAACCAAGTCTTTCTGACTCCATATCGTACCACTAGTCACTGTGTCATGAAATTCTATGGGGCCAGCAGACTACAGCCTTCAGGCCAAATCTGGCCCGCTGTTTCTGAACAGTCCACACACAAAATAGTTGAATTAAAAAGTGGCTAAGTGATGGGGAAAAAATCAAAATAATACTTTGTGACACATGAAAATTATATGAAATCCAAATTTCAACGTCCATAAATACAGTTTTATTGGACACAGCCACATCCATGTTTATATACTATCTACGGTGCTTTCACAATACAATGGCTCAGCTAAGTAATTCCGAAAGATACCACATATCCCACAAAGCCTAAATATTTACTATTTGGCCCTTTACAGAAAAGGTTTACGGACACCCATTCTTTAGTATTAAATTTAAAACTCTTAGTGAAATGGAGGGGGAGTGTGTAAAAAGTACTCCCCAAAAGGAAGAAAAAGCATGGCTTTAAAGGGTGACTGGAGTAGGAATGGAAACTTCCAACTATCAAGGAACAAATTTCTCTGTTCCATAACGTGTTCCAAGGCCTCGAAAACAGTGGAGGGCTTCCCAGTTCCTTTGAATTAACTGGTTCACAGAGGTTTACAATCCCTAAGCTGTTTTAATTGGAAAGAACTTTGCATAATGAAAATAACAACAGCTGATAGTTATAGAACTATCCCTACGATTCCAGGTGCTGTAACATAAGATTTCCATTTAATCCTCTGACAACCAGGGAAGTTAGGGTGCCATCGTTATCCAATTCTGTGGATGAACTGGAGCCTCAGGAGGTTAAGCACATTGCCCAAGGAACTAAAGCTGGTAAGAGCTCAGGCCTCTAACCCTGGCTTCTGCCTTCAGAGACTACACTCTTAACAAGACACCACTTAATTTTAGCCTAATAAATCTGCAAATATTGAGGACATGCACAATTTCCTGAGAAAATGTAAAGTACCAGAACTATCAAAATACCGTTGGGGGGGTATACATAAACTTCCTACCAACTCCCAGGGAGCAAATAATTGTGTGCCACAAATTGATCTGAGGGTGTGGAGAGAAGGGAGCCCTCCTACACTGTTGATGGGAATGTAAATTGGTATAGACACCGGAGAACGGTATGGAAGTTCCTTAAAAAACTAAAAACAGAGCTACCGTATGATCCTACAACCCCACTTCTGGGCATATATCAGGAGAAAAACATGGCCCGAAAGTATACATGCTCCCCAGTGTTCAGAGCAGCACTATTTACAATAGCCAGGACAGGGAAGCAACCTAAATGTCCATCAGCAGAGGAATGGATAAAGAAGATGTGGTGCATATATACAATGGAATATTACTCAGCCATTAAAAAATAAAATGCCATTTGCAGCAACATGGATGGACCTAGAGAAAGTCATACTGAGTGAAGTAAGTCAGAGAAAGACAAATATGAATAACGGAATCTTAAAAAAAAAACTTATCTACAAAACACAAACAGACTCACCGACTTAGAGAACGAACTTATGGTGGGGAGGGAAGAATTGTTATGGAGTTTGGGATTAACATATACACACTACTGTATTTAAAATGGATAACCAACAAGGACCTACTGTATACCACAGGGAACTATGCTCAATATTCTGTAACAACCGATTCTTATCGAAGGCCATTTCCTGGACTCAGTGCTACGCGTCTCACAAGCTTCCTCTTATTCAAGTCTATGGTAATCACTGGGAATCCCGAATTCAGAGGAAATACTGCGGTGGAACAGACTTAGGGAGGCGGGCCCGGGACTTCAGCAGCTGTTCGTGGACAGTTTCTCGGTTTCTCGCTGTTTAAAAGACCCGGGGGCGAGGCTGGGGGTCTTCGCTGGGCCCAGCTGAGAAGCAGCCCCGCAGAAGGGAGAGGGTGAGGGAACCGAGATTGTGCGGTCACCGGGGAGCCCATTTCCTACGGCCTGAGTCCAGCACGAGGCCTGACGGGGACGCCAGGAAAGTTGCCGCAAAAGAGGGGAATCCGACGCCCCGAGAGACCCCACGACGCTAGCTCACCGACTTCGCAGGCCCAAACGCCCAGGACTGGGCCGTATCACTTCCCACGGCGGTTCGAGATAGTGCCGAGGGCCCGAGGCCCTCTGCGCATGCGCCTTGGGTCGGCCTTTCTGTTGGGCTCACGACAGAGCGTCGGAGTTTCCGGGGTTCTCCTATGGCTGTGGACTAGTTGCCCAGTCCCTCGGTAGAGAACAGTCAGTAGAACTATGACCTCCAGACACTACTGTCTTAGAGTCACAGGTCTCTAAATTGAGCCCTACTCACGGATTAGGACAGGGATAGGACCCAGGAATGGGTGTTTTCTTGGTCAATGAGTAGGAACTTTGTGCGCAGACGCGCCGTAAGGGCCCCTTACTCCAGGGCGCCTAGGAAACCGTCAGTAAAACGAGACGAGTCTTGCCCTTAAGGAGCTCACGGAGGAACCGGAAGCAGATAAAAAGCAACGGGCGAATGTAGGGTATCCTTTAGCTATACCCAAGCGTCTGTTATAGAGCTTGGTGAGCTGTGTTTTGAGACACATTACTTTCATATCTTGATCTAGGCAGTGGATTAATCTTTTAAAAATAAATTTCAATTTTAGAATTCCATGAGATCATATTTTGAATAATTTCATTATGTTCTGGGGAAAAGAGAAATTGCATGACAGAATGAAAACTGAGAGAGCAGGCACTTGTCAGTACGAGTATCCACCGCACCTAAACGGTGCCTGGGACAGAATGGATGCTCAGTGAATAGTTCTCAGATCACAGAAGTCTTTAAAAGGGCGTGCTGCACCAAAAGTTAGAGTTCCGGGTAAGTGAACCATCCACTAGATTGGCTGATAAAACCAAGTTTTCATTCGTCACAAGGTAGCCTAGTGTGAGAAGTAGGGTTGCTTGATTTAGCAAATAAAAGTACAGGATAACCCAGTTAAATTTGAATTTCAGATAAACAACATAAATTTTTTAGCCTTATTATGTCCCATACTGGATTTCCTATATTTTATCTGGCACCCTAGCGATAAGGCAACGTGTTAAGGTGGGGAGAGAAGATGATTTCATTCCTCTTAGAGCATTGGAGAAGGGGGAAAAAAGCACATCTGGAATTTATAAATAAATGCCTCCAATTATGAAGCACGACTGAAGACCGTGCTTGAGAAACTTTGATATAAAAGTGCCTAGCCCTGTGCTAAAGATTGTATTTACATTATCTTAATTGAAATGTCCCATGCAGTAGGATAATTATTTTTATTTTACAAATGAAGAAAGAGGTTGCTTGTCCAAGTTCCCACATTTTCGTTCAGTCACCCCAAAAATAGTTATTGAGAATATTTTTTGTGTGCTGGTCTGGTATTTTTATTCCACACACAGTCTGCCTCTGAGTTTGAAAATTTCAGTCTCTGCTCACTCCTTAGGCTCCCCGCCGCTTCCCCACTCCAGCTGCAGTTTCCATGGTAACAAACTGAGCCCGCCTCTATAGCTAACTAGAGATGAGAGCTCTTGAAGGGGAACAAGCCGGAACCATTGACGTCAACCTAACCTGGCTGGGGGATGTGGAGGACTTCCTGAAGCCCTAAAGCCGGCTCCTTCAGTGGTTTATGAAATATGTATGATGTGTTAAAATCTGTCCTTGGACGGGGTCTCTGCAGAAAAACAAAAAGTTGGCTATGTGAACCTCTGCAGACTCCACAGAGTCATAGGTTTTCAGTTCAGAAGCTGCTGCAAGCAACAGGGAGATTAACATTTTGCATGTTTAACACTTATTAATTCATTTAGTCTGTTGGTTGATCATTTAGTCTGATCAACCAATAATTACCAGAAGGGACCTGTTTTTTTTGTTTGTTTGTTTGTTTGCGGTACGCGGGCCCCTCACTGTTGTGGCCTATCCCGTTGCGTAGCACAGGCTCCGGACGCGCAGGCTCAGCGGCCATGGCTCACAGGCCCAGCCGCTCCGCGGCAGATGGGATCTTCCCAGACCGGGGCACGAACCCGTGTCCCCTGCATCGGCAGGCGGACTCTCAACCACTGCGCCACCAGGGAAGCCCGAAGGGACCTGGTTTTCTATGTGTCAAACAGTGCTAGATCCTGAAGATACAATTGCTATCAAAACACTTACGGTCTCTACCTTCCTGTTCCTTAGAGTCCAGCAGGAGAGACTTATTTATTTGTTTGTTTTTTATGATCTTTTTTTAAATTGAAGTTTAGGCTTTCCTGGTGGCGCAGTGGTTAAGAATCTGCCTGCCAATGGAGGGGACACAGGTTCGAGCCCTGGTCCAGGAAGATCCCACATGTCGCAGAGCAACTAAGCCTGTGTGCCACGGCTACTGAGCCCACACGCCACAACTACTGAAACCCATGTGTCTAGAGCCTGAGCTCCACAATAAGAGAAGCCACCGCAATGAGAAGCCCTTGCACTGCAACTAGAGAAAGCCCGCACGCAGCAACGAAGACACAATGCAACCAAAAATAATAAAATTAAAAAAAAAAAAAGAATAAGGCCACACAGTAATTTTGGCCCTTGAGATCAAAAAAAAAAATTGAAATACAATATTATATGTTACAAGTGTACAATATAGTTATTCACAATTTTAAAAGGTTATACTCCATTTATAGTTATTATAAAGCATTGGCTATATTCCCTGTGCTGTACAGTATATACTTGTAGCTTAGTTTATGTGTAATAATAGTCTGTACCTCTTAATCCTCTACCCCTATATTTTCCCCTTCCCCCTTCCCTCTTCCCTCTCCCCTCTGATAACCACTAGTTTGTTGTCTATGAGTCTGCTTCTCATTTGCTATATTCACTAGTTTGTTATATTTTTTAGATTCCACATATAAGTGATATTATACAGTATTTGTCTTTCTCTGTCTGATTTATTTCACTTAGCATAATCCCCTCCAAGTCCATCCATGTTGTTGCAAATGGCAAAATTTCATTCTTTTTTATGGCTGAGAGTATCCTATCGTATGTATGTACCACATCTTCTTTATCCATTCATTTGTTGATGGACACTTAGGTTGTTTCCATATCTTGGTTATTCTAAATAGTGCTGCTGTGGACACTGGGGTACATGTATCTTTTCAAATTAGTGTTTTCAATTTTTTCAGATATGTACACCTGAGGAGTTGAATTCCTTGGTCAAATGGTAGTTCTATTTTTAGTTTTTTGAGAAACCTCTGTACTGTTTTCCACAGTAGCTGTACCAATTTACATTTCCACCAACAGTATACAGGGTTCCCCTTTTCCCATATCCTCGCCAACCTTTGTTATTTGTGTTCTTTTGTTATTTATTTGTTTCTTTTGTTATTTTATTATTTGTTCATTCATCACTATATTCTGAGAGCCCATTATGTGTGAGACATATTAGAATCTGGGGGATACAGAGTGAATTTAAAAAGCAGAACAGGGCTTCCCTGGTGGCGCAGTGGTTGAGAGTCCGCCTGCCGATGCAGGGGACACGGGTTCGTGCCCCGGTCCGGGAGGATCCCACATGCCGCGGAGCGGCTGGGCCTGTGGGCCATGGCCACTGGGCCTGCGCGTCCGGAGCCTGGGCTCCGCAACGGGAGAGGCCACAGCAGTGAGAGGCCCGCGTACCGCAAAAAAAAAAAAAAAAAAAAAAACAGAACAAGATGCTGTGCTGCATGAAAACAAACCTGGTAGGATTGAGGTCAGGTATTAAACAGATAATCACAAACATGGCAAATATTTACTAAGTACCTACTATGGTGCCAGGCACTGTTTTAGGCAAAGGAACTATAGCAATGAACAAAATAGACTTGGTATCTGTTCTCATGGAGTTTACATTATGGTAGGAAGAGGGAAATATATGTAAATGAATCAATTAGTGTTCTTTTTCTTTCAGTTTCAACATACAGGATATTCAACTCAAATTGACTTAAATAAAAAGGAGAATTTATTGGCCTAATTAAATGAAAATGCCAGAGGTATAGGTGGTGTCATCTATTTAGAAACATAATTTATATCATTGCAGATTCTATGCTTTTTTTGCCCAATACTCCCTCCCCCAGCTTCTTGCCACAGAAGCCCTCTGTTCTACGGAGAACTGGTTATTGTTTGACCCAGGCCTGGTCACTCTATTCTATTGCTGTGACCACTGTGATTGGCTCAGGGATGAACACATGACTCCAGGTGAGCCATTCAGAGACTCACCTGGAACTTTTCCCTGAGGGCTATAATGAATGACATTCTCTTTGCTGGGGTGCTAAACTGGTCTTGTCTGCCTATTAGGGAAAAAAGCAAGAGAGTTAGGGTGCCCCCCCCAACTCTCTCTTCTGATGCTTAGAGGAGATAATGTCTGTAATGGACTTAGTGCAAAGTAAGCTCTCAATAAATGTCAGCCACTTTTGTGAGTGAGTTACAAAGGGAGCATGAGAAGAAATTCTTTGTAGGGACTGGAAGATTGTGGGTTTGTTGACCACTTAAAAATAAAGTAAATCAGGAGGTTTCTTGGAGAGCATAGAATGAAACAAATGTAGATGTACTGTACAGAGGAATATTTCCTCCAGGCCATGATGAGGTTTTATGAGCTGTCCAGGATTCACTGCAGGACACAGTTGCCTGGAGGCAAAATGCTTGGACCAACCCATTCAAACTTTGACTGACACTGTCTTAGTCCATCAAGTCTGCTATAACAAAATACCGTAAACTGGATGGCTTATAAAACAACAAACACTTATTTCTCACAGTTTTGGAGGCTGGGAAGTCTAAGATCATGGTGCAAGCAGATTTGGGGTCTACTGAGGGCCCATCTTTTAGCTGTTTCCTCACATGGCCAAAGGGTTAAGGGATCTCTGTGAGGCCTCTTTTATAAGGGCACTAATCCCATTTATGAGAGCTCTGACTCTCATGACCTACCACCTCCAAAAGGTCCCTTCTAATACCGTCACCTTGGGGGTTAGGATTTCAACATATGAATTTTGTGGGAGACAAACATTCAATCCATAGCAGACATCTTCCCTGGATAAGATTCTACAGAAGAAAAGATACATAAGACTTGATCCCACCCATTAAAGATTTTACAATGAATAGGGTAGCAGAGAAGGCAAGAACCAGTAACAATGCAGGTCCTCTGAGCTTCTACAACAGCCTCCGTTTATAAGGCTGGAGGAAGATGGGGCAAGCCCCATCTGCACATGTATTTACATAAGGAATATTTTTTACCATATGTAACATGCCGGGCATTGTGCTAGGTGCTGGAGATTTTGTTTTGAACTAACTTGATGTCTTTTTCTGATTGGAACCTATAATGTAGTGGTCAGCGAACTTTCAGCGAAAGAAAAACAAAAACAAAAAACCCAGATCAATATTTTAGGCTCTGTGGGCCATACAGTCTCTGGTTTAACTATACAACCCTGACATTTTGTGCAAAATCTACCACAATCTGTACGTAAATGCACGTGACTGTGTTCCATTTTATTAGGGACACTGAAATTTGAATTCCACATGATTTTCCCATGTCACAAAATATTCTTCATTTGATTTGTTCTCAACCATTTAAAAATATTAAAACCATTCGTCACTCATGGGCCATACAAAAGCAGGCAGTGGGCTGGATTTGACCCATAGGCCATTAGTTTGCTACCTGCTGGCCTCATGAGAAACACAGTTAACAGACAAATAAATCAGCAATTAATTACGTTGTTACAAATTTCTCTTGCCTTACTGGGTTCACCACTCCCTTCATGAAGTATCTGGTTTTTCCTGGACGGAGGGTTGAATGGACGGATGGACAGACATTGTGTATAAACTGAGTATTATAAATACTCAGTTTTGAGCACACACAGTCTTATGTCTTACTGGGCTGGTTTCCGCCTTCTGGATGTGCCCCCTTGCTGGATGTCTGCATCACCAGCCTGAGAAATTCATGACCTTAAGAATGTACTATTAGGGAATTCTCTGGTGGTCCAGTGGTTATGACTCTGTGCTTCCACTGCAGGGGGCACGGGTTAGATCCTGGCTGGGGAACTAAGATCCCGCATGCCACATGGTGCGTAATAAAAAAAAAAAAAAAAAAGGTACTATTACTGGGCAAGAGTGAAGGAGAAAACAATGAAATAATGAATGATTCAAGACAGGACCTTTGTCTCAGGATGTTAGATAACTTCTGTGGTTTCTATAATGTCTTGTTCATTGAGATTCGTCCTCCCAACTAGATGGTAAAAACCTTAATGTTGAGTTCATCACAGCTCCATCCTGGACCAGCTCTTCTCCATCCACACTAGTTCCCTGGGAAATCTTACACACCCATACGGCTTCAAGGGCCACCTGCCTTTCACATCTCTATCCTCAACCACAAACTCTCTTCTGGGCTCCTAAACTGTATATCCACTTATGACCTGGGCATTCTTCCCAGGTGGAACTGATACCTCAGACTCAAAAAAATTCAAAATTGATCTCATCAAGCCCATCCACCCAACTCCACCCCTCCCCAAATCCACTTTTTCCAATTTTCTCAAACTCACAAAATGGTGCCACCAGCTGTAAAGACCAGGAATCTGGATAGTATCCTTGACTCTCCTCTATTCCTCAACTTCAGCATCAAATCCATCAGTCCTGTCTCCAACATGCATCTTCAGCTTCCCCTCCTCCTTCCTATATCACCCTTGATTCCTGCCACTTCTGTTTCATCCGGTCCCACCTCCCTGGTCGATTCCTCATTTCTCTTGCGTAGGCAAGTGTATTAGTTCTCCAGGCTGCCATTAAAAAATGTATCCTAAACTGAGTGGCTTAAACAATAGAAATTTATTCTCTCTCTGTTCTGGAGGCCAGGAGTCTGAGACCAGGATCTTGGCATTTGTTTTCCTCTGAGGAGTGTGAAGGAGACTGTTCGTGCCAGTATTCTAACTTCTGGTTCTTTGCTGGAAATTCTTGGCATCCCCTGTAGAACACCAATGCATGCTTGTAGGTGCATCACCCAGATCTCTGTCTTCATGTTCACAAGGCATTCTCTCTGTGTGCGTGTGTCTCTGTGTCCAAATTTCTCCTTTTTATAAGGACATCAGTTATATTGGATTAAGGGCCCACTCTCCTCCAGTGTGACTCATCTTAACTAATTACATCTGCAACAACCCTATTTTCAATAAGGTCCTATTTTGAGGTGCTGGGGGTTAGGACTTCAACATAGGAATTGGCGGTGAGGGGGTCGGGGGGACATAATTCAACCCATAACAGCCAATGTACCAGCCCCTCTGCTGGTCTCCCTTCCTTCCATTCATTCCCCAACCTGGACAAGAATGAACTTTATAAAATGCAGCAACTTTATAAAAAGGAGCCTGCTGGAGTCTTATTCTTATGTGTCTCCTTTCTCCTCCCCTCGCTCTTCCTTCTCAAGGACCCAGTTCTCCTTTGAGAGGGGGGCGCAGGGGAAGGGGGGAGGATATGGCCCCCACGTACCCCCAACACTTTCTCAGGCATGGCCAGTGTAGAGGGTCCAATGGTTACCCCCCAAAGATACGTCCTCATCCAAATCCCTGGAACTTGTGAATGTTAACCTTTGGAAAAAGGGTCATTGCTGATGTAATTAAGTTAAAGATGTTGACACGAGGACATCCTGGATTGCCTGAGTGGACCCTGAATCCAAAGGCAAAGGTCCTTATGAGAGTGAGACAGAGAGATGAGATAGACAGAGGGGAGACGATGGGGAGGAGGAGGAAGGGTGCCCTCAGTGGGCAATCCGACGGGGGCAAGACTCTTACCCTCCCCTGATTCAGACCTTTGGAAATGGTGCATCCATCCAGTTATGGAGGAGAAGGGGAAATACTTGGTTGGCTTCCCCGCCCTGACCAGGGCACGATGCTTCACTCTGGCTCAGATGGGAAGAGGAACGTAGCAGCTGGTGGGCTCTGCACACATATCTGAATCACGGAGAGGGCTCCCAACTGCCTGGGAGGGTCTGCACTAACCCCACAACTATCCCTGTACCCAAGGGGGCAGGGCATCAATTAGCAAAGGGAACATAGCAGGACGGGTCATGAGCGAGATCATGAAAGGAAGGAAGGAAACATTATATTTTAATACTCTCAGTGCACACTTTTTCATGCTTTTCGGACAATTTTCATTTTACACTGGGTCCCACGAGCTGTGTAGCCAGCACTGCTTTCAGGAGGTAATCTCTTTCCTCCCAGAGGGTGGACACAATTGGCTCTACCTCCTTCTAGAATTCCTCTGCCCAGAAAGGCACATTTAGACACGGTCTTGGTCCTACAGGGGTCCCGCCCTCCACAGACACTGTACGGCAGTTCTTCTCAGGGGCCAAGGCAGGAATGTGGGTAATGTCCTTGTCAGTCTCCCCTCCACACCTGGCACATACCATCACCCGCCAGCCCCGCCAGTTCTACCTCCTGAAATAGCTCTTTCCTCAGACCTGATCTCATTGTTTCCAATACAGTGAAGGCCACCACTACATTAGCTTGGGTCCCTGAAATCACATCCTATCTCCCTGGCATTTTACCCCCTGGAATCCATTCTCCATAGCCTTTTTAAACAAATCGAAGTATAGTTGACTTATAATATTGTGTTAGTCTCAGGTATACAGCAAAGTGATTCAGTTATATTTTTTTCAGATCCTTTTCCATTATAGGTTATTACAAGATATTGAATATAGTTCCCTGTGCTATATAGTAGGTCCTTGTTGCTTATCTATTTTATACTAATATATAGTAGTGTGTGTCTGTTAATCCCATACTCCTCATTTAACCCTCCCCTTTCCCCTTTGGTAACCATATGTTTGTTTTCTATGTCTGTGAAACTGTTCCTGTTTTGTAAATAAATTCATTTGTATTGTTTAGATTCCACATATAAGTTATATAATATTTGTCTTTTCTGACTTACTTCACTCAGGATAGTAATCTCTAGGTTCATCCATGTTGCTGCAAATGGCATTATTTTGTTCTTTTTTATGGTCGAGTAGTATTCCATTGTATATATGTACCACATCTTCTTTATCCACTCCTCTGTCGATGGGCATTTAGGTTGCTTCCATGTCTTGGCTATCGTAAACAGTGCTGCAGTGAACATTGGGGTGCATGTATCTTTTTGAATTAGAGTTTTGTCCAGCTCTATGCCCAGAAGTGGGATTGCAGGATCATATGGTAACTCTATTGTTAGCTGTTTAAGGAACCTCCATACTGTTCTCCATAGTGGCTACACCAATTCACATTCCCACCATCAGTGTAGGAGGGTTCCCTTTTCTCCACATCCTCTCCAGCATTTATTATTTGTAGACTTTTTGATGATGGCCATTCTGACTGGTGTGAGGTGATACCTCATTGTAGTTTTGATTTGCATCTCTCTAATAATTAGTGATGTTGAACATCTTTTCATGTGCTTTTTGTATGTCTTCTTTGGAGAAATCTGTATGTCTTCTTTTGAGAAATGTCTCTTAAAGTCTTCTACCGGTTTTTTGGTTTTTGATCTTGTATATTTTGGAAAGTAAGCCCTTGTCAGTGGCATCATTTGCAAATAGTTTCTCCCAGTTTGTAGGTTATTTTTTGTTTTGTTTATGGTTTCCTTTGCTGTGCAAAAGCTTATAAGTTTGATTAGGTCCCATTTGCTTATTTTTGCTTTTATTTCTTTTGCCTTGGGAGACTGATCTAAGAAAATATTGCTACAATTTATGTCAGAGAATGTTTTGCCTAGGTTCTCCATAGCCTTTTAAAAATGAAAATCTGACTGTGTTTTCTTCTACCTAAAATCCTCCAAAAGATTCCTATAGTTCTTGAACTGAAAACTCAACTCCCTCCTCACCAAGGCTTGCATGGAGCAGAGACTCCAAGTTCTGTTTGGAAGATCAATGGGGTGGCAACTGGCTTAAAAATAGGTGAACACAGGGTGTGCCTGAATTCTACTGGAAGCTACACTTGCATCCCCTTATGAATGTCTACATCTTATTACCATTCCAAAAAATAGACAATGTTCATCAATACGTACTTATGTTTTGGTGTGTGTGCGTGCGTGTGTGTGACACAGAGAGAGAGAGTATAGACACAATGAGCTGACAAACAATAACACTGGAAATATTCCCATTCTCTTATGGTTACATTCAGGATATGTTTTGGAATTTAGTTCCAAATGGCAATAACCAGGCCCTTCCTCTGTGCTGGTCATGGTCAAAGAGCTTCAGGACACCGAGCTGTTTTATTAGAACATGAAGGGAAAAGACTATCAGCCCCTGAAAATGGGAATAAAACTGGTGAAAAGTAGGATCCAAGGATAACCAGTGAGACACACTGCTCTGGACGACCCAGTGATATGCCTGGGTCCCGTTGCTGGGCTCCTCCCTCTTTCGTTGCACCCTCTCGCCCTCCCCAGGAGAAGTCCTCTCCCTGGGAGCATGCTCTTCAAATACAATCCAGGGTCCACACACCCCTAATTGCTCCCTTGTCCGCCTCTCACATCCTGGGCCACCTTCCTCTGCTCTCATCACCCCAGAGCCAGGTACCAGAGGACTGGGGACGTCCCATGGGCCTCAGAACCTGCTGAAACCATTCCAACTAGCCACTCCTAAGCTGGCTTCCTCTAGTCGCCCGCTGCCCCGCCAACCCGCACCCGCACCCGCACCCGCCCGCCCTTGGAAACCACAGCAAAGGCTCTTGCTCACGGTCCCCCCTCGCTCCCTCCGCCTCCTGGGCAACCTCGGTGCTTCCCTGTGTGGCCTGCCATGGCCCGGTGTGCCCCCTCCTCTTGGGATCTGTGAGTCACAAACTATTTTTTTTTTTTTTGTAATTGAAGTATAGTTGATTTACAATGTTGTGTGAGTTTCTGGTGTACAGCAAAGTGATTCAGATATATATATATAGATAGATTCTTTTATAGATTCTTTTCCATTATAGTTTATTACAAGGTATTGAATATAGTTCCCTGTGCTATACAGTAGGACCTTGTTGGTTATCTATTTTATACATAGTAGTGTGTACCTGTTAATCCCAAACTCCTAATTTATCCCTCCTCCCACCCTTTCCCCTTTGGTAACCATAAGTTTGTTTTCTGTTTCTGTGAGTCTGTTTCTGACAAACTATCTTTTTTTTTAAATTAATTTTTATTGGGGTATAGTTGCTTTACAATCTTGTGTTAGTTTCTGCTGTACAGCAAAGTGAATCAGCTATATGTATACATATATCCCCTCTTTTTTGGATTTCCTTCCCATTTAGGTCACCACAGAGCGCTGAGTAGAGTTCCCTGTGCTCTACAGTAGGTTCTCATTAATGACAAGTCATCTTCTGATCCGTTGGCCTTCACATACCTCAGATTTTCTATTAATACACCATATTTTAGGACACACTCTCTCACCAGTTCCTTCTAAACAGGTTTCCACCCACCCCCACGCCCCTGCAACTGCTCTGCTCAAAATCCACCATTGTAGTCAGATCCAGCTGTCACTGTCTGTCCTCGGTTATGTGGCTTCATCACAGCCGTCAACACCATCGACCTCTTCCTCCTCCTTGAAAACACTTTCTTCCCTTGCCTTCTTTGAACCTCTGTTCTCCTGGCTCCTTGGCCCTGCCTTCTCCTTCAAGCTCCTCCTCTTCTGCTTTTAGGTATAGAAACTGAAGATGTGCACTTTTTTTTTTTTTTTTTGGCCACACCTCTCGGCTTGCGGGATCTTAGTTCCCCGACGGGGGATTGAACCACTGGACCGCCAGGGAATTCCCAAGATGTGCACGTCTTCACCAGGCCGCTCTCACTCAAGGAGCCTAGATGCACGCAGGAAGGCACACTGACCAGGGAATGATCATAATTTCCAACATGTACTGAGTGCCTACTCTTTGCCTGTCACATTCCAGGCACCGGCGTGCGTTTAGATGAGCAATTCAGATCACGTTCCTGTTTTCAGGGAGCTGACAGCCTTGTGGGCCACCGTCATCCAGCAAGCAGCATGTAAGAAAGTTCCCACAAGCTTCAAAAAAGGACAGACTGGTTGTCCAGCCAGGGAAGAGCAAGCTGCCATCAGAATCCGTTTAAAACCCATTCGACTGATCCATGGCAACTTGCCTCAGAGAACGCGCTTTTGCGAGCCAAACAATACGTGTCACCACTGTGCTCTGGAAAGTCAGCCAGGGAAAGAGCCTATCAAGGACGGACTCACTCTGATAAACACGCCTCTGGGTGCCAACCAATCAACATGGGTCTCACTTGAGAGACCACAGTCCTACAGACAACGTGAAGCTGTTTATGCCTCCAAAGGCCCGCCAACCTCCGAAAGCCAAACCCTGCATGAAATCAGTCCATTCTGTGCAGAGAGACTGCCTGACTATCACAGCTCGCCCTTGTCATGGTGAAAAATAAACTCGGCACTGTCCTTTCATTTCAGATGTTAAGTCGTATTAGTCTGCTAGGGCTGCTGTAACAAAGCAGCACAGGCTAGGGGGGCTTAAACAACAGAAGTGTATTGTCTCATGATTCTGGAGACTGGGAGTCCGAGATCAAGATGTCAGCGGCGTTGGTTTCTCCTGAGGCCTCTCTCCTTGGCGTTTAGACAGCCGCCTTCTGCATGTGTCCTCACACAGTCTTCCCCCTGTGCGTCCCTATTCACTCCTATAAGGACACTGATCAGTGGATTAGGGCCCACCCTAATGACTTCATTTTACCTTCACTATCTCTTTAAAGGCCCTAAATCCAAATTCAGTTACATTCTGAGGTGATGGGGCTTAGAACTTCAGTGCATGAATTTGGGGGGATTAGAATTCAGCCCATAACAGAGTAGTAGTCTCATTGTATTTTGACAGAGTAAACGCACAACGACATACATGGTAACAGGTGATTTCTGCATTTCTAAGCTCTCTGTGCTTTCCGGGGACATGTTTCTTTCCTCCAGTGGGAGATACGAAGTCCTTATTATCCCTGGTTTTTGGACACATGCCATGAGTTCCCCGTAGGAGCCAAATGCGTTTCCCATAAATTCTCTCTCTCCTGGAATGCGCACTGGTTGCCTGCCTGCCCCTCCCACCTGGGTCAGCTTCAGCTTGGGGAATCTAATGTTCCTTGAGCAAAAGTAGAGTGGAGAATAGTGAACGTGTGGATCCATCACACTCTAGCCTCTGCCTGTAGGTGTTAATTAGCCCCAGAGAGTTGGGGTCACTTCTCCCTACATGTCCTGTCCTCCCAGTTGGAAAGTAAAAACCCATGCGGCGAATTCCACAGGGCTGGAACCAGCACCCTGCACTTCGCACCAATTAAGGGCCCAGGCGGGGTTAGGTGAGTCTCCCAAAGTTTAAGGAGGCACCAAAAAAAACCCTCAGTAATCAACACGTATAATATTTTAGATTCCACATATAAGCAATATTATAGACTCACAGATGTAGAGAACAAAATTATGGATACCAAGTATCCAAGGGGAGGGGTGGATGGGATGAACTGGGAGATTGAGATTGACATATATACACTACTATGTATAAAATAAATAACTAATGAGAACCTGCTGTATAGCACAGGGAACTCCACTCAATGCTCTGTGATGACCTAAATGGGAAGGAAACCTAAAAAGGAGGGGATATATGTACACGTATAACTGATTCACTTTGCTGTATAGCAGAAACTAACACAACATTGTAAAGCAACTATATACTCCAAAAAAGTTTTAGAAAAATTTGTTTAAAGATATACAATATTTTAATACAATGTTTTTTAAGAAAATCACATCTAATGCAAAACAGTCCATGATGAACGATTCACGCTGGGATTCCCAGGCATTTCAGGCCCGGGTAGGGCAGCAGCAGGAACCCTGGCCTCTCTGTGACCCAGCAGACGGGGCGGCAGCCCAGCCCACACTTACAGGAGAGATTTGTTCTTGCCCATTTCCGATCTTCTGCCCAAATCTGCCTCCTGGGGCCCCAGTCCTTTTTCAAGAGGGGCACTTAGGAGGATGAGAGAAGCAGAAATGCCCCCCGTGCTGCTCCCAGACTTGTCCTGGACGAGCTGGCATTCCTTCCCTGGAAGGAATTGATCTCTCGTTCTCAGGGAGCAAGACCTTTGGCTGGTCATTAACCTCCAAAGTCTCTGGGAATCCAAGCCCCACCGACACATCTCTTGGGGAAGGGAAATACCTATCACAGGCAGAAGCTTGGATGTCAACACAAGCCTCTCCCGGCCACAGTCTCCATATATATAGTAAGTCCCCTGCGTACGAACCTTCAAGTTGCGAACCTTCAAAGATGCGTATGTGCGTTCGCATGTCCAATCACGTAAGTTAGTTCATGTGTCTGGCGTACATTGTCATGTGCATGCGTCCTCTACAAGTGGTTGTGGTCTTGTGTACTTTACTGTACAGTACTGTATAGAGTACAGTAGTGCAGTATCTAGTTCAAGCCCAGGTTGTTCAAAGCAAGCAGCGGTGATGTAGCTGGTACTGCTAAGAAGAGATTCACAACGCAGGAAATGGCAAGGGGGCTTTCTTTATTTGAGGAGGCAATGTTAATTTTTGAGGCACAGGACCCAAATGTAGAACAGTACACGAAGGTTGCAGTGGCTGTTCAGAACGCAATCCAGTGCTTCCACGTCATCTATGACAAGAAAAAAAGAACTACTACCCAGACATCACTGGATCGTTTTTTCAAGAGGATAGATAGAACTGAACCCAGCAAGGAACCAGAACCTGTGCCATCCACGTCAGGCGTGAGTGAAATGGCAGCTCGCCCTCTGTCTCCTATGGCTGACGATCCTTCAGCTCTACTATCTCCCACCTCCTCTCCCTCCTCCAGTCAGTAACTCTTCTTGCCTGTTCACTTGATGCCAGCCCCTGGATGCCAGCCGTTGTACTGTACTACTGTACTTTTCAAGGCACTGTACATTAAAAATGTTTATTTTTTGTGTTTTTAAAAAATCTATCTATCTATCTATTTATTTATTTAGCGGTACGCGGGCCTCTCACTGTTGTGGCCTCTCCCATTGCGGAGCACAGGCTCCGGACGCGCAGGCTCAGCGGCCATGGCTCACGGGCCCAGCCGCTCTGCAGCATGTGGGATCTTCCCGGAACGGGGTACGAACACGTGTCCCCTGCATTGGCAGGCAGACTCTCAACCACTGCGCCACCAGGGAAGCCCCTATTTATTTATTTTTAGCTGCATTGGGTCTTTGTTGCTGCGCATGGGCTTTCTCTAGTTGCAGTGAGCGGGGGCTACTCTTCGTGCGGTGCGCGGGCTTCTCATTGCAGTGGCTTCTCTTGTTGTGGAGCACAGGCTCTAGGTGCGTGGACTTCAGGAGTTGTGGCACGTGGGCTCAGTAGTTGTGGCTCATGGGCTCTAGAGCGCAGGCTCAGTAGTTGTGGTGCATAGGCTTAGTTGCTCCGCGGCATGTGGGATCTTCCTGGACCAGGGCTCGAACCTGTGTCCCCTGCATTGGCAGCTGGATTCTTAACCACTGTGCCACCAGGGAAGTCCTGTGTTTGTTTTTTATGTATTATTTGCGTGAAAAGTATTATGAACCTATTACAGTACAGTACTATAGAGCCGATTGTGTTAGTGGGGTACCTAGGCTAACTTAGTAGGTTGGACTCTAGGTGGGCTTTCAGCTCACGAATCAGGGGAAATTCCATGGAAAGCTGTTGGCCTGCAATTTTCACCTGGACACTGGGCCTTGTGTGAGTGTTGTAGTGAGATTTCTAGGCATAAATTTCCCTCCTCACTGCCGTCTTTTTTCTATCCCCACCATCAAAATCTATCTCAAATCTCTCCACTTCTCTCTATCCCCATCGTACTGCTCCGGAGCCGACTGCCATCTGTCCCTCGACGCGGGCAGTAAATTTCTATCATGGCATCCTCTCTCACCCCTGCACAACCGTCTCCGAACAGCCATCAGACAAACATGAAAACACAGGTCATGTCTCTCCTAGCTTAAAACCCTTCCTCGGCAAACTACCGCCCCAAGCACCTCACACCATCGGGATGGCTACCCTCCGAAAAAGAAAAAGAAAAGGCAATAACAAAGTGGACAAGGATGTGGGGAAATTGGAACCCTTGTAGAGGGGACAGATACTGCATGATTCCACTTATATTAGGTCCTTAGAGTCGTCAAATTCTTGGAGACAAAGTAGAATGGTGGTTGCCAGGGGCTGGGAGAGAGGAGGATGGGCTGTTAGTGTTCAATGGGGACAGAGTTTCAGTTTTGCAAGATGAAAACAGCTCTGGAGATGGATGGTGGTGATAGTTGCACAACGTTATGAGTGTATTCAATACTGCTGAACTGTATGCTTAAAAATGATTAACATGGTTAGTTTTACGTTGTGTGTATTTTACTACAATTTTCTTCTTTTTTGGCTGCGCTGCGCGGCTTGCGGGATCTTAGTTCCCCGACTAGGGATTGAACGCGCACCTTTAGCAGTGAAAGTGCAGAATCCTAACCACTGGACCGCCAGGGAAGTCCCAATTTTTTAAAGAAAGGAAAGAAAAGATGTCAGGCAAGGTTTCAGTCATCTGAAGGCTTGACTAGTGGAGAGCCACTTCCAGGGTGGAGGCTGGCTTACCATGACCAGTAACAGTGAAGGAAGAGTGTAGAAGTGGTTTCTTCCCCAGAGCCTCAGAGGAGAGCTCAGCCCGGCCCACAACTTTATTTCAGCCTCGTGAGACCCTAAACAGAGACCCAGTTGAGCCTGCTTGGACTTCTGACCTACAGAATGGTTAGGTGATAAATGGGCACCTTCTCCAGCCACCAGGTTTGTGGTAGTTTGTTACAGAGCAATAAAACACTAACAGTTATTGTCAGAATGGACCATGGAATTTAAATTAGACCAGGAGGGGCTGAAGTCGGCTGTAGTGAACTGAATGTGCAAATAAGTCACAGAATTGTGTGAGGGCTGGGAGGAGGGAAGACCTAAAGGGACCGGGGCCAGCGATGAGAGCAAAGATGAGTTAATATCAAGATTTCAGACATGCGGTTTCCGATGATGGCAAAGTCTACGTAGGTAGGTAGATAGATATGTAGATAGATAGGCAGATAGACAGACAGACACATAGATAGGTATGCATAGAAAAAATAATGGAATAAATATCCCCAAACCTTAAGAGTCATTATTATCTCTGTGTTGCCTGATCGTGGAGAATTTTTTTAACTTCTGTCAAGAATCTTCAACTATTTTCCCATTGACCAAATATTATAATTCTACTCCTGGGGATTCTCTGTAAGAAAGGAAGTGGCAGGGCACAAAACAATGCATGTACAAGGATTTTCATTCTTTTTTTTTTTTTTACATTTATGAAAAAATGGAAATGAGCTGGAAAGTCCAATTATTTCTGAATGGCAAATGCATTTTAGTATATCCATAGGATGAAGATGTAAGCTGTCATTACAAGTCACGTCTCTAAAAAATGTTTACTGAGGGGAGGGGCAGGGTTTGTGAGATAATCTTAGATGAAAAAAAGCAGAACGTAAATGCCACAAAGGCAGGGAATTTCATGTTTTGTTCGCTTTTGTATCCCTGGCACCTACAACGATGCTTTGCACGTAATAGGCACTCAGCTAAAAACTGTTGGATGAGTGAATGAATGGTACCTCACAATTTCGTTAAAAGTGGTTTTCACGAGTATATATGCATTGAAAAAAATGGGTGAAAATACTCTAAAATGTTTCCAGGGACTTCCCTGGCAGTCCAGTGGTTAAGACTTTGCCTTCCAATGCAGGGGGTGCGGGTTCGATCTCTGGTCAGGGAGCTAAGATCCCACATGCCTCGCGGCTGAAAAACCAAAACATAAAACAGAAGCAATATTGTAACACATTCAAAAAAGACTTTAAAAAAATGGTCCACATCCAAAAAAAAAAAAATCTTTGAAAACAATAAAGTATTTCTGGGGTTCATCTCTTGTTGGTCTGCTTGTAGGTGATTTTATTTTTTCTGTAATTTCTTTTCTTTGCATTTTTATTTTATTAGTCTTTTCTCTCTCTCTCTCTCTCTCTCTCTCTTTTAACTGAAGTAGAGTTTCTTTACAATGTTGTGTTAGTTTCAGGTGTACAGCAAAGTGATTCAGTAATACGTATACAAATACATATACATACATATGCTTTTTCAGATTCTTTTCCCTTATAGATTATTGGAAGGTATTGAGTATGTAATTTCTTAAGTAGCCACAATATCCCTTTCGACGCGAGAAGAACAAAACAATCTTCTCTAAAAGAGAGAACCAGAGGACAGGCCAGCCCAAACGACCGATCCCTTCCACCGCCAGACAGCTGTGTCCCATGAAGTCTGGGCTCCACGGCCCCAGCCCTCCCTGCCCCTTCCTGCCTTCAGCCCTCTCCACCCCCACAGCCGTCATCTGATCCACGGACACACTTGCAGGCCCAGCAAGTGGGGAAACACGCAGCTGGCCCTCCCTGGGGAGGTCCCTGCCCAGCACCTGCTAACCTTTTCGACCTAAGCCTGCTCCCATTTTTAGGGAGGGGAGCTACCGATCAGCCACACGGTGTGCCAGGCGGGAACCTGGGTACCTTCAACGGCTTCTCCAGCCCCATGCCTTGCACGTTAAGTCGTGTCCAGCTGTCCGTCTAGATGCCTTTCGAGCCATCCCTCTTCCTCCTGAGTCCCTGGCCACATCTTTGGCCTGGGTCTCTCTGTGTCTTCCTGGATTTTGCAAAGAGCTCCGAACCCATCTTCCCCACTCTGATGGCTTCGGGTGCACTCCGGGCTTGCAGTCAGAGGGGTCTTCACCGGAGAAAACCCTAAGTACGGCACCCTCCCTGCTAAAAACCAGCTGGCACCCCTTAGGATGAAGACCGTGCCCCTTAGCGTTTGTTGGAAGTTCCCATAGATCCAGCCTCTGCCCCACCGACCTTGCTTTTCTTGCGGCTCTTCCCAGCCAAGGGGTCTCACCGCTCTGGGCCCCTGTGGAATGGGTGTCTTAACAGTTCCTACCTCAAAAGAGATCACATATTGGGAGTTCTTGGCAGTTGCTGGGTACACAGGGAGGGCCAAGGAAGCAGGGCTCTTTCCAAGACCCTTTCTAGGCACAGCTATTACCTCCGAAGACCTTCCTGAGGGCCAGACACTGTGCTGGGGCAAAAGGAACGTGCAAAACAGACTGAGTGTCTATCTAGCATTCCCACCTCTGGGCCTGCACCCCAGAGAACTGAAAGCAGGATCTCAAAGAGATGGGTTTTAAAAAATTTTTTTTTTAATTTTTATTTATTTTCCTTATTTTCTTGGCTGTGTCGGATCTTAGTTGCGGCACGAGGGATCTTTTTGTTGAGGCATGTGGCCTCTTTCATTGAGGCACACGAGCTCAACAGTTGTGGCATGCGGGCTTCGTTCTCTGGCAGCATGTGGGATCTTAGTTCCCCGACCAGGGGTCAAACCCGCGTCCCCTGCATTGGAAGGCAGATTCTTTACCACTGCACCACCAGGGAAGAGATATCCTCAAAGAGATATTTGTGCAGTCACGTTCCTAGAAGCGTTATTCACAATAGCCAGGAGGTAGAAGCAGCCCAAATGTCCCCTGATGAATGAATGGATAAAGAAAATATGGTCCATCCACACAAAGGAATGATCCAGCCTTAAACAGGAAGGAAATTCTGACACCTGCTGCAACACGGATGAACCTTGACTTTGTCGGAGCCCCCACTCCCTACTCCACCCGCTCCAGGGGAAAAGGAACATCTTCCTGAGCTCCTGTGACTCCCCAGAATTTAGCACAGTGCCTGGGACTTAGGCATGCAAAATACTTGCTGGATGAGTGAATGCTCCATTGTTGGTGTCTGATAGAATTTTATTTATAGTTCACATCTGACTGTCGCAGGCAAGGTCTCAGAATTCCTCTGGTTGCCACCACAGAGGGAGAACAGGGGCTTCCAGAGGGGACCCACCTGTCACTGTCCTGATATCTGGCATCTAAGGGACGGACCCTAGCTCCTGGGGCCCCAGAGGGCTCTGCACCAGGGCTGGAAACTGGGAGCCATCTTGCCCTTCGGTTTGCAGGGTGAATGGGCTGAGACCCTTCTGCCTCCACCCCCAACTCCCCTCCTCTGGTTTGCAGGAACCCGAGGCCTCGTGGGGGCTTAGGGAAGGCTGAGGCTGAGTGGGGCTGCAAGGGAGGGAGTATGGCAGAAGCTTCCGTTGTTGTCTGACTCCTTCTAACGGCCTCTGGAGACAAGCTTTATTGGGTCACCTGCCCCAGAAGGGGATGGGAGTAGAGGCAGGGGCTCTGTCTACCATTCCTGGTCATGGAAACATTTACAGGGCCTGTGCTTATCCCCTTCCTGAATATGGAAACATTAATAGGGTCAAGGCATCCTCCACTCCTGGATATGGAAGGAGTAACACTTTCTTTCCCTTCCTTGCCAGATTGCATTCCCTAGACCTCACTGGTGTAGAAATTCTGTCCCTTTTTATGGCTGAGTAATATTCCATTGTATATATGCATTTGCATTGTATATATGCAACCTAGAGACTGTCTTACAGAATGAAGTAAGTCAGAAAGAGAAAAGCAAACACTGTACATTCACGCATATATGTGGAATCTGGAAAAATGGTGCAGATGAACCTATTTGCAAAGAGAAATAGAGACATAGACATAGAGAACAAACATATGGACAGCAAGGGGGGAAGTGGGGTGTGGGATGCATTGGGAGATTGGGATCGACATATAAACACTATTCATACTATGTGTAAAATAGATAACTAATGAGAACCTACTGTATAGCACAGGGAATTCTACTCGATGCTCTATGGTGACCTAAATGGGAAGGAAATCCAAAAAAGAGGGGATGTACGTGTATGTATAACTGATTCACTTTGCTGTACAGTAGAAACTAACACCACATTGTAAAGCAACTATACTGCAATAAAATTTTTTTTAAAAATTGAAATCTGAGAAAAAGAAAGTCTGTACCTCAGGTGCTCGGCTGGGGGCTCAGGCAGCGCCCCTCTGCAGAGGTGGGAGATGGAGGGGAAAAACACAAGACAACAAGCCTTCTGGCCCCTCCAAGGGCCTCCAGACCCAGCCAGAAGGATTAAGGAGAGGAGGCTCCTGGCGCCCCACAGTCTGGTGCAGCTGCCTGGGAGTGTCCCGGGAAAGACGGAGGGGGCCCAGGGCTGGAGGCTCCCAGAGGAATTGGGGACCTTAAGGTCAGTAGAGCCGTGGCCTTCAAAATTAGGTCACTTGTAACCCCAGAGGCATGCACGCCCTCCAAGCGGAGAAGAAAGGCTGAAGAGAGGTGGATTGTTGAAGAGAAGCGGTTTCCACAGTGAATTAGTTAGTGTTCCCTGTGCTATACAGTATGTTCCCATCAGTTGTCTATTTTATACATAGTATCAATAGTGTATATGTGTCAATCCCAGTCCCCCAATTCCTCCCACCCCACCCCTTTCCCCCTTGGTATCCATACATTTGTCCTCTACGTCTGCGTCTCTATGTCTGCTTTGCAAGTAAGATCATCTATACCACTTTTCTAGATTCCACATATAAACAATATTATACGATATTTGCTTTTCTCTTTCTGAATGGGAGGGAAGTCCAAAAGGGAGGGGATATCTGTATGTGTATGGCTAATTCATTTTGTTGTGCAGTGGAGGCTAGCACAACCTTGTAAAGCAACCATACTCCAATAAAAGATTGATTTAAAAAACAGAGAGAGAGAAGCGGTTTCCCAGAGAGGCGCTCCAGGGTTCTCCTTTCACCGTGGCGCTTCTACCACTTTGCAAATGAAAGGCTTCCCATCCCAATCTCTCCGAGGCGCTTTGTCCTGGGGTTTAAGAAAACCCTCGGGATCCCCAGGCCGAGAGACCAGTAGAAATACTGTTTAAGGCGGGAGGGAGTAAAAATGCCAGAATTAAGGTTAATGCAGCAAGCCAAAGACATATATTGGAAATAACGCAGCGTCTTCCATTTTCCCGGGCGTCTAGGAGAAAGGCTTCTGTTAGCTTTTGCTGGAAGATGATTGCATATTGTATGTAGCCCCATCTCCCAGATTCCAAATACATATCCAAGTCCCTGTTAATCATTTCCCCGCCAGTTTATTCCTACCAAGCACTGTTCCACAGGGTCAGCTGAAATGAGGACCTTGTTGTGGATTCTACAACAGGTGATGGGCAGTCTACAATACGCTCATCATGTATTATTAGTGTTGATTATTACATAATTATATGTTAAGGTCAGTGTATTCATATATAATTATGTATATGATTATTACATATAACATTGTATTATGTATTTAATTCTACGTTATATATAAGATTATTATAATAATAATACCGTACAGTAGGTAAGGGACATAGTCCTTTTGTAAGCCCTGCACTTTGCTGATACCTCTCTTCCTGAATTTCATTGAATACTGTTTCATTCTCGCAATAAGTAACATTCACCAAAGGGGGCTTCCCTGGCGGTTCAGTGGTTAGGACTCCATGCTTCCACTGCAGGGGACATTGGTTCGATCCCTGGTAGGGGAACTAAGGTCTCACATGCCGTGCAGCGTGGCCAAAAAACAAACTAGAAAAAAAATGTTTTTTAAAATAAAAATAAAAACGACAAGTACCAAAGTAAGCATTCTCACAATGTGTTCTCACAATAATCCTTGGGAGGGATGCCTTCAGAAATCCCTTTTTTCCATGTAGGGAAAGTGGGTCCTGAAGGGAGGGGGTAGTTTGTCCACTAGCTTGTACACAGCAGGGCCGGGTGGTCTGGGAGGGAGAGCCCTGGTTCCCGGCCCCTGCACAGTGCTTGCTTCCTTATTCCTGGAAGTCCAGCACTGAAGGTGTGGCAACGGCTCCTAACCCACTGTTTGAGTCAAGAGGGAACTGCACACTCTTCCAACACCGCCTTCGTACCCGCGTCTGGGCCCTGGGAGCCCTCCTTCCACTGGTGCTGTGCTCCTCTCCAGGCCACCCTGTCCCCGTGGACCCCAGCCTCCTCTCTGTTCTTGCACTCTCCCCCTCTCCTGCACCACTGAGACTCCCTCCTCTCCTGGACCATTCCTGTCAGTCCACAGACACGCTGTCATAGTAGACCCCAGCCCACAAAGCCCACCTTGACCCCACTCCCCTGTTCAGCTGCTGTGCCGTTGCTCTCCCCTCCCTTTGAGCTAGCTCCGCAGTCCCTCTCTGCCTCCAAATCCCCCTCTCCGTCTTCACCCCATTCCGATCCTTCATCTCTACTGTCCTACCGAAAGGCCTCCAGCAATCTCCATGTTCACAGACCCAACCGTTGAGTCTCACCTCCCATAAGCACCTGACAGTTTATCACCCCTTCCTTCTCGACGGAGTCAAGAGACAGCACTGAACCAGCCCCACCAGACCTCTGCCCAACTCAAACTAGTTTAGGCAAAGGGGGGGAATTTCTTGGCTCCAGTAACCATATCCCGGGGAGGGAAGGTAGGGGTGCAGCTGTCCTCGGGGTGATGGAGAGCAGCCAGCAGCTGTCTCTCTACCACTTGAGTCTGAGCGCTGGCAGCGTGCTGTCATGTAAGGCCTCCCCATGAGGTCACAACGGTGCTACTCCTTGGTCATCCATCTGCGAGGACCAGCCTTGCTTCCCTGGTCCCCAGAAGAAAGGTTTTCACCCACCCAAGGCTTGAGCCACACTCTCACCCTGTGTCCAGGGCACACAGAACACTGCAACAGGTCTCCTTTGGTGGGTAGAGGAAAAGCAGTCCCCAGAATAAGAAACAGGGTTAGAACCCCCAATGAGGCAGGGAGTGCTACATAGGTCAACCCACTCATACCCACTTCGGACACCGAATCTCATTTGTGGGGGTCTCAGGACCACCTTCCTGGAGGGGTAACGTATGTGATGAGGACACAAAGCTGAGCAGGAACTTGTTGAAAAGAGGGGAACAGGGGAATGAGCGTTGGGGTTGAAGCCGAATCTGGCCTCTGTACCCTGACACCAAATTGATTCCCAGAGACAGAGTTTTGGGTGAGGTAGAAAAGAATAGCTTTATTGCTTTGCCAGACAAAGGGGGCCACAGCGGGCTCATGCCCTCAGAACTGTGTCCTGACCTGGAGGGGGTAGTGAGGAGTCTTATAGTAATGGTTCAAGGAGGGCTTGATCAGCTCATGGACCTTCTTCTGATTGGTTGGTGGGGAGGTAAGTAGCAGTCAGCGTCATCAACCTACAGGTTCCAGCTGCCCTGGGGTCTCCATGCCTGTGGGCAGTATACCACCTTTAATCATTTAACTTCTTCCACCTGGAGGGGGTTTCAGTATCTGCAAAACAGCTCAAAGATATTGTTCTGTGTATCCCTTGAGGGGGAACCAGGACCTTGCCCCCAGGGCTGCTCCTCCCTTGTCTCACATCCCCTCCCTTCCCTTATTAGCAACTGTTTGAACCTGCCAGTTGGAACTCAGGGAAGGTCATGGAGGCTGCATGAAGCCCATTTCCTGTAATCAAGAAATGGGGGACACAGAAGGGCTTTTGTGTCCAAGAGCCCCACAGGGTCCTGCTCGGGTATCAGGGTTGAGAGTGCAGAAGTCTAAGGATGAGAGGGAAGTTGAGGGAAGTAGGGCCGTTTATTCTAACTAGGGTGTGGCCGTGGCAGTGGTGGGCAAGATGAAGCATGACTGCAGAGGAGACTGCAGGAGAGCCTCCTGGGGCCTGAACTTGACCTCAGAGATGCTGTGTGCTCGGCATGGGTGCAGTGAGTATAAGGTTTTGTTCACCCAGTATTCACTCTTTTACCAACAAATCCCTCTTCCTTTAGGAAGCCTTCTCTCCAGCCCCTTCAGCGTAGGGGGCTTATGTGGGGCTGGCTTCTCTCCTCCACACCTGTGGCCTCTACCTGGTCAACAGAAACCACTGTAATTGGCCCCAGGATGATCACGTGACTCCACCTGGGCAAGGAGACACAGCCCTAGGATTTCTGTGGAAGGGATGGGGATGATTCCTGCTGGGGAAATCAGAGCCTAGAGATAGGGAGGAGATGGATCTCTGACGAACGTTTTTGAGGACCTGGGTCCACCTAGGCATGGAGCCAGCTACTCCTGAGCTCTTCAGTAAACAACTCTTATTTTTGTTCCTTTGTCTTTGCGTTAACAGTTAGCATTTCTGTCTCCTGTCACTGAAGAAACGTTTCTAAGCAGGAGAGTAGCCGAGTTACATTTGTGTTTCAGGAGGATGTCTTTTTTTTTTTTAAAGATTTTTTTTTTTGATGTGGATCTTTTTTTTTTTTTTAACAGAGGACAGTTTTTCAAATCTTTATTTTAATTAATTTATTTTTGGCTGCATTGGGTCTTTGTTGCTGTGCGTGGGCTTTCTCTAGTTGCGGTGAGCCGGGGGCTACTCTTCGTTGCAGTGCACGGGCTTCTCATTGCGGTGGCTTCTCTTGTTGTGGAGCATGGGCTCTAGGCACGCGGGCTCAGTAGTTGTGGCACACGGGCTTAGTTGCTCCATGGTATGTGGGATCTCCCCCGACCAGGGCTTGAACCCATGCCCTCTGCATTGGCAGGCAGATTCTTAACCACTGTGCCACCAGGGATGTCCCTGGACCATTTTTAAAGTCTTTATTGAACTTGTTGCAATATTGCTTCTGTTTTATGATTTGGTTTTTTGTCCATGAGGCATGTGGGATCTTAGCTCCCCAACCAGGGATGAAACCTGCACCCCCTGCATTGGAAGGCGAAGTCTTAGCCACTGGACCACCAGGGAAGTCCTGGGATGTCCTTCTTGAGATGGGAGAGTGGATGGAAGGAGCAAGCAGTGGAGAATTAATGGGGGGTGGACTAGGGTTCTGTAACTCAGGAGGTATATCAGTGTAAGAGATGGGAAATGGATGCAGAAGAATCGAAAATGTGAGACAGTTGGGAGACACAGTTATGGGGTGGACTCCACGGGACATGGCAACTCTGAATATGGGGGATGGAGAGGAGGGAAGAGTCGGGGTTGACGTTAATGTTTTGAAACTGAGTGGTGACAAGGGCTTGGGATAAGGGTTACCTGTTGCATGGATTTCAGATGTAAGTGAAGGGAAAATGAACTCAAATTGGCTTAAACGAAATAAGTGGGTGTGTATTGGCTAAACATCTGTGAAGCCCAAGGTGCTTTCAGGTACAGTTGTATCCAGCATTTCAAACGATGTCATCAAGATGCAGTCTTTATGTCTTGGTCCATGGGGTCTGCTCTTCCCTGATCCAGCTTCCTTCTGACATAGGCCCTCCCTCCAAGGTGGCAAGGATGGGTACCAGCAGCTCCAGGCATGGGCCCTACCAGCTGAACATACCCAGTGAATCAGTGCCTCTTTCCTGTTAGTTCTGCTAAAGTTCCAGGCCCATCCCTGAGTCAATCCCTAAGATGCTGACTGGCCAGACCTGGGACATACATCTGTCCATTCCCAGTTCAGGAAATGATGTCATCTCCACTCAGACTACAAGGGCGGAGAGTGGGGGTGGTCTGGCTCCCCAGGCAAAGCACTATGATCAGAATGAAGGGGGAGTGGACCTCGGTTGGGGGAACCAACAGGTGCCCACCTTGATGAGTATGAGATGGTCTTCTGAGTAACACAGCGGTGGTGATGGTGGTGGTGGTGGTTTTTATTCTGGGATCTACAGAATGTGTGTGGAAGGTTCAGGAAGCCCAGTGGCATGGAGGGTCTGGGGCGGAGGGTTAGGGTTAGGAAGCCTGGATTTAACAGCTATTTTATTTTTTATTTATTTAAAATAAATAAAAGTGTAGTTAAATAAATAAAGAGTGTAGTTCCTTTAAACTGCTGTGTCAAGTTCTGCTGTACAGCAAAGTGAATCTAGTTATACGTACACATATATCTCTTCTTTTTTAGACTCCCTTCCCATTTAGGTCACCACAGAGTATTAAGTAGAGTTCCCTGTGCTATATGGTAGGTACTCATTAGTTATCTATTTTATACATAGTAGTGTGTATATGTCAATCCCAATCTCCCAGTTGATCTCATCCCCCCCAACCCTTCCCCTTTGGTATCTATACATTTGTTCTCTATGTCTGTGTCTCTATTTCTGCTTTGCAAATAAGATCATCTATACCATTTTTCTAGGTTCCACATATAAGCGATATTATACAATATTTGTTCTTCTCTTTCTGACTTACTTCACTCTTTGTGACAGTCTCTAGGTCCATCCACGTCTCTGCAAATGACACAGTTTCATTCCTTTTTGTGGCTGAATAGTATTCCATTGTGTATATGTACCACATCTTCTTTATCCATACCTCTCTTGATGACATTTAGGTTGATTCCATGTCCTGGCTATTGTAAATAGTGCTGCAATGAACACTGGGGTGCATGTATCCTTTTGGATTATGGTTTTCTCTGGGTATATGCCCAGTAGTGGGATTGCTGTGTCATATGGTAATTCTGTTTTTAGTTTTTTAAGGAACCTCCATACTGTTCTCCATAGTGGCTGCACCAGTTTACATTCCTACCTTCCCACCAACAGTGTAGGAGGGTTCATTTTCTCCACACCCTCTCCAGCATTTATTGTTCGTAGATTTTTCAAGGATGGTCATTCTGACCGGTGTGAGGTGGTACCTCATTGTAGACTTGATTTGCGTTTCTCTGATGATTAGTGATGTTGAGCACCTTTTCATGTGTTTGTTGGCCACCTAGCTGCTATTTTAGATGGAGGAGTTGGGGGAAGCCTCCTCGAGGAAATGCTGTTGAACCCGAGCCCCATGAGGTGTGCAGGAGCCAGCCCTGACGGGGGCGGGGGAGGCTTGGAGGTGGGAATTATGTTGGAAAGATCAAGGAACAGAAGGAAAACCAGGGAGGCCAGAGTGTGGTGAGCAGAGGGGACCTGGGAGGCCAGACCCCGTGGGTTGGGTAAATTCCTTGTTGAACTCTTTCCGGGGAGCCATGGCAAAGTCATAAGCAGGTTCAGTGGGGCACAGTGTCACCAAGGAGGGCAGACCCACTGTAAGTGTTTTGAAGAGATGTGACGGAGGGAAGAGAAACAGGGAATTTCGACACTACCTTCCCACTCTTTTGAGGCCGTTCTCGCGCAGTTCAACACAACCCAACCAAGACTGGTGTTATTGCCCTCATTTTGCTGACAAGACCCCTCTGTTGGAGGAGTTAAACCAGCATCCCTAAGCCCTACATCTGAGTAGAAAGATCTTCATCTGGAAACCAGGTCCAGGAAGTGCCCGGTGGGTTACAAATCTCAAGGATTCTACCTAGCCGTCGACCATGTTGGGTCCCGCTGAGCACATTTTGCAACGAAGGAAATCAAAGGTCCTGGAAGTCCCATCACCTGGCCGGGGCCACCTGGGCCCAGGATGCCCCTCAGCTCGAGCTCCCCAAGAAGAAGGGGTTAAACCCTTCAGCCTATTTGTTGTTGGAACCTCAGCTTGCATCCCACCCTGAAATTCTCCTCGGAGCTACAAAGCCAGGCCAGCTGCCGGGTAGCCAGGCAACGCGGTGCTCCTTGTGGGAGACTCACAATGCGTTCGCTGTTCCATCGATGTCAACTTCCAGATGGAAGAGAGACTTCCATCCCCCAGTTTCACGGCTGTTTGACGCATCTCGCTCCTGAGATCCCGTTTTGGCTAGTTTTTACCCCGATGGTCCCGCGCGGCCATTTTGTCCCATTCTGTGTCTGATGTTGAATATTTAATCCTTTACAAGTTTGTTTGTGTAGAAGGGAAATTGGAGGGAAGGGAAATGGACACAGTTAGGGACAACACCTAAGTGTTAAGATGAAGCCATGGGAAGAAAATTATTAATAGAGAAAAGGCCAGGAAGGTTTGGAGAAGAGGCACCACTTCTTGGGTGATTAGGGACTGCAAGTCGAAATAATGCAACGCTGGGTTTAACTTGCAGACTCACCAAAACACGAGAATATCGGCAAAGGCCAGGGTTGGGGAGGGCGAGAGTGAGTTTGTACTCTCACACTCGGCGGGCAGGTGAGGGTTTCGAGGGCATGACCTCTTGGAGGGGGATTTTGTAGGAGGCAAAACTCCTCGTTTTGAATAGGCATCACCCAGACACAGAAAACATACTTCCAGTAACTAACCCTACAGAAGGACTCACAGAAGTGCACATTCTATTGGAAAATATTGTAGATACTCTGTCCATCAATACGGGAAGGGGAAAACCGGTGGTCTTGTGTCCATTCTGTGGAGTCGTAAGCCACTGTCCAGAGGTTGATGCAGTGGTGCGTTTGGGGATAGAAAGTGGCCTGGGACATGCTGAGGGGTCACAAAGAGCAAAGACCATCAGGTCAGTAACAGTACATAGAGTCTGAACTTGCTCCTATTGAAAAATGTGTGTATATTTTTCTATATGTATTTATATTTTTGTACACACAAAGAAGCCTCTGGGAGGAAGAACAAAACATTAATAGTGGTTACGACTGTGGGGTAAAGACTGTCCAGGACAGACTGTTGGTTCAAAAAACCAAGAAGGGGGGCTTCCCTGGTGGCGCAGTGGTTGAGAGTCCGCCTGCCGACGCAGGGGACGCGGGTTCGTGCCCCGGTCCGGGAAGACCCCACATGCCGCGGAGCGGCTGGGCCTGTGAGCCATGGCCGCTGAGCCTGCGCGTCCGGAGCTTGTGCTCCGCAACGGGAGAGGCCACAACAGTGAGAGGCCCGCGTACCGCAAAAAAAAAAAAAAAAACCAAGAAGGGCAAGTTGCCGCACAAAGTGTAGAATATGATTCCATTCCCATAGAAACGAAACTGTGTGTACACGTGTGCACACGGACACGTACACAGGTACATATGCATCTTTTGTACCAAAATATTTCAAGAGGGAAAAAACAAGAAAACGTCAGTAGTTATTGGCCCTGTGGAAGTGGAAGGGATTTTTACAATTTTTCTTTCTACATTTCTGATATAGTTTGAAGTTTCTCAAAGATTGCATATTATATTTTTAATTTTTAAAAAATCTTTAAAAATACCTTTAAGAAACTATCGTAATCATACCACCCCAACATAAGTATTTTTTAGCAATTTTCTACATGAATCTCTTTCCCCCTCTACACACACACACATACACACACACCTATGATATATATCAGAATTTATATATGATAAATACATAATAAATATATAAATTGTTATATATTAAAATTTCTATATTATATGTGTGTATATACATAATATATATATCCATATATATACATGTATAATGTCTGATAGAGATACACATGTGTATAATGTTGGAGAGATGGAGGTAGAGATATAAAATATTAATATTGGACCTATGATTGTCATACTGAGTGAAGTGTCTTTCTCAGACAGAGAAAGACAAATATCATATGATATCACTTATATGTGGTATTTTAAAAAATGGTACAAATGAACTTATTTACAAAACAGAAGTAGAGTTACAGATGTAGAAAACAAACTTATGGTTACCGGGGGGAAAAGGGGGAAGGGATAAATTGGGAGATTGGGATTGACATATACACACTACTATATTTAAATGGATAACTAATAAGGACCTACTGACTAGCACAGGAAATTCTACTCAATACTCTGTCAAAACCTGTATGGGAAAAGAATCTGAAAAAGAGTGGATATATGTATGTGTATAACTGATTTATTTTGCTGTACAGCTGAAACAAACCCAACATTGTAAATCAACTCTACTCCAATAAGAAGGGGAAAAAAAAGAAAGAAAAAAAAGTGAATATTTTTGAAGGCTCACTATGTGCCAGGCTCTCTGTGGATGGGCTGCCGTGACTACCAGACAGGAGAGTGGGTTGATGATGGGAAGCGGAGGTTCAGGAAGGCTTTGGGGACCTATTGGGTGCTCTGGCTACCCAGGAACCAGGGATGTGTGGGTTAGCGTGGGCCGCGGGCAGCAAGGGTGGGGAGACGTGGATAGATCCAAGAGAGATGCAGACTTCAAGTGAGGACACAGCCCTGAAGAAGATGAGCTGAATGGGGGTGGGGGGACAGGGACATTTCAAGCCAGAAGCAAAGGGACTGGATGAGGGAGGGGAGGGGGGAGGGCGAGAGAGGGGCCAGGGATGAGCCTGTGATTGAAGCGATGGTGACAGAAACATGGGAGAGGCTGCCCTCTGGGTGAGGACGGAGGGAGGGAGGGCTGATGTTGGTCTGGTGTCTGCCAAGTACAATACTCGGGCAAGTAAGCCAGCAATTGAGAAGGAAACAGTATGGTGGGTCCTCAGAAACTCAGACATAGAATTAACATGTGATCCCCAAAGTTCCACTTTGGGGATACACTGAAAAGAATGGGAAACACAGCTGTATAACAGATAGAACCTTGTTAAGAGGGTATATCATAAGAGTTCTCATCACAAGGAGAAAAATTCTTTAATTTTTTTCTTTTTTTTTCTTTATATTGTATCTACAGGAGATGATGGATGTTAGCTGAACTATTGAGATAATCGTTCTACGGTAGTATATGTAATCAAATCATCATGCTGTATGCCTCAAACTTATACAGTGATGTAGACAATTATTTCTCAATAAAACTGAAAAAAAAAAACCAAACCAAAACCAAACCAGAACAAACAAACAAAAAAAGAAGGGGAAGCATGAATTCAACGACAAATCCGTGCACCCCTGCTCAAAGCAGCATTATTTGTGGTAGGCAAAAGGTGGAAGCCACCCAAGTGTCCATGGAGGGGTGAATGGATACATGGAATGCGGTGTGTGCATACAATGGAATATTACTCAGCCTTTATTTTTTTAATTAATTTTATTGGGGTATAATTGCTTTACAATGTTGCATTAGTTTCTACCGTACAGCAAAATGAATCAGCTATACATATACCCCTCTTTTTTGGACTTCCTTCCCATTTAGGTCACCACAGTGCTTAAGTAGAGTTCCCTGTGCTCTACAGTAGTTTCTCATTAGTTATCTATTATTCAGCCTTTAAAAGGAAGGAATTCTGACACAGTACAACACGGGCGACCCTCGAGGACATTCTGCCTAGTAAAGGAAGCCACTCGCAAAAGATTAATGCTGTAGAATTCCATGTCTCATTGTGTTTTTTTTAATATTTATTTATTTAGTTGCATCTATGTTGCAGCAGGCAGGCACCTTAGTTGTGGTATGCATGTGGGATCTAGTTCCCTGACCAGGGATCAAACCTGGGCCCCCTGCAGTGGGAGTGTGGAGTCTTACCCGCTGTGCCACCAGGGAAGTCCCTGTAGGATTCCATTTCTATGAGATGTCTAGAGTAGTCAGATACGGAGGCAGCAAATAGAGTGGTGGGTGCCAGGGGCTGGACGGAGCGGGGGAACGGGAGTTAGTGTTCAGCAAGTTTTGGAGGTTCAGTTTTGCAAGATGAAAAGAGCTCTGGTGATGGCTGCACAACAGTGTGAATGTTCTGAATGCCTCAGAACTGTACACTTTTTTTTTTTTTTTTGCGGTACGCGGGCCTCTCACTGTTGTGGCCTCTCCCGTTGCGGAGCACAGGCTCCGGACGCGCAGGCTCAGCGGCCATGGCTCACGGGCCCAGCCGCTCCGCGGCATGTGGGATCTTCCCGGACTAGGACACGAACCCGCGTCCCCTGCATCGGCAGGTGGACTCTCAACCACTGCGCCGCCAGGGAAGCCCAGAACTGTACCCTTAAAAGTGGTTAAGATGGTAAATTCTGTTCGGTTTGGGTTTTTTTTTTTTGAAGATGGTAAATTGTGTGTTATGTGTATTTTACCACAATTAAAATTAAAGAAGAAAGAAAAGGGGGAGGAAGTCTGGCCATGAGTGGAGGTTGGGGGTTATTTGATTGTGTCCTGTGATGGGGAACAGCAGAGCACAAGGAGAACGCTGAGAGTACTCCACGTAGGAACTAAAAACTCGAGGGCATGCAAGGCCAGCAGCTGTCTCTGAGGTGATCCCAGGGGCCCGAGGGTTGGAGAAGAGGCAGTGGGGATTTTCACTGGATAGACCACTCCAGGGTGTGTGACCATGAACCCTCCTCATTTTGTAAAGACAGATTTATGCGATAAAATTGACATACAATAGACTGTGCATAGTGAAAGTGTATAATTTAGTACGTTTTGACATATACGTCTCTCTACATATAAGTATACAAAACCTTCACCAAAGTCAAGACTGAACACACCCGTCACCCTCAAATTATCTTTTTTCCCCTTTGCAGTCTCCCCTTGTGCGTCCCCACCCCTCCTGCCTAAGAAACCACCAAAGTATACTTTGTGCCACTATATTTAGTTTGCCTCTTCAGTTTTACCAACATCGAAGCATATAGCATGTACTTTTTTCTTGTCCGGCCTTTTAAACTCAATGTAATTATTGTGAGGTAATTACACAATGATGCAGGTATCAATAATTCATTTCTTTTTTAGTAATATTTTATTTTTAAATCTTTTTATTGAAGTACAGTTGGTATACAATATTATATAGTTACAGGTGTGCAATATAGAGATTCACAATTTTTAAAGTTGATACTCCACTTATAGTTATTATAAAATGTTGGCTAGGTTCCCTGTGTTGTACAGTGTATCCTTGTAGCTCATTTTATTTTTTCTTAACCATTTTTTAAAATTGAAGTATAGTTAATTTGCACTGTTGTGTTAGTTTCAGGTGTACAGCAAAGTGATTCAGTATATATATGTATATATATTTTTCAGATTCTTTTCCATTATAGGTTATTACAAGATATTGAATATAGTTCCCTGTGCTATATAGTAGGACCTTGTTGTTTATTTTATATATAGTAGTGTGTATATGCTAATTTATCTCTCCCTCTGCCCCGCCATCCCCTTTGGTGACCATAAGTTTGTTTTCTATGTCTATGTCTATTTCTGTTTTATAAATAAGTTCACTTGTATCATTTTTTTAGGTTCCACATGTAAGTGTTATCATAAGATATTTGTCTTTCTCTGTCTGACTTACTTCACTTACTATGATAATCTCTAGCTTATTTATTTATTTTTTGGCCGGGCCTCAAGACATGCGAGATCTTAGTTCCCCAATCAGGGATCAAACCCATACCCCCTGCAGTGGAAGCGCAGAGTCTTAACCAATGGACCACCAGGGAAGTCCCTCTTGTAGCTCATTTTCTACCTAATAGTTTGTACCTATTAATCCCCTACCCCCATGTTGCCCCTCCTCCTTCCCTCTCCCCACTGAATAATTCATTTCTCTTCATTGCTGTGTGGTATTCCACTGTGTGGCTGCACCACAATTTGTGTATCCATTTACCTGTTGATGGACGTTGTGTTGCTGCTGGTATGTGGCTACTACAGACAAAGCTACTATGAACATTCACGTACAAGTCTTTGTAGGGACATAAGTGTCATTTTCTCTTGACTAAGTATCTGGGAGTGGGACAGCTGGCTTATGTGGTATGTTTATGTCCTTTTTTATGGTTCATGGGACCCTGATTCAGTTTGGGTGGCAATGTTGGATCATTTTTTAGGATAGGTATGTCCCAAATAATGCATGCATTTGTTGTTTATCTGAAATTCAAATTGAACTGGTATCCTCCAGTTCAAATTGAACTGGTATCCTTTTTATCTTCTCCATCTGGCAATTCCATCCCTCTCTCACTTCTTAGAGGTCTCTGCTCCAACCCTGGTCATCTCCCCAACAGTTCTTCACTGACTGCTTTCCCACCCTGCATTCAGATGGCAGCCCCTGCACCCTCCTATAGCATCTTATCCCGCTGGTTTTGTTTCATGCCCTCCTCACAGCCTGGCCCTGTACATCCAACAACCAGATGAATTGGTTTGCTCACTATCTGTCTCCCCAGTGATAGCATCAGCAACACAAGGTTAGGGCTTTTGACTGCTCGTCCACTATTTTATCCCCAGTACTCAGAATAACATCTGGCACGCAGTCCACATGCAAATACCATGCTGAATCCATTTCAACCCATCTTCCTTTCGCTTCACCAAAGCCCACAGACCCTGCCAGTAGCTTTAAACTAAGAACAACCGAAATCTGCCAAAATCATGTGCACACACATGTATCCAGGCAGCTGCGTCCAAGGACATGGTTAACTGCTAAGCCCCCCTGGATCTATGCATTTACTCAGTCAGCACATTCTGTTCCCGGGAAAGCAGCTAGAAGCCTGATGACGTTGCGAAACCCTCACCACACCCCATGTGAAACAAGTCCTGTAATCATTTCGGTTTAGAGATGCAGGATTTGAAGCTCAGAGCTGTTAAGGGCGGATCAAAGTTGGATGTGAGGCTGGCCCTGTTTTATGGAGTGGATGGTAACCAGGGCCCCAAATAGGGATCAAGAGGAGAAGTCTATTTGTGGGTGGAGGGATGCAGGCAGTGACCTGAGTGTAAGGAGTCTGAGAGCCTCAGGCGGTGGCATTTGGGAGCTGAGTCTGAGGAGGGAGATCTGGGCTGAAGTTGGAATACACTGCTGGTGACTGGACTGTGGCCTGAGCTGAGTTATCTGTGGAGAAAGGTTAGTGAGGAAGGTGGTTGAAGAACCTTCACATCCTCTGTGCTTGAGTTCTGTTGGGAGCAATGTCAGTTCAGCCCTATCTCAATTGCACACATGAGAAAAACCTACCACAATGACTTAAATGAGTCAGGGCTTTATTTTTCTTCCCCAACTCAGGATGGACTGTTATGGCTCAATAACTTCACCAAAGACCCAGTTTCCTATTCTCTTTCTTCCTCACCTTTCATAGTGTAAGGCTGTCTTCCTCAAGGTCACAAGATGGCTGCTGCACTTCCAGGCATCACACCCATGTTCCAGGCAGAAAGTCAGAGGGAAGGCCAAATGCCTCCTCCTCATGAAGCTCTGCCTTTTATTGGAGAAGGAATGCCAAGAGGGTTTTTGTCCTTGTCTCATTGGCCAGAACTGGCTCATCTGTTCATGCATGTGCAAGGGATTTCTGGGGAGGTGGATATTTGTAACTGAACACATTGCCATGCTGAGCAAAATCAGAGTTTTAAATTTTTTTAAAAAAGAGCAAAATGGGTGTGGAGTAGGCAACCAGAGTGCCTGGCATAACCAGTGATTAAGTGGGGAGAGAATTTAGAGAAGAGAGGGGTATGAACAGGGTCACAGAAGCCTGGAGAATATTTAGGAGCAGGGCTGAAGACTTTTTCACCTTAGGAGTCAAGATCTGGAGAAGAGTGGGGAAGGGAATTCATTAAAATACCGCTCTTCTTTATCAAATGCTTATTATGGGTCAGACACTGTACCAAGCCCTTTTCCTAACTGCTCTTCTTAAACCCTCACCACTAGTCACTGATGTCGACATCCTCACCCCCTTTTTACCGATGGCAGAATGAAGTCTTACCAGAGTTAACCAATTCTTGTGCTTGTTACAATTTCTTTTTATAATTTTTTTTTTTTTTTTTTGGCCATGCGGCATGCGGGATCTTAGTTCCCCGACCAGGGATGGAACCCATGCCCCCTGCAGTGGAAACATGGAGACAGCCAGGGAATTCCGGTTACAATTTCTTGAAACCTTTCATTTATTTATTTGGTTACGTAGTAAACATACTTGATACAAAGATCTAAAAAGGAGAAAAGACTACCCATTCAAGAGTGAATTTTCCTTCCCATCCCTGTGTCTCACCTACCTGGTCCTCTTCCCTACAGACAACCACTGTTAACAATCACAGTCCCTCTTTGTTATTCACAGATTCCATTGTCTGCAAATTCGCCTACTCCCTAAAATGTATTATGACCCCAAATCAATGCTCACCGAGGTTTCACGGACTTATGCCAAGTGGCGAAAAAATTTAAGTAACTCCTCATGAGGTTCTGCCTTCTTGTTTCAGCTTTTGTGCTGTAAACAGGTGTCTTTTTAGCAGTCTGTTTAGTGCCCCTTATGAGAGCTGCTGAATTCCCCACACTCTGGCCAACACAGCATGTGATCAAGTTTTTTTTCTCGGTCTAACTGGTGAGTGGGAGATGGTACATGAAGGTTTTACTCTGGGTTTCTCTTACCGTGGCTGAGGCTGACCATCTTTTCACACGTGGAAGAGCCATTCGTGATTCTTTTTCTGCGGACGGTTGGCATTTACATTTACTTGAATGAGCCGTTGTTTGCTATCCATCCCGCCATTTGGATTTAGACTCCAGGAGGACAGGGGCCATGCGTGGTGCTGCCTCGCCGTGGCCCCCTGGCATCTAGCACAGAGCTGGGTGGTCCCACGGGCAAACCTCACAGCTGGTCAGTTGCAGTGCTGGGAGTGGGACCCAGGTTGCTTGACCCTCAGATGGCCGGCTGCCTTTGGTATCGCGAACCCACTGCCAGACACAAAGTCCTGGGTGGTTTGTATCAAACATTCCATTGGTCTCTCACTGCCTTTGTGTGGGTCATTTCCGCACCTCACCAACGGGTGTCAGCCTCCATGTCACATGCCTCCCGAGCAGAGGGAAAGGATGGATGGATTGGAAAGCTGATGCAAACTGAGACAGCGCAGTTTGATTTCTAACACATGGCCCAGTTTCCAGAGGCAAGTTCAGTTCATCAACCTTTAATGGGATTTTCCTCCAGGCTGAAAAGCCAGGTTGGATTCCAAGAAATATATACATTGCCGCGTAATTAAGCAACGGAACTGCGTTCTAGGAGCCTCAGCGCCCTGTGGTCAGTGTTAGGAAGACATTCACTTCCTGACAGTGAACAGATTTAAATACACCCTCTGTTTTGCAGTTATTTCCCTGGACCTGTTTTTAGTCAGTTTCTCTAATTTTCAGGTTCTGACAACCGTGTTTTCTTTTTCTTTCTTTCTTTTTTTTGAATGATGTAAAACAGTATTTGCTTTTATTTTTTTCACGTGCCAGGTTTGATTCTTTTAATTTACATACCTTCATTTGTTCCATAAAAGTAAAAAGCAAGCCTTCTTTCTGGTTGTTTGTTTTGTCATCATTCACAATGAGTAAGAATTTACAGAATCAGTATTTGGTTTGGTCCTCTAACTGGGAGAAGGTCATTTTTAAAAAATTTTAACATTATATCAATTTACTATCATTTTATTATATTATTTTTAATTAAAATAACAGACTTTCTTCTTGAAAAGTGAGAATTACCCATTCCCCATAGCATGTTCCACAGACTAAAGGGCAAATATCCAATTAATGTCATTTTTTTGATAGATAGACATGGGAAATAAAATTGATATGCAGGAGATGGGTAAATGTGATAATGTGGTCTTGAAAGTCTGTGAACTTTGGACAATTCCATTTACGTCTCTTCTTGGGACAGCAGAAAGTCCCTTTGGACAAATTCTTATGGGAGGGCATTTATTACAGTATCTGTTGTTGTAGTTTGTAGTTTATCCCCACGATTTGACACTTTGGGGCAGAAAATAGCGAGGTGTCAGAAGCCTCTTATTCACACTGTGAACTCTCGAGTGTGTGCTAACAAATTCCCAATGAAGATGGAATACATTAGCTCAGTCTTGGGATACCGTTCAAAGTGGCTTTCTAAAACTCAAAATGTTGATGTTTTTAAAAGTTGCTCTTTTATTGTTTTTATTTTTAATTATAAAAGTATTAGGTAAACAACAAGGTCCTACTGTATAGCACAGGGAATTGTATTGAATTGCATTCAATATCCTGGGATAAACCACAATGGAGAAAAATACCAAAAAGAATGTGTACATATGTATAACTGAATCACTTTGCTGTACAGCCGAAATGAACACAACATTGTAACTTCAAAAAAAAAAAGTTTTAGGTGTTTTTCATATAAAGAAAATGAATTCCCCTTTAATGGGGAACATTCCCCTTTAATGTTCCCCTTTAATGTTCCAAGGTAATGTTAAGAGACTTCCTGTATGTTTTTCTACATCTTTCTTTCTGCCTCTACATCTGCCTCCTGGCCTGGTGTGGTCTTTCTTTCTTTCTTTCTTTCTTTCTTTCTTTCTTTCTTTCTTTCTTTCTTTCTTCCTTCCTTTCTTTCTTTCTTCCTTTCTTTCTAACATCTTTATTGGAGTATAATTGCTTTACAATGGTGTTTTAGTTTCTACTTTATAACAAAGTGAATCAGCTATATATATACATATATCCCCATATCTCTTCCCTCTTGCATCTCCCTCCCTCCCGCCCTCCCTATCCCACCCCTCTAGGTGGTCACAAAGCACCGAGCTGATCTCCCTGTGCTATGCGACTGCTTCCCACTGGCTATTGGTCTTACATTTGGTACTGTATATATGTACATGCCACTCTCTCACTTTGTCCCAGCTTACCCTTCCCCCTCCCCGTGTCCTCAAGTCCATTCTCTAGTAGGTCTGTGTCTTTATTCCTGTCCTGCCCCTATGTTCTTAATGACCTTTTTTTTTTTTAGATTCCATATATATGTGTTAACATACGATATTTGTTTTTCTCCTTCTGACTTACTTCACTCTGTATGACAGATTCTAGGTCCGTCCACCTCACTACAAATAACTCAATTTCGTTTCTTTTTATGGTTGAGTAATATTCCATTGTATATATGTGCCACATCTTCTTTATCCATTCGTCTGTCGATGGGCATTTAGGTTGCTTCTATGTCCTGGCTATTGTAAATAGAGCTGCAATAAACATTGTGGTACATGACTCATTTTGAATTATGGTTTTCTCAGGGTATATGCCCAGTAGTGGGATTGCTGGGTCATATGGTAGTTCTATTTTTAGTTTTTTAAGGAACCTCCATACTGTTTTCCATTGTGGCTGTATCAATTTACATTCCCACCAACAGTGCAAGAGGGTTCCTTTTCTAATTATTTACTTAAAACTGTTCCAAAGCCTATTTCTAGCTTTGCACACCCCTTGCAGGTCCCTACATACTGTTATAAGCCTGTGTCGTTTCACAGGGAACCATGGGCAGGTTTCCTTTAACCTTCTTCATTTATGCTATCAGACAATTCTTTTTTTTTTTATTATTTCCATTTAATTTTTTAAAATTTATTTTACTGAAGACTGAAATGATGCCATTTGCAGCGACATGGACGGACCTATAGAGCATCATACTAAGTGAAGTGAGTCAGACAGTTCTTATTACATGCCTACTATGTTCCAGGCCAGTGCTTCCTAAATTTCCAGACAGTTACATCCCCTGAGTGTCAATCCTGACCTGCTGAAACCATTCCATCCTCACTCACCCACTTGGAAATGTCTACAGGGTGGACTGGATCGCAACGCACATCAGCATCTGAGGTCTATTACAACTCAGTGCCCCAACCAAAACTTTTCATGAAACCCTTCTTTTGGGGAAAGCAATGCCTCCCCGAATTAACTTACAGAATGCCTGTTTGCTGAAAGCCTGTTCTCCAAGTGATCAAAATTTTAAAACATCCTAATTTGGTGTTTTAACCCAGGGTTTTTCTCAGCAGGCCAATCTGAAACATTTCACTTATTGGAATCAATCTCACTTAACAAATATCTGTGGGAATTTACTATCAGGTGCATTTCTAAGTGTCGAGATTAAAATAGTAAGACAGCAGACGTTCCTGTCCTTATGGAGCTCCCAGCCAAGTAGAGGAAACAGGCAAGAAGCGCATGCATAAATATGGAATACATGAGTGGTGTAGGTACTACATTAGGTGGTCATGAAAACATGTAGCATGAGGTAGTGGGGAAAGGCAGACAATAAATAGTATAAAGTAACAAAACAAATGATGAAGCATAACATAATGATATATGATACAATGTCATATGTAACAATATAGTGTATAATAATTCAATGCAGGGGATTTCCCTGGCGGTCCAGTGGTTAAGACTCCACACTTCCAATACAGGGGCCGAGGGTTTGATCCCTGGTTGGGGAAATAAGATCCCACATTCCGTGTAGCCAAAACTAAACCAATAAATAAATAATAATAATTCAATGCATAATGTAATATAATGTAATTTGTAATATAGTATAATATGCTACAATGGAATATGTTTTATGTAATGTTATAATATATACTGATACAATGTATAAGGTAGCAGAATATAGTAATATGATATATGTAATATAATAATGTAATACGATACAATGCAATAACATAGTATAGAATAATGTAACAGTGTGATGTAATACGCCAGATATCCAGAGAAGTAAAGCAGGCTGAGGGGTAGAGGGTGAGGTGCAGCACCATTTACGCGCGTGGCCAGGCGGCAACTGAGCTGAGACCTTTCGGGTGTGGTTCAGCCGCGAGAAGAGCAAAGGGAACAGCAGGTACGGAGGCTCTACATGGAGACTTCCAAGAGATGGGAGGGAGTCCAGTGCCGCAGGAGTGGCTTGAATGAGGTGGATGGTCGGGGAGCAGCCCCAGACCCCCTGGGGGGCACATGGGAGGGGTCTGGATCGTACCCTGAGCAAGCAGAGTTCGGACCCTGGTCTGAGCGCTGTGAGAACCTTCCTATGGTGTAACTCAGGGTGGGGATGCCTTACTTGCCTTTTGAGAAGGCAGCTCTGGCTGCAGTGCGGAGGGTCACTTGCCGGGGAGAGGATGCAAGTGTGCGAGCAGTTGTGAGGCTCCTGCAGTGGCCCAGGGGCGAGGTGGTGGCCCCTTGGGCTGGGATGGCAGCTCCTCCTTGGAGGAGGTGAACGCTGGTTGGAACCCAGATGTTTTGAAAGGAAAAGCCAACAAGACGGGCTATCGGTTGCCCTTGGGGGTATGAAGGAAAGAAGACAAGTCAGCGATGACACCTGGGCAGGAGACCCAACAACGGGATGAGTGGGGTTGCTATTTACTAGGGTGGGAAGATCGGGGGAAAGAGCAGGGTGGGTTAGTCAGCTTGGCTGCAGTAACGAGATACCCCAGGCTGAGCGGCTCAAACCACAGACATTGATTTCTCACAGTCGTGGAGGCTGGGAGGCCAAGATCAAGGTGGCAGCAGATGCAGTTCATCCGGGAGCTCTCTTCCTGGCTTGCAGATGGCTGCCTTCTTGCTGTGTCCTCCTGTGGAGAGAGCAAGCAAGCGAGCCCTGGCCCCTCTCTGTCTTCTTGTGAGGACAGTAATCTCATCGGGAGGACCCCAGCCTCACCACCACATCTAACCCTAATTCCTTCCCAGAGGCCACACCTCCCAACACTGGCACACAGGGGCTTAGGGCTTCAACTGGCGAATTTGGGAGGGGTGGGGGGCACACAAACATTGAGTCTACAGCGCAGGGCTGGGAGGAGGTCAAGAGTCCCGTTTTGATTATATCCGTGTTGAGGTGTCTCTGAGATACCCAAGTGGACATCGTAAGTGATGATAAGGTGGTTGTGAGAGTGTGGACCTCAGTGGAGGGCTGGGATAAGGAGGCAAGTTTGCGAGTGTTCATTTCCTAGGGCAACAAGTTACCCCACACTTGATGCCTTGAAACAACAGAAATGCATTTTCGCAGAGTTCCGAGGCCAGAAGCCCCAGATCAAGGTGTCGGCAGGGGCATTGGGTCCTTCTGGGGGCTCCACCTGGTGCCTCTCTCTTAGCTTCTGGTGTTTGCCCCCACATTGTTCCATCCGTGGGCTTGTAGCTACACCACTCCAGTCCCTGCCTCGGTCACTGCAAGGCACTCATCTCTGTGTGTCCTGGGTCTGTGTGTCCCCGTTTCTTACAAGAACACCCGTTATTGGAGTTAGGGGTCCACCCTACTCCAGGATGACCTCATCTGAACTAATCACATCTGCAGAGACCCTGTTTCCAAATAAGGTCACGTTCTGAGGTTCAAGCTGGACGTGAGTTTGGGGGTGGGGGGAGGACCCTACTCAACTCAGTACGGTGAGTAATGGGCACAGGCTTAGTACTGGAAATGATTGGCCTGCGGAGACCACCCAGTGAGTGGGGGTAGGTAGAGAAGAGAAGCGAGTAGAGGATGAACCCCACACACCCCTACAGGTTGAGGGGATGAACAGGAGGAGGGCGGGTGAAGAAGACAAGGAGCAGAGAGGTGCTCCTTTTCTCGGGGGGAAGCTGGAGACGGCAGGGTAGGGAACCCAGGGGAGGGGGACAGTTCCACATCATCACGCGTGGTCATGACATTGGACGGGATAAAGACGGAGAACCAACACTGGTTTCGCGCAACTGGAGGGTCCTGGTGAATTTGACAAGAGTGGTTCATGTAGGCTGGAGGAAAGAGCCTCGTACCAGTGGGTTCAGGAGAGAATGGGCGGGCAGGAGTGGAAAGATGCTTTGGGGTCAGGGACATGGGGCAGCAGCCAGAGAGGGATTCAGGGTCTAGAGAGCACTTGTTTTTTAAGACGGGAGCTATCACATCATGTCTGCATGCTAGTGGAAATGACCTAGTGCAGAGGAGGACAGGGCACGGTCCATACAGAAGAGAAAAGATGTGGAAGCAACAACCCCAAGCAAAGGCTACATGCAAAGGATGCAACATTTCGGGGAGGCGGTGGGGGGGGCGGTGAGCGCAGGGCGGTAGCTGGAAAGGGAGTTTGCTAAGTCGGTGATCTGCAGAATTATGCATTCACTGTCAACTAATTTCTATTAAATATTTATGAACATGACATCGAACTGTGCCACACGGCGCGAGTCAACCTCAAGAGGAATTTTTTGTTTTCCTTTGCTGTTTCGGTTTCACTTCGGTCGAAACTAATTTCGGTTATGCCCTAGTTTTTGTTTCACTTGGGCAGGTTTATCTCAGCCTCGTAGCCTGATCTGCAGATCCAGCTCAGTCACCCATCAGATGCGGGCGTGATTCTCAATTAAGCCACAGAACCCCTCTCAAATGTTTAAAACATGTCATAATTTATGTGATCGTGCCGGGTAAAACATCTGTACCTTAAGAGAATTTCAAACGGCAAAGCCAGTCACAAAAATAAGTTGGATGATAGAAACCTGTTCTCTCCTTTATGACACCCTTGACATCCCAGACCCAAGGAATACTCTTGGTTGAATCACAGAGATTCTTATTTTAAAATATAAAAATCCTCAGAACACACGAAACTTTCATTTGGCCACGGCGAAACAGCTGTAGCCAATGTAAATCTGAACTCAAACTCCACTACCCTAAAAACGAAACTAAAACCTCAAATCATTCAAAGATCACAACCATCCCCAGAAGCTCTCTTCCAAGTGGGATTGCTGTACTGTCAGAAAGAGTTCAAAGAAACACACTTTTTGTTGTTGTCGTTAAGTAGATAAAGCTGATAAATTTGGCCATTTTAGGGAATTAGCCATGCAGCAAAAATGGTCATTTGGAGAACTGATTTTCAGCCAGTCTGAAACGTGAGATCTGGTAGAGTATAGCATGTCCCATAGCTGGGCTTTAGTTTTATAATTGTCTTTAAAACGTCCAGATGCATCTTCTCATACATTCTTCTCTATGTGTGATGTAGTTCACTGTAAGATAAGGAAAGAAATTCCCATGGCTCCTAAGGAACGGAAACGGGATTTGAATTCAAGTTGTTTGGGAAGGAGCTGGTGGGCGTTGAAACAGGAGATTTAGAATTTTTTTTAAAAAGTCTCCTTACCAGATGCTATCTCTGCCATGGAATCCTGCCCCAGGGTACAGACAAGTTCTCATTCCAACAATACACACAGTGCAGTGAAGTCAGGCAAAGGAATGAAGTTCTTGAACACACAGCCCTGTACTTCCCCCTTTGCCCTGCAGCAAACAGACTTAATACATCATCCGTTTGCCGACACTAGCCATGCAACTTTTTCTTTCTTTCAGCTTTTTTCTTTGTAATTTTTGTAAACCTTTTCTTTTCTTTCTTTCTTTTTTTAAAACAGAGACTTGTATTTGTTTTTGTTTACTCATGGGCTACCTACAGTCGTTCTCAAATTAATTGATAGACCCTTGTGTGTTGCATAAAAGGAAAAGCATCATGTTTTGTTTCTTCTGGTTCTGGTTACAAAGGTTAAGAACTTTCTAAACGGAATTTGATTTTATTCTTTAATAGGGAGGTGTTTCGTCTTACAGTATGGACACCTGAAAAAAAGACAGCTAATACACCAGAGTTGGTAAAATTTGCTTATTGATTCTTAAAATCTGATAAGTAGAAAACCATCTGGTAACTCCAGTTGTGTTCCTCTGTTTAGGACTTCTGATAGTGTGTGTGTGTGTGTGTGTGTGTGTGTGTGTGTGTGTGTGTGTGTGTGTGTATATATATCCCCTTGATTTTTTGGCTTTTATAAACCGTTCAAATATTTGGGGACCTATTTTTTTGTATCTAGAAACAGGAAGAACTTTCAAGACTCCCCATGTCTGTGCCATGGGGCCCCCTGTGAATTGTACTAGCAAATTCCAAATGAAGGTATGGAGAAAACACCAGAAGAAAGTAGCTCAGCCTTTTTTATTCAAAGACAATTAATTGGCTTTAGGTGTAAATATATTTATTCTAGACTTTTGTGCTTCCGCTTTCAATTTCGGAATAAACGCAAGCTTGTTGTAACAGAACAACAAAATAGAGGTGTCTGAAAACCATGCTGCATCCCTGCCCCCTCCACCACCATCCCCTGATGTAACAGTATGAAAAATGTTTTGCATTTCCTTTTCCTTACTGTAGAATCACACACCAGCCTCATTTTATGATCAGTTTTATTCCAGTTCTTTGCCGACACCTAATCTTATACGGATCAAAACTAATAAGTTTTTTTTTTTTTGGTAAATAATCACTGTCCGCCCAGCATAAAAGTTTTCCATGTTAAATGCTTCCTTCCAGGTTTTAATTTGTATCTTCACATGGTTACAGTAACTGCTGACGTTTACAGAGTGATTATCATGAAGCAGGCACTGTGCTAAGCACTAACAGACATTCTTTTATTTATTCTTCCAAAAAAAAATTGCTGGAAGTAGATTTCCTCTCCTTTCATAGACGAAGAAGCTGAGATTCTGAGGCATGAAATGACTTAACCCAGTCACACAGCTAAAATACAGCAGAGTTGGGATTCAAACCCTGATTTGCCTGTACGGACACAAAATGAAGTGTTTTGGCTGTGCTGTTTCAGTTTGTTTTGACTTTTGTTTTTCTTAATAATACCTCATAAGTATGTTTCCATTTTTTAAATACTCTGTTAATTTCTTTATTAAAACAAGTATTGATTGGGAATTCCCTGACAGCCCAGTGGTTAGGACTCTGAGCTTTCACTGCCGAGGGCCTGGGTTCAATCCCTGGTCGGGGAACTAAGATCTCACAAGCTGCGTGGTGAGGCCAAAAAAAAAAGTATTGACTACAGGACTACTCTCTGCTAGGTATGAGCTCTAATCAACACAATGGCTACGTGGCTATTGAGGGGACCCGAATACGTCACCCCAAAACCATGCCTCTTTGGCATATGGATTATTCTGTGTAAAGCCATTGAGAAACAGCAGAAGCAGGAAAAGCTCCTAAATCAGGGCATGAGTTTTCCTCTCTCCCTCTGCATAGCTCATATTAAGATGTCTCCCTCTTGATAGCTCTTATCAACGGAGGAGGCTTCAACCTAAATCTACATAACATAATAAGGACCTACTGTCTAGCTCAGGGAACTCTACTCAGTACTCTGTAATGGTCTATATGGGAAAAGAATCTAAAAAAGAGTGAATATATGTATAACTGATCCACTTTGCTGTACACCTGAAACTAACACAATATAGTAAATCAACTATACTCCAATAAAAATTAATTTAAAAAAAATCTACGTAACAACCTTAACTAAACAACCTTTGTCTCTGATACTTTCCCTGGTCACCTTGGCCATAACTTGTTCCGCCCCACCCCCCACCCCCGACAGAAGCCCCAAACCTCTTTTCCTTTGTTGGTATTTAAACCCAGGTTCTAACCCTCCTCTGGGTTACCCATCCATTCCCAGTGCTTCTATGTGTACATGCAAGATGCACTGCTCTTAAACGTCTGTTTGTTTTCCTCTTGTTAACCTGCCTTTGGCCAGTCTCATTTACAAAGCCCCAGCAGTAGGTGGGAACCTAAGGCGGTGGCAGAAGGATTTTTCCCTCCCCTACACTACAGAGCGTAGGCCCCTCTGATTTTGGACACTCAGCATTCTCAGTGCTCTGGGGGTGCACCATCCAACATGGCAGCCACGTGCCCCGCGTGGTTCTTGGGCACTTGACCTGTGGATTATCAGACTTGAAATAGGCTCCGCCATAAGTACAAAATGCACATTAGATCCAAAGACGTATCATGACAAAAATAATGGAAGGTACCTCAGTAATGTCTTTTATAGTGATGACATATTGAAATTATACTCCTTTGGAGATGTTGGGTGAAATAAAATGTATTCTTTAAATTAATCTGGCCTGTTTACCTTTATATACATACATAGTTTCTCGGCTGTACCACGTGGTATGCGGGATCTTAGTTCCCTGAACAGGGATGGAACCTGTGCCCCCTGCAGTGGAAGTGCAGAGTCTTAACCACTGGACCACAAGGGAATTCCCTACTTTTACTTTTTTAAAAAATGTAACTACTAGAAAATTTAAAATTTAGATGTGGGGTTGGCATTATATTTCTTTTGGAAAGCCCTGCTCTGACTTCTGACTTATGTTACATTTTCTCCTCAGAAAAAAAAATCCTGTGGAGTTTTTTTGTTTTGGGGGAGGGGTTTGCTATGGGGGGATATCGCTATAGAATTGGGATTTTCTCTAAAAAGTTAGAGGAAATAGCCCACCAACTTGTAACACTCACCACAGTGTGTGAGAACTCCAAGTTCACAGCCTCCTTTCCTACGTAAGGTTTCCTACTGTTTTATGGGTTTGAAGTACTTCCAGGGGGAGATAGAGTTGATGTTCGTGGGAGAACAATTCAGTGGTTTTTAGTAGATTCACAGAGCTGTGCAGCCGTCACCAGAATCCGTTTTTTAAAATTTTTTAAATTTTTACTTTTGGCCTCTCCGCGCGTCTTGTGGAATCTTAGCTCCCAGACCAGGGACCGAACCCGGGCCCTCGGCAGTGAACGTGCCAAGTCCTAACCACTGGACCACCAGGGAACTCCCACCAGAATGCATTTTAGAACACTGTCATTGCTAAAAAGAGAAACTCCATACCTTTAGCTGTCACCGCTTATCCTTCTATACCCTCCCGCCCTCGGCAGCCACCAATCCACTTTCTGTCTCTGTGGGTTGGCCAGGTCTGGACCTTACATACAAATGGTTTCATATAATATGGCATCCTTTGGGACTGGCTTCTTTTCGGACTTAGTGTGATGCTTTTGAGGTTCATCCACGCTGTAACGTGTGTCAGAACTTCATTACTTTATATGGCTGAATAATATCCCATTGTGTGGATAGACCACATTTTGTTCATGCATTCATCCGTTGATGGACATATGGGTTGTTTCCACCTTTTGGTTATCGTGGATAATGCTGCCGCGAGTGTGCATGGACCAATTTTTTGTTTGAACACCTGTTTTCAATTATTTTGGGTGTTTACTTTTTAGTGAGAGAGAGAAATGAGGAACACACACACACGCACACACACACACCTTGTCTGTGAAAACTAGAACCTGAAAATTAATTGGGTTAGGTTCTGAGAGGTAATACCCGTGCATGCCCCAGTTTATTTGCTAACTGAGTACCTACTTTGTACTGGCTGTGGATACAACAGTGAACAAGACAGAGAAGGGCCCCAGCCCCACGAAGCAGAACTTTCAATGGAGAAGGTCAAGGATAACGGTGTAGTCGTGAGGAATGGGATTTAAGACAGTGATGAGAACAGTGAAGGAAATGACACAGTGGCTGAGGTCGGGGGTGGGGGTGCATGGGTGTGGGGTCAGGGATGGTCTCTCTGGGCTGTGACTGACCTCTGGGTGAGGCTTGAGTGCTGAGAAGGAGGCAGGGGTGTGTGTGTGTGTGTGTGTGTGTGTGTATGTGTTTCCGTGTGTCACTGTGTGTGTTTCTGTGTCTGTGTGTCTGTGTGTCTCTGTGTGTGTTTGCATGTCTGTGTCTGTGTGTCTCTGTGTGTGTTTGTATGTCTGTGTCTGTGTGTTTGTGTGTGTGTGTCTCTGTGTGTTTGCATGTCTGTATCTGTGTCTCTGTGTGTGTTTGTGTATCCCTGTCTGTGTGTGTTTGTGTGTGTCTGTGTGCATCTCTGTTGTGTCTGCATGTCCGTGTCTGTTTGTGTGTCCGTGTCTGTGTGTGTTTGTGTGTGTGTCTCTGTGTGTGTTTGCATGTCCGTGTCTATGTGTGTCTCTGTGTTTGTGTGTCCCTGTCTGTGTGTGTTTGAGTGTGTGTGTGCGTCTCTGTTGTGTCTGCATGTCCGTGTCTGGGTGTGTTTGTGTGTGTGTGTCTCTGTGTGTGTTTGTGTGCCCGTGTCTGTGCGTGCTCTGGGGCAGAGCACTTCGCAGGTGTGTCACGCAGGGCCCTGTAGGCCTCAGGAAAGAGGATGTTCTCAGCCCTAAAGCAATGGGGACCTCCTGGTCCAGCTTCCCTTCAGAAGCCTGCTGCTCCCATGAGTGGGGTACAGGGGAGGGCAGAAGCAGGGCTGCTGTCGCCTTCAGGAGAAGAGAGGCTGGCTTCTGGGCGGATGAGGGGTCACAGATCCCGGTGAGCTGAGGACAGGGGAGCGGCAGGCCCGGAGCCCTCCTGTCTTCGGGTGTGGAGCTGTGGAGGGGCTTAGCGGGGCTCCCTGAGGCTACGTCCTCGCCCCAGCTGCCACTCCTCCCTCTCTGGGGTGGCGGGGAGGGGGCAGGGGCACTGAGCGGGCTAAGCTGGGAAGGAGAGAGGAGGCTTGTGAAAACATGCCTCCCCTGGCGCAGCCGTCCTGCTCCACCAGCCATCTCCACCCTCCCAGCCCCCACCCTCACCCCAGCGTTCCTCCCGTCTCAGTGCAGCAGGGGTCCCCACAGCTGCCGGCTGGAACCTCACGCTGCACGGCCCTGGTCAGGTCTGAGTGTTACTTTGGGGCGCTGTGACTCCCGCCTGGAAAACAGCTTTGCCCCTGGGGGGCCTCTGGCTCTGCCTTCCCATCTCTGCCCGCCTTGTAGCCACTCATGGGCAACTCCCGGAGGCAAGCTCTCCCACCACCCGCCCAGCCCCGCCCATTCCCTCCTGCTTGCTATCCCACCGCCCAGCACCCCCTGTTGCTAAATCCAGCTGCAAGTTCCCTGCGCTCGCCCTACTCAGCTTCTCAGTGTTGGAAAAACCTCACCACCCGCCGTGGTTAGAGAACTCTTTACATCTTTACATCTTTCTTCTGTGACCCCTTCCTCATCATCCTCCCAGCTCCTTGTGTAACCTAAAGTGGCGTCAGGCCGCTCACTGCTCAAAAGCCAACAAAGAGGCCAGGTTGGTGGAAAGGAAATTCGCTTTATTCTGGCTGCCGGTTTGTTTCCATTTTCTTTGAGGCAAATTCTTGGAATGGCAGCTTATGTCATGGCCACAGTCTGGTCATTATATCATTAACTTCTTCTACCTGGTGGGGTTTCAGTATCTATAAGACAACTCACAGGATATGGCTCAGAATATTATCTATAGCCCTTGAGGAGGAGCTAAAGGTCCTTGACTTTGCTTAATGACTAAACTATTATTATTTGGTCTCCGTCTGTTTTCCTTTGTTTCTGCGTTTTCTCACTTCTCTGATTAAACTTTGGTTTAAGTTTTTTCACACGCAAAAGGCAGGCTGAGGACATGGGGGGATGGGAAGGACCATAGGGTCCTGCTCCGTTTCACTTGGACCTCCTTGCTCATGGACCTGGGCTGGTTCCTTCTGCTTGACCTGACCTCTCTGAAGGGCTGTGTCCTGGACCCTCCACATCCTCTCCTCATGGGATTTCATTTGGCCCTGCGGCTCTGTGTGCCACCCATATGCCCCGTCTTCCCATTTTGACATCCTACATGCTACCCCATCTCACCTATCCACCCACCGACTTGACATTCTGATTTCTGTCAAGGGCGTGAAGCTGCAGTGGCCCGCCTCCAAGGTGGTCCCCGAATAGCCTTGCCCTCGCATTCCTGTGCTCATGTGGTCTCCTCCTCCCTGATCTTTGGGACCGTGGGATCCTGTGAAAGCAACAGTGCATGACTTCTGGGGCTGGGACGTAAAGTGCTCAGCCGCATCTGCTTTGGCTTCCTGGAGCACTTGCTCTGAAGGAAGCCAGCCGCCATCTCATGAGGACACGCACGCAGATCCAGGAAGAAGCCCAGGTGGACAGGAGCGGAGCTTTCCCTCCCGGAGTGAGCGCTACCTTGCCAGGGGGCAAGCCACCTTGGAAGCAGATCCCCCATCCCGTCAAGCCGTCTGATAACCGCAGTCTCACGAGGCATCTTTGACTGACCCACAGAAACTTTACTGTTCCAAACCACCAAGTTTTGGGGAATTCATTTTGCTGCAATGTGTAGGTAATACATAGACCTACCACTTATAAAGTGGAACTCTTGCATCCTCACCACCCCTCAACCAAAATTGCAAATCCACCCCACATCCACATCAAAGTGCATCTGATTTATCTGCCATAAACCCAGTTTCTCCAGTCAGGAACCTATGATTAATTCTTTTTTTAAAATTAATTTTTATTGGGGTATAGTTGCTTTACAATGTTGCGTTAGTTTCTACTGTACAGCAAAGTGAATCAGCTATACATATACGTATATCCCCTCTTTTTTGGATTTCCTTCCCATTTAGGGTACTGAGTCCTTGTTGGTTATCCATTTTAAGTATATCAGTGTGTACATTTCAGTCCCAAACTCCCTAACTATCCCTTCCCCCTACCTTTCCCCTGTGGTAATCATAAGTTGGTTCTCTTAAGTCCATGAGTCTGTTTCTCTTCTGTAAATAAGTTCATTTGTATCATTTCTTTTTAGATTCCCTGTATAAGCGATATGATATTTGTCTTTCTCTGTCTGACTTACTTCACTCAGTATCACAATCTCTAGGTCCATCCACGTTGCTGCACATGGCATTATTTCATTCCTTTTATGACTGAGTAATATTCCATTGTATATATGCACCACGTCTTCTTTATCCATTCTTCTGTCGATGGACACTTAGGTTGCTTCCACGTCTTGGCTATTGTAAACAACTGCAGTGAACAATGGGGTGCATGGATCCTTTCGGACCGTGTTTTTCTCCGGGTATATGCCCAGGAGTGGGATTGCTGGATCATATGGTAGCTCTGTTTTCAGTCTTTTGAGAAACCTCCACACTGGTCTCCACAGTGGCTGCACCAACTTACATCCCCACCAACAGTGCAGGAGGGTCCCTTCTCTCCACACCCTCTCCAGCATTTGTTATTTGTGGGTTTTTCCGTCACGGCCATTCAGACTGGTGTGAGGTTTTGATTTGCATTGCTCTAATAACTAGCGATGCTGAGCATCTTTTCATGTGGGCCACACATCTGGATGGGGAGAATGTCACCGTCACACTGCAGTGGATCCTGTAGGCTGGGAGATATTGCGGTGTTATTTTTTGTAAAACAAGGTATTGTTTTACATTTTTGTAAAACCCAGACTGCCGTGACCCTCATGTCCTCTGGCTCTCTCCCCCCCTCACGAAAGTACAGCTACACGGGTCCTCTCTTTCATTTCCTTAAGTGCCCAGTACTCTTTGCCCCCCGCTCCTTCTGCCTGGAGCACTCAGAATGCCTACCAGCCCCTCATCCCCCTCCCGTTTTCATCCCATCAGAGCAGCTTTGCCTGACCGCCAAGGTCGGGCCTCTAACTTCCTGAGATGAGCTTTCTCACATACTGATTTGGTTCTGGCATAATCCTCACCACAACTTGAAACCATTTTATCTATTATTTACCCTTATCATCTCAAACACACAGAAGAAATACAGAGAATGACATAACAAATGTAACACCCAGATTTATCAAAACTTTACATTTCCCCATATTTGCTTCTGAACACTTTTAAAAGAGAAATTGGACCCAGGGACTTCCACGGCTGTCCAGTGGTTGGCATTCCGCGAGTCCACTGCAGGGGGCGCGGGTTCGATCCCTGGCTGGGTAACGAAGATCCCGCATGCTGAGCGGCCAAAAAACAAATTAAGTAAGCAAGTAAATAAATAAATAAAAGCTCTTACTATAAAAAAAAGTGAGGTCTTGCTAATTCACTAATTAAACAAAATTTCAAAAAAAAAGAAATTTGACACAAATGTAGTTGAGGGTCCTTGTGCTCCCCTGGAAATCTACCCACCTCCCTCCACCAACCATATTTGGAAACTGCCATTCCTGTGCGTGCTTTTAGATCCTTCCTACGTAAATAAGTATTGTTGCTAAAAATGATAAATAGTAATTTACCATGTCCCACACTTGTGTGCATGGCCTTGTTCTGCAGCTAGGTCCTAATGCTCTTCTTTTTTATTTATTTATTTTTTTATTGGGGTGTAGTTGCTTTACAATATTGTGTTAGTTTCTACTGTACCCCAAAGTGAATCAGCTATACGAATACATATATCCCCTCTTTTTTGGATTTCCTTCTCATTTAGGTCACCACAGAGCACTGAGTAGAATTCCCTGTGTTATACAGTAGGTTCTCATTAGTTATCTATTTTATACATGGTATCAGTAGTGTGTATATGTCAATCCCAATCTCCCAATTTCTTCCCTTTTATTTTATTTTTTAAATAAATTTATTTATTTATTTATTTTGGGCTGTGTTGGGTCTTCGTCGCTATGCGCAGGCTTTCTCTAGTTGCGGCAAGTGGAGGCTACTCTTTGTTACGGTACGCGGGCTTCTCATTGCAGTGGCTTCTCTTGTTGTGGATCACAGGCTATAGTCACACAGGCTTCAGTAGTTGCAGCACGCGGGCTCAGTAGTTGTGGCTCATGGGCTGTAGAGTGCAGGCTCAGTAGTTGTGGCTCACGGGCTTCGTTGCTCCGCGGTATGTGGGATCTTCCCAGACAGGCCTCGAACCCGTGTCCCCTGCATTGGCAGGCGGTTTCTTAACCACTGTGACACCAGGGAAACCCCCTTGTATTTTAAGATGACGTTATGTTGTGTAGCTCTTATCCCTTCCCTGAAGGTGAATCACAACATGACAGTGTATGGATTTACCCTCTTTTAGATGCCCAGTTTCCTCGTGAAGACATTTAGATTGGTTCTAGGTTTCAGTATTGCAAATGAGGCTGCACGTCCCCAGGCCACACCTGTCACACAGGTGACACTCAAATAAGATTTATCAAATTCGGGTACGTTGCAATGAACACTCTTCTCCGTGTCACCCTGCCTAAATGGGGGGAGTTTCTCTAGGGAATGGTCTCAGCGCGGAATTGCTGATGGGGGTTGGGAATGCACTCTTTTTGTTGTTGTTGTCCTTAATTTTTAATTCAAGTACAGTTGATTTACAATGTTGCGTTAGTTTCAGTTTGTACCGCAAAGTGATTTAGCTATTTACATATATATATAAATATATATATATATATTCTTTTTTAGATTCTTTTCCCAAATAGGTTATATACAAAATATTGAGTATAGTTCCACGTGCTATATAGAGTAGGTCCTTGTGGATTATCTATTTTATATATAGTAGTGTGTATCCGTTAATCCCAAACTCCTAATTTATCCCTCCCCCCCGCCCCGCCACCTTTCCCCTTTTGGTAACCGTAAGTTTGTTTTCTAGGTCTGTGAGTCTATTTCCCTTTTGTAAGTAAGTTCATTTGTATCATTTTTTTAGATACCATGTGTAAGTGATATCATATATTTGTCTCTGTCCGACCTACTTCACTTAGTATGATAATCTCTAGATCCATCCATGTTGCTGCAAATTACATTATTTCATTCTTTTTTATGGGTGAATAGTATTCTATTGTGTATACATGTACCACATCTTCTTTATCCATTCTTCTGTTGATGGGCACTTAGTTCACTTCCATGTCCTGGCTATTGTGAATAGTGCTGCTGTGAACACTGGGGTGCGTGTAGGAATGCACTCTTTCACCTTTCTAGATATTGTCAAAGTGCATTGTCAAGTGGTAGTTTCTTTGTGCCTGTTTCTCCCACTAAAATGGAAGTTTCTGGAACACAGTAAACTTGTCTTTCTTCCCCCCCCCCCCACTGTATTCGTCTGTTTCACAGAGTTCTTGTTGCACAGAGCTGCTCAATAATACTTGTAATCCTGTGCTGTCCAATATGGGAGCCACCAGCCACATGAGCCCTGGAAATGTGGCCAGTGCCACGTGTTGAAATGATCATACCTCGAATAGGTTGGTTTAAATGAAATAAACCATTAAATTTATTTTTACCTGTTTCTTTTTACATTTTTAAATGTGACGACTAGAAAAATTTAAATTATGTATGTAGCTTGCACTACATTTCTATTGGACAGCTCTAGATTATGTATAAGTGAATGAATAAAAGAAAGAATGGATGGATGAATTTATGATTTTGACTCGAAATTGGGATTAGGGTCTGTATTGGTGGTTCTCAAGCAAGGGAGACTTTGCTTCTCTAGAGGACACTTGGCAATGTCTGGAGACGTTTTTCTTGTCACAACTGGGGAGGTGGGTGCCACTAGCATATGCTGGGTGAGACCAGGGATGCTGCTAAACAGCCTATAATGCACAGGACAAAGAATCCCACAAAGAATCCCACAAAGAATCATCTAGCAGTCAACGTCAATAGCATGAACGTTGAGAGACTGCTCTGGGTAAAGGCTTATATCCTGATTTTTCTCCCATTAAATATATCACGATACTAAATGTTCTTCAAAACCAAATTTTATTTTTAAAGGAAGGCACTTACTTTTTCAGACAGTAAAACACTACCTCATATTCACACTTAGTGTTCTTGTTTATATATCTTGGTTATATATACTTTTTGCCCCCAATTTTCTTGACCTCGTGTTGCATCGGTGCCCTACAGACATGTCATACTGTAAATATTCTTGTAGTCCAGAAGTGGGCTTGCTTGTATGTGTTTAGTTCTGTCTGTCCTTAACTCTGATACTTATTGCTCTATGTTCTCCAGAAAGGCTTGTGCCAACCACACACACACCCTCCAGGAGCCTAAGGCTTTTTCTGTTTCTCCACATCTCAGCAACATCTGGATGTTGCTGCTTTTTTCATCTTTCTCAGTTGATGGGAGTAAACAACACCTCATTTTGGTTTAGATGTCCAGTTTTGGGTCCCAAGTAAGGAGGTGTTTTTCAACATTTGACTTTTCTTCCCTCCTTCCTTCTCCATCTCCTCCTCCTATTTCTTCTCCTTCTTCTCCTTCCTTCTCCTTCTCCATCTCTTTCTTCTTCTCTTTCTCTCCCTCCATATCCTTTGCCTACATTTCTTCTATTTTGAAATTCTTTCTCCCCCGTTTCTGACCTCTTCACACTCTTGAGTTCCTTGTGCCTGTATAGATATGCTTTGAATATATATTTTGTGACATTTTTGCTCAGTTGTTCATTAAGTCTTATTCATGATGGAGTTTCCCCATTTCTAATTTTTCAGTTTGGGGAGACAGACTTATTAATATTTTCTTTTATATTCGCTGGCTTCTTTGTTAAGTTTAATGGGACGTTCCCCCATCCCACAATTATAAGAATACATATTCACCTACGTTATCTCATGGTGAGGTGAGCAAAGGAGTTCTTTACCTGCTGTAAACACTTCCTTCCATCCTCAGCTTAGACATACATGCCATGTCCTTCAAGAACCAGTTGCTAAAAGCAAGATCTGGGGGCTTCCCTGGTGGTGCAGTGGTTAGGAATCTGCCTACCAGTGCAGGGGACACGGGTTCGAGCACTGGTCTGGGAAGATTCCACATGCCACAGAGCAACGAAGCCCGTGCCCTGCAACTACTGATCCCACGTGCCGCAACTACTGAGCCCGCGTGCCGCAATTACTGAAGCCCTCACCCCTAGAGCCCATGCTCCACAACAAGAAAAGCCACCGCAATGAGAAGACTGTGCACCTCAATGAAGAGTAGCCCCTGCTCACCGCAACTAGAGAAAGCCCGCGCGCAACAATGAAGACCCAACGCAGCCATAAATAAATAAATAAAAGCAAGATCTGGACCAAAAACTGAACACAAAAGGGGGTTCCGTTGGAGGTGATGATTTCTCAGAAAAAGCAAATCATCTCTGAACACTAGCCGTTAGGATGTCAGCTTGGTCCCAGTTGCCAAATAAAACGCCAGGGCAGCCACCCACCATGGAATTTCCCCTGATTAATGACCTACAAATGCCAGGCTCAAGTCCAAGCTCCATATACATCGACATCCAACTCAGGACAGGAACCGTTTTGACAGGAACCGTTTTCCCAGAAACCGCACAAATGCCCAGTATTCTGGAGACGTCCATTTCTAAACCATAAAAATACTTAACATTAGCCATCTGTTTATAGATTATATCCCTGGGTCATGTTCATAACTGGGTTTTCTCTGGCTTTCTGGGGTGAAAAATCCTGTGTCCTTGTTTTGAGATGCGTTGAGTGTTTCTTCCAAATGCCCGTGATGACCCGTGGTCCACTGTTTTCCTTATGGATGATGGTTTTAAATGTTGGCACATAACGGCAATCCACTTCCAGGTGTGTTTGTTGAGCTAAGGTACATAAACATTGGGATAATAACTCTAACAGTGTGTACATTTTCACTTCTATTCCTCTGTACCTAACTTTATAAATCCCTAAATACATGCATTCAAAGGAGTTGTTTGCTTTCTTTCCAAGGGCTGTCTTGTGTAACAGCGAACATCATTGTGCAAACACCCCTGCAAGGCAGGTCCCTGAGCCCCCCAACCTCCAATCTTGCCCCCCTTAAGCCCCTTCTGTGTGGAAATTCCAGAGTTCCCTCTATTTGTAGTTCCTCGTAAAGAGCTGGGTGTGCATCTGAAGAGCAATGGCATCTGTTGAGGTGTTCTTATGTGGGGACATGATCCGATTTTCCTTTCACACATCTACTCTTTTTTTTTGACATTTGATTCTCCAGTTTATTATTATAATTTATGATATAATTTAGTCTCATTGAAGAACCTCTATAATTTTTTTCTATTATTTTTAAAATTCTTTTCCCATTTAGTTTATTACAGAATATTGAGCAGAGTTCCCTGTGCTATACAGTAGGCCCTTGTTGGTTATCTATTTTAAATATAGCACTCTATACATGTCAGTCCCAAACTCCAACGTCTCCAAAGAAGACGTGCAGATGGCCAAGAGGCACATGAAAAGGTGTTCCACATCGCTAATTATTAGAGAAATGCAAATCAAAACTACAATGAGATGTCACCTCACACCAGTCAGAATGGCCATGATCAAAAAAATCTACAAACAATAAATGCTGGAGAGGGTGTGGAGAAAAAGGAACCCTCCTACACTGTTGGTGGGAATGTAAATTGGTAACAGCCACTATGGAGAACAGCATGGAGGTTCCTTAAAAAACTAAAATGAGAACTACCATATGATCCAGCAATCTGACTCCTGGGCATATATCCTGAGAAAAACATAATCCGAAAGGATACATGCACCCCAATGTTCATTGCTGCACTATTTACAGTAGCCAGGACATGGATGCAAGCTAAGTGTCCATTGATGTATCTACTCTGATGCTTGTGAGGAACATAAACTGAAGACCAGGGATGGTGGATGCAGGAAACCAATGAAGAGATGGCTGGGGATGCAGGAGAGAGAGGATGGAGGTGTGGCTGAGATGGGACCATCGGGAAGATGGAAAGATGTGTCCATGGTGAGGTTCTACTGGAACACGGCCACACCCATCTATTACTATCGTCCACGGCTGCTTTCATGCCCCAGTGGCAGAGGTGAGTGGTAGTTGAGTCAGAGACCATATGGCCCCAAAGCCTGAAATATTTACTATGTGACACTTTGCAGGAAAAGTTGCCCCAGCCCACGAGTCAAGTCTAATGATTCAGAACTCTGCGTGGACCCAGCTTTGAGGAAAATTCCACAGAGCCCCTTCCCACATAGCTGGTACCCCCAAATTCCTCTAAAGAGAGAATCTGGGGTCCCTATAGCTTGGAGACTGTTCTGAGGAGGGTGGAGTTTATCCTAAGAGCAACAGGAATCAGCTGAAAAGTCTAGCGGGTGGTGGTTTGGCCAGATTTTCTTTGAGAAGGAAGAACAGTTAGGGTTGTTTCTGCAGTCGCTTAATGGAGAGTTAAATAGGGTGGGCTGGTGAAAACTGTATTTCTGAGGCAGAGTCAGCAAGATTTGGGGAGCATTTGGCTTCAGGGCTGTGAAGAGGTGAAGTTAGCATTGATGTTCCTGTTTTTTTCGAGGACACATGAAGGACAGTTCTCAGGCATGGTGAGTGAAATAAAATAGATTACTAGGACTTCCCTGGTGGCGCAGTGGTTAAGAATCCACCTGCCAATGCAGGGGACATGGGTTTGAGCCCTGGTCCGGGAAGATCCCACACGCCATGGAGCAACTAAGCCCATGCACCACAACTACTGAGCCTGCGCTCTAGAGCCCGCTAGCCACAACTACTGAAGCCCGAGTGCCTAGAGCACATACTCTGCAACAAGAGAAGCCACCTCAATGAGAAGTCCACGCACTGCAACAAAGAGTAGTGCCTGCTCGCTGCAACTAGAGAAAGCCCGTTTGCAGCAATGAAGACCCAACGCAGCCAAAAGTAAAATATAAATAAATAAATAAATTTATATTAAAAAAATATATTACTAGCATTCATTTTAACTTCCTTTTTTTTTTTCTCAAAAACATGGGTACTAGAAAATTTTAACTTACATACACAGCTTGAATTATATTTCTATTAGACAGCACTGGTCGAAGGAGAATCAGGACCTGACTTTCTGATCTGCTAGGTGTTTTGTAAATGATGCGCCCAAGTGTGAAATGTGTGGAGTTTGAAGTTGTGTTTTGTAATTTTTTGGAGGTGGAATTCACATACCATAAAATTAACTATTTTAAAGAGAACCATTCAGTGGTATCTGGTGATTTCACAATGTTGTACAACCACCACCTCTATCTACAACCAAGATATTTACCCCAAAAGGAAACCCTGAACCCACTAAGCAGTCATTCCCCATCCCCCCCACTTTCTCCCAGCCCCTGGCATTTGAGTGTATGAGGAGCTTAGCAGGAGGTTTGGGATGGAAAGAAATTGGAGGCATCAGAAAGCAGATGTGAGTGTGGCAGGGAGAGTGCAGAGAGTGAATATCCCTGGGCTTAATGTGGACAGAATTCCAGAGACCGGCGAACTCCATGTTAAGGTCTTTCATTAATAATGGGATAATAACAGGGAAAATATTACCAACCCCGATAGGTGTCCATCAGTTCTCAAGCTTGAGGGAGCAACAGATGCACTGGTGGGTCCATGAAAGTCCGAGGAGGGGCCCCCAAAATTGGGTTTCTAACAAGTTCCTAGATGCTGCTGCTGCTGGTGGCCCAGGGGGCTATGCTCCATTGTATAGACAGATGACAGTTGGTCCATATTTCACTCATCCTCCTCATTTATCCCTCCATCCTCCCCATTCATCGCCCACCTTTGCCCCAGGAGAAATAAATTCTCCAAATCATGCTTCTCTCACATGGCTAGGATTTTTTAGTCGACAAGAAACTGCTCTGAGGGAATTCCCTGGCGGTCCAGTGGTTAGGACTCAGCACTTCCACTGCAGGGGGCGAGGGTTTGATCCCAGGTCGGGGAACTAAGATTCTGCAAGCTGCATGGCTCACCCAAAGAAACAAAAAACAAAACAAAACAAAAAACCAAAAAAAGCAAAAAAAAAGAAACTGCTCTGAAAAGAAAAAAGAAATGATCATTATGCTATGTGATAGAGGTGTTAGTTAACAGGACAGTGGTGATCCTATTGTAATCTATAAATGTATCAAATCGAAATGTTGCATGTCTTAAACCTACACAGTGTTACATTTCAATTCTATCTCAATGGAAATTTTAAAAAAATTTTAAGTCAAAAAAACAAAAAAGCTGCTCTGGAATCCAGGAACTTGGTCTGGAATGAAATCGGTTCTGCAGAGGGAGTCTGGGAGGATCCACAGCTTGGGGGATGGTGAGCATCAGGCCTCCGGAACTCTTCCCCATACCCCACCAGGCAATTTCATCAGCCGGAGCTCTGCTTTGTTCTCTCTGCGTACCTGCAGTTACAGCGGCAGGCTTATCGGTTGCCATGGAAACTGCCGGCTGGGTTGGGAGGGGACAGAGCGGTGGAACAGGCAGAGAGCTTCCGAGGCTGGAATTTTCCAGGCTCTAGAGGTAAACATGTACGGGTTTAAGAAAAACGCCAGCATATAGTTGTCACGTCTATATGCTTCTTGAGAGAGGGAACAACAAATCTAATTACGCTAGTAGAAAAAAACTCTCCACGGAAGGTTAGAAATCCCCGGAGTGGACGTCAGATTGCAGCAGACATTCGCTCCTTAAAGCTGCCCTTGTTAATTGAATTATGGCTGGTAGAACTCTAGACAATAACCAAGAGCTGTAAACACTCAAAGAAAGAAGATCGATGGATGATCTTCTGAATGATGATCATACTGAGTGAAGTAAGCCAGATGGAAAAAGACAAATATATGATATCGCTTATATGTAGACTCAATAAAATGATACAAATGAACTTATTTACAGAACAGAAATAGACCCACAGACATAGAAAACAAACTGATGGTTACCAAAGGGGAAAGGGGGTGAGAGGGGTAAATTAGAAGGTTGGGAATAACATATACACCCTAATATATAAAACAGATGATCAACAAGGTCCGACTAGATAGCACAGGGAACTATACTCAATATTTTGTAATAACCTATAAGGGAAAAGAATCAAAAAAGAATATATACATACAAATATATACACACACATATATATGTATAACTGAATCACTTTGCTGTACACCTGAAACTAACACAACATTGTAAATCAACTCTACTTCAATTTAAAAAAGAAAAAGAAGAAAAGGGGGGGGGACAAAGAAAGAAGATTGTTTCAAACAAGTGCAATGGGGAAAGTGTCATTGGGAAAGGTGATTGACAGCTGCCATTGGTGGCATCATGGCATCGTCTTGGGGCTTCTTTTCCTTATGCAGTAATCATGTTCCTGAGGTGTATTCATGTGGAAACTTGGAGCTTTGGTTCATTCATTCAAATGGCTGTACAGTATGTGAATACACTTCCTTTTGTTTTATATATCCATTCTTTTCTTGGCACAAGTCTTTGTCAGATAAACAACTGTTGCAATGTTCATTCTGGCCTTTTTCTCATTGCTCACATGTGGAGAGTTTCTCCAGGATGTTTGTCCGGGCAGGGAATTAGTGACTAATGGGAAATTCATCGTTTCAACCTATCTATACAGTACCAGATTGCTGTCCTGTTGGGTAGTTTGTTTTCTGTTTCTCCCATTAAAAGGAAGCCTCACGAGTGCAGAGACTTTTTCTGTCTTTGGTCTCCATCGTGTTCCTCGGATCTTTCAGAATACCAGGTATATAGTAAATACGCAATACAGTTTCCAGACAAATGGTGAATGTGTGAATTATTTTTTGCCCAAAATTGGGATATGTGAGTTTTAATTTTTTTCATATAACATGCTCTCATGATATTAAGTATTCTTGAAAACATTGTTTTTAAAGAGCTTACTCCAGACATCCTTGGGGATATGTTATATGTACTTGTTTTTAATTTTTTGCATTCAGAGTCAATGCCGTCATAACCCCCATGTGGCTGGGTGCTTTTGTGGGGATTTAGATGAGCAGGGACAGATTCCCACAAGTGGAATTATTGGATCAAAGGATATGTGCATTTTAAACTTGTATAATTCTTGCCAAAATGTCTGCTGGGAAGGATGAGCTAACCTGCTCTCTCCCAAAGCCAGCCTGTGAAGATGTCCATTCCTTCATTCTCTTGTCATCCTTGGGTGGTATCAATCCTGTCATCTTTATCTGCCTGATAAGGAAGAAAATGATGTCTCATTTTGGTTTCAACGTCTGGATTTGGGGACATAAGAGAGGGGTTATCGAAAATTCGACCCGGAGTAGATCCAGGATTAGTGGGGTCTGAAGTTTGACAGTTTTGGGGGTGGGGAGGCTCTTTGAGGAAGAGAATACAAAAATGACAAATACGAAAACTTGATACACAAGTGAAAATGTACTCAGGATGAGTATAGAAACAACAAAACCACTCAACATGCAACGAAATGGCTCAAATACCATAACGTTATCACAAAGTCAAAAGTGACATAAAATGTCTTATTAATGAACTGCCTGACACACCTCTGGAAGGCTTTTCTCCTGGGTGTTTTGTTTGTTTTGGCTACATACTTGTCCATTACCTCTTCTTACGGAAATAATTTTGCTCTAGAGTGGTTAAACAAAAGAGACAACAGCTGTATGATCCCACTTATATGAGGTCCCTAGAGCCGTCAAATTCAGAGACAGGAAGAAGAATGGTGGTTACTAGGGGGTGGAAGTAAGGGGGAATGGGGAGTTGGTGTCTAAAGGGTACAGAGCTTTTGTTTTGCAAGATGAGAAAGTTCTGGAGGTTGGCTGCACAACAATGTGAATGTACCTTAACACTGCACAACTGTACACTAAAAAGTGGCTAAAATGGTTAACCTTATGTGATGTGTATTCTACCACAATTTTAAAATTTTTTACGTGGGATGAACCCCAAAAAGAAAATATGTAACAGTTGCAACACACGGAGACAGTCAGCAACCTCAGACCCTGTAAAGAAAGGCAGCGCTTTCTCTGCGGAGATTAAAGGGAATGAGTGACATAGGATACATTCCTGCAGATCTGCAGATTTATCAGTGTTTGTAAAGGGAGTTGCTGCTTTCTGCTTTCAAATTTCCGAACAGCTGCAACTGTCACATACCAACCAAGAATGCTGTTCGCGGTGGATCACAGCCGCTCAGAACTTGTTTGACTTTGTTGAATACTGTCTCAAAGAGATGGCTTGCAGCAGGCAGAAACGCTCCCCCAAAGTGTCTCATAGGTCTCCCCGTGATAACAAACCCAAGTCATCAACATCTGAACAGTCCCCACTACATTCGGCGCAGAATCGTAAAAGTATAGTCGTTATTTGGCATCTGGCCTGGAGCGTTTGATTTGCCGCTTTGTTTTGTAAACATTTCCCCCATTATTTAAATTAATTCTTTATATAGAGTTCTGTTTAAATAAGGCACATTTGTTTTCTCACTTTGATTTCCACCCCCCCAAGTGCACAAGATGAGTATAATAATAACTCCCATGAAATTCATTTAAAGAGTTATTTGAAAAGTAAATAATCCTTCTTGTCTGGTCTAGTGCATTTGTGTTTGAATAATGTATCATCTGAGTAAACACAGCCTTCTGTGCTCTAAGTAGAGTCTTTGTCACGTTGCTGGGCTTGCGATATATTTACCTCCTTTGAAAACCCGTTTGATGCAAGTAATGCTGTTCTGGTTGAAAACCATTTACAAACAAAACGATATGCAAACTTTAGTGTTCAGAAAAGCTAGCCTGGATCTCATAATAGACTACGTATTGTCACTGCATATTCAGTGGATTCTTTGTAACTATTACTGAGATCATGCTTTGGGGGGAAAACACCCAAAACCAGTTTTTCAACCATGTTGAACGGAATATGGCTCATTACAACAGGGCATAATGAAAGCTCATGGTCCTTATTAAAATCAACAAATTTTATTGAAATGAAAATCCTGCCGACCTCTTTGCCCATTTTTTGGTGACCCACAAATTATGGTTTTTATTTGCTATTATTTCCATTTTTCCTTCTGCTTTTAATTTCCTGTTTGGAAGAGTCCTGGGTTCTGGTAATGAGGAAAAAAATGCCTTCTGCAGTTGTTTTCATTACTTCTATCTTTTTGGCTGTCATAACTCTGTTTCTTATCGCTATGATTTTTGTCTAACAGCTTTTTTAGTTATCTTCATATTTTGAAGCCCCTGCCAGACTTCTTTCTTTCAGACTGAAACTTGGCTTCCATGAACATATTTCATTTTCTGGTGTATTTGAATTCTGATGTGATCGATAATTCTGGGGGAAAAAGTATATATATATATATATATATATATATATATATATACAAATTTGATCTGAAATTAAATCATACCCAAGAGCAGTTCAAATGCTTTTTTAAATTGCCATTATGTTGTATTGGGTGGTGCTGAAAAACTGTGCAATCAGATTACTGTTTCACTAGAGTAATTGATGGATGGACTGATGGATGAATGTGTACAGGAATTGGGTCATTGAAGCATTTCCTTCCTCAGTTCACTTCTCTGCATCAGAGAGAATTTTATGTGACATTTTGGCTGGAACCACCAGGTTTCCTCAGGACCCGGAGCGTCAGACACACATCTATACATCTTCACAAATAGTCTTACTTGCTGTCTGTCCATCAGGTTTGACCCAAGGAAAACAGGGATTCTGCTAAAATCTATATCACAATTTCCCAAAATGGTATCACCATAAACACTGCCCTAAGGAGTTAATTGCTGACAGGGAATGATTTGTATCTTGGCTAGGGGTTAGTGACAACTGAATCCTCCACTTACAGATTTACATTTCTCATGTTTAGAAGAATTTTCCACAGACCAGCTTCTGCTTTGTACATTTCAAACCTTATTTCTTCCCCACAGTTCTCAAATTTCTGGCACCCTGCACCACAAGACACGTTTGTAGCATGAGAAGCATCTTCACAAACTGATGTAGGGTTAGCAATTCTCCTGGAGCTATTCTTACACCAGGATGGTAACTAATAACTCTATAGTTATTTCTCTATAACTATATATTATTATATATGATATATATAAACACATGCAGTTATATAGATATAACCTTATCTATAGCCTTATATGTATGTGTATATATAACCTTATAACAACAAATAACACAGAAATAGGTTGCTGGATAAAATTTGAATTTCACATAAGCAATGAATCCTTTTCTAGTATAAGTGTATACTATACTATATGTCTCAACTATTGCATGAGACATACTTGTAGTAAAAGTTATCCGTTGTTTATCTGAAATCCAAATTTAACTGCATATCCTGTATTTTTATTAGCTAAATCTTGCAGCCCTGCACATACATATATTCCACTAAATCTGCCCCCACTCAACTTGCCTTTAGTCTCAAAAATGCCCAGGACCACATCAATTCCATCAAGTCTGAGGGTTCTTTTCAGGAAGGAGACATCAAACTAGAAACAAATGGTGACTTCAACCAATTACAGTTAAAATATCTCACTTTTGCCGCCTTTACAGAAACACCTTGCTAGGCTTTTGGAAGGGGCAAAGGGGAAGCTTGAAGCTTAACCTTCATTGGAAATCTATATACTGTGAACAGACATTTCAAGTGACTCCACCTTTTGCCTGTTTTGGTGTTCGTAGTGGGTCATATGGTGTCCTCCACAAAAGTCATGTCCACCTAGAACCTTGGAACGTGACCTCATTTGGAAATAGGGTCTTTGCAGATGTCGTTAACTAAGTGTCTCGAGATGAAATAATCCTGGATTTATGATCAGCCCTGGATCCAGAGACTGGGGTACTTAGGAGAGAAAAGAGAAGGAGGTTTGGAGACACAGAGACCCAGAGGAGAAGATGGCATGAAGACAGGGCCAGAGATTGGAAAGACACATGTGTAGGACAAGGAACGCTAGGAGGATTCTCCCCTGGAACCTCTGGAGTGAGCGTGGTCCTGCTGGTCCCTTGATTTTGGACTTGTGGCCTCCAGAGCTGTGAGAGATCAACTTCTGTTATTTTAAGCAACACAGTCGGTGGTCATTTGTTACGGCAGCCTTGCAAAACTAAGACAGAGTACCTGTTTCTTATTGATCTGTCACTGAAATGTATATAACTAGCAATTAGTGCTAGGGATTCGATTGTCAGACGTGCTGGGAAAAGTTTTACCTAGTGAGCCATTTAAACACTTCTCATGGTGACTGTGTAGGTTTCCCAGAGCTGCCCTAACAAAGCACCACAGACCAGGTGTCTTAAACTCCAGAAACGTTTTATCTCCCGGTTCCGGAGGCTGCAAGTCCGAGATCAAGGTGTCGGCAGGGCTGGTTCCTTCTGATGCCCTGAGGGAAGATTCCTTCCAGGGCTCTGCCCTTGGCTTATCGATGGCTGTCATCTTCCTGTGTCTTTTCACGGCCTTATTTCTGTACCTGTCTATCTGCAGATCTCCTCTTCAGATCTCTCTGTTTTTTTTTCCCTTGGCGGGGCAGGAATTTTGCTGTACCTGTCTGTCTCCAAATTTCTTCTTATCTGGACTCCAGTCATATTGGATTAGGGTCCAGCCTATGACCTTATTTTAACTCGATTACCTCTGCAAAGACCCCCCCTCTCCAAATAGGGTCACATTCTGAGGTCCTGGAGATGCGGATAGATGATGCTAGTTATCACTGGAACTTGTGGGAGGTTTGTGATCTCTAACGGGGTGTGCCGAGACCCCATAGAGGCCAGTTTGGTTTCCTTTTGCAAAGACCCTGTCTGATGATGCAGTTTTTTTCGTACACATATGCTGTGACTGAGACATCACTGGGGGACTGTCTGCTGAACACTTCCCCCAGGCCACCCCATCCCCCAGCCAGGCTATGTTGTTTTAGTTGCTTTGCTCTGTTCATCCCTCAAGAGCTTTCTCACTGCAAGGGCTGGCTCCAGCTGTTGCCATGGAAACTGTAGCTGGGCGTGGGCAGAGGAGCAGGGCTGTGGAAATGGAGATAGAGCCGCAGAGTCTGGGATTTTCTGGTCTCTAAAGGTGAACACATGTGGCTTCAAAAACGTCTCCACACACTCTAGACCTGGGGTGTCCAACATGGTAGCCGCTAGCCGTCCGTGCGGCTAACCAGACACTCGAAATGTGTCTGGTCCCAAATATCGTATGATACCGCTTACCTGTGGAATGTAAAAAAATGATACAAATGAAATTATTTACAAAACAAAAATAGAGTCACAGAAGTAAAAAACAAACTTACGGTTACCAGGGGGGAAAGGAGGGGGAGGATAAATTGGGAGATTGGGATTGACATGTACACACTACTATATATAAAATGGATAACCAATAAGGACCTACTGTATAGCACAGGGAAGTCTACTCCATACTCTGTAATGACCTATATGGGAAAAGAATCTAAAAAAGAGTGGATATATGTATATGTATAACAGATCCACTTTGCTGTACAACAGAAACTAATACAACATTGTAAATCAACTATACTCAAGTAAAATTCTTTTTTTTTTCTTTTTTTTTTTTTTTTTTTGCGGTACGCGGGCCTCTCACTGTTGTGGCCTCTCCCGTTGCGGAGCACAGGCTCCAGACACGCAGGCTCAGTGGCCATGGCTCACGGGCCCAGCCGCTCCGCGGCATGTGGGATCTTCCCAGACCGGGGCACGAACCTGTGTCCCCTGCATCGGCAGGGAAGCCCTGTTCAATACTTTTTGTTGATCAATTTCACCTATTTTATCATTTTTTATTTTTGGTGAAAGCAGTCACTAGAAAATGTAGTTACATATATGGCTTGAATTGGGGGCTGTTATGTTTCTATTGGACAGAGCTCTTTTGGAGTATATATAAGTGAGTGAGTGAATGAATAAAATATCTTTGGTCAAAACTGAAATTATCATATACTGTTTTCCATCTTGCTTTCTTTCTCAAACAATTTATTTCTTAAATAGGTAATTATATATCTTAGTGGAAGAGTTTATAAATATAATTTTCAGTAGTGAATTAAAGTGGGAATTAATTACAATTTTCCAACCCTGGCATTAAAATACCATTTATATTTTTAAAAAGGACCCACCTGCTCCTGACTGTAAAACTCTCTATTGTTGCGGCAGTTGACACCCTTGTGGGTTCATCCTACGCACCGGCTTCTAATGTCGTAACAGCCCCCGCATAGACAGGCAGACCTTCCCGATTTTCATGTTGACCAGATTCCCAGAAACAGGATTGCTGAGTCAAAGGGCATCCCCAAACACCTGACGCTTTGAGACCTGTTGCTGAAATGCTCCCACAGAGGCTGTGCCCACCAGCACCTATTCCCACCAGCCTGATCTAAAGGGGTCTATTTACCCTCCACTCTTGCCAGGTCTGGATGTCATTGCTTTGTTCATCTTTGTCAGAGCAGTGACATTTCATTTTGGTTTTGACTTCTAGTTTTCTTTTTCTCTTTTTCACTTTTTTATTTCTTCCCATTTTATTGAGATATAATTGACATATAGCACTGTATAAGTTTAAGGTGTACAGGACAATGATTAAAGTAGCACGCCTCATGAAATGATGGCCACAGTAAGTTTAGTGAGCATCCCTCATCCAATATAGATACAAAATTAAAGCAGCCGAAAAAAACCATTTTCCCTTGTGATGAGAAACACAACACACAGCAGTGTTAATTATATTTATTATGTTGCACATTACATCCCTAGTACTTATTTATCTTATAACTGGAAGTCTGTACCTTTCGACAACCTGTGTCCAATTCCCCCTCCACCCACCCTTCACCTCTGGTAACCACAAATCTGATCTCTTTTTCTCTTGAGTTTGTCTGTGTGCTTTTGAAGCATAACTGACCTACAACACCACCACGTTAGTTCCTGTTACACAAAATAGTGATTCGATAACTCTATATATTTCAAAATGATCACCACGCCAAGTCTAGTTACCATTTGTCACCATACAAAGATATTACGTAACTAATTGTGGTAGAATAACCATAATATAACATTTACCCTCTTAACCATTTTTAAGTGTACAGTTTGGTGGCATTAAGTTCATTCACATTGCTCTGCTGCCATCACCACCATCCATCTCCAGAACTCTCTTCATCTTGCTAAATGGAAACTCTGTGCTTATTAAACAATAACTCCCCATCTCCCCTCCCCCAGCCCCTGGCAACCACCATTCTGCTTTCTGTCTCTATGTGAATTCAACTACTCTAGATACCTCATATAAATGGAATGCTACAGTATTTGTCTTTTTTTTTGGACTGGCTTATTTCACGGAGCATAATGTCTCCAGGGGTCCTGTACAATGTGGTATGTGTCAGAATTTCCTTCCTTTTTAAGGCTAAATAATATTTCATGTATATGGTACATTTTGTTTATCCCTTCCTCCGTTGATAGACACTTGGGTTACTTCCCCCTTTTTGGCTGTTGTAAATATTGACTCCCAGTTTTGCATTCCAAGGAAATTGGAACACCTTTTCATGTTTCTCTCGAAATGTTTGCATTCTCTCTTTCAAGAGCTGCCCGTTCAGGGTCCTTTCCTGCTTCCCTATTTTGATGTTCAACTTTTCCATCTTGACCCATTAGCACCCTTTGGCTATTAGCAGTAGAATCCCTTCAATTGTATGTGATGCAGTGATTTCACCCTGTTGGTTATGTTGATGAAAAATTAATCGATAGTCAATCTAAGGAAGAAATGAAAAATTTTATTCGAGCCAACCTGATGATTATAACCCAGGAAACAGCCTCTCAGGAAGCTCTGAGAACTGTTCCAAAGAGGTAATAGGGGGAGGCTTATGGGATTTTGGAAAACAGGTACGTGCAACCAAGCACACCTCTCGGGAGAAGGTTGCAGCTAGTCACGAGGAACAGATATCTCAGCTAACGATTTTAGTGCTTTTCTAAGTATTCTGAGAAGATGCAAGAATTTGGGTTCGTAACCTCTCCTGAAAACATCTGACTGAGGGCCTGTGCTGTCAGTTTCCTTGGAGCACAAAGTGCCTCACGCTGATCTTCACCCTGGATCCCTTTCAGGGTGCGCTGTAGGTCAGCGACCGCCGTGGCTCATGACTTGATGTATGTAGAACTCAGTGGTGGGCAGCATTCTTTATGTTACAGTCACTTCCCTTTCGGTCTTAATGTCAACAAAGGTTTAGAAGGCATTTTGTGACCAGTTTGTCCCCAGGGTGGTAGGAATGCGCATTCCCAGGTCTAGAGAGGATTTCAATGACAGGCCACTCAATGTGCTGTTACTGGACTAGGCCCTGTTAACAGTAGACAAAAGCCTCTGGACCACCTGTCTTGTCTGGTCCAGGTTTCCTCTTGTTGCTTCTTCCCATATCTAGAGTTACTATATATTACAATCCTTGATCTTACAGAACTGTATATTTGGTCCATCGTTTCGAGTTGCCTAATCATCACTAATTCTATCAGAGGCTCAGTCACACATTTGGGAATGCAAGAAAGAATAATTTTGTAAAATAGGCAGAATACAAGTAATATAGCTAGTGACACTAGTAAGGTCACGAGTAAGTATTTGAGCTAAGATCTTCTGTTAGATGTGGCTCAGTATCTGCCCAGGTCATCTGACCAGTCTGTTCTGTACCAATTGCTGTCTTTAAGGGAAATGATATACTGGCCTTGTACATAACATTCACCAGTGTCTGCACGTACAAGGCAAGTGGTGGCTCATCTTGACCCCTTACAGGGCTGAGAAAGGAATGTTATCTTCTTCTAAGGAGTCACATGGCTGGCTCCAGAAGGAGAAAAATTGATCCTCAGGGTTGAGCAGGTATTTCTGCCTTTGGGGAGGTCAGGTGAACACATAATGAAGATGCACAATGCACCTTAGTGGGAAGGGAGGAGGCCAAGGGTCAGAGAAAAAGCTTTATGTTTACATCTTTCTTGCCTTGCCTTACTTAAAATGTGAGTTTGTATTTCATCAGTCATTAAACCTTATTTGTGAGAGGGGTTTACGTGTTCTTGCATTTTTGGTGTTTATGGAATCAGGTTGAATACTTTCTTTTTGTGTTTGCTGAAGTGTGGATTTTCTTGAATAAGTTGTCTCCCACCCCACGATTACAAAAACTATCCTCCTGTTTGATTGTTTTGTTTTGTTTTCGCCCGACTAAGGATTGAACCCATGACCCCTACAGTGGAAGCTCGGAGTCCTAACCACTGGACTGCCAGGGAAGTCCCTCTCCTGTGCTGTACTGTGTTGGGCTCAGAAAAGAACCCTCTCCCTGTTCAGAAACTGCCCCCCCAACACCCAGAAACTCTAGCCCTTATTAAGGATCCTGGATCTCAATGTTACAGGAGGGATTTGGGCCAGATCTGAATTCAGTTGGGAGACACATGCCTAATTGGTAACTCATAGTTGCCAATAAACTCTGGAAAAGAAGGAGTTTGGATGTTGCTTCCTGGCCCAATCCTCATTATATTTTAGTTCAAAGACTCACCGTGGTTCATTAGCTCAGCGCTCGGCTAGAAACCAAAAAATACATACATTGCGTCCTTAGCAGGAAGTGGTTGGATTTCTTGGAAACAACTCAACGCTGACCTCTGTTCTAAAGACATGGGTTTCCAAATCATGAAAATATTTAACACTAGCCATCTCCCTTCCAGACCATATCCTTTCATGTTCTTCCTTCTTCACTTTCCCTTAGTTTTCTGGGGCGAAATCCCAGCCTCCTCATTTTCTGATGGACTGGGGGCCTTGTTGGGTCTTGGCCCCAACACAACTGGTGCTTGTGGGCACACACTGCAGATTTTTATACATAATAGCCATCTGGTTCCAGATATGCTCCGTTAAACCAAATTACACAATGCATGGCAGTCATGGCTGGGTCAAAGAGAAGAATTTCACTTCTGTTCCTTTGTATACACACACATAAATGTATGCACATATAATCAATGAAACCGCTTGCATTTTCCTAAAAGCATCCTGTGAGAGAGTGCATTCCCCCGCCCCTTCTCCAGCTCTGCTTCGGTAGAATTTCTGGAGGAGTGCCAACTGCTTGCATACCTTGGTAGGGAGCTGAGTGTTTGCTTAAGGAGCAAAGGGATTCCACCAAAGTGATTTAAGCAGAGATACAGTCATACTTTCCTTTGGGACATGTTATGTCTTGGGGTGGGAAAGGGAGAGGAAACATTTATATTTATGCGCGTGTGTGTGTGTGTGTGTGTGTGTCTCCAATAACTGGTCAAAGAGAATGAATATATTTAGGGCTCTGGACTTCAGTGACCAAATTTTCTTCCATAAACAAGACAGCCCAGTGAAAAACATTGGTTATATTTTGCTGCATTTTCCAGTCTTTTTTCTATGCACATCTCCACATGAAGTTTCACATGAAATTGACGTGGTTCTTTATTTTCAGTCTAACATCTCGTTTAGTGCATGAGCATTTTCTCATGCCATGAAATGTACTTTAAAGTATGACTTCAGGGGAATTCCCTGGCGGCCCAGTGATTAGGACTTGGCACCTTCACCGCTGGGGCCAGGGTTCAGTCCCTGGTCGGGCAACTGAGATCCAGCTAGCTGCGCAGCACAGCCACGAACAAACAAAGAAACAAAAACAGCAAAGAAAATATGACTTTATTTTGAGAGAGAAAAAGAACTTGATTTTTTGTTTCTTCCCTCTTCCCCCTTGGGAATTTCATTACCTTATTTTATTGTGGTTAGAACATTTGAGATTAGCCCTCTTAACACATTTTTAAGTGCACATACAGTGTTGTTGATGCAGGTACAATGTTGCACAGTAGACACCTAGAGTTTATTCATCTTGCTTGACTGAAATGGACAGCTTCTGGTTAGAAAAATGCTGCCTAGTCACTGGATTTACCGTCCTGGTAAATTTTACAGACCCACCTGCCACTTGTGTCTTTTAAAAACAAGGCTGCTCAAATCTCCATTATATAGACACTGCCAGTACATTTGGGCGGGTTTTTGTTGAGGATAAATTCCCAGACATGGAATTGAAGAGTGGGTCAAAGAAATGAAATTTCGTGCAAACTCGCAGTCCATCCCTGGACTGGGAGTTTGGGATTGGTAGATGCAAATTATTACATTTAGAATGGACAAACAGCAAGGTACTACTGTATAGCACTGGGAACTATATCCAATCTCCTGGGAAAACCATAATGGAAAAAAATGTTGTGTTTTTTTTTTGTTTTTTTTTTTTGCGGTACGCAGGCCTCTCACTGTTGTGGCCTCTCCCGTTGCGGAGCACAGGCTCCGGACCCGCAGGCCCAGCGGCCATGGCTCACAAGCCCAGCCGCTCCGCGGCATGTGGGATCCTCCCGGACCAGGGCACGAACCCGCATCCCCTGCATCGGCACTGCACCACCAGGGAAGCCCCAGAAAAAAATGTTTTTTAAAAAAGAATGTGTATATATGTATAACTGAGTCACTTTGCTGTACAGCAGAGATTGGCATAACATGGTAAATCAACTATACTTCAATTAAAAATAAATAAAATACAAAAAATAAAGCTTTTTATTTAAAAAAAAATTGAATCGTACAGGAGCGAGAAGAGTGCAGTGAACACCTACCTATCTGCTCAACGCTTTGCTTCAACACCTGTGAATCTGTAGTCGTATATGTTTTAGCCATATATACGTGTCTATTTCAAAGTTCATCATTTTGTCTAAACATTGCTGCATCTCACTCCTAAATACTTCAGAGAATAAGAGCAGCCCCCTGTATGACCCCCAATACCATTTTCCCACCTAAGAAATTAAGTCATGCCCTATATGAATGAATGAAATGAACACGTGTAATATTCTGCTCCAACATTTAGAAGAGGACATGCCTGAATGCTGGCTTTTTACTTAAAGTTTTTAGTTTGAGATGATTATAGATTCACAAGCAGTTTTTAAAAAATTTTATTTTATATTGGAGCATAGTTGATTAACAATGTTGTGCTAGTTTCAGGTGTACAGCAAAGTGATTCAGTTATACATATACAGGTATCTATTCTTGTTTGAATTCTTTTCACATTTAGGTTAATACAGAATATTTAGTAGAGTTCCCTGTGCTGTCCAGTAGGTCCTTGTTGGTTATCTATTTTAAATACAGCAGTTACATTCACAAGCAGTTTTAAAAGCCCATGTACACTTTACCCAGATTCTCCCAATGGTGACATCTTGCCAAACCATAGTACAACATCACAACCAGAATACTGACCAGATATAATCCAGCCGTCTAATTCATATTTTCCCACTTCTTGTGTGTGTGTGTGTGTGTGTGTGTGTGTGTGTGTGTATTTAGGTGTATGCGATTTATCATACACGCAGTCTCCTACATCTGCCGCTCCATGTAAGATGTGGGTCAAAGTTAATTTCTCTGCCTGTGGATGTCCGATTGCTTCTGCACCATTTGTTGAAAAAGCTTCACTTCCTGTACTGGTTCATTCTTGCGCCTTTGTCAAAAATCAGTTGGGGGCTTCCCTGGTGGCGCAGTGGTTGAGAGTCCGCCTGCCGATGCAGGGGACACGGGTTCGTGCCCAGGTCTGGGAAGATCCCACATGCCGCGGAGCGGCTGGGCCCGTGAGCCATGGCCGCTGAGCCTGCGCGTCCGGAGCCTGTGCTCCGCAACGGGAGAGGCCGCAACAGTGAGAGGCCCGCGTACCACACACACACACACACAAATCAGTTGGGATCCAGACAATGGAATATTATTCAGCACTAAAAAGAAATGAGCTATCCAGCCGTGCAAAGACATGGAGAAACCTTAAAAAATGCATATTCCTAATGAGAGAAGCCAATCGGACAAGATTACGTGCTGTAGGATTCCCACTACTTGATATTCTGGAAAAGGCCAAACTATGGGCCATAAACAGATCGGTGGTTGCCAGGGGTTGGGGGGAGGGAGGGATGAACAGGTGAAACTGTTGTGCATGACACTATAATGATGGATACAAGTTGTTATGAATTTGTTCAAACCCATATAAAGTACAACACCAAGAATGAACCACAATGTAACCCATGGACTTCAGGTGATAATGATGGTGTCCCTGTAAGTTCGTTGATTGCAACAAATGTAACCCTCTGGTGGGGGATGTGAGCACTGGAGGGGGCTTTTGGGTACGTGGGGACGGGAGGTTTGGGAAATCTTTATATCTTCTGCTCAATTTTTCTGTGAACCTAAAACTGCTATAAAAAATAAAATCTATAAAAAAATCAGTTGGGCATGGTTTTTTAACCCAGTTTTTTTAACCCAGTTTTCCCCTTATGCCTGTTTCCTAAAGGGTATAAGCTTGAGTGTCTGTCTCAGGGCTGATTCACAGTTATTACTCAATGACCTATTTTCTTTTAGATTCTTTCTGTCATCAGTTACTCTAAAGTTGTGGTTCTCAAAGTGTGTTCCTTAGGCCAGCTGCATGGGTATCACCTGGGAACTCGTTAGAAATGCATGTTCTATTGGCCTTACCCCAACCTACTGATTCAGAAATTCTGGGGTGGGACCCACCACTCTGAGCATGAACAAGCCCCTCTAGGGGGTTCTGATGCCCTCAGGTTTGAGAACTGCTGGTCTAGACAATAGCCTTTCTCTACTGGGTTCCTCATGCGAGCCATAGAATTCTGCAAATGGTATTTCAATTACTATTTCTCAATTCTCCCAAGGATGTTACTTGCCTAAAAGCATTTTAGGTGCAGAAAGAAAAGCCCATTGGTTACATCCAATGCATAGAAAATCAGAGGAGAAGAAAGTAAAGGACAGTTTCACAGAAAAAGAGATCAGATTTGTGGTTATCGGAGGTGGGGAGTGCAGAGGAGGAATTGGATGAAGGTGGTCAAAAGGTATAAATCCCAGTTATAAGATAAATAAGTACTAGGGATGTAGTATACACATGATCAATATAATTAACATTGCTGTATGTTATATATGAAAGTTAAGAAAAGTAAATCCTGGGAATTCCCTGGCCATCCAGTGGTTAGAACTCTGCGCTTTCACTGCCGAGGACGTGGGTTCAATCCCTGGTCGGGGAACTAAGGTCCCGCAAGCTGTGTGGTACGGCCAAAAAAAAAAAAAAAAAATTAATTAAATTAAATTTTTTAAAAAAGAAAAGTAAATCCTAAGAGTTCTTATAACAAGGAAAATATATTTTTTCTTTCATTTTATGTCTATATGAGATGATGGATGTTCGCTAAACTTATTGTGGTAATCACTCCATGATGTTTGTGAGTCAAATCATGATGCTGTCCAGCTTAAACTTGTACAGTGCTGGATGTCAGTTATATCTCAATAAAACTGGAAGAAAAAAATTAAAGCAAAAGAGAGTAGAAGAGTCATCCGTGACATAAGATGTGTTCTAGAGACAAGACTCATTTTGTTGTCCACAAAGAGATGGATTTTGAAATCCATGGAGCTGGAAGTCCAAACACACATGTGGTGTGGAATGTGGACGGAATTCAAGAGAGAGGTCTGGGTTGGGAAGAGAGACATGGGGTGGGGAGAGGATGACCTTGTTAGGTGAGAGTAAACAGAGAGGGAAGGGCCAAGGACTTCGGTTGAAGTTTGGTAGAATTCAACATGAACATCTTTCCTACCCAATAGGAAGGTGTGACATGATCGGGGACATTATAAACCCAGAATCGTTCCCCAGTGGAGTACGTCAGTGCTTCACCACCCTTATGGTGCCCGTCAGTCACCTAGGAGACCTTGCGAAAATTCAGATTCTGACTCAGTGCGTGTATTAGCCGCTCAGGCTGCTGTACACCATAGGTGGGGTGCTGACACAACAGACTTATTTTCTCTCAGTTCTGGAGGCTGGAAGTCCAAGACCATGGTGCCAGCAGGCTTGGTTTCTGGTGAAGACTCTCTCCTTGGCTTAAAGAGGTTGTCTTCTTGCTGTGTCCTCATGGCCTTTCCTCTGTGTGCGATTCGTCGGGGGGAGAGAGAGAGAGAGGTCTCTGGTCTCTTCTTATAAGGCCACCATCCTTTTGGATTAGGGCCTCACCTTTATGCCCTTATTTAAACTTAATTACCTCCTTCAACACACGAATTTTGGAGGACACAACTCAGTCCATAACAGAAGGTCTGGGGTGGGGACCCGAGATCCTGCATTTCTACAAAGCCCCCAGGGGATGCCCAAGCTGCTGCTCTGTGGACCACAAATGAGCAGTAAGTTCCATAAGGTAAGGTAGTCAGGGTTAAGATTGGTCATTCTCGAAAGGTTAGATACGGACCACTTGAAGCATCCTCTGGGAGCCTGTTAGAAATGCAAACGCTCAGGCTCCACCCAGATTTAACTGCATTGGGAACTCCAGGTGATTCTGATGCACACTTAAGCCACATATCTCTCAACCCCGCCCTTCATTTCCCACCTTAACCTCAGAGAATCAGATTCCCCCAAGTCATGGTTTTTTCCTTGTGGATGGTGTTTCCAGCCCTCGAGAAGCTGAAAATGAGGATGCAGACATGGTTTCAGATGAAGTCGATTCTGAACAAGGGATTTTGGCACCCACCCCAGTTGGGGGTACAGTGGGTTCCAGCCCACCCTGAAGTCCTCAGCTTTTTCCCACTGGAGTATTTCATGGTCAGGAGCTCTGCTCTGTTCTTCCCCTTTACCTGCAGCAGGTGAGAGAAGCAGGCTCAGGCTGTTGTCATGGAAACCACGGCTCCAAGGTGGGGCTGGGGGGCTGAGGAAAGAGCTTCTGATACTGGAATTTTCCAAGCCCTGCAAAAACAAATACCTGCAGGATCAAAAAAAAACATCTGGGCACAGAGTTGTGGCATCATCTACGCCTTTTTGAAGGACGGATAAGTGTATTCCACCCGGCCCCCCACCATAAGCCTATCTGTACCTAATAGAAAGTTCTCATTCCAGAGCAGACATCAGTTAAGCATTGGATTCTAAGCAACTTTTCATTTAATCCTGGTTATTTCAAGTCAGGAAGTGGATAACAAAGAAATAGGAAGGAGACAGCAAAGATGGTACTCTCAGATGATGGTAGAGCAATGAAGAAATTAAACCAAGCCACGACATAACAGTGACTGTCTTTGGGGTGTTATACCAATGGTGTCATGGGCATGAGGTCTATGGCAGCCTCCTGATCGCCTGTGGGGTGTCAGACCAATGGTGTCATGGGTATGAGGTCTATGGCAGCCTCCTGACGGCCTGTGGGGTGTCAGACCAATGGTGTCACGGGCATGAGATCTATGGCAGCATCCGACAATTTGCTGCCCTTGATCAATATCCTATTCTTGAGATTTATCCATGTCGATTCAGGTAACGTTTGCTGCCGTGTGATAATCACTGTGTGACTACGTCATCATTCATTTATTTATTCTCCTCTTGATGGGTGTTTGGGCTGCTCCCCATGCTGATTTTTTTAATGTTTTATTTGCAGTATCCACAGATCACAGTCATTCCTAATATCTTGCACTGTGCCTGATGCAAACATATATTGAATGAAAGAATGTTGCAAGGAATATACTTTTATCATTGCCTTGCCCACGGGGTGGAGAATTTCTCCAGGTCGAATAGATACAGGTGGAGCCACAGGGAAAACACGAATTCTGTTTTTAATAGCGCCAAATTTCTGTCTAAGGAGGTATTTTCTTTGTTTTCTCTTGGCAGCTCCATAAGCAAGGACCTGCCTTGATTTTGTTCTTCAAAGTATCCCCAGCAACTGGTGCAAAGTGAATCCTCAGTTTGTGTATCTCAAATGTGGGTGAGTAAATGAATGGATTATTTTTCTTAAAATTGGCATCGAGGTGTCTAGACATCTATTTATCCTACCATTTCATTGCACATGTTATCATGACATTAAGTGTTCCTCTAGAAACAAGATCTCTTTTAGGAGGAAAGAGGTTATTTCATTTTGATGATCACGTGTGGTATCATGATTGCAGATGAATACCTTTGTGCGTGCGTCGTACACACTTGTTGCCAACTTCTTGCTGTCACAGAGACAAAGCTGATAACCGCTCTGTAGATTTCTGAATATTTGTGAATGTTCGTGGACATTCGATTCCCAGAAATAGACTTGCTAGGTCAAAGCACACACACTTTTTAGACTGTGGAACCTATCACCAAACACATACTCAGCCACCAGCATTTGAGAATGTCCACTTCCCTGCAACCTTCCTAACTTTATTATTCTTTATTCAGCTTTATCACTTCAAAATATCACCTTCCCTAAACCTTTTGATTCAGATGTCTGTTCTGATATTAAAAGTGTAATGGCATATCTTTTTTGTGTTTATTGGACATGTAAATTTCTTCCTGTAAATAGTTGATCCACATTCTTTGTCTGTTTTTCTATTTTGGCGTTCAGCTTTTCCTCTGACTTGACGCTTCATGTATCAGTGAAATTAAGTCCTTGACTATAATCTCTATCTCTACATATTTGACCTGGGATGACCATTTCAGTCTTATTTATGGTGGAGGTTCCCCTCATACGTGCGTTTTCAATTCTCGTGGAGTCAGATTTATAGGATTGTTGTTATTGTATGCTCATTGACTTTTTGCCATGTTTAGTAAATCCTCCTTCATCCCATAGCTTCAAAAACATTCCCTTCTGTTTCCTTGCCATGGCTATGAAATGGAAGCTATGAGTCCTCTCCTCTGCCCCAAACACTGCTTTCCCTAGTCAGACAAAACTCTAGGGCCGAACTCTTCAGGGGAATAGCCACTGGTCACTTGTGGCTGTTAAGCATTTTATTTTATTATCATTTTGTTTTTCTTTTTGGCCGCACCACACGGCATGCGGGATCTTAGTTCCCCCAACCAAGGATCGAACTCTGGGCCACGGCAGTGGAAATGTGGAGTCTTAACCACTGGATCCCCAGGGAAGTCCCTACTAAGCATTTTCAACGTGGCTGGACTGAACTGAGATATGCCACACGGTGGGTTTCAAGACTTGGTATGAAAAAAAGGATGTAAAATATCTCATCAACAATTTTTACATCCATTACGTGTTGAAACAATAGCATTTTTTGATATACTGGGCTAAATGCAATGTAATAGTAAAATCAATCCCACCCATTTTTAAACAGGGAATAGAAAACAAAGATGGTGAATGGTAATGGCTAATAGAAAACTTAAAGTTTCAAGGCAGCTTGAATCGCAATCCTATGGCATCACTCTAGGGTCCTTCAAGACAGCGTCTGTTGCCTCAGGAAAGATTTGTGCCCAACCTAAATAAATAGAAAAGAGGTTTCGATGGCAGAAGCCTTTCTGAGTGGAGACTCTCAGTCCGTGAGAAGTCGTTTGAATGTCAACATCTGACCCAGTTGCCAGATAAAACCTCAGTTCAGCAACCCACCGTGGAGTTTTTCCTTGATTAATGACCTCAATGCTGGACTGCAATCCAAGCAATATATATGTTGCCATCCAACTCAGGAAGGGACTGGCTTTCTCGGAAAGAGCACAACCCAGCCAGTGTTCTGAAGACCTCTATTTCCAAACCATAAAACTATGAAATGCTAGCCATCTGTTTTGCAGACTGTGTCCCTGATTTTCATCCTTCCTTGGTTTCCTTCCCCCAACCCCCTCTTCCTTTTCTGGGGGTGAATATCCTACCCTCTCATTTTCTGGGTTCCTGTTGTGAGGGGCTGTCAGGGGTCCTGGTGTGCAGAGAGTGATTGTGTGTGGATATTTCACCTTGTGGTGCAAGATGCCAGCCTACCCCAACTGAATAAAACTCTGTAATGCATTCAGAACAAAACTAAATATGTGAGAATACACTTTTTTTAATGTTTTCGTAACAGCTTTATTGAGATATCCTTCACATGTGCTACAATTCACCCATTCAAATGGTATTATTCAAAGAGTTTCCGGAATATTCACAGAGTTGTACAACCACCATCACAATGAATTTTAGAACGTTCACTCCAAAAAGAAATCCTGGGCTCATTGGGGGTCACTCTCATTTCCTCCCAACTTCCCCCAGCCCTAGGCAACACACTATTCTGCTTTCTGTCTCTATAGATTTCCTATTCTGAATCATACAATATATGATTTTTTGTGTATAGCTTCTTTCACTTAGCTTAATATTTTTTTAGTTCATCCATGTTGTAACATGTATCAGCACTTAATTCCTCTTCATGACTAAATATATTCCATTGTATGGATAGACCATATTTTATTTATCTGCTCATAAGTTGATGAACATTTCAGTTGTTTTCACTTTTTGGCTATTAGGGATAATGCTGCTGTGAACATTTAGGTACAGGTTTTTGTAGGGAGTTATGTTTTCATTTCTCTTAGGTATATATCCAGGAGTGGAAAACCTGGGTCATATGGTAATTCAGTCCTTAACCTTTCAAGGAGCTTCCACTGTTGTCCAAAGCAGCTGTGCCATTTTACTCATTGTGGTCGTGATTTAAATTTCCTTGATGGCTAATGATATCAAACATCTTTTCATGTGCTATTGGTCATTTGTATATCTTCTTGGCACAAATGTCCACTGAGAACCTTTGCTCCTTGGTCACCCTACACCCATCCAGTTTTGGAACAACTAGTCTACCCATGACAGGTTAAAACTTTGAATTTCTGTGGCTGCAGTGTAATTGGGGAAAACAGAAAGGGTACAAGACTGATTTAGGCAGTGACCAGAGAAATTGTTTAGAGACAGCCTTAACCGGATCTGTTGATGGATGAGTTGTGTTGTACAAGATGAGGTCAATTTTGAATTTTGTTGAGGCTGAACCTCCTAAACCAATAGAGCTCGGAAAGGTTCCCAGTTAAGGCTGCAATGTTGAAAGGTCACTCTGGCCTCAGGGAAGGAGGCGGGAGGAGGAGAAAAAAAGGGGGCAGGGAGATACCAGGGGAGCTGGCCGGGGCCACTTCCATGCCAGGAAATATAGGAAGTAGTTAAATCTTCTAAAATACTTTTATAGGGCTTCCCTGGTGGCGCAGTGGTTGAGAGTTCGCCTGCCGATGCAGGGGACACGGGTTCGTGCCCCGGTCCGGGAAGATCCCACATGCCGCGGAGCGGCTGTGCCCGTGAGCCATGGCCGCTGCGCCTGCGCGTCCGGAGCCTGTGCTCCGCGATGGGAGAGGCCACGACAGTGAGAAGCCCGCGTACCGCAAAAATAAATAAATAAATAAAGTACTTTTATAATATGAATTTATTTGTAAAGAGTATACACAGAAAAATGTTATGTGCAAAATAAAACTTAGAAAATTTCCAGAGTATAAGATAAAATAAAAATAGGAGTTCCAGTCATTTACTTCTGCACGTGAACACGTTTGAGACAACTGATCTAAGCACCACACTGTGGAGCGAGCCCAGGGTAACGCAGAGTTTTAGGAGAGGATGAGGAGGATTGGGGAATTATTTAGGGGTGAGTGGAATGGCTGAAGATACGTTTTGGAGGGTGATTTGATCTGATGTGCAGATGGACTCGGTTTCTCATTTCTCACGTGATCCATTGTGAACGGACCGAGATGGAAGTGCCAAACCTCATCTGATTTGCAATTTATCTGCAGCTCCAGAGGGAGGTCTGGGCTGTGGGGTCACTGGGCTGGGCATCGTGGAGAAACAAATTGTTAGGTGTAACCAGGGGAGAGGAGGAGATGGCAGTGAGGAGAAAGAACCAGAGCAGGAGCCAACACAAAGTCCTAAAAACTCAACCTGGAGATACGCATCTCAGTCTCTAGCCTTCCTTGAGAGTCTGGGATCTACCCGGACACTTTCAAGACCTCCCTTTCCCGTGGAGGCAAGACACAGTTCATTCCTGTTGAGGCAACAATTCTTACTCAAAAAGCAGTGGCTCACACGCCCTATGGCAACCTCCTCTCTAAAGAACTCATCCAGTGAGTATAAGGCTGTTTCATCAATGGTAGATGACAACTTAGAAACCTTGGATAAATTTATGTATTTTTCCTTCGGAAACATCTGAGAGACTTATTGACAGGATACCATGTTATTTTCCCAGGTGTGTGGGGTTTTTTAAATTAATTAATTAATTTGGTTGCGCCAGGTCTTAGTTGCGGCAGGCAGGCTCCTTAGTTGCGGCAGGCATGTGGGATCTAGTTCCCTGACCAGGGATCGAACCCAGGACTCCTGCATTGCGAGCGTGGAGTCTTATCCACTGCGCCACCAGGGAAGTCCCCCCAGGTGTGTTTTTAATTTTGAAGATTTTAAGTTTTCATTTGTAAAAATTTCATTATAAGTTATATGTGGGTCTCTCATTTTTGTTAAGCTTTGTGTATTTTATGAAATTGCATTTAAATGATCTTCAAAAAAAGAACTCATCCAAGAACATACTTTAAAGTATATAAAAACCATGATGTGAGCACTGGTGGAGAACACTGCGGGCTTGAGCCCCCTCCCCCATCCGTTTCAAGAGCTTTAATCTGCTGTGATTGGCAGGTTCAAGCTCCAGCCATTGCTGTGGAAACCTAGGCTGCAGAGAACGACATTTGCTAGGGCTCTGGAGTCAGCTGTCTGCGGGTTTAAGACCCCAGCCTTGGGCTTCTCTGGTGACACAGTGGTTAAGAATCCGCCTAGCAATGCAGAGGACACGGGTTCGAGCCCTGGTCCCAGAAGACCCCACATGCCACGGAGCAACTAAGCCCGTGTGCCACAACTACTGAGCCTGTGCTCTAGAGCCTGCGAGCCACAACTACTGAGCCCACGAGCCATAACTACTGAAGCCCTCGTGCCTAGAGACTGTGCTCCACAAGAGAGGCCACTGCAATGAGAAGCCCCCGCACCGCAACGAAGAGTAGCCCCCACTCGCCATAACCAGAGAAAGCCCACGTGCAGCAACGAAGACCCAACGCAGACAAAAATAAATCAGTAAAATAAAATAAATTTATTTAAAAAAAATTAAGATCCCAGCCTCGCATACAGCAGGCAGTTAAGCAATGTTTGTAGCGGGAACAAATCTTTGTCTCCTCCACCCCCAACATTCTGTGCGGTAAAAATGATCTTCTCGTCATGAAAGAAATATTTGGAAAGCTGAAATTTTTTAAAAAATCCTTCAGGTTGTTGAGGTATGATTTACATATACAACGATTTGCCCACTTTTACTGTATAGTTTGATGTGTCTTAGGGATGGTACTCAGTCATGGAACAGCCATCACAATCAAGACAGAGAATTTAAAGGACTTCCTTGGCGACCCAGTGCTTAGGACTCTGACATTTTTTACCCAGCATAATGTTTTTGAGAGGCATCCATGCTGTTACAGATTAACGTTTTGTTTAGTTACATTAATTATTAAATAATTAATGTTTTATTCCTTCTTAATGCCCAGTAGTTTTCCATGATATGGATATACGACAATTTATTTATCTATTTTCCTGTTGATGGATACCAATAGGTTGCTTCCAATTTTTGGCCATTATGAATAATGCTGCTATCAACATCCAGCCTTTCTATCAGCATTTCAAGATTTCTCCCAGGTGTTTGCAAACCTAAACTATTGTACTTTTCCTTCATTCTTGCCAGTTGCATAGAGAAAAAAACGATCTCTCCTTTTGATTTTGCTGTCTGGTTTTTAGATTACAAATGAGATGGACCACCTTTCACTGTTCTTTGCATTGGACTTTCTGTTTTATGTTCAGGTCCTTGCCCATTTTTTCTATTTTGACGTTTGACTTTTTCTCATTGATGTGTAATTACAAATTGTAAAGTAGCATATGGTGTCTTTGACAGTCTTGTATATTACAGTGATTTCCCCGTTTTCTTCTGACTGGTTTACGTTTTTCTCCACTCCTTGTGTAAATTTTCAATTGCTCTGGAGCCACATTTATCGACAGTTTTGTTTATGGGTTTTGGTTTTAGCATTATAGGTTGTGTTGCCCCATCCACCCCAAGGTTATAGAAATATTCCCCCATGCAGTCTTGTGATGCATGAGATGCCCTTCTCCATCCCAACACTGCCCTCCTACCCTCATGTAGAAGCTCTCGCCCTCCAGGGACACTCCAGACTCCCAATGCTCAAGGAGGAATTTGAGCTAAACCTGAATAGAAAAGTGGGTCAGAAGGGAATGACATTTCTGACTCAATGCCCACAGTCCCTGAGAAGATGCAGTTAGAATGTCAACTGCCAGATGAAATTTCAGTGCAATGGCGCACCGTAGAATTTTCTCCTTGATTCATAAGCTAGCTGCCCAGCTGGAGTCCAAGCAATGGAGATGTTGCCATCCAAACTCAGGGACAGAACGGTTTCCTCGGAAACAGCCGGACCTGGCCACTGTTTTGGAGACCTCTATTTCCAAACTGTAAAAATACTTCATTCTGGCTGTCATTTTACAGACAGTGTCCCCTGGTCCTGTCAGTAATCATTTGGGGGCAGTTTTTTCCCCCTTCCTTATTTTCTGGTTCCGTGACGTTCAGCTGTGATTCCAGTGTAATCCTGAATACACTCGTGGGAATAAATGTCTATAATTGGTTCAATTCAAAACCAGATCAATAAGAACTTACTTTTATTACTTCACCTCCCTGTGTATGTGTAAATTAAGTTCGCACACACATACTTCTCTCCCAGGGTTTGTCTGCCTTTTACATAACTATTATGCGTTCTATTCTAACTATGATGCCTATTTTGCATAATAGTAACTTTGTGGAAACACAGCCTCACAGCCAATGACCCGTTACTTCTTGTTACGGGCTGAATTGTCGCCCCACAAATTCATATGTCGAAGTTTCAGCCACAGCACCCCAGAATGTAACCTTACTTGGACAGAGCGTCTTTACAGAGAGAATCACGTTAAAATGAGGTGATTAGGGCGGGTCCTAGTCCAATAGGGCCAGTGTCCTTACAAGAAGAGGAAAATTGGGACTTCCCTGGCAGTCCAGTGGTTAAGACTCGGCGCTTCCGCTGCAGGGGGCTCGGGTTCCATCCTGGTACCGAGGGAAGACCCCATGAAGACACAGGGGGAGGACGTCTTGACAGCTTACAAACAAGGTGAGAAGCTTGGAACAAATCTTCTCTCATGGTCCTCACAAGAAACCAACCCTGCTGCTGCCTTGATATCGGTTATGGACCCTCCATACCTGGGAGACAACGCATTTCTGTGGCTGAAGCTGCCCCATCTGTGGTACTTTGCTCTGGCAGTCCTCGCAAATTAATACGCTTCCCCAATCAGAGTGTCCCCAGCCCCCTCCCATGTAGGAATTCTGGAACTTAGATTTCTTGCAGATGATGGTAAGAAGCTGAATCTTTATCTAAAGGGCCACATGAATCCATCCATGTGTTTGAACCCTAGAAGTGGACATGGGTGTCTTTTCTTCCCTCTCTGTGTGTGTCTGTGTCATAATCTGCTCCTCTTATAAGGACACCAGTCAGATTGCATGAGGGCCCAACCATATGACTTCATTTAACTTTTAATCACCTCTTGGAAGGCCCCGTCTCCAAACACAGTCACCTTCGGAGGTCCTGGGTGTTAGGACTTCAATGTATGAATTGGGGTGGGGGACACAGCTCAGCCCAGGACACCACTGGTTCTGTTTCTCCGGTAGAACTCTGACTGATACCGGAATATACATTTCTGCTTTAGGGAACTGGGCTGGCAGCCTCCCCCTCTGAGAAAGGGAAGGATTTGGAAGTATAAAGTATAGAGACCTCCTAGGAAGAGGGAAGAGCTTGGTCTGCCTCTGTGATGGGAAAATGTTTTTCTAACATTTTACTCTTTCAACAACAAAAAAACCCGAATGCCCAACCTCCATTCAGATCTGTCTCTGTGTACCTCATTAATTCCCTAGAAAGAACTTCTGCAAGTCCAATTACTGGGTCAAAGGGGATGCATGGTCCTCGCGATTTGCTTGTATTCCTGAATTTTATTCCCAGCCGCGTGGCTCAGCCATAATCCCTGTTTATTTGTTGTTTTGTGTTTCTGTTTAGTCATGTTCCGTGCACAGACGGGCATAGTATTTTGCTTGAAATTGAGGCTATTGGGACTTCCCTGGCCGTCCAGTGGTTAAGACTCCGAGCTTCCAATGCAAGGGGCACGGGTTTGATCCCTGGTAGGAGAACTAAGATCCCGCATGCCGCACAGCACGGCCAAAAAAAATAGAAATTGAGGCTGTCTATAGTTTTGCAGTTTATCATCCGTTTTTTTCCACTGATGAGGATGTCTGCATGATGTGAACTATTTCTTCAGGATTTTGATGGCATTTTCAGAAGGAAAGGGATTCATTATTTTCTCTTGATCACCACAGTGCTAAGTTCTCATCTGATATGCCATTCTTGTATGTTAAGGTCTTGTTTCTAATTATTCCCTCTCACCAACATGCTGTGACCATCCCCTTCTGTCTACATCTTTGTGCACTTGGGCTGCAGTAATGAAGAATCAATCCTTTGAACTGGATTAGTGGGAAGACCAAACCAGACACATTATGGCCTGGATGTGTACAGCATTGACAAACCGTCTGTCAGAAAGGTCACCGTCTGGCTGATCGGTGGAGGAGGGAGTGTGGAGGCCGAGGAACAGAGAAATGCTGCATGATTCACCCGGTGCAGAGGGGAGGAGGGAGAGGCTGTGACAGCCACCCAGGAGTCTGGCCATGGACGCTTGGGCCAGCATGGTGACAGGGATGTGGTCAGGAGAGCAGAGAGGGCGCTGACATGGAAAGCGAAAATGGAGGGACTTCCCTGGTGGTCCAGTGGTTAAGACTCCGCACTTTCGATCCCTGGTTGGGGAACTAAGATCCCACATGCCTTTCTATGCAGCCAAAAAAACAAAAAAAAAGTGGGAATGGAAAATGGGAATCGTGCAGTGAGGGGAGATCTTTACCCCTGGGGAGAAGGTTTTAGAGTGTCCAGGGACCAGATGAAACCTCACACAGCAATCTTGGAATGGTCCCTGATCTGTGAGATTGATTCCTGGCTATAGTGCCAAATATATATAGATATTTCTATTTCTGTTTGGGTTTTAGGGGTTTCTGTTTTCTTTTGGTTTTTTGGGGGTTTTTTGCGGTACGCGGGCCTCTCACTGTTGTGGCCTCTCCCGTTGCGGAGCACAGGCTCCAGACGCGCAGGCTCAGCGGCCATGGCTCACGGGCCCAGCCGCTCCGCGGCATGTGGGATCTTCCTAGACCTGGGCACGAACCTGCGTGCCCTGCATCGGCAGGCGGACTCTTAACCACTGCGCCACCAGGGAAGCCCTTTTTTTTTAAAATTTTATTTTTAATTTTTTTTTTTTTTTTTTTTTGGTGGGGGTGCGGTTTGGCCGCGCCACGCAGCATGTGAGATCTTAGTTCCCCAGCCAGGGATGGAACCCACGGCCCCTGCAGTGGAAGCGCAGAGTCTTAACCACTGGACCTCCAAGGAAGTCCTCTATTTCTATTTCTTTATAAACATATATCTCTTATACATATATATTTCTATATAAACACATATATCTTATATATAAAATATATATAAATATACATATGACATATATATATATTTTTTCTCATCTATATAAGGAAGGAGAGAATTTCTTTCCCCAAAGAAGCACACTGTAGATGCTACCCTGGAGATATCCATTTCTAAAGCATACATAGTTTGTTTTTTTTTTTGATAATCACTCCTCTTGTAACTGTTCCAAAGTTTTAATCATAGAGAAAAGGAAAGAACACTACCGTGAAGAGCAAGATATCCACCATGCGTTCAATAATTGCTTCACTTGTCATGTTCGTCTGCATGTCTGTTTATGTCTCATTTGTGGGGGGCTGGGGGGGACAGATCTATTTTCAAGTAAATTTCAGACTTCCAGGCCCTTTATCCCTGGACACGTCAGCATGCACTCTCAGATAACAGGAACCATCTCTTATATAAATACAATGCCATTAGCTCCACTAAACAAAATTAATAACGTCCCTCTATGCAAACACAGGTTATATATCAACCAGCTCTTTGGGAGATAGCAGGCTTAAATCCTGTGTTTACCAAGTTTTTCTCAATTTGTAGGAAAGACTGGTAATCCTACATGCACAAATCTAAGTAAATAGATGGGTGTTTTATCCTGAAGGGCTGTCACAGATCTGGTACACAGTAAATGCTCAATAAATAAGTTAATACTACCTGGATTCTGCAGTGCATCCCAAGTACACTCAAGCAACGTGAAGCGTGTCCATCTGTTAATTTGTGCCCTGACACAGCGTACATGTCAGCGCACACGCACCACCACATCTCCACACACACACACATTCGTGGGCATGGCAGCGCCTGGCGTTTTAGGGTTTAGAACTCTTTGTGAACGAGCCTGCCAGAGAAATCCTGCTAACCTTCTCCGAGCAAGCCTGCCTCCCGCTGGCCCCTCCTCTAGGAAAATTCTGAAGCTCTCACTTGCTGTAGGCCTCACTATGGGGTGGGGGCTCATCCTAAAAGCACCAGCAGCACGACTCAGAGAGGGGCCATGCCGTTTTTAACTTGGGGAAGGAAGCAGGACCACAAGGAGGTTATTGCAGGAGATGAGAAAGAGATGGTCAGCAAGGATACACAGAGTGATCTGCAGGCAGACACGGCGAGACATAGGGATTGACAGGGTTTCCATGTCTGGGAAGGAGGCCCCCGAGGCCTCATGCTCAGAATGAGAGACAGGGGACTTCCCTGGTGGTCCAGTGGCTAAGACTCCGCACTCCCAATGCGGGGGGGCATGGGTTCAATCCCTGGTCAGGGAACTGGATCCTTCATGCCGCAACAAAGATCCCGAGAGCCACAACTAAGACCCGTCGCAGCCAAATAAATAAATAAATAAATATTTTTTAAAAAGAAGAAGAATGAGAGACAGAATAGATAGAGGTGTTCATGGTTCTCACAGGTCCTGCGTGCGAGGTAACAATTGCAAGTACATGTAAACGAAGGGGCAGGGACCTGTTAGTAGGAAAAAAAGACTCATACGGCCTGAACACCTCCCTCCCACTGCCCTCACCAGATGGTCTTCTTTCCACCCTCATCAGCACCCCCATCATCTCTTCTGTGGACAAGACCCACATCCCCACTGTTCTCCCAGTCTCCACGCTTCTCATCCTCATCTGCACTTAGGCTGCTCTTTTGCTTCCTGGGGGTCCCTGAGCCATGCCAGGCCCTGCAAGATAAGCGAGCCAGCCCAGCTCTGCGGTGACCCACTGGCTTAAAATACAGATTTATTATTGTTCAGGTATGGCCAGGCCAGCAGACCAGGAGATGACTGCCATCGAGAAGATAACTAGGGACTTCCCGGGTGGTCTAGTGGTTAGGACACGGCGCTTTCACTGCCGTGGTCCCAGGTGCAATTCCCGGTTGGGGGACTAAGATCCTGCAAGCCTCTCAGTGTGGCAAATAAATAAATAGATAAATAAGATTATCTGTTACTCACAATTCCCAAGAGGAGGGGGCACAGCCCGCACACGACGCAGGGCCACACGGGAAGCACCAGGGTCCAGCAGGAGGCAGAAGGAGCGAGGGGCAACGGTGGGCAAAGCCTGGAGTGTGGCTTTGGGGGAGGAATGGACAAGGCAGGGTGAGATGACTCCGGAGGGGCTGGTTTGCATCATTTCGGCGGGTTCTGGAGCGTAGCCGCTGCTCCTGGTTGTCGGGTACATGCCCTGGGGTGATGGGGCAGGTGGATGATGGCTGGAGTGTGTGAGCCTGACACGAGGTGGTGGGTGAGGGTTCTGGGTGGGTCGCTTTGCATATAAAAGGCACACTCCCAGGCCAGTAGTTTGCACTCTCTAAGAACTGGCCAACCCTGACAGAAGCCATCTCTTCGGGGTCAGAAGGACCCCAAGATGCCCAAGCATCAGAATGTAGAAAGAAGAGGCATGGTTAGTACACCTGGGAGAGGGCCGAGGCAGCTCCAGGTCCCTCCGTCCTCCTACTGGGTGGTGAGGGTAGGGGGTCAGGGACGGACAGAGCTGAGGGTGAGGCAGGATGCTGCCCGGTGAGGCTTGGTCCCACCAGCCTCCTCTCTCCTTCTCAGCTCTGCCTAATCCAAAGCAGAGCTTCTCAAATTTCAAGGTGCATTCAAATCCCTGGGGGGAGCTGATTGAGTAAGTCTTGGATGGGTGCCCATTATTATGCATTTCTAACAAGTTCCTGGGGGTTAAGAGTGCTTGACCTTACTTTGAGAACAAACTTAGGTTTACCAAAGGGGAAACGTGGGTGGGGTGGGAGCGATAAATTAGGAGCTTGGGATGAACATACACACACTACTATATAGAAAATAGATAGCACAGGGAACTCTACTCAGTGCTCTCTAATGACCTATATGGGAAAAGAATCTGAAAAAGAATATATATATATATATATATATAGATAGATAGATAGATAGATATAGATATAGATATATAGATATATAACTGAATCACTTTGCTGTACACCTGAAACTAACACAACATTGTACATCAACTATACTCCAATATAAAATAAAAAATTAAGTTTAAAAAAGAGTGCTTGGGGACTTCCCGGGTGTCCAGTTGTTAAGACTCTGCACTTTCACTGTGGAGAGCCCCGGTTCGACACCTGGTTGGGGAACTATGATCCCACAAGCCACGCGGCATAGCCAATAAATAAATAAATAAACAAAAAACATTTTAAAAAGTGCTCAACCTTACTGGTTGGCTGGGGCCCTCAGTCTTGGCTGGATCCCAGGGAACCCGTTGGCCCCAGGCAAACCGGGGTGGTTGGTCGCCCCACCAGTGATGGCAATGGCCCAGTGGCGCTGGTACCTGGGCCCTTGTTTGAGCAACAAAATCCTGTCTGAACTCGCCTTCCTTCCCAAGACAGTTGCTCAGAGATGACGGGGAGGTGACATTCTCCACTAGCTCTCAGCCCGGTTCTCTCTGGGTTGACCTTTCCTCCCGGTGGGCACTGCATCTTCTCCTCCTAGAGTGTGGACACACTTGGGTTTTATCCTGCTGGACAGTTTGTACCCATCCAGACACATTTCAGCGTGACCCACCTCAGGGTCAGGACCCACCATCTGTAAACATGTAGATTGATTTGCTGTTTTCCAACTGCCCCAAGGCACAGTCTTCGGCTGCTTTCGGTCCACACCCTGTACAACAGCTAACCACTAACCACCTGAATCCTTTTCTATTCGTGTTGAGCCCCAAACTCTTCTGCAGCCACCAGAGCCCGGAACCGTCTGCTCACCACAAGGCAAACAGGGAGAATATTTTAATAAGCGTGTGGTATGAAACAGCTCCCTAAGGAACAGGGCAACAACCAGTACACATAAAAGAAGAGATGGGTAAATATGACTCTATATATATTGAACAAACATACAGGTAACGGGGGAGAATATACTACACACAAAAAAAAATTGAACAGAGAAGCTGCCAGAAGCAGATGCAACATAGTCAAAAATTATGCGATGAATATACAGATACTACAGACAGGTCCAGAAGACAAAAATGAAGACCAAAAGAGGTTGGGAAGAGTCGAATTCCCTGGCAGTCCAATGGTTAGGACTCTGTACTCTCACTGCTGAGGCCCCAGGTTCAATCCCTGGTTGGGGACCTAAAATCCCACAAGCCGCACGGAGCAAAAAAAAAAAAAAAAAAAAGAGGTTAGGAAGAAGCTGCTTAGTACAAGAGAAAATTCAGATTATGAAGAACTGTGAAAAGATATTCCACTTAAAGTCTGACAAAAAATCAAAACATGTCACTTTCCACAATTCAGACAGAAACAGATGGAAAAAAATTAGTATGTGGGGAGGGTAAGGGCATGGCATGGGGAAACGGGTGCATTCACAGGCTGGTGTGAAAGTGTAAGTTGATGCTACATTTCTGATCCATATTTTAGCAATAAGTTTGAATGCACTTTCATATATCCGGAGAAAACTGTAATTCGAAAAGATGCATGCACCCCAGTGTTCATTGCAGCACTATTTACAATAGCCAGGATGTGGAAACAACCTAAATGTCCATCAACAGAGGAATGGATAAGAAGAAGTGGTGGGACTTCCCCAGTGGTGCAGTGGTTAAGAATCCTCCTGCCAGTGCAGGGGACCTGGGTTCGAGCCCTGGTCCGGGAAGATCCCACATGCTGCAGAGCAACTAAGCCCGTGAGCCACAACTACTGAAGCCCACGTACCTGGAGCTTGTGCTCCACAGCAAGAGAAGCCACCACAATGAGAAGCCCGCACACTGCAACAAAGACCCCACACAGCCAAAAATAAATAAATAAATAAAGTTTTTTTAAAACATGGTACATATATACAATGGAATATTACTCAGCCATAAAGAATGAAATAATGCTATTTGCAGCAACATGGATGGACCTAGAGGATATTATGCTTAGTGAAATAAGTCTGACAGAGAAAAACAAATACCATATGATATCACTTATATGTGGAATCTAAAAATATGACACAAATGAACCTATCTATGAAACAGAAACGGACTCACATACTTAGAGAACAGACTTGTGGTTGCCAAGGGGGAGTGGGGAGGGGGAGGGAAGGATTGGGAGTTTGGGATTAGCAGATGCAAATTATTATATGTAGAATTGATAAACAACAAGGTCCTACTGTATAGCTCAGGGACCTATATTCAATATCTTGTGATAAACCATAATGGAAAAGAATATGAAAAAGAATATATATATATGTATGTATGTATAACTGAGTCACTTTACTGTACAGCAGAAATTAACACAACATTGTAAATCAACTATCCTTCAATAAAATAAATTTTTAAAAAATGTTTAAACACCCTCTGATGGAGCAGTTCCCCATCTGGGAACTGGGTCTTCATCAAAACTGAAAAAGAATACACCAGCAGGGTCTGCTCCAGCAGAACAAACCCAGGCAAGGTCCCTTCCCACAAAGAACTTCAGTTAAGTAGGAGAACAGATAGAAAAAAGTACAAAAGAGGTAGGACAGCGATTTGTCAGTGTCTGGAAAAGCTGGAAATGTGCTTTCTCTGTAGCCATTTGTTCTCTGGGGCGGGGGGGTGATTTTTGCCTTTTCCACCCGAGGGGGTATTCGGCAAGGCTTAGAGACATTTTTGATTGTCACAACCAGGGGGAAGGGGCGCCACGGTACACAGTGAATAGAGACCAGGGATGCTGCTAAACATCCTACAATACACAGGGCAGCCTTCCACGCCCCCCCAGAAAAAGAGTAACTTGCCCAAAATGTAAACTGTGTTGAGGTTGAGGAAGCCACTCTATAGCCCAGCCGTTCAGCTTCTGGATAGAGGCTCCAGGGAGGGGGGGAGCTTGCCCCTGTCCCCCCCTCAAGTACAAGAGTACCCATTGCAATATTTATTCAGTGCCATTTGTGTGCCAAGCACTGTCCTAGGGAGGGGGCTATTTATAGTCTTTGTAGTGAAAATTAAATGTCTACCGATAGGAGTGTGGATCAATAAATTGTGGTTCATCCCTACAGCAGAATACGATGTAGCAGATTAAAGAAGGAGGTAGTGTATCCATCTGGATATTGATACATCTCAACAGGCGAAAGCAAGTTGCACTAATCCGACAGCCCACCCTTCAGCCAGCCACACCTCCCAGCCACATGTGTTTGATCCTACAACTGCCCCAAAGCCCTTCTTTCCCTGGGGGGGTTTACAGCTTTTTTTTTTTTTTTTTTTGGCCGCACCCTGTGGGATCTAGTTCCCTGACCAGGGCTCGAACCCATGCCCCCTGCATTGGGGAGAGCAGAGTCTTAACCACTGGACCACCAGAGAGGTCCCCAAGGGTTTACAGCTTTGAGTTAGCATTTTGAGTTCTCATCACCATTCAGTGAACAAAGACCACAGGGCAATCACACATAGACACACAGATTTCTACCCTGCAGAGGGGAGACAACTTTCCCCAGGCATCTGTGGACTCAGGTAGGGGCAGGAGGGGCAGATCATTCATTTCTTTTGACAAACATTATGCACATAAAGTATGCTCGCCTGGCATTTTGAACACCCCCACCATCACCACCACACACACACTCTGACATCAGACCCTGGAAAATTCCAGTCTCGGTGGTGGTGCGGTCCCCAGCCCCCTCCTTCCCCTGCTCCAGCTGCAGTTTCCATGGCAACACTGTGCCCCTTAAAATACACCCTTGAATGGGAGCTTTGCAAAAAGATCACCAATTTGCCTGTGAGGGCCTGCCCGTGGACCCGGTGAGAAATCACACACGTCATTTAAGCATCAGTGACATCAGCTATCGTTTCTTCTTTGCTCATTTATGTATTCATTTATTCAACAAATACGGATCAATTGTTCTGGGAGCTGGTGGGATGAGAAAACAAACAAACAAACGATCACTGGGAAAGGTACACTCTTTGGTCTGAGAGCCGAGCTGCCAGCGACATTCGTTCCTTCAAACAAGACTTTTTTAGGTTCATTTAGCAAAAGTTAATGGAAGGACCACCGCATGCCAGGGGTCATGGGAAGCGTAGGGAATACATCATAAAGAAAGAACGTCAAAATCCCTGCCCAGAGTGCCTGGCACTTAGTAGGACCTTCAAACATTTTTAGAATATGAATAAATGAACAAATGAATGGATTCTGTTCAGCTCAAAAATTGGATTCTGGTGCCTTTATTCATTTAACATGATGGCATAGCATTAAGTTTACTTTCTTGGATGGAGGGGCAGTTGGTTGGATGCTGAATACCCTAGAATTTGTCTGAGTAGGAAGCAAGAGGGCAACATCTGGGCAGGGAGAGAGCTGGTGGCCTTCAATTTTCTGCTCACCAGCAGAAAGCTTGAGTGAGTATTTTTTATAATTTGAGTGGAGAAAAAGCTCGGTAAACACAGTGCTAGAGCTTACAACCACAGAAAGAAAAAGATAAATTAATCTGACTCCATAAGAGCTGAAAAAGTAGGTACAGAAGAAATCAAAAATAAGCCAAAATAAAGTGACAAAGTGGGTAAAACTACTTGCAACCCAATGAGAATCAAAGAAATTACATCTTTCACATGTCAGTTGTATTTACAAGAAATGAATTAAAAACATGGGAGAAAATGAACTTCAAACTACAGGACTTCAAAATGGACAGAAAGGCTTTAAAGGAGAAAATTGAAATGTTAAAAAAAAAAATGACAAAATGACATTCCAATCTTTGTACTCCAAGAAAAAAAAACAAAAAAGGACATGAAAACCAAAGTGGCAAGTCCTTTTTCCATTTGTAAGGTGGATGAAAATGAAAATATAGACAAGGAGAATTGGTGATTGTATGAGAAATGGATGCCTTCCCAGGCTAGTGGGGAGAATGCAATTTGTTATAAACTTTCTGGCAAGTTCTTTTGGCAGAAGGCATCCAGGTTTAGTATGTGCATGCCCTTTGACTCAGCAAATCCAACCCTGGGAATCTCCCCCCTGCAGACACTCACAAAAGTACACACACCCACACGGTGCTCAGGGCAGTGTTGCTGGGGGAGTGACTGATGGAAAAGTCCTAGTATGTGTGGCATGTAAAAAGTGCCAGCAGCAGGATCTTAGAGCCCAAAGACAAATTTTTTGTGTGATGAAGAAATTGTGTTTTGAAGGCTATTGAATGTTACCATTCCATGTTACGTAAACAAGAGCTGGAATAAATACCTGTATATGCATCATTATCTAAATGTGAGCCAATATAACCCGCTCGCCCACATATTCACCTCCTAGAAACATCTCTTGAATACCTGTGGTGTGCCAGACACTCCATCAGGGAATGATGGACAGCAGAAAATGTGTCTATTGTCGGAAAGTTTGCGATTAGCAGGTGCAAACTATTACACATAGAATGAATAAACAATAAGGTCCTACTGTATAGCACAGGGAACTATAGTAAATTTCCTGGGATAAACCATCATGGAAAAGAATATGAAAAACAACGTATATATATGTATAACTGAATCCCTTTGCTGTACAGCAGAAACTAACACAACACTGTAAATCAGCTATACTTCAATTAAAATTTTTTTTTTCTACATAAGTCCAAGGCCATCTTGGACAGCAGTTTGACAATATCTAGAAGAGCTGGTGATGTGCGTTCTCCCACCACTCAGAAAATCCACTTTGAGGTCTGTGCCCTAGAACTCTCCCACGTGAAGAAGGAGACCAGTTCACTGTGACACTCGCTCATCTGACAAACGTTTATCGAGCAGAAACCACGCACCAGGCACTGCTGTGGGCCCTGGAGACCTCCAGCGGGGCTTGTCATAGCAAGGGGAAAGAAGAAAAACCGAATACAACCTAAATGTCCACCAGCAGGAGAATGGGCGCATTAACTGAGGTCCGTTGACCCCACGGAATATGATGTGCAGTTGAAAAGCAAATAAGAGAAAATGGGCACACGCGCCTGAATGATTTGTTGACGTAAGACCCCCCCCACCCCAGCCAGTCTTTCTTCCTCCCTGTTCCACTTCTTTGCTGCCCTCACATTCTCCAAAATGTTTTCTCTCCTCTCTCTTTGTTCGCTGCTTTTAGCTGGCGTTATTTTGGATTCGAGGACAGGAGTCCTCTTGGAAGGTGGGCCCCACGTGTGTGTTTGTCTTCAGAACACAGGGCAATGAGGAGCAAATCCTCCTGGTTCTGATAGACTTGGGGAAGGGGTGCAAAGCCCATCACTGCCACAGCAGTCTTCGAAGAAGCGTGACACACACACTACTCTATATAAAACAGATAACTAACAAGGACCTACTGTCTAGCACAGGGAACTCTGCTCAATCCTCTGTAATGTAACCTGACACTCATACAACAATGTAAATCA